>NC_139561.1:34880353-36160353 GCF_965112155.1 Podarcis liolepis | reverse complement strand
AGTTTTGAGCCTGACTTCAGTGTAGGAAGGCATGTTTGCTATGTGAGGATGTTTTCTTACAAAGCTTCAAGGAAGTAACCCTGACAACAGTTGTACATTTTTATTTTGAATGAGCTAAATGGAATTCTGGTCCTTTAGATACTGAGGACTCACCTGCACTGTGCATTAAAAGTATCATTCCTTGATAAACAAATCATGTCTTCCCCCAATGATTCCTGGGAACTGTAGCTTGTTAAGGGGGCTGTGCGTTGTTAAGAGACCCACAAAGAGCTACAAAATTTTCAGAATTACCCAGGAAAAAGGACTGATTGTTAAACCATTCTGGGAATTGTAGCTGTTCCCGGAGAAAAGGGGTCTCCTAACAACTCTCAGCATTCTTAATATACTACAGTTCCCATGATCGTTTGAGTGGGAAGCCATGGCTGTTAGTGGCACAATACTGCTTTAAATATATAGTGCAGATGGGTCCAAAGATCTTTTGTAGATAAATATGCATTTTCCCCTAGGGATACAACAATTGATTATTTATTTTGCTGCTTTTAAGTTTTCTGTTTTTCTGTTTCTTTTGCATGAAAAAGATGGAAGTGAGAGGTTGCTAATGAATGTAGAAGTTAACATTTATGTGCCACTTTCCTTCAGGGTTCTAGGTGCCTACCTCAGTAATCTTTAAAATAATCCTGTAACGTAGGCCAGCACATTGCAGATGTGTGTGTGTGTGGCCGAAACAGAGTGGTTTGCCTAAGGCTACCTAGTATATTTCATGGTGGAGGCAAGATTTGTACTGGCGACTTCTACAATTCCACTCTAGGGTCTGCCATGATTCCTTGAAGAGGGAATCTCTTCTGTCAGATATGTATCTTGAAAACACAGTGACTCTCATCTCCTTTTCACGGCGGTTTTTATTTGTTTAGAAAGTTATTTAGCGTTTTCTTTCCTTTTTTCCCCATGACATGACAACAAAGAAACCTAGCAGTAGTGGAATGATCTCCAAGCAACTCTTAATGGCTTTTGGGGGTAGATGATAAAGACATTACAGTTTAGTGCCACGGTAATTAAAAATACGTTTTCCTTTTTTTTTAAAAAAAGGCCTGAATTCTGGTTTATAAAAATAGATGGCGAACATACGGTACAACATAAAAATCCATGTGGTACAGGGAAGGGGAAGGGGGGGGGATAATAAAAAAGTAAAAACCACTTTAGTCCAAAACAGATGTGCAAAAGAAAACTCCTCAGTGTTATTTTTTATTTTTTAGTTTGTGTATGTGTGTGTGTATGTGTATGTGTATGTGTGGGGGAGATATTTTTGGTTCCTGCTAGGCTTCTCTGCAGCAAAGCTCCTTTCTAGAATTTACTTTCCTTTATTAGAGTTGCAACTCAGGCTTTGTGTGGGCCCCTGGGGTTTTTGGCCAGCCGCTGGCAATTTCTCTCAGACACCCAATTACCCCTGACGTCAATGCCGTCTCTCCCCATCTCCCTTGGGTGCCCACATTTTTTCCTTTGTAACACTAATAGCTGACTAGCTAAGTGCCTGTTATTTCCTTGGCAGAAGATTTGATTGTGTTTTGGGCCGGATACTAAATCCAAAAACTATGTAAAAATGTCAATAGGTGAGTGCACATTGATTTCGGTTAGTCACAGTGATATCTGAGCCCCTTTGGGGGCTGTGTCTGGGGAAGTATTTTACAAGAAAGATAATATAACAGAAAATTACTGGAGCTGCGCGGGTCTCTGGTGGGTTTCTTAGGGGCCTGCTAAGTTTCTGTAGAACCAACAAATGCTTTATTAATCTAAATTTGTGGTTTTGTTCTTTTATTCTCTTCAGAAGGTTTGAGTTTTAATGATGAAGCTCCGATGGAGAGGACTTGGAATGCGCTGGTCTGCTCTCCGGCTCACTAGTGGGAGAACCCTAGCTGAGTAATGAACTCCCAGTGGATTGTGGGAGTAATACAGCGCTGTTTCCGTGCCTGGTTCCCAGGGACCGCTGAGCAGCCGTTTGGCCTGTTTCTTGCCAGGCAGAGGTCTGTGTGAGCAGATAAAGTGGAGGGAGTGAGGGACTCTCTGACAGCTGTGCTGGGCCGGCACTGACTGGGAGCAGCTGATAAGGGCCCAGCAAGGAGAGAGAACCGGCAGCTTTGCTCCACCAGAAATCTGACAGGATAACACAACTGGCAAAGAAAGTTAAACACAACTGGTTTGGGGGAGGTGGTGGTGGGGGCGTGTGGAGGGGGAGAGGGCTGTTAGGAAAGATAATGGTAATTGATTGAATCAAAGTAGCAGAGCAGGCCTAGGGTATTTCTCTCCTCTCCCCTCCCCTGCCATTCCTTCCACTTGCAATTAATTCCCCCCACCCTCCCCTGATTTTTCCAAACCCAAGTATCCTAGGAGCTCAGGTTGCAATGTGTATAAGCTGCTCTCGGAGATAATAAGCACATGCCCTCTTCGGCTTTCGAAGGGGAAACACGGGCCAAGAAAAAGACACAATTAAACAAACAAACAGCAAACAAATACTCCTTAAAGTTTAAAATGTGTCTCGCTTCTTGGTCCTCAATGTGATTCCCCCCCCCCCCCCGGAAAAGAAAGAAAAATACCTTTGCCTGGGTCTTGATTTGAATAGGTCCGTGGAGGCGTGCCTGCACCAGTGCCCTTTGTCAAGTTTCATTCCAGTTTATTGTTAATATTCTTTTATTTATATTATGCCATTGGTGTCTGTAGCAAAAGAAAGGTGCCTGCCCCAAATAGCTTACAGTCCTGATTTAGGCAGTCATCCCGACTGTACTTACTAGGGAATAAGCCCCATTGAACACTGTGGGACTTACTTCTGAGTAAACCTGTATAGACAAGTTTGCCCTGCTAGTCAATTAGTGGGGGTTGGAGAATAACAGACAAGGAATGGGGAGGCAAGGGCATAAACAGTGCCCTCCCTGCTTTTGGTAAAAGAAAAAAGAAAAAAAGAGAGGTACTGTTAACTCACCTTGATACAAGTGTTGAGGGTGCCAACACAAAATGGCTGCCATGGGCAGCAAAAGAGAACTGGTGGTACTCCATACCAGGCAATACTGTCACAAAAAAGCACTGGGTATAAGAGATGAAATCCAGGTACAGTGGTACCTCGGGTTAAGTACTTAATTCGTTCTGGAGGTCTGTTCTTAACCTGAAACTGTTCTTAACCTGAAGCACAACTTTAGCTAATGGGGCCTCCTGCTGCTGCCACCGCCGCCGGAGCACGATTTCTGTTCTCATCCTGAAGCAAAGTTCTTAACTCGAAGCACTATTTCTGGGTTAGCGGAGTCTGTAACCTGAAGCGTATGTAACCTGAAGCGTATGTAAACCCGAGGTACCACTGTATATGTTTTTAGGCTTATGTCCAAAATAAATGAAGGACTTGCACGCTTAGATCCCGTAGTTTAACCCTCCCCTTTATATTTACTTCAAAGCAGCTTTATGAAGTGGACAGTGGCACTGATTTTGATTGGAACAACAGTACTGTTGGAGGGTCTTTCCCCCATGTGTTGTTACCCCACTTTACATTGCCCCCTTGCAATGTAGCTCTGATGACAGGTAGCAGTGGGTGGGTGAGAGGACAAAGGCGTGGTGTAATTTACCCTCTTTGTGAAGGTAAGAGCAAATTTAAGGAAGAGGAATTTAAATTGCATGTGTATGTAATATTAATATCATTCTCCAGCGGTGCTGGTCTGATCAAAATTGAAGTAGAGCTCAAGTTGTGGGGGGAGTTAGAGGGCTCTTAATGAAACCTATAAGCCTCTCCACTGACTCTCCTCGAATTATTTCCCCCCACGGCACTTCTAAATGGATGGGAAGACTGTCACAAAACACATGGCAATAGATTCCCACTGCACCTTCCCCCCAGTAATTCAAGCACTGAATTGGAGCTACTCTTGAAGCTCAACAGCAATTGCAACTAAAGCTTAGGTTATCCGATAACAGTTCTTTTGTGCCTTGAAGTAAGAAGGGACCTACTGGATCAGGCCCAAGGCCTGTCTAGTCCAGTGTCCTGTCTCCCACAGTGGCCTGTCATTTAATAAGAAAATGGCTTCTTGAGATCTGTGCAACAATGCACACATTCATTTTCCATTAAGATATTTACTGAAGTGCATCCTCCAGTGATTCCCTTTTCTTTCCTCACTACAATTAATATTGTCCTCCCCCCCCCCAAATGTAAGGCTGTGTAAAAAAATAATATGGCCCCTTTATTGAACCCATTTTTGGCCATTTTTTTGGCTTTCCTGACTGTTTGAAGTCTGATTGATTCCTTATGCCAGTCTCCTTTGCCAAAGCATTTGAAGGTGTTCCAGTCTTTTAAGGTGTTTACCCCCCTCTTAGTCCATCCACAGTAGAAATCCCACTGATTCTGTGACTGTATCCCCAAGTTATCTCCCCAAGGGGGTTTCTCTTTTCTTCTCCAATCATTGGCATTAGGCTGTGTTTATTTCCTTAGCCTCCTCTTGCCAAATGCAATCATCCATCAGAAGTCAGACGACAGGCATCAGCTTTCATGCATTACCTGGAGAGGATCTCAAATAGTCTTGTCTGTTTGGGGCTAAGTCCAGAAGAGAACTAATTTTCAATCAAAGCACTCTCTGAACTCAGCACTTTGAGACCAATTACAGGGAAGCAGCTATCCCCATCCCAACGTTGCCAAGTCTTGTTCCAGCAAAGATTTGGTGACTTTGATGACTCGGGCCAGATTTCCATTTGAGATGCTTGCATACCTTGAATGGCGAATACCATCTTAACCAAATGCAACATACTGAAGCTAGATTTCTAAAATGTGTGGGGAGCCTGAGCCTCCCTAAGTTGGAAGGTGGCTGGAACAATGATCGGGGGCGCGGGGCGCAGAGAACTCATATTTGCTGCCCCCCACCTTTGGCAATATTTTTTAAAAGTTCTCAAAATACAAAGAGGTAGATACCGATATTGAAAAAATCTCATTGCTCAGTAAAAACACAAGTACATATCCTCTACAATAGAGTAAACCCTCCCATTGCATATTAAAACAGTTCCTTCCAACTTTACAATTCTATGATTATTATCTAAAGGTAGAAAAAGGTCCCAACTAATAACAACAGTGGTTCCAAATATTGCAGTTATGATACCATTTTTAATTGTTCCATTTTTAACAATAGTAATAAAATCAAGCAATTCCCCTACAAAATAACCACTCCTCATCTAGCCCCTAGCACCATTCAGTCTATAGGTAAGTTCTTCCATTAGTGCTAATTTCTATATCCTTTTATATCAATATTCCAGGGTGACACCATCCAACTCTTTCCAGAATCATATTGATTGTTAAGCATGCAGCCTTAAGTAATTGTCAATTAATTATTTACAATTAAAATTCTTATTGCCAGTCAATAAATATTCAGTAATGTGAACTGTGAAGTCCTTTGCAGGGGCTCTTGAGTTATTTTTTAAATTTCATCAAAAATCATTGTCCAAAACCCAGAAGCCACTGCATAGGACCACCATGTATGGAGGTAGGTTCCAGGGACCCAGCATCCATGCCAACAAAGGGCTGAGGATGAGCCATACCCCCCCCGATAATTTATCTCAGGGGTCAGCAAACTTTTTCAGCAGGGGGCCAGTCCACTGTCCCTCAGACCTTGTGGGGAGGCCGGACTATATTTTTAATAATAATAATAATAATAATAATAATAATAATAATAATAATAATAATAATAATAATAATTGAATGAATGAATTCCTATGCCCCACAAATCACCCAGAGATGCATTTTAAATAAAAGGACACATTCTACTCATGCAAAACATGCTGATTCCTGGACCATCAGCGGGCTGGATTTAGAAGGCGATTGGGCCAGATCCGGCCCCTGGGTCTTAGTTTGCCTACCCATGATCTATCTGAATGCCTGAAGAAAATTTTGTGTTCTGTATTGACTAAATTTCCTTTTCCTTTTGAGACTTGTTGATCACTACTGCTTTTATGCTGTGGGACTTGCAGTCATTCAAAAGAAAAGGGACCCTTCCCATTCTACATACATACATACATACATACATACATACATACAATGTCTGTTCAGACATGTTTCTCTAGCTAAAGAAGACTGGATTTTTTATTATTGTTATAGACTTTTAAGAGTTGAAAAGATCAGTCTATTTTTGGTCTGTGTCACTTACATAAAAACCCATTTCATTCTGTTTCCATATTGGTTGGCATCCATCTGTCTTGGGAAATGATGGACTCACACATTAGTCCAGGAGATGGGGATCAGGTTAGTTTGTTTCAGAATTCACAATGATCAAATCAATCATACGTCCTTATTGGTTCTTCCTTTGTTGTGTAACCTTGTTATGAGACACTTTCTACCTCTAGGAAAAACAAGATCTCTCATAGGTTCAGCAATCTAAGGCTTCCTTAGCAATGGATGCTGGGTAGGAGAGCGAGGATTACCTGAGCTTTCATACATTTCACTACCTTGTGTTCTGGGGTGGAAGTCTTGTACAAAGGTCTTGATGGGCTGAGGTCTCCCACTAGTTTATTTTCTAGAGCTGCTCAGGAGCCCAGCCAACTGCTCTGTATTACATATCTGGAGTGGGTAGTACTCAACACTGAGAATGGTCTGGACTTGAGCCTGTAGCAGATATTGAATTAGTAGCCTGAGAGGTGTCTGAATTCATGCCTGTGATGGCTAAAGGCGGAAACTGGTCTGGGAAGCCTTGCACCAGCTTAGATGTTACTCCCCAGTTCCCATAAAAATAAAAAAGCAAATGCATCGAAATTGCTTCTCAGTTTAACCTACCCCACAGGGTTGCTGTGGGGATTAAAGGAGGAGTGAAGGGGAGGAAAAAAAATGCAATAAATAAATATCTTAATTTCTACCCTGAGCTTCTACTGACATGCTCAGAGCTGCAAACAACAGGAAAACTTGCAGGTCAAGGATATTAGATGGCTTGAGGAACAAAGGGACTGGCACTTTCTGGTTACAGACATCCCTGGCTTCATTGTCCCTCTGCTTTTGCATTAGTAGGCCTTCACTGCATAAGGAAAGAGCTGGCTGCAGCTGTGTTGCATGTATTGTATGCAAAAGGTCCCAGACTGAGGTGGCGGGGGTAGGGGGGGGAGATTTGATTCTTTCCTCCCTAGCTGCAAGTCAAAATTCCCCTCGCCCAAGGCAGTTCATAACAGTACAATAAGCTCCCATTGATACAACATGGAAAAAATATACTAGTAAGTGCCACACTGGGTATCTTATGTGTATTAGGAATTTTGAGGCTAGGGTGGTGGCATGTTCAAGTTCGATCAAGCCCTTGCATTTTTGAGTAAGAAAAAAATCACATGCATAGTCGCACTAGCGTAAGCTTTGGTAAGCTTAGTCATTGCACCTTTGATACAATTTGTTTTTCTCTGGACGTCTTCATTAAACAACATTCTGTGAGGCATGTTTTCAGTGGGAAACCTTATTGTATAGATCTATATCTGTATTAAGGTAAAGGTCTAAACCACTGAGCCTCCTGGGCTTGCTGGTTCGAATCCATGCGATGGGGTGAGTTCCCGTTGCACTGTCCCAGTTTCTGCCAACCTAGCAGTTTGAAAGCACACCAGTGCAAGTAGATAAATGGGCACTGCTGCAGCAGGAAGGTAAACAGTGTTTCCGTGCGCTCTGGTTTCTGTCACGGTGTTCTGTTGCACCAGAAGCGGTTTAGTTATGCTGGCCCAGAAAGCTGCCTGTGGACAAACTCCGGCTCTCTCGGCCTGAAAGCAAGATGAGCGCCACAGCCCATAGTCGACTTTGACTGGACTTAACCATCCAGGGGTCCTTTTCCTTTACCTATACCTATACCAACTGTATATCTATCTAACAGCCAGTGATCATTCTTAACATTTCACACCTTAACCAGAAACTTAAAAACAATTCTTTTTAAAGCAATGCACCTCTTAAATTGACCCTGTGTGAGCTTTTTTTAAAAAAAGTTGAACTTGAATATTTGCTTTTTTTCAGAGCATTCCACAGTGTCATTTTATTATTATTAGAATGCTTTTTTTAAAAAAAGCTGAAAAACGTTCCAGCATGCCGTTTAGAGCCAATTATTTGCAGTGTGTGCTTGTATGTTTTAAGTCAGTATGAGAACATTAGCCATAACTGTCTGTGCCTAAAATAGAATGTGTGTGTGTGTGTGTGTGTGTGTGTGTGTGTGTGTGTAGGGTGGGGGCAGAAGGGTTCGGGGTTGGGGAGAACGGCCAATGTTTGAAGTTTAATAATGCTTCTTGCTTAAGCTCTATCCCAGAACAATCCTTTTTTCTGCTGCTGAGCTTGAACAGCCAGTCGCCAGTTTTGATGTGCTGCCCCATGGAGCACCGTCCTGTGTGAATTCACAGGGCTTTTTTGCTCACCCCCCTACCCAACCCGGGAGGCCTGGAAATAAAGCGTAGCCTCAGGTAGCCAGATTTCTCCTTCCTAAAGATGCTCCCGAGGCACTGCCTGGGGCAGTCTTCCTGAAATTGTTTCAGACAATTGCTGTGGACAACTATTTCCATCACTGGTGCAGTCACCCTCCTCGGCCCATCATCTTATCCCCCTCTACCCACCCACCCACCTCCTCTTCCTGGCATTAGGGAGGAGCTCTGAGAACGCAGGAATTCCTGCTTTTGTTTTTGTCTTGCTCTTGTAATAAAAAAACGAAATAAGCAAAACGGGGGGTTTGGGAGCTACTACAGGCTGAATATGGGAGCCCACAGCAAGACAAAACCCAGTGGCCTTCAAAACTTTTTCTTCTACCCCCTCCCCACCCTCCCCTCCTTCTTCTTCACCACATGACTTGAAGGATGTGGACAGTAATTAAAGGACCCCCGAGTTCCTCATTTTCTGTGCCTGCTTCTTTGATCTGGTTTGTGTCGGCCAGCTATTTTCATTGTTCCTGCCTTTTTCTTTTATTCTCCACCAGTTCCTTTGATGTGTGAAATGACGATCTTTAATTCCAAAATAAAGGTAGAGGAAGGATTGTGTGTGTGTCTGTGTGGGGAGAGATAGATAGCATTAATGGCAGCGGTTAACACATCTTTCTATTTATGTACATGCGGGCACCAATGAAAAAGGGGGACGGTGTACAAAACTTGAGTACCAAAGGTGAAGGCTGAGAATGTTGCAAGTCTCAACTCTCTTGTGAACTGTCAGAAGGGGGTTGCTAGCAGCCCTGCCGTCACTGTGCCCCCGCAAGCATCTAAGATATTTTTTAAACTTTTTTTTTAAAAAAAGTTGTGAGGTTTATCACTATGTGTAATCTGGAGGGAGTTTGCCCTAATTGTTCCCACATGAGAGAGCCAATGTGCTGGAAAAGAACAGCGGAGTTCATTCTGACTGGCTTCACTTGGCAGGCGCAGTGGGAGTGTAGTGGTGCTGTTTATTAGTGTATGTTAATAAACTTATAAGGGATCAACTGCAGGTGGTAGCTTAAGGAAATGTTAACTCAGGTAGGTGAGATAGCAATGTGAAGGCCATTAGTAAAGATTGGAAGGGGCAGAAGGGTGGAGGCTCCTGTCCTCTGTTGTCACCAAGTGACATTTAGCTCTCTGCAGGCTGTTGTCCTGAACATCAGAATGGTGTGTGTGTGTCTTTAAACTGTGCTGGAGCACAGGCCCCAGTTTGCTTGGCCCCCAGGGTATTGGCAGAAATTACATCCCCCACTTCTT
Organism: Podarcis liolepis; assembly: GCF_965112155.1. Lineage (NCBI taxonomy): Eukaryota > Metazoa > Chordata > Lepidosauria > Squamata > Lacertidae > Podarcis > Podarcis liolepis. The sequence continues at coordinate 36,150,687 of NC_139561.1, read as the reverse complement.
CCAATTTCCCTCTGGGCCATTGGGGGGTCACCAGTTCCCCCTGGGCGAGGGCAGGTGGTGTTTGCACAGTTTTCTGTCTTGGGGAGGGGGTGTTGTTGTCAAGGCGAGGACAGCTTAGAATTGCTGCTGCTACTTCTGTGTGTTCCCTTCTGTGGATAGAAGTTGCCCCAGGGAAGCTGCAAGTTAGTGCATTTCCCATCTGCCTTGGCAACACCCTGTCCCCAAGGACCTTGAGAACAATGGATAGCCACTTTTCCAGACCTTGAAAGTGTTAAGCTTGACAAGGTATTGGTGCTGGTGGCAGCCTGGCGGAGCTATGAAAAGATATCTGTGCACCATTTGCAGGACTCATTTGCAATTAAAGACGACAAAAGTTTTGACTTTGAAACTGTGGGTGCTAAATATCACTCACCCAAGGGAGAGGGGGAAGAATGCAGTGGTTGAGACCCAGCAAGTAAACGGGTTTGCCTGAGGTCCTTTTAAGTGTCTCTCATCCCCAGACTTACTTTTAAAACTTCGTTGAGATCTAGCAAGCCAGCTATATGATTGGTGCAAGAATTACTGCAAAGAAGAACTGTCCCAAGTTTGCAAAGAAACCACCTTCGCCAATCTCCCAGACTACCTGGTTGGCAGAGGCTGACATGGAATTTCTCCTACAGCAGCCCCCCCCCCAACACACACACACACACACACACACACACACACACACACACACACACCAGACTGCTTTTTATGCAAAGAAATTCACAAGCAGGGTTTGGGGTGGTGTGGGAATGAGTTCCCAAAAATGTATATCGCTCCAGTTGTAGGTGTTTCTCACTTTCTTAAATTCAGTCCATGGGCCCAAACTCTTGAATGTATGCCTTGGGGAGTGCAGGGCAGGTATTCCTTTTTACCTTTTCCATCACATAGGGCCAGGAAAGACTTCCGTCTGAAATCTTGGCAATCTGCTGCCAGTCGCTGTACTGGCAGTGTAGCTCTATTGAGCTAGGTGGACCAATGGTCTGATTCTCTATATATGATGATGTGAAGCATTCTTACGTCTTGTCTTTCTTTGTGTGAGATAGTAAGAATTAATTGGTGCCTCCATAGTGTGTTGAATCCCACTCTCACTTTACTTTGCAATTTTTCTCAATACAGAAAGATTATGTCTGGATAAAGAAAAAGAAAACTCCGTATCAATGGGTTTTATATTAATACTTGCTAGAAAAATCTCTCTTCTGGGCTAGCGTTAGGCTCAGCATCGCTGGGCAGTTGGTGAGGGCCACACCCCAATAGGTCAGCAGGCAAGACTATTGGGAATCACTGGAACCTCCTGACACTAGAACTTCCCTCCTGTCCCAACAAGTGAACAGTGAGAGGAAGCAGCAGCCTTCATAGACCAGGGGTCAGCAACCTTTTTCAGTTGTGGGCCCGTCCACTGTCCCTCACACCATGTGGTGGGCGGACTATATTTTGAAGGGGGGGGGAGAAGGTATTCCTATACCCCACAAATAACCCAGAGATGCATTTTAAATAAAAGCACACATTCTACTCATGTAAAAACACCTGGCAGGCCCCACAAATAACCCAGAGATGCATTTTAAATAAAAACACACATTCTACTCATGTAAAAACACCTGGCAGGCCCCACAAATAACCCAGAGATGCATTTTAAATAAAAGGACACATTCTACTCATGTAAAAACACGCTGATTCCCGGACTGTCCTGGATTGAGAAGGCGACTGGGCCGCATCTAGCCCCCGGGCCTTAGGTTGCCTATCCCTGTCATATACCTTAACTTCTTTCTCTCTCCTCCCAGAGAGATGGTACTGATTTGGACTCATGGGAAAAAGAAGCAAATGAGCCATCACCAGAAATGAAAAGGGCTGCCCAAAACTTGGAACTAGCATTGGTCATTAAGGCAGAAAAGGTGTTTGATGGAATGTGTTTATAGTGGAAGGATCTATATTCATTAATATAGTTGTTTATTGTATGTATCGCCTGCCCTTCCTCAGATTGTCCCAGGGAAGGTTACAGCAGAGAAAAACACAATTAAACAGCAATACCCTGCCCTTGATCAATATCCATTTTTATTTATTTCATCAAATTTATGTACCCCAAACCTCAAAGTTTATAGCATATTACAAGGAAGGTGCCAAAATCAATGCTTGTTTTCAAAGGCCAGAATAAAGAGGTATGTCTTGAGCAACCCATGAGAATTTTTATAAAGATGGTCCCAGGTGCACCTCTATGGGGAAGGAGTACAGCATTCTTGGGGCCATCACCAAAAAGACCCTCTTAAGAGCTGTTTTCTGCCCCTCTCCCAAACCTGGTGTGGTGGAACTGGATCTGTAGAGAAGTAGGCACTATTTCAGATATTTGGGGCATAAGTAGTTTAGGGCTTTAAACATAAATGTAGCTTTAATAAACTACAGCTCCCAGAATTCTTTGGGGGAAGCCATGAATGTAAAAGTGGTGTGATGAGGCTTTAAATTTATAGTGTGGAAGTGTGCTTCATTCTGTCCTATGACAGTATACCTGCACTGCCCTCAATTCCCCTTTCTTGGTCAAATCTGACTCCCTTTTTGGGGGTGGGGGTTCCTTTAAAATTTAACATACTTCGACATATCATGAGATTCCCTTGGGTATATGGAAGTCTTTGTTTTTCATTTGCGGGTGGTCCTGCCCCGTCCCCATGGCCCAGAATTGGTGTGGAGCCACTTAAGTTTGCTGCTTGAGGAAGTGATTATTTACATACAGAAAGAGGTACACCATGCAAATGGGAGCTTCTCTAACGTCTTATGTTTCTTTTCTGAGTCACCAGCATTTGCCAGAAAACATGGATCGCCAGCATTGAAAGGGGATTTTGTAATCTTTCACCTGCAGTTAAGATAAAGACTGATATTTGTTTCAATTATCGATCAAAGTTTTTAGCTCCCATGGCTTCCTCCAATCCTGTTCATCTGTATTTCAAGAACCAAGTCAAACTCTCATATAGCTATGGTACAACTTGCAAGACTTCTTTTGTGCGTAGTATGTGAGGGATGTATACTAATGCGAACCATTGCACACTTAAATCTGCTCTTACAGACAAACTACATATTACATGTATGCATATGTGTAACAGGCCTGACACCCCCCTTTTTAAAAAAAGGTTCCTTGGGGTGGTGGTGTCAATTTTCAGATGAACAAGTGGCAGAAGAGCACTCCACTATGGAATTTGCTCCCACAAGGGGCAGTGATGACCACCAACTTGGATGGCTTTAAGGGAAGGTTAGACAAACTTATGGAGAGCAACACTTATCAATGGCTACTCATCATGTTGGCTGTGCTTTACTGCCACTATTGGAAGTGATAGGCTTCTGAACACCAGTTTCTGAAAACCACTGGGTAGCTGAGTCAGTGGTGCATGAGACTCAATCTCAGGGTCATGAGTTCAAGTCTCATGCTGGGCAAAATGTTCCTGCAATGCAGGGGGTTGGACTAAATGACCCTTGTGGTCCCTTCCAACTCTAGAAATTTTATGATTCTATGATTCTAGTTCCTGCTTGCAGGGTTCCCACTGTGAGAACAGGATGCTGGACTAGATTTATCAGGGATATTCTTACGTTCCAGCTGCACTTTAAAGCAGAGGTGCATGTCTCTTTACACCCCCCCCATCTCCCCCAATATAAACTGTGACAGGGTGGCATTCCAGATCAGGACTGTGGCAGGTAGGGTAGTGGTTGAGGTTGGGGTTAAATATTTTCTCTTTTACTCTTATCCTGATGAAAATCATGACCACCTAATGTTGTCTGCCCCAGTAGCAAAGGTATATATGCAGTTTTTAAACCTGCAGTCATGTTCAGTGATTTTATTTTGTTTTTTAGCCAGTGTGGTGTAGTGGTTAAGAGCGGTAGTCTCGTAATCTGGGAAACCGGGTTCGCGTCCCCGCTCCTCCACATGCAGCTGCTGGGTGACCTTGGTCTAGTCACACTTCTTTGAAGTCTCTCAGCCCCACTCACCTCACAGAGTGTTTGTTGTGGGGGAGGAAGGGAAAGGACAATGTTAGCCGCTTTGAGACTCCTTAAAGGGAGTGAAAGGCGGGATATCAAATCCAAACTCTTCTTCTTCTTCTTTTTAAAAAATCATGTGCTGTCCAATGGCAGCTAGTTTTGAATGCTCCTGTATGAAATGCCTAGGTTTGTTTTTTTGAAAGATATTTAGGCCCTTTAAAATTCCTATAAAATGACAGATTAAGAGAGATTATATAACACCCTGACAGACAGGCACAACTATGTAAATGATGTTTTACATATAAGAAAATAAAGGCAGAGGTGGTCATGTAATGCCAGTATAACAGCAGAGGACTCTATAATTCTGTTCAGAAATCCAAAGAAAGCCTATGATTGCAACATACCATTTCAGTATCATTTTTTAGTGCAATTGTGAGATGAGTGTTATCCCACATGTGGAGTCTTCTATTACAGTATTGGGTGAGGGGTGGAAAGGGGTGACTGGTTGGAGAGCCAGGAGCCACCGCCAGTGGCGTAGCGTGGGGGGTGCAGGGGGGGCCCGGCCGCACCGGGCGCAACATCTGGGGTTAGGGGACGCAAATCCACGGGTTAGGGGGCGCAAATCCACGGGTTAGGGGGCGCAAATTACTTGCCTTGCCCCGGGTGCTGACAACCCACGCTACGCCACTGGCCACCGCATAGCAGCTGCTTGGGAGCACAAGTTGGGAGAGTGCTCTTGTGCTTGGGTCCTGTTTGCAGGCTTCCCATATCCCGTTCAGGCATTTGGTTGGCCAGTGTGAGAACAAGATGCTGGACTTGGGTCTTTGACCTGCTCCAGATAAGCTCTACTTGCATTGTTCAGTTCTTTCATCCAAAGTGGTGGATTTAGACTCTTAAACCTCAAAGCCCCCAAATTCCAGGATGCCAGAGCCGCTTGACATTATGCAAAGGTGCTATTCAGAAGTTTATCCAGGTATGTGCCCATTATGCTCAGGCTACTCATGTGTGGCTGGGACAGTGCTTAGAGGAACAAGATACATGGGTAGAGCCAACTCTGTGGGAAGGAACGTGTCTGGGGCATTTAGGCCACTGGTGAAACAAGACCTACTGTTGACTCATAGCCTGCCTTTTGGTTGGTCATACCAGCTGCTTCAGCACTATACAGACCTATGGCAAAAAGGCACCCATGAGTGGGGCCCAGAATGCATGTTTCAGCTAAAGGCGGGTCCAGGTATAAAAATGTTGGAAGACTACAGTGGTACCTCGGGTTAAGAACTTAATTCATTCTGGAGGTCTCTTCTTAACCTGAAACTGTTCTTAACCTGAGGTACCACTTTAGCTAATGGGGCCTCCTGCTGCTGCTGTGCTGCCGCTGCATGATTTCTGTTCTCATCCTGAAGCAAAATTCTTAACCCGAGGTACTATTTCTGGGTTAGCGGAGACTTTAACCTGAAGCGTCTGTAACCCAAGGTACCACTGTACTGTTTTAGTAGTTTCCACAACACTGGACTGACTACTTCTCCTGGTGAATATATATAGCTGGACTTTAGAGGCATCATCTGAGCCCCTCTTCCCTATTTTCAGGATGGCAACAACAGAAAAGGCATTTTTTTGTTTGGAGCCCCTGTCCTAAAGAGCACTCTCCCGAGTGTTGCCTGCCTGGCAAGAATATTGTCATCTTTTCAGCACAAAGTTAAGACTTTCCTTTTTACGCAGGCAACTGATGGAATTTGATCCAGCCAAGTCAAGGCTTTAAGGTTAGAGGGCTGCTACTAAGCCTCCTCCCCATGTAGAAGTTTTTTTTTTTTAATGTATTGATGATTTAAATTTTGGTGGTGGTTATAATTGACAGTTTCATGTGTTTTTAAATTAACTCATAAGTTGCCTGGAGACTGTCCTGTGTTAGGCAACTAACTAAAGTAATAGAATTGTAGAGTTGGAAGGGGACCCAAGGGTCATCTAGTCCAACCCCCACAGTGCAGGAATCAGAGTTAAATATTATGTGACAGGTCTCTGTTTAAAAACCTCCAGTGAAGTAGAGTCCACCATAAGCCCAAAATAGATGATGTATTTTGTTTACCACATTTAATTCCACCCTAACTCCAAAGAGCTCAGAGCAGGGCACATCATTCTCCCACTCTGCATTTTATCCTCACAACAATCCTGTGAGGCAGTTTAGTCTGAGAGAGGGGGTGGTGATGGCATGCAACTGGACCAAGAGCACCCAGTGAGTTTTAAGGGCTGAGTGTGAGATTTGAACTTGGGTCTCCTAAGTCTAAGTCAAATGCTGCTACACCACATTAGTTCTCATTTATGCCACTCCCCGCCTCTTAAGATGCTGAGCCACTGCTTGCTTGTCTTTACATTAAATATCCCATATTGCCTTGGTAGATCTCTGTTTCTCCTGTTTTAGAACATCCCCCCCCCCCACAAAATTAGGCAGCAACTGATCTCTGCAATAACACATTTTTGTAATGGCTGTATTGTGGGGAATAATCAAAACCCACGAAGCTTGACTCACGTCTCCGTGTGTGGGTAAGCTCACATATCAAGGTTAGTTGGGAAAGGCAATCGCTTCTTATTCCCAGAGGAGGGAGGGGCAGATGGAGCAGAGCCTTTTCCGTTTCCCCTAATCTGGCACCTTGAGGTCCAGCTGTGCTTGCTCGAGGCTATGGAAGGAAGGATGATGGACGGATAGCTGTAAGTCACTAGAATCCATGAACTACCCATTGGATACATGTGTGGGCTTTACGCATGAACTGCCGTGATGCTGAATCCTGTAGGAATGATTGTCAAAAATTGTGTTTATAGTCTGGACTTATCTTCCGCTGTGATTTGGTTAGATGACTGGGTATTTGAGCAACCCCTGCTAGTGCCATTCCGGCTATGAAGCCGTCACTATTCATATTATTTCCTGCTCTTATAAATTGACTGTAAAATCTGTTTACCCAGAGTGAAACGCCACAGAGCCAGGAAGCGGCTCCAACGGACACCGTAGCATTGGCTTCCTGTTAATTTGCACCAATTTGGCTTCGCTGAGTCTTTCCATTGAGTCGAGTGGAACTCATTTCTGATTTTGTTGGAGCGTTAGTTGGTGACAAGAGTTGCACTGGGTTAGCAGTTCAGCCCTTTGAATATTTTGCTTCTCTTTTCTCATTCGTGAGGTCGATGTTTCTTTGTGTTTGGATGGAATGGCTTCCTGTAGTGCAAATGGTACGTCTCCTTCTTCCTCTTTTAATTGAAACAACAACAACAACAACAACACTTTAACGATTCCACAAAACCGAGATCTAAAGTTCTACAGAATTTATTTTTCTTGAATTTTCAGGGAATTTGGTATCCCTGCTCCCCTGCCCCACCCCCAAAACAAAACCCTCGTATAACTGAAGGAAAGAAGGGAATGAGTCTGCAAATCATAGAATCATAGAATTCTAGAATTGGAAGGGACCCTGTGGGTCATCTAGTCCAACCCTCTGCAATTCAGGAGGTCCATGAAGGGAGGAGGGAATTAAGTCGTCCCAGGGCTGTAACTCAGTTGTAAAGCACATGCTTCACACGCAAAAGGCCCCAGAGTCAGTTCCTAGTAATACTGTCTATGGCTTGGACCCCCCTTTTTGGCTTATTCTATAAGAATGCTGTTGTGCTCAGCTCCTGTTTTTGAGCTTCCCATAGGCATCTGGTTGGCCACTGTGAGAACAGTCTACCCCCAAATGCATCACAAGGCATCGCCATGTTAAGATTTCCCTGCCCCTCCCACTGGCTGTCAATTTGGGAGCAGACAGGCTTGTGATGCACTGTCAGAAGGTTACTTTTAAAATTTCTCTTGTTATCCAGATGCAGAGAAAGGAAAGAGGAAATGTTTGGGCTGCTATTGTTTGGGCACCAGCCACAAAACAAGCTCTGTAGTGTCTTGTTCCAGCTTGAAACATGTAGGCCACCAAGCTCATTGTTTCATCGTCAACTGGTTGAGTGCAACCGACTAAGGAAGAAGGAAGTGGAAAGGTCACTAATCCGTTCTGCTAACATGCTAATTTGCCTGTATGAATTTTCACAATTTTATTGTTTGAGGTTGGATTATTGGGGAGAGACAATAAAAAAACTATCAACCCAATCACGCCAATTTTGAAGGTCGGCTTGTGTCAGTGAAATTGTGCAGAAAGACACCAGTGTATTTGCAAGAAGTAGGTTAGTCTATGAGAAGTTTGTTTGGAGGCTAATGCCCATGTATAATTGGGTTTCAGAAGAATGGAGCTTCTTTAAAAAAAATTAATTAGAAATCAGAGGAGTCACAGAGTCGAAATCTGCTTTAGTTGGAGGTTTTGCTCAATGCTGGAATTCTCCTTAATAAGCTGAAACATTCCGGGGCTGCCTCAGTTAGCGGTTGGGTGCAGAAGCTTTACTCAGGGGGTAGACATCTTAATGCGCCTGTAATTATCATGTAATTATTTTGTAATGTGGGATCAGAATTTTTGCATATATGGCATTCTTTCATGAAAGTTGAAAAATAGTTGTATCAAAACAAAACAAAAGTTTTGATTCATTAACTTGGTGATCTAGGCATTTCAGTTTTTTTTTTCAAAAGAGGCAGCTCCTTTCCCCCCATCCGCCCGTTTTCAATCCCAGTCTCTTTATACATACACAAATATTTTGAAACACTTTCATGGCGAGTAGCTTGAAGGTAAATAGAATAATTTAATCCCGTTCCGTTGAATATTTATCAGTTTCCTTGCTGGTAAAACTACCTTTCAACACAAGTGTCAAGTGGGTTGCAATTATCATCAAAGCTGGTAGGTACAAATAACTGATGGTCTTGTCTGTGAAAACTACGCACGTTTGTTTTGCAAGGGGGCAGCAGGGGTGGGGAGGGAAATCTGGTGACAATGAGGCTTTTTTTCGGGCACTAATGCATGCCTTCTGTCCCTGCCATTTAAGTTTTCAGAAGCAGAGCTCAAAAGGCTTCCCTTGACAAGCAGAACTTCCAGATTGGGCAAATAAATTACTCTGGTTGTGTCCTTGGACATATATTAGGGCTATCAAGCAAGGAAATGTCATTACCCAAATTATCTAACTTGGAATTTGTTTGGTTATTTATTTGTTGGATTTAAACCTTGTATTTGGATCCAAATGTTCAGGAGGTGGCTTACAATAAGCCATTCATTCATTCATTCATTCATTTTAAAATATATATTTCTAGACCATCCTTAATGGATAGCAAGGTAGTATACGCTAGTAGCCAAAATTGTGGAAACCTTTTGGAGGAATTGTATTTCCAAGGTTTGATGGCACATAACACCCCCTTTTTTGGAGTAATGCCATAAAATTATATATCAATGGAAAGATAATTTAATGAAGAATGTAATGCAACAAAGTTTGTTCAATTATCTGTATTCTATCAAATGTTATAGTCAAATAACTAGAAAAAAGAGTGTTTAGAGAGTCAATCGGGTGTCATCTTGTTTTGGCAATGATGGCTCATAAAACCACTTTTTTCTAATACCATAAAATTATATATCAGTGGAAAGATTGGCACAAAAATGCAGTTTAATAATTAAAAAAAGAAAGATAAGCAAGTGATGAAGTCAAGGCACCAGACTAGCCTTAGATTTGCCATTTTTCTGTGAATGGCCAAAGCTGATATTTGGCTAGCCCATAGGAAAATAGGAAGCCGCCTTGCACAGAGTTAGACCCTCTCAGTATTGTCTAGACACTTACATTTTGCCCTACTCTTTCCAGACCAGGGACCACACTAAAAAGGTCTGTGCCCAAGTGTTTGCTTGTTTTTGCCTCAGAACTTTCCCCACGAAAACCCACTCTTTAGCACTCAATCAGAACAAATGCCAATTCAGGTTTTCAGTGGATTGCCATTTGCTCTGGCTGAGCTTTAAAGAGCGGTTTTTTTGCAGGTACAGGCAAAGCTCTGGAGCAAAAAACCCCCAAAATGTGCTCAGACATGGTTTTAAAGCACGGACCATGCCTGGAAAGAGCGGAGGAAAGGTAAGTCTGGATAAGCCCTGATTGGCAGTGACTCTCTGGAGTTTCAGAAAGGGAGTCTCTCTCAGCCCTACCCAGAGTTGCCCGAGATTGAACCTGGGACCTTATTCATGCAAAGCAGAGACTATGCCACTGTGGTACAGCCCCCTTTGCCAAAGATGGTGCAAGATGGCAGGCTTACCACCCTGCAACTGCTAAGATGCAGCTCCTCTACGCATGAACCAAGATACCAGCAGTAAGGTGCTTGGGGTTGAATTTTATTGGGGATTTAGGGGGTTGTGATGATCAAACTGGGCTGCTTTTTAATGGCTCTGGTCAGCAGCTAGGTTTCCTGGAAGGCCATTTGAAAAACTGAATGGGGAGCGGCTGGCCAGCATTCCGAGCTGCCTTCTCCCCTCCAGCAGAGTCTGTCTGTAAGTTCTGTTGCCATTGATTCCGCTCTGTCTATCCACCTTTTATCTTTAGCTGGGTGTTTAGGGGTGAGGGGAGCTGCCCCTTTAAGAGACATAAATTTGGCTTAGGGTCATCTAGTTGCTGCCATCCATTCTGTGGAGTTTCTATCGACCTTACACGAGTGAAATAGAAATGTACTCCAGTGTCCCAGCGTGTATTAGGTTTGCAGAAAAACATATTTTTAAATAGAAGACAATAGTTTAATAGTGCTATTCCTCATGGCACAGACAGCCTGTTTAATTTTTTTTTAAGTTTCCATTATTGAGCTTTTTAGAAATGAAGGATTCATTTTCTCTGGTGATAATAGATCTGTCTTTGAAACAGGATATCTTAATTTTGGAATGCTTTCATACTTTGTGGGGTTATGTCCCATGTGGCAGAAAAAGCAGACTTGGAGAGGGTGCTTGAAAATTTTCAGACTGCCTGCTCTCCAGTAGCAATAATTCTCACTTTTCTTCGTGGCACCTTTGTATATTTCTGTAAACTGTTCTGAGGAACCGTGGAAACTTAGCCATGATTTTATTTTATTTTTAAAGAAACATATTCTTTAGGGACTTCAGGGACTGTTCTAGTATTTGTATGTAAAAAATATCCCAATAAAAGGAGTGTATTTTTTTTTAATAGTGTGGTTGTTATGGGAAACTTTGAGAAGAACAGCTCAGATATTATGCTTCATTGTCCCTGTCACTTAAGCATTTGTGCCCAGGTAAATTCAGTCTGCACTGTGGGCTGTGGAGTCTGCTGTGCATTCTGTGGATCTTGACTTAAATTCAGAAAATCCTCCATAATGTATCTTGAGTGCCAGTTTTGGTGCAGTTAAGAACTTAACCATAAAAAGGACCCCTCAGTGGCCTTTGTGCAGATCATTCTGATCTTCATCTCACATCTGCAAAAATGGGGTCATGAATGATCTACTTCACAAAGAGGTTGTGAGAGATGGAGAGCTAAGAACTATAAAGCACTTTGCAGAGGCAAATGCCTATAGCACGAAACCTGTGACAGTTGCATCTATTTAATTGATACAGATGCTCCCTTCTTTCTTGATGCTGTGGTTGCATCATTCTTGGGAACTGGAGCCAATACGTTTCAGCAGCATTACCTGACCATGTTTGGAAGGGCTGCTTCTGAGTCTGATGGGGACCTCGATATAGTCCCATCTGGTGGCCCTCCTCCCTCAATGGCACCCCTCTCTCCATGAGCTCTGGCAGGCTTAACCTGTTGGCCAACAATTCAATGTAACCATTCAAATCTTGGGAGATCCAAGACAAAGAATGGAAGCATTGCACACAGCACACAGCTCCCACAAGAAGTAGTGATGGCCAGCAACTTGGATGGCTTTGAAAGAGGATTAGTCAAATTCATAGAGAAGAGGCATGTCAATGGCTACTGGCCATGTTGGCTATGTTCTACCTCCAGAGTTCAAAGCAGTAGGTATCTGAATACCGGTTGCTGGGAATCACTAGTGGGGAGAACCTGTTTGCACTCAGGTCCTGCTTGTGGGCTTCTAAGGGGCATCTGGTTGGCTACCATGAGTACAGGATGGTGGACTAGTTGGGCTCTTGGCTTGATGCAGTTGGGCTCCTCTTATGTATTAGTAGCAGACAGCAGTAGCGGTGCTCAAATGAGTGTGGGGTGACTTAGAGCTAATAGCACTAAAATTTTAATGACACCTAAAAGCTTCTCAGTATGCTCACCAGAACAGGGGAGGTCCAAAACAGACATGAGCAGTGGCCCCTAGTGGGGCATTGGAGCCTGTCACCTGTCCAAGGATGCTGGGTGCCGATACTGGACCTGGTTGTGGGGAGAGGACCTGCTCTTGTGGGCTGGTGAATAGTAAAAGAGACACCCACTGTTTATGGCTGAATTAGAACAAACATCAATCCACAGAAAACCCAACTGACATTGGTTCTGATTCAGCGGTAAACAGCGGGTTTCCCCAGAGAAAGCGATGGGACAAAAGAAAACCCGTCTCAGACCCATGCCTAGCAATCCTGGAACAAGCGGAAGTGTCGATGAGCCCTGTGATAGGAACCAGGAAGTCTTTGTTTCACATTTCACTTCAGCCAGAAACTTAGCAAGTGGTCTTAGGCAAGCAACGATCTCTCAGTCTGAGGTGCTGCTCTCTCTGCCACACACACATATGGGGTTAGTAATGTTGGCCTACATCATGGAACATTCTATGGATTTTTGAGATCATTGTGCGTCAGGAACCTTGAACACTCTTAGCAGTTAATTCCTATGCTCTTCCTCCACTAAGAATCAACAAGTTTCCATTGTTTATAGTCAATTTAGTTGGTTAGTTCAGAGGTGGGTAGACTTCAGGCTTGTGCAATCTTTGATTTTCATTTTCTGATATATTTTTGGATCAGATATTCCATGTTGTGGAAATGTTGCTCTCACACAGAAGCCACCAACCGTAGATTAATTTGAGAGGGCATTTTAAATAGGTCTACTTTTTGAATATGTCTGCGTGAGTGGGCAAACCCCAGTTTCATTGAATTCACATGACAACATCTGCATTAATGTGGTACACTGTAAAGATCATTAATGCTTGGAGTATATTATCAGGTGTTCTCTAATGCACTTTTGATGAGCTTTAATGATGCTTGATGTGGTGGGTTTTTTAAAAAAAATTCTTTTCCTTTTCCTGCCTCTTCTTTCTGCTTCATTGTAGTAATGACTTAACCCAGATGGTTGACTGTGTCCATAAAAAACCCCAAATAATACTGAATTTGCTATGGTTCTTCCTCCTTCCCCACAGGGGAATCATAAACTTATAGAATTGTACAGTTGGAAGGGACTCTGAGGGTCATCTACTCCAACCCTTCATAATGCAGGAACCCTGCCCACAGCCATCCCTGGGTGGGCTTGAACCACAACCTTCTGGTTAACAGCTGGACACACAGATCCATTGTGCCACAGGGAGTCATGACTGGCTGCTGCTTTGGATCCAAGCTTGCTGAAGCTATGAGAGGCGCAATGTGAGACACTGTTGGAGCATAATGTTCTGCAACTCCTCCACTGAATGCTTTAGGTGTAAATATCTGTGAGTAAACCATGTTTCTAAGACACTGTAGACTCTGCTGTGCCTTGATTTCCCAAGAGAAACACAACCCTGGGTGAGCGCCTGGAACTACCCTGGAATCTTGCTATCGCTTGGCAGTGGTGTGTGTGGCCATTGGCCATCGTGGGTGGGACTAACAGGAGTTGCAATCCAAAATGCCAGTTTAGGGAGGTCTTGCATAGACTATAGTTGGTCAGATGGATTGTACTGTAGTAATAACACACACACTTTAGATCTAGGTGGCCCCAGTTTGAATCTTCATCAGCTCCAATTAAAAGGTTCTCTGATAACAGAACTGGTGAAAGGACCTTCTTGAGACTTTGTAGACCTGCTGCCAGCCAAAGCAGACTGAACCAGTGGTCTGACCTTATAGAAACCAGCTTTGTGTGTTCATATAGGAGCATAGAAAGGAGACAGTCACCAAGAATGACTGTGATAGGCAGCAAAACATATGTTTGCTGCTGGAGTCGACTGCTGTTTGTGAAAAAGCTCCCTTTGGGCAAAAGAGGCCTGTAAATATTTTGGATTATCAGCCAGGAGAATGCCACAGTTCAAAGCGACAAGGCTGGGTACAATGTGAGGATGGAGGGTTGCTCTTTTTCCTTTGCATACCTGCATGGCCTTGACTGGCTTTTTGAGGATTGCTATTCAGCCGGTGCCTTTGTTTTTGGATAAGCTGACATTGTCCCCAATATTTCTCTTGTGTAATTTTCCTTTACCTCCCTGTGACTCAGGAGAATTAAACCATTAAGGACTGATTACAATAGCTAATTGTAATTTGCTCAAAAGCTAAGAGCAGCGGAGCAGGCTTTATGCCACCACATAGGAGCGTGTGGAAATGCAAATGCAAGGAATTTCGGCTTGAAGCAGACCATACTATTTCGATTGGAGCAAACTTTATGAATAATCTTTACCCCCACCCATGCTCTCCAATCAAACCTATCATAGTCCCCAGCATAGACACCTAGATGGTAATACCCAATGCCGCATGTGTCCTACATTTCTTCTGTTGTACCACGCTGGTATAGTTCGTTACGTTGGACACATTCTTCAGCACCCTGGAAAGCTTGGTTTCAAAATCTTCTATTTAAAATAACAAGTTCCTAGCTCTCATGCTTGCAAAGATGCATTTTATGGCTCTGAATTTAGGCTTGAACATGGGTGGGTGGGTTCTTGGTGAATCTCAACAGTGGCTGGGTAGAGGATGAGCAAGAATAAAGGGACAGGGCACAAACACTGAATATCTCAGTACTCCTTCCACATTCAAGTAAGCCTGAATTCTCACACCGTTATGTTTATTAAATTTGTGTATTGTGTCCCACTAAAAAGTCCTGAAACAGTGTGTGCGTGTGTATGCATGCATGTGTGTACACACACACAAAATGCAATTACAAAAACACATTAAAAAGAGATTTACCGTATTTTTCGCCCCATAAGACGCACTTTTTCCTCTCCAAAAATGAAGAGGAAATCGGGGGTGCGTCTTATGGGGCGAATGCCTGCAAGCCTCGCGCCCTCGGCAGGAGGTCCCACCGGGTGCGCGAGGCTTGGGGCGGCAGCCTGTCGCCCGAAGCACGGGGAGCCCTCGGGAGGGCTCCCCCTGCTTCGGGCGAGTGTCTGCAAGCCTCGCGCACCCGGCAGGAGGTCCCACTGGGTGCGCGAGGCTTGGGGCGGCAGCGGACTTCTAGCTTCTAGGTGCGCGCAAGCAGTCCGCTGCCGCCCCAAGCCTGGCGCACCCGGCAGGAGGTCCCACCGGGTGCGCGAGGTTTGGGGCGGCAGCGGACTGCTTGCGCGCACCTAGAAGCTAGCAGTCCGCTGCCGCCCCAAGCCTGGCGCACCCGCAGGAGGTCCCACCGGGTGCGCCAGGCTTGGGGCGGCAGCGGACTGCTAGCTTCTAGGTGCGCACAAGCAGTCCGCTGCCGCCCCAAGCCTGGCGCACCCGGCAGGGGGTGCGCGAGGCTTGGGGCGGCAGCGGACTGCTTGCGCGCACCAAGAAGCTAGCAGTCCGCTGCCGCCCCAAGCCTGGCGCACCCGCAGGAGGTCCCACCGGGTGCGCCAGGCTTGGGGCGGCAGCGGACTGCTAGCTTCTAGGTGCGCGCAAGCAGTCCGCTGCCGCCCCAAGCCTGGCGCACCCGGCAGGGGGTGCGCGAGGCTTGGGGCGGCAGCGGACTGCTTGTGCGCACCTAGAAGCTAGCAGTCCGCTGCCGCCCCAAGCCTGGCGCACCCGCAGGAGGTCCCACCGGGTGCGCCAGGCTTGGGGCGGCAGCGGACTGCTAGCTTCTAGGTGCGCGCAAGCAGTCCGCTGCCGCCCCAAGCCTGGCGCACCCGGCAGGGGGTGCGCGAGGCTTGGGGCGGCAGCGGACTGCTTGCGCGCACCTAGAAGCTAGCAGTCCGCTGCCGCCCCAAGCCTGGCGCACCCGCAGGAGGTCCCACCGGGTGCGCCAGGCTTGGGGCGGCAGCGGACTGCTAGCTTCTAGGTGCGCGCAAGCAGTCCGCTGCCGCCCCAAGCCTGGCGCACCCGGCAGGGGGTGCGCGAGGCTTGGGGCGGCAGCGGACTACTTGCGCGCACCTAGAAGCTAGCAGTCCGCTGCCGCCCCAAGCCTGGCGCACCCGCAGGAGGTCCCACCGGGTGCGCCAGGCTTGGGGCGGCAGCGGACTGCTAGCTTCTAGGTGCGCGCAAGCAGTCCGCTGCCGCCCCAAGCCTGGCGCACCCGGCAGGGGGTGCGCGAGGCTTGGGGCGGCAGCGGACTGCTTGCGCGCACCTAGAAGCTAGCAGTCCGCTGCCGCCCCAAGCCTGGCGCACCCGCAGGAGGTCCCACCGGGTGCGCCAGGCTTGGGGCGGCAGCGGACTGCTAGCTTCTAGGTGCGCGCAAGCAGTCCGCTGCCGCCCCAAGCCTGGCGCACCCGGCAGGGGGTGCGCGAGGCTTGGGGCGGCAGCGGACTGCTTGCGCGCACCTAGAAGCTAGCAGTCCGCTGCCGCCCCAAGCCTGGCGCACCCGCAGGAGGTCCCACCGGGTGCGCCAGGCTTGGGGCGGCAGCGGACTGCTAGCTTCTAGGTGCGCGCAAGCAGTCCGCTGCCGCCCGAAGCCTCGCGCACCCGGTAGGACCTCCTGCCGGGTGCGCCAGGCTTGGGGCGGCAGCGGACTGCTTAGAATCATAGAATCATAGAATCATAGAGTTGGAAGAGACCACAAGGGCCATCGAGTCCAACCCCCTGCCAAGCAGGAAACACCATCAGAGCACTCCTGACATATGGTTGTCAAGCCTCTGCTTAAAGACCTCCAAAGTAGGAGACTCCACCACACTCCTTGGCAGCAAATTCCACTGTCGAACAGCTCTTACTGTCAGGAAGTTCTTCCTAATGTTTAGGTGGAATCTTCTTTCTTGTAGTTTGGATCCATTGCTCCGTGTCCGCTTCTCTGGAGCAGCAGAAAACAACCTTTCTCCCTCCTCTATGTGACATCCTTTTATATATTTGAACATGGCTATCATATCACCCCTTAACCTCCTCTTCTCCAGGCTAAACATGCCCAGCTCCCTTAGCCGTTCCTCATAAGGCATCGTTTCCAGGCCTTTGACCATTTTGGTTGCCCTCCTCTGGACACGTTCCAGTTTGTCAGTGTCCTTCTTGAATTGTGGTGCCCAGAACTGGACACAGTACTCCAGGTGTGGTCTGACCAGAGCAGAATACAGTGGCACTATTACTTCCCTTGATCTAGATGCTATACTCCTATTGATGCAGCCCAGAATTGCATTGGCTTTTTTAGCTGCCGCGTCACACTGTTGGCTCATGTCAAGTTTGTGGTCAACCAAGACTCCTAGATCCTTTTCACATGTACTGCTCTCAAGCCAGGTGTCACCCATCTTGTATTTGTGCCTCTCATTTTTTTTGCCCAAGTGCAATACTTTACATTTCTCCCTGTTAAAATTCATCTTGTTTGCTTTTGCCCAGTTCTCTAATCTGTGAAGGTCGTTTTGAAGTGTGATCCTGTCCTCTGGGGTGTTAGCCACCCCTCCCAGTTTGGTGTCATCTGCAAATTTGATCAGGATGCCCTTGAGTCCATCATCCAAGTCGTTGATAAAGATGTTGAATAAGACCGGGCCCAAGACAGAACCCTGTGGCACCCCACTAGTCACTCTTCTCCAGGATGAAGAGGAACCATTGATGAGCACCCTTTGGGTTCGGTCAGTCAGCCAGTTACAAATCCACTGAGTGGTAGCATAGTCAAGACCGCATTTTACCAGCTTCTTTACAAGAATATCATGGGGCACCTTGTCAAATGCCTTGCTGAAATCAAGGTAGGCTACATCCACTGCGTTCCCTTCATCTACCAGGCTTGTAATTCTGTCAAAAAACGAGATCAGGTTAGTCTGACATGACTTATTTTTCAGAAATCCATGCTGACTATTGGTGATCACAGCATTCCTTTCTAGGTGCTCACAGACTGTTTGCTTAATGATCTGTTCCAGAATCTTCCCTGCTATTGATGTCAGACTGACTGGGCGGTAATTATTTGGGTCCTCTCTTTTCCCCTTTTTGAAAATAGGGACAACATTTGCCCTCCTCCAGTCTGCCGGGACTTCGCCTGTTCTCCAGGAATTCTCAAAGATGACTGCCAGTGGTTCTGAGATCACATCTGCCAGTTCTTTTAATACTCTTGGATGCAGTTCATCTGGCCCTGGAGACTTGAATACATCTAATCTAGCCAAATATTCTTGTACTATCTCCTTAGTTATTCTGGGCTGTGTTTCCTTTGCTGAATCATTTGCTCCAAATTCTTCAGGTCGGGCATTGTTTTCTTTATCGGAGAAGACTGAGGCAAAGAAGGCATTGAGGAGTTCAGCCCTCTCTGTGTCCCCTGTTTGCATTTCACCATCTTCTCCTCTGAGTGACCCCACTGTTTCTTTGTTCTTCCTTTTGCTACGAACATACCCATAAAAGCCTTTTTTGTTGCTTTTAACCTCTCTAGCAAGCCTGAGTTCATTCTGTGCTTTAGCTTTTCTGACTTTGTGTCTACACGTGCTGGCTATTTGTTTGAATTCCTCTTTGGTGGTTTCCCCCCTTTTCCATTTTTTGTACACATCCTTTTTTAATCTTAATTCAGTTAAAAGTTCTTTAGATAGCCACCCTGGTTTCTTTAGGCACCTTCCATGTTTTCGTCTCATTGGTATTGCCTGACGTTGTGCTTTTACTATCTCCCTCTTAACAAACTCCCAGCCATCATGAACTCCCTTTCCTTTTAGTATTGCTGTCCATGGGATCTCACCCAGCACTTCCCTAAGTTTTATGAAGTCGGCTTTCTTAAAGTCAAGAAATTGAGTCCTAGTATGCTTGGCTGCTACTTTCCGCTGTATAGTAAACTTCAGAAGAGCATGATCACTCGCGCCTAATGATCCTTCCACATCTACCCCACTAACCAGGTCATCAACATTGGTTAGGACCAGATCTAAAATGGCTGTTCCTCTTGTTGCTTCTCCCACTTTCTGGACAATGAAGTTGTCTGCAAGGCCAGTGAGGAATCTGTTTGACCTTATGCTCTTGGCTGAGTTTGACGTCCAACAAATATCCGGGTAATTGAAGTCCCCCATTACTACTATCTCCCTTCCTTTTGCATGCTTGGCCATCTGTTCCAGGAAGGCAGCATCTATGTCCTCCGTTTGGCTTGGGGATCTATAGTAAACTCCCACAATGAGGTCTCTGTTATTCTTCTCTCCCTTAATTTTGACCCAAATGCTCTCACTTTGGCTTTGAGGTTCTAAATCTTGGATCTCTTCACAGGTATACACATCCCTGACATATAACGCCACTCCTCCTCCTTTCTTGTCTGGTCTGTTTCTCTGAAATAGATTGTATCCCCCCATTATTACATTCCAATCGTGGGACTTATCCCACCAGGTTTCAGTGATGCCTATTATGTCATATTTAGTTTGCTGTACCAAGAGCTCAAGCTCATCTTGTTTATTTCCCATGCTTTGTGCATTAGTGTACAGACATTGAAGTCCATTAATCATTCCCCCGTGTCTCTTATTTAAGGATTTTTTCCTCCCTCCACTAGGTCCGCGTGCTGTTTGCTCCATTTGGTCTATGACATTTGGATGATCATCTTCATTAATTGATAGACTCCTACCTTCAGGAGCACTGTCTCCCTCCCCCACATTAGTCAGTTTAAAGCCCTCCTGATGAGGTTTCTGAGATTTTTGGCAAAAACATTTCTCCCAACCGTTGTGAGGTGCAGCCCATCACTTGCCAGAAGTCCATCTTCAAGAAACTGCAGTCCGTGATCTAAGAATCCAAACCGTTCCTGTTTACACCATTTGCGAAGCCAGCTGTTCACTTCCACTATTTTCCCCTCTCTCCCTGGGCCACGTCGTTCAACTGGGAGGACAGACGAGATGACAATTTGTGCATTTAGTTGCTTCAATTTCCTGCCGAGAGCCTCGTAGTCTCTTTTGATCTTCTGGAGGCTATTGTTTGCAGTGTCATTGGTTCCCACATGAACCAAGAGGAAGGGGTATTCGTCAGTGGGTTTTATGATTTTTTGCAGTCGTTCAGTTACATCTTGGATCTTAGCCCCGGGGAGACAGCACACTTCCCGAGACATCTTGTCAGGCCCACAGATCACTGCTTCTGTTCCCCTCAGTAGGGAATCCCCTATCACCACTACACGCCTCCTCTTGGGTTTGGTCGGGGTTCTTCTGTGAGCTGTCTGTTCCAAGGTCGCCTGCACATTCCCTGAGGACTGACTTTGCTGCTCGTCTTCATATACCTGATCGACTGTAATGAGGGAGAGATCCTCAAATGGAGTCTGCTCTTCGTCTTCCATGCTAGGGGAGAGGACCTCAAAGCGATTGTGTATTTCTAAACAATCAGAGTGAACCCTGGGCCTCCTACTTCTTTGAGTCACGTTTCTCCATATATCTGGCTCCTGTGTTGCTGAACTATCCTCCTTCTCAGGGGAGTCCCCTGTCTCCTCTCTGGTGGAGACGGTGTGCTCTGTTGCTTCCAAGAAGAGCTCCAGCTCTCTAATTCTTTGGAGCGTAGCTACACGTTCCTCCAGTTGCTGAACTTTGTCTTTTAAAAGGGCAATCAACATGCAATTGCTGCAGGTAAAGCTGCCTGCAACCTTTGGCAAGAAAGGTTGGCAAAGGTTGGCAACCTTTGGCAAGAAAGGTTGGCAAAGGTTGGCAACCTTTGGCAAGAAAGCTCAGCACGCCCCAAGCTCCTGGTATAGCGCAGCGATCCGCTAGCCCTGGGAGAGCCCCGCGGCTCTCCCAGGGCTAGCGGACTGCTTGCCGGCACGCAGAAGCTTGGGGCGCGCTGACCTCAGCTTGCCCCAAGCTTCTGGATTAGCGCAGGAGTCCGCTAGCCCTGGGAGAGGCACCCGGCTCTCCCACGCTAGCGGAGACCTTGCCTGCACGCAGAAGCTTGGGGCGCGCTGAGCTCCGCACGCCCCAAGCTCCTGGTGTAGCGCAGCGCACCTGGGGGGGAAATAAATTTTTTTTCCTTTATTTCCCCCCAAAAAATCTAGGTGCGTCTTATGGGCCGGTGCGTCTTATGGGGCGAAAAATACGGTAACTGTATTGGTGCTGTCCAAAGTCCTGGGAAAGCAAAACTGCCTTGGCCTGATCCTGGAATGATGACAGGGTTGGTACTAGGCAGCTCTCCCTGGGCAGAGCATACCATAAATGTGGGGCTTCTACAGAGAGGACCTGTCCTCTTGCTGGCATATAAAGAAGGGTCTCAAATGATGGATGATCTTAGAGTGCACAGCAAGCTTATATGGGAAAAAGGGGTCCTGTAGGTAGAGTGATCCATTTGCATAGGTAGGCTTGCACCCCATATGAATGCTCAGTATTCTCCTGTGTATGTGAGAATTCTCACACATCTTACATCCTGTTCTGCTGTGACCAGGAAAAATGGCCTTTTAATTGAAGCTTTCTATAGTCTTGAATTGACAGTGCCACATACTTTAAATCTGTGCTGCTATGCTTTAATGACAGAAGGAAGATTTTGCCTCTCCTGAGAGGATGAATTAAGGTAGTTGTTGCTTAAAGGTTGTTCTCCAAGTTAGCCTACCTGTACATTAGAAATGTGTGAGGTGCATTTGTGTGTGTCTGTTTTAAATTTTCTACTTCGATCCCCTTAGGAAGAACTCTGAAGTGAAATGCCTATAAAGAAAATTATGCTTTTAAGTTGCTTTTTGATGCTTTTTATCATCAAGGTGTACTTTTGCAAATGTAATCGGAGGCAGTGAACTTGCATACAGAGGGAGAGAGGGGAGGTTTTGTGACTCTTTCCCTCACATCCATTTTTCTGTACAAAAGATTCCCCAAATCATGTTGTGCCCTCCCCCTGCCTTTTTAATGTATTTTATGAGCTGCCATTTTAATGTGCACTTTTTATTATTTTCAAATTGCCAATGAGATGCTTTAAACCGATGCAGGTTGCAAGTGAGATGGCGTAAGTGTGGTTTCCCAGGAGTAGACCACTTCTTAGACTTCCTTTTACAATAATTTCTGAGTCCTAAAAAGGCTCCAGAAAATATGGGTCATCTTCCCCTTTCCTACCCTCTGTCCAAAAAGCTTCTCCATTACTGGGCTATTCCATTAGGTGTGCTGAGTGTGGGGGAATTAACTTGTAGGGGGATGCACAATTGTGTTCCTTGGTATTCTTCTTGGGAGAAATGCACAGCTTGGAGACGTGTTGTCTGAGGCGGGATTTATATGGTTGCTATAGAGTCATCTAATCCAAATCCTCTGCTCAGTACAGGATCAGTGGTTCAGGATGCAGCTATAGTATTCCTAACAGACAGCCATCCCTCAGCTTAGGTGCCTCCAGCAAAGGAGAGCCCACCACCTCCCAAAAGAGTTTGTTGCACTGTCAGACAGCTCTTACCTCTGCTTCTCTTTTACCACCCTGAGAGTCTGTTCTGTTGTTCTTGTTGTTAAATCAAGTTTCTAGTCCTCATGAATGTGTCTATAAATTAATGGGCATTGCCACTGCATTTTCTAAAGGCAAATGTGCTCCATAGTCATATTTTGGATAAAGAAGACATGGGTGTGTGTGTGTGTGCAGAATGAAAAAATATAAAGCCACTGTAGCCTTTGCTATTTCTAACCCCAGTTTTTTAAGGATTGACTTTCTGATATACAAAAGAAAATCTGAATCAGAATTATGCCCCTATAGTGATGTAGATTTCCATACATTATTCTGCATCTTCTAGTCAGGGAGAAATACCACATTTTTGTATGTGCCACATTCTTATAAGCCATTCTGTTCTTATACGCACACAGGCCTGGTTGTTAGGCAAGAATATTATAATACTTTAAATCCCCAAATTTCAAGGCTGGATGTATCTGCTCTCTCTCTCTCTGTGTGTGTATATATATATATATATATATATATATATATATATATATATATATATATAATATAATATATATATATGTGTGTGTGTGTGTGTGTGTGTGTGTTTGTGTACTGATATATATATGGCAATTAGCAGGGTCCCCTGTGTGCTGGCTAGACCCACTGCTATGTGCAATGTGTAAATTACCCCAGACAAGATGTGAGCAGGGCCCTGGACCCCTGCTTCATCATCTGCCATGCAGTCCATTGAGCCAAATGGTACCTCCCTTGTAGGGACCATGAAAAAGGCTCTGAATAAGCCTGATTCAGCTGGGAATGATTGTTGCACAGACTTCACTGGTATTATAATGAGGATGCAGTGTCATCAGAAGAAAGATTGTACTTGTCACTTGAGCTCATCCACCTTTGGAAAGAAGAAGAAGAAGGATAAAATTCCTGTCAGAGGAGCCTTTGCAATTTATTATTGGTTCCTCCCGTCAAAAACAAAAAGAGAGAAAAGGCCAGAGATCTGTTTGAAGAAGGAACTTGTCTTTTGTACAAAGTGTTTTGTTGTGCGATGCAAGATGAGTCTTCAGATCACAGGCGTCAGGTCATTGCTGCTTATACATGAAAGGCCTCTGATAGTACACACCTTTTGCAAGCCAAGTGCTGATTCAAGAAGAAAGGAGGTCTTTTAACAGGTGTAAGGGATTTCTGTTTGTTTGTTTTTGGTGGCATTTTTTTTTAAAAAAACCCCAATCTCATTAAAAGTGACAGATGCTGTTCCTAAAGAAGCAGGTAACAGATCCATACATCAGGAGCGTAAAGCTTTCCTAAGCAAGCAGACAGTCCTTGTTTTCACCTTTCAGGACATAATCTGTTCTATGTTCTCCCCCACCCCGGAGTCTGTTCTCTCTGTTCTGGGTTAATAAGAGGGGGAATTTAGGCTATTTTCTTTTAAAGTTCATATTCCCATCCCGACTCCAGACTGGATTGGATGGTATATACATGCAAGGCAACATATTTTTGATAGTGGTTTGTTTGTTTGTTTGTTTGTTCTCTATGTGTTTGGATGCCTCTTGAGATACCAGCACCAAACTTGACATGAAGGTTCCCAAGATGGTGACCCAAAACATCACTTTGGCAGTACTTTGCCCCTTTTAGGGCATAGGTTTGGCCCCCTCTCAATATATTGTTGCTAAATTTGGCATGAGAATTTCTGAGGTGGAAGTAGAAGACTTCACTGTCATTTGGACCCCAAGCACTATTTTGAATCATGATGGTGGACCAAAATGTGACTTTGGCTTGGCCACCTCTTGAGAAATTGTCCTCAAACTTAACATAAGGGTTCTCAAGGTGTGTGTGAGTGTGTGTGTGTGTGTGTGTGAGAGAGAGAGAGAGAGAGAGAGGTGTCTTTATTAATGTTTGTATCCCCGGCGCCATTTTGGATCAAAACAGTGAACCAAAATGTTACTTTGGCATGACTTCACCTGGTTTTTGGTGCAACAGTTCCAAACTCACAAACTGCACCTATGATTAGATATTGAGGACTTGAAGGATACTGATGAATGTACTCCAGAGGAAGAACAGCTGGAGTCTGACTCAGAAGAGTCTGACTTATACTGGCTAAGAGGCAAAGGTTCATAGAATCATAGAGTTGGAAGAGACCACAAAGGCCATTGAGTCCAACCCCCTGCCAAGCAGGAAACACCATCAGGGCACTCCTGACATATGGTTGTCAAGCCTCTGCTTAAAGACCTCCAAAGAAGGAGACTCCACCACACTCCTTGGCAGCAAATTCCACTGTCGAACAGCTCTTACTGTCAGGAAGTTCTTCCTAATGTTTAGGTGGAATCTTCTTTCTTGTAGTTTGGATCCATTGCTCCGTGTCCGCTTCTCTGGAGCAGCAGAAAACAACCTTTCTCCCTCCTCTGTGTGACATCCTTTTATATATTTGAACATGGCTATCATATCACCCCTTAACCTCCTCTTCTCCAGGCTAAACATGCCCAGCTCCCTTAGCCGTTCCTCACAAGGCATCATTTCCAGGCCTTTGACCATTTTGGTTGCCCTCCTCTGGACACGTTCCAGTTTGTCAGTGTCCTTCTTGAACTGTGGTGCCCAGAACTGGACACAGTACTCCAGGTGAGGTCTGACCAGAGCAGAATACAGTGGCACTATTACTTCCCTTGATCTAGATGCTATACTCCTATTGATGCAGCCCAGAATTGCATTGGCTTTTTTAGCTGCCGCATCACACTGTTGGCTCAGTTTGTCAAGTTTGTGGTCAACCAAGACTCCTAGATCCTTTTCACATGTACTGCTCTCAAGCCAGGTGTCACCCATCTTGTATTTGTGCCTCTAATTTTTTTTGCCCAAGTGCAATACTTTACATTTCTCCCTGTTAAAGTTCATCTTGTTTGTTTTGGCCCAGTTCTCTAATCTGTCAAGGTCGTTTTGAAGTGTGATCCTGTCCTCTGGGGTGTTAGCCACTTCCTGCTTCCTGACTTTCTTATACACCACTGTCTCCCAGAACCAGCAGTGGATTGAAAAAGGATGAGCGGAGGAAGTTTTTATGTGTAGGCATAGTCTGTGGGTGCATGTGCGCAGCCTGTCAGGGGAATGCAAATAAACTGATGGAGAAGAAATGGTCCCCTGTTGCTGCAACTGCTCCATAGAGTGCAGACCTGGGAATACTTGACGATGCTAGATTGATGTGTGTAGTTTTCCAGAGCTGCAGAAATGGCTATGTTATCTTTGACAATAGTGAGTTAACTATCTGCTGCATGTATTTCTTTGGTCGGGGGATGCCCTTGACATCAGGCAACCCAGTACAATTCTTAGGGTATATCTGCAAAGGTCAACTGGGATGTGGGACTGATGGGAATGTACTGTGCATCTAATTTCTGCAGGTCAACAGCGCTGGTTCAGGAAAATCATAGATTGTGTGGTCAGCAAGGAGCTAGAATATTCAGCTATAATTTCTGTGTCTTGTAGGTTAAAACATATGCATCCATTCAGTGTTCTTGGGGCCACGCGTGCAACCTATCAGTGCAGGACAAGCAAATGGTAAAGTGAGAGACACAGGATGATAAGCTTCCTTTGATTATGCCAGAGTCCTTTTGATCACCTTACAACCCCAATGCACCACTAAGTGCAAAATGCACATGATGCAGAATTGGCTGTGTTGGAGTGTCTTAATGGTTAATGTAAGATAGTCAGGTTTTTTTAATTACTTGTACTTAATTAAAAATGATACTAACTACAGCAGTTAGCATATACTTGGCAACAAATGAAAGTTTTAGTAGCAGTGGTAAGCATGCTGGGATCAATCAAGAGGTAACAATGCCCACAAGGGGTAGTGCGCATGGCTGACAATGCGCTTCATTAAGATGTGGCTAGCTGTGCCCTACCGAATGGCCTGGGAGCATGTGACATGCAGCATCCATTGCTGAAGCTAAGCAGACCCTTGGATGAGAAACCACAAGGAACTCAACATGTGGCCAGTGTGGGGTAATGGTGAGAGTGCTGGACTAGGACATGGGAGACCAGGGTTCAAATCCCCATTCAGCCATGAAGTTTACTGGGTGAACTTAGGCCAGTCACCATCTCTTAGCTCACAGGGACGTTGTGAGGATGAAATGGGGAGAAGAAGAACTATGTACACCACCTTGATATCCTTGGAAGATAAAGGTGGCATAGAAATGTAAAAATATCACAAGTGCAACTGATAAAAAAGTGTTGTAGTATATCCTATCCTCCCCTAGTTCAAGAAGCTGAATCTTCTTGTAGTTGGGTTTCCGGTGGTACCCTTTCCATATCCCAAGAAAGTTCTGTTCAGCTCATGCATGGGAGGTGGAAAGTCCTGGCACATGGGAGCAAAACCACCCTCCTGCCCTCCCCTGGATATCACAGTATGTTCTGTATCCAAAGTAGTGCTTAATAAAAGTCATTTAGCTACATGTTGCACCAGTAGAATGTTAATGTTGCTGTTAACTTTGTTGCACAATATATTGCACAATCTGTTACTTTTTGAATTTCCACTAGTGCAACTGTTGCTCTGGATTCCTCTGTTGCACAACATTAAAAACTGACCTGTTTTGCTAACGCAAGAGTCCACGTAGAGGGGTTTGCTTTGGCTCCATGTGTGTCTATTCAAAGTGCTCCACCCTCAGAAACAGTTTGGTCCTCTGTCCACTCCGCCATTCCTGCCTATCCCAGTGATGGGCACATAGTTAGCACATAAATATTTGTGAGAAGTTCCGTGTCTTCTCGGTGATGCCATTGAATGGCACACTATTTTCTACCAACATGCTGGCAGGCATAGAGGCTGAGTTGCTGACCCTTTTGCAAAATGAAAGGAAGAAAAACAAGCAAAAAAAGGATCACTGAGTTGCTCACATGTGTGTTAGTGGAGGAAATGGGTGAGGAATAACAATAACAATAACAACAACAGCAATAATATGTGGATAAGCCTAGAAGAATTCCATCGAAATCGGCGGAGTTATTATTGATTCACAGAGCACGACAAAACATCACTGCATGAATTAGCAAACAGCTGTTTCTAATTTGAGTTTAGAACTGTACACAGAGGAACTTGTTTTAGTGTTCACTCCTTTCATTTATAATGAATTTTAATCACCGCTACAGGTGAGAAAAATGTAGAAACAAGCTTGTATCTTGTGGAAGAAACAAAGGAGAGACAGATGCTAACAGATTTACAGTCTGTGATAAAAGGAATGTTTTGGTACACTTTACATGTAATTAGGGTGCAGCTGTTTGCAGTCCCAAGTCCACGATGCACAGCAGAATATAGTGTCTGCTGCTGTTCCAAAGGGAGTGCACGAAAACAGTGATTCAACCCTGAAAGCATTTAGTTTATTCCTAGATCTAACATAAAACTTTTCTCCTCCACCCCTCTCTGAGTCATTTTATTGCAGTGTGATGCTTGCTAAATAAGATTGATTTTTGCAGGATAATTGCACACAGATTGTGACTTAACTTTTATATTTATATCTGTATCAGGGCTGCAAAATGTAATCAATTTATCGGTTAGATTAATTGATTAACTACAGAATCGTGTGCATTACTCAGAAATCAGCCCCGCTGAGTTCAATGGATTCACGCCCTGGGGAAGCTTGTGTAGGATTGCAATACAATGTATATTTTATTTGCACGCTAACTGGAACCATCAGGCTTTTAAAAAAACAAACAAACCACCCTGTTCAGGCTGCCTTGGAACAGGCGGCATATAAGTTCTTTTAAATGCAAAGAATAAATACATAAAACAAACCTTTTAATTGAGTACAGAGCTATCCATGATTACTCAAGTGGTAGATTTATTTTTTTAAATACAAAAACTTAAAACTGCAGATGGCAATTGATATTGTTAAAGAGGTATCCTCCTGTTTCTCTTTAACACAGGCACAAATTCAATGGATAGAGTGATAATTTAATTGGCTAAAATGCATATGATTAGTCAATCAAAAGTCATTTAATCTGGTTGCAGCCTTACTGTGTTGCTGGTAGGTAAAAAAATAAGATGGCAAACAAATTAAAGAAATTTTGAATGATTAACCATATGGGTTTTAGTCAATTACATTATTACTCTATCCACTGAATTTACATATGGATTTACAGGAATAATAATAATAATAATAATAATAATAATAATAATAATAATTTATTATTTATACCCCGCCCATCTGGCTGGGTTTCCCCAGCCACTCTGGGCGGCTTCCAAAAGAATATTAAAATACTATGATACATCAAACATTAAAAGCTTCCCTAAACAGGGCTGCCTTCAGATGTCTTCTAAAAGTCTGGTAGTTGTTGTTCTCTTTAACATCTGGTGGGAGGGCGTTCCACAGGGAGGGCGCCACTACCGAGAAGGCCCTCTGCCTGGTTCCCTGTAACTTGGCTTCTCGCAGTGAGGGAACCGCCAGAAGGCCCTCGGCGCTGGACCTCAGTGTCCGGGTAGAACGATGGAGGTGGAGACGCTCCTTCAGGTATACTGGACCGAGGCCATTTAGGGCTTTAAAGGTCAGCACCAACACTTTGAATTGTGCTCGGAAATGTACTGGGAGCCAATGTAGGTCTTTCAAGACCGGTGTTATATGGTCTCGGCGGCCGCTCCCAGTCACCAGTCTGGCTGCTGCATTCTGGATTAGTTGTAGTTTCCGGGTCACCTTCAAAGGTAGCCCCACGTAGAGCGCATTGCAGTAGTCCAAGCGGGAGATAACCAGAGCATGCACCACTCTGGCGAGGCAGTCCACGGGCAGATAGGGTCTCAGCCTACGTACCAGATGGAGCTGGTACACAGCTGCCCTGGACACAGATTTAACCTGTGCCTCCATGGACAGCTGTGAGTCCAAAATGACTCCCAGGCTGCGCACCTGGTCCTTCAGGGGCACAGTTACCCCATTCAGGACCAGGGAATCCTCCACACCTGCCCCCCAGAAACAGTACTTCTGTCTTGTCAGGATTCAATCTCAATCTGTTTGCCGCCATCCATCCAACAAGGTCCCAGATACAATGTCTTCCATTTCTAAGTAGGGGTGTGACAGGTTTCTGTCTGAAGCCCTGGGCTTATGGTTTGTCCCATTCCAGCAAGCCAAGTTAATGGTTTGTTTGGAGTGAGACAAACCATGAGCCCAGGTTTGAATGGAACACTAAGTCAAATCAAGTGCGGCGGCAGCGGAACTGGACTGAAGCAGCCCAGGTTTTCTATTTCTCCACAAGCTAACTTTCTTGCTCTTAGTAATCCGTAGTTTGGCTTATTGTTATGTTCAAAACAGGTTAGGGTGTGAGAATGAGGGGATTTGACACCCCGCCCCATTTGTGAAGGCCTGAATTTCTAAGCCTATAAGATAAAGCTGCAGTCCAGAGCTATACAGGTTGTAGCAACTAAATTCTACTCAGAGCAGATCCATTGAAATTAGTGGGCCTAAGTCAGTCATGTCCATTAATTTCAGTAGATTAGCTCTGAGTATTGCCAACACTAGATGCAACCTACCTAGTTTTGCAGATAAGCTTTATGCAGATAAATACCTTGAGGTATTCATTGAACAAATTTAATTGTGTGAAAGGTTTTTCCTTGATTTTTTTTTTAAAGTGTAACTGTGGAATTCAGAAAGAGGAAGAGAGAAACTGACTGGACTAACACACATACGCTGGTTTCTAGATTGATTAGGGTTGTCTAGTTTACACAGAATGCTAAAAGGCACACGGTGCCTACATGCGAGTGGATGTACAACAGCCTTGCCTACATTCAATTGAACAGTGGCTTTTGATTTGTTTTTATGTTTTGGAGAAGGTGTTGGAGTTGACAGATTCACCGTATTTAACCTTTGCTGCAACCTGATATATTTTGTAGGGAAATCTTTTGCTGTACTATCTGTTTTCAGCACAGCTGTTATTATTTCAGGCAACTTAGAGACATGTGGCGGCATCCAACTATCTTGTTCCATCAGCACAAGGATCTCTGCTTGTGAAATACAACATATTCCCCTCTCCCATGTGCCCCCTAAATCTGTTCTGGGGGTTTCCACAAACCTCTGGGGAGGGCATGGGGCAAGCACAGGGGAGGAGAAGGGAAATTCCATTGTGTAAGCATTGCATTGACAGAATGAATTAATTGGCTACTGCCCATGGAAGTGGTTAGCAAGATGGCTACACTTGCAACATCTGTGTATCCTGTATAATTGTTCTAGTGGTACTTTGCATTCCCACCCCCTGTAAGTATGCGGCAGATACATGCATCTTTGATGGCGTGTTATGTGACAGGAGGTCAAGAAGGTGATAGTGATTTATTAGGGAGTTTTTGTATGCCATTGTCAACTTCAGCTCCCATCTGAAACATGAAGATCATAATGTGGGAATGGATAGAATCATAGTTCAGTGGTGGAACACCTGCTTTGCAGGCACAAGGACCCAAGTTCAGTCCTTGGCATTTCCACCTAGAAAAGGATCAGGTGATGGGAAAGAATTCCACCTGGAGAAACACTGCAAGTCAACAGCAGACAATAGTGGACTAGATCAGTAGATAGTCTAACTGGCCTTATGGCAGATTCCTATGTTCCAAAGCAGGGTAGTTACATGCACTGCAAGCTTAGGAAGGAGGGAGACAATAATGTCAATTTTACTAATTACTATGTGGGGATATTTCTAGAGGGCAGCATCACAGAGAATGTTGTTAATCACTATCTTGTCCACTTTCCAATCTGCAGTGCTGGGGTTTTGAAGTGTGGATTGCATTTCTGTTACTTTACAGTGCTATCAGTAAGACACTTATCTTCCCTTTCCCTCCAAAATCCTGCAGTAGAGAGAATGTAACACATATGGACTGTATAGAAGGGCTGTTGTGAGTAACTCTCAACTTCAATCCCTCTGTTGCACACAATATGGATATAGAATGTCCACCTAGTCCCAATCTATCTCTCTTCTACTAGAGCAGGATTCATTTTCAAAGATTCCACATTTTCCTCTTTACACAAGACCTGAGTTTCAAAGAGCATGAACTTCTGTTTTTGCTTGTACTTGGCGATGTTGGAAGTGGAACCTTGCTGCCAAATTGCTGCAGTGATAAAATCCTGGATTTCTACATTGTTTCCTATGAGTAGCTGTCATTTTTTCCACTCTTAATAAGATATAGCTGCGGTGTCAAAAGGAACCAGGAAATCTGGTCTGCAGACGAAGGATCTGTCAGTCTGGCCCTTTCCTGTGTGTGTGGTGTCATGTGTTTAAAGCCTCTTAATAGTCCACAGGAGAGGATGAGTAATATAGTGAAATAAATTACTAAAGGTATGACTTTGGAACATAAGGAGTTCCCTTACACTAGGTCAGGCTATTTGGTCTATCTAGCCCAGTGTTGTCTGTACTGATTTGCAGAAGCTCTACATAGTCTTAAGGCCTGCCACTGGATCTTCCTCCTACTGGATCTGCCTGGTACCAACATTGTCATCATTTTGACACTAGACAAAGACATTTGGGCAGATATTATCTCTCCCCACTTGAATCAACCCAGATACCATGTTCATCATCTGAGGCCCTTCTTTGTGTGGTCTCTCCAAGAGAAGTACAGAGGATGGTGACATTAGTTTAGACATTTTCAGTGGGACCTCCCCAACTGTGGAATGCTCTCCCCAGGGAAGCACTCCTGGCGCCATCACTATCGCATTTTTAGGCACCAAGCAAAAACTTTCTGATTTACCCAGGCTTACGGTTTTTAACTGGGAGGGTAGTTAGTTACGTCATTGACTTCTGTTGTTGTTTTATGTTTACTGTCGAAGTTGTTTTGAGAGGCCTGAGTGCAGAAAGTGTAAATAATAAAAATAAGAATGCAACACTGTTAGATCCTTTTTAGTAATTTTATTACTGTGTGTTTTATTTGCTTGTAAACTACTTCGAGAGTTTTTAGTGGGAAGTGATATACAGATTTAAGAAACATAACCTAAACTTGTCTCCTGGAGATGCCAGGGATTGAATTTGTGACCTTCTGCATGCAAATGTAGAGGTATGCCATGATGTCTGAAATTGATGCAAGTGGACTGCCCTTAGATCTTTCGATGAAGGGAGGTATATAAATAAAATAAATCAAAGGTGGATTCAGTGACAAGAAAGCTATAAAATCAATGGTGGCTGGAGATTCCATGAATGAGGAGATTCCATGAATGAGGTGCATCCAGGTCAGCATTCTCTTCCACATAGAGGGACAACCGTATGCCCCCAGGAAGCACAGCAATAATTCTCCCCTTGTTGTGGCTTCCCAGGAACTGGCATTCTCATAGGCACATTGCCTCTGAATATGGGGGGGTCACATGCAGAGCCACTCGGAGGCACTGCCAGACTCCCTGTGCCCCCCCAATGTTGATATCTGAAGCCTATTAAAGACATAGTCTCTTAATCAAGATGTTTCTAGTCCCAGACCACTGAGTAATCACAATACAGTGGTACCTCGGGTTACAGATGCTTCAGGTTACAGATGCTGCAGGTTACAGACTCCACTAACCCAGACGTAGTACCTCGGGTTTAGAACTTTGCTTCAGGATGAGAACAGAAATCGTGCGGCAGTGGCACAGTGGCAGCGGGAGGCCCCGTTAGCTAAAGTGGTGCCTCAGGTTAAGAACAGTTTCAGGTGAAGAACAGACCTCCAAAACGAATTGAGTTCTTAACCCGAGGTACCACTGTAAATCTAAAGTTGGAAGGGGAACCATGAACAGACAATGCAAATTTATTTAAAACAGTAAACAGAAAACACATCAGTGTTACACTTAATTTAAAACATGGAAACTTAAACATTTGGCTTCTGCAAAAGTGATTTGCATTAATTCACACGGCAGGGTGGTGTCATCCGACACCTTATGTGGTGTGAAGGTTTACCCAGCAGTGCATTTGATTTTAATCAAAGAGTCCTTGTAACACAATCCAAAGTTGGGTTGAACCATTGGTAACATTGCCTTTCCTTGTTCCTCCCCAGTCTTGCAAATAATATCACATATGTTACGTTTCCATTCAGCTTGCGTATCTGCATATTTGAATTCAGTCAGCTGTGGGATATCGGTGGCTTGAAACATTCAAACTCTTGTCCAGTGTTATAGACGTTCTTCTGCCTGGTCATCTGTAAAACCACTAGAGCCATTAAAATACCTTTACTGTCAAGTGATAACTAAACATCCCTGAAGGGGAACTCCCTTTCCCTGTTGGCACCACAGCTCTAGGTAGAGAATCTGGTAAAGTTTGCACAGTCTTCAGCCAAGTAGCTTGATAATCAAAGAAAGAATTGGATCCACTGAAAATGCTGGTTGCACAAAGGTCCTAAGTAAGGTAAGGGCTACAATTCTCTAAATCTGGCTGAAGCCTGCATTGCTTTGGAAAATTACACTGTTGCCCACTCTCCTGGGTGGTGGTGGTAAGTGGATTAATTAACTAGGTATTTATAACCCTCACTCTCCATTGAATATTTCAGTTGAGAGTAGGGAACAATGAAATAAAAACATATAAAAGGAAATAGAAAATTACAATATGCAAAAATTACAAAACAAGCCCTTAAATAACATAAATGAACAGCTCCATCATTAAGCAAGCAAAGCTGAACTGTGGCAAAGACAGCAATTAGATTTTCCCAATTTACCCAATATTGGGGTAGCGAAAACAGAACATCCAACTGACTCAAACAACCAAAGAGTCTTAGCAACCGTTCATGTCTGTCTTTATTATGTTAGGAAAGCAGACCATGTCATATTCAGTGCATGGTCCTCATTGGTTCCTGCGTAGGTTTTTGTTCAGAGTCAACGTTAATCTGAAAGATAAATGTTGCACATATGTAACTTATATGACAATTTGGGCCAAATTGCCCTTATTAGATAAAGAAATGCATTTATGGGATTCATCCCTTCTGGAATTAGTTCCTCAGTGATGAAGATGAATGCACGCAGGCATGTAAAATGCACTGAGCATTAAGTTGCTAAATGACTGCTCTGTTTAGTGATTGATTATCGAGTTCCTTCGTGGAAGCTCCGTGACCTGCACATCTATCCTCAAGAAGGTTTGTGTTCACAAACCTGCTTAGTGTTCTTCACCCACCCTCCTAATTAAACCTTTATTGAATTTCCTTCCCCTTTTTCATACTTGCTGATGCTAGCCTGTGGTTGATGACAATGGCCTTCCACCAATCACATGGTTCCTCTGTTTTCAAATAGTCCCACTCTGCAGGATTAGCCACTTTTAATGACTTTAATCTCCTTTTGGAGAAGCGATTCCCACCCCCACCCCCTTATTCTGCTTCATTCCTTTGATTGCATTAATGTGGAATCATTATTCCATTGGAAAAGAAACCTCATCTGAATTTAACAGTATCACTCTTACTGGTGCATGGTGTGGGGAAAGTGGATAGAGATTTTTTTTTCTCCCTATACCAGAATTGGGAGCCACCCAATGAATCTGAATGTTGGAAGATTCAGGCCAGACAAAAGGAAGTACTTCTTCACACAGTGCAGTGTTAAACTGTGGAACTCATTCCCACAATATGTTGTGATGGCCACCAACAAACATGGGTGACTTTAAAAGAGGATCAGACGACCGGACAAATTAATGGAGGATAAGGTTATCACTGGATATGTTCTACCTTGGTACCAGTTACCAGGATTCATAAGTGCAGGATTCATTGTTGCACTTTCTATAGGCATCTGGTTGGCACTGTGAGAACAGGTTGGTGAAGAACAAGATGGGCTTTTGTTCTGATCCAGCAAGGCTTTTCTCATGTCCCTCCTTGAAATATACTAGGCCAGCTACAACACTCTTCAATACATATCTCACTCCTAATTCAAAGTGCTGTTGTTGACCTTTTAAAGCCATGGCTGAGAATCTGTGACTAAAGGGTTGCATGTGGCCTTCTGGACTGTGGGCCGACTCACATTTGTCTGGACCTTTCCATTGGAAATCTGGCCCTACCCACCCACCCTAGTGTGCGACTCCAAAGGGAGTTTTTCTGTTGGCAGAAAAATGGTGTTTGTTTGTTTGTCTAGTCGTTTAGTTGTGTCCAACTCTTCGTGACCCCATGGACCAGAGCACGCCAGGCACCCCTGTCTTCCACTGCCTTCCACAGTTTGGTCAGACAAATGGTACAAATGGTTTGGTCAGAAATGGACAAATGGTTTGGTCAGAAAAATGGTACCCTACCCCTATTTTAAAGCCCTCCATGGCTGAGGACCAAGGGCTGCTTGTTTCCATGTGTGCTTATCTGTCAGCTACCAGGAACAGGGGCGCCTTGATCACGGTACACTAATTCTCTTTCTAGACAGGCTCACCTGGTGCATTGCGGTGTTTGGGTGTTAGGCAAAGACCTCTTTATTTCCCTAAGCTTATTAGTTGTTTGAATGCTGTTTTCAAAATGTCTTTTGCTTTTTGTGTTTACTGCTTTGTTCAATATTTTGTACTCTTCACTGTATCTTGTATTTTTAAAAATGTAAACCTCCCTGGCTATTTTATTTGAAGGAGGGTATAGAAATACAGTCATACCTCGGGTTGAAGTAGCTTCGGGATAAGTATTTTCGGGTTGCACACTGCGGGAACCTGGAAGTAACGGAGCGCGTTACTTCCGGGTTTTGCTGCTCACGCATGCGCAGACGGTCAAAATGACGTCACACGCATGCACGGAAGCGGTGAATCGTGACCCACAGACGTGGGTTGTGTTTGCTTCTGGATGCGAACGGGGCTCCGGAACGGATCCCGTTCGCATCCAGAGGTACCACTGTACCTGTTATAGGTGCTCCTATCAGCCCCTTCCATTATCAATATTAATTATCAATATTAATTAATAATTAATAGTAATACAACACCCATATAAAAACATAATCAAACATTAAAAACTTCCCGATAGAACATGGCCAGTAGTCAGGGATAGTGGATGTTAAATTCTGGAAGACAACAGGCTGTTGTAGATCACTGATATTCAACTGGTTGGTTGGAGACTCTTAAGTGACATAAAGCAGATTGTACACTGCCATTTTTGTTAAGATGGTCTTTAAGGATACAGCAGGAGGAGAAGGAAATTACCGTATTTTTCACTCTATAAGGTACACTTCTTGCCTCCTAAAAAGTAAGGGGAAACGTGTGTGCATCTTATGGAGCGAATGCAGGCTGTGCAGCTATTTCAGAAGCCAGAACAGCAAGCGGGATCGCTGCGCAGTGATCCTTCTTGCTGTTCTAGCTTCTGGGATTCAGAATATATTTTTTCTTGTTTTCTTCCTCCAAAAACTAGGTGCGTCTTGTGGTCTGGTGCGTTTTATAGAGTGGAAAATACAGTAATAGTGGGTTCTGTAGTTGAAGGTTGGTGTTAAAGGTGGGACCAAGTCTGAAAGCATTGCAAACAGCTGGTCTCGACTGGAAACATGGTGCAGATGGAATTCAAGGGGACGATCTTGCCACCAAATTTTTATACTGGGCTCTTATTCATTTAAAGACTGGATTGGAGGCCAATCTATTCCCAAGTAATTCCTAAAAGAACACAACCATGTCAGAAGATTCTGTTGCTTTGCTAGCCACCTGCGTTGGCTCTGAGCCACGGTGACTGAACCCCAACTCTCCCAAGATTTCGTTTCCTCAGTGGCCAGCTCCTTGCAGGTCGCAGTCCTTGGCACACTTTCCTGGGAGTGAACCCCATAGGACTTATTTCTGAGTAAACGTGCATAAAATTGCTCTGGCAGACTCATGGCTGCTTTAAAGCAATCGCTGTGTTTTAAGAGCAAGGCATTTTAAAGTGTTTTGCATTTTTACCGTTCTTGTATTTTTAAGCGATGGCTCGATGGACTCCTGTTGTTCTAATAATATTACGGTGGTGTAATATTTTAAAAATACGGAAACACATTGGGAGCCAATTCGCCATTTGTTGCCCTAGTTTAAAAGCCCCCTTGTGCCTCCCTGGTCCCCCCTCCCCCCGTTTGCCTGCATCCCCCTTGAGGAGCCCAGCTGGCATGAGCTGGGAATTATTGTGTGCAGCGGTTTGCTGGTCCTTCCCTGCTGAATGTAATCCAGGGAGCAAGCAGCCAGCTGAATCCTTCCAGTCAGAAGAGCCCATTAATTCAAGTCCTTGGGGGGGGGGAGGCAGCCTCCCCCTTTCTTGCTTGGTGAGAAAGGCCCCCTGTGATTGTAGCTGGCGTGAGAGTGAGACAGAGGCTGTCCAGGGCAAGGCTTAAAGCTTGCTCATTATGGGGAGTGCCGTTGATTTACAATCTGCAGAGTTAGGTTTAATTTCTCATCTGCACAAGGTATGATCGTAGGCTGAGGGTGGGGGTGGAGGTAGGTAATGAATTTCAAAAGTAAAAATTTAATTTTTTTTCTTCTATTGAACACTTACCAGATCTTTCTATGGCCTGTGCGCAAGAGAGCGCACCTTATTCTTAATTTGCTTCATAAAAAAACAAAAACCCCAAACCAAGCCATGTTATACAGCTTTTTGATGGAGCTATGCCAAAAGCAGTTTACAATAGGTATTGGCGGTAAAAAGGAATCAAGTGAAAAGGAGGTAAGGCAGACTAAAATGCAACAATATTTTTTTTTTTTGTAATAAAGTTGGAAAAAGATTAGATTAATGTTAAGAGCAACCCCAAGGTTTAGGTAATAGCGCTAGGCCTTAATCTTCAGCAAAGACCACAGATGCCAGACAAGGGCAGTAGTTGACGGGCCTCCCTGTCATACCAAATGTGATTAGATTAATAAGAGATCCAGAGTAAACATATTTTAGTAAATATCTGAGGGGGTTGCACAGAACAGAAAGGGTCCTCAGATAATTAAGCATACGAGCTGTCTGAGATATACCGTATTTCTCGCACCATAGGATGCACCGGACAATAGGACGCACTTTGTTTTAGAGGGGGGAGAACAAGAGAAAAAAATTCTCCCCCTCTCTGCCCAGCGCCCCTTCAGTGAAGCGGCAGGAGGCACTGCACAGAGAGGGGGAGAACTTTCCCCCCTCTTGTTTTCCCGCTCTAAAACAAGGTGCCGTTTAAGGTGCATTCAGGCGGCTACCTTGGAAGCCTGGAGAGTGAGAGGGGTCGGTGTGCACTGACCCCTCTCGCTCTCCAGGCTTCAGGTTCCTTTCGACCTGCTCTTTGGGGCTGGTGGGGGGAAGCCCACCACCAGCCCCAAAGAGCAGGTCAGGGAGCAGCGGAAAGGCGCAGCGGAGAGGCTCCTGCCATAGCCGCGTGTCACCTTTCCAGCCGGGAGAGGGTCGCGGGGCTATGGCTTCTTTAGCCCCGTGTGCACTCTCCCGGCTGTGGAGGTGACGCGCGGCTATAGAGGCTCCTGCCATAGCCGTGCGTCACCTCTCCAGCCGGGAGAGGGTCGCAGGGCTATGGCTGCTTTAGCCCCGCGCATGCGCTCTCCCAGCTGGAGAGGTGACACGGGGCTGTAGAGGTTCCTGCCATAGCCGCGCGTCACCCCTCCAGCCGGGAGAGGGTCGCCGGGCTATGGCGTCTTCGCTCCATAGGACGCACACACATTTCCCCTTCATTTTTGAAGGGGGAAAAGTGCGTCCTATAGAGCGAAAAATACGGTATTCATATGAAATATATGTTACCAGCCTTGCATTTCAACAGTAGCCTGGTGGACGTTGGTGATAATGGATTTTGTGTATGGGCATTGAATCACATGTGGGTGCTTTGATCCTCTTCTGCACTCACGGTAGGTACTCTACAGGCTGCAGAGGAAGGAGGGAACCCTCTATCCCTCCTTTCCCAGCCCTCTGCAGGTGCATTTATTCATTTATTTATTTAACTGGCTAGTAACATTTATGAGAGAGACGCATGGGGGACCCTGAAGTTGCCCATCCACAGCAACTGGATAACAGACTGAGTAGTCAGACAAGTCACCTGGTTTCAGTCTTCCTTGCTAAGGAGAGCTTTACTGTAGTTATTTTAAAACTACAAAGATGATTTCTAAATTTGCACCTGTGCACACACATTATTAGCACACGCAAACCTTTTTATTGTACTGGGATTTTTTGGTGAGGCCCAAGTAGCCATGTTTGAGGGCACCACCTTTTTTTAAAAAAAAATATTCATCATTTAAAATGTTGCATTTTATGACCCACTCTGAAAGGGATGTCCTTAGTGGCCTCCCATCCCAGGGCTGACCAGGTCGAAACCTGCTTAGCTTCAGCAGTTCTGTGGCACTAGGTCCTTCCAGACTCTTCCTTGGACCCATTTGCAGAGGACTTTGGTGCACTCTTTGCATGGTAGAGGAGGGGCAACCTACTTGTTGAGGTAAGGGAGCTACTGACAGAGCAGAGTTCTGTTCAGCTCTCCAAAAAAGTTATGGACTAAGAACCAAGCAAAGTATACCAAGTGGCTGGAAAAGTTCAGTAGCACTGGGGTCAACTACAAGTGGCTGAGTGTTAGCACTAAATTGGGGGGCCTGACAGTAGAAGCTCACAGAGAGGTGGGGAAGGACCAGCAGCTGCTACCGTTCGTGTTTGCATTTGTGGAAGACGTGAAAACGAAGAGGGATAAAAACAGCTGCAATGAATTTGTAGGGAAAAGCAGCTGTGTAAGAAAATCAATCCTTTATTCCTGGCGCTTTGAGTTGAACTGTGTGCGTGTGCAAGGGAAAAAAGATCTTTGCAAATCTGAAATTGGCAAAACCAATAGCTCAAGCCCCACCTCCCCCCCACAATATGGTGGAGGTGCCCCCCTCCAAATCCGTGGCACTGCCAGGCCCAGAGGCTCTGAGCTACGATGTGGAACTGCTTTCCCTTCCCTGCTGCCAACGAAGTATCTTCCGTCTTGCTGCAGAGTTGGCAGGCACACACATGGCATGAAATTGGCGCCGGAGCCAGGCTGACTCTGACTGCATGGAATCACCTTTAGAGTTGGGTGCACAGTGCAGAATGCTGCCCACCCTGCATGACTAGCCCTGACGAGGGGGGGGGTGCCTTTTGTTTTTAATTGGTGGTTTAAAAGCCACCTGACACCTTACCTTTTCCAGCCTCTGACCATTGATTTCAGTTTTGTTTCAGGTGCAAGTGGGCTTTGGGGAAATCCATCTTGTTTATGTCACAATACTATTGAATGATTCTCTCTCTGTGTGTGTGTTTGAGAGAGGGAGATTCTCTGGTTGTAACTGCTCCCGTGTAGCCTTTCCCATTTTGAGGCAGGGCCAGAACGGATTTTTTTTTCCAGGCCGTATTATTTGAAAACCGTTCCGACAAGTATGTGTTGAAAAATGCTCACGTACAAGCACTTAACGCAGCAGCTCTTAGAAATGTTTGTATCGCTCTGAGGCATGTTGCGCTTTGTTTTCTTGACTCGCTGTTTATTGCTTGGCAATACAGTAGACAGGTGTTAAACCTGCTTGGGGGACTTGCGAGGGGGGTGGAGGAAGGAGAAATTGCTTAACATTAATAACGGATGCTCTGTATTTGGCATATTTGTTTATTTTACTTTAAAAAGAATAGATTTGTGCAGCAGACTTAATCTGCATTTTCTCTTTTGCTCCAACATCCTGTTAAGATTCAGGAGGCATTTGTGGCGTGCGCTGGTTCTTTCAGTTTTGTTTTTGTTCTGCAATTGAATCTTTCCCTCTTCTGCTTTCTTCCTCTCTCTTTTAAACGCTGTAGTAGCAGAAGGGCCATAGTGTTGTTGAACGGCTTTGTCCCTATTTTCACAGATGCACTGGGAATTGTTTTTAATCTCCTTTCTGCTTTCCCATTACAGATGGCGATGACGACCCACAACTCTCCTGGGTGGCTTCATCTCCCTCCAGCAAAGACGTTGCATCACCCACTCAGATGATAGGAGATGGGTGTGATCTCGGCATCGGGGAGGAGGAAGGGGGGACCGGCCTGCCGTATCCCTGTCAGTTTTGCGATAAGTCCTTCATTCGCCTGAGCTACCTTAAAAGGCACGAGCAGATCCACAGCGACAAGCTACCTTTCAAATGCACCTACTGCAGCCGGCTTTTCAAGCACAAGAGGAGCAGGGACCGGCACATCAAGCTGCACACGGGGGACAAGAAGTACCACTGCCACGAGTGCGAGGCAGCCTTCTCTCGCAGCGACCACCTCAAGATCCACTTGAAGACCCACAGCTCCAGCAAGCCCTTCAAGTGCACGGTCTGCAAGCGGGGCTTCTCCTCCACCAGCTCCCTGCAGAGCCACATGCAGGCCCATAAGAAGAACAAGGAGCACCTGGCCAAGAGCGAGAAGGACGGCAAGAAGGACGACTTCATGTGCGACTACTGTGAGGAGACCTTCAGCCAGACCGAGGAGCTGGAGAAGCACGTCATGACGCGCCACCCTCAGCTCTCCGAGAAGGCCGACCTGCAGTGCATCCATTGCCCTGAGGTGTTTGCCGACGAGAACTCCCTGCTATCCCACATCCACCAAGCCCACGCCAACAAGAAACACAAGTGCCCCATGTGCCCAGAGCAGTTCTCTTCGGTGGAGGAGGTCTATTGCCACTTGGACAGCCACCGGCAGCCTGATTCCAGCAACCACAGCATCAGCCCCGACCCTGTCTTGGGCAGCGTGGCCTCCATGAGCAGTGCCACGCCGGATTCCAGCGCTTCGGTGGAGCGGGGCTCCACTCCCGACTCGACTCTGAAACCCTTGAGAGGGCAAAAGAAGATGAGGTCCCTGGAGAGAGAAGAGGGACAGTCCTGGTCGAAAGTCTCCTACAGCTGCCCGTACTGCACCAAGCGCGATTTCAATAGCCTTGCCGTCTTGGAGATCCACCTGAAAACCATCCATGTGGACAAACCTCAGCAAAGCCACACGTGCCAGATTTGCCTTGAATCCATGCCCACGTTGTATAACCTGAACGAACATGTGAGGAAGGTGCATAAAAACCACGCATATCCCATGATGCAGTTCAGCAACATTTCGGCCTTCCACTGCAACTATTGTCCAGAGATGTTTGCGGACATCAACAGCCTGCAGGAACACATCCGTATTGCTCACTGCGGGCCGGGGGCCACAACTCAAGACGGCAACAACGCCTTCTTTTGCA
Organism: Podarcis liolepis; assembly: GCF_965112155.1. Taxonomy (NCBI): domain Eukaryota; kingdom Metazoa; phylum Chordata; class Lepidosauria; order Squamata; family Lacertidae; genus Podarcis; species Podarcis liolepis. Next base: position 36,108,350 of record NC_139561.1, on the reverse strand, counting down.
ACCAGTGCTCCATGGGCTTTCTGACCGAAGCCTCTCTGACTGAGCACATCCAGCAAACTCACTGCAACATAGGAAACTCCAAATTGGATTCCCCTGTTGTTCAGCCATCACAGTCTTTTATGGAGGTATATTCCTGCCCGTATTGCACAAACTCGCCCATTTTTGGCTCTATTCTCAAGCTAACGAAACACATCAAAGAAAACCATAAGAACATTCCACTGGCACACAACAAAAAGTCCAAAGGTGAGCAGAGTCCAGTTTCTTCTGATGTTGAAGTGTCTTCCCCCAAAAGGCAGCGGCTTTCTGCCAGCGTCAATTCAGTTTCGAACGGCGAGTACCCGTGTAACCAGTGCGAACTGAAGTTCTCCAGCTTTGAAAGCTTCCAGACTCATTTGAAGTTGCATTTGGAGTTGTTGTTAAGGAAGCAGTCGTGCCCTCAGTGCAAAGAAGACTTTGATTCCCAGGAATCTCTCCTGCAGCACCTCACTGTCCACTACATGACAACCTCAACTCATTATGTCTGCGAGAGCTGCGACAAGCAGTTTTCATCGGTGGACGATCTGCAGAAACATTTGCTGGACATGCATACTTTTGTGTTGTATCACTGCACCCTTTGCCAAGAGGTTTTTGACTCCAAGGTATCTATCCAAGTGCACCTGGCAGTGAAGCACAGCAATGAGAAAAAGATGTATCGGTGTACAGCCTGCAACTGGGATTTTCGGAAGGAGGTGGACCTCCAGATCCACGTGAAGCACAGTCACCTGGGCAACCCTGCAAAGTCTCACAAGTGCATCTTCTGTGGAGAGACGTTTAGCACCGAGGTGGAGCTGCAGTGCCACATCACGACCCACAGCAAAAAGTACAACTGCAAGTTCTGCAGCAAAGCCTTCCACGCCATCATCTTGCTTGAAAAACATTTGCGGGAGAAGCACTGTGTCTTTGATGCCAGCACTGAGAACGGAACAGCCAATGGCACCGTGCCGGCTAGCAAGAAGGCAGAATCTGCCGATATCCAGAACATGTTGATGAAAAATCCAGACACTTCAAACAGCCACGAAGCTAGCGAGGATGACGTGGATGCTTCAGAGCCCATGTACGGCTGCGATATCTGTGGGGCGGCTTATACGATGGAGGTGCTTTTGCAGAACCACCGTCTGAGGGACCATAACATCAGGCCAGGGGAGGACGACTGTTCCAGGAAGAAAGCAGAGTTCATCAAAGGGAGCCACAAGTGCAACATCTGCTCAAGGACCTTTTTCTCGGAGAACGGCCTCCGGGAGCACATGCAGACCCACCGAGGCCCAGCAAAGCATTACATGTGCCCCATTTGCGGGGAACGCTTCCCGTCCCTCCTGACCCTGACGGAGCACAAAGTAACTCACAGCAAGAGCTTGGATACAGGGACGTGCCGGATCTGCAAAATGCCCTTGCAGAGCGAAGAGGAGTTCATTGAGCACTGCCAGATGCACCCCGACCTCAGAAACTCCCTCACCGGATTCCGCTGTGTTGTCTGCATGCAGACGGTCACCTCGACTCTCGAGCTGAAAATCCACGGAACATTCCATATGCAAAAATTGGCAGGGAACTCTGCGGCGTCTTCTCCCAACGGCCAGGCCTTGCAGAAATTCTACAAGTGTGCTCTGTGCTTGAAGGACTTCAGGAACAAGCAAGACTTGGTGAAGCTGGATGTTAACGGTCTGCCGTATGGCCTGTGTGCTGGGTGCATGACCAGGAGCACCAATGGACAGTCCATGGGCATGACCCCGCCGGAAGTTAGCGAAAGACCTTGTGGTAGCCTGAGGTGCCCGGAGTGTAGTGTCAAATTTGAAAGTGCTGAAGACTTAGAAAGCCACCTTCAGTTGGACCACCGAGACCTGACGCCTGAGACCAGTGGCCAGAAGAAGGGTACCCAGACATCCCCTGTTCCCAGAGTAAGTACTGCCACAGGTTAGCTTTACTATAATGAATAATAGTAAGAAGAATAGATACTGACTTCAGAAACTCGAAGCTTCCATTCTCTTTAGTATTGAAAACTTCCTCTGTGTGTGTCTGGCTCTCCCTTGCTCAGGAGGGAATAAGGGAACCTCTGTTTATACACGAGTTCCATGTGAGTGTTGGAACTCAGCAAACATTTGCTCTACAGTAATTAACTACAAAGTATAGGTGATTTTCCCCCCAACTATAAAAAGAGTTATAGGGTTCTGCTGTCAAAGCTACCTCATTTAGCTACTGGTTCATTCACAGAGTGGCAAGCACAGTTGTGGTCATAGTTAGGTTAGCAGTGGCATTATATCCATAAAAGACTCATGGTAAGCATCCTTCCTTTGTAAAGCAATTTTAGATGGAGTTTCAACTGCCCTGAGCAGGTTAGAAAGGTAGATAAAAGAATAAATAAATAAATTTGAGTTCCAAATTAGTCATTTCACTTAAACTCTCATATAAAAATTGATTGGGCACTACTTGGATACTGCTTCATACAAGCCATTCTGTCTGTGTTCCAACACTGAAGAGTGGGAAAGTGTGCATCACAGGTGAGCGACTCCACAAAGCAAAGTTTTGGTGGAGTGTGGAATGCACCTTCTCGTCTCTGCCCAAACTGCAGCGTGGATCATAGCAGCTAGAAATAGATTCCTAAATCCATCCAATCCTTGCACATGTCTGATTTAGAGCCTTGTGAAGCGACACCACTCTCAGAGGCCACTTCAGATGACAGAGAACCTGTGTGGTGCAATGGCTAGAGCATGGCTAGACTAAGACTCGGGAGACCAGGGTTCAAATCTCCATTTGGATATGAAGCTCACCAGGTGATCTTTGTACATTCATTCACTCTCAGCCTGACCTGTCTCAGGGTTATTGTGAGGCTAAAATGGGAGAGGGACATACATTGTATGCTGCCTTGTTCTTCTTGGAGGAAAGGTGAGATAGAAATGCAATATGCATACATAATACAGATTCTAGGCCTTTTGCTACACTAGGCATGATCATGGCACACAAGGTGGCTTCCTAGAGCACTCCAGAGCATGCTAGTAGGCTTTGCACAGCCAGCAGGCAGTGAAAACACCACCCAGTTGTTGTGCCTGATGTGGATAGCATTTTTGGAAGCGGCCACAACCTACCCCTCATAAGATTGGGAATCTATGACTAATATGCTTTCGTCCATTGGTACGTTCATAGGCCAGCTCATAGACATGCCAACTTGCATGGCTATATATGCCAGCAGTGGAAAATATATGCTGTGCATCTTTCCCTCTCCCTGCCCCTCATGCAGAAATTAATCCCCATGCCACTTTTTCTAACATTTGAAATGACTCAACAAGAAAAACTTGTTAACTTTTCTTCAGGCATTGGATTGGACAGGGGTTTTTGTTGGACACTGTTGAGCATGGGCCTTGCACAGAGGAATGTGGCAGCTCAATGCCAGAAGAAGGTGCTGTAGCTCAGTGGTAGAACACATGCTTTGCATGCAGAAGGTCCCAGTTTCAGTCCTTGCCATCCCCAAGTAGGGCTGGAAAAGATGGTTCTAAGGTCAATGTAGATATCAATGTGTTAGATGGACCAGTAGTTTGACTCCATATGAAGTTCACTTTCTATGCTTTTCTCCCATCTATTCAGCCATGCACTATAAAGGGAGACTGAAATGTTTCTGACCTTAGGCTGTGGAAGTAGGCTATTATGGAGGATTGATGGGGGAGGGCGAAAGCATCGACCACACATCTCTTTTTCTCTAGTGATTTCAGCAGCTGCAAAACATGCATCACAATGGTACCTCGTTGCCTGTTTCCTCACCTCTGTAAACAGAAGCTAGTGGAATTCAGCAGAGGTGAGGGAATGTGCACCATGATGATCATCGAACCATAGAAGGGACCCTGAGTCCAACCCCCTGCAATGCAGGAATCTCAACATGTGGTGCCCCATTCAGTTTGAAACCATGCTGCACCCTGCTTAGCTTTGCAAATGAGCTAGCAGTTTTACTGCTGCACCACTAGGAGGGGATATGCCATGCAAAACTGTTTCAGGTGTGTGCCTCTCCTCTAGCCCCCCTTCCAGCAAAGGGCTACTCAGTGCACCCTGTACCTTGGCACACCTTGGAACACCGGAAGACCTGGTGGTGGTGCAGCTGTTGGCACAGGCAGTTCTACTACAGTGGTTAGCAGAAAACCTACCCATTTTAACGCTCTAACAATATAGCCTGCCCAAGTGCCAGTTTGGGGCATTGTGGGAAGATCAGAAAGGTGGCTCCATGCTTTACCTGCTGGGCGAATCTGAGCCAAGGGGGTCTCGCCTCAAGCATTGATGGGCCCTTCTGGCATGATGCTCAGCCATGCTGTGTGCTGCTGCCATGTTTTGCAGTAGGAGATGTTTCCAGGGGGGAGAAGAAGAGAGAACACAGGGCTGGTGCTTTAAAAAAAATACTCAGTCAGAACCCTCTATCCTGCCTGTCTCCAGCTTAATTACAAACCAGGATAAGAACCCGGCCCCCCTCCCTCAACAAAAGCTCCTATATTGCTTTGGGTAGCGGAAGAGGGGGGAAAACACACCCAAAGTCCTTAGTTCAGTTAGGTAGGCACTTTATCTTTGAAGAACTTTCTTCAATATGTTGCATGTATTAAAAAGTGATTTTTTCCCCCGGGTTGCCTTTACACAAAACATTGATTAAGTAGCAGCTATTCCCAGACTACCTCATGATCAAACCAGCAGCTGCTTCCTTACATAAGTTTCTGCAGATAAGTCTGCCACTGGCATCTGTACTAATAGGATTCTTGGCTATTTCGGCACATCGGCAACCTTCTGAGAGAGCTTTTCATGTCTGCAGTTTGTGGCCTTTGGAAATAATTTCTTCAAACTACTATTTGTGGCTCGGAAGGCTGCTCGTTTCTGGGTGTCCCGAATAAAATCGGATGGACTAGCAAGGCTCGGCACTTTTTTCTCAGTTGACGGGCAAAGCAGCTGCACGTATAACATCCTTTGTGCCCCCCTCCTGAAATGTTTTTAATTACCTTTGATTCATCGCATAAAGCCCCCGACTCGCTTGGCGCTAATCGAAGGTCCTCCTCCCCCACTCCACGTGAGCCAGAAGTCCACCCGCCCTGCCCCACTCTGCCCCGACGAAGCATCATCTTGTACGTGGCTGGGATAGAGCTGTTAAAAGTCTGTCTTGTAGATCTTGCTGATCTGCGACAATGTGTTGGGTTCAAAGGATTTCTCGGAGCTTGAAACAATCCGAGCGAAAGATTCTTTGCTTTGTTTCACTTGCTGCTTTAGCACTGCAACTACATACTCGCTCCCTTGGGGTCAAGCGAATCGGTGACTAGACCTGCCTCCAGCTGTGTTATACATCTAATTCTGCAGAGAATAAAATACGAAATGGAAACACCTCTCCCTTCAGCGTGATGCCTCTTGAGAGTTCATCATCCAAAACTACTTATTAGCCCCATCGCCGCCTTTCTCCTCCTTGCTTCTTCATTGTGTTTCACGCTCCTCTTGAAGAGCAGCCCTATTCTTTTATGCCAGGCTAATTCTGATTTCGTATGGCTGTGCACACAGAGGCTAAAATGCTCCAGCCTCTCACTGTACTCACTCCTCCCCCCCCTTCACCATTATCGTGAATGGAAATGGTTGCCGTCCTCCTTACTCCTACTTTTAACTCTGTCTCTTCAACAAAGCTTCTATACCTCCTCTTCCCTCAGGAGAGAATTTAAGTTCTTCAACAAAGTAAATGCTTTGAATCTTGCCCCAAGAGGGCAGATTTCTTTTGTAGAAGATAATGAAAAATCAGAATTCAGGCCTGCACCAAATTACACTTTACACAGGAGCCTGCGATTGGCATATATGCTAATGCCTCAGATCTGCCATTCTACCTTCCTGTTAAACAATAACTATCCCGCGAACAGGCTGATGGATGCAAATCCACAATGCCCCTTGCCCTATTTATCTGCCCCCTTGGTGTTCTCTGTGGACTAAAATTGGACCTAAAATTGCTCTAGGTCTGGGTTCTGCCCTATATCCACAGGCACTGTCAACCTTGACATATGACAGGACATAAGCAAGACCTATCTCCCTGGGGAGGAGCCATGGTCCATGTGTGGAGTCCTCCCTTAGCAAGAACACTTGGATTTCAGTGAGGGGCCTCTGCCCCCAGCCTTTTTTGCAATGCCCCCTTTTCCCCCAGAAGGCTCCAGTTTTAAATGTCAGGGGGCATATTGCCCCCACTCTATTCACCATCCTGGCCATGCCCCCCCGGTCTAAATTTCTCATCATTCCTGTGTGCACATCATACATTTAAAACACCCCTTGCAAAGAATCGTAGAATTGTAGAGTTGGAAGGGGCCAAGAGGGTCATTTAGTCCAACCCCTTGCAATACAGGGGTCTCAACTAAAGCATCCATGGCTGATGGCTATCCAATCTTCTTTTTTTTTTAAAAAAAAAAAAAAATTAAATTCAAAATTAAAACAGAACATATTATCCAGAAACATATCATCCTTATTTTTCCCCTCATTTTTCCTCCCTCCCCCCACCCTCCCACACAACCCCACCCTTCGGCTTCCCTCAGTTCCAGTCTTTGATTTCTCTGAGAATGCTGTTTTCTGCATGTTACAAAGTTGTATAGATCCTCAAACTATTTAGCTGATTATTATCAATAAAAAGTTTGTGAATGTTTATTCAAAGCCAGCCAAGGAGTCCAGTTCGTTTTGTTGCGTCTTCAAATACTTTGTAAATGGTTCCCATTCATCTTTAAAGTCATAGTTATCCTTGTTCCGTAGCTTATATGTCAGTTTTGCCAGTTCTGCATAGTCCATCAATTTTTCTTGCCATGATTCTTTAGCTATCCAATCTTCAAAGAAGGAGAGTCCACCACCTCTTGGGAGTCTGCTCCACTGCTGAACAGCTCTTACTGTCAGAAAGCTTTTCTGATGTTTAGTGCACTGATGTGACTTGGGCATAAGTCAGCTTGCTGTGTTTTTGGAAGAAGTCCTTTTCATAACTGTCAGGAAGTGCACGTCCTGTCCAATCAGGATGTCCCTATTCACAAGTAACAGGCAATATAGACTGAGTTCACCTAGCTCCTGTTGCCTGGAGGTCCTGTTCAACAAACTTCCCAACTCAGCATGAGTTCCAGTGAACGTAAGCAGACTTTACTTTCGTAGGATCATTTTTTCTTTCATGAAAGTAGGTGGATTTTATGAGGGTGGTCGGAATTTAAGAATTTTCATTGGAGCATCTTGCCTTTTGAAGATGAAATGACTGAGTCCTCTCACCTTTTTTAACCAGTAGCAGAAAGAAGAAAGCATTGCTGCTGCTTTAGCAATGTTGTAATCTTGCTCCCAGGGGTCTCCTGTCCCAGGTACCAGGTGGTGGCTGGGCAGGTGGCAGAAAGGCTTTTGTTTGTTGGGGGAAGAAGACAAACCTCTGACTACCTTCTTTCTAAAGGCAAGGCACTCCTCTTTCCCAGTTATCAAAATTTGCCTGCCCGAAAGATTAATCTCATGTAATAATATTCTCATGGAATTTGTTCTTAATGTCTGCTCATTTGTTTTGGGTATTTTTAATGAATATTTTAGACTGTCTACTGTAAACTGCTTAGTGGTAATAGAATAGAATAGAATAGAATAGAATAGAATAGAATAGAATAGAATAGAATAGAATAGAATAGAATAGAATAGAATAGAATAGAATAGAATAGAAATCTTCTGGAGAGGTTTTCACTTCAGCCTCCCATCTTGCTCCTTTGGTTTCAGTGGGACTTAGGTGACTATCCTGTAAGCACTTAGCAGTGAGTAAGTTCCATTGAGTATAGTCAGCCTTATGTTTGAGTAAGCGTGCGAAAGGATTGCACTGTTGGTAACACTTAACCTTAACATGATGAAGGCAAATGAATGCCAGATGAAAAGATGTGGGGTGTGCAATTAAGGCAGGAACACATTTTTCCTTTTAGGATAATTTCAATAGATTATTTATCTCTTTCATTTTGATGCTTTCCCTCTTCCTCACACATGCATGCACACACACTGCATTTCTGAAGCTCATTGATCACAACTAACCCCATAGATTTAGAAGCTTTCATGATTACAGAAGAGGCCCCTGAATGCTCATATCCTTTCCAAAGAACCATAGCTTTCAGAAGCTTGTTAAAAAAAAAAAGATGTCTCAAATATAGCCAGGCAAACTAAATTGAACAACATGCTGTTCTCTGTTTTGTAATCTCTTGTTGATTTGTAGTACAACAGGTAAAATGCAGTTTTTATGCTGCCTGCCTTATGTGTGTAATACAAACTGAGCAGCCTGCAGCTGTCCAAACGACATTACTACTCTATAATTCTTGACCAGTTCCTCTTTCTTTCTTTCTGGACCGTTATTGATTTTTCTTCTTCTCTCCCCCTGCTTCCCCCTCCCCCTTTTACCCAGAGCCTAACAGCAGAGGATTAGAAAAATATATAGTCAGAGAGAAGCTACATTGAGTTTACATTGAAAACAATAGAAGTACATGTTTCAGTAAGCACCAGGATGTATTGATATCTCTAGCTCAAGAGGGAAAGGTACGTTCGGAATATAGAAGATCCTCTAGATGCCAGGAATGCTCTGCTAATAAGTGCACTTCTGTAATCCTGTAGACGAGGCTTAGAGAATGTCCCCCCCCCCCCAGGCCGAAGTAAACACTGAAGTAAAATGGGTTACTGGGAGAGTCTATTGAGAAATAATTATGGGTGAACAGATGAGGAAAGATACTTCTATAATGAAAAACAACAGCCAAATCTTGTTTAAATAGAAAAGGTTTTTTTTTTTTAAAAAAGGTTGCATGTCTTGAGCTAGAAAGCCCCCCATTCTTCAAATCCCACTTCAGTTTTTAAATTCACTGGGTAGCCCAAGTTGCCGTTTTCTCATTCAGCCTTGATCTGCAACATGGGCCATTGAAGTTATTGGATATGGTTAACTTAGTTCTATTAATTTCAGTGGGATACAACCCCCTTTGCAACCTGGTGCCCTCCAGATGTTTTGGGCACCAGCTTCTATAGTCCTTTCCTATTGACCATGCTGGCTGTGGCTGGTGGGAGTTGGGAGTGACAAAATATCTGGATTTGGGGAAGGCCGAAGTGAACGCAACAATTTTTGTCATGGAATAGGAGGTTGTCTTGAGTGGGAGACAGAAGGGTAGAGGCACTATCTTCCCTTCGGGTTGGCTCAGTGTGCCTTCTGCTGTGTGTCTTCTGCTGTCCATACCCAAGATATGTCTGGGACTGGACAACAGGGCCAAAGCAGGTGAATTTTGTACCCTTCTGTGAGCGTTCTGCAGCTCTGCTGCTTTCGTCATCCATATGTGAATTGCTGCAGTTTACATCTGGTATTTTCCTTTGCATTGTTCGTAAGCAGCAGGCATGCCAGCCATTTGATTTAGCCATGATTTAGCCATCTATTAAAAAAGGGGGGAGCAACAGGCTTTGTTTATTTAATGGAATTCCTCCCTTCAGAAGCGTTTTAACTTTTAACCCCTATAAATTATTCCTAGGATTCCCCCCTCCCCATGTCTCATCACCAAGAAGACACACCTTGCCACTCTTAAATACAAACCCAATCTTCTCCCATAGAACAAGTGGCTCATGTAATTGCTTCTTAATGCTATCTCCTTGTTTCGGCAGCTAAGCTCTATTTCCGCAAGTGCTCCTTTGCACCGGTCCATGGGTGATATGAGGTTTCTTTCATGCTCTTTTTCTGGAATTACACTCTTCTTGCCCAGAAGTCTTGTTTCCTTGAAAAGCACATCTCACTGCAACATATAAATGAATCTGATTACACTGACTGTCTGAAGCAGGAGTGGGGAAATCTGTGGCTCTCCAGATGTTGCTGGACTGCAGTTCCCATCATCCATGACCATTGGCTATGTTGGATGGAGAGGTGGTTGGAGTCCAGCAACATCTGGACCCAGGCTCCGTTCCCTGGTCTAAGACTAAAACCATAGTGATTAAGCCCATTGAACTCAATGTGTAGGGCTGGGCTGTTGATGTTTAGTTCTGGCTTCTGTTTGTCCATCACCCTTTGTAGCGGGGTATTCATTACAGCCTTGTTAGAATTTTTTTTGTTATGCAGCATTTTGAATGCAGATTTGCCCTTTGAACAACTTTACCGCATTGGCATTCTGGTGCATAGTCATTCAAATGGCAAGCCAGGAGTGGTGTTTGCTCCATCCTCCATTTGGATTTCTGTCTTCCGAGATGGCGAATTGGTCCTACAACTCTGTGTCTAAACATGAACATTGCCATACTCCTCTGTTAATACTACCATTGGCCTAGACCAGCCTTTCTCAACCTGTGGGTCCCGAGATGTTGTTGAACCACAACTCCCATCACCCCTAGCTAGCAAGGCCAGAGCTCAGGGATGATGGGAGTCGTAGTCCAACAACATCTGGGGACCCACAGGTTGAGAACCACTGGCTGGCCTAGACCCAAAGTGCTGTAATGTTCATTCCCTCCGCCATATGTTCTGCCTTCTCCTTCAGATCTCATGCCGAAATTCTTGTTTGTGAAATGGAGCATGTTGGTTTGTACAACAGAGGCCTTTCCATCTTAGCACCCATTCTGTTGGCTTGGCTATTGGCTGATACATTTGAAAACATTTACATCCTCCCCTTTCACTGCAGTTGTAGTCCTTGCAGTGCCTATAGCAGATAAAAGCAACTTTAAAAGTGGTGAAAGACCATGAGAGTGGGAGCGGAATGGCTCTTCACTGGCAGGGAGTTCCAAAGTCTGGGTATGGCCTTAGGGAAGGCCTACTGCTGCATCCCAGTCAAGCATGCCTCAGCCAGTGTCATTATATCATTTTTTTCTGATAGATGGATCATACCTTTTTAATCTACAAACCATTCTTAGTTACTCACTTTTCTGCTTTTTTTCTGTTCATCATTTGCATTGCTTTATTGTTGCTGATTTTTAGCCAATTCTCCATTTAATTTTTAATCAAGTTGCTTTTAGTACAGTTGCTTTATTGACCCCACCTTAAACTTTGTGAAAAGGCATCTTATGAATTTTGCAAGCACATCGATCAATTAAACATCCCCACTAAAGTGTGTGCAAGTGTGACGGTCGGCAACTCCTCTCTCAGGAAATAAACTTGAATGCTACGTTTCTGAATTATAACAAAACCATTAAAAAAACTCTGCATTCAGCTACCAATAGTGCATGATCAATCAATTAAAAGATCTGTGTTTCCTAGTATTCCACTTAAAACTGGCCCTTTGCTGACTCCATTTTTCTCCTACTGGAATATACACTGGTAGCATTCAGTAATGCTAAACTAATAGTAGGAAATCTGTTGCCTTCTAGGTGCTGCTGGACTCTCATGTCCCATCAGTCCCAGTCAGATAGAGTCAGGGATAGTGCAGCAACATCTGAAGGGCTACAGGTTTCCCACCTGTGCACAATTAGGCATTTTCAATATGTGCCCCCAGGGGAGCGGTCATTGCTTCGGTTTCTTAATACGTTGAAACATTAATAAAACTTTGAAAATAATGCTAAACAAATATCTTGGTTTTATTCGAACATGGGAAGCTGCCTTATACTGTGTCAGACCATTGGCCCATCTGGCTCAGTAATGTGTACACTGACTGGTAGCAGCTCTCCAGGATTTCAGATGGGGAGTCTCTCCCAGCCCTACCTGGAGATGCTGCTGGGAATTCAACCTGGGATCTTCTATATGCAAAGCTGATGCTCTACTGCTGACCCATGGTCCTTACTCTTATTACATCTGATTAGCTGCAAAAGCTTTCAACCTCTCTCTCTCTCTCTCTCTCTCTCTCTCTCTCTCTCTCTCTCACACACACACACACACACACACACACTCCATACATACACACACATATCTGCTGGCTGAGAACAACACATAATGCCTCTCAGGTAGTGGGCTCTATTTATGAAAGCTTAAAATGTTTATTCGTTTTGTTGTCGCACAATTTTTTGTTGCTTTACTACAGTCTTTTCAGTTTCTGTCCCTTGTTTGACAACAGTGACAGTAATAAAAAGAAGTGCAAAAATGGCTATTTACCTCTGGTCTTTGGTCATACTCACAAGGACAGTGAGGCTTCAGGAGAAAACCAGGTCGCAGGCATTTTGGTTGGTAGCAAGGAAACCTGGTAGTCTGCTTTTACACACGACATGGCCACAAACATCTTGCAACACACATATACAATGTGCCCTGTGTAGAGCCAGTTGGGCAGGGTGATTTGTCAAAGTTCCAGTAGCCAAGCCATCTTCCCATTGCTCGTTGCATCATTCTTAAACTCTGATCTTATTAAAACACAGAAGGTGGTATGAGGTGTGATTTTACTTTCTGCTGCCTACAAAGCTCTCTTACCTTTTCTCTTTTTATTTGTTTAAACAGAAAAAGACCTATCAGTGCATCAAGTGTCAGATGACCTTTGAGAATGAAAGAGAGATACAGATCCATGTTGCAAATCATATGATTGGTAAGAACCTTTTCAGCTTTGTCGCTCATAGGCTACTTAATGGTTGATGTTGACTTCTCTGTTCAGTTATTTTATATTTTGCGATGCTGTTCTGCAAACACTGTTGCAATAAATGCAAACAGCCCCAGGGTTGATTAATACGGACTGTGGTTGCCAATTCTGCTTGGTTTGGCCCCCATGCTGCACCAGCCAGGAGTATTGTAGTTACTTCCCATGTCAACACTGAAGCACTTGGACGAAAAAACACTCACGGGACATCTGGTTTGTATGGGTAGTTTTTAGAATGTGAGGCTATGCTCACTAGGGAGATGTGGAGAGTTTGGGCTGTGTGTTGAGTTTTGCCTTGATCCTTTCTAGCCTGGGTTCACATGTAATGAGCAACAATGGTTTGTGCTAACCATATTGAAAAGCTCACACCGTAGTTGGAGCGTCCAGATGTATTGTAAGGAAAACATGCTTCAGAGCTGTTTGTTAGCTTTTGCATCGCATCTGCTTGCTTCGCAACTTCATCCAGCAGGCTCTGGAGGGAAAGCAGTGGCCATAATGGATGTTTGTCGCTTGTCTGTGAATTGGTTTAGCATAAACCCATTTCAGACTATGCTTTCAGATCTTGGTTTCTTGTTCCCAATCAAACTATGGTTTGCAGATAGGGTTGGGTAAGTTATGAAAAGAAACCAGAATATGGCTAAACAAAACATGGTTTTGTGTTAATGTTTGATTCTGGCCCTAGTACATGTGTTTGTTAAACCACTAGATAAGTCTGCTGGTCCTCACAAGCGTTTAAGGTTGCCTTAGAATCCAAACTGAACTAAGAAACGTGACAGTTATCTCTCCCCCACAAACTTTTGTTTCTTGAGGTTCCAGGAATTTGAAAACTATGTTGCAGGCTCATGCCATTATATATATATATCCATTTTGTCTTCCTTCCTCTTTCCCAATCTTAAATTTTGCCACTTGGGATATGTGTTTCAAACAGTTGTTCTTCTTGCCTTTAAGAGTCTCCCATTGACAGTGTTTAAGTATCGCCTGGTTTTCAGAAGGCAGCAATTCTCCTCATTTCAAAAGCCGCTTAAAATGTCTCAATGCCACGTTGTTGCTTTCTTGCCCCATTTTTGCTCATGTTAAAATGAAACTTTTGACAAGAGCTTCCACTTTATGCCATACATTTTCAGTTTTATCTGGGAAAGGGGAGGGGGGAGGACTACGAAAAGTGCTTGCTGGTTGTCAACCACTTAGAAGCAATTACGCTTCAATTTTGTGTGTCATGACATTGAATTGCTCACATTTCCATAGCTTAAAAGTGGTGAATTTCTGAGGCACATTGTCAAAACAAAATGCCTAAGAAGTTTTATTCCAGCCAACCTTATGTCTTTTTTAACCACTTTGGGGGCCATATATATATATATATATATATATATATATATATATATATATCCTAAGCATCTTAGATTTTTGAGATGTGTGTGTGTGTTCCTGTTTTCTGAGCCCTGGGCCTTTTTTGTTTTCAAGCCTGGTCATAATGGGAATGAGATCTAGTAAAAAAAATGTTACAGCAATCAAAAGGGCTGTATTTCTGATGCAGCTGTAAGGGCTGACTTTCTTTTTCCCCCCTTTCCTGAAAAATGCGGAGAACTACTTCTTCTATCTGCACAGATGTTATAAATATATGTGAAAGCTCAAGAGCTTAGTTTATTTTGATGCATAGACCACAGAGGAGTTCCTTACACATGCCACTCCAGACGTATGTCGTTGAAGATCCTTCAAGGGCCCTACAGTGTTCTTTATGTGTTCGCGTGCGACATCCATCTCTGATAATCATAATGATTTCCCTTGAACAATTTAGCATTTAAAGGAAGTATTATTCCACGTATGGAGCGCCCATTATCATTAATGGGAATTATGCACAAATGTTGAAGGGAGGATTTGAAACGCTGACACTGAAGATTAGAGGAAAACCATTTTTTTTCCCTGGAAGAAAAATAGGTACTGTCACTCATCGTAATTTCCACGGTAGCGCTAGGCAGGGAGCTTGCAGGCAGTGTCAGGGAGGTTAAAATGAAGTTATCTAAAAATGTTTGCTTTTGTGGCAGGTGTTAATGCAATCTCTTGTTTGCAGGTGTGAAGGGTGAGAGCTTTGCTAATTGGACCATGGTGATTTCAACTCCTTCCCGCCATCCTTCTCTATTTCCCGCCCCTCCTCATCCCACTCTTATAGTAAAATCTGTATGAAAGAGACGTATTCTTAGACAACTGGCTATGTATTTTTAAATTAAAACTGCGAAAGGGTGGTGGGGCTGTTCGTGATCTAGAAATATGCAGTGAACACATTATTTTGCAGATTATACTCTGTGGTTGGGCTCAATCGGTAAAGCAGCAATGTGATGCTACTTTGTTAAACTGGCTCTGCATGTATCCCAAACTGCCTGGCCACAGCCTTCTCCTGTGGCTGCTCCCTTTCTGACTTCCACCCATGGGCACCATCTTCTAACATGTTTACCACCTAAATTGTCACGTTGGAGGCAAGAAGGGTATATAGAACTAACAGTGGCTTTCCCATTGGCCCTTGTTAGCAGTGCCCTTCGGTTAGTAAGGGCTGGCTGTGGCCCACTGTGCTCAGCCCGTCTATTCAAACTGGACCTCCATCTTGTAAAGACTCATCACTAATGATGCCCATTTTGCCTTTTTGATCCAGAGACTCCAGCTCACCCTCCCCCATGGTAGGAGGGAGCCCCTTCCCTTGCCCAACATGAATATGATTGAAGTGGCACAGATTCAGATTTGATGCTAGAGAATACACATTGTTGTCTTAGGTTGAACAGTTGAGGAGCCCCACTTATTTGAAGTCATTAAGAAATGCAGACGTGCCATAGCCTGGGCCCAATATTCTGGAGCCTGAGTTGGAAGGATCGTAGCTGTGTAGAATAACATACGTTTTGCATGTAGAAGGTCCTGGATTCAGTTTCTGGCATCTCTAATTAAGAGGGGTCCGCATGTTAAGAAAGTCCCTGGAGAGCTGCTGCAACTTAGTGCCCTCTGCATGTTGCAGATTGCAACTTACATCATCCCACACTTTGGGCTATGCTGGCTAGGGTCTGATGGGAGCTGTAGTTCACAACATCTGGAATGCACCACATTGTTCACCCCTGGAGCAGACAAGACTAGGCTAAACCAATGGGCAGAGCATGCCTGTCTGGCGTAAAGGCAGCTTTCTGTGTTGCGCTGGAAGCTCTGCTTCCTTGTGACCAAACAGCCCTTCAGCCTAATGAGAATCAAGTGTTTTGGGAGCCTGGATGTGGTGTCTCCCTATAGAAAAGCATCCCCCTCGCAGCTCCCCAGTCATATGGCTACATTTATCAAAATAGCATGCAAGGAATGTTCAGTAACTCTCACAACATGTCCTTTTGAAAAATTACCCTTCTGCATTTTTTGCTCTGTGTATCTATAATATACACGTTCGCGCATACAAACACAGTGGCATATTGGGTCCTGTGTGTCATCCCTAGAGTCTGAACAGACTGGCTGTATCCCTAGAGGAAAGATGTGGGAAGCATGTTGCTTTGTTTTCATACCGGGGCCTCTGGGAACATTTCTAACGAAAGAACAGACCCCTTCTTAGTCATGATCGGTCTGGATGGAAGAGGGTTGTTGGGGAATATGCTTCGAACCATAGCTTTTCAGTGTTGATGAGCAACACACACACACACACACACACACACACACACACACACTCCTTTTAAAATCCACCTAGAGAACAGGAGAGTCCTGAAAGAACTTAGCTGATTGGAGGCTAGTTTTAATTTGTCGAGAAAAGGGATCCCCTCCCTTCTCCTCTTTGAAACATTTTCAGACTTTGGGGAGTCTGCCCAGGAGTATATCAAAAAACTTTGAGCAGTTCTGGCTGCCTCTGTTCTACTTGCCTCCTCCTGTGCTGACCTGGTAATGTTTAAAGTATATTTGTTCTCTCTTTCCCCTTCTCTTTCCCCCCACCCGCTTATTCCTCCCTCCCACCACCTTCCGCTGCCTCTGATGTGTGCTGTCTGTTAGATCCCTCGAAGGATGGGCATGCTCAGTAGCTGGCTCTGCAGGGGGTGTAGAGGACAGCCACACTGCAGAAGGGATCACAGCAGACGCTTAATGACACACAGTACCTTCCGTGCCAGTGGTGGAGGGAGCAACTGAACATAAATGTTTTGGCCAGTGTGGTGTAGTGGTTAAGAGCGGTAGTCTCGTAATCTGGGGGAACCAGGTTCGCGTCTCTGCTCCTCCACATGCAGCTGCTGGGTGACTTTGGGCTAGTCACACTTTGAAGTCTCTCAGCCCCACTCACCTCACAGAGTGTTAGTTGTGGGGGAGGAAGGGAAAGGAGAATGTTAGCCACTTTGAGACTCCTTAAAGGGAGTGAAAGGAGGGATATCAAATCCAAACTCTTCTTCTTCTTCTTCTACTGATGTGGGAAGCCAACCCATTATCCATAGTCATGCACATGAAGGTGCTTAAGGGAGCCTTTTTTGTTGTTGTCGTTGAGAAGATTTGTTTCACTTTTGCAAACCTTGGTGCTCCTCGGAATGTGGACATCTCTCTGTCTTGTGCCTGGGTTGTGAGTGTCCTTTTGGCTATGTAAGTGATGCCATTCACAGCTGGAACAGCTGGAGTAAGGGTGGTTGATATTGGTCTTCTTTATGCACACAAGTTGCGATCCTTAAGTGACTCCAACCAAATGAATCTGATTGAATATTTTTGTATAAATGGTTTGACTGTCTGGTAGTAGTCCTATTGGGCTTCCCAACAGTCATCAGGCCATAAAGCTGGTGCAGTTTCACACAAAGTCTATAAAGATTTTAATCCCTGGAGTCTTCTTGCAAGAATAGCTAAATCTGCAGGTTAACTGTTGCATAGAGTGTGCTTTCTTTGAGCAGGAAAAACCATTTCCAAAATCTAACAGTGGTTAGCATGAAGTAATTGCACCGAAATTAGATTAATAATAATAATAGTAATAATAATAATAATAATAATAATATAATAGTTTGTCCTTTTGGTGTTGTCAGTTATCGTTTGCAAAGGTACATTCCATTTAAATAGAAATGCTTGAATTAAAGCCCATTCATACCATTTCCTTAGTGGGCTAACATTCCAATCCTAAACACATTTAATAGGAAGTAAGTTGTGGCGCATTTCAGTTTCTGTTTGCCTTCCAAATGCTAATTGACACAACCTATGCATTAATGCATTAATGTATTACTGTATTACCTCAGATTGAATGCATATGCATTACGTGTTAGTAGTCTTCAGGGACACATGTATGTGGTGCCTGTTAAGTGAGAACTTCTTAAGCCTTGTGAATTCACCTGGGGTGGATTGTGAATAGCCCGTAGGGTGCAAACAGTTCACCAAGCTGTCCACCCCACTCTGTCTTTGCACCGCAGAATCTACATAGCTTTTTTGCATTCTCCAATGTTGAGTCTCCAGGAACAATTGAGGGGAATGCAAGATGAGGGACTTATAAAGGACCAATTTATGCCCTCAATTTATATGCTTGTAGGATTTTTGAACTGAGGAAGGTTTTTTTAGCATTTAATGATAACATTATTCAGAACTGAAGATACTGAGCAATTCTTAGGAAAGCCTCACATTACAAAACTTGTGTACAGGTGTTGCTTCTGTGTAGGAAAGATGCATCCTGGGGCAGTCATATATGACAATCACATGTCATGTTTTCCCTCTATGTGCAATTATAGTGTCCCAGAATGGGTACCTATAGGTCACATATTGGTTTAATATTGAGGTATGAACGAGTCTTTTGGCTGCACCCACAACTTCTTTGTTCCTCCCTTTATATGAACAAGTGAAGAAAGCAGAAACTCTTAAGTTAGCCATAGTTACTTATTTCTGGGGAACTGGCTAATGGTTTGAAACAAGACAATATATTGAATATGGTTTGAAGTTTGTGTCATATTCTGGCTTTTATGAAGTTGTTAACCATAGTTTCCCAGTTTGGATGAAATGGGAAACTGTAGTTAATTTAAGAGTTCCTGCTTTGTTCAGTCCTGCTCCACAGGGCCTGCAGGTATGCCAGCAAGGCTCAAGGGCCTGCAGGTATGCCAGCAAGGCTCTTTCATATTTTTACTCATTCAGCTGAAATATGATAGTCCAATCCAGCCTATAGATTAAAACATCTGCAGGTGTAATTATTTGCAAATGACTGGCCATGAGCAGGATTCATACGATATACTGTTTCCAGCAAGGAATTTCCTTCCATATGGAAATATTGTAGCTTTGGAATGGATCCTAAAATTGGGATAGTTAGTTAGTGTTGACTGGTGAACATTATCTTTGGTTTCTTGACTGTTTATTAAATATCCTTCCATTGTTCCTGGTTACTTCAGCTTCTTGCAATTTTAGAAGCTGCCATTTCCTAAAATAAGTTAATTTTCCTGGAGATACTCATTGATTGTGTCAAATGTCTGAAGAACTCTTTAGTCTAATAGTTGTATGTGGTAGCAGTAGAGGCTGCTGCTTGAAAGCAATAACTTTTGTAATAGCGTTTAAGGCATTAAGGCAGATAAAAATAAAAAGTGTAACAGATTTGTTTTTGAAGTATTACATGCAAATGATCAGCAGGAACATATTTTCTGGACTCCACAGCTAAATGTGTGAATTAATTATGGACACATTAAGAACTCTGAATCTCTCTCCAGTGTTTTTTCTTTCTTTAATGCATATTTCAAATTGTTGCTCCTTTTAAATGTACAGTTTTGGGGGACTCATCACAGTTAGCATACTTTAGTAGTTCATGCAGTCTACAGGTTTAAATATGTTAACTGAGATCCAAAGAGTTGTGTAACAGGTATTATGTCTGCAAAAGGATTTTTGACCTTGTGTTTCTCTAATGTCATGCTGTATTGCAAACTTTTGAAGGTGGGAGGAATCTTTGAATCTTTCCTATAGCATGAAGTCACAAGGCATCCTTTGCCAAGCCATTGTCTCTCAATCACTCAATCTGCAATATGGGGGATAATAATATTTTACAGGGTTGTTGATAGTATTACAGTTGGATAAGGCATGCCAAACCCTTTGAACACTTGAAAGTGCTATACAAAATATTATGTATTACAGTATTGGTACTTTCTGATATGGTATGGTCAAAGGGGAGTGGGGGAAATGGTGAAAGTCCTGCTGGAAGTGCCCAAGCCTTTGGGGTTTTTAATATATTTTGGGTCCTGGCTGTAAACTTTAATGGGATTAGAGTGGGTTGGTTTTCAAATCAAGGCAATTTAAATCATCAATGGAAAAGTTTGACCAAATAATACATTTCACTCAAATTTCTCATTTTGAAAACCATATATTTCTTGAGCTGTTTGACATGTTAATTGGCAGTGATAACAATGCATATACAATGGTTTGCCACTAAGGAAATCCTTTGTACAACTTTAAAACACCACCCAAATCTTTTAGCCATGCAGCTCTCATGCCCTTTGTACTGAAGAATGAGATCTGCTAAATTTCTATATGGCTTTCTGTGTATTCTTAGCAAGGTCACTTTCTTGAAGGCTAAGGACCAAACAGGATGTGATCTCTGACTGGGCTGCAGACACATTGGTTTGGCGACTGTGAGAACAGGATGCTGGACTAAATGGCCTGATCCATTGGCCTGATCCAGCGACCTCTTCTTACGTTCTTTTGTTAAGATTGGCTGTCAATAGGGATGGGCGAGCAAGTCTACAGTGCATACAGCTCATGTTGCCCGTACCTTCCCCACCCCTTAACTTAAATGAAAGAGGCAGCTATTTACTGTATATGGAAAGATACAGACAGACACAACTGCCCTCTCTGATTAAAGGAATGGGGATACCTCTTTGTGTAGGACACAGCAGACCCTCCAAGTGTCCCTATTTTCCAGGGATGTCCCTGATTTAGAGAAGCCACCCTGGTTTCTGATTTTATCCCGGAATGTCCCACTTTTCCTTTGGATGTTCCTATTTTCATTGGAGAAATGTTGGAGAGTGTGGAGTTATCTAACTCTCAAGTCGTCTGAAGGCAATTCTGTATAGGAAAGGTTTTTAAAAAAAATGTTTAATGTTTTATTATGTTTTTATATGTGTTGGAAGCTGCCCAGAGTAGCTGGGGCAACCCAGTACGGTGTGGGGGGTATAAATAGTAAAATTATCATTATGGAATGGGACGTCCCTATTTTCATCAGAGAAATGTTGGGAGGGTATGACAGAGCAATCTGTGTGCATGGTGTTAGGCATGCAGACTTTACTTCTAGCTGTACACATCTTGCCATTGTTCCACTCTGGAACAAAGTTCATTGTTTAAAATATTAACTGTACCACCCAGTCACACTGTGTGTGTTCTTTTCCTGTTGTTATCTGTGCATATTTGTTCAGAGCAAATATTATTTTCTTTGCTTCTTTATCTACTCTGGGAGTGAAACATAATTTCCCTTAATATATTCAGTCACATTTTCCTTTTTGCATTTTATCCCCCCCATCCCCTTTCATTTACTACTTTGGTAATGGCTGCTCAGTTTCACTGACATTTTTATAGCTGCTATGACAACATTCTCCTTTTGCATGATACATTCATAATCGGCCGTGATCACAGCTTCATATTGCTTCTGCTCCCTCCTAACCACGTTAAGATTCCTTCCAGCCCTCCAACTCAATTTTCATGTGCAGTTGTGATTACACCTGTTTAAACATTTTCCTGGTGGTTTCATATTTGCACATAAATGCAGGGGGTGGGGGAAGGCGGAGTGGCTGATGAAACACCTTTTCTGTAATCAGGTTTGAGTCTTCAGTGTGACGAGTCTGAAGTTAGCATAAGCACATATCTCCATCAATGTGGGATGTTTCGACATCTGCTAACTAGTATGGCAGAGCAGAGACTTTCCCTTAAAGTTTGCTGAGTTTTCTCTTATTACTTACTTTTTAAAAAACAACAACCAAGAATGTGTTAACCTATTCTTTTTTACTTCCACTATTTACTATGAAAATTATGGGTTGCTGGGGAGGATGAGGGAGATGTTTTCTGCAAGTTTCGTTATCACTATCAAAGCTATGTGACTATAAATCATATGTTTCTTCATAAGCCCCACAACTCACCAGCTGGGAAGGGAGGTGGATTCTTATCATGCGGGATTTGCACTGGAACCTGCAAGGGGGAAAATAACTTGCAACTTCTCCTTTGCTAGTTTCCAGCAAGACTTTCTGTTCAACACAGAGAAAAGCAGCTGTGTTTCATTTGTGAAGTTCTGCTTACAGTAAGGCAGACGGGGGGAATCTTTGGCTCTCTGGTTGTTGTTGGAGCTCAGCTTCTGTCAGCCCCAGTCAGCATGCTCAATGAGCAGAGGTTATGAGAGCTGTGCTTCAGAAACATCTGCAGGGCCACAGATTGTCAGTCTCTGGCTCGAGAGATGGCTACTCTATGTGTCCAGAAAGATGACATAGTAGACCCCTGTTTGGAATGTTTGTAATTCCACAATGTAGGGTGAGAATGGACATTTCTCTCTTACATACATATACAGTGGTACCTCGGGTTAAGTACTTAATTTGTTCCGGAGGTCCATTCTTAACCTGAAACTGTTCTTAA
Source organism: Podarcis liolepis (assembly GCF_965112155.1). Classification (NCBI taxonomy): domain Eukaryota; kingdom Metazoa; phylum Chordata; class Lepidosauria; order Squamata; family Lacertidae; genus Podarcis; species Podarcis liolepis. The sequence continues at coordinate 36,086,307 of NC_139561.1, read as the reverse complement.
CCTGAAGCACCACTTTAGCTAATGGGGCCTCCTGCTGCTGCTGCGCCGCTGGAGCACGATTTCTGTTCTCATCTTGAAGCAAAGTTCTTAACCCAAGGTACTATTTCTGGGTTAGCGGAGTCTGTAACCTGAAGAGTATGTAACCTGAAGCATATGTAACCACTGTAGGTACCACTGTAGACTTGTATGTGTACCCCACGCCCCCGTAGCCCACAAGTCTACAACTGCTCTTGAACTGGCAAATAATGAGGTGTCAGGTGGGGAGTTCTAGAATAAATCACTGCTTAGCTCTGGTCAAGTGAGGGCACCACAGAGAGATTAGTCTCACCCACCAAGGAAGTCTCCTTGCACCAGTAGGGTAGAGCCCGTCAGGTGATATTCCCTGTCCCCTATAAAAGCCTCTGGGTCACGCTTGCTCTCCAGTCTGAGCAAACAAGGAAACCCATTCTTAATAACTGAGGACCATCTTCTCTGTCCTTCCCTCCACCTTTTCCCTTGTCCCACCCTGTCAATGGTACAGAACAGCCGTAGCCAAATTTGGACGTTTTCTGAGGATGAGGATGAGTAAAGATTTCTTATGTTGCTGTTACAACCATTATACTAAAGCAAGAGGATTTTCAGCCTGCAACTTGGCTGAGCACTCAGCAGCAAACAAAAAATGTTTGGATGCTAGTTATAGACCCGAATTTATATTGTAGTTTTAATTCTCTTGGTGTCAATTTGCTGTATCGTCTTTAATTAAAGGTCAACAGAAATTGAACTGCAAACCTCGGGGAGACTTTAAACTGGTCCTTTAAGCTATGAGGCTGCCTGTTAGAGATGGTCTTTACTGCATTTTTTTTTTAATTCTATTGCTGCCAAACTCATTGTGTGCAAGTTAAAGTAGAATGTTGCTCTCGGTTTGCAGGCAAGGGTGGCCAGTGCTTCTGATCAATCAAGGAGCTTTTCTCCTTAGGCAATTTTACTTGCCCCTCCTTCCACTTTCAGTCATGAACAGTTGATAAAGACCTGATGCATGGAGGCTGCTTCATTCTTTCTAACGCTATCTAGAGTTGGCAAGAATTGCCATCCAATTTACTCTTTCGAGTAATTTCAAAACCTGTTTTAACGAACAAAGTGATTTAAAGAAGAAACAGTTGTTTGTAGGGCAGGGAAACATGCCAGTTTAGCCCAAAGGTCATGGCCTTCTGAAGAGTAGATGAAAATCAATGCTAGTTTGCACCACTGGTCATCAGATTTCTCAGAGGCAACCTGCATAGCTAGTTAGAGAAAGCTCTTCTGAAACAGTATCACTTCAAAGTGCAGCAGCCTGGGTAACTGAATGTTTTCTAATGTGACCCTACATATACAACAAAAACAAGCCCTCTTGCATGTAGAAATCTAGAAACCTTTCTCCCTGGGCTGCTGCTTTTCAACAGCCAAAGGCTTTTTTGTACATGAAGGGGCATTCAGACACCTTGATTTACATGACTGCGCTGTCAGTAGGATGATGCCCACTTTTGGACTTGATAGGCAGGGACTTCACAGTATCTTGCCTCCTCTTCCTCTCCTCCAGATCTTCCCAGCCTCCAGTAAGATAGGTCAGCTCTTTATCTTCTCTGGGAGCAAATTTCTCTAATAGTTTAGTCTGTGGGTTTGTTCTTTTTATCCTTGTTTTGTGTGGCATAGTATTGGGGTTGGGAGTGTGTTATCTGGTGAGATTGCTATACTGTTTATTGATATCCCTGGGTTTTTTGTCTTGACATTCTCCTCCTTCTTTCCCAGGAGTGTGTGTGTGTGTGTGTGTGTGTGTGTGTGTGTGTGCGCGTACACACACACACACACACACACACACACACACAGTTTTAAAAAGTTTGTCTCCCTGGTTTTCCCCTTGTATTTTCCTTTTGTTGTTGTCCCTCCCACAGTGGTCTTGCCCTGCGGTAGGGGGCTAAAGCAGTTCACACCAGCCTCTGGCAGCTCCCACACCTACTCAATCAAGCAGGACCCATATTTTGAGGTGCTCTGAGTGTGCTGGTGGTTGTGGCGGGTCTCATCTCCTTAATTTCAAATGGGACTGCCATTTTTACTCGGCATGTTGTTCTTATGTACTGAAGTGGTGCAGTCCTATTGAGGGTTGTACCATAATCTTTCTCCGTGGTTAGGCTCTACATTGAACAAGAGATTCACTATACTTGGAGTGTATAAACAGTTCCAAAGACAAACGCGCTCTGAACAGAAGTGTGGGAGAAAAGCTGTCTGCATATAAAAACAGCACATTTATGTTGGCATAAGGTTTTGCAGGCTAGAACCCACTTTCTCAGATGCTAGCACAACACTAGTAGTCTACGGAGGCTTATGCTAGAATACATTTGTTAGACTTTAAGGTGCCACAATACTCTGTTGCTCTCGCTGTAACAGACTTAAACAGCTACCCCCCTGGAAAATATCTACGTATAGTTTGTTTTTTGTTTAAAAATGCCTGTCATAAACTTGTAAACATCATGGACTGAAACTTTAAAATACATCCAGAATGAGAAGGTAAGAGGCTACTGCATGCTGCATTTATCAGTTACGTTTCTCCACCACCATCCATAGCGAGGGCTCTGGGGTCTTTGTTTCCATATCTGAAATGGATGACGACTGAAGCCCAAGGAAACCAGTAATGGTGTTTTTCATAGGCCTCCTCCCCTAACCCAGTCACTTCCGCATGCCTCCTCCTCTGCACCCTTTCTTGGTTTTGTTTTTGAATTCACCCATGAACAACTCCTTGCCTTGTGGGGAGGAGTTGAGTGTCTCTGCCTCCTGTCTCCTGTAGGTGCAGCCCCAGCCCCAAATGGTGAGGCCTTGCATTCTTTTCCAGCTCCTGGATTACTGGAGAGGAGGATTATGAAAAATGCTATTACAGGTAGGAGATGTAACATGGTATTCATGTTTAAAAGAGCCCTCAGACCATTCTCCCTTCAAAAGCAAGCATCGCCATACTCTTGAAATGATTTTTTTTTTTAAAGTGGACCCTAAAACGGTAAAGGGCATTTCAGAGGTACAGATCCTAAGACTCTAAAACTCTTTTGCTGCTATGGGTTGGACCTAGTCATGCATTCAGATATGACCAGCTCTGGATCGCTCTGCATCTGTAGTCTTAAATATATGTTAACAGGACATTTTAGTTTGTGTAGCGTTGTCAGTTAGCTTTAAGAACAGCGTGCTGTTTTTATATGTTTTGAAATGGGAGATGCTAAAATGAAAAGCTTCCATGATGAAAGTGTTGTACACACAGACACCTACACCCATATCCTTTCTCTCTGTGTGCTTTGGCTGATATAAAGAGGTGGCATGGAGAAACCCATTCATGTTTCACACACACACACACACACACACACACACACACACGTACACATTGCTCTGGGACCCAAGGTACCTTTATGTGAGCATTTAAGAATACAAGAAGAGCCACACTGGATCAGGCCAGTGGCCCATCCAGCATTCTGTTCTCACAGGGGCCAACCAGATTTCCATGGGAAGCCCACACTTGCACAAGGAGAAGGGGATGGTTTCTGCTGCCCCCTCTTGTTGCAGCCTCCTGCACTCATAGCCATGCTGTTCCGAATGATCCCTCAACCCCTCCTCAGGGGCAGGGTGTGTGGGTGCAAAGAGGAGTGGGAGGATGTGAGAGAGCCACTTTTTATGACCTAAATTTAATTCTGTTAGTAGAAGAGAAGTTAAGATCCAAGGCAAGTCCATGACCTTTGTGCATTTTCTCTCGTTTAAATAATAAATAGTCACACACCTCCCCATCCTGGAACAGCTATAACTTCAGGTTTAAGTTTGATTCATATTGCAGAGCCAAAGCAAAACATACCCAACTGCACCATACCATGTTGCTGAGTTGTTATGTAACAAATGTGGATTTCTACTAGAATATTGAAAAATCAATTGAATGTTTTTATCTGTTTTTCCCTCTCTCTCTCTCTGTGTTAATGCATCTTTTAAAAGCCACTAATTACTTATATACCCAAAAGTAAGAAATGTTTAAAATATACAGCCCAGCAGTTAAATATGTTAATAGGGAATTATTAAAGAGAAGTGTGGATTCTTGTCATGAGCCTTAATAGTTCCTCTAAATCTGTTTTGATTTATTGAGTCAATGTGGGAGGCATTAATATCTCTTGTCACAGCCTGTAACTCTTGCAGATTTTCCAGGTTTCAACTTAGGGTCCACTTGGAGCTATTAGTCTCAAATGGCGCAAAGAGGGGTTCTGTACTTGAGCGCCAAGCTTTTCCTGCCAAAAGCCCTTAGGAAACCATTGGTTTTAACCCCCTCCCATCCAAAAAGCAAACCTTGCTGCACCTGCAGAGTAACCTAGGTCGGGGGAAAGGGGTTTTTAAATGCAAGCCAGGGGTTTTAAATAAACATCTTACATGTCACCCCATCTAACTAAAATATTTAGTGGCTCTAAAACTCCCACTGGTATTGGAGGCTTTGACTCTTTTGCCCCTGGAGAGGGTCTGGTACTGGAAATCCTTGTGCTTAGAAATACCAACACGAACATTTCTCAAATCTTTGAAGCAACTGCCCTCTCAGGAGGTGCTTTGGCTTGCCAAAGTTTAGGCAACATAGACAGTTATGCTACTTTTATAGCAAGCACTCATTTTTTCATGGTTATCTGCACCTAGGAAGAAGAAGAAAAGCCTCAATTTCTTTCAATTCTTCATCTCCCTTTCACTGTGTAATACGAACAGAAGAACTCACTGCAACATCCTGGACACAGGGTGGAGTTGATATTGTTTGTACAGTCTCTCTCTCTCTCCCCCTCTCTCCCCCCTCCCCCGCTTGTAGGATGAATATGTTTTTCACATTATTAGACAGTTCCTAGAAGACATTGGTTAATTTACATTAGAGAAGCTCTGAAACTGTGAATTGCTGCATTAGTTGCTTACTTTCTCGATTAAAACATCTTACTTGATGAAAGGGCAGCTTAAATGAAACTGGTAAATGTCCAGGTTGGGTCTTAATTGGGTACAAACAAGGTGCAGGGGTGTACTGGTACATTTTGAAGTGCAGGAGGTCATAATGAAAGCCCTCATAGCCAATGGATTAGGAGTCCAGTGGATTAGGATTAGCCAAGATTAATATAATAGTGTGCTGGCAAGGGTGGTGTGTTGGTTAGGATGTAGGACTTTGGTTGTAGGGACCTGGGTTCACGTTCCTGATCAGCTGTGAAGTTCACTGGGTATGCTTGTTCCAGTCATTGTGAGCCTAGCTTATCAAAGAAAGGGCTCATGTGCCCGGCCAGATTTGTTGTCCAATGCCCCCTCTCATGTTTACATCATCATCAGATGACAGCATCACTTCTGTTGTAAACAGAGAGGAAAGTACCCTGGTTACACACTCCCAGGTTGCTTCTTCACTGATTAGGAGGCTCCTCACTGTGGCTTTCTGACCCCTGTAAGAAGTTTTGTCTTTTGACTCCACAGCTTTGAAAATCTGAATTTTCTTCATGTGAGTGGATTAAAAACGATTGGGTTCTTTGAGTTGATGGAATGATTAAATATTTGTCTTGTTTAGCAGGTGCATGAATGGGAAATGCAATTAGAATGATGAAAAATACAAAAAGATCACACTGGGGAAAAGACGTAACAGTATACTGGGAGATGTATCACAGTCACAGTCTCTCTTAGAAAGAAATACAACTAGAAGACATTTCCATTTGAGTGTCCAAACGCCTATAACGCCCCCACCCACCCCTGCTGTACTTTTCAAGATACAAATGATGTAGTGCATACATTGGTAGTGCAAACAGTGAGGAGTCAAATAGATGAGAACACATATGACCCTCTTGTTTTATTCAATGTAGATTCTCCATTGGGGCACGATAAATGCAAGCAGTTGTTGTCCATTTCTTACTTTAATCACATGTATGGACTTAAACAGATTATAGCTCCCATCTCTCCCTAAACTGCCATCTGGCAGTCTGCTTTTCCTCTTTACATGTTTGCTCTCCCCTAACCCTGGAGGAAATACAGATTCTTCCCTTGATCTCCAGGAATGGTCTACCAAACCTTCTTGCTCCACAAGGCAAGTATGCTGCCTAGTTGCAAAGATGGTCTCTGCAGACACAGAATCTTCTGGCTGACACTGATTTGTCAGGGATGCAAATGGCCAGATCAATGACTGATGGGAAGTTTACAAGGCTATTAGCCACAATGGTGGTGCTATGCCTCCACGGTTGGAGGCAGCAATACTTCTTAGAGCAGGGGTCAGCAAACTTTTTCAGCAGGGGGCCGGTCCACTGTCCCTCAGACCTTGTGGAGGGCCAGACTATATTTTGAAAATAAAAATAAAAATGAACGCATGCCTATGCCCCACAAATAACCCAGAGATGCATTTTAAATAAAAGCACACATTCTACTCATGTAAAATCACACTGATTCCCAGACCATCTGCAGGCTGGATTTAGAAGGCAGTTGGGCCAGATCCAGTCCCCAGGCCTTAGTTTGCCTACCCATGTCTTAGAGTGTTATTGTGCTTGGGTCCTGCTTTTGCCTACTAAGAAATCATTGCACCATGACCCAGGGCCTGCATTGCCTCTTCTTCAATCATGCTAGGCAACCGAAGACCAGTAGCTAGTCAAATACTTTTGGAAAATAAATTACTTTTAGAAAGTCAAGGGGATTGGTGGGGAATGCTGCTATTCAGATTTTAGGACTTGGGTAATGACACCTCTTCTGAATAATTTAAAGGGATTCCTGAAAATAACAGATTTCATAGAATCATAGAATCATAGAGTTGGAATAGACCACAAGGGCCATTGAGTCCAACCCCCTGCCAAGCAGGAAACACCATCAGAGCACTCCTGACATATGTCAAGCCTCTGCTTAAAGACCTCCAAAGAAGGAGACTCCACCACACTCCTTGGCAGCAAATTCCACTGTCGAACAGCTCTTACTGTCAGGAAGTTCTTCCTAATGTTTAGGTGGAATCTTCTTTCTTGTAGTTTGGATCCATTGCTCCGTGTCCGCTTCTCTGGAGCAGCAGAAAACAACCTTTCTCCCTCCTCTATGTGACATCCTTTGGAAATGGTGTCAACTTATTATGTGTTGCCAAAATTTCTGCAGCTTAGAAGGGGGAAAAAGGATTTCATTTCCTTTGTTGCATTAGTTTTTTGTTTTTGTTTTTTAAGAATTTAGGACATGGCAGTAATTATGAATTTTTATTATAGATGTACTAGAAAAACAAATATATGGTATTCAGTTTGTGAGCAAATTCATAGTGGAAAGACTGCATGCATTGTTCTCTTTGGGCTGTATGCAGCCAAATTACACTCCAAGTAGAACCATTGAAATTAACAGACCTAAATTAGTTACTTATATTATTTTCAGTGGGTCTATTTTGACTTTGACTGAGATTGGCTGCAACCCTTTAATTTAATATGGACTTGTGGTATTTGCTTATGTATATAGTATATAATAACAGTCAATATATTTTTTATGTGAATAATTATTACTATGGAGAGAAAGTAACTAAATCAGTCGCCTTTCCATTTCTCCCTTCCTTCTGTCATGAAGACTGCTTTGGTAAATGTGTCATTGCCACCCTAGTTGCTAGTTCTCTGCTGACCTTCCATGATGGTTAATAGAACTTAGTTGTGTTGCAGTGTCACAATGTTTCCTCTCCCTGTTGCTACTAACAGCTATTGGTATACTGGTGGCATGGAGAAACAGAACATACTAGGTGAATGATGATAGAGAAGAGATTGTTGGGAGGGCATGTGACTGAAGTTCTTAGCAAAAGGCATGCATTTACTCTTGCATCTAGTTTGGCTTTCTAAATTCGAGGTGCTTTTCAGTTTGTAAAATGTGTATGGCATTGGTTTAAACCAAGGATGACTATCTTGTTGGACTTTGGCTCCTATCAGCCCCGGCCAACAAGTCCCGTGTTTAGGGATGGTGGGTGTTGTAGTCCTACAAGTTCCGGAGGGCTACAGTTTAGCCACCTCTTGCCTACACTGACTTGCAGTGTCTCTCCAGGGTTTCAAGTAGGAATTCTTCCCCTCAACTTGAGACCTTTTGCATGCAAAGGATGTGATCCATCACTGAGAGATGGTGCCTCCCTCTAATGTTCTGGAAGAAGGGACGATGCTTTTGAAGGACAGGAGAGCTCAGCAATGGCGGCGGCTGCTGAAGTTTGGCAATTCTTGGTGGCAGAGGGCTGTTATCACCATTGCACTGCTCTGATAGGGCTTGGTGTCATCCATCATTTATTTCCTACGCAAGGGTGCAGGGATATCTTGCTTCAGTTCCTGTTTGCAAAGTTCCTCAGCTCAGTTTCTTGCTCCTCTGCCAAGCTGGCAGAGCTCGAAGGTTGACTTCCTGTGCAGATGATGTAAAAGCGCCTGTGCAAATTCTTCCTCTGCAGCCACTGGGAGATAAAAGCCAGGACGCTGGGGATTATAAAGAGGGAGCCAAATTATATTTATAATATTAAAGTTGAGTGCATTTGTGGTTTTGCTGTCCTCTAGGGTTTTTCATAAGTAGAAAAACATGAATTAGCATTTTCCATTTCCATATATTGACTGGAAACATAGCCTCCTCTCAATTAAGACCTATAGCTTTTGGGATGTATGCAACAATTTTATAAAATATTTACGACGAGATTTGCATTTTACATGGTATTACTCTTCTTCCTTTGGTCTCCTTGCATGTGCAGGAAAGGCTTAGGCCTAGGAGAGGAAATGCATTTTGCCTGCTGGGAGGAAAAACAAATCTAAAAATGGACTTGCGAGCAACAAGCACTGGAGAATGTCCACTGTTGATTGTGGTCTCCAGTAATTATCTAAGGTCGATTTTTGCCAACCACATATTTTGTTATATCATCTTTAAAGGCTGTGCTCCCCATGGAAATCTATTACTTTCCCCTTTAAAACAGGCATTGGAAAAGACAGTTTTCAGCTTTGTGTTAGACAGATAAGTGGAACACTTCTTTCTCCTCCCCCCCTCCCCCCAAATGTAAATGCGTGTTGTAAAGAACATAGCTATTTCCTGGATAATTTGCAGTTGTATATTTTATGTTAATTTCGCCGAAAATATTGCACCCCTGCCAGGTTTAGTAGAGGCTCACTGTGATATGAATAATTTCTAGCAAATCATTTTTTTTCCTCATTTAAGATTTGGCACCTTTTAAAGATTTTAATAATAGCAACAAGGAAGAAGATTTAGAACAAGCGAGACGGTGTAGCGAGAGAGAGAGAAAGAGAGAGACGCATGTCGAGAGCGAATGTAAACTAGCAAGAATAATTACATAGCAAACATTTTTCCACAGATGTTTTTTATCCCCTCCCCTTTCCCTCCTTGTAATGTAATATCTATTTACTAAACTGTTTATTTTAGGTCCTTGGTTTACAATAAAATATTTATACTTGCTTTGCTGTAATAAAAAATATTGACAAAATACTATTGAGATTTTAAGGAAGTCAATTGGTATTTTCGCTTCCTAGGCAGCAAAGGCAGAAGACCCCCCCCCTCTCTCTCCTCCGTTTATGTGTATCTTAGGCATATGTGAACCTGGTGCAGGCTTTCCCAGATGGGGCCCTCCAAATCTTAATGGACTACAGTTCCCATCATCCTTCACCACTGGCTGTGCTATCTGGGAGTTGAAGTCCATCAATATGCTCCACCTCGATCATTGAGGTCTTCTGATGGGACACTTTTTAGGGGCTCCCATGCCCCTGAGCTTGGCTGGCCTTTATGAGGAGTTGAGCATTTAGAGTTCTGCCCCATGGAGCAACTTGCCGATAGAGGTTCGGCAGGAGCTACCCCAATTTGTTTTTCTTGTTCTGAAAAATTGTATTATTCAGACAGGCCTTTCAAACTTGAAATTCTTTGCCAGCCAACTCGTACTGATGTGTCTGTCATTTTTATTGTAATACCATGTTGTTTTTCTGTAATAATTTATATGGAAGTGTGGTTTGTAAGTATTTAAATCAATCAAAATATATAACCAGGTTTGTGGGGAGCTTGAGCTAGCATTGCGGCAGCTAAGAGATTGAGCTCTGAACTTGGAAGTAAAGGTAAAGGTAAAGGGACCCCTGACCATTAGGTCCAGGGGTTGCGGCACTCATCTCGCTTTATTGGCCGAGGGAGCCGGCATACAGTTTCTGGGTCATGTGGCCAGCATGACTAAACTGCTTCTGGCGAACCAGAGCAGCGCACGGAAATGCAGTTTACCTTCCCTCTGGAGTGGTACTTATTTATCTACTTGCACTTGGACATGCTTTCGAACTGCTAGGTTGGCAGGAGCAGGGACCGAGCAACGGGAACTCACCCCGTCGTGAGGATCCGAACTGCCAACCTAGGCAAGTCCTAGGCTCTGTGGTTTAACCCACAGCGCCACCTAGTTCCAAATGTCACCTTAAACTCAATGTCCTGGGATGAGAGAGCCTCCTGAAGCCTCCCTTCCCCATTTTACAGTAAGGGGGGCGAGGACTAATACTGACTTCTTTTAGGACTGGCTGTGCATTGGAGGTGATCCTTGGCATGGGACTCTGAGGGTCCCCTTCCAACAGTCCTTAACTACCAGTGGGAACTCTTTCCTCCCCGTGTTTGCCAGTGGGCAACTCTTCCCTCTTATCTTCATTCCCTTTATATTTATTTCTGCCCAGCTTTGGTTTTAAACAACATGTAGCTATAAAATTCACCAGACACTTCCAGCTTTGTTATCTCTAGTTCTTACAGTTAGAATGAACATAGAGAACAATTTTGCCCTAAAACTTAACCAGGAAATGCGGGTAAGGTAAAAAGGTAAGTATAGAGTTCACATGGGTCATATATTCAAATGTCCCCAGCACGATGCTTGCTTTCCATTTTACCATATGTATAAAGGTAAAGGTAAAGGGACCCCTGACCATTAGGTCCAGTCGTGGCCGACTCTGGGGTTGCGGCGCTCATCGCACTTTATTGGCCGAGGGAGCTGACGTACAGCTTCCAGGTCATGTGGCCAGCATGACTAAGCCGCTTCTGGTGAACCAGAGCAGTGAATGGAAACGCCATTTACCTTCCCGCCGGAGGTATCTACTTGCACTTTGTGCTTTCGAATTGCTAGGTTGGCAAGAGCAGGGTCCAAGCAACGGGAGCTCACCCCGTCATGGGGATACGAACCGCTGACCTTCTGATCGGCAAGTCCTAGGCTCTGTGGTTTAACCCACAGCGCCACCCGTGTCCCCACATACGTATATATTATTTTTTAAAGGTGTTTTGAGAAACATAGCATTTTCTCAAATGAGGATTTTCTTTGAACTGCAGGCAGCCGGCAACTTACTCAGGGGTTACGTTCTGGGGATTGCACCTAAACCAAAATGGTGTATGGTCAAAGCCCTTTGGCGGTTTTCAGTGGCGGGTGGGCATGCCAAAGTCATTTTCCTTGGAACCATGCACCTTTTCCGTCCCTTTTTAGTTTCTAACTTTTCTTTGGCCACATATGTAAAGCTGAATGTGTGTAAGTTGCAGGCTTATTGTACTATAGATCTCACATGAAGCTGCCTTCTACCTTGCCAGGTAAGTGCTCAGTGTTGTCTCCACTGACCAGTTGCACATGTCCAGATTTTTGGAGTCTTTCTAAGCTGTACCTGGAGGTACTGGGAATTGAATCTGGGACTTCCTGCATGCAAAGCAGATGCCCTGCCATTGAGCCACATGCATAGTTGATTTTTGTCCCCAGCCTTTAAAATGAAATGGAACTTCTCAGATTTTCTGGCCAGAAATAAATCTGATCTGTGGAGTTCAGGGTTTGAGGTATTAAGTTCAAATGACATCTTTCTGTTCCCGGATTTTCATGCAATTTCTTGACAAGTGGTTTTTTTAAAACAACCTTTCAAGAAAGCCACATTTTAAAACTGAAATTTATATAGCTTTTGAAAAGTTTGTGGGTTTTTTTTCCCATGGTTGTAGTCAGCCTTTTTAAACAATGTTATATTATTTCATTATTCTGATACAATGTGTGCAAAACAATTGAAAACATACAGGAGATTAGTGCAGGCTCGAAAAGTGAACAAAAGGGGGAGCTAAGGAATCCTTAAAAGCTGTGCTGCTTAAAGCCTCATTATGGATAACAGATGCTTCTGAATTTTCTACTTTGTCAACATACTTTTTCATGGCTGTCCTGAACCGCACTTCCCCCAGTCTAAAGGAATGTATGTTTGTTTTAAGAGCATGCATTCAATCTGGTAGACTAGGCATGCTTGCAGAGATGAGTGGAAGCTTCTTACTGTAAGTGTCTAAACTGCAGCAAGAAATTAAAATCGCTGTTGAATAAATTCACATGATTTCTGATCAAATTAAAGTTTAAGATGGTCAAATAAATAGAAGTCCTTGGTTAATAATTCATTGAAAGGTTACAGCGTTTTAGAGAGTTGGCATGAATATGGGGTTAACGTGGAGGTATGGCATTATGGTGGTTCCCCACCTACATGCTGGGCTGTTTCCAGAAAATAGCGTTGGAAACTATACCTGGCTTCAGTGTCTGTTATGCTGTGAGGTGCCATAGGGTTCCATCTTGTCCCTGGTGCTACTTGTCATCTATATGAAGCTGTTGACAGTAGTCACTGGGATACTTGGCATGAATTGTCCAAAGCTGATATCTCCCAGCTTTGTCATCTGAGCCAGGAAAGACTGAACTGAAGCCTAGATGCAGTGATCAGTTAGAAGAGGGTCAATAAGCTGAGGCTGAATTCTGATAAGACAGACACTGTGGGTGGGCAAGTCCAGGAATTAGACAACTGCACATCCTGGTCCCCTTAAAAAAAAGTGGCAGGGAACTGGATGTGGCCAGCAAGCCAGATCTTTATCTCCCCCACTTTCCCCATGGAAAGTTGTCCAACCTGTCAAGCACCTGATGTCACAGTGACAGATGACCCATTTTCCTTTGAAGAGTTAGAAATCAGACAGTTGTGGGTGGAGGCACAGGACACCTCCATACTGAGGACTGGCTCAAAGTTGCTGGGAATAGTGTTGCTTTTTTGTGTTGCCGCAGTTTTGCACAAATCACATGAATTGGGGCTCAGGCAGGTGTCAGCCAGCGACACACTTCTGATTCCTGACCCTAGTCCCTTTGTGGACTTCTTGCACATGTTGGTATTTCTCACCCTCTGTTAAGAGGAAATAACTGCCATTCTGAATCCACATTCTGTCAACTTTTATTGTACAGTGGTGCCTCACAAGACGAAATTAATCCGTTTCGCGAGTCTCTTCGTCTTGCGGTTTTTTCGTCTTGCGAAGCACGGCTATTAGCGGCTTAGTGGCTATTAACGGCTTAGCGGCTATTAACGGCTTAGCGGCTTTAAGAAAAAGGAAACAAACTCGCAAAAACTCGCAAGACATTTCATCTTGCGAAGCAAGCCCATAGGGAAATTCATCTTGCGGAACGACTCAAAAAACGGAAAACTCTTTCGTCTTGCGCGTTTTTCGTCTTGCGAGGCATTCGTCTTGCGAGGTACCACTGTATTGGAAACAACAGGTAGCCCATTCCTTAGGCAGTGTGAATCTAGCAGACATAGGTTTAAGCTCCAGCTCTCTGCTGTCCTCGTTTAGGGCCAATCCAGATTTATGTTAAATGCACCTTTGCATTTAATCCACATGGCTTTTTTAAAAAAATGCAAATATAATCCAATGGAGGGGGGACAATAATTATTGACATTACAAGTTGTGTTATGGGGGAACGTAATTTTTCTTTCCTCTCTGCAGTTGTGAGCTACTATAAATAGTAGCTATGGAAGAGCAATTATAATCAGGATCACAACAGAGGGTGAAAGAGTTAAATTCCCCCTCCACATCTGCTATGATCCTGACCATATGATCACACCACACACCACTGCCCAGCTGATGCCTTTTCTGTTTAACATGGATGGGCTTTTTTCCATGCTAAATTAAATGCACATAAAAATTAATGCCATGTCTCATTTGACCGTTAGCATCCAAAGCTCAAATAAGGGCTCCACCAGACCAAAGTATTTTAACCTCAACATGACTTGCTTTGTGTCTCACATCTCTTTAAAGGGATGATTGTGGTGAGCAAGCACAGCCATTGCATAGATTTCAAACCCCAGGGAAACAGCGCATAGGGCACAGAGGGTAGGATTTCTGAATTGGCAGAACTGATGCTATCATGTGTTTTCAAGATTACAGATATCTACACCTAATCAGGGGGAGGGGGGAGGTACTTCCCCCATCACTTACTACGTCCAACCATAGTAGAACTGGACTTGCAATAACTGTTGCCATGTTGGTTAGTGGGTGAAGTTTAACCTCTAGTTGGTGGGAGGCTGGGATTCCTGATGCATATTAATATGTGGTTCCTACGTGTAAATTGGTTCCTAGGAAAGTAAATTAGCCTGCTTCCTTCCATGATGCCTCTTTAAGGGCCTTTTATCACATTAGAAATCATTATCCACAGCAGTAACTAAAAAGAAGAAGGGGGGGGGGAGGACTGAGCTCTGCCCTTCATTATAGAGGCAGCTTAAATGAAGGAGAACTCAGGCCTGTTATCTTTTGTGCAGATAATCAATCTGCAATCGAAAATAAATCCTATTGAGGTGCCAGTAGCTTTCCCTTCAGGGTATGGTCCAGCATTTTCTCACGGGAGGCCAACTGTTACTCAGAGTCAATGAAGTTTTGTGCTTTGTGTAAAAGTTACCAAGAGTAAAATGAAAAATTGGGTAGGATTAAGTAATCCAGATTTTAGCCAGCTTCGGTTTGTTGGTTTAGAAACTCAATTTGGACCAGGAACAAATAGGTACTAAGGAAGATAAGATCAGAGTGTTATTTCCTTTTGATATGCTAAATAGATATTGTGTCTAGAACCCTTTTAAAAGCTCAAATTGCTTTATTGACCTTCTTTCATTTTAACTTAACTGCAGTCCTGGGAGGCGGACCAGGTAACTGTCAGAGGGCCAAAGGAGAAGATAGGTAAATAAGATCTTAGTTATTGTTGATTTAAAAATTTAAAAATAGCTCTTGGCAGGGGGATTATTAGGCCTGTTGTGAGGATGGGAAGTTTAGACTGTTTTTAAAAACTGAGCCTTCACTTGCCTTGGTCCCAGCTGCAGGAATTTTGGATCTTTGATATCATGTCTACTTAGCTGTAGAGGAGAGGGGGAGAGAGTTGCCCAAGCCCATGTAAGGAGTATGTGTACAGTTCAGAGAGTTCTGTTCTAGTTAAATGATTGTGGCTTCTCCCAAAGCCAATCCCCAAAGAATCCAAGGAATACTGCGATGGTGAGTGTGCTGGGAATTTTGTCAGATTTATTCTCTTCCACTTCCTCCCCACTGCCTCCTAACTATAGTTCCTTGAGAAGAGTCACTGTTGAGGCTGGTGCTAGTGGTTTGGCACCATCAGGCACCCTGTGAGATACGCACCACAGAAATGGGGGGCAGGTCCACTGTTGACCCCTGGAGCCTTGGAGCCATTCCACTTCTCTGCTTGTTATAGATACCTCTTCACTTGCCCTCTTTGAACTGCAAGAGGTGGCAAGAGTGAGAAAATGAAGCAGTGCCCCTCACTCACTTTGAACTCTCCCTCTGGTTGACTTTTCTCTGTTCACAGAACTGGAGTCACCCTCCTACTTTACCACTGACGTAGTATGGAAGAAGCAGATATTTGCAGATGTCTTTTATTGGCACTAATAATTATAATGGCTTGTCACATGCTTACGCTATAGTGGCACCTGTTGACACAATACAAGCATTGCAGGTTATCAGAACACTGATCAAAAGTGATAAAGGGTACAAGTTCCTTTTCACTTGGTAGTGCTGGATGCTATTATGTTTCCCAGCATTGTAAGTCAATCTAGTCCTTTTTCTCCAGCTCTTGCCAATTTTAAACTGTCCCTTCAAAGTTTAATTTCTGATCTTTTTTGTCTTCATTTGGCAACACTCATGTTTTGAGATCCAGGCCAAGAGTATCTCAATTTGGTGGTTTGGAAAAAGAAAAAGGCTGTAATTAGAGTAGCCCAAATATGTATTTGGAAAATAAAATAAGGGTGGGCTTCTCCTGTGCCATGACAGCAGCTGGACTTCATTAAGCTCCGGCGTTAATTATTGGGAGGCTGAAGATTCAGAATGCATGTAGAAAGAATAGGTGTACCTACCTCTCAGCAAAGGTCACCTTGAACTCTGGGTTTCCAGAGGGGATAAAGACAAAAAACAGCAAAGGATTGAGGGTTACACACCTTCCTTGCTCCAAGTAGATTTCTTAAAACAGCAAGAGAGCAGTGGCTTGACCATAAGAATTATTTTTTTTGCAATTGATTGGTCTTCGTATTAGCTGGGCATGAGGTGTGGGAGGAAAGTGTACTATGCTGTTGTAGCCTGGCCTGGATTCATGCGAGTGGAAGGCATTAATGTTATTTTCCCCCTCTCTCCCTGTAATGTGTTTGAGAATTCCTCCTTTTAGTCTCTTGAGTTTATTCCCCCCTTCTCAGCCACATACAGTGTGGTTTGAGGAAGAATTATTAATAGCTTCATATACCGTATGCAGTATTCTATTGAGAAAACCTGTTAGGACTCTGCATCTAAGGGGAAAATGTTTAAAGGGGAAGGCGGGGGAGGGAACAGATGAATGTCACGAAGAGCCGCGATGCCATAAAGCAGCAATTGCCCAGTAATGCCGTATCGCCAAAGCCAATGACATCCAGGCGGAAAGTGGGCCAATGTGACTCCTGGCGCAAGAGGGCAAGCGGCTCCCTTCGAACTTGGTGGGTGTCTCACCCACTTACACTGCTAAGCCTCATAATTGTTTGACAAAACAAGGAAAGGGATTGAGGTGGGCAGGCGCCGTAAGTGCACGCAGGGCGGGAGGCTAGGGAGCGAGGAAGATTGGAGAAGAATTAGGTTATTACATTTCCTCCTTAATTCTTCATCAGGGCTGCTGCCTCTTTTTGCTAGAGAGAGAAGGAGAGAGAAATCAATGCATTCTGATTCTATAATTTCCCAGGGTGCCTCACTCAGAGCACAGGGTGCCCTGGGAGGTGACATACCCGGTCATGGAAGCTTGCACTCCTCTTCGTTCCTCCCCCCTTTCCTTTCCCTTCCCGGTGAAAGAATTCATTGGAATTTCACAACCTTTGCATGCTTTTGTGAAAACACTCATTTGTGTTTGCGCCAACCCGCTAATGGCGGATGCCGGGGTTTGCGAATCCCACCTACAGTCGGTGCTCGTTATGGCAAGGAATGCGCCGTTAATAATGCATCTGTGAAACTCAGCTGTGAGGGAGCCAAGTAATTATCCCACCGTAGCGTTCCCTGCTTCAGTGTCATCACAACTGGGGCTTCATTAAAAGTCCTAACAGTAGAGATGTTGTGTGGTGTAGCCTCTATGTGTGCGTGTGCGTGTGCGTCCGTGCACACACACATTTTTTTCATTTAAATTATCAGCAATGCCATGGCTCAGAGGTAATTTGACTTTTTGAAACCGTGGAGCCCCTGTGAATTTCCTTCCTCCTCTCCCTCTCACTGCCGTACCAGCTGATCAGCCCCAGAAGAACAAAAGGTTTATCTGAAGCTATGAAGCATATATTCACCAGCTTCTGGCGTCTAGATAAAAAAAAAAAAATCAAAGTACTCCATTGAACATGTTAATACTGAGCAAAATGCACACAGTCAGACACTAAACCTTTACAGGGATTTAGGCATTTGAAAAGTGATACTCTGATCAGGTCTTGAGTCAGTCTCCTTAAGCATGGAGTCGAGCAAAAATCAGAAAATAATATAGGTTTTAAAATAAATGGGATGCTTGCCGTTCCTTCGCCTGTGCGTGCGTGCGTGTGTGCATCTCCATCCTTATTTTCTTCTTTTTTTTGGGTGAGCTATTGCTGAGTTTTGAGTAACAGTGCTTAAGCAGCAATACATTTTCCCTTGGATTTTGTATAACGTTGGCAAAGGAAATGCTGTGTTATTTAAGAGAGGGTGTGGGCTCCTGCTGATCTAGGGGTGGTGGCTTGTAGATCAGCGGCAGAGCTCCCAGTTTGAATGGAGAAGGCCCCCAACTCAAGATGTAAGAAAAAGCCTTGCTGGAGAAGCCCAGCTAGCCCAGCTTCCCAAAGTGCCCAGCCCAATGCCTCTGGGAAGCTCAGAAGCTGGACTTGAGCACAAAAACTCCCACTGTGGCCTTGGGCCAACGACTGGCATTGAGGGGGTCTACTGCTTCTGAAGCTGGAGCTCGTTCCTCACAACCATCACGACTAACTCAGTTGGTTAGAGCATGGTGCTCGTAATGACAAGGTTGCAGGTTCGATCCCAATATGGAACAACTGCATATTGCTGCATCTGCAATTCTAAGATCCTGTTCTGTGATATAACAGCAGTTGGTTAACCTGTTCATTCTCCATTAATTTGTCTGTTTGCCTTTTCAGATCAATCTAAATTAGAGACTTTTTGTCACCAAGTCTTGTGGCAGCTACCGTATTTTTCCGTGTATAACATGCCACAGTGTATAAGACGCCCCCTATTTTTGGGACTCCAAATTAAGAAAATGGGGGGGGGGGAGATTGCCAAGCGTTGTTAAGCTTTTTTGGGATGGAGGGGTGGAGATTGCCCAGAGTTATTGAGCTTTCTTGGGGGGGGGTATTACTTTATAATTAAAAACCCCCTATTATACACAGAAAAATACGGTAATTACATGAGTCAGGGATAGGGAACCATTTTCATTCATTCTCTTGAGACACTTTTTTTGGGCAGTGTAGGCCACATTCCACCTACACAAAGGTTCTTGTTCACACATACACACACTTATCCGCTTTCCAGTCAAGCAGAAGCACTTGAGGAGGGCCTGGAGAAAAGTCAGTTGGGACTGTGCCTGAGTAGAGTCCCCAGGGGTCAGGTAGGGAGGTTTGGAGGGCCACAATTAGTCCCTGACTCAGAGATTCCGCCTCCTCCCCTCCATAAATTAATTGTGTGCTGTGTGACAAAGATATTTCTATTGCTTCTCCTGAATTTACTTTTGATCACTTTCCTTGGGTGGCCCTCAATTCTGCTATTAAGAGAGAGGCAGAAAAATGTATCCCTGCCCACTTTCTCTTCCCTGTGCCTGAGCTACCACAGGATTGGATGAGACCTCTGCCAGCAAGAATTCATTGGACGAGGAAAGCCAGAATTCTGAGTTAATACAATTTGTTGTTGTTTAGTTGTTTAGTTGTGTCTGACTCTTCGTGACCCCATGGACCAGAGCACGCCAGGCACTCCTGTCTTCCACTGCCTCCCGCAGTTTGGTCAAACTCATGCTGGTAGCTTTGAGAACACTGTCCAACCATCTCGTCCTCTGTCGTCCCCTTCTCCTTGTGCCCTCAATCTTTCCCAACATCAGGGTCTTTTCCAGAGAGTCTTCTCATCTCATGAGGTACTGGAGCCAAAGTACTGGAGCCTCAGCTTCACGATCTGTCCTTCCAGTGAGCACTCAGGGCTGATTTCCTTAAGAATGGATACGTTTGATCTTCTTGCAGTCCATGGGACTCTCAAGAGTCTCCTCCAGCACCATAATTCAAAAGCATCAATTCTTCAGTGATCAGCTGCCTTTATGGTCCAGCTTTTACTTCCATACATCACTACTGGGAAAACCATAGCTTTAACTATACGGACCTTTGTCGGCAAGGTGATGTTGTAAATAAGTCCACAAAATCTGTTTATTCTCCCCTCCCCAGCAGTTTGCTTTGAGCTGGCAGAGGAGGGACAGGTAGTTCTCCTTCCTGGAACAGCTGGGTGCATTTTAGCGCTGGGTCTTCCTTCTTCTTGCAGCTCCACCGTCTGCTTGTTGGCCTGCATGTAATTCCATGCAGTAGCCAGTATGAGGTTCCTGGTGGCCAACAAGTGGGTGCTTAAAATCAAGGCTTGATTAAGGCCACCCTCTGAAGGGCAGGCATGGAAGATAAAATCTACCAATGGCTATCAGTCCTGATGGCTGCATGCAAGTGTCAGTTTCTGAGGCAATGTGTCTCCAACTTCCTGTTGCTGGGGAGCAAAAGTTGTGGGGAGTGGTTGCTTTCTTACCCTTCTTATGGTCTCTTGAAGGTCACCTGGTTGTCAACTGTGCAGGGCTCCTCCTTATTTCGTAGGCAATGTACTTACTGTTGGCTGAATATGGGCCCATAGAAAGTTGTCATGCAGGATCAGGCCAAAGGCCAAGATCATGCAGGAGAAGAAGTGTGCATGCAAACAAAAGCTTATACCCGGAACAAACTTAGTTGGTCTCTAAGGTGCTACTGGACAATTTTTTAATTTATTTGACTGCGTCAGACCAACACGGCTACCTACCTGAATCTTCCTCCTATAAGCTCAGCACATTCTGAACACAGTGCCTCTGAGAAGTTCATAAGCAGAGAAAGGTGGAATTGATCATCACCTGTTTATTATTCCAGTGTTTGATAATCAGAAGTCCACTGCATCATGGCAAAGATTTTCACAGAATTTTATAAGCATACAAAAGAATATAGCAGCCTTCCTATGGATATGTAGGTGAATTATTAAAACCACTTCTTGGGAGGGGGTAGCTTGCGATCTCAGACCTTAGAAAAGGCAGGTTAACTAACCCAGGTGTTGTCTTGGATTGCAGAATTAAAGAAAAGGATGACTCTCCTCAGGGCAAAAGTATTTGGAGGTTGTTGTTTTTAAAAGAAAAGAAAAGAAAAGAAAAGAAAAGAAAAGAAAAGAAAAACCTTAAAACAACTTCAAATGAGCACAAAGGAACATATAGAAAATCATTGCCATGGTTGTCTTGGAGCACTTAGTTGCTGATTCTCTTTCACAGATTCTCATTGACCCAAAGACAAAAGAAAATCTCTTTTTGCCAAAACTAGCATCTGCATACAATAAAGCTGCAGGATTTTGCAGGTGAACATGCGTATCTGTTCTCCTTGCCATCTCTAATTTGAACTGAGAACTCAGACCGGAACTTGCCTTTGCTGCCAGGGTTCAGCCCAAGAACTTATGAACCTTTGATAGATCATCTCTCAGTGTTGTCATTGTTTTACTCATTGAGTAACCATAAGGAGCCTTTCATAGCCCCTGAACTATACAGATAAGCAGTTAACAGGCTGTTTTCTCTGGAAACAGCTGCAGCTTCTGTAGCAAATGCAAATAGATAATTAGAGTTCACTTCGCACATTTCCTTCTGACTCAGCTTCAGAGCAAAGAATAGGCAAATTGATGAATATAACAGCAACTTCCTTTTTTTAAACAAAAACAAAAACCATGCATGTAGGACAATCCATTGAGTCTTGAGTCTTTTTTTTAAAAGATATTTATTGCAATTTTCTTTAGACAACAAACAAACCACCCAACATATAAAGTACCATCACCACAAGAAAATCAGAGTAAGATTAGGAAAAGAAATCAAAGAATAAAAGAAAAATAGGTATAAAATGCAGTTGTTGAACAATCGTATTCTCATAAGCTTAAGACTTCCTCACATCTCCCTTCTCTGCATTCTCAGTCAGATAGTGAATGAACAGCAATTTATTACCTTATTTCAATTCTTGAATTATCTCAAATATTATGTCTCAAAATTTTAAATAACTTTGTCATAAACTGAACTGCTTAGTTTAAACATAATATTGTTTCAAACTTCTTCATTCCAATAAATCTCACTTATTTTCATATATCATACAGCCGGATTACTGCTGCCCTGTTACTTTCAAACGTGCATTCTCCTAACATTCATACAATTTATAGTGTTTTTGTAAATAGTCTTTAAATTTTTTCCAATCCTCTTCCACTGTCTCTTCTCCCAGGTCTCGAATTCTGCCGGTCATCTCAGCCAATTCCATATAGTCTATCAGTTGCGTCTGCCAATCTTCCAGTGTGGGTAAATCTTGGGTCTTCCAGTGTTTCGCAATAATCATTGAGTCTTGAGTCTTACTTTGCTGGTTCTTGATCAGTGCAAAAATGATACGAGCCACAGTTTGCAAAAGGAAGCAGGGGGATTCTGCTGCTATATGATTGATTCAATAATTGACAGGCACTCAAATCAACACTGAGCACAGCATATCCAGCAGATTTATATATTTTTATTTTTAAAAGGCTAGAGAGATGGGGAAAGTGCAGAAAACCAGTGTCTGATTCTCCAGTAGTTCATTTGAGGGCAGTTTCTAGTCACCAGTGTTGACCAGTTCATAAAAAGCCTGGTGTGTTGCCTGTAAACATTTGAGGTTTGAACATGTGCAACTCTCATCAGAAAGTGAGGCACCAGCATGGGGAACGCTGAACATTTTAAAAAAGCCACTTAAGTTATTGGCCACACTCATGGTAACCCAACTGGGGAAATGAGTTCTATAAACCAATTATGGTTTCACACAAATGATTTGGTGTGTTTGCTCTAGACCTTGTATTTGTAGAGATAACTGAAAATGATACGGGAATGGTCCTTCAGAGTTTGAAGCAGAGGGGCAAATAGAACCCCATTATCCTGGTCAGGACCCCACATTTTTGTGCTCCTGTACTTTCTCTAAGACCATCTTCGTGCTAGATAAATAAGACTTAGAATCATGGAATCATTTCTCTCTGTAACATTTTCTTCAACCATATTTCTTCTTCTCTTTATCTCAGCTCCATATTACATGGGCATTTCCACCAAGAACATGACCCAAACCAGGTGGCCTGTTCTGCAGGAAGAACATTCATGTTGCAACCACTGCATTCCAATATGGTAGCAGTGCTGGGAATGATATCTGTTTCTTACCCTGGAAATCTACACCCAATCAAAGTAGAGCTGTAGTAGGGAATGTTGTGGACTACAACTCCCATTATCCCTGACTGTTAGCCATCCTGGCTGGGGCTGATGGGAGTTGCAGTTCAAAATATGCAGAGGGAAAAATGTTAGCCACCCTGGAAGTCAGTGGAAGTTTGAATACAGCTAGACGACTTCTTGGTCAGAGTTGATGTAAGGTAGAACCTGTATGTTTTGTTGTTGAAACAAGCAGGTCTGACCCTGAGCTCACTCCCTGGAAGAAGAAAAAAGGCAGTGCACAAGTGCAGCAGTAAAAATATACTTTCTTATAATATCCATGGGACATGTTTGTACATTAAGGGGGTTGCACAGAAATGTGCATGATAATCAACCTACAGCTCTAGAAGTCCCTTCATGTGGGGACTCAAAAGAATCTGTTCAGGATTGCTTCAAGCAGCTGGGGCAAAGCTATCGATGAGGGTTGCTGTTAGGGTATGGCAATGATTTGGATGTTCTTCTGTGCAAGTAGTTTCCCCAGGGTTGGGGTGCCTGTGGCCCTCCAGATGTTGTTTAACTAGAACTCCTACAGTCCCAGACCACTGGCTATGCTGGCTAGGGATAATGGGAGCTGTAATTCAACAACACCTGGAGAGCACCATAACCATCCTAATTCTACACATTCTTGGCTGAAGGGGCGACAGAGAACCAATCGAACCATTCCTGTTTTACAAAGAACCCCCTTCCTGGTCACCTGTTGGGAATTACTTGCCGCAGGTGGACAGTAGGACCTGCATTTTCAAGCCTGTCCACACCAGTGCAAAGAAAATCGAGTATGAAGGGACCGCAGCATAGTGTTAGAGCACAGGTATTGCACACAGAGAGTCCCAGTTTCAATCCCTGGTGTTGGGAAGGACCTCTGCCTGAGACCTGGGAGGGCCACTGCTAGTCACAGAGGGTCATGCCTTGACAAGGAGTCAAAATGGTACAAATCTGGCAGGTTGTCTGATATAGAAGAGGCAGGCATGCAGAAAGTGGATGGACAGGGCTGTGCCAAGGTTAAAATGTCCAGAGGCAACGGAGGCCAGTGGCAGGCCTTTCAGGAACCCAAACAGGGTCTCTGGACAAGAACCTCTTTTCAGCTGAGTCCCTTGACGCTCCCTCAGCCTTTCTAGCTTCACCCTCTTGCTGAGGTGTACAGGGCTCTTGGCCCAAAATCTTTTGCTGCCACCTTTCCAGGAGCTCAGTCCAGGCATGCTACCTGTACAGGCACATTGCCTCTGCAGAATATAAGGCACTTGGAGGTAATGCTGCAGTCTCTGGTCTCAGACTTGGGGGTCTCTAGTTCATTGGTGACACTCAGTCCCAGAGCCCCCTCTATCAGCACCACTGGCTCCTCAAGCCTCTGTGTCTTGCTCACTGCTGGGGTCACAATATTGAACTAGGTGGGCCCATAGTTTGAGCTAGTCTAAGGCAGTTTCTTCTGTTCTCTAAAGTCAGCAAAGCCTCTGGGTATTTTCCATATTGCTTGTTGCCAAGTACATTAATAGCATAATGGTAACAGCCCTCGACAGAAATCCAAATTTTTCATCTGCTAAGGAGTAAAAGCGTTGTCTGTGGAACCAGGCACACCCATGCTGCAGCCAGCATATTCTCTCTCTCCCCCCCCTGCTGCCCCTTCCTCATGCATAAAAGCTTCCTGTCCCCCCATGTTCCATCCATCTCTCCCACCTTCTTGCTGATACTGTGTGCACATGTTTCACAAAAGCACAGGAGGGGGCTGTGATGTCATTGCATTAGCTGTCTTTGGAGATGCAAAAAAATCCGTGTTGATAGGGAAATGCCTTCCCCACAAGCTCTGGGTTATGCAAATTGCCAGCATACCCGTACAGGTGTGAATCCAAGGGACAGGGCAGCGTGCCCAGTTTCCATAGGCACTTCCTGCGCCTGTGATTTGTCACCTTCTGTGCCATCCATTTACTGAGCAGAGCTTAATCTGATTCCTTTTGTTGGCTGTGTATATGTATGTGTGTGTATAACACAATGCTTCAGAACAGTGGGGGAAGGGCTTTAGTTTTAGCCTATCTTTTGCTTTGCGTTGCGTTTTGAAAAGGGTTTCCTCTTCTCTATTATGATTAATTTTTAATGGCTGGGAAGGGAGAATCATGTCAGTTTTAGATCAGCTGTATTAAGCTGCATGCTTCTGTGGCAGAGCCACTCTAACATTTTCCGGAACAGAGCACGTTGGTTCAGCCGCATTATTAAGGACTGAAGTTTTTTTTTTATTTGGGTTCTTTATAAGGCATTGGAAAATAGCCAACCTGCACACCCACATGGGGAGCAGGCTGAGGATTTTTGGTTCCTCATCCCGACCCCCCTGCCCCACCCCAGTTTTCTGCTGGAGCTGCAGAGGGTGGTTAGAAGCGCTGGTTTGGGGTGGAGAAAGGAAGGGGGGGGGAGAAGTGTTTGAATATTGTGCTATGAAGGGAACAGTCCTGCAGCGAAGCAGTTGTGATATTAGAGCAGCTCTCCTAAGAGATCCCTTGGCTCGGTGTGTACCGATCGGAATGGCACATTCCCAGACAGCTGGTCGCTCAGCATGGGTTGTGCATGCAGCTAGGAAGCTGGCACACTGGCGAAGAACAGGTAATGCTCTAATTTCCCCTGTGCAGATGCGGCCAGGAATATCTTAATTTATTGGTGTGCTGGCATGCAAGAGGGAAAGCTGGCTGTGCAGCCTTGCATAACTATTAGCATGAGGAGTGGGGGGAAGGGAAAGGAGAAGCTTTGCTAGGGACTTGACTTTGACTAAACTGGGGTTGGAAATTAGGAAGTCCCCCAACCTTTGGTGTGTTTATGTGTACTTAGAATGGCTTTTTAACACCCCTGTATTATTTAATTATAGATACACAACCAATACTCTGGGAATGGCCTACTATTCTGGGGAAACGGAGCGTACAAAATGTTTAGTTACGATCTCTTCCTCCCACTCTTAAAAAACAACAACAAACCTTTCTTTCCCCTTTTAAACTCGGTAATTAAATAGCAACATTGCTTGGCATTGTGCTGCTGTTTGGAATCTGGAAATTCATCCAGCCACATTATATTTTGCTGGCTGACAGGTTGGCCGGTTGTTCTCCCAACCCTACCACTAGCTACAGCTAAGCAGTACTTTGCATTTAGCTCTGCCTTTCTAGAGAGAGATCAGAACCGCCTTTTGATAACTTGGGTGGTGTGTGTGTGTGTGTGTGTGTGTGTGGTTTTTTAAAAACATTTGGGGGGTGGAATTGTAGCGCTGCGCCTGTAATGTGCTTTGGGGCAATAGACACCTTGTCATTATCCCATTGACGCGCTCAGTGTATTCACATGGTTAATTTTGTTTGGCCTCTTGTGTTTGATAGATAGATTAGGCCCTTATATAATTCTCTTTATAGAAGAAATTGAACTGCCTTTGAACAGGCAGACAGCTAATTGCTAGCAATTTGTGTTGCTAACAAGAGGCAAAATGGTAGCATAACATTAGGCTCAACAGTCTGTTAACTAATTTGCTGAATCAGATTTAAAAATATGCCCTCGGTAGCAACGTGTTTCACAACGGTGCTTGAGAATACTTTCAGACAAATCACTTGGAATGGTGTAGGACTCCCCATGTTCTACTCTTAATTTTATAGTACTCTATATGTGGAAGAGAATGGCCCAAACTACACCATGTTACTGGCCTCTACAGATTGTATTTATCAACACACAGAAACCTTCATTCTTCCAGTGTACATACAATGGGTTATTTGTACACAAGAAGAGCCCTCCAGTTTCAGACCAGAGTAGTCCATGTAGGCCAACATCCTCTTTCCTATGGTGGTCAACCACATGTCTCTGGGAAAACAACAAGCCAGTCATGAAGGGAATGGCCCTTCTCCGATGTTGCCCTTCAGCAAATGGTCTTCCGTTGTATCACTGCCTCTGAATCTGAAGGTTGCATATGGCCACCATACCTAATAGCCATTAGTGGACCTGCCTGCCATTAATTTGTCTAATCTTTTAAGGCCTTCTGAGCTAGTGGCCATCACCCCAAATTGCAGCAGTGAATTTCATACATTACAGATGCTTTGAGTAGGAAAAAAAACACATATTTTTCCTCCTCCTGAAACTCTTGCCAACCAGTGTCCTTGGGTGACCCCGTGAGAGAAACTCCTCTCTGTCCACGTCTCTCCACACCCCATGCATAATTTTATGATCCTCTAGGAAAGATGAAGCAGCCCATCTTAGGCAGCAAAATTGTCAGTAGTTTAGTTCATAGTTTTACTATGGGGGATGCCACTGGGATTTTCGGCCTCAAACATCCAAATGTCTTGGGGAAGCTCTGGTTCCATCAGGACAGGGTGATGGGTTTGAAGGTTGTGCCTTTTTTCATAGGCAACATATCCTGGGCTTTTGCACCATTCTTTGCCTGCATTATGGTTTCATTTTGTGTGTTGCACACCAGAGATGGTGCACAAATCTGTCCTGTTCACTTTCTCTTGGGAAAATGTTGTGTTACTGGCAATGGGGCAAGAAAAAAAGGCAGTTATGGACAGACATGTGATACTCTGGAATGGGAAAAGTATTATTTTGGAATGATGATGTGGAAAAAAGGTAAAGGGACCCCTGACCATTAGGTCCAGTCGTGACCGACTCTGGGGTTGCGGCACTTATCTCGCTTTACTGGCCGAGGGAGCCGGCGTACAGCTTCTGGGTCATGTGGCCAGCATGACAAAGCTGCTTCTGGCGAACCAGAGCAGCACACGGAAACGCCGTTTACCTTCCCGCCGGAGCGGTACCTATTTATCTACTTGCACTTTGATGTGCTTTCGAACTGCTAGGTTGGCAGGAGCAGGGACCGAGGAATGGGAGCTCACCCTGTCGCGGGGATTCGAACCGCCAACCTTCTGATCGGCAAGTCCTAGGCTCTGTGGTTTAACCCACAGCGCCACCCGTGTCCCTGATGATGTGGATAGTACAAAGTAAATAGTGCTGCAAATTTTCGAGTTATCAGGATAATAACCGGGAGTAAGCCTCCAGTTGTGGAATTATTAGTAACACAAGTTTACTTTAAAATTGCTGTTATTTTATTATTATTTAAAATGTAACATATTCTTCAAAATATGTTTTCCAGTGTGGCTTTCATATATAAAGTATAATAAAATACATTCATAATAAATAAAAACAGGTTAAAAAAATAGAGGAAGCAAAACCTTTAAAGGGCTAGGCTTGGGAAAAAGAAGAGGGGTTTGCCTGGTGCTAAAAAGGTAACAAAGTAAACAAAACTCAGTACTGTACAATTCAAAGTAAATCCTGAGTGGGCAAACCTCCTTGGGAAGCATACAGTATTCACCAATGGGGCACCACAACTAAGAAGGCCCCTTCTTATTTCTGTTTAAAGGTAATGCCAAAAGAGTGGCATTGTATGGATTCATTGGTTGAGCATTACTGGAAAGAGCTGGGTGTGTAAGAAATGTAAATTGCTGAGTTTCAACTCTAAAATTTGGAAGAGAGTGAAACCAATGTGGTAGACTTGACTTATTTTATTTGTGCAAACAAAGGATTCCTACAAAAGAGGTAAGGTATGACCCGAAATATTTTTACAGGTGATCACTGCATGCTGTGTGCAGAGCACATGGTACAAAATCTGTAATGAAATTATAGAAATGCTTCTGAATTCCAGGGGAGTTGGGTGTTCAGTAGTTTCCAAGAAATTCTCCTTTTACTCCTCGGGGTCAGAATAGATTAGTTGTCCAGATGGTCTTTCCTTTCAACAGTGATTACCTTCCCAAATGCAGCACCACTGGGTGATAAATCTCAGTTTTGAAATACTCTTAAAACGGCATGGTCCAACTGATTGCCAGTGAGACCATCCCTCTGACTGAGTGGTTTCCTCTGTTCCCCAGTAGATGCAGACACATCTAGTCTTCATGCTGGCATACCTGCAGGTGAGGCTCGTGCAATCAAATCAGCCTTGTAATTCAGTTTTAGCCTTGGTAGCCATAGGCGACAAGGGATTCCGTGCAGGTGAGTGAGTGGGCTTGATAGGAGGGCAGCTGGAGCATATCTTTCCCACCTGGGTATCCTGCATAAGAAACAGGCGGGCTGCCAGAGGAGGGGATTCTTCTCCTGTGAACCTGGGGATTGGGGAGAGGACACACAATTCAGTTTGCATTTATTGACAAACATATCTAATTTGCACTTTTCAAAACAATGCGTAGAATGAAACAAAGCCATCCTTCAAAATTTGCACTTCTCTCAGTTTCACAGTGCAGTTCTCCAGCCAAGTGATGCATTAAAAAAAACACATTATATGAGAGCAGAAATGTGTGCATTCGGCTAAATTGCACACACACAAGCATGTGCATATTAGGAGAAATTTGCCCTAAAATGTGGATGAATTTTCATGAGGACTTAAAAAAAAAGAAAATCACAAACTAATGTGGAAGACTGAACTTAAGACTAGAAAAATGAGAAACAAAGAGAAATGAATATTGGAAGATTTACCCATCTCGGTGTAAGAATGCTGTTGCAGGAGGAATGTGCTCTGCCAGACCCCAGCAGTCTAGCAGGAGCCAGTGTGGTGGTGTGGTTAAGAGTGTTGGGCTATAACCTGGGAGACCAGGGTCCAAATGCCCACTCAGCCATGAAGCTCCCTGGATGACCTTGGGCCAATCACTGCCTCTCAGCCTAACCAACATCACAGGGTTGTTGTGCAGATTAAATGAGGAGAGGGAGAACTATGAATGTCACCTTGAGCTCCTTCGAGAAAAAGTTGGGAAATAATACATTCTGCGGGCTAGTGACCTTTGTGGGCTTATTTACAAAGCTGTGATCGGATGGTTTTTCATACAATAAAATTCCCACTGCATAGATGACTGATGTGTCAAATGAAAGTGTTCTTAACTTAGCCTTCACCCTCCCATGCCGCTTCTCTGTGTGTAGGAATGTGCTTTGCGAAGGAGCGTTCCATCATGCAAATCTTCACTTGTAGCCTGAAATGGGACAGTCCATTTTGCCTGGATGGAGGAGTAGTTTGACCCAGTATAACACATCACCGAAGAATTGATGCTTTTGAATTATGGTGCTGGAGGAGACTCTTGAGAGTCCCATGGACTGCAAGAAGATCAAACGTATCCATTCTTAAGGAAATAAGCCCTGAGTGCTTACTGGAAGGACAGATCGTGAAGCTGAGGCTCCAATATTTTGGCCACCTCATGAGAAAAGAAGACTCCCTGGAAAATACCCTGATGTTGGGAAAGATGGAGGGCATAAGGAGAAGGGGACGACAGAGGATGAGATGGTTGGATGGTGTTCTTGAAGCTACCAGCATGAGTTTGATCAAACTGCGGGAGGCAGTGGAGGACAGGAGTGCCTGGCGTGCTCTGGTCCATGGGGTCACGAAGAGTCGGACACGACTAAACAACAACAAACACATTGTCTTGTTTTCCTAAAGTTTGAGAACCGATGCTGTGTAGGACTGCAGAAGAGAGCTCCAAACTCCTGGACGTCAGGCCCCACATCCCTTTATTTAGAAGAAATAGTAGCAGGCCTTGATTCAGGTCTGTTCTTCCCAATGGCATGTCACATTTCAATCAAAATTCCTGTATTTGGCAGCTCCCATTTTGAAAGCCCGGTGAAAGGACGCCAGATTCTATTTCAACTGAGTGGCTCACATTTGGAGAGGCACATTTAATAGGATTGAAAAGAAAAGAAATGTTACTTTCATCACACGAGACAACAAAGAGAACCGGGGAAAACGAAAATATTATTTCGTTTGAACAAATTACGCCTCATCTCTCAAGGGCTTTTCTTTTTCTTCTAGGGAGTAGATGAAGAAAAGCACTTTAATATCATTCCATCAAACTAAAAATTTAACTACAATTTTTTTAAAAAAACAGATAAAATGTGTTCGGAGGATTCAAAGAAGATTAGGGCTCACCTAAGAAAGAGTATTCAAATTTGAACAGCTAATGGAAGCCTGGAAAAAAAACCTGTTAATGTCTATATCTTTCCTCTAAGGGACTTAGATTTCAGTATTCTTATAAAAACACATTGAGTTGATTTCATTTCTATGTCTCCACAGACTTCATTCTTGTAATTTCAGTAAGTGTTATAAATGTTATTTTAAGTATTATAATGCTAATCCCTACTGACAATAAGGGTTGGAAGCGGCGCTTCCATTACTAAGGTAATGTTTACCTCAGATAGCATATAATTGTTTGCTTCCTTCCCCCTCCACGCACACACAGTAAACTCTCTTCTCCCAACTGCTTAATCAGCCATGGAAAAAGAGAGGAGACTCAGAGTGCTTAAATTGTGTGTGTGTTTGATCACATTAGAGTAGTGTGTAAACCTTTGCTGGTAAGGCTGGGGTGGGGAAGACACACGGCCGCACACACCCTCTGTGTGTGTCTGTTTGTGTGTTTGTCCACATTTCCTAAGGCAAAATGGTTTTGAGCAGTGATCCTTGCGACGGCTTGACTGGCTTATTAATATAAATATCACGGCTGCGGCATAAATCTTCTTTGCCGCTCAGCTCTCAGGGTATTTCTTCATTGCATGAGATTCAACAAGGGCTTCCTAGAACCTTGCTGTAGTTCAAACAGCAGAGTTGCATTCCAGTCACAGCTCTGGTGGTCCCTCTTGCTACTATCAAGAGATCGCCGCACGCTCGCCATATGAGTTTTCTCCTGCATCACATCATCCTAAACAATATTTTATTATGCCTTATGAAAGTTAAACTTTCTTCTTCCTCCTCCTCCTCCTCCTCTCTTTTTCTTTCAGTTTCCTTCTTTATTCCTCCTCCTCCTCCTCTGCTGCTGCTGCTGGAACTGCAAGTTGAGTTCTTTGTTTAAGGATCAGATTTGACCTTCCCGTTTTTAGCACCCGCTGCGCCACCTGTGCTAACAGATCTTGAGAGCGGGGGAAATGATTTTAATTTAACGTACTACGGCAAACACTGTGCCCGTTTGACGAACTTGACAATGAAGGCGATGGCACTGACCACGTGGCACTGGTTCTTAGCATCATCATTCTGAGCTTTTGAAATGCCAGTGCTAGATTTTGGCAATGAGTTATGTATTGGTTTGCTTTTATTATTACTTATTGAATTTACATCCTGTGCTTCCTTGCCAAGGAGCCCAGGGAAGCAAACAGGAGAGAGGCGTGTCTGCAGTGGTGGTGGGAGGAAGAGAGAATGGAGAAGTCCCATTGGGCAAGCTGATGCCTGCTCACTGTGCACTAGATTTCACTCATAAATCATAATGCATTTTGAGCAAATAGCTCTTCAGTAGAGGAATCTGGTATGATGTCTTAGGTGAGTCGCTCCAAAAAAGTAACTGACCTTCTGACGTTGCTGCTGGTAGCTTTACAAAATGGTTGAGAGTCAGAGTACTGGCATTTGGACACCTCTGGGCTCCCACCCCTCTATAATATTTTTGGCACTGTTTTTTTTTTTTGAAGCATAGGCTTTTTCTACATGATGCTGGGTTTTATATGCACATCAAGAAATATCTCTTTTGAGAGATAGTGGGGGAAACTACTCCTTACCCATGCTGAGTATGAAAGGAAAAATCCCCGAACTGTCTCATGAAAAATCTTGCACTCCAGAGATACTTAGGAGCAATACCCAGAGCTGTTTCATTCATGATACAATTTCTAGACCCAAGGCATTTCTGCATTCGAATTTACAAGATTCTTATATGCAGGTTTAATTATTTGGTATGAAATCATTGCTAACCCGCTTAATATCTAAAATAGCTAAGCAGTGTACAATATTTAATATGTTGTTTGGTCCTCATCCAACCCACCACTTCATTCAGGCAGCAGTTCAGCCCAGTTGGGGCCTCTCCTGATTCAGATGTTAACAGAGAAATAGAGTTGCGTGTCATCAACTTATTAAGGGTCCTGTGCCCCCAAATGCCCCAATGACTGCTCCCATCTCTGGCTTCACAGAGCTGTTAAAAAGCACTGGGGACAAAATATCCCACAGTACAACTGCTGGGGTGGGGGTGGGACATGTAATGGTTCTTATGTATGAATTCTAGAACTGCTTCTGAAATTCAACCCTGTGCATCTCCTTTGTCTGCGCTGTTGCAGTTTCATGATTTTTCATGCAGGGGTGAAGTTACTGGGAGAACCCTGGGTGTTTTAAATTTGGGCATAGCATCCCTTAGTGTACAAAGAGTCATTGACATTCTGTCTAATCAATATATTGTTAACCTTTTTTTGATAGATGCGCAGGGTGGTAGGGCGGGAAATTAAAAAATATAGAGGCAGTAAGTGAGTGGGTACAGAGTCTCTACTAAAGTATTCAGCAGCAAACATTATTTGGCTATTCTCAATAAAATTGCAGGATCTTGGAGCACTAAATGAGCCACAGACACCAAACCAGGAATTTTAATAAAAAACAACAGCACACAAAACAAAGCAAACTATATTTTCTGCTCATCTGTGGAGTGGGGATAACATGGGCCCAGAAGTACGCCTTTGCAAAGCAATCTCAGTCATAGATGAGTGCCTGTTTTTCCCTGGAGCACAGACTGCAAAAACCTTTAAAAACACAAGATTTCTCTCTCCTTAATTCTTGTTTTGCTGAACTTGGTGGTGTGATGGAGGGAAGAATCACCTTTTTAATTCTTCCTGTTAATAATGGGAGATGTTCTGACAGATTGAAACACACTGAGCCTTGTCTTAGCACATCCTTTGGGTGCGGTCTGGGGCTAGAACTGTGAACCACAATGGTCAGAGGCTGGGCTCTAGCCTAGTTAGCTACCCAATACTGAGTATCTCTTGGTCTCAGAAGGGAATTGTGCCGTGTGAAGCACCAGCTCCTTTGATTGACCAGCAGCAAGAAGCAGCAGACTTATCTGAGGTCAACAGCTGGGAAGCCACCTGCCATTTTGCATTTCCCACAGAGAACCTGGAACCACTGATGTGTCATTGCTCTGGGGCATTGTGGCAATTTCAAATGGTAGGTGGCTTTCAATACCCAAGTTAAGGAAGCAGCTAAGCCAGCACTCAGGGGAGTGGACAAGATGGGTGTCTATGTAATAGTGTATAATTGACGGGGTTATCTAAACTGAATCTGGCACTGCTGCACAATGTCTTTTGGAGGAATCCACTGTTATGCATTGTATTTAATCCCCTTGTTCCATTTCAATTTCTGCAGTTGCAGATCCTGCCCCGCCCCCCGTCCCCAGCTTATTACATTTTTTTTTATTACCTTCCATGCAGACTTTTGTTTGTTCTTTAGTTAGCTGAAACTCTTCCTATGCAAGATGAAAGTGTTAATACTAATTGTGCTTTATTCCTGTAAGTTTGAAGAATCCTAGGGTGGTGAGTGCTGTTTGATTTTGTTGGTGGGGGTGCCACCAAGCTGCATTGCTTCTGTTTATTTCATAGGCTTTTGAGAGTGGGAATATTCCACAACCTTTGCTGAAGCAGAGTAGATATGTGCTGAATTTCTCCTATGGAATCCAGTTGTGATGGAATGGGTGCTCTTGTCATTCATGCAGGTATAATAGCACAGAAAACTGGATGTGCTAAATGACTTCCCGAGTGAAGGTAGGAGCTTGTATTATTTAGCTAACAGGAGAAGCCATTTCACTTTTTATTGCCTCTTGATTGCTAGGGCTATTTAATATAGTGTGAAGAATCCCAATAGCAAATGGTGGTAAAGACAAATTAGAGACTTTTGGCTCTCTTAGTGGGTCATCTCCCAGCAGACTTAAGCAAGGGCACTGTAAAAAGACTCCATCTGTAGAGTCTGACAATTTTGTTTCCCCATCTGCTAGATGGACAGTGAACTCTGCATACTGTGGAGCAGGCAAGCAGAGCTCAAAGCCAGCTTTCCAAACTAAGCTACAAAGGATGAAGAAAAGAAGGGGGTTGGGTTCAAATGGGAAACCAGGGCCTTCTGCAGCCCGCATCACCTTGATAAGATTACAAATGCGATCTAATTTGAGAAGTGTGAGAACATTGATTGACTGGTGTGTGTGTCTGTGTGTGTCTGTGTGTGTGTGTGTGTGTGTGTGTGTGTGTGAGAGAGAGAGAGAGAGAGAGAGAGAGAGAGAGAGAAGGCTTCTCCTTAAGGCTGCTCTAATGTTCATAGTTATGTGCCAGAAACTGTTATTGTATTAAATGAGGCTTTTCTATGTGGAGCTATGGATGGGTTTGCTATCTAGACATTTTTGTCTCAACTATAAATGCTATTGAATGTTGGGGGGGGGGTGTTTGCAGGTTGGGGCAAGAATGAGAGTAAAAGGGTTTTTTAAGTGAAATATTCATATTTGGACTTCAGTGCACATCTAATGCAAGCAAGGTCCATAGTCTGTATGGGCCTTTACAGTTTGAACAGGATGTACAGTGGTACCTCAGTTTAAGAACAGCTCTGTTTATGAACTATTCGGTTTATGAACTCCAAAAAACTGGAGTTAGTGATTGGTTAACAAACTTTACCTCTGTCTACGAACGGAAGGCACCGGCAGTGGGAGGCCTCATTAGGGAAAGTGCGCCTCAGTTTAAGAATGGCTTTGGTTTAAGATCAGACTTCCAGAATGGATTAAATTCGTAAACTGAGGTACCACTGTATAGGTGGTTCAGTCAAGAGGATGTTCCATCTCAGTTCATCTTCAAATATCTGTTTTTTAATTAGCCCATTTCATTGCTTCAGCCCGAGGCCATAAGAGCCAGCTAGAACACAATTACTAACATATATAAATACGAACAATCCAGAATAAGTTGGCTACCTACGTAAAAGGTTATGACCCAAGTTTCTTGCTGATAATCACCAAGGCAATCTTTAACTTTGCCTTGAGGTCATATAGGCATGAACGACTGTCCAAAGGTCACATGGTATGATTGATTGATTTGCCCATTAACGGTGCTCTAGAAATGTGATTTGTCCAGCAAAATTTATTTGGAGATGATCTCTTTGAACGGGTATCTAAAAATGGGGGAGATAGATATTGAATATCAGGACTGCTTTAACGCACAGAAAGGTTATCCCATTAATTGCTAATATTGCTACCATCACAACTCTTTATGTTTGGCTGTGACACAAAACTAGTGGACTAATTGCAACGTATCATGGAGGGCATCAGTGTCAATGGGTCTACTCTGAGTAAAACTAACTCTGGGTACATCCCTCTTAAGGTTGTGGATACCTCAACTAGATAGGTCGCTGGAAGTCATGCATTCTGTTTATAACCCTGGCTTTAGAAGTATTTCACTCCTAAAAAGAAACAATGGAGTTTTAAGATCTCTCTCCCACCTCATTTAAATGCTGGGCATTTGAGCAAATTCTTTTTTTGTTTTAGAAAGTATTAAAAGTGTTGGCAAAACAAAAGGATTCATCTGAATGCTCTTAGCTCTTCCCTTGTCTTGTGGGAGATACGGTTGGGTGCTGAAGAATTCATTACCTCTCTATTACATAATGAAAGTCAGAGATACTTTCCTAATAATTTCCTGGTCTTGTGCTTTTCTCTGAGGCCCATTGTGTGGGAGATCTGACCACTGCAGTTCTCACATGTAATAAAGACGCTCTGGAAGTTGGAGACAGCAAGGAGCAATCCAAGGTGGGAGGGATGGGGCTCCGTCTAGTAAATGGCGAGGCATCAGGACAGCTTAATCACTTAAATGTAGCCCATTAGTAAGTTTAGTGGAAAGGTGTTAAAAGAACCCTTTGCTGCCTCTCCGCTGGCATGTTTTGAAGGGAGTTCAGTTATGAGACTATTAAAATGTTATTTTGATAATTAAGCCCACAGCTGTTGTGAGGGCGTTGGGGGCAAGAGCTGATGAAGCAGCAGACTGCACAATGGATTGTCTAAATAAGAGAGGGGAGAATGAGAGAGAGACAGAGAAAGTAGGAGGAAAGCTTGAAAGAACAAAAGAAAAACAAAGCCCCCTTGTTGTGCAAGGAAGTGTGTTGCTCATTGCTGACTGTGGGGTATCTGTACCAACCTTTCCTGCCCATCCAATTTGGTGCTATCCCTTACAAAAAGGGGAAAAAACGAACCTGCAGAAAACAGTGCTTAGAAAAAGGGATGGTGATGTGAGTGGGGTTTCTGCCCAACAGCTTTCAGCCTTATGGCAGGGATGGGGAACCTGTGGTCTTCCAGATGTTGGGCATCAACTCCCATTAGCTACAACCAGCACAGCCAATGGCCACAGATGATGAGAGCTGTAGTCCTACCACATCTGGAGGGCCACAAGATCGACACCCCCACCCTATGAACATTGCACTGCTACCTGTATAGGCTGTAATCCTCTCCTTCCCCTGTTGGATGTGGATCTGGGGTATGCTGAGCATGGCTGATATGTTGGCTTCCAGACATCAGATCAACTGAGAGATTTCATTTGATCGCCAGTGCACCAACTACTTTCAGAATATTGACAGAACTGGGTTTCCTAATGGAAGAAGAGAAGAAGATCCGAAAGTCTGTGCAACCCAGCTTCTTGCTGCTGCTTCCTAGACTGACTGGCCCTGTGTTACTGTTGTTGTTTAGTCATGTCTGACTCTTCGTGACCCCATGGACCAGAGCATGCCTGGCACTCCTGTCTTCCACTGCCTCCCACAGTTTGGTCAAACTCATGCTGGTAGCTTCGAGAACACTGTCCAACCATCTCATCCTCTGTCGGCCCCTTCTCCTTGTGCCCTCAATCTACTGGAGCTTTGCTTCAACAAACAGCTCTACTTGAGCCTTAGTGTGTCTTCTGTTTCTGGTCTTGTTCTTTGGTCCAGCCTTCTGGTTTGCCATCTGATCCTTGATGCCTCTGACTCCTGGCTTGTTCTTCCCGTTTGGTCTTCTGCTTTGCCCTCTGATTCGGACTGTTCCTGGCTCCTGACTTGTTCTACCAACCTTGTCTTCTGCTTTGCCCTATGAGCAACTAATGTGAATTTTACCTTTGTCCATTAGGCTTGTTTCTACACATGCTCACATACCCCTCTCTATCCTCCATCTAGGCAAGCAAGAACAGCTCAATGACACTTTTCCCATCAGGCAAAAAAAAACTCAACAAAGGTGTGAAGGAAGGCCAGTGAGGGGCATGGTCTGGGGAGAGGGGAAGTAGCTGGGGAAGGGTGAATATTGGGAGAGTCCAGAGGGCCAGAAAAAGAGGTTTGTAGGGCTACATTTGGTCCCCAGGTCCAAGGCTCTCCACTTGCAATCTGGATTTCTCTTCTGTCCCCACTCCCAGTTTCCCAACTTACTCCAGTGTTCTGATTCTGATAACTCTTCAGTTCTAATTCCTGGCATGTTCTACTGATTTTTCATTCTGCTGTGCCCCCTAATCTGGATTGTTCCTGGACCCAATCGTGTCTTCTGGTTTGACTGCAGATTCTTTTTAGCTCTCATAGCTAATAACCACTGCAGGACCCAACCTCCATGAATTGTTTAATTCTTCTTTTACACACACAGATGTGGACAGCTCATGTCTGTGGTTGGCCTGCGATCCTTCCTGTCCCTCCGTTGGCCTTAAAATAATAGGCATTTATATTGGGCAAAGTGGCAATTGCACAAATTTAGCCTGTCAGTCAGGGAAACCTGAAGCTTTGCAAACAAAAACACACGCAAAAAAACCAGCCTTGTCTGGTTATGTCAGTGGTAACCTTTCTGTATTTGCTCTTCTAACTCAAGCTGCAATGTCAGTTGTGGTCCCTTGATGACTTTCTTGCTACACGTGCTCACTTGAATACACAATCGGAAACTGTTACAAGGGACTTGATAAAATAAAACACAAACAGAATGCAAAGTGGGGGAAATTAGCCATTTGATGAAAAGGGGAACGAAGCCCAAGTGGGTCTCCTGCTCCTTTGTAAAAATAATAATAAAATAAAATAAAATCATTGCTCTTGCATAATCTCTTCAACTTTCCAGACATCCTTCTCATTCCCCCGATCTTGAAAACATCTTCCGTAACATCTGTTTTCTCCCTCAATCAATATGTTCCCTTAAGAGAGCTAACTTGTAAAATATTATATAGAACATCAAACACGTATCTGAATTCAATTAGTTATTTGGTGGGGTCAGAAATTCGGTTAATTGGGGACACTCTTTAATATCCAATTACAGGTACCAGTTACATCCATCTTCATTAAAGCCCAGAGAATAGTGTCGGGGTTGTTTTCTTGGGGTTGTTTAAAGAAAGCTACACCATTGCTTTTAGTTCTCAGAGCCAAGGAAAGCCGAATTCCATTTGTCTGAGAAGAATTTGCTGATGGTCAGCCAATTAGGCAAATCTATGGGGCGAACACCTTTGGAATATTGTATACAGTGCTGGTTGCCTCACCTCAAAAAGGAGTTAGAAAAAGAGTTAGAAGAGGTTCAGAGAAAGGCAAGCAACATGGTCAGGGCAATGGAAAAACTCCCCTATGTGGGAAGGATACAGCATTTGAGGCTGTTTGGTTTGGAGAAAAGGTGAGTAAGGTATGATAAAGGTAAAGGGACCCCTGACCATTAGGTCCAGTCGTAACCAACTCTGGGGTAGCGGCGCTCATCTCGCTTTAGTGGCCGAGGGAGCCAGCGTACATCTTCCAGGTCATATGGCCAGCATGACTAAGCCACTTCTGGTGAACCAGAGCAGCGCACAGAAACGCTGTTTACCTTCCCGCCAGAGCGGTACCTATTTATCTACTTGCACTTTGACGTGCTTTTGAACTGCTAGGTTGGCAGGAGCAGGGACTGAGCAACGGGAGCTCACCCCATTGCGGGGATTCGAACCGCCAACCTTCTGATCAGCAAGTCCTAGGCTCTGTGGTTTAACCCACAGTGCTACCCGTGTCCGTAAGGTATGATAGAAGTGCATAAATATTATGCTCGGAATGTGGAGAGTGGATAGAGAAAAGTATTCCCCCCCCAAAAAACACCCTGATAGACATCCAATAAAGCTGAATATTGGAAAATTCAGAACAGACAAAATATAATACTTCTTCATGCAGTGTAGAGTTAAACTATGGAACCTGCTCTCACCTAGGGCAGTGGTGGCCACCAGTTTGGATGGTATAAAAAGATGATTAGACAATTTCATGGAGGGACAAAGGCTATCATTGGCTGCTATGGTTGGAGGCAGTATGTTCCAAATACCAGTTGCTGGAAACCACAGGAGGGGAGACTGTGGTTGCACTTAGGTCCTGCTTGCAAACTTCCCATGGGCATCTGGTTGGCCACTATGAGAACAGGATGCTGGACTAGGTGAGCTACTCGCCTGATCTAGCAGGGCTGTCCTTAATGCTCCTGTGTTCAGTTTGCTCTAAGAAACAAAACAAATATCAGTGCAGTTTTGAAAGGTTTGATCCACTATGTTGATTCGAAAGAATGTCCATTTGTACCTAAGCATGGATGAAAACCTGCTGCTTGATCTCAGGAGACATAATCCAGAATTTGGTTAGGATACCTTAAAAGGTGTGCAAATGCATAGCAAGCAGAGAAACAACTTTCCAAAATACGTAGTAGATGTGTTTAGCCCTCCTTAAGTGTGCGAACTGTGCTGCATGTTCTCACATGTTTTAGAAAGTGGATGATCTCAAAAGAATGTGTGCTGCCACGGAATAAGAGTAACCCAGTGGCATTGCCACATCTCCATTAGACTCACTGCTCAGTAGCTGCACATCAGCACAGTAATCATTTTCAGATTTACAAGCATTAAATATTTTAATTTAATGCCTTGGCTCTCTTGTAATTCATGCACTTAATTATATGATAATTACTCAAATTAAAGAGATACAGCTGCTGCTGTATCAATTCTTTGAGGGATCTGAGATTTTTTGGAGTTGCCCTTTGATTTGTGGGTATTTTTTTTCCACGGCGCCTCCCAAAGCAGGTGGAAACATCAAGCTAATTTTAAGATGCGTATAACAAAGATGACTTTCAGGTGTAATTACTTCACTCTCTTCCCCCACTCTGCCCCACACCATTTCTCACTGGAGAGCAGAATAAGCTTTTGGCAACTGGGGAACTGAGCACTGTGCTGCCTGTTTTTATCGCTCCTTATGGATTATGTTCATAAAAACACAGAAGCTTAGGCAGCTCTCTCTGTGTCTTGTTTATTTATATGCCAGGCTGCAGGAAGAGGAAACATTGGTATGAGTGGGTGGGCATTTTGCTGTGTCCCTACCTCATTACAGGCTAAGAAATTTTATCACGTGCTTTTTTGGTTAGTATCTAAGGGCTCCTTCGTGGACTGTGATTTCCCTACTAGGGAAGTGTGTTCACAAAGAAAATAATGTTAAACTCACATGCAGATCCACAGGATTGTCAGCTCTCCAGATTTTAAAAAAATCTGATATCTGGGTGATGCTATGGGGCAGAGCTCAGAGTGGGCCTAGGGAGTAGGGTTCAATTATTTTTGGCAGGTCTGGAAGCAGAGCCCAGAACAAAAGCTGCCTATTCACCTAAGGTGTATAACTATTGAAGAAGAAAAAAACAGCTGGGGTTTGGGAGATTGACCCTGCTAGTTGTTTTCCTGGAAACCAGGCCAAAGTCAAAATCAACAGCAACAAAAAAAAAAAAGTATTTTTGGGGGGAAGGGGAAGGGTAGTTGGTAACTTTAGAATCCACGAACTGTATATTTGTTTTTTAAATCTGTATTTCCACCAGCTGGGAATAAAGGCAGCTTCCCTAGCTTTTCTTTACTTACTTAATTTTATAGGCCACCCATTAGCAACACATTTCTCTGGGTAGTTTACAACAAAAGTTAAACAATCACATGCACACATAAATTCATAAAATGATAAAATGATAAAATCCAAAATAGCATACAGCCGACAGCAGAAGATTAAATCTGTACAACAAACTCACCGCAGCATTAAAAAAAATCCCTTAAAACTCCAGAAGTAACTGTAAGCACTAAAGGATCGTAAGACTACCGGCAGCTCCCTGTTTCCATGAGGGTTGCATTCCGAGTCAAAGTATGTGTTGGCAGAGTGCCCCTCCCTACCCTGTTCCTGCCCCCATTCCCCCCTCTTCTGGGTCCAAAATGACTCGAACATTGGTGGCCGTGCATCAATTGGATATGCCTAAAATGATTGTTGCTTGTATTTCAAAGCTTGGAAAATAAATATATATATTCATCTGGCACTGAAAATACTACAGTGTAGGCACTAGGTGAACTTCTCTGGGGAGAGTATTCCATGACCTGTGTGCACCCACTGAAAAGGCCTCCCCCTGGCTGATGCACCTCATTTGACGAGGGCACTTTGAGAAGGGTCTCAGCTGAAGATTGTAGAGGTCCAGGTACATTTATTTTGGAGGAGGCGATCCTTCAGGTAACGTTGTCCCATGCCATCTTGAGCTTTAAAGGCCAACACCAGCACTTTGAATTGGGGCTGGAACTGGACTGCAAGCACTTTAGAAGCAAATAGTAAAACAGTATCTACATAAAACACGAAGGGCTAAAACAGGGTTGGGGATGAGTGGAACTGAGCCTTCTCCCACCATGGAAGCTGTGCAGTTTCACTTGGATGCAGGCAGTGGCACCATCCACAATAACAATACCAGTATTTCTCCAGACAGGGAATTTACAGACTAAGAGTTGGTGTGAGGAAGGAGAGACAAGGGGAGTAGAAAGGAGAGAACGTAGGTTCTGAAAGCTCCCCTTATACCTGTCTCATCTATATGTGAGGGTAGGACTTTCATTGTTGCTGAATATTCTACAATTCTGTTTTTATCCCGTTCTTCTTGCCTTCCCACCCCTTTCTGTCCCTTCTCCTGGTTTCAACAAATGTGGCCTATCTTTATTACAAACTCCTTAAGCAGTAACAAAACAAATCCAAGCTGTATATTTATCTTTTGTAAACTACTTTGAGGTGTTTTACAATCAAGTGGGATATACATTTAATGAAAGAAAAATAAAAATACACACTGCAAATAAATTAATAAACAAGTGCAGGAGGAGTTGTCAGGTGAGGAGGGTAGCAAACCTGCCAATCCAAGTCACAAGGCCCCAATATTCATTTCTGGCAGCAGTGATGAATCCCTTCTTGATACTGGCAATTTCACCCAACTGCTGAAGCAGGGATGAGGAACCTGCGGCCATCCAGATGTTGTTAGACTGCAACTCCCATCAGCCCCAGCCAGCATGGCTGGTGGTCAGGGATCATGGATGTTGTAATCCACAACTTTTGTAGGGCCACATATTCGGTATCTGTGTGCTAAAACATCACCTGATTAAAGTGGATTCTTTCCACATAAAAAAGTAGCATGTTAGGGAGAAGGCTAGGCTCAACACTGTTAAAGGACCTGATCCCATGTTAGTCCAACTCTATTGAGAACTCTGTGGGTGGGGCAAGATCTGATTTAGGGAAAGGGACGTCACTTTGTGTGGTAGAGCACAAATTTTGTGTGCAAAAGTTCCTTAGTCTGGCATCTCCATTTCAAAGGATCAGATAGCCAGGAGGTGTGTCTGAGACCCTAGATAGATGCTGGCAGTCAGAATAGGATACTGGTGTATATGGATGAATGCCATCTTTTTGTCTAAAGAGCTCACACAATGTCCTCCTTCTAATCACAGTAACCTTGTGGGGTAGACTTGGCTGAGAGGTAGTGGCTGGCCCAGTTCACCCAGTGAGCTTCATGGTTTAGTAAAGATTAGAAGCTGGCTCTTCTGTCTGATACTGTAACCATCACAACCAGCCCTACCAGATGCAGCCTGATATAATGCGGTCAGATTTCTTTTATTTTTCCTTCCAATGGTAACTGGCAGTCGATCTCTTGAACTCAAGGCAACTCCCAAATGGTTCAAAGGGCTCCCATTTTTTATTCATTTTTTCCCACCCCCTTCCCTATGCCGGAGGCTGTTAGCTCCAGTTTCCCCTTTAACTCTCCAGTGCTCTGTGGCAGAATGGCTGAATTGCTGCCTTAGCGTGAAGTTTGCCACCAAAAGGGTTACAATTTTTTTTAAGCCCCTGTATGCAGACAATTTTCAGTTAGCTTACAGCAGCTGCAGTGTCGTGCTGATAGATTAAAAGCAGCTCC
Organism: Podarcis liolepis; assembly: GCF_965112155.1. Lineage (NCBI taxonomy): Eukaryota > Metazoa > Chordata > Lepidosauria > Squamata > Lacertidae > Podarcis > Podarcis liolepis. Next base: position 36,042,633 of record NC_139561.1, on the reverse strand, counting down.
CAACCCCAGAATGGAGTACATTCAGGCTCCCGCGGAGCTAAGCTGGGGCGAGGCCTGCGCAGCTGTCACTTAGGCCAAGCTTCCAACTGAACTCTGAAGGAAAAGGATGCAACTTTTTTTCTGAGCAAAGTTAGATGCTTCTAAATAAGGAGGATCAATTAGTAACGAAATATAGACACCTTCAACTTAAAAGCAGCTGATAGTGTTGGCAGCGAGAGAATATGGATTTCTGCTAACCCTTCCCCACACAGCAGCCTGGAGCATCTCCACAGATTTTAATGATGAGCATGGAAAAATGTGTTTTGAAAGAACACACAGCCGTCCGTGTTCAGTTTTGCCTTGCACTTTCAGAAAGGACAACAGGCACGCAAAGGGCACGTCTATGGCCCTGCTTAAAGCATTGTGGCGGCCATTTTGGCATGCCAAATGAGGAAATGCAGTTACCTCACAACTTCCACGGGGGTTACATTCTGGGGATTGCACGTAAAGCCGAAATTGTCGAAACACCCCTTGGAACTGTGTGAGAATCCCTACTTTTCCAAAGCTGGTATGCCGAGTGAGCCTTGCTTTTAATCGCTCTGCCTTGCATGCATTTCATTTGTGCAAGTTGCGGTAAATGTGGCAAGATGCGAGTCAGCTGTACCAGTGGTTGTGCTGTTGGACAGAGAATGGAAATTTGAGAGGAATTTTCTGAGCTGAGGGTGAATGGGGGCAGGAATGGAGCTGGACATGAGCCTCTCCCCAGTTTGGGGCAGAAGTTGTGCTCTGACCAGAAATATATCCACACTGGCCCTGCTCATGGAACTGCCTTTAATCACACACTGAGCTGCAGAAATCAGTGGGCAAAGTTTTCCATGGTGATAATGCTTTGGAACAAGCTGCCATTAAAGTCACGGAAGTGAAGGGTGGTTAAAAAGGGGAAATGTTGGCATGCCCTTAGCATGCCAGTTCACTGGACAAAGGAGCAGCATAACATAGCAATTAACTTCATGCCACCCATGAAATCTGTGGCTTTAGATGTCATAAATTAAGTACCTACACTATCCCTCAGAAGTGGGCAGCATGCCATTTCTGTACCACACACTCCCTTGGATTGTTTGTTCTGTGAGGCCTCTGCTGGGGCAACTGATGTTTGGGGAAATGTTATTTTGAAAACAAGCAAACATGCCTTCTTTCATGAATGAAGGACAGAGCTTCAAAAATATGAGAGATGTTAGTTGTTTGGGTTTTGGAACTGGTGGGCCATAGTGCAAGGTTAGTTCTATTTGGAGCTGATGCATTGAAATAAATTGACAGGAATAATTTAGTCCTGTTAATTTAAATGGGTCTACTCTGAGTAGAACTCAGTTGGCTACAACCCAGTGTTGTCAATGCCATGACTGGAAGTTAGGTATTAGCTTTAGGCTTGAGGTATCTGGTTTTTGTTTGCCTGTTTCTTTGGTTTGATGGACTAATTCACATCTTTCTCATCTGAAACTATACATTCCCAAAGCACATTGGCCCGGTTAGTGTTAAGTGCAACCATGTGAAACCATGGCCAAGTGTGAAAAAACAAGCATGTGTGGACTCAGAGGAAAATTTGTAGCTGCTTCACTCCTCCCCTGGTTCTGCTGCTGTCGCCGTCATACTCTCTGGAGCTAAGCCATGGTTTGGCATAGCCTTATTTCTGAAGCTAGGCTCCTGTTTTGTCTCCCCCACAAGCAGTCAGCCAGAAACAATTTTTTTGCTACAGCTTGCGGTTTCTTTGAAGTGAGACATACCTGTAGCCCATTTTCAGAGCCAAACCATGACTTAACAGCAGGATTGGAGGAGGAGCAAGCTGCTGTGATTTTTGCTCTTTAGTATACACATGCTTGCTTGTTCATGCTTTCCCATAGTTTGGTTTAGCATTGCATGTGAACATGGTCATTGTAAATAAGTGTGACAGGTAGACTGGTTTCCTTTTCCTTTTCCTTTTCATTCAGTCCTTGTTCTTTCTGAGGTGGCAAGCCCATGCCTGTTCAGCTTCAAACTGCGGGCAGAAGGATGCTCACCTGAATTAAATGGATTCTTTCCACATAAAAAAACTAGCATGTTAGGGAGAAGGCTATGCTCCAAAGTCTTTTCCCTAACATGATTTTGTGTATGTAGGGAATTGTTTTTGTATGGAACGCCAATCTTGCAGGTTCCCACTACAGCCTGTGGTACAGTCCAGTCATAACTTTACTGTCTCAGTGACCAGTAGGTCTACAACACACTCATTCCAGACTGGGCTTCCAAGAATGTGCCACAGATGATTACGCCTGCATAAGCCAGCTGAAATGATTGGAAGCTCTGCAACTAAAAGCTATGCTTGATGGATTGCATCTATTGTATTTAGATAAATACTTCGGTGCAATTACATGGGTTGGTTTTAAGCCTAGGATAACAGGTGTGGTGATCTGTCTCCTATGAAGCTAGTGTCAAAGGCCACCACTGATTTCAGTGGCTAAGTATTGCATTCTAAAAGAAGACATTTTCACAGGGCTATAAAGTAGCTTGTTACCCAGAATTGTTTCCTATGTGCATAATAAGCTGAAAACAGAATGCATTTGCCTGTCTGTGAACACACCTCTCCATTAGCTGGGCTACTGTGATGTCATGGAATGTTCTCAAGCAGAAGTCTTCAAATATTTGTTATATTTGGTATCCAAACCGTTGTAACCAGTTAGGCTCAGCTTTTTTGCTTCTTATTTAACAGAAGCAAAGGAAATGTGTCCTTTTGTACCCACTTCCTAGCAAAGGTTCCCCCCCCCCCCAGTGTGTGCATGTGTGATAACCCCTCCTCTCCAGCCCATGACACTGCTGCTGTGTTCTGGAACAAATCACAGCATGGCACAATTTTGAAAGAGATACACTCTTCATTGCTGTGCTGCCAGATGACTTCGAAAACTTTATTGTGCTCCTGTGATGAAGTATATTTGAGGCTTTCCCAACTGGTTGCCAAAATTAAATTTGTGGTCGCCACCCGTTATCTCTTGAGTGAATTTGTGGGCTGTTACTAATGAGTATTGTAAATGCTGAAGGGGAAAATGTCAGCAAGAGAACCTGGACAAACAGTGCAGCTTCTTTATGGAAAATGAAATATAAATTTGAGCAGGCTATATACACACAGTTCCCTGGAAAGCAGTGGCCAGACAAAGGAGCTAAAATAGCCTGGGTGTCTGTGGACTGGAGTATCTGGAGAAGACAGGTCTGGCATGGACTGAGCAGGAGTTTCATCTAACTGCATAGTCAGCCTGCTCTTCAGCTCCAAGTTTCTAATATGTCTTTTGCCTTCTCCTGTATTCCCCCAATCTTGGAACCCCTTGGGGTAGTTCTGAGACACACACACTCATAGAAGATGAATCGGTGAGTAGATAATTGGATGTGGTGACATTTTGCTGTGTGTTTTGGTAGAGCAAATCAAACCATCTGCTCGACACCAAGTCAACCATCTTGCCATGCATTTCCTATAGACACATTGGATGAAATCGGCCTCAGGCAGACCATATTGATGCATAGCCACTCGTGTGGTGTTCGTGAAGGTCAAGTTAGTGCGCAGCATTAGCAAGCTAGCACTTTCTTGGCATGAAAATTGTATAAAGTCCTTGCTAAGGGTTCACTCTCCCCCCTTTAAACCAGTAGTGTTTTATTCTTGTGATTCACAAGCCGTGGTGATGAATGTCCTTAATAAGTATAGTTTTGCAGAAAATGCATGTATAACAGTTTTCTTAATAATAAAATTAAATAATACACATTGCAGTTCCTTCGTAACATACCTGAAATTGAAGGCTGCAAGAGCAGCTTTAGCTGTTCAGCACTTTTTGGGGGGTGCAGGGGGTGCAGCAGCTTGTGCTTCCTATTTTTGGTAACAACAATTTGTAGGAAAATGAATTTAATTTAATTTTTTCCTTCTTCCAAGCTGGCTGTTAGCCACTTTATATGATCTTGCAGGCAGCTCTCATTATAAAACAATTTTAGCTGTAGAGTCTATAGGTTCCATCTTGCACGAAAATAGCACCTGCCCCACATATAATAACATATGCACAAGCAAATAGCAAGATTGTTAATTGCAGAATTGCTCAATACAGTAAATGTACACACTCATGTTTCTCCAAATACCATGAACATTCTTACCATTGCTCAAATGCAGTGAGCTCTCTTTTGCTGGACTTAAAAAAAACACATGATGATGATGATTTTCTGGGCTATCTTTTTTTGTTGTTGGAAAAAAAAAACCCTGCCTAGATTTGCCTCACTTTTTCTTAAGCTATTGTTCGTTCTTATTCTTTCGTCCTTTTCTAAAACACACACACACACACACATGGTGTTTTCACACTAGGGAATTTCAGCAGTTGGAATATACATGAAAAGAGACCGGCTCCACTTTCATAAGGTCCCTGGATGAATTGGACGAAACCTCAAGGCCCCATGGTGGAGCCAGAGCCGCATTCGTATTCCTTGTCCATCGCCACACATATGATAGCATGAAGCCCAGACCAATCGAAAACTTGACAGTAAGCCTTTTGATTTTGCGGGGAAGCCTTCATCAAGCTGAGAGAGAGAAGGGAATATAGCCCAAACTGGACTTCATACTGTGGCAAGTTTGAAATCCCAGCCCAACCACAGAGATGGTTGATTGGAATAGTTGGAAACTGTGTTCAGGAATTCGGACTGTAGGAACTTGGCTTCTGTTTGCTCCTTTCCCACTCAGGAGGATGAAGGGGCAGGGGGGTGGAGGGCGAAGACGGAATCATTGTGAAGGCCTTTTCTAACTCTGTCAGTGCTTCAGGTTTTTGCATTCGCATGTAGCAGATGTTCCATGTGTGTTTGGTTCGTCAAAGGAAAAAGCCACATCTTATCCTATGTTCCTTTCTGATACATATTCTTGATTCCTTATTTTCAAGCTTTCTAGGCAAGCTCTTGGAGAAGGCTGTTGTACTTGATTACATGATCTAGTGGTATTCTAATTATTCACTTAACAAATCCTATTTAACACAGTGTATGCTAACATTAGTTTTCTTTGCAGATACCGTTAGTAGGATTGGCCACACATTGTACAAACATAACGAAACAGAAAGTGCCTTATTAGTGGGAGTCTTTTTATTGCTGTTTTAAATGCCATTGGCTGTAATTCACAAATGTTCCTAAGTTTATTTTTGTCATTCCTTCCTATCCCGAATCACCCCCGTAGTTTGTAGTGGCTTAGGTATCCTGCAGCATGAGTTGTTGCTTTTATTGCTATTGGATTATTATTAATGTGTGCATTAATGTGGAGCTTGCAGATGAATAGTAGGTTGACATCCACCTTCATGCAGGTAATGGCAATGGATGGGAGACAGAAAAAGATGGAGCTGTACAACACAGATTGTAAGATAATTGATTTGTGGTATTATGGAGTCACCCTTTGTGTGTAGGAGCATGTTCTTTTCACCCACTTTTGTCTTTGATTAAACAGGTTTCATAGGGTCCAAGATGCTATAGTTAGCCTGCAAAACTATATATGAATTGGCTGCAATACGCTAGCTCACTGGGGTTCTCAAGATGCCTCCCTGGTGGTCACTTTGTTCTGTATTTTAGTATATTTCTGAAAGAGCATACCTTATTTTTCCAAGACAAGGAGAACCTTTGTAGATCTTTGACAGTAATGAGAAATGATCCTTAGTGATTTAATTATGCTTGTATGGGCGGACCACATTATTTATGTGAGGAGCAATGCATAGGACTTTGAAAGCAGTAATGGATGCTTATGCACACATTCAAGGACCATACTGAAATGCCAAGGAATTAATATAGGCGATCCCATATTCTGCTGCTGGGATGACAACCAAGGAGGCCGAGTCAGTATTAGAATCTGCATTTTGTAATGGGCTGATAAATATTTTAGTCTGCCTCCATTTTCTTGCTGCATTTAACATAAAGCAACTGTACCTTCCAATTCAAAAAGATGTCAAGGGGCTGACTTTTTTGATGTGTGTTCTCCCCCCCCCCATTCCTCTGTGCTTTCCCCTCCCATTCTGTAGTCAGCATTTCAAAGCTTGTCAGCAGTTTTAAAGGCGTGCCCTTCCCCTCAATTTGAAAATACAGTATCACAGTACCATCTTTGTGTATATGTGGGTTGGTTTTCTTTTCTTTTCCTTTCTGCTAAGGTACAGAATTGTTGCTGAACGCAAGCTGTCTGGCCCTGCAGTTTCTCTTACCAGGGGCTCATTTGTATGCGGAGGGGATTAAGCCAGAATTTACTGTAGCTTCGCCCTGGGGAGTTGTGAACTCCCTAGGAACAGGCTCTGACGAAAGCCTTGCAGTTGGTAAGATTAGAACAAACCCTTTTGCAACAGCAAGCTCCTTGGTCCACTCTCTAGGCCTCCAACATTGAAATCATTTTCATTTATAACCTTTTTGATCATCCAACCTCAAAGAAGCCTTGGCTTTTTATGACAGCTTGTGCCAAAATTGGCCAATTATTTGAGGGGGGCGGGCAGGAGAGAGGAGGAGGCGGCATGTTGGGGAGAAGGGCACATCTGAAAACAGATGTGGAAGAGAGGGCACTCGATCTGCCCTCCTGGCTTTCCTCTTCTCCTTCCCCCCTTTCCAATATTTTTACAGCTGTTGACATATATTGAGTTACATGTGGTTGTGCCGTATCCCCGTGGTATAGTTTCAAAGATCTGCTCACCATAAAGTGTACTGTTCGCAAGTAAATGACTCTGACTTCGGGAAAGCGCAGTAGTTTAAATGTTACTATAAATACAGGAGCTGAGACATTTTAATTATAATTTTTGAGTTATGTCACACCCAGTAAGTATACAAGGCATTTACCAAAGAGTTCCAGGAGTGCTCAAGTTACTGTGCTCTCTTGTGGATAAGGCAGTAACTGCAAGTCGCTAAATCTGTTTCTGCCCTATATATTAATACTCACACATGCTTTCACAGGGACACACACACGTATGTACAGTATATTGTAGCAATCACCACTCAGAAACTCAATTGTCATGGGTATGTTGATTTTAGGCCCTCTGCAATCCTGTCTGCCTGCCTGCCTGCCTATCGTATCTATCTATCTATCTATCTATCTATCTATCTATCTATCTATCTATCTATCTATCTATCTAAAATAAACCCCATTGAATTCAGTAGGGCTTACACCAGTGTAAGTGGCTATAGGACTGCAGCCTTTGTCGAGTTTTAGCACATTGAAATAAATATTTATTTAAATTTATATTCCACCTATCACCGCAAACTTGTTTTTCATGAAGAAAAAGATTGCTACTCTGTAAAGGAAAAAAAGATCTTACTCAAAATTATTATTCTGAAATCTCTAATCTTGGATCTGAGCTTTCAAACGTGTTCCAAGACTAGGTTCACAAGGCTGGAGTCACCTGCTGTGCTCTGTCATTCTTGTTTACTTTGCCTGCCTTGGCTGTTAATTTGAATTTAAGTGAACGTGAGTCAAGATGGCTGCCTTAAACAGCACTTGGAAGTGCACACTGAGCCCCACTCTTAAGCTTGACAAACCTAAACTTGTAGGCCCCCTGCTTAGCCAGGTCTCCTTCGCTTGCTCTTCTATATTTTTAACAATTGCAAAAGTTTTCTGTATATGGAGGAGCAAACACAAACATCAACCACACACACAAAGTGGCCCTGAAGGCCACCCTCCTCCACTGCTTTATGCCTACTGCCTCTCCAGTGGCAAAGAAGCCTGATTGGCATGACAGCCATCGGCCACTTGCACCACACATCTTTTAAGTATACAGTGGTGCCCCACAAGACGAATGCCTTGCAAGACGAAAAACTCGCTAGATGAAAGGGTTTTGCGGTTTTTGAGCTGCTTCGCAAGACGAATTTCCCTATGGGCTTGCTTAGCAAGACGAAAACGTCTTGCGTTTTTTGCAATTTTGTTTCCTTTTTCTTAATACCCTTAATACAGTTGCGACTTGACTTTGAGGAGCAACTCATAGAACGCGGTGTGGTAGCCTTTTTTGAGGTTTTTGGTGATTTTTGAAGCTTTTCCAAAACGTTTCCGACACCGTGCTTCGCAAGACGAAAAATTTGCTAGACGAAAAAACTCGCGGAATGAATTAATTTCGTATTGCGAGGCACCACTGTATGTACAGTAGAAAATGGGCCATCAGCTGAGGCTGCACCTGTGTTTGTGAGAAGTAGGCCAGGTGAGAAAACGCTGGATCATGCACTTAATATGGCAGGTTTTTTGGGTGTGTGTGGTTTTTTTTTGGTTTTTTATTTGTTTGCTTTTCTGTTGTACACTCATGGATATTGAAAGAATAAAAGGAACCCTGCTCTAGTCTCCTTAATCAACCCATAATCCGTTTAATAACTAATTGAAAACAGATGGTGCTAGGCTGCCATGTTGTTCCTTTTGAGCTATGATAATGCACCTTATTTAGTGCCCAAAGCGCTGTATAGCAGTAATCTCAGTAATCATGGCAACAGCAACTGTATAAGGTGGGTATGATTACCTATGTACATGTTTCAAACAGATCCTTGCGGTAGAAAGAGGACAGCTTGCCTGATGCCACCTGGAAAGTTCATCATGTATTTATGAAAATTTGAAAGCCAGTTTTTCAGCCAACACAGTCCTCAAAGCAACATACAATAATGATCAACAACACTATATAAAAATAATTATAGAAAACAGAGCAGCGGGAAAATCTCACTGGGGCACCAACCACAGTGCAGCCAGATAAGAGCCATTCATGGGAAGGAGGAAGGCCAGTATAAACAAGATCAAGAGGGAAGGTGTGGGTGGGAGGAAGTTCTAAATTTTGGCACCAGAACATAAAAGACCCTGCCCCATGTGTTCCCCAACCACCATGTCAGATGGTGAAGGAACATGGATCAGAGCAACGCAGGCTGGTTTTATTGGGTGGGCAGAATCAGGTGGGAGCAAGCATTTGAGCTTTGAAGCACTGCCTTCTCATACGTCCGTGTGCTATGTGGAAAAGCCCTTTTTATGAAACAACTATTTATTTATTTTATATAAAGAAATTCATGTACCGCTTGATTGCAGTAAAACCTCTCAGTTTAAAATTATCAAGGAAAAACTTCTAAAAAACAATTTAAACATTTAAACTTAATTAACAGCAATCATTAGATTGTCTAAACAAATATGTTTTGAGCAGGTGCTGAAAAGTGCACAGGGAAACTTGTCTTCAGTAGGCTGGGAGTTCCTTTGAGAAGACTAGTCAAATTGGTGGATGTGTGTGTGTGTGTTTGTTTCTATTAACTCTGCGTACACTTAAATGGATTCTACAGGTGCAAATAATCAGAAAATAGCCTCAAACAGATTCCTTGTTGACCTCTAATCCCAAGGATTCCCCTCCCCCCAACACTGTTCTTCACCTTCACCACTTTCTTCCAGAATAAAATGCAAGCAAAGGGCTCTTTTACTTTGTCTCTTTGGCAGAGCTCCCATCCCCTTATTTTGCATCTCAGCTGTATAAACCAAGGTAGGGGAGAAATGATGCTGAGATGCGCGGGCATACAAAGTTGCATTAACTAATGTATACGTGCTGGTGTAAATTTTAGAAATACAGTGGTACCTCAGGTTAAGTACTTAATTTGTTCCGGAGGTCCGTTCTTAACCTGAAACTGTTCTTAACCTGAAGCACCACTTTAGCTAATGGGGCCTCCTGCTTCTGCCGCACCACCGGAGCCCAATTTCTGTTCTCATCCTGAAGCAAAGTTCTTAACCCGAGGTACTATTTCTGGGTTAGTGGAGTCTGTAACCTGAAGTGTATGTAACCCAAGGTACCACTGTAATCAGTATAATTAAAATAGAAATTCAATACACCAGGTAGGTGAGTTGTGTGCCTTTCCAATGCGCTGTCCAGGTGGTCACTGTTAATGAGCAGTTTCAGGAGTCCCTTATCATTAAATTGGGTTTGGACTTGATAACCCTTCCAACAGAGGACTGTAAGATTGGACACACAACACCACCCGGCGTGTGAAAAGCTGTGCCAGAGCCTCTCTTGTTATTCGTGTTGGGTGAGAGCACTTTGCCCCTGTCTGGGCTGCAGTGGGGGTTAGTCACTGGGCGGAGCCAATGTTGCTGCCCTCGCCCTGTTGAAATTTCAGCCCCTGTTGAAAATTTCTATTTTAATTGCCACACGTTTTCTTTGGTTCACAGCGGCAGAGCTCCCCAGTAATAATTAAAGACCTTCTCATTTAAGCCTCCTCCTCCTCTTCCACCACCTCCTTTTTAGAACGACTTGTACTTGTCATTTTTGTTTAAAACGCAACTTAAAGCCTGTCTTCGGTGATGCAGACTGACACGTTTCCTTTATGAATTCTTGTGCATTACTATTGATTTTTCACTTTGGTTTTTAAAATCCTACCTTTCGTGCCCTAGAGATCTCTCTGCTGCAGTAATAATGTATTGTCATTCTTAATATCTCAGATCCTTGACAGTATATTCATATTAAAAAAAAAATCCCTCCAAAAATGAGACAGGGGGGTGGGGATAGGTGGAGAAAGCTGCATTCAAGCTATTCTCAGCCTACAGGCCTGTTTTGCAACCCACTAAAACTAGGAAGAAATCACAGTGAAGGCTAAATATTAGGACTGACAAGGTGGAACTCATCCTGCCATGCCCGGGAATTGCTGTAAGATTTCTAGAAAAATCACCTGCTCTCCAGGGATTCCTTCCTAGATATGAATGGGCTGTAAGACGCCTTGAGTAACTTAATACTTCCTTTATTGGAAACACCACTCCAACTTACTATTAATAATTTATCAGCTTTTAACGTGCAGCAGCTATGGATGCTTTTGCCCATATGGCTTTACTACCAGTCTGGGTCCACCTGCTCCCAGAGACTCAGTCAGATGAGGACCACCTTGGTAGAGACGGAGGGGCCCGGCACAGACTCTCTCACACACCCAGTACAAGATGGGACCTAGAAGAGCCAGCATCTCTCAGTGAAGATTCTGGGTGGGACAGGGACTATGGAACACACTCTGCCCTTGGACTGGACCAGATCCAAGGGCAGAGACATGCCGCTTTTGCCACAGAGCCTCCTGTGACCACCCACTTGGACCCCAAGAACAAAAATGGCGATTAGTCAGCCACCGTAAGCCTGGCAGACTATAGCTATCTCATGGACTGCTCTCCTGTTGTTTTAGCAACCAGGTCTTGACTCCATCACGTAGCCTTCTTTTCTTTCCCTGCACAGCTTCGCTGCCACAATGAACAAATCTGGTGCAAATTTAGTTGCATGCCATTGGTTGGAAGAGATGGGAGGATTCCCTCCACCTGCTTTCTTTGTCATTCTTATGGCTCTCCTGAACCATGACTTGGGGAACATCACTATATAGGCTTCCAGTTACAAGCAAAGAGATGGGGGAAGAGTTTCCCTGGCTGGTGTTAGGTGTAAGACGCCACAGGAGTGGGCACAGTATGACTGTCACTAATCACAGACCCTCCAAGTGTCCCTATATTCCAGGAACAGTCCCGGATTTACAGAAGCTGCCCCAGTTTCTGATTTGATCCCAGATTGTCCCTATTTCCCTTCGGATGTCCCTATTTCCATTGGAGAAATGTTGGAGGGTATGTAAGCGTATTATTAACAGAATACTAAAATGTAGCTATAGAAAAAATATATACTTTTCAGTCCCAGGAGGTTCATCAAGGAAAGGCCAATGCCAGATGTGTGTGTGTGTGTGTGTGTGTGTGTGTGTGTGTGCAAATTTCTCGTGACCCAGATCTTTTTATTTAAAAATTCTGCATCTCAACTCAAATAATATTTTCCCAAAAGCAACTCACAGGTCCCCACTTAAGGACCTCCTTTTCTCCACAAATCTAAAGCTTTAGGACTAAGCCTCTGTGTTCATTGGGAGATCTGTGCCTTTTATATCTGCGAACCTCTGTCTTGTTTGACGGGTTGCCCTTTATGTCCCGCCGATCTATTTTGAATCATCTGTAGCAGGAATGAAATATATTACAATAACTACTCCTTCTCTGCCTCTGTTCCTCTTTAATAACACAAGGTGAGTTCTGTGAAGAGGTGTTTAAAAAGTTTTTTTTAAAGAAAACACCTGAAAACTTGCAGTTTAAAGTTGTGAGGAAAACCTGTTCACTAGACAGGCCTGCAATGCAGTAAATAATAACCCCTGAGGTAAAAGACAGAATGTTCTAGAATAAAAGCCTTGGAGAGAGAATCTTTTCTCTTTCTCTCTATCTCTTTTCTATGTGATGTGATATGATATGAGGGGGAGAAAAGGTCCTTTTATTCTTCAGTAACTTTTTTCTGATTTTGTGTATGTGCTTGTCTGGTCAGAAGGAGCAAGGTCACTCCTACTGCGTTGGGCCTAGGCTTTGTGCGTGCTTTGGCGGTGGCTTCTCTCCTTTTTTCTCCCTCCCTCTATCTCTTCTTTTCGTTTTTTCTCCTGAGGTGCAGATGGCCACATTTGCAGGTTAACTGGAACAGCTGGAGGCACATTATTAGCTTCCTGCTGCTCCCTCATATTTGCTTAGAATATTTTTTTTTAACAGCAACATAATTTACAACTAGTCGGGCCACTGACAAAGCTGGCGTGTTCCAAATCCGCCTCAGATTTATGTAATGCTGTTGCTTATCAGTGAATGAAGTCATAATTATTGCTTTGTACCATTAAATAGCATAAATATATAAACTGTTATACAAATCGCAGCAAATGTTTCCTCAAGGGAGCTCTAGGCCAAATTTTAATGCAGTACATTTGTCTGTAGTGGCAGTTTCAAAGGTATATAATAATGCTGGTAAATTTTGCCAGAGCGACTCTGACAGTTCGTAGCAGCCTTCACCAACCCGGTGCCCTCCAGATGTTTCAGACTGCAGCTTCTAACAGCCTCAGCCACGCTAATTCAATTGTAGTGTTATAGGTTTGTGGCAGTGAATTTGTGAGCTCAGGAAGTTCGTAGTTCAGATCTTGTCATGCTATGAACCTACTAGGTCTTCACTCCTAGACCAGCCACATTCTGCCCTTCCCATCTGCAATATGAGCAGAGGTTTGGCCTTCTTGAAATGTTTACTGATGCATTTTGATGCATGTTTGGGTCCTGCAAAAAGTGCTAGGGAAAGTTGTTGCTCAGCATACCTGTGTAAAACACTACCTGATTTTTTAATACATAATGTAATTTTTACTAAGAATAAAATGAACACCATCTGAATTCTGATTTTTGGAAACAGCAACATTTATGACGAATGAGTTTTCCAGATGAAAATTGGAAATTTGAGTAAAAATGTTTTCGCACTTCTCATAACTTTTGTTAAACCTGCCTCAGTTACATAGCTACTGTGTCTTTGCTGTAAACACTAAAGACTAGATGTAGCCAGCAACTTACGACGGCTGTAAGTGGATCCATCTTTCGAGACCACAAGATGTTATTGCATAGTGCTTTGCTAGGTGCTTTAAGTGTGTGTTTAATAAAACACATGGTCTGATAACCCCCAATAATAGTTTAGCCCCATAAATAAGAGTGCCAGGCAAACGTACCTAATGCAGTCATTACTGTGCAGATCACTTACTTACATTTATCTGAAAAGTACCCTTGTGCCAGCTCTTTCTTCCCCATACACAACTTGTATTAACATATTGCTTATGAGCCTGTTGAGATATGCACATCTTTATATATCTCTATGTAAAGATAGAACTAGATGAGTCTACTGTATCAAATAGTGTTCCCAGTGTTTCATCTTGCTTCCGTGTGACCAGGTCCCAAGGGTTGGAGCCATATTGGGAAAGTTCCTACTTAGTTCTGTGGTTCAAAGTAATTTGGTATGCAACTGGCATGGGGAAGATTCTGATAAATCTGAAGAATGTATGTTCAAATTGAGCTACTTCCAAATTCATTTAGAAGCCTCCTTGCAAGGTCCCAGCAACCCCAAGCCAAGAGCTCTTCCCCCTGGATGGAGAGGCAGGCTTTGTAATTGCCATTGATCGTAGGTGTCAAGCTGTTGTGAGCAAGCATTTCAGGAAGAAGGGAGAAGAATGGGGTGAAGGGGCATTGGGAACCATGGGAAGTGTGTAGTTGCCATGATTCCTGACATGCTGGTTGATATTGTTATTTGACTCAACAGATCTTTCCTTGATATGTTTTTGTAAAAGGTTATTCAAAAACAGTTTTATAGTGTCATGTCATTAGCTTATGTCTGGGATATTTAGGGGTGTGTGTTAGTATCAATATTTAACCTTGTTTAGATAAAGGTTGCAGATGATCATCAAACAAGTCTTCAGACTGGGGTTTAATGTACGACTATATTTTGTATTTGATAACACATCAATCCATTGTCTGCGTACTGGTTTTATATACAGTGGTACCTCGGGTAACAGACGCTTCAGGTTACAGACTCCACTAACCGAGAAATAGTACCTCGGGTTAAGAACTTTGCTTGAGGATGAGAACAGAAATCGCGCGGCGGCAGCGCAGCAAGTCAGCAATGAAATCATGAAGCAATGGCTCCCCTCTTGTGGAATGCTGTCTCTAGGGAGGCTCACCTTACGCCTTCATTACATATCTTTCGGTTCCAGGCAAAAGCATTCCTCTTCTCTTATGCCTTTGGCTAATTAAACAATCTATGGCCTTTAAAACTGGGGTGGGGTAATTGTTTTTGTTTGTTACTACGTTATGTGTTCTTGTGTTTCTATATTCTAAACTTCCATGTAATCCTCAGATGAAGGGTAGAATAGAAATCTAAATAATAATTATATATATTTAGAATGCCTGGGTAAATACAAATGTCTTGACATGGTGTCTAAAAATTTGTAGAGTAGGTGCTGGGGCTCCCTCCTTAGGGTGAACATTCCATTAGAGCACCTCCACTAAAGTGAAACCAGGGAAATTCATTCTTTTCTGTTAAAGGGTGTGTGCCGTATTTCCTGTATGTGTGGCTCCACCCCCCCCCCCGGGATGAGTGTGTGGTGCTGTGTGCTCTGTGAATGTGCAAGTGTGTGTGTGTGTTGGCATTTGACCCTCAGAGGGATGGTGAACTCTCAGTATGGCCCTCAAGCCAAAAAAGGGTTAGCTACCCCTGCCCTAGCCTCTTTAGAGATGTCCCACTCCACAGCCCTGCTGACTCATCTGACTCGAAAATTGTACACAAAGCCGGGAGCCTTGGTTCTGGCACTAAGCCCAAGTGTCGCACATTTTCTATGCCCTATGGATTTATATGTTGGGGGGACCAAACAGGAGGCCCATTCAGGTCTCTGTGTAGCATCCATTTCCACCTTTAGATTCTGTGCTGGTTTCTGGCGCACTTGCTTTAGAGGACAGTGCATATTTTCTCCGACTCTTCGTAAGACAGAACAATCCCTCTAGAGGTCCATCATTATGCAGATTAGGATGCCTGGATGTGCTCCCAAAGACTGCTCTCCAGGCAACAGAAGGGCAGGAGGCAAGGGGAGATAACTAGTTCTGCGCTTTTGAAAACTAGGATGCCTCTTCTGCGGCTGGTAGGGTAGGGGAAGAGACAACATAGGTCAGGTTCCCATGTTGAACTTAGGGGGAGCTGTTCTTTCGTCACATGACAGGTGACAGAATTCACAGTGCCATTTGCAAGGTTTGCAGAATACATCTTGCTGATAAAATCAGAGGAAAACCTTTTTTTTTCTTTTTTGAATTTACTCGTTGTGTATTGAGGCCTTTTATGATTCATCAGTAAGTAAATATAAGCTAAGGGAGTGATTTGTTCCTAACAAGCTTATAAAATACTAGAGTCATTTGTGAGTTTATTGGAGTTCTGATTATAAACATTCCCTCATGCACACTTCTTTATGTCAAATTAACATTCAAAATACAAATACTGTAGCTTTGTGTTTTTTACTATTATTATTTGGTAATCTCTTTCTAAATATTTGTGTTTGGTGCAACAAGAGATTACGTGCACCACATTTCTGATTAACCTGAAACTCTCTGGAAATACTTTATTTATTCCGTGTGTGTGTGTGTGGTTGTGGTTGTTTTTCCAGGCATTTTGTTTGAAGTTTACTGTTCCCAGAGTCCATCTTTTTGTTCAGTCTGGTCTATCCATGAAAGCGATGTCAATCTGAGATAGTAGAATGGGTTGCACCACTTAAGATTCTGGGTGGTGGATCCTGGTGGTTCAAATGCATAAGTAGTACAGCAAGAAGAAGTGTTGTGTTCCTGCTCTTTGCCTGAAGTGCTGGTCTTTGGTTTGCAAGGAGCAGTAGTAGTTGTTTTACCAGGGGTAGGCAACCTAAGGCCCGGGGGCCAGATGCGGCCCAATTGTCTTCTCAATCCGGCCCACGGATGGTCCTGGAATCAGTGTGTTTATACATGAGTAGAATGTGTCCTTTTATTTAAAATGCATCTCTGGGTTATTTGTGGGGCTTGCCTGGTGTTTTTACATGAGTAGAATGTATGCTTTTATTTAAAATGCATCTCTGGGTTATTTGTGGGGCATAGGAATTCGTTCACTGCCCCCCCCCAAAAAAATTAGTCCTGCCCACCACATGGTCTGAGGGATGGTGGACCAGCCCATGGCTGAAAAAGGTTGCTGACCCCTGCTTTAAACCATAGAGATTTGTGCTGAAAAACAGCAGATATATGGGTAAAAACTTGCTAAATTAGCATGGGCTGGAAATACAGATTTTACTCATCTCTAAATCGACTTGCCTTAGTGC
This sequence comes from Podarcis liolepis, assembly GCF_965112155.1. Taxonomy (NCBI): domain Eukaryota; kingdom Metazoa; phylum Chordata; class Lepidosauria; order Squamata; family Lacertidae; genus Podarcis; species Podarcis liolepis. The sequence continues at coordinate 36,025,995 of NC_139561.1, read as the reverse complement.
TTTCTGCCACGAATTTCAGTGTGTGGAAAGGGAAGTTGAGCATTTTCTATAACTGGAGTTCGTGGACATCCCAACAAAGGAGATGTACAGATTCTCCTCCACATTGTAAGTGCTGTTCAGGATCATACATGACAGAGCGGATTGCATAAATGCAACAGGGGATAGTTTGTTAATTGCAGCAAAACTTGCAGAGGTTTGGAGATTCCTTCTTATGGATACCTAGGGCCCTTTCTAAAACCAGGTTTTCTATCTTGGTTGCCTGAGCCTAATGGTGAAATCTTTCCCAACCCCTGTATTGCAGGAAAGCACGAACCACATAGACTTGAATAAGGAACATAATTAATTTCTTCCACCAAGAAGTTGATCTGAAGCCAAATGCACACTTTGAAAATGCAGCTCATTCTGTTACTTTTTTTTTTTTTTTGGCAATATCTAGACGTATCAAACTCCCAGCGTTACCATTTTTCATTAAAGTGATGTTTCTAACCACTGTGGACAGCTTTCATATCCCTTGAAAACATAATAGTAAAATTGTCATAAGATTGAAGTAGGCATAGAAGATTTTATTAACGAATCTTCAGCTCATAAAATACATCAGTGTTGTGCCAGCCTAGATCATATAAATGTATTTTGAATGCAAAATTATATTTCAGCTGAAAGACAGAGGGATTCAAAGAATATGAGCAACATGATGCCAATGCAAAATGGCATGCTCACAAAGAGTTGTGGATAAGGGGTATGGGCAGTGCAAGATTCGTAGGCTGTATCCCACCTGGCAAAGCTTTTTCTTCTCTTTATCCCTAGAAGGTTCAGATTGTAGATGGATAGGCCTTGGAAGTTCCTAGGCAACCTTAAGGCCTTGGTTTGCTTTTTCTTTAGAGTCTTGTTAGGTGAATCTGTATGTTAAATAAATTAATAATTCGTGCTTTATCCCCACCTATGGAAGAGGAATAGAATCACAGGACTGTAGAGCTGAAAGGGACCTGAGGATCATCTAGTCCAACCCCCTGCAAGGCAGGTATCTCAGCTAAAGCATCCGTGACAGATGACCATCCAACCTCTACTTAGAAACCTTCAAGGAAGGAGAGTCCACAGCCTTCTGGTGGAGACTGTTCCACTGTTGAACAGCTCTTACTGTCAGAATGTTTTCCCTGTACAGTGGTGCCTCACAAGACGAAATTAATTCGTTCCGCGAGTTTTTTCATCTTGCGATTTTTTCCTTCTTGCGAAGCACGGTGTCGGGAAAGTTTTGGAAAAGCTTCAAAAATCACCAAAGCCTTCAAAAACCTCAAAAAGGCTACCATGAGTTGCTCCTCGAAGTCAAGTCGCAACTGTATTAACGGTGTTAAGAAAAAGGAAACAAACTTGCAAGACGTTTTCGTCTTGCGAAGCAAGCCCATAGGGGAAATCGTCTTGCGAAGCAGCTCAAAAAACGCAAAACCCTTTCGTCTAGCGAGTTTTTCGTCTTGCGGGGCACCACTGTATGTTTAGTTGGAATCCCCTTTCTTGTAACTAAGCCATTGGTTCGAGTCCTACCCTCCAGAGCAGGTGAAAACAAGCCTGTGCCCTCTTCGGTTGGAAAAATAATAAAATAATAAACAGAAAATCCTTTCTCTGTTACAAGATGGCAAAGGGCTCATCCTGGCCAATTCTGGTGCCAATTCTCTCTTGGGGTCTGTATGGCTTTGCACTCGATTCTTTGACGCACAAGCTGAGATTCTTCAATGCTGGGCAGTTTCAGGTCTTCTCCATGTGCACAAGACATAGCCCTCACTTTTTGATGTCCCATTCCTAGCCAGTTCCACCAACCTGGAACTCAGAAAAAGGACTCTTCCAGGGGGAACCAGCTGTGCCTGCGCAGACTCCTCCACACAGTCAGGAAGAACCAGAGTCACACAGTCGTGTAGAGAAGCCTGTGTGAGTAGAGCTAGCACCCTCTTCAGATCTTTGCTGCAGCTCAGCAGGGCCAAGTTGCCAGACACATTTATTTATTCATTTATAATAATGTATAAACTGCTAAACCAAAGAATATGTAAGCAGTGAACATAAACCAATTTAAGACACACACACACACACGCGCGCGCGCGCACACACACACACACACACACACACACACATATATATATCAGGAAAACTTGTTTGCATGTCTAGGTAGACCTGTCAAAAGAGAAAAGTGCTTAGCAGGTGTCTGAAACAAAATAGGGTGCCTACATGATGGGAATAGGTAGGGACTTCCAAACACACAAGTGCAGCCACACTGAAAAGCTTGACTCCTTGCAGATGTGGACTGAACATTGTGTGGTACTTGCAAGAAGCAGTTGAGTTAGCAAGGCAATCCCTCAAGTGCACTGGTCCCAAGCTGCTAAGTGCTTTATTTGCTGATAGTAAGACCAGTAGCAAATTGACAGCTGCAGCAGATGTGTCGTGGTGTTGTATGCTGGTGGGATCTCACTCCTGTTAGTGCAGTATGCTGCAGCATTGCTAACTTGCTCTTCTGGACCAACTACAAGGGGAGCCCCACATAGACTGTGTTGCAGGAATCCAGTCTTCAATATTTTTTTCTATGCTTTCTCATCCTCATTCATGTACATAAGAATGATGGTGTGTTTTTACTCATTGGTCTACAGTGGTGGGTTGGGACTCACTACTGGCTCACAGCCTGACCAAAGGTGGGTTAAGAATAGGAGCAGCAGCACCATACAAATAAATGGTTTTTAAAAACTGAGTCCCCACCCCAATTGTTTGGACTAAATGTGAGTCCCAAGTATGACAAGATTCAGGACTAAATCTGATTATCAGCACTAGCTACAGTTTCAGGCCAGTAATGATGGAAGCAGATTTTAGCATAATAAACATTACACATCAGGAAAGCATTTATTGAAACAAGAATATGTCATTTTTTACCTACAAGTCATACCATTGCTGTGTGTCTCTGAGGACATTTTATTCTAAAATGAAACAAAAAATCTTGACTGAGTAGCCTGTCACCAATATGTGTGTGTCTCTAAAAATCTAAAAAGGCATCCAAAGCTGTCAAATACCTGGAATTCAATCTGTTAACTTCTCCATTCCGGTGACTTCACTCATTTAATTCCTCCAGGTCAAGATAATGAGGATGATGACAAAGATTATATCGTTAATGTAACATTAATTCAGTACCAACAGTATGCTAGGCTTTGGCTAGAGATGTGTGAATTGGATAGCAAGTCAGAGAGAGGAAGACGAGGTGTGGAAAAGTGGATTTCTGGACTCTTCTAATGTTTTATATGAAGGTAGCTTTTCAAATTATGATCATATGGATGTGAGCCTCCTTAATTCTGATAGGTAGGCTAAAGATGGAGACTTCACCAAGCCCCCCCCCCCCCAGTGAACTTCAAGACTGAGCTGGGATTTCCATATCCAGCACTTTACTCATTATACCAGATGAAATTTCCTTGAGTTATGAATGACAAAATATAACACTTGTGTAGCAATGAAATCAGGGGTTGAGAACCTCTGTCCCACCAGATGTTGAACTGCAGTGTATGCTTTCTCTCTGTTGATCTACATACACACACACACCTGTTATGAAAACTTCTCAAGCTGGTTTACAATAAAACCTGTTAAAAATACCATAACAGCAATAAGATAAATCAGCACAAATGACGAATAACTCGCAACAGTGGCCAGCAAAGGTCTCGGTAAACTAACCAATTCCAGCAGCTTCATATATATATATATATATATATATATATATATATATATATATATGAGTACGGGACAAGATGGTACCCGAGCATAGCTGCCTGAGGGTTCAAGGCACTGGTAATGTTATCGGCCACAGGGGCTCACTGGCCTTTTGCAGTTTTAATGGTGAAGAGGAGCAGGTCTAGGAAGCTTTTGTCAGTGCCCAGCAGAAGTGTGCACCCTTGGTAGATGCTGAGCCATGTTGCTAGCTCTGCATTTTTTGGAGGTGTTATTGCAGTCATTTGGTCCCCTCATATCCTGAGGTCCATTGGGGAACATGGGCTTTCTCTGTGGCGGCCCCCATTTGTGCAGTTCTCTCCCTAGAGAAGTTCATTGGGCACCCCCTTCCCCCCTTCAGATGTCAAGATGATATATTTTTATTTCCTAAAGCACTTGGCTTTTGATATTCTTAAACCCCTGCCTGTTTAGTGTGCTTTATTTTCTATAAGTGCAGGAATTTATTCTATTTTATATTGTGTCTAAAAAGCAAAACAAACCCCCTGTTATTTCTTATTTTTGCATTCTACTTTGTGGACTTTTTTTGAACGTCAGAAGGCAGACTGTAACCCTCCCAATTAGCTAACTAAAGAAATGCATAAATCCAGATAGGTGCAGCTGTGCTGAATTTCTCAGCATGCATAGTAGGTGGGTCCCTGCATAGTCTGTTAATGCAGATTACTTATATGCAGGCTTGTGAAATGCTGCGCGGACATTAAAGGTGAGAGGCACTTAAGTATAGCAAAGCCACCCAAGCAAAGGATTTCAGCTTCTACCTGGCTAAATAAGTATAGATAGTTTTCTTTATGATATGTGACTGGATTATTTTCCAGTTGATTTCCAGCTCTGGCCCCAAGTGGCCAACAGATCAAAAAAAGATAAGGGTCAGTTACAAGGTTGAGCTCATTCTCTGTTGCTATAGTAACTGACCTCCATCAACCCTCGGAGGACTTACACCCAGTTCCCCAGGTGATGCTTTTGCTGTCCACGCCATCAATCCCATGCTCTTCAAAAACCCAGGCTCCTTAATTGTCAGGGTTCTGTTCTGAACAGTTGCTTTTGTCCCACCGGTCCCACGCAAAGACCACCCGAATTCATTTGTGATTTCCAAAGGCACTTGGCTGAGAAAATGCTCAGAGGAAGGGGCCCAGAAGGATGCCGGGAGAGTGTTATGGGTGAACTGAGGTGCCGTTTTTAAATCTCTTTTTCGTTGATTTTATGTAATTTTGTAGTTTGTGCATTGTACCCCTCCCTGAGAGCAACAATGGTGAAGAGCAGGCTTTGAATATGCCTAATAACTGTGAGCTGGGGGCCACCAATGGGCCTCTGCCCTGAAGCCCACCACCTGCTCATGCTTTTGGGTTGGACAGATCCTAGTAGCAGCAGTTCCAAAAGTAGCAGGAATAGACCGGGAATAGAGGAAGGGGTTAAGGCAGGGAAGCTGGTAGAGGAGGGGGAAGTGAATGTACCACAAGGAACAGGGAACACAGATAAAAGAAACTGTCAGTTCAGGCATATGCACAGGGTACAAGTTAATTGGGAAAGGGGAGAAGAAATGGCAGGAGATAAGTTGGAATACTTTGAGGAGCATTTGGGGAGGAGGGGAAATACAGTATAAAATGCCCTCTTCACTTAAGAGTTTCTGAATCAGCCAATTCTGCCTGGAATGGGGAGGAGCACTGCCACCGTGTAAATATATAGTAAAATATTAGAAAATGGGTCTTCAAATACATGTTTGGGTTAAAAGGTGGGTCCTGAGTTTGAAAAGGTTTACGATACCTGATCCAGGCCCTAGGGAGCAGTTGCAGAAAGTGGAGGAAGGTGCAGCTTTCTTCCTCGATTTCAGTGGGGTAACAAGACCATGGTACATTTTGAGATAGAAAACAGGCTAATATCTTGACATTGAAAAAACAGGGGTTTCTTAAATGAAAAATGGAAGTACTAACATTCCAACATGGCAATAGCAATTAGATTAGCTGAGCCAAGGCTTTCTTTCTTGCCAATGGTCTAAACGATTCTTTGCCTAGAATTTGGTCCCGTTATCCTCACTGCAGTGTTTAATGACAAATCAATACCGCAATTGTGTTGTCTGTCTGGAGTGTGTAATGAGTGCTTCCCTCGTTCAGGTTTCTTTAGAGAGGCTCCTTTGTGATACAAGTTGATTTCATTCATTCATTCATTCATTCATTCTCCTGCTCACATCTGTGGAAGGTAAACTCCTGAAACGGTTTGTACATTAAACTACTTAAACAGTGCTACCATTTCCTGTTTTGCACAGTATGGCCAAGTAAATCAAATGCAGCCTAAGAGAATTATTGGTGTGCACGTTCTGCCTCTTCTAGGTTAGGGAGGCCCAATGTTAGTGCCATTAATGAGGTTCCCCAAAATCCTGGAATCACCTCTGCAAATCATTTTCTTCTTCCGTAACTGATAACACTAGTGCACTGTCTATTCTAGTGCCAATTGAAGTTCCACTTGCTGACCCTCTAAAAAAACAACAATATACAAGATAACAGGACAAGACACATTATCTTTTAACTGGGTGGGTTATAGATATTTAACATTTGGTTGCACCAGATTTCAGCATCCCTGTATTCATTAGGAGTGTAGTTAAGGAAGGGATTTATGTGCTTCACTCCTACAAGTAAAGCTCATCTGCTTTCATTACCCTAATTTGTTGCAATGAAGCAGAAATGGACTGTTCTGGGAAGGAAACAGTGTGTGATTTACATGCAGGTGTCAAAAATGAGTGTCAGGTTGTTTTAAATGTCTTCACAGTAAAGCAGGAGGCTACTCCCCCCACCCTTTCCCTTAAGGGAGAATGTTGTTTTATTAAATCAGTCTGGAGAGGTCGTGGTTTTGATTTGTTTCTAAAGTAGCAGTAAAGGCTATTGTCTTTTTCCTACATGTACACATCTCTCCTTTGTTCTTGGTTTGATAGGGTGTCAGCCTATGCCACTTGTGTTGTTCCTTTTGCGTTGCCATTAATACAGTTTATAATTAGGATTTCAGGGGCTACAAGTGCATGGGCTCCACACGGTATTATTAATTATATGGAGACCTTGCCAGGAGGCTGCCACTGCCATCTCTCTTACGGGCTCAGAGACTCATTGCAACTTGCATCAAGTGCACATTTTCTGCCACCGGAATCGCTTGAATGTCAAGGCGTGGCAGTGCCACTGCACTAAGCAAGGCAGCGCGAGAGAGTAGGAAGTGCAGCAGCAAAGCGTGGTCCTATCAACACCATGCAAATGCATTTGAACTTAAGAACAATGGGAGCCGGAGCCTCGCCACTGCAGTTCATCCGGGTCAGTGCAACTCACTAATCCTCACCAACAGGCAGTAAATTATGTACTTCCATATTCGCCCCTGTGCTTGCCTTTAGCATTGCTGGGCACCACCCAGGTTTCACCTTCAGGATTCAGATAATCAGCTCTCATTCCTACTGGCTTTCCCTCAAGACCTGTATGGAAATAAGTATATGTGTCTGCCAGGGATCAAATGCTTTTGGAGACAAAAGTAGGTACTGGGAACATTACAGAATACTATCATCTCCCCACGACACTTTTACACAAAGCGCTCTGTTCCTCTTTTGGCCTGACATAGTTTCTGCCTGATAAAATCCCGCAGGCCTGCTTGTTTTAAACAAGGACCACGTTTCTTTCTCTGTCTCCCCCCCCCCCCCCAGTGCAGAGAAATGAAGTGTAAAATTAATGCTTATTATTCTGAACTTGGGAGACAGAGAAAGAGACCTTAAGAATCTGTGATTTGATGCCGTGTTTGCTCAGCACTGAATCAATAGATCCACAAGCAGATTGCAGGGTTAAGGAGAATAATATGGAGAGACACCAGCACAGCAAGTGGTAGCAATCTGCTTTTTTATGTTAAAAATGAGATGGGTTCCATATTTTACCTGTTAGGCTGGTCTCTCCTATGAATACCTGTGACGCCGCTTCCATCTGACGATGTTCCCTCCCATACATGTCAGGCACAGGAAGGAAATAACTGGGTGTGTTCTTTTATGAAAAAAAACCCTAGTGCTGCATGTCCAGTCACTATGTTGCCAGCACCGTTCCACTTCTTTAACATTTCCACATGCAATCTTTTAGCTGAGAAAAGCATCCTCCAAAGTTCACCATGGTTCTAGCTCTCAGTTTTCCTTTCTTTCTGCTTAGCATATTTATATCCCACCTTTGCTCCAGTAAGGTTGCACACATGTTTCACTCCCCCACCATTGTATTCTCACAACAACCCTGTGAGGTAGATTGGGCTGACAGAAGGTGAATGGAATACCATTACCAAGTGAGCTTCATTTCTGAGTGGGGTTCTGAACTTGGAAGCCCCCATAATCCAAACTTCTAGAACCACTGTGCTACATTGACCATCGTATGATGCTAAGAAAGTATCGGCAATTCCTCTCCACATCTTTTGGGTATTTTTCTTAATTTTGAATTTGAGAAAAGGGAACTGTTTCTCATGCTAAATCATAGGAATTTCTCCTCTCTTTTTCCTCTTTCTTACTCAACTCACTCTCTCTCTCCCCCTTCCTTTTTTATTTCTTTCTGGATGGATTCATTGACATAGAAAATATATAATAGACTCCTGTGGGAGTGCAACAACAACAAAAAACCCAACTGGTGAGAAGAAGGCCTTATAATTCAGAAGTGGATTTGCAAATCAAAAGGTCTTGCCTCCAGTGGGACGAATTTCCACATCTGCGGGAACCTATTATGTTTTTATTTTATTTTTGTTTGAGTTTTGTTTGTCGTAGCTTTAACTGTTTGAAATACTTCCAGACTTGCCCCCAAATGGTATACAATTAGCATTAACCAAATATGTGAAAACTGGGAATATAATTCCCATACATGTGTTTGGTTGTTTGGCTTGTGAGGAGAGCAGGTATAGTGTATGGGAGTGGGCTGTGAAACACAAAGGCCCCTGGTTCAAAGACCACCTGTGCCGTGATGTCATTAGGTAGCCATAGCTAAGAAACACTCTGAATCAGCCCTGCATCTGCCAAATGGGGCTGATAATACTTGCCTACCTTACTTACAGGACTGTTGTAAGGAATTTAGTGATCTAATGTATGTGAAGCTCAAAAGTGTTCTATATGTAAATGCCTGCCAGTTGCACTTCATGCACGGACTCTGGTCTGTGGAAAGTTATGGCATAATAAATTTGTTAATCTTTTAAGATGCCACGAGGCATTTGGTTATTTTTGCTTCAATGGAATAACATGACTTCTGGAAATGGATATATATGAAGGTAGTGGTGATTGCAATTCAGTTCTCATCCCAGCTTGTGGCTAATAACCCGTTTCTTTTCATATCAAAAGATTGCACTCTCTGTATCTTTATCCAATGTGCTTAAATAATAGTTCTCTAAGCCATGAAGAAACTATGCTACCGGACATGGTCTTGGAGGCACATGATGCAGCAAACATATTGACGTTAATAAGACCTAGACGGGGGAGTGGCTGGGACCCCTATCAGCACTGCCCCACCTGTGCTGACCCCTGACCAGATATGTTTTATATCAGGGGTTAAAAAACATTTATCACCTTGAGGGCCACATCTGCTTATGGTGGGGTGGGGGGAGATATGGACTGACATTTTGATGTCCATAGTGTTCTGTGTACTCTGAAAAAACATACATGCCTGAGCAGCACCCATCCCACAGTAAATATCTCTCTGGAAGGAACTTAGATCAGGGGTGGGAAGCCTCAGGCCTGCGGGCCAAGTGTGGCCCTCCAGGCCTTTCTTTCCGGCCCTCAGCACTCTCCCCACACCATACCCCTCACTGGCTCTGCTTTGCATCCTCCTTGAGTGTTTTTGCTTGGCTGGGACATACCCTTGAACTGTGACAATGCTTCTTGCTTGTCTGGACAGAGGATAGAGAGGGATGTGTGAGTGTGTGTAGAAAAACCCCTCCTTGTAAAGTTTACATAGTTGCCGTGCCCTTGTGCCCTTTGCCCGCTGGTATGTGGCCCTCAGAAGGGTGCCCAGAAGTGGATGTGGCCCTTGGGCTTTAAAAAGCCCCCAGCCTTTCCTGCTCTGAACTCCCTCCCCCTACCTGTTGTTTTTGGCTCCGGGAGAGTAACCTAGGTACTTCCAGATAGGGCTTAATATTGCAAACAGTTGATTCAGGTGGGTTGCCAGCCCTAGCACCAGTACCATACACAAACACACACACACACACACACACACACACACACACACACACACACGAGTTTTTGTTGTTGTTCTCATATTGTGTACTCTGTCCCTGAATTGTGGAAGGTTAAACACATTTAGTTTTCGTGGACAATATAGGAAATACAAATCCTCATTGAGGGAGGAACTAATTGCCCCACTTAGAATGGATTTTTTTTTCTAACTTGGCTGGCTCAAACCCTCATTTCAGGATCCCTGCTGTTCCTTTAGCATTGACACCTTCTCTTGAATTTGTTACAATGCAAAATGAGTTGAAGGTAGCAGCATTTTGGCCTTCCGTTTTCTATGGCCTCACCTGAACCTCCTGCACTTTTCGATGTGGGTTTGAGTATTCTTAATAATATATATGTGTGTGTGTGTTTTATATGCCCGCAGCAGTGCTGTTGTGTCTGGTGTCTCTCCTTCTGTTTTCGCGGAGCGTAGAGGCATGGCATTGTGTCACAAGCCTGAGGAAACAGGAGTGTATGTTACTGGTGGTTTGATCACAATGTCACTTCCATCAGGGCTGTAAATAGAAATGCCCCTCAAATTTGACTTGCGGCTGTACACCTGAATACACTACAAGCATACTAACGCATGCTTTTGTAAAGGGGTGGGGGGAAGGCGGTGTTGCAAGTAAAGCATCTTTGGGTCCCGGAAACCATGCAATCCAGTGCTGTGATTTCTCGCCGACTACTGCATTTCAGACGCTAATCTGCTGTGTCACTAACAAGTTGTATCATTTGAACCTTGCAGAGGAAGGCATCAATCATGAGTGCAAGCTGTGTAACCAGATGTTTGACTCTCCGGCAAAGCTCCTGTGTCACCTGATTGAGCACAGCTTCGAGGGGATGGGAGGCACATTCAAATGCCCTGTTTGTTTTACAGGTAAGACAGTCAGACCCAGACAAGCCTCTGTGTGCATGGCTTGATCCGGAAATGACACACAGGGGAGTTTTAAAATACAGTATTCCTTTCCTTGGAAGGGGGGAAACCACTACCAGAAAAGCTTTTGAATATGATCTCACAAACCAGAGCTACCTGGAAGGGCGGCCTTTCTCTCCTTCATTCCTCTTACTGGGCAGTATTTTCCACAGTCATTTAAACCTCCTGGTGGGAACATTTAGAATTATTTCTGTATTCCAATGTGCAGTGATTTTACGGTGCGGTCGTGTTGGATCTTGATGTGGGAGACTTGGGTTCAGGTTCCTTGACAGCCTTGACCTTGCTAACTCTCTTGGGCAAGTCACTTATGCCAAGCCCTGGTTCTCCATCTCTAAACTGAGTACTAGTGATCACTCTTACAGGATTGATAAAATAGCCAATGTGCAATGCTCATAATGCATATTCAGTGTTAAAAGTGGTGTATTAAGCATTTTTGGTTGTTTGTTTGTTTGATTTCTATTTTGCCTTTCTTCCATCATGGAACTTGAGGATCAAATTAAGGTGTAACCATCTCATTCTAGTAAACAATGGTTTATTACACCAAAAAGAAAAAAGGGGGGAAGCCTGCATGCACACATCACCCCTTTCCTCATTAAACTACAGTTTTATGTTACATCTTCACTGAGAAACTGTGGTTTATCACTGTCTAGGCCCCAAGTTATGAAACCAGGATCTAAATAAAGTTAACGCTAATCAGGAATCTGAGCTCAAGAAAGTATGGTTTATTAGACTAGAGTTGTTATGACTGCACTGGCCCAAAGTGGCATCCATAGAGTTCTAGGGGGTCCCCCATCCGGCCACTGCCCAAACCAAGACTTACTTAGCTTCAGCTAAGTTGGAACATCCTATGCCATCAGACCACAGTGACGATTCTTGTTATAATTACTATTTGCTGGGGTCTCAATATTCTGTTTCTTCTGTGTGTTTTCTAAATAAGATTGACAAGTGATCCAAGGGTGAAGTGTAAAGTAAATGTTCATGCTATACTCAGTGCATGACTGTGTATACGTGGGAAATCTGGGCAACTCTCTCAGCCATTCATAAAGCACCCCTTCATTTCCATGTGCATGTGTATTGGGGTAGCCATAATGATCTTTATATCTTAACCATGGTTAAGAGACTGGGAGCAGGCTGCAGAATCAGGTCTTCCCTCATCCCCACATTCAAAAAAATCCCCCAAACCATGCCATCATTTGTCATCATAAAGTGTAGGGTATCAGTATATCTGCACTAAACATGCCTAATTCAAGCCCAATGCATTTCAGTGGATCCTGCATGTGACTGGAAATGCTGCAGCCCAGGTAGGGAGTGGTGCTGCTTTTCAGGCACATACCATGACAGTGCTGAGTTTTGCCACTGCCTGATGGTTATTGGCTTATGGTAACACAGAGTGGCTTTTCCACTGGTGGCACCGGTGTGTGTTGTGGAAAGCCCTTCCTGTGTCTCTGCTAAAAGACAGGAGGTCCCAATCAGTGCTGCCATTGCCCTGGCTTCTGAAGGCACGTTTGTTTAGGCAAGCATCCCCCTGAACTGAACTTACAATTTTACTGTTTAAATAGATTCAATTGCTACACTTTTTAATTGTTTGTTTTAAGATATAGTTTAATTAACAATGCTTTAATGTTGTTGTGCATTTTAATTATGCATTGGTTGTATAGTTGTAGACCGCTTAGAAGCCATTTTGGCATATAGGTGGTCTACAAATTAAAAAGTAATAAAGTAGTAAATAGTAGCGTGGGTCTGGATCTAACACACAATTTGTAAATAAATGGAATGGGAAGGGAGGAGAAGGACAAAGCCTGCTCCTGTATCTTTGGCAACAGGCCAAAGGTACAGGCACACAGGTGTCCATATGAATTCGACTATGCTGGTCATTCTCTCTGACAACGCTGCTGTTTCTTTTCTTCTTTTTTGTTCTTCTAGTTTTTGTACAGGCAAATAAATTGCAGCAACATATCTTTGCTGTCCACGGGCAAGAGGATAAAATTTACGATTGTTCCCAGTGTCCACAGAAGTTCTTCTTTCAGACCGAGCTTCAGGTACCTTTAAAAAAAGATTACATGCAAATCTATGCCATTTGTTCCAGTTGTTATTATATGTGAGAAATAACCTCATTTTGAGTGAGTATCAAGAGCATCTTCTGTCTCCCCCCCACCCCCCCAACCCATGCTTATTTCCTTGCAACATCAGAAATTCTTCCCTCTCCCTCTCTTCCTATCTCTGGGTGCAATCTCAAAAAAAAAAAAAAAAAAGTCCTCTGAGTACGGGCAGCATAAATAAATAAGACCCGACAACTCTAATCATTCGCTCTGAGGATTTCACTTGACAGGACGCCTTACAACGCACTGCCACGTCCACACCGAGCACAATGTAAATAATTTCTTCCCATTGGTTAATAATTTAAGGAAAGATTAGCATACAAAAACTCAAGTAACATTTTGACATCCTCCATCTCTTCTTCCCCTCCACCCCTTTCCCAGTTTTATAAGCACACACTTAAGACAATTGTGGCTCCCTTTCGAAAACCCAGAGCAAGCAAACAAGCAAACCAACCAACCAACCAAGCACATTTCTTCGGTTTTTCATTACAGCTTGGGTGTGATTGAGAAGTATGGGTTCAGGATTGGGAGATGCAAATCATGGACAGGATGAGGCCTGTAGCAAAAGCATGACGGAATCTGGACCATGGATGTACCATTGGCTCTTAGGCAGCTAGAAGGCTGGGAAATTGGGAGGTGGTAGGTTTGAGGGTGATGATCCCTGTGACCCTTCAGATGTTGCTGGAGTCACAACTCCCATCAGTCCCAGCCAGCCAAATCAGGGGTGAGTCCAGCCATATCTGGAGGTTGAGGGAACCATATCTGCAGCTCTGCCTTGTTCAGTGCTAGCTGAGCAGGGTTGAGTAAGGAGTCTGCCACACCTCAGATGAGGAGGGTAAATTCTGCTGCCACTTGAGAGGGCAGTCAACTGATTGAATGCTCTTACCTGCACAAAGAGAGCGAGGTGTCAAGAAGACGTGGTTCCAGCACCAGTTTTCTTGATTCAGGGATTTTTTTTGTATGTACGAAGGAGCATTCAGCCAGGTGACGTCCCGCCCCACTCTCCTACCTGAAGTGGTATAGCCTAGACACAGAGTTGCCACCTCACCTGTTGTCTGACAGTGCCAGGTGTCTTAAGTGGCATCCAAACAATGTTAAGCTTAGTTCTGCAACCTAGTTTTTCCAGCTTGCTTCTATAGCACCAATTCTGTTTCTTCCCCAAGACACCCAGCGAGTGGCAGTGGTTCTTACTACCCCACCTGGGCATTATTTTACCCAAATAAGTGCAGTGGTCTCTAGCCAGTAACAAAGCAGGAGCTGGCTGAAACGTCCTGGTTCACACCCCATAATCTCTGCACGATGTGCCATTCACATATATGCAGGTGAAAGCCTGCATTGCAATTTCTCGGCAGGGGTGGTGGTGACAGCTGCAGGCTGCAGTCCACAGTCCCCTGACGCTCCCAGATACCTTAGGCCAGCCCTCAGGCACAAGGACTCTGGGAACTCCCTCTTGGATGCTGGCACCCTCCTGTTCCAGTAATCGGTGGCTGAACAGATGCGGTTTTGGCTTTTAATGTAAGGAGATTTCTAGGGAAAGTAGGCTTGATATTATCAGTTGTAGACAGAACACACTCAAAAGCTCACATTTTGACCTTCAGTGTGGAACATGCCACAGTGTGCAGCACCACATCGTCAACACTACGATTACCATTGCACTTCTAATCCTGAACTTGCCATTTCTGAAATTTTCAGCTCAGCCTTCTAACTTTTAAGGGACACACCAAAAATACTCTCATTCTCGGCCTTCCGCATCATACGTATTTTATGAGGTTAACGCTTCTCCCAAAATGTTACTGCAGCCCCCTGGTATATATAATCATTTTATGGAATGGTGCACCATGCCTCATTTAAATCTATTAGCTTTATAAACCATGATGTACTTCAACTTTGGAGAGTTGTGTGTGTGTATTATTATTTTTTTAATTCATCTTCCGCAATTCCCAGGCTGCTGCCTCTTGTGTCTTGCTGTCATGCTGCAGAAGGGATGGTTGATCTTTTCACTTTGTTGATTTTATTTTATTTTTCCCCTGGGGGGACCCTCTTCCTTCCCCTTGTTCTAGCAAACTCATTTGCATAAGTGTACAAAAGTTTTAACTATACCTTGTTAATATTTCAGTAAAGTCAGCAGTTTTTTGTTTGTTTGTTTGTTTCTCTGCTTTTGCATCTCCTGTCTTTAAGGAAGCCAACAATACAGTTGGTAAAAAAGCAAACTTGATGAAGATGATGATGGTGGTGATGATGAATAATAATGGTAGAGATATTTCTTTCTCCTCCTCCTCCTACTATAAGTGTCTTGCTGCAATAATCAAAATGGCAGGATATTTCATAAGCACATCATAATTTCTTTGTGTCACTCTGTTGACATTTAAAAACTAGCTACTCATTACCAAAAATAAATATTTTATAAAGTGCCTTGCATTTTATAAAGTGGCCATTTATACCCTTAAGCTTAGTGGTTTGCTTGCCAGTACAGCCCACTCCTTCCAGCCAAGCAAGTAGGCATAGGATGATTTCAGAAAGGGGTTGGACAAATGTATGGAGGCTGGCAGAGTCTCAACACCTGGCATGGTAGGGCAAATGTCAGGGTCTAGAATGACCAACTGGGCTGACTCTGTTATCCCTTTGATTTTTTTTTTAAATCCTTCATTTGCATTTTAGGGCCTGACATCATCTTCATTTACCCCCAGAATATCTCTGGGTTCTCACATAGGGTCCAAGGGGATTCCTGAGAAATTAAAGTAGTGGCTGCTTTTCTGTCTAGCATGCTTCTTGCCAGCACCAGGCTTCTTCCCCTTCTTACTCAGGCTAAAATCTAGTATCCTTTAGGTGTTCATGCAGGAGGGGGTTGTAGGGGCAGGCATCCACCCCCGTCAAAATTCTGATCAGTGTGAATGGTGCCTGCTGGAAGGCTCCTGTACTTTGGGAGGCACTCCACACATTTTAGAACTCTAGTTTTATTTTTTAAAAAATCGGTGTGCAATGGGGACAGAGCTGCTTCTTGTTCCCATACCTTTTGTTTCTTGTTGACTTAATGTGAATGACTGAAGAGGGCTATGAGATATCAGAAATGTGATCCAAAATATTCTGCTAGGAAAAGACTTGTCACTCATCATGGAAGCAAATTTACCCGTAATTGGTAATGCTTTGCTGCCACTAATTCTTCAACATCTCACACTGGAATGTATTTAATGACCCTGGGAACATGTCTACTTAGCTCTTGAGTAAAATTTAAAATGAATTTATCCTTATTCATACAATAGAGAGACAAAAGGAAGTCTTCTGAATAAGGGAATGATTTCTACTTATCTCTCTTACAAATTGATCCATTGCTGCTTTCAGCCACCAGATCATTGGTAGGATTTGCTTGAAAATCCTCTACCACAAGGACACGCACTGCAGTCCTGTGCATCCCTGGAAACAATCAGTTCTCACCAACTGGGCACGGTCCTGGCAGCAACACCCACATGCCATGCAGACACAGAGGGAGCCAACCCTCGTAGGCCTGGGGGCATGCCCCCAGCACACAATGCACAGAGAACTAGGCAGCAGCCTCTGTCAGCATCAAGGGATCCTTGTCTTCTGTTAAAGCCAGCCACAAAGAACGGAGGTTGCTGGTTCAAATCCCTCTATAGGAAAAACATGTCTCCCTTGCTCCCAGATGGAGGACAAAGCTGCAAACAGGCTGTGGCGCCACAAGCAAGAGATCTCTGTGGCGTCTTCTGCTGGTGGTGCTGGTTTCCCCCTGAGGCCTAAAGTCCCTCATCTGGCATAACTCCAGTACAAGCTTGTGCCCTTAGTTTATTATAGAGTCAGAGAACTTGTACATAGACAAAAGCAGCATCAGATTTATCCAAGGCAGAGCAGTGTGTTGCCAGTGTCATTCTAGGCAAATATTATCCACCAGAAAAGGCTCATTGGGGAAGGGTATTGGTACGTGAGAGATCTGTAAACAAATTACAGTTGAGAACTGTGCACGCAAAATCATTGTGAATATATGCTGGCCCAACAGCAATCTCAATAAGCCAAGCAAAAATGGTTGTCTTGGGCTGATAGCCAATCCTTAAGAAGAAAAGAATGTTTATTTACTGTATGCCACTCTTTTGGCCAAGGTCCCTTTACCCTTCTATGGTTTTTTTTTTAAAAAAATATGGTTATGCAGTATCAGTGATAAACCTGACATGCCACTTATAAATACAGTGGTACCTCGAGTTACATACGCTTCAGGTTACATACGCTTCAGGTTACAGACTCCGCTAACTCAGAAATAGTACCTTGGGTTAAGAACTTTGCTTCAGGATGAGAACAGAAATCGTGCTCCGGTGGCGCGGCAGCAGCAGGAGGCTCCATTAGCTAAAGTGCTGCTTCAGGTTAAGAACAGTTTCAGGTTAAGAACGGACCTCCGGAACGAATTAAGTACTTAACCCGAGGTACCACTGTATACATTATAGTTTCATTAGCAAAACGTTTGTCATTATGATTGACCAGGGGAACAGATAGAGGGCTCAGTATTATGTCATCTCCTCTGATTGCCAATTTGTTTCTGGGATCAGTTCAAAGTGCTGGAGGGTTTTTTTACCCTTAAAGCCCAACATGGTCTGAATACCTTAAGAACATTATTCTCTGATTAAAAACCTGTGGAACATAGGAAGCTGCCTTATACTGAGCCAGACCATTAGTCCATCTAGCTCAGTATTGTGTATACTGGCTGTCAGCAACTCACTTTAGGGTTTCAGACAGAAGTCTCTCCAAGCCTTACCTGGACATGCTGAGGATTGAACTTGAAACCTTCTGCATGCAAAGCAGATGCTCTACCTCTGAGCTACAGCCCTTTCCTAACACCCAGAGAGGTAGTGGGCAGGTAGGTATAAGAGATGAGACTTCCTAGACTATTTCATGCCCTCCATGGGGAAGACCCTCCAGCTTTTGTTGTCGCTTGCCTTTTTTATTTAGCTTGTTGAAGTTGCTTTTGAGGCCAGCAGAAAATTCTGTACAGAATTCACACTTTTTTGATGCTGCTATTTTGATGCTGGCTACTTCCTGTCTGATTATTTCATAGTTACTGTTTCGTAAGGACGGAATTTATTACGTGGCTTTGACTATTTTACATAGAAAAGTAGAGCCAAAAATTACTGAGCTAAATCAACTGAAGGGATCCTTGGGATTTGCACTGTATACTGTGTCCCCCTGTGAGTCCCCTTTTATTGGGGAGCAAATGGCAGAGTTGTCAGGAACTGGGGGTCTTAGGTTGTATCCCCTGCCAACTGTCATTGATTGCAGTCTCTTTACCCCTTGGAGCTCAATGGGGAGGCCTTGAGAGATTATTTAGATTCCATCTATATAGCTCTGCTCAGATTTCTGTTTCCTTGTCACACTGGTGACTGACAAAAATGAAATGTTTAGCTCACATTACTCAGTTTACCATTAGGTTGAAAGACATTCTCTGTCTTTTCACTATAGATCCTCATCGCCTACCCTCCGTCCCCATTTCTGTTCTGTTGGCTTTAGGGTTCTTGGTTTTCTCTCTCCTTTGTGAGGCTTCACATGCTGTTCATATAACCATTTTATGGAACGGCAGTTGCATGATGGATGAGGGCAAGCGAATGGCCAGCAAAAAAAAAAAAATCTAGATGAACTGCCCACATCTCAGTTCCGTCTTTCAGCATCAGCACACGAAAGCGTCACTTGATCAGGTCAGGTTTCAGCCATGGTGTTGAGGTGCCCAAAGCCTTGACAACCTGCAAGGAAAACACACACACACAAACACACACACACACACACACAAAACTGGGGTGGGAAAATCATCATAGACAAAGCTTGTAGCGCTCAATCAGAATGGTGGAACCTAACGTCCTTAATTGCCTTAAGAACTGCATTAAGCAAATTGTGAATGAGTAGCAGGGCATTTACAGGAAACTCGAGGAGGGGGTTTGTCTCTGATCTTCCTCCCCACTGTTTTGTGGGGAACCATTGCGTAGCCACTGAAGTATTTGTGTTTAAAGGATTAGTTCCTGCTGTTTGCTTGTGTGCTGCTAATCATACAGTTTCCTCTTAAATGATTGCGAGGAAGGGAAGCTAAAGCCAAGGATAGAGCAGCCCACCGATGAGGCAGGTATGGAGGGAGCAGGCTACCTGCCAGTTCCTTCCTAGCACAGGTGTGATGATGTCTGATCGCTTGTTAGGAATCTTTTTTTCAGATTTGGAGGCAAGTCAAACCACAAAATTGCTGGAGCTCCTCTGGAGGAACCTACTCTCCTTTTGAGGCCAAAACTGTATATTATGGAGAATTCTCAGCTGTCTCTGAAACCAGGCACTCCACATCTCCTTCTCCCATATAACATCCAGAGCTGAGTTAGTCTGCTGCAGCAAACACAACAAAGCATCTTGGTAGCGCTGAAAAGCATGACGGATAGCTGACGTCAACGATCAGAAATAGGGTGGATGCCATAGAAACATATATTTATTTACTATTTTACAAGCTGTTTTTTATCCCACTTTTCAGGCCATTATATTATCGCAAATGGTTCACATCAAAAAAGAGAGGTGCCCTGTCATCAGGCTTACAAACTAAAAAGGCAAGATACGAAGGGAAGGGGAGCGAAAGGGAAGAGACAGAGGAGGTCAAAACAAAGTGGTCGGCTACAAGTGGGCATTCACATATGATATATATGACTGGTGACTTTAAAAATGTCATTCTTTTCTATCAACGTAACATCTCCAGGTTTACAATATATACACAGTAACCCTAATCTATATAGATCAGCCAAATGACTTAATCTCCTCCTCCTGGTCCCATCTATGTGGTGTTGGACTTCAGCTCCCATCAGCCCCAGCCAGCACAGCCAATGGCCAGAGTAGATGGGGAATGTAGTCCAAAAGATCTGGGTTGGGGGACAGGCTATACTTTTCCGTCAGAAAACTACTGGAGGGTTATTTCAAAGTTTCCTTTGGGATGTGAGGTGGCTTTTCCCAGTGCAGATCTCTGTGGAGTCTTGTCCTTTGACTGGGCTGAGAAGTATTTGCAAGTTCTGTGTGCTTGCACAAGGCAGTAATGTTTTTAGACTTTTGACCAGATGTGTGGTAGTTAGGAGAGTTAAGGTCACTTAGAGATCTGGAGAGGTCACAACACTCTTCCTTGTCCAGCTGCCTTTCCAAGTTCCCTCAAAACAAAACAGCGTTGTCTGATCTCATAAAGTACTAATATGAAACTTCCAGTTGGTCCATTGTACGTCTAATTATACCTAGCTAATAGTGTACTAGTAATCTTTTATTAAGCCAGCTGTGTGCTAGTACACTTTTATTTTACACCAGTTGCTTGCAAATTCCCAAAGTGGCCAGTAGGGTTGGCTCCAAATATGAGGGAGCCTTTAGACCAGGGGTATTCAACCTTTTTATACCTACTACCCACTAATGCATCTTTCTTGATGGTAAAATTTCCTTACCACCCACCAGTGCTTAGTGGAAGGAGGATTCAGCTTGTGCCGTAGAACCCCCTACCGCCCACCTAGAATCCTGAAACACCCACTAGTGGCCGGTAGGGACCAGGTTGACAACCCCTTTAGACTTATGTCCTTTGATGGGCCCTAGCAAAACACTGTGTCAGGGGCATATCAATTAGGGTGGCCATGTGACCTGTTTTACAGTCCTCTAATAGGAGTCCTCACTCTGAAGGGTCCTCTGGTCCAAGTGTGGTTTAAAGGTAAAGAACCATAAGGAAGGCTACCTGCAAGGGCCTTGAAGTTGCCCATCAGCCATTAGCACCTGAGTTAACAGCCACACAGGTCCACCTGGTCACAGTTCTCCCTGTTAAGGTGACGTGCATTGCATTTCTATTTAAATTATAATAAGATATAGATAGATATAGATGATAGATAGATAGATAGATAGATAGATAGATAGATAGATAGATAGAGATATAGATTCTCTTATAGAGTAGCACAGACAAATGTTTTGAAAGGCAGTGTTCCCTTTTGTCCAGGGCTAATAGGTAAGGGGCCACTCTAATTGCAGGTAATTAAAATGGCAGTTCCCAGTTCCAGACGTCTGTAAAAAATAATTTAGTGGGAGGGGATGTCTAGGGCAGGCATCAGCAGTGGGGCCTGCCAGAGCACTGAGCCCCTAGCAACTGCCTGAGGGTGCCATACGCTGGCGCCATACTTCTTGCTCGGGTAAGGGTGTGTTTGTAAAAGAAACCTGAGTTGTTTGTGGAGTGGGCACCAAATACCTTGTTGTTTTTTGTGGTTGTTGTTGGTTTTTTATTTAGTTAATACCCCCCCTCCCCAGCAGCCCCTCATGCAATCTAAATTATGACTGTGAGAATAAGCAGCTTGTTCATTAGTGTAATTTGTGTTGTATTTTACAATTTGTGCTTGGCTTGGAAATCAAACCTCAAGAGACACTTTTTGGAAACAAACCATGAACTCATTCTACATTTGATAGAAGGCATTAATTCCGTATGCAGTTTTTATAGGTTTTGGGAGGAAGGTATGGCTTCTCTACCTCCCTACCCATCACACCTTAAAATCTGTTTCCACATAACGGTTGGAAAGATTCCCTAAAACCCATAAACTTGTGTTTTCCCCCCAATCAGAGAATACATCACCATCTCCTTAGAATCGGAATTAGTCAATTGGTATAACCATAATCCGTTACTTCTTCATTTAAAAATAGAAAGGGGGGGTTATTACAGGATCTACTTGGAGCATTTTATTTAATTTTTAATTATTATTAGTTATAAAACTAATAAATTACAAGGAAAACAAAATCCATTCCAACCCTGTTACTGGATCTCAGTCAAGCACCGTCAGATAATTATAACTAACATTAATTAAAAATTAACAGTGCTCTAGGCGTTTAACCATCATTTCTAGTCTGTTTTTGGCTGCAAATCCTTTACATATTAGAAGGCATTCTGCTTCACTAGTACTTTCATGGCTTTGAAAAAGGGCATTTTGGGGTTTTTTTGAAAAAGCCACACACATGGAAAACCCCTGGAATTAATACCAGTGGCATTCTTCCTCTTTTCAAAACTGCAACATCCTTTCATTCACTCTTTGAACATTTTTACAGATCAGAGCTTGAATTGGGTCAGGGGTGGGGAACTAGTGACCCTGCATATGTTGCTGGACTCCCATGATCCCTGCTTCCCATGATCCCTCACCATTGACCATGCTGGCTGGGACTGTTGGGAGTCCAACATCTGGAGGGTCACAGGCCCCCCAGCCCTAGTTTAAGGGCTCAGCTATTATACCAAACTTGTAAATCAGCCCACAAAGGTGGTGACTATTGCACCGTCCACACATGTCTCAAGGCGATGTACAGAATACAACAAAAATAGCTGAAAATGACACAGAAAATAACAGCAGATTAGATAGATAGATAGATAGATAGAGGGTTTTACAATATTTTAACAACAAAAATTAAATCTAAACAAATTCAACCTACGTTTTCTTCGACTTCCCCCACCCCCTGTGGCTCCTTATTTTATATCATATTCTTACTGCATAAACAATTCAGACCTATTTACAAAGTTATCCTTTATGTTCCCTTTTAATTATTTCTTACTGCACGTGTTTATGTCAATCCTGCTAACATTCTTAATTGTTTACAGTTTGTCTTCATATATTCAACATATTTCCCCAGTTCTGTTTTTAAAAAGTCTCTCATCCTGATCTCTTTTTCTTCCAGTAAACAGCAAGTAATTTTAAACACAATGCAAAACAGACACTCTTGGTAGAGACCTAGTCATCACTCCTATCTGCACTGCAACATTTTGTTGCAGGTCCTCTTCCATTGGATAACTTCTAAGTTACAGTGGTACCTCAGGTTAAGTACTTAATTTGTTCCGGAGGTCCGTTCTTAACCTGAAACTGTTCTTAACCTGAAGCACCACTTTAGCTAATGGGGCCTCCTGCTGCCGCCGCACCACCGGAGCACGATTTCTGTTCTCATCCTGAAGCAAAGTTCTTAACCTGAAGCACTATTTCTGGGTTAGCGGAGTCTGTAACCTGAAGCGTATGTAACCTGAAGCGTATGTAACCTGAGGTACCACTGTATACCAGATGGCAAGGGGGTTGGGGTGGAGTGGAGTGTAAGGCAATACCACCCCACAGAGCAAAATCACCAAGAGCAACTGTAGTGGAATCTTTCTGATTTGGTTTGATGTGTTTGTCACTCTCTGTGTGTATATCATTCTTCTGCATCTCTGATGCATGGCATGATTTTCACCCAGCTATGAAGTCCTGGGCACAAGCCACTGTCTTTTTGCCTGACCTGCCGCATGGGGTTGCTATGAAGATAAAATAGTATGATGTCGCTTATGTTGCCTTGGGTGCTTTAAAGGGTGGTGTACAAATTAATCGATGTATCCACCACACACAGTCTTTTGTCTGTGCCCTGTATCATTTTGAGAGAGAGAGAAATTGTGCATCAGTTTTCAGTGTAGAACTGATTTAGCTGGGCAGTAACCAGTCTTTTCAACAGACTCTCCCACTGCAAAGTGTTGAAAACTGTCAGTGCTGGCTGTTCTGGCTACCAAAACACACATAACTCCACATTATAGCATGTGTCAAAAACCCAGCAGAAGTGGGGGAGGGGGCAAAGCGAGCCAGGTGAAAGCCATTGGTTGAGCCGTCAATGCACTTAAGTGCGCCCAAATGTCAACATGTGTGATCGAGTGCACGGAGGCATGTATTTGCAGTGTGGCAGGGCTGGCACCAAGAAGGGACTTCCAACAGGCGAGAGATGGAGCGTGGAGCTGATGTTCAGGCTGCCCGTCGAAACCCATTGTTGCCTGGCATTTTATGCCCCCTGGGGCAAAGGTCCAACCAAGTTTTGTGCAGGCAACTTGCCATACCAACAGATGGGCAGGAGTGCAAGCGGCCAAGAGGCAATGTATATGCATCACTTGTGTTTACTGAAAGCGCAGTTCCTTCTCGTAAATGTCCAAATGTCTGGCCTGAGCTATGGCACCTCCAGACGTGGCAGCACAAATGCAGATTTCTCTCTCTCTCTCTCTCTCTCTCTCTCTCTCTCTCTCTCTCTGTGTGTGTGTGTGTGTGTGTTAGTGTGTCTGTCTATCTGTCTGTCTCATTAGAGCCTATATATAAAAAGAAAAGAAAGAAGGAGTCCTGTAGATGGGGAGCAACTTGAGCATTTTCACACGATGGCATTCACACACTTTCAGGTTTCAAATAGATGCTTGCAAAGGAATTTCCCCTTTGCATGCATGTAGAAAACATGCATGGAATTGATGGGTTCTTTGCCTGAGAAAAAGCTTTCCGGTTTAGGATTATTATACTGCTAAAATCCTGGTTGTGCCTGAGAAGCAGGTGAAGCTGAACTAGGCCATTAGGGAAGGGCTGCACTTCATTGGTAGAGTGCATGCTCTGCGTGCAGAAAGTCCCCTTAATCTTCAAATGAAACTCTGGAGAGACATTGACAGTTAGCATAGAAAATGATAAGCTGCATGGATGAATATTCCTATGTTCTGAAATCCAAGATGGTCTACTATTCTCACCACCAGCAGCTCACCAGAGTCTCAGGCAGAGGTTCTTTCCTGCCATGGTATTAGAACTCCTTTAGATGGAGAGGCCATTCATTAGCCACAGCTCCTTTTGCATGCAAGACACCTGCTCTCCCTTTGAGCTAGGTGCTGTTCCCTGAGCATGTTTGAGCAGCCTGATTTTTTTTGCTGTCATTTTACTTCTTGGATCCCTCAAGAGGTACAGGGATGAGGAACCTGTAGCCCTCCAGATATTGCTGGAATTCAACTCCCGTCATGTTCAGCCAGCATGTTCCATGATCAGGGATGATGGGAGTTGTAGTCCAACAACATGTGCAGGGCCACAGGTCCCCATCCCCGTTTTAACACAAGGCCTTATGAGATGTAGCAAGCCCCCATCTACACAGAAGAAGGCACAGGTACTTATTTGCTCACTTCCTTCACATGTAATTGTATAAAAATAAATGCATGAAACGCTGGAAATGTGCAAGCATTCTGTATAGGTGCAGTCATACTTCTTAAATATCTGAAGCTGCTCTGACTTTTGTCACATATAAAAGACAGTTAGGCCCTGCCATCTCTTAGTGGCAATTGTCTTCTTTATTGGTTCTCTTCTCGTGGCAGTTGACTAAAATCTGAAATATCTGCGGCTGGGCCTGTGTTGGAGAAAAGGTTAATCTTGTATTTTCTGGTGTGTTGGTGAACAAAAGTGGTGTTTATTAGAAGGTGGGTGGATTCAGAGGAACAAGTAGCTCCACAGTATTGGAGGATGAGAGAAGCCTTAACAGAGACAGTGCTTGAACAAGGGACTATAGCAGAGGTGAGGAACTGGATCTAGTGGGCAGGCCAGACCTTTATTTCCCTCCACTGCCACACACAGGAATTGCCTACCTGTTAATCACCTGGCATCACAATGACATCAGGTGATCCATTCTGTACAGTTAGAAATAAAATTGTGGGGCCAAAGGCACAGCCTGCAGAGTGCCAACGACGTGCTTATTGTTGTGTCTTGTGAAGTCCTATGCATAGATGGCTCCTGCAAGACCCAGCGATCTCTTAATTGCTGGAACTCACAAAGCGCCATGCACAGCATTTTGCAAGACCTGGTGATCAGCTGATGCTTTGCATAGCCAGCCCACAGTGAACTAAGCCAATCCACAGTGAGCACACATACATCAGATTTTAAAGTAAAAAAGTTTTAAAAATACTCAGTAACCCAAACTATGGAAGCACAACTGAAAATAGGAATACGGGCTGCCATGCAACACAGCTGTCTAGTGCATCACAAATGGAGAGCAGGGGAGAATAACGAACACTGATGCCAGAGGCCCCTGTTCTTACTAAGTCCTAATTAGGAAGGATATGTCTTAAACAAGCAAGTTACATCCCATGCTGCTGTGGAAGGCCAAAAGGTATTGTGATAGCTGTGTTTTGAGAGGAGGAAAGCAAATAGATGGGAAAGCTAATGTGGTAGTTCTGCCATTCTCTTCAGTCTCGCCTAGCTTCCGATTAGCATTTGCTACCATTAGTCAAAGTTGATGCAGGTTAAGGTTGTCAGATGTCCTGTTGCCTGTTGTCACATTTTGGAAATGCAAAATGTGGATTTCCACATTTCTAAGGCTTTTGGGGTCCTTCAATTGACCTTAAAAGTCCCCACTATTTGACCTCTGATTTTTAACGAATAAAAAACCAATATAGATGTTTTGAATATTTGCATTCTTTTAAATAACATTCTTAAATTTATGATCAAAGGAAACCATTAAGATGATCAGCCTTGCAGATCTCTCTTTATTCTGATAGTAAATTCTCCTTTGAGATCCACTTGCAAGGTCTTTGCCTTGAGCTATTACTGACTCAGGTTTTGCAAAACGTATCTTAAATAAACCTCAAAGGAGTTGAAATTGCTTTGATCTGACATCTCAGGTTCTGCAAAGGTGCATTAAGGGAAGATGTCCTGGAGGCACTTTGAAACAATTTTCCATGCATCCACTTGGCTTGTGAAGCTGAGCTGAGCTGTGTGGCAGATGGTCAGTTCCAGATCTTTGCCAAATTTACCTCCAGTGCCAAATAACATTGTTTAGGAAGCATTCATGAAAAGAGACATAGGCAAAATCAGGAAATCGCTTTTCAAAGCAGGAAGGAAGGCTGGTGTGGCATAATGGCTAAAATTTTGAGAAATAGTGACTTGAGTCATGCCCGAATTAAATCTTATCTTAGGCATGATTTCATGCCTTAAGGAAATTTGCTGTGGTTTCAGCATCCTCCCCCAACACCTGTACTGTGGGGTCAATGAGACAGACATGTCTGACAGGGGTTTTGTAAAGATGGTGGAGCTATTAGCCACACTGCAATCTTGGCTTAATAAGCTGGGATATGTGCATGTTTCATACACCCTCCCACCCACCTCTTTCTATCTGTCCTCCTTTTGCATGAGTAAATAAACAAACCAGGAAGCTACAGTTAACCATAGTTTCCTGCTACACCTGCACCAGGAACTATGGTTAGTGACTCCCCCCCCCCTCAAAAAAACCGGTTCTGGAAGCCGGCTTTAAACCAGGCCTTCTTTGGATATAATGGGAAGCTATGGCTCGGGGATGCGGGTGGCACTGTGGGTTAAACCACAGAGCCTAGGACTTGCTGATCAGAAGGTTGGCGGTTCGAATCCCCGCGATGGGGTGAGCTCCCGTTGCTCGGTCCCTGCTCCTGCCAACCTAGCAGTTCGAAAGCACATCAAAGTGCAAGTAGATAAATAGGTACCACTCCAGTGGGAAGGTAAACTGCGTTTCCGTGCGCTGCTCTGGTTTGCCAGAAGTGGCTTAGTCATGCTGCCCACATGACCTGTACGCCGGCTCCCTCGGCCAATAAAGCAAGAAGAGCGCCGCAACCCCAGAGTCAGTCACGACTGGACCTAATGGTCAGGGGTCCCTTTACCTTTACCTTATGCCTAGCTTGCTGCTTCCTGGTTTGTTTCTCAGCTCATGAAAAGGAAAAAGCAGGAGCAAAGAGGCTGCATGCAGGTACACGGAGTTCATGCATATCTTGGCTTATTAAACTGGCACTTGTTTGTGCGAATGCAGCCCATGCATGTGAATCGCTTGAATACTTGAAATTACTAAATATTGGTTTTTATTATTAGTTTTGGAAGTTTTGCAGTATCTTTGTTTTGCAAAGATTACTACTACTACTACTACTACTCCTCCATCCGAAGATCACATGGCGGTTTACAATATAAAACCCCCCAAACGCATACTGTAATAACAAACAACTCCCATTTAAAAGGCCATGGATTGTTTAATTAGCCAAAGGTCTGGCAGAAGAGTTTTTGCCTGGTACCTGAAGCTGTATAATGAAGGTGCCAGGTGAGCCTCCCTAGGGAGAGCATTCCACAAGCAGGGAGCCATCACAGAAAAGGCCGTTCTCATGCTGCCAGGCCTCTCGCAAGGGAGGCACACAAAGAAGGGCCTCAGATGATGGTTGCAGCATCTGGGTTGGTTCATATGGGGAGAGGTGGACCTTGAAGTATTGCAGTCCTGAGCATTTAAGGCTTTAGAGGTCAAAAGCAGCTCTTTGAATTGGTCCCGGAAACTAATTGGCAGTGCAGTCGGGCTAAGATTGTTGTTAAATACCTTATACAGGAACCGCTCCATCAGCCTAATATTTCAGCTTCCCATTATTCACTCTGTCTCTGTATATATTTGAAGGAAATATTTGCCTGGAAGCCCCACACTATTCCAAAGAAACTCTCTTTCAGTTTTTAAAGAAAATGGAGCCTTGCGTCAAAGGTACAGCACTGTATCTCAGCAGTGGAACGTATGCTTTGTATGCAGAATGTCCTAGGTTCAATGACTGGCATCTCCAGTTAAAAGGATCAGGTAGTGGATAATGTGAAAGACCCCTGCCTGAGGCCCTGGGGAGCAGCTGCCAGTCACAGTAAGAATGCACTAGTCTAGATGGATGCAAAGCCTTGACCTAGTATAAGGACATCTCCTATATTCTCTAAAGGAGCTGAAGTGTAGACAAAAAGGGAAGGAGTCCCACCTCGTTCCACCATTACGGCTAGAGCAGCTCACGAAAGCTGCGGCACTGCCACCCCACTCTCTTCATTTGCTACTACCAGAGCAAAACTAGGCTGCTTGTCCAGACATAACAATCTGTGCCTGAGTGTTTTCACAGGAACCGTCTAGATCATTAAATATAATAGGTCTCAGCTGCAGTTTTGATCACTGAAGCATGCATGCAATTCATCACAGCAAATTAGGTATGTCTTCGTAACTTATCTTTATGCTGTTTGCCGGCACTTTTGGAGAGCTGGAACTCAAGATTGTCTGTGCCGCAGAAAACTGTTTTGGATATATAGACAGGCACGCATTCACATAGATAGGGTTGCTATATTTCAAACAGTGAAAATCCGGCCAGAAATGCTGTTGAGCTTTTTGGGCAAAATCACAAAAAAAATATATGTCGTTTTTGAGCTATTTTAATGGAAAACGGCACTGCCAACATGGGCTGCCATAGGTCTGGATTTTCCCAGACATTTCCCCGATTTCCGACTGGACACTGCTGCTGACTGCAGTATTCTGGATATGTCCGGGGAAAATCCAGATGTGTGGCAATTCTAACATAGATATCTATTGTTGTGCAAGAACAAGGAATCATCAGTAGCAAAAATATGGAGTGTTCTGTGTTTCTTTTCCCAGCATCTTGCAGAACTAGCCGTCGTAGCTGTTGAGATCCCTGGCCACATTCATTATTCATCTATTTTAGTGAATTTCTTGTCCACAGAAAAGAGAGAGATGTACTCTCCAACATCTCATTCTGTTTGTGCCAGCAGCTATACTACAACCCCTTTTGAAAAGAAAAAAGGAAAGCAAAGAAAGACAAACCTGAAGCAACCTTTGTTCAAAGCCATTACACAGAGCATTTAGATGGTTGGAGTTTTGGTCCCTCTGACTTGCTGACTTGCTATTTGTTCTTTAAAAGAGCTGAGATTGACCTTTAAAGGGAAAAGGCGTGTTCTGCTATTTAGTTTTTTTTTTGGGGGGGGGGGAGGGAGGGAAGCGGCCATTCAAGGGGAGAAACACAAACTGGTGTTTTCAGTACACTCAGCTATTGAAAAAGCGGTAAAGCTTTGGGCTGCTTTAAGCTCGGCGGGTTTTTGCAGTTGCTCTGTGCTGTTGCTGCTACCACCAGTTATGTATACCATAGCTTGCCAAGGGAGAAGGGGGCTCGCCAAAGGACACCCTTCCCAGGGACCCCCCAGACCTGGAGCCAGCCATGTCAGGATCCCAAGTCAGAGGGAGCAACTGAAGGTGAAACTGCCTTCGACTTTAGCTGAACCGTCTAGCTCAGGGATGCCTAGACTGTGTCTCTAGCTCCCACAGGAACGAGTCAATTGGCAACATGGTGTTTGCCCCTTCAGTTCTTGATAGGATCAGAAAGGAGTTCCTGTTGAACTTCAGTCCCTGACCAGAGCCGTGATGTGCAAATCAGCCCTTATTACAAGTGGAAGACAATGTGGCCTTTTGTTCTGTTTTAGTACATTGGCATGTTTCTGTGGCTGGTTACCAAGAGCAGACAGCTGTGTTAACACCAGATTTTCTTCACTTGCCTTTAGGCTGAATTACTCTCCTGCTCCGATTTTATTTAACGTAGGCAAGTTGAAGAGATAATGGCTGTGGACTAGGACTCTTGCAACAGCCTTCCCCAACTGAATGCTGTGCCAACATGGTCAATGGTAGTGGGTGATTGAGAGTTGTAGCTGTAATTTGGAGGGTGCCAGGCTCACGAAGGTTGTTCAAGAATACTTCCCTCCATGATCCTGCGGGAACAAAACCCCAAATCCACATCTCCGTAGTGATTAAATCCCTGTGGGACTGTTGAGGAATCATTTTCAGTGCCCATATATTTTTAACTTTGTGTATGATGTATCTTGCTGGATATTTGCATCCTGCTCTCTCCACCATCCCTCACCATTTGACTCCCTTGATGGAATCATTTCGGATTAATGCAGCAGCAACATGCTTTTTCAAGTTGCTGTCACCCTCAAATAATGAGCAGGCACCAGCATTTGGTATTTTCAAATTGCAGTTACTTGCATTCAAGCCTGAAATTTGCATTAAGAGAAATAAATCATTAGCGTTAGACTCTTTGCAGGGAAAAAGATGTGGGATGCACACAAATCAAAACTTCTTTATTTCTGGTTTGTTAATCCACAACCTGAATACCTTGTAACTCTCATCTCACAGTTCTTCAGGGTGAGAACACATCTTTATTTTTAATCTGGATGATGAACCAGTTTTAAGTTTATCACATTCTTGTCTGGCTCCTGGTATTGGAATAATTGTCTGTTGCGAAGGGAGACAGTGATTGGTAATGGCTGATCATGTTCTATTTTACAACAGCAGCTATCATCATCATCATCATCATCATCACCACCATCACCACTGGTTTATTACTCCAATTCTAAACAATCACCTCAAGGTTATTTACAAATAAGATGGTTAAAAACAGTTAAAAACACAAAAGTTACGTATGCATTTAAAACAAAATTGAAACCCAAAGAAGCAGACACTTATGGCAAAGACCCATTTTTCTAACTGGGAAAGCTTGTTGGAGCAAATTTATCTTT
This sequence comes from Podarcis liolepis, assembly GCF_965112155.1. Classification (NCBI taxonomy): domain Eukaryota; kingdom Metazoa; phylum Chordata; class Lepidosauria; order Squamata; family Lacertidae; genus Podarcis; species Podarcis liolepis. The sequence continues at coordinate 35,994,909 of NC_139561.1, read as the reverse complement.
GGTTGTTTCTGGAAAGTGCAGATAGTAGGCACCTGTTGTAATTTGACAGGATGCTATTCCACAGAACAGGAGCAGCCATACTAAAGGCTCTGCTCTGAGTTACTGCAGAGTAAGCTTCTGAGAGCTTTGGAATTTGCAGGAGAAATTCCTTCATAGACCACAGAGTAGAAGTGAATTGGAGGATCTTGGGTAATTTTCCTGAACCACTTGGTTATTTGAAAATTGGCAGGAGTGGACAAGCATCCCTGAATGACAACTTGATCGCCGCCTTGGATGTCCCTCTGCACTGTGAACCAAAAAAGGCAGCATGAGGACTGCATTTTAGAGAGTGTTCTCTGTTCGCATGTATGGTGATGGGGGAGGGAGGTTCAAGATACCCAGAGAAGCCTTCTGTGTGAACTGGAAGTATACTTGAACCTGTCTCCCAGAAATCACAGTAACACATCAGGGGTTCATCAGCAGTCACGGCATGTTATATCCAGTGTCAGTCTTGCTCAAATCAGACTAATTGAAATTAATGGTCCTGACTAACTTAGGTCCATTAATTTCAGTGGGTCTTCTCTGAGTAGGAGTTAGTTGGATACAGCCCAGTGAAATGAAAATCAGAACATTCTGAGAGCCCATCTGGATGTCATGTCTGCAGATCTGTTTGCTTTTAACCCAGATACGCTGCTTCAGAAGGGCCACAAAGCTGCCTGACTTTTTCATTCCACTTTCCAGGCACTCGTCTCCCAGCAAAGCTTATTTCCATTATCTGAGATTGGTCAAGGAGAAATGAGGGCATAGGAAGAGGCATTAGCACCCCATTTACTTTTTTTAATATAACTCAGATCTTCCCCTCTTCATATGTAATTGGAGCATACTTGAGTTTGAAGAAATGAGTCTGCTGATGTCCTCATTACTTTGGCCTTGAACGTGCCATGCTAACTGAGCGAACTCAGAACAGCACTTAGGAACATGGCATTGTCAAGGACCCTTTTCCGTTGTCTCTGAGACATCACTTCCGAATGCCAAAGCAACATAGAAAGCAGAGGAGATCATCTTTTAAACAGAATAGCTGTTCTGATCAGAATGGCTCTTTTGTTCGACCTGCCATTGCAAAATAAAAAATAAATTCCATTCTCAGTATCACTTAGGCAGGCTTCACCATCTCATTTAATCAACACTTTATTGCTTCCTTTTCCATGCAAATAATAAATGCGGGAGTTTAGTGTGTACCTGGTCACAGAAATGTGCAAAATGCTAATTAAGAAGTTGTAAATGTGTGTGTATGTGTTTGTGCGATCACTTCTTGAAGCTTTGTTGCTACAGAGAGGATTTGCCATGAAAGGGCATTCTGTTTCAAGGAAAGGGAAAAGGTGGATTTTGATGTGTGTATTTGTGTCCCCTGCACAAATATGCTGGCTCAAAGCTGGCACAGTTTATTTCCTATCACTTCAGTGTGACAGCCAGAATTTGTATACCAGGCTCCTTCTTCCTAGGCTGTCAAGACGCAGCTGCAGCAAAGGGTCCTCTGCATCCCACAATATTAGGCTCTCAAAGCAAGGCTGCAGTGGTAGCATCTCCTTGGCATGGCTTTCCTCAACAGCAGATGTGATTAAAGGAAGCCCACGCTGGTCTCAGAGAAGACCCTTCTGTGCCCTTGTTTGGATGGATGGTAGTAGCAGCCGCCAGAGGCCTCTCGAGTCCAGGAATGAGGATTTGGCTAGGGTCAGGCAGAACAAAAGAAAGGGGCATAGTTCAAAAATAAAAGAGGAGGCCCTTTTTTTTAATGGAGGAAAAAATCCCACCCTACTCTGTATGTTTCTACTTGGAAACATAGATTGCACAAGCTCATGAAGAATTCGTGTGAGATTATCAATTATAATGTGACCTAATATTATTTATGGAGGGTCATTTGATCACTTAGTAATAACACAAAAGTGCCCTTGTACACATTGGCCTGGTTCACACGTTGTGCTAAACCAAACTATGGCTTAGCGTGAATGCAAGTGGAGATAGTGTCCACGGTGCTCCTCCTTCATCCTTATTTAGGCTTATGCTGTAAACCAGACCCGAGCTCATGGTTTAGCTTTCCCTGAACAAACCATAGCCCATAAGCCATAGAATGAACCTTGGTTACAACTTGTGGTTGGTCCAGAGTGAACTCAACCATGAGCCCAGGTTGATCCTGCTCCAACGTCTTGGTTTCCCTTACATCAGTGGTTCCCAATAGGTTACCAAAATTTTCAAAAGTAGGGGGTCCATGGCTTGGCTTTTGAAAAACAGGGGGTCTGCAGTATTTAGCTAATTGGGAACCACTGCCTTACATCAAAGTGGGTTAACAAATGTTCAGTAGAAAACAGCATTATTTGATTAAGCCGTACAACACGGGAGATGAACGCTAATCTGCTTCTTGAAGGGAGATGTGAGAAGTACCCTGCAGGATCAGACCAAAGGTTCATCTAGTGCTGCATCCTCTTTCTCACAACAGCCAATCAGATGCCTTTAGAAAACCCTCAAAGGGAACTTGAAGGCAGCAGCCCTTCTCTACTGCTGCCGCCCTGCATTTAGAATTCAGAGGAATACTCCCTCTGAAACTGGAGGTATCATACAACTATCATGGCTAGGCACGTTGCCTGCCTGAAGTAGTTGCTGCTTGGTATGGCTGATACTAGCCCAGGTCTGAGCTACATTTGCCTTGGCTAAACCTTTCATGAGCTTTGATACGTGTCGAAACAGTCAGGAGTCTGCTTTATGGCGCTGTAATGGTCAGCTTGCAGCAACTGTGCACCACCCATAAATAGGAAGAAACAATAAAGGCTTGTGAATTGGCCCTGGGACTTGCATACTGGGGGACATGGTAACAGCTGCAGCGTGCAACATAGCAAAGATACGATGCTCATCTGCCATTGTAATGAAGTTACGGCGGCCTTGCAAGCGGAAAACGCTGGCCCAAATTCAAGGGACAGATGGAACGGGAAGCTGCAGAATTCAGATTAATTAACCAATGTGACACCGTATCTCATGGCTTAAATAAGGATTAGGGGTGCTTTGCTGCAAAAAGTCATTGTCCCCCATTTGGTGCTAGAGCAGTTGTTATGTATTCATGCTCTGATGCGCCAGAAAAATGCAGATTGTATCTAGATTATGTTTTGTATTAATGGTTCATATTCCGGCTATGCAGGCATGTTCTTTGCCTTCCCTTGCTCATTATTTTCTGGTTATTTTTCACTATATCTCACTGCAAGTTTCTATATATTGAATGTCATCTTGCCCACTATGGGCTTTATTTGAAGTGGCATTCATATGGAAGGTGGTTAACCTGTTCATCTTTACAGAGCAATGGGACTTTTTAATTTCATCTTGCTACTCCCTTAAAGGTGCATGTTTTCAGTATAAGTACATGATTCACTTTATTTAGAAATGTGCATCCAATTGTGTTGTGTGTGAGAACATCCCACTGAAACCTTGGAGTCAGGTTGATCGTCAGATGTTTGCACATCAATGCAACCCTGGACTGCAGAAGTTGTAACTGAATGTGCAAATACACCATAATGTTTCTGGCTTTTTGTGGAATTAAGGTTCCATGTAATGCTTGCTTTTAGAACTGTAAATTTTGAGGTCTGTGAGGAATCACACAGAGGATTATAGTTAGGAAGTTCTCCCATCACGCAGCACATTATAGCTGAGTTATGGGGCTAGTAGTAGCTTTCTGTTCACTAACCCCAGGATCTCAGCACTCTCAATGCAAAAATGCAGTTATCCTGCAGCACTGACTGCTGTAGGGCAAGGCTAGATGAGAAGGATGCTGTTCATCTAGCCCTGAACCCAAACGGTATGGTGCAAATATGGGGTATATTTACTTCCATGTGCCTCAGTTGCCTCTCCCTTTGCTAGGGGTAGCCAGCATAGTGCCCTCCAGATGTTGTGGAACTACAACTCCCATCATCGTGATCCTTGGCCATGCTGGCTGTGACTGATTAAGGTTGTAGCCCATTAAATACCTGAAATGCACCACATTGGCAACTCCTGTTACGTTTTAACTGCAAGCGCAGTCACTAACAAGGTTTAGAGGGAAATAGTCCCCCCTTAACAGAATACTTCAGAGGTGGTTTATTTTCGTAAGAACATAAGATGCTGCAGGATTGGTCCAATGGCCCATCTAGCCCAACATCCAGATGCCTGTGGCATGCTTGCTCCGCACAGCACTCTCCTTACTTGAGATCCCTGGCAGCTGGCATTCAGAGGGCATACTGTCCCCCGACAGTTATGGTGGAGCATAGCTGTCATGGCTAGTGGCCATTGATAGTCTTATTAAATTCCACAGATTTTGTCTAATCCTCTTTTAAAATCATCTGAGTTGTGTTAGATTAGCCTTCTAAGTGGAGAAAAAACATCAACACTGGCTTGGAATTTTTCGACTTTGTCCTGGAAAGGTGGGCAGGGGCTCATGAAAGTCGTGAGTGGAAGGAAAGAAAGACCATTGGAGTACAAGAAGACTAAGAACCGAACAGGTATGCATCTCAGTCTGCAGTCCTAGCCAAACTTACATAAGAGTTGAGTACAGTGGAATTTATTTCTGGGGGGAAACATGCAGGATGCCCTCACTGTGAACCTTCTAAATTCAAAGTAGACAGGTCCACTCTGCTTTTCTTAGGAGTGTAGCTACTATTGGCATTACCATTACCTTGTGGGATATAGAAGGATCCTCACTATATAGAAGGATCTGGCAACTTCTGTTTCAGTGTATCTGAGGAAGTGTGCATGCACACGAAAGCTCATACCAAGAACTAACTTAGTTGGTCTTTAAGGTGCTACTGGAAGGAATTTTTTTATTTTGACTTGTGGGAAGGGGCTGTTTAGTCCTAAAATGACAGGATTTGGCTATCATTTAAATGTTCTCTGCAGCTATTACATCCCAACATTAAATTCAAGGCTGATAATAGTTTGGGGAAGGGCGATTTCTTATCTTGTCCAAATCCCACCCAGTTGCCATCTCACAGTTAAGCAGCTGAACATCAGTCTGTGTTGGGATGGATGCAAATTATTACAATGTGTTCAGCGGTGCATGCCAGTGGATCCGAGATCAGAAGCCAGCTCTTTTGTGCGTGAAGCCATTCTTGAGAACTTCAGACCAGGGCAAGGAAGCAGGCACATTGGCAACTCCCCAAGAAGATTGTGGACTGTCCAAGTTGAGGTTAAAAGGGCAACTATTGTCAACAGAACCAGCCTGTGCGCTGGGATCCTCCATTGTCTGTCTTCCTTCTCCACTCCAGATAAACAAAAAAATCCATTACGCAGTCAGATGGAAATGATTTGAGGGTGGGGGGAAAGAATGACACAAGTGCTAAAGATTTCTAAAAATATTCCATTGTCGTGTGCTTCTGACAATAGTAATTTAATTTTGGTTCATTTTCTCCTTTTGCATTTTGAGGCTGTCGGGCAGGGGATGCAAGGTTCATTCTTGAGTTTATTTTGATCTTCAGCATGGGGTACCCAAAAGTACAAACTGGAGACAGGGTGATGTATCTACCTTTGCGAGAAAAATTCTCTGGAGCCCACCTTCTCTCGAGACAGGGTATTATTAGTTGCCTTGTTTCAATAGGTGCCTGAGTGAATCATGGTGTGTTTACATATATCCCCCCCCTCTTTCTAACAGAGAACTTCTCTTTATCTCTTAATAATGTATTCTCTCATGCTTTTTTTATTTATTTCCGAAGTGCTGTGTTAAGGAAATTTTCCCTAGAGTTTTGCTTTACCTTTCTTCACAATTGCATTTTATCCAGTGGGGCTTTTTAAAAAAATAAAAAATAGGGAGCACGCAGTCCTTGTAATGTGATTCTTAAAGGTGTCTCTGAGACAATGCCTGCTCCAGCTATGTACTAGGAAGAGATTGACTTGGATTCTTTCCTGATAACTCATCCTGGGGTTCAAAGGGACAGTAAAGAGAAATGGGTAGCCGTGCCTGGACTTTAAAGACATCAGCTTAGCACAGGCATTTGTTCTAGGTGTTAGAGCTCACAAATTGTGCACAAATTCAGTTTTTTCATTCGTTTCACTGGAGGACACAGTGCACACTTCTTCGTAGGTGTGAATTTGCTAACCCCACGATTGAAACACATGCACAAGAGCCATACGTACATCATAGAACACAAATATATATGGGCTGAGGTCAAGGGTGTCCATCCAACAGTGAAATACCTTATGTTTGGCCATTGATATCAATGGCATTACCAATTTTGGATTGCTGGAGCTAAGCTATCTTGTCGTTGGTCAGGGCTGTTGAAGGCAGTGCCTTAATCTAGTCCCCAAGTTCAGTAACAGGACCTAGAACTAGAACTAAGGGTTGTATTTAATATTAAAGTCACTTAGTGGTATCCTTGTTGCGCAGTCAGAACATTGTTGTGCAGTGGAAAACACAAATACCTTACTGCAGATGATTGTGCAACTGATTGCACAACAAGAATCAGCTGCTGGATTGACCAAGCTGAAAGTCAGGCTCCTGTTATTTAAAGTACACCTGATCAGTCCAGTGGCTTTGTACTACCATCCAGTTGCAGAGACTGGTATCACACACACTTGCTGCACCTGCAGATAGAGCCTAGCCAGCTACCAGGGACTGAGCATGCTCTGAAGTCTTTGAGTCCCTTTTAAGAGTTCTTAAGCCTTCCACGTTTTGAACCATACAGGTCCTTCTTCAGGCTCCAGAACCCCTGGCACTGCTCATAATTCCAGGTCTGTTATCCCTATAAATACCAAGCAACACATTGAAAATAGAACTCCAGGGTCTTTTCCTCCAATCAACTGCACTCTTCCCATCTTCTCCAGCCAATAGTGTTCTCTCTTTCTCCCCTTGCCAGGGAGGCATCATGATGACATCAGCACTGTGCGTACACCTGTCTCCCGCGATGCAGCTGAGAGCCCACTGAACAGCTGTTTGTCAGGAAGCAGGTGACAAGACCGGCCACACCTGCCCCTGCCCCTTTCCTGCATTCCATGGCTATGGAAGAACATCAAACTAATGAGCTCTGAGCAGACTGAACTGGAGCATATTCTAACCAGTGTCAGCTCATCGCTTAATTCTGTTATCACAGCACTGTGACTGTGGAACATGGACAACGAGAGACAGAATGACATGGGGAATTTATTCTTAAAAAGAGAGAGAGAGAGAAATGTTTCCTGAAATACTGCCTTTCTAAACAGTATTTCCTGGAGAACAATTACTCTTCACCCACCCCAAACGTAAGGTTTACTCAGGGAAGCACCAGGCTTGAGGGGACCCCAAACAAGGTATATTTCAGTGCCTCTCCCAGCCCTGCAGAGGAGGCAGAGGGGACGGGCAGCAGTTGGTTGCAGAAGGACTGGATGGCAGGACTGGAAGCAGCACAGCACCCACCACCAAGTGCTCTCACAGTCCAGTGCTGTGAAGAAAAGCACTGGCAACTGTAGCAGGCTGGCAGCTGTAGTGGGCCCTCTGAGGCCCATGGACCCTGTCATTTGACCAAACATGTTGGGTGCTTCAGCTACCAGCAGTGCTGGCTCCAGGATTTGGGGGAGGGGCTTGGACATGGGAGCCCAGAAGAGAGGGGAACATGCAAATCGAGGATTTTCTTGAGTTGCATCCTCCAGTCTTAGATACTCTGTGCCAAAGTGGAAATGGTAGTCCTGAATGGATGGCAGGCTCTCTACTGGCCTTGGGGCCCTGGCAGATGCCCAGCCTTGCCACCCTCTGAAGCAGGCCATGGCTGTCAGGTGTTCTCAGTGGGCTTTCCTATAGATCTGTGAAGTATATTTGGTTGCTTCTCTGGAATAATGTGCATCGGATTACTGGCTGGGGTTTCGTTTTGAAACAACTGCACTGGTTGCTAGTTCATGTCTGGGCCCAATTTTAGGGGCTCTTGTTACTGTTTAAAGTTTAAACATAGGCCCCAAATATCTGAAAGGCTGTCTTCTTCCCTGAAGATCCTCTTGGGTGTTAAGATGGACAAAGGGGGCCCTCTTAGGAGGTCCACTGCCCTCAGAAGCTCGCGGGGGTGAGGTGGTGACCTGGGAGAGGGTATTTTCTGTTGCAGTCCCCAAGTTGTGAAACTCCCCATAGAGCTGAGTCTGCCGCCTTCACTGTACAGCTTTCCAGGAATGCTGAAGACATACCTCTTTCCCCGGGCCTTTGACACTTGAGATACATATTTTAAGGACCCACCTAATTTTTGTGATTGAAAGCTGTTTTAAACTGTTTTTTACTATTTTGTTTCAGTGTTGTAGTCCACTTTAAGGTGAGTGAAGGGTGGGTAGATAATTATTATGAGATAAACTAGCCCAACTCCATGCTTCACTCAGACACTGCCTGGAATTGAGAGCACTGTTCACCATACTGTGAATCATCCATGGCTCATTTCCCTGTCTCCTATTTCGTTAAGTGCATGGTGTGCTTCCAACAATGGATGGATTGCTTGTATTTTGAACCTAAAGCTCAAATTCCATCTTCGACTAAGGCAGAGCTGCCAACACAGTGGCCTCCAGATGTTGTAGACTAGGGCTATTATGTGCTGTTTGATTGCAGGTGCTGCAATCAAGTGGTGAAGTCAGATTCACATGTACTGCATGTTGTGCTTCCTGCTTGTGAATGGATGCAGCATTTAAAGGGGTTTGATAGGACCCATACCAAAAATAATGTATTTGAGCTCCCCGCTTAGGGATTTGGCTTCTTCTGAAGAAAATGCAAATAATGTCAAAGTAGGGAGATTCCACATTGCGAATCTATGTAATGATTTTGGTTTGTGGTTTTGTCAAGTGATGTGCGGAATCTAAATAGTGGCATCATCTGCCATCACATCACTCCCTTGTAAAGTGTAGCCTCCAGATGCTAGTACAGTGGTACCTTGGGTTACATACGCTTCAGGTTACATACACTTCAGGTTACAGACTCCGCTAACCCAGAAATAGTACCTCGGGTTAAGAACTTTGCTTCAGGATGAGAACAGAAATCGTGCTCCGGCGGCGCAGCGGCAGTGGGAGGCCCCATTAGCTAAAGTGGTGCTTCAGGTTAAGAACAGTTTCAGGTTAAGAACAGACCTCCGGAACAAATTAAGTACATAACCAGAGGCACCACTGTATGGCATTTAGTAATGCCCAAGTATCCTTGGTCAACATCATGCCCTTCAGATGTAGTTCTTGAACTACATTAGCCCTAATCAGCATGACCAGTGGTCATGGATGATGGGAGTTGTAGTCCAGCAGTGTATCTGTTCAGAGCAATAGCCCTCTTTTCAGATATATATATATGTATGCCCTTTCAATAAATCCACATTTTAAATGTTTGGGAATTCTGCGTTTGGGATATTTCGAGTTTTATTCTCACTGAAGAAATACATATGCAAATAAACACACACGGGGGGGGGGTTGCTTTGGCACAAAGAATTCACAGTTTGTTTGACATAATATACAAGAAGTGATAAAATAGCAAGATTTGGAGCTGCACAAAATACTTCGAGGAGGAAAACTAAGGAGAACTGCACCGGCAGTCTAACTCTGGTACATGAATAAGTGCAGCCTGCTGCAACAATGTGATGCTGCAGAGTATTCTCAATAGAAATGCTGCTGTTCATCGTTCCAGCCAGAGGTCCTCCCATCCTGCAGGACTTTAAACCTCTTGAACCTCACTCCCTCCACTTTTCATTTTTCTTAATTTCAATCTAACACCCTGCATTCTATGGTTTTTGAGCATGTTCACTGCGCTCTTTTTTTTTTTTTTTTTTGGAGGGGCATTGTCCCATTAGAGCTTTTATTTATTTCCATGTTTCTACAAACGTCAGGGTTCCCCCAAACAAGCTGATCCTACTTTCTTGTTTCTTGGTGGCTCCATTTGTGTCAGCACTAGCCACCTGAGCTTGCTTTTAGAGGGAGTAATTTGGGATCATTATTTGAAACCAGCTTGGTTGGTCGCCTTGGTACACAGGGATGCTGAAAACCTTCCCCATAGTAATGATAAAGATGCTGCTGTATTCATTATCGTTCCATCAGTCTACGTGGTACTTTTTAGAGAGGTATGAAACTATGTCCTTGCCCTCAAGGTGTTTATGGCCCTACATGTCAACAGAGGGAGAGACAGCATAGCATAAGTATCTGGGGGGGGGGGGAATATGCAGAAAAAAACAGTGTCGCAAACCAAGGCTTAATTTCGTAAGGTATGAGGACTAACAGGTAGAGGCAAAGACTTCATGGGAACAGTGGATTTTAAAGCAAGGGGATAGAGAGAGCTTGAGAGCTATGCAAAGAGAGGCTTTGCATTCATCTAGAGCATCAGGATCAAATCATCACTTTTCTTGCCATTTGTGAAGACTGGGTTTTCTTGTATAGCATCTAGTGGGGTGTTGCACTTCACTTTTGATAATGACCTCCTTTTTGATGCTGCTGTTAAGAATCCACAATTCATCAGTGGGCAAGTCCAACTCTTCTCATCCTCCTCAGCTTTAAGGGATCCTCCAAATAGAACTAGAAGCTGCAAGCTCTCATTCCTAGAAGACCCCCTCCTGCTTTTTCCCCAAGTGTTGCTCTATAGGTTAGGATTCATCCTTTCCCTAGCAGCTGAGAAAGGAAATGAGGGTAGGCCACATATTTCTTGGGAAATTGAGAGCTAGACAGATAACGAACCACACTTGCGCGTTACCTGGAACAACCGGGCTGGGAATTGATGCCTGGGTTTAGGAGAAGCTCTGGTTACCCGCTATCGGTTTTAATGAAGTGTGCTAACTAAATTGGATTTGGAGTACTCATTGAAAGCTGTTTATGGCACGCTCTTGAGTACATTTACCATTTTGTCGGAAGTGCATGCTAGCGAGCATATGAGTCTTTAAGACAGGCCATCTGTTAGTGTTAGACCCTTGGATAATTGTCAGGTCGTTCTAAAAATAAGCATATATACAAACTGCCCAGCAGTGCAAAGGTGATTTCCCCCTCCCGCAATTTCCTTCTATGACAGAGAAAAGGGGGTGGGGGACAGCACAATGCCATGAGTGGTCATTCTGCGCTCTCAGCTCTCCCCCCCACCCCGTTTTCTTTTTCTTTCTTTCCTGCAGGCTTTTCTGATTCGCAGCCCCCTCCCTGCCGCAAGCCGGTTGCTGCCTGTCACATCTCAAGCTTTGGATTAGCACAGTCCCAATCTAAGGCTCTTGGGAGTGGGGCAGGGGGGTCCCTGGAGGACCCCCGTAATATAAGCTCTGCTGGCTGAGGCAAGTACTTTCCCCTCCGAATGAAAAATATCCGCATGAAAAGCCAAAGCACAAAAGATCTTGATCCTCGTGATGGGTTTGTTCTTAATTGCATCAAACAAACAATAAAATGTAATGGGTAACATTTGCAATTAAGGAAACACCCAAAAAGCAAAGTATGGGGGGGTGATTCCTTTAGGTTCTGGATGCAGGTTTGTTTGTTTAAGGTATATCTGGCATATATTAGCCGTGAGCTAGGAAACCACAGTTGAAACCTTAGGTTCCATGGTCTATCAGGTAACAGAGGGTGGGGAAGATGTCTGCCTGGGATTCTAGCTTTTGTCAGCCGGAGTAACTAATACTGGGCTAGAGGGACAAAGCTGAGACACACCCTAAGCCCACCTAAATAGGAAGCTGCCTTAGTCTATCCTGCTCATTGTTTTCCACACTGACTGGCAGGAGCTCTTTGGGGTTTTAGATGGCAGTCTTTTCCCAGCCCTACCTGGAGATCCCAGGGATTGAACCTGATGCTCTGCCACCAAACTGTGCCCCTTCCCTAAGTATCTGCCTTTGGTCATGTGAATACAGCCTTGGCTGAGTCCATGTTCCTTCACCTAGATTCCAAAATCTCCAGCTCTCACCAGTAGACCCTACCTGGCACACGGAAGATGCATAACAGATGTGGAGCACACCATCAAATGGACGTGTTGCTGTCTCAAACCGCCATTGCTCCCCTCCCGGTAGCATTTTAATTTTTTTCACCTGCTCCTGCTGTAGTACTCCTGTGGATTGCTGGCAGAGATTGTTATTGCAGGGTGGAAGATTCCCAGCTCGAGTGCCAGCTTTTTAGCTGTGCTCCATTTCCGCCCCCCACCCATGCCTCCTACTCGTCCACTTGGCTCTTCCGGCTTGCCAGCGTTGCCTTGCTATGCTTCTCTGTTGGTCCTCTTAAAACTCACTGCCTTTATTGCTGTTCTGAAGGCAGAGGATGAGTGTCATTTAGACATGCCTTTTTAAAAAATACATTTAGTATATGCTCAGTAACAAGAATAAAGTTGTTCTTGAAGGTGGTGTGCTCACCGCAAACATATGTTCTGAACTTCCATAAGGAGGTAAATCACACCGGGTGATTGACTGGCATATGCATTTTGCAAGGTACTGTTCACTTAGTCTGAATCTGCTATTTAGCCTGCAGGTATGAATGAAAGAGGTTCAGCCAGCCAGTAATATTTTTAAAATGTACCGTGTGGTGCCTTGTAATCATATGGAAAGGTGAATGGCTACCTATACCACCTGGTCACTAGTCATGTCGCCAGAATTCACAATTACCTGCCTTTGAATACGCTTATAATGTTCAGGTGCATTGTGAGTTGAGTGTCATTTAATCTAAAGTTATTCTCTGGTTTGGATTCTAATGCACTCCCCTGGCAGCTTAAGCACTGTAACAGTTGTGACTCAGGCCCCAGAGACCTTGGGAAATGTAATTTTCCCAAGGCACCCGATCCCCAGGTGCCCTGGAAACTACATGCCCCATCTCCTTCTGAGCACGTGGTCATTCATACCACGATGGGGGACAAATTTCAGGTGCCTAAGTGTGATTAATTGGGATGCCCACCTAAGTTCAGAGAGAAGGTGGTTCCATAATACAGGTGCCACTGTATTATGGAAACACCAAGTTGCAGCAGTAGAGGGGCAACTATTTTTTTTGGGGGGGGGGTGGCAGCAGGAGATGGCTTACCCCTGAGAAGCAGTTGGAGAACTTCTCTTCTCCATAGATAAATTTGATGATATGGTACCCCCCACAAACTCCAGACATCCCTGCCAACAAATAAGGGACAGAATTCTGAAAGGCCATTTGTGCAAAGCTCTCCATACAACCCACAGGGCTTCCCCAAGAATAATATTATTTACATGACTCTCTAGTTTTATTCATGGCAAATGTTACTCTGAGGCCCTGGGACTGATGGGTGGCATGACAATCGGCTGAGGCCGTGGGTTGTTAGGGAGCTGAACAGTCACCCCGCTTGTGAATTGCTGTCAAATTTGAGCGTAATCAGCCTTGCATCTTTGCCCAGCCTCTTGCTTACGAAAACAGCATGCTCTTTATATTAGCTGTGTGCAGAAGGTATTATTAACCCGTGTATGAGAAGAGAAGGTTCACAAGGAGAGCTTCATTATCAGATTTAGAGCCGCATACCATTCTGTTATTGACCTGCCTGGTGTAATCAATGCGGCAGGCATACAGGTTGGAAATCATGTTCTCGGCCTGTGGAACGTACGCCTTGCCGCTAGTGCTGATTGTGCATTATCTTTTAAATGATACTGCCTAAATAAGTATGGATCTGCTGAGCACCAACAGCCCTCGCTTCGACTGGAGAATGCTAAATCTTTTGCATTTGTTTTTAAGAAAAAAGGAGGGAAAAGTTGGTATTAGGCTGTCCGAAGAAATTGAAATCTACAGCCAACAAGAAACATGGCTGCACTGAGGCAAGCAGGCATATGTCAGAAGAAGGTGTAGTAACATGAAACATGCGCTGTTGCGTTTCTGATGAGATCTGGTTTCTTGGGACATGAGGTGCATGCGGTGGGTTGTGAAGGCAAAAGGGAATCTTGGTTGTGGGTTTTTTTAAAAAAAAATTAGTTGACTAGAGAATGAGTTTGAACAGCAATGGTTTTGCCCATGTGAGTGCATGCAGGAAATGTCTGCACAGATGGACAGCCCAGACCAGGAACTGCTTTTGCTGCCCTGAGAATATTTGCAGTTTCCCAGGGATGTGCCCAAACTGACAGTGTTATTGTGTTTTCATGTGCAGCCTAGACATAGCAAGATAGGAAGATGCTTTATAGCAGGTGAGACTGTTTGCCTGCTCAGACTGACCGCAGCTCTCCACTGCTAGAAATGGTAGGTGGGCAGAGTGGCAAGCTTGTCGGCTTCCCCTTTCAGGGCATCTTGCCAGCCACTGTGAGAACAGGATGCTGGACTAGACGGGCCATCAGCCTGATCCAGTAGGATCGTCTTGAGTCCCCGTGTTATTACAAGGCTGTTGACAGAGCTTGCAAGCCAAGTTTTAAGAGCTTTAGGAGAGGTGTGTTTGGCAGGAACACAAGAAAGGTATGTTGGCAGTGCTTAGAGGGCTGGAACTCTCTTCCTAAGGAAGCCAGTTTAGCCCCTGACTTTGTCAGCCAATGCCAGCAGGTGAAAACCTACTTATTTAGACAGGTCTTTGACTTACAGAGGGGGCTGTTTTCTTCTTCCTTCTCTTCTTCTTCTTTGATGCTTTTATCTTCCTCTACTATTTATTTTTTAAAGCTTTTTTAAAAAAACCCCAAACACAAAACATTTATGCAACAAAATGCAAAACCTTTACAGAAAAGAAGGAAAACAAAGGCATACCAAGACTCTGGGTCGCATCCTGTATCCTTGCCCTGCCCTTTAATTGCCTCTTGCTTTTATTTATTGTGGCTTTCTTTCTTTTATATATTTTTTAAAAATACTTTGTTGCTATGTAGTTCTTATTATCCTAAGCCGCTTTGAGCGTCCTTTATGGAGAGTCTGGTGCATACATTTAATAAATGAGAACGTTAATAAACTCGAAAGAGGTTTTGAAATAGCTGTGCCAGTGAGAAACAGCAGCATTTTAAATGTCTTTATCTAGGCTGGGAAAGCTTCACCCCCCCATCCCAGATGTTGTTGGGCTATAACCCCCTTCACCGCTGACCATTGGCCATGCTGGCTGGGGCTAATGGGAGTTGTAGTCCAACAACATCTGAAAGGCACCAGGTTCCCCAGCCCTGAACTAAATGCTCACCATTATGCATAACTGCAATAAATGAACAGCCACCTTCTCCTTCTCCTACAATACAGTTCTTGGTGGAATTGCCCTGCTGTTTTGAAGCTCTGATTTCTCTTCTACATTTAATTTTTTTAAAAAAATTGCTGTACCTATTCTTCTGCATAGCAGTGTTGTATGCTTGCCCCCCCCTTTAACCTTTTGTCATGTGGTGTGCAAAAGAATGAGCATTATTATGTGTAGTTTCATAAGAAACCCACTGGCCACAATGCCTGCTAACAACTTTTGATACGACTTAGAAATGCCACGGCACTTGTGACACCTGGTGGTCACTCTGGGGAAGTGCACAGTTCAGCAACTTAGTGTACAGTATTTAAATGGGGTCGCCGCTACCTCCAGAGACAAGGCCTGCAAATGGATCCTCCATTAGTTAGATGTTGTCACCAGACAATTTTCATTAGACTGATGTCATCTCAATAATAATGGATTCAGGAGGAGTTTCCTGTGCGGAGAATAACTTTGAGTTGCTTAGAAAGAAGTGAATGATCTGTGGAGAGTTAAATATATTTGTGTGTTTGTCTGATGTTATGCTGATGTGAAAGAGTAGTTGGACAGCTTTGCAGATAGGCATTGCAAGGCAAACATTTAGGGTTGTTGTATCAGTTAATTTAGGATGCATCCTTATAAGGGAACATATTCCTAAACACACAAATGCACATAATCAGGAAATCCAACAACCTGCCATGAAACCTTGGAGTAAACATTCAGACCTTTGTGTTGCAAAGGTGAAAAGGCACAGAAGCTTTGAATGAAAGCACATACAAATCCTTCTTAGAATGAATGGGCAAATTAGTGGTGACTGGCTTGAGTTCAGTGGGAGGCAAGCATAACTCTTTTTCTCTGAATCAGGACCACAATCTTCTGTTTGCAGGAGTAGCTTCCACTCATGCAAGCAAAATTGTAAATTATTGGTTCAGATTGAATCCCCCTTCAGGAGAATGAGAACTGAATGGTCTCTCATTCTGTGCCACCAGATCAGCATGAGATCATGTCTTTCAACAGATCTTTGAGAAAAGAACTGTGTTTGGAGGAGTTGTAGACCTGGTTGCAGAGTGTTTTGATGAGAGAGAGTGGCCAGGAGATCTTTCCAGTGCTTCTTGGAGCTGGAGATTCCAGACGCCGTCCCTGAGGTGCTTGTAACTCTGAGACACGACTTCCGTTTGCATTAGATTGGATATGCAACTACTGCACAGCATTAGGATTTATTTAGCCTGCTGGCAAATGACAGACAGGATGTCTGAACACTAATGTCTCCCTAGAGGGGAAGTTGCAGCTCCCTTTATGAAGGGATGGAAGCTGATTGCAGAGGTGTGTGGTAAATGCCATCCTTTCACCAAGTTCGAACCACTGAACAACACAACCACCTTCCTCCACCCTCGCAGTTAACCCCTTTCTGCCATGAAATGGATACCCGCCAGAATACTCCACTGTCAACAGCACTAGTCAGCCTCAGAGTAGAGCTACTGACTAACTTAGATCCATTAAGTTCAGTGGGTCTGCTCTGAGTAAAGCCCAATCGCTGGCTACGACCCTGTTTGTAAAGGTTGGGAGCGTTCAATGCCCCTTTGGGTTCCCTGTGCAAGTTCCCTTTACTGTGCACCTGGGACTCCTTAATGGCAGGAGCCAGGTGTAGCTGGATGTGCCACAGGGGAGGCACACTGACCCTCTCTGTCATGCCATGAAGCTCGGGAGGCCTGTGCGCACCTTCCCCGTGCCAAGTTCAGGATGGGCCAGAGCGCAGCAACTGGTGCGCTTCTCTTGCCGAAGTTATTTCTCCAACTGTCGAAGTGTTGTGAGTTGCAATCTGGCGTCCCTTTCTGCCAAGACTGTCTTATCTGCACCAAGTGAGAACAGCGAATGGAGATATGGCAAAGGCGGCGTCGGCAGCAGCAGCCTGTGTGTATGTGTGTCCCTGTGCAACAGAGAATATTGTTTAATTGTTACAGTTAAGGAAGTCCCAGAAGGCAGGCACCCCTTGCAGAGCGTTACCACTTTGCCTAAATGCAGCGAAATCCTCACGGTGCTACTTGGCTAACTGCAATCCATTTCGTTGTGTGTTTCTTTCTTCCTCTCTCTCTCCCCCCCCCTTTTTTTCTTCCTTAAGTTCATGCCAGCATTAACAGATCTATCAGTACAAAGCAAATGTGTCACATTGGCAGCTGTTACTTAGGAGCATTCTCTCTTTCTCTCTCTTTCCCTCTCCCCCCCTTCCTCTTTATTGCATTTTGTTCTGTAATAATTGCAAAGCTTTTATGTTGAGTTCCGCATAAATGCGACTGAGTAGGAGGGTACGGGCTTGCTTTCTATTATTCTGCCCCTCACGCATGTCTCCTTTCCCCCATCTTTTTCCAGAACCACACGTTGAGCCAGCACGCTCAGTGAGCCCCTGGCACTACAGGACACCTCTCTGCAGAAGACTTGACGGAAGCTCAGTGGGGAGGACCATTTGAACATTACATCCAATCAAAGTGTCATTTGCAACCCAGATGTAAAACTCTAATGATTTGGCCATGAGGCGCTGCTATTATAAGCAGCTGGAAATGAATATTAATGGAAGAGATTAAAAGTATTCCATGCGCAGTATTTTTTATTGTCCTGCTTGAGCTTAGTGTACTTTAAAGCTTCTGCTTCTGACTGAATTTATAGTTGCTAGATAGGAATCTGCTTTGATGCTCTTGCCCTTTGTTGCTTCTTGTATTATACGGATAGTCCAAGATTTTAGGAGTGGTTTTTTTCCCCCTCTTCCCCTTTCCTTTAGTTTTTTCTCCCCCGTTTAACTGCTTTTTAATTGCGATTTTAGGTAATTGTGCGTCGTGATGTGATGGCTTGGCTATTGTCTGAATTTTTTTTTACACTTTTTTGGGT
Organism: Podarcis liolepis; assembly: GCF_965112155.1. Taxonomy (NCBI): domain Eukaryota; kingdom Metazoa; phylum Chordata; class Lepidosauria; order Squamata; family Lacertidae; genus Podarcis; species Podarcis liolepis. The sequence goes on along the minus strand of NC_139561.1, from coordinate 35,977,004 downwards.
TTTGTTTTTTTTTAACAATTGAAGACTAATGCTTTGATTGGATTTGCCAGTTCACCGGACAGTGATTAAAAAAAAAATACCCTATGTAATGAATATCATCGGTTTCAGTGCAACTGGATGGTCTGCTTTATAAATGTGACTTAATCTGATTGCATTTAACTAATACAGTTCAATAAAGGGAATACATTGGATGAGTGTTGGAGTCTTGAAGTCCATGTACTGCTGCTGTGTGTGAAGCTTGGTGGAGGCAAATGTCTGCATGCAATGTAACTTATCAGATGGGATATGTCTCTTAACCCTAAAAAGGTAAAGGGACCCCTGACTGTTAGGTCTATGCTAATCTCTTGCCCATAAGAATTTGTAATGAGGGAAGCCAGGTAAGATGAATTAGAAAAGGTCTCCTGGCTCTTTGGTCATACAATTCTGTGGAACATGACTTAAGCCTCTGGAAACTCATTATCTTGCAGAGTTGGCACACCTAACTCTGGGATTCTAATCCCTTGTGTTATACAGTGGTGCCCCGCAAGATGAATGCCTCGCAAGACGGAAAACTCGCTAGACGAAAGAGTTTTCCGTTTTGGAGGTGCTTCGCAAAACGAATTTCCTATGGGCTTGCTTCGCAAGACGACAATGTCTTGCGAGTTCCTGCTGGTTTCCCCCCCCTTCCTCCCCTTTTTTCTAAGCCGCTAAGCTGCTTATCAGCTGATCCGATCAGCAGATAAGCCGCTAAAAGCCGCTAAAAGCGCTAATCCTTCAATGGGCTTGCTTTGCAAGACGGAAAAAACCGCTAGACGAAGAGAATCACAGAACGGATTCTTTTCATCTTGCGAGGCACCACTGTATATGGGAATGGTTTGTAGGAATAGCCCCTGCCATCCAAATTCCAATAGGAGTCTGTCATGTGCTTTAGATGTACATGAAACCCATTCTAAATGTTAATATCTAACTAATGAATCAGGAACACTGTGTATCCTGACATATACACTCTTTCTAGGGATGGAAGAGAATTTCATTTGGTCTTCCTGCATGGACCACAGAGTAATTCATTGTGCTTTGGATTTCTCATTTTTTCGATTTTGCAATACAGTTCATGGCTCAAAAGTGCACCAAAATTCATAGTTTAGGATAATACAAGTTTAGAAATGCACACACTGAGACGATACATATTTTGAGATAAAATGTGCATCAAAGATTGATGCATGAATAGGACAGAATGGGTTTATGAGTGAATTCTGAGCTATCCATCTTTTATTTATTCTATGGACAACTCTTTACAGGACACAGCGGGCGTTAATTTCTGAAGGCCTGTGTGATAATAATAATAGCAATAATAATAATAATAGAATAATAATTTATTTTTTGTACTCTGCCCATCTGACTGGGTTGTCCCAGCCACTGTGTGTGGCTTCCAACATAATATACACAACCACAACAGAACATCACACATTAAAAGCTTCCCAATACAGAGCTGCCTTCAGATGTCTATGGAAGGTTGTGTAATTATTTATCTCTTTGACATTTGATGGGAGAGTGTTCCACCTGGCAGGTGCCACTACTGAAAAGGCCCTCAGCCCAGTTGCCAGCAACCTCACTTCTCACTAGGAGGCAACCATCAGAACGAACTCCTCTGAGCTAGACCTCAGTTTCCAAGCGTTCTCCCAGCATATAATGTTGCTCCATGTGTACTGATGGTAACACATGAATTTGTGGCTCCTAGGACTAGCTGTAGCTGAGATCTACTTGGAAAATCTTTAAGATAGCAAAATCTATTTTAGGAGGAGGGACATACCATACGTTCACTGTTACATCTAGTTGTCAGTGTTTGTAAAAAGCAAAAAAAGAAGGAAGGGGTTCTGACCTCCCTTTGTCTCTTCAGCCTGGTCCTCGGACCCTTGTCTGCATAAAAGAGTCCACGAGAATTCCTTGCAGAGTTTTATTCTTAAAAGTCCTTGTGCAAAACACGACTGAATAACTATACACACCAGCACTAACCAAGCAACCCAACCTCCAGACACCAGCCTCAGTCTCAGACTAACATTTCTCACTATATATATATATACAACCTGGTGCAAACCACTGAGTCATGCTGACCCAGCTTTATTCGCATTAAAGAAACAGCGGCCATTTTAGCCGTGACACTAGTGACCCTTCATATAGGCCAAAACCATTGTTAATAGTAAGCCCATCAGTAAGCAATATTTTGGCTTCAGTCATTCAATGTTTATGGAAACATTTGGCGCCACTACATTAAGCACATCTCTTGCTGCTGAGTGGATATTTCTCTGAAAAGCTTGGGCATGTAAATTCACTGCTTCCTTGCTCACTCGCTTCCCCAAATCCTATCAAATCTATTAGACAGGATAAGCCACATATTGGAATAAATGGATAGGCCCTAAGTTCTCATTTCTCCTGATTTAGTAAGTTCTCCACCTCAAAGACTTAACTGCAATAGTAATCTGGAACTAGAGTCTTCCTGTAGCCCTGGGGTCGCCAACCTTTTTGGAACCAGTGGGCACGTTCCAGATGTTGATAATGTTGGGGGTACTGCCACAAAAGCAAGTGCTATGAGGTGGGGCATCACATAACACAAAATGGCTGCCATGGGAAATTAGGGAGACAGCTACCCTCATCAACGTTATGCTTGCCATGGAAGTCAGCTATGCCCTGCTGGGCTTGACTATATGGAGATCGCACAATACTGATTTTATGTGCATACACACAGATTTTTTTGCTGTCAAAAGAAGCAGGGAGTATACCTCAGTACTAGGAAAAATATACAAGGTGGCCACACCACACTCTCATTTCACAGAGATCGCCTGCACATATTCCCCGTAACTTTCTTTCTAGGAGGACTAAAGATTTTCTTCTTTTTGAGGAAAGCTCATAGTCTTGGGCCCTGCCCAGGCACACCAGTGAAAGTCTTTGCTGGCTCCAGGTTTGTGATACCTCCCTTTGCCATTGGTCTTTCACAATAAATAAACAAAATAAGCTGCACTTCAAACCCGAAGTTCCTGTTATTTTTATGTTTCAGCTATTCATGATGAAGGTGACCTATTCCCACACAACCCTGTTCAACAGAGAAAGTGAGCACTACCTATGCATCAGTGGCTAATTAAAATCTGAGACATTGACCACATAATGAAAATAACTTCCATGGTGAAATTTATAAGAGGGTCAATACCAAATCTTGATGTAGTATAAAAGGCTGGACAAAACCGAATGGAATACAGAGAGCGTTTGGATCTGTGAATTGCTGGCTGCGCCTATCTTTGTGATAGAAAATAGTTGAAAGTATTATTAGAAACAAACAAAAATAAATAAATTGCAAGATCAATTGAGAGAATTGACCCAAGTTCAAATAATCCAAATATTACTTGAACTAACTAATCAATGAATAGCTTCCTTATAAGAGTTAACTCTGTGAAAGCAGCTGGCTTTACAGTCCATGTAGTTCTATGACGATCAATGAGAGTGTCATAAACTCTTGTTTTGAGGGCTAACACCCAAGAACTTGTATTTTCAGTGCAATCTGGTCAGCCTGAATAATGCTGGTTGCACCCACTCAATTTATACATTCTGCGTTGTGTTCTAGTCCCAAACACCACAACCTTTCTTCACTGGGGAGTTGTTCTATCCCCTTGATCATCTTGGTTACAGGCTGCCCTTTTCTGAACCTTTTCCAACTCTACAATACCCTTTTTGAGATGAGGTATCCAGAACAGTACACAGTATTCCAACCATGATCATACCCTAGATTTTTTTTTAAAAAAATAATTTTTATCAAATATTTTTAACAGTATTAAAGCAGCAGTTTTATAAATACTGGCTCAGTGCATACCTGATTTAAGAAGCAGGGCACCTCTGAGCATATGCTGAGCCCGGCAATTCACTTTCTCATAGTCTTTTCATACATGAAATCTACTCCTGATTCTCCACTTCTCAATAATTGTTTCAGCAACTTTATTTGCTTTCTGTGGGGTGAAGGTGATGCCTTTTCCTCTTACTATTGTCCAGCAGTTGCTATTGCTCAGATGGAAGTCAGAAACCCTCGATGACCTACTGCAAATCTCCTAGAGCTTTACCAATAGATCCCAATCTAACTTTTGTTCTACTCCTAATCTAAGAGGCAACTGGGAAGGGGTGAGGGCCAAGGATCCAAGGTGCAGAGTCATTCAGGGAGCTTCGCTTTATGTAACCAATAAAGAACTGGAGCAAGGTGGTTTTCTTTAAAAAAAAAAATTAGTATCTGATCAGTGGTAAACATGAATTGGAGAAAAACGGCTAAATCTTGAAAAATGGCCTTACGCTCACCATATGTAGTAGGTAGGAACATTTGCAGCTTGCACCTGACAGTTGAAAAGCATGACACTCAACGCAACACTGCCTGGTTTACTGCTGTGCAGGAGAACAGTTGAAGGAATGGTCAGAGGCAGAAATGCTTCTGAAAACCAGCTGCTGCAAACCATGGAAAGGAAGAGTATTCAGGTGCTGCTTGTGTGCTTCCCATATGCACCTCATTGTCCACTATTGGAAAAGGATGCTGGACTAGGTGACTACTAATTGTTCCAGCAGGCTCTGCTTATGTTCTCAGCATCACTCGAAACTCCCACATTCCCTTCTTTGAAAACATTGATTCTGCTAAAAATGGACCTTGCATCTTGGCTGAATGTTCCTAAATCTGTGTTAGCCCAAAAAGCAAGAACATGGGTGTGGCAAGATATCACATGGTTATTTAAAGTATTTATTATCCACCCTCCGTCAATACCAGGGAAGGTTATAGAACACCAAATAAAAATCAACCAGCTGAATCATAGAATAAGCAAATATACATACTTAAAATACACCATTGGGCAAAACGTAAGCTGGCCAGGCAGGCAAATATGTCTTAACTATCTGCAAAGGACGGGCATTGTACTGATGAGTCATCACCACAGAGAAGTCTTTGAATCCCACGTCATCTCACAGTAAGCTTCACACAATGTGGGAATATGGAGAAAAGCCGCCTCCGAGGATCTCTGGACATGAGCAGCCCTGGTCTAATGAGAGGTGCACCTCCAGGCATCTGAGTCCTGAGCTGTTTAGGCTTTCCAAGGTAAGCACCAGCACCTTCCCTTCAAATCAGAGCAAACAGGAAGCTAATGTAATTCTTTTAGAATCTGTGCGCCCACCTGAACTAATTTAACAGTCTGGCACTGCATTCTGCACTAATTGAAGCTCCCAAGTCACTTTCAAGGGGAACCCCATATAGAGCCAGTGGGAGAAGGAGGAAAGGAAAAAGTAGAATCACTGGCGCTGCCTCTCATTGGCTCTGGCACCACCTAGTGTTGACCTCCCTGCCTTCCATCCTACCAGACCCACTGCATACAACACATTCCAGTAAGCCAATTGGGAGGTTACCATAAATCACTGTGGCAGGGATGATCCATCCCTGTTCAGAAATTATGGTAGTTGGCAAATCATCCAAAGGTTGAAAAAGGCACTCTGTGCCAGTCATTTCAGCTGGAACCTCTAGTGATAATGCTGGACCCAGGAGACACCCCGCCAAAACACACACACACACGGAATGTACCTATCCCTTCAAGGGGAGTATAATCCCATCCAGAACAGACTGCATGTCTTACTGCCAGGCATCGTTCAGCTGTGAAGTTTGGTACCACCTGTTGTGCTGATGGCCCCCAACTTCCATGATTTAAAAAGGGGATTTGATAAATTCATGAAGGATAAGGCTCTTAGTGACCATGATGGTTACATGCTACTTTCAGGATAGGAGGCACTTGTTGGTCCCAGCATGAAACAGGATTCTAAACTGGGTGAGCATCTGGTCTGATCTCATGAGAGTTGATGGGACTGGATGCTATTTTACACTGAGAGCCAGTGTGGTGTAGTGGTTAAGAGCGGTAGTCTCGTAATCTGGGGAACCGGGTTCGCGTCTCCGCTCCTCCACATGCAGCTGCTGGGTGACCTTGGGCCAGTCACACTTCTTTGAAGTCTCTCAGCCCTACTCACCTCACAGAGTGTTTGTTGTGGGGGAGGAAGGGAAAGGAGAATGTTAGCCGCTTTGAGACTCCTGAAGGGGAGTGAAAGGCGGGGTATCAAATCCAAACTCTTCTCTCTTCTTCTTCTTTTAACTCTTCCACGCCTACCGTTTCCCCCCATGCAAATGCCCCCCACCCCAGTGCTGTGCCTTCCTTCAGCTGAACTCACTTCTACATTCAGATCCTGACACACATTGCTGAAAACACCTATCAACAATAAGAGAGCCAACAGAGAATAGTAATTAAGAGACCAAAAGGTCATTAAAACTATTATGCCCCCAGTTCAAATCCCATCTCTGCCATCACCTAACCAACACTCACTATCTACTCAGAAGTAGCTACCTTAGAGTTCAGTGGGGCTTACTCCTAGGTAAGTGCGTGCAGAATTGCAGTCTCAGCTTCCCATCTGAACTGATCTCCCTTACAGGTTGGTCACTGCAATGATTAAGATGGTAGTTTAGATAACATACATTCCAAAAGTATATTGTGAGTTAGACCCAGATGCAATCCTGTGTGGCAGCACCTGTGGTCTGAAATGCCTAGCCTATTAACAGTACATAGGAAATAACTTTCTTACTTCAGCAAGTTTAATAAACTATTCTTTAATAATAAACTATTTTCAGCTGCATGGGCATATAATTAAGTTTTGCATACTTGTTTTTAAAATATTGCTAATTTTATCTGTGTATTGCTGATTGTTATTCTGTATTATATTTTATGTACATTGTTTAGAATTCTTCTTCTTCTTCTTCTTCAGCAGTTTATATCTTTTTTCTAGATAATCAAAAATACTGTGGTGTTTCAAAATCTGGCATGAGAGTTCTAGACATTCTAGAGCGCAAGCCTATCTTTGTCTACTTGGAAGTAAGTTCCATTCAGTTCCATGATGCTTACCCCCAGGAAGAAGTGTACAGGATTGCAGCCCTAAATCCCTTTCTAGAGATCAGCCCTCCCACTACTGATTTCAAATTCTAAGCAACATGTGTATAATAATCTTATAGAAAAATATATTTCCATATGATGACATTTATATAAGCTTTGATTTCTGCAAAGTGAGAGCTGCACTACCAGCCCTCTCACACATGTTAAACACCAGCACTGTTAATGGTTTTTTACACTTAAATTTATCTACATAATTACATGTCATGAGAACAATTATAAGTGCCCAGAGGGATAATTATAAGATATCATTAGACAACTTCAGAAGTCATTTTTGTACTGTCAATTTTTATAGGGTTCTGTTTTTGACTTCATAGAACAGGGCTTCAGACATTGCTGTATTTTCCCATGTTTTAAGATGAAAAATTTAAATGCTTCGCCATGAGAAATCACATGATTGCTTTTGCTGGGGTGAGTGAGAGAAGGGGGTGTTGAGAATCCTATGTATACGGACACTGCAAATCCTGGTAAGAAAAAATTCAGACTATGGATGAATAAGGACCATACATTGAAATCAACCCCTCCTGCCCTCCCAAAGAATAATGGAACTGTAGCATATCCCTCAAATGAATTCTCAGTCCCCTTAACAGACTACAGTTCCTAGGATTATTTGAGGGGGGGTGTTGCTTTAAATTCAAGGTGGGTATGCAGTCTATGCCAAGGATAGGAGTGAAAAGTTGAACCGATTTACATTAATTTACAGTTCGTTCCACTTGCAAAAATAGAGGGAATTTCTCCCCATGGGAATGGATTGTCATGAAATGGCAGGATGGTGAAGAGGAGGAAGAGGATCCCAGCGAGGGGTGTAGCCAGGACTGGGACACACTGGGGCAAGCAGAGGATGGGGAAGGAAGTTCTCACAGGGTGGTGGATGATGGCGAGGGGATGGAGGTCACTGCACAGGAACCAGAGAAGCAGGACCCATTACCAGAGCCAGAGGGGTTATGTCCCCATGAACACAGGGGTCTCAGAGGCGTAGGGAGCAGCTGGAGGGGCACTCTAGGAAGCTGAGGCAGGCAAGGGCCCACAGCCCAGCTCCCTAGCTGGCCAGGTGAGGGTCGCTAGCTGCAGAAGGAGGGATGTGATTCCTTAGCTGGAGTAGGCTTGGAATAGGTGGAGGTCACATGCCTCATCAAGTCTAGATGCTGCAATCAGCAGGCAAAGTACAAAAGAGAAGTAGAGCAGAGGTGCTGTAGCTGCTCAGCTGCCCACGTTGATGGACCTTGACTTGGATGTTTCTGGACCTCTACAGACTGTATCCTGACTGCTGGACTCTGGACTGTATCCTAACTGCTGGACTTCATTCTTGGATTGACCCTGTTGCCAGGTAGGAAAGGGTTCAGGACATGGATAGAATGGGGCTGCTTCCTATTCATTCATAATTTGAAGGATGGATTGAAGGATAAACAGCTTTGTTGAAGGTCCCCCTTGTAAACTTCTCAAAGCTCTATGCATGCCCCTGAACACCCATTGTGGGGGGAAGGCTTTTGCCTTCATCCCTTGCTTCTGGTCATCCCAGAAGTATCTCACAGGGATCCTAGGAAGATCATTGGTCCACATAGCTCAGTAGTGTCCACACTGACTGGCAGTGGCTCTTTGGGGCTATAGGCAAGGAGACATTCCCAGCCTGCATGGAGATGCAGGGAATTGAACTTGGGACCTTCTGCATGCAAGGCAAATACTCTACCACTGAGCTGCGGCTCCACATTTCGTTGATGTCTATCATAGGACCCAATAGAGCTTTGGTGTCTGCTCTCTCCTTAGCTCCTGTTTAGGAAACCATTGGTTTTTCACAGGCAAAGTCTTTCTGAAAATCCACGTCTGGAAGGAAAGCAGAATGCTTAAAAAGAAAAGCATAGGGGGAAAATGAGGGATTAGGAATGCCAAGAGCCAGATAATTACCTTGTCAGCTACCAGATTCTTAACAAAATGTGAGCCTTGGCTGACTCTGTTAATGAATGGCAACTTAACTGCCTGAGAATGTTCTTAATGTGGAATCAGAACTAATTTCATTTTAAAATTCTGACATTAATTTTCACGGACAGTTTCTTTGAGAAGTGCAAAGAAGAAGAAGAGGGGGAGCTTTTTGTGTGTGAAAACAAAACCCTGTTTGTGAGTTTCATCCTGTGTGCTGTTATGAGTAGTGGTGCCGTCAGGGCATGACTTTGGAGCAGCAAGGCCCTCAAATGCTTGGCTTACCACATTTCAAAGCACTTAGCATTACCCCCTAAAGAGAGCTCCTTTTTATTCAGTGTGTTGCGTCCCCTGGGTGCTGCAGAAAGCCAAGCCCCTCATTACCTAATGTTAAAAGCCAGAGCGAGGTGAAGGTCAGCATTTTAAAAATGCCACCAGTATCAGTGAAGTTGACTCTTTCTTCAAAGAAACCAAAATAGTGCAGGCCTAGTGATCCTAATGACTCTTCTCAGTAGGTCTTGCCCCCAATGAGGCAGTTGCAAGGACTGAAGGTACCCACCTTCCCACAACTGCCTAACTCCCCTCCTCTCCAGGTTTTCCCCAAGCAATCGGAGACTGCGCCTGCATGCAACAAACCTCTCCTCTGCTCTTTTCATTTCTCTGCCTGTTCTGGGAGACCAGAGAGTAGGGGAGCTGGTTGCAGCTGGAGGAGGAAACTCCCTGGACTCTTCAGCAACCAGGCTCCTCTTGTTCTCCTTGCCCCCCTCCTCTCCAGCCTCCGAGTCAGGACTGCTCTATGCCCCAGCTTCTTCCTGCTTCCTAAACTCTGTTGCATCTTCAGCTTCTGACACTACCTTCTCCCTCTGACCACTCATCACCATCCCACCATCAATTCCCTGGCTCTGAGTCTTCTTCCCCTGGGGGTTCTCGAGCTGGTGCCTCCCACTAGTCCTCTGCATCCAGCCAGTCTGTGACATCCAAGGAGCATTAGGGTCCATTAGGACCCTTAGGTCCATTAGGGCAAATGGGGTCCATTAGGGGAAATGGCGCACTGCTCCACCAACCTCACTCTACCTTCAGGCAGTCCCTACCTTCCTGCTTACATCCAGTCCAGGAGGTGGCACTGCCTGTGAGCAAACTCCTTCTCAGTCTGCGTTTCCCTGGGATGACTCAGCAGGGAGGAGGATATGGACAAAACCAGAATCAGTTAGCTCTGCATGTGATTGGCTCTCTTGCTCCACCTACTGTTGGTCTCCCTGCCTTCTACCCTACCAATCCCATTGGGCACCAGCCACCACTGCCAAGGAGGTCTGCCAACTGATTTATGACACATTTTTACTTCTGTATCAGATAGGAAGGACACCCTGCCCAACTTTGCTATTTGAGAGCATCTGACACAGAAGAGACATGGGGGGACGGGACAGGAGAGCACCATTCTTGGCTGAAGCAGTGGGAAAGCTGGGCAGCAGGGGTGTGCCATTGGCTCTGCTGAGAGACTGGCTCATTCCAACTGCTGCTCATAAGAACTTTAAGAACTGGTGTCTGAGTTTACTTGTTTTCCTCTTCTCTCATCCCTTTTTCTTTTCATCTTGTGTCCTTCAGATTGAAACCAGAGGGCAGGGACAGTCTTGTTTTCTATTGACCTTAAGCTGCTCTGAGAGCCTTTGTGGCTGAAGAGCAGAATAAAAAATGCTGTGAATAAATAATAAACAAATACCCAAGATCTTCTGCATGCAAAGGGCGTGCCCTGCCATTGAGCCTATGGACCTTTCCTCATCTACATAAACATTTGCAGATAGCTGTGATTAGAAGAACAGCACTTCTATCTTGGTCATTCATCATTCATTATCTGCATCAAAGAGTGAGTGAAAAGAAAACATCCAGGAACCTGTGTCATTCTGCTTCTCTTAAGTGTGTGCACGGTGCTGTAATGGTTAAGAACATAAGAAGAACCCTGCTGGATCATTGGCCCACCTAGTCCAGCATCATGTTCTCACAATAGCCACCCAGATGCCTGTCAGAAATCTACAACATCCCTCTCTCTGCTGCTGAATCTGAGCAACTGGTATTCAGAGACACCTATCGCCTGCAGTACACAGCCATCATTGGTGGAGGTGCTGTAGCACAGTGGTAGAGCATCTGCTTTGCATGCCAAAGGTCCCAGGTTCAATCCCCAGCATCTCCAGGTGGGGCTTGAGAGGCCCATGTGAAACCCTGGATGTGTGATGCCGGTCAGTGTAGATTATACTGAGCAAGATGAGCACAAGGTCTGACTCGCTATAAAGCAGCTGCCTGTGCTCCTACGATTGTCCTCCATGAATTTGTCTAATCCAAGTTGGTGGCCACCACTATGTTTTGTGGGAGAAAATTCCATGGTTTAATTATAGCAGCTTTTTCTGTATCATATTGAGGCTCCACAAGACAAAGAATACTGCTGAATTTAGTTCCACCTTTTGGCTGTTGACATTGTTGCAACAATCCAGCATGAGATGTTCGGCAGTCCTTCCATCAACTTGAAAATACTTTCCACACGCAGAAGAGTAGCTTTGAACCTCATCCATGAATACGACTTACATTACTGTATTTCAACCTCTTTGTTTCCTACACCCCCCCTCCGGTTACATTCCCTACCCCTCTATTTTATTTTCTCTTTCTTGCTTTTTATCCCCCCACTCCCCATCTTGTTTTAGATTCCCTCTCTATGTTGAGTTTCTTTCTTTTTTGAAAGCGGTTGCATTTGTTGGTATAATTCCTGTTATTAAAAACAAAAAACCCTCCAAAATAAAAATGTAGTAGGTGAAACTTTTCCCAGCAGGGCTATGTGATGATGTATGAGCTGGCCCTTGGACTTTGTTGTGGTTGGAGGTGAGGTCTGCAGGGAGGAGGGGGGACAGTGTTAAGCGAGTCCTCCATGAGAAACCAGTAGATTTGAAGAAGGTTCCCCTATAGAGGTAGCCCCCTCGCCATATCAGTGTCCTGGGATGGAGTTTAAGAGTGTGTGCATTTTAGCCAATTTCGTCCCGTCCCCCCACCCATGGGGGAAATGCAAAAATACCAATTTAAGTGTCACTTCTGAAAGCAGCCTATGTAGGATGGCGGAACTGTAAGCACTTAGGGAAATCATATATACGGCTCTATTGAGAAACCGGTATGTTGCACTGCAGGGAGCTGTCGGTGACAAACACTGAAGTTCTCAAACTACGCCGCTATAGGTGTTTCAAAAGTCAAGCTGTAAGTTTCACACTGCTGGCCTTCTAACCATGTAATAAAGAGCAAAGGAGAAAGCAGTATTCAGACCCCATGCCGAATGAAGTCTTAAGTGTTCCAGTGTACAATTCATGCTATTTTTTGAACCTCTCTCCCTCTCTGCTTTCTCCATATAAAGATTGGTGTGTATGTGTGTGTGTGTGCCTTTTAATTTCTGCCTTGGCTGTTGTGTTCTTAAACTCCCCTCTCTTCCACGCTGCTCACTAGCCAGAGGAGGGCATGGGGGATAACTGCCGGTTGAGCTGCATGCTGTCAAAAAGGCTCCCTCTAAAAGTGGGGAAGCTGTTCTTTAGGCAAGTTGCAAGAAGTGTGTGACAAGCCTCCAGTGGAAAATTTGGGGCAGAGCAGGATGGAATGGAAAGCAGGAGAATGGAGGGCTCAGCTTTCAGCTCGGCGTGCGGCATTAAGTGTGCTAGCCATGAGCGGACCTCCGTCTTGGGGCAAACCACACGTCTTAATAATAAGCACCTTTCACCAAAGATCTGAAAGCTGGTTGCACAACCCATAATGCTACTAGCTAGCCACTGAACCAGGAGTGGGGGGAAAGGCTGAAACCCTCTGATGGACCACAGTCTAGTTTCTGGTGGGCTTTCAAGCACCTGCTGATTGCTGAGACTCTTGCAGAGGATGCTGGAGTAGGTGGACTTTGATCTGATCCATCATCTGTTGTCACAAGGCACTTTTGGGCAGCTGCCAGGGCCATGAAAGAGCCCTCTGCTGATACTTGCATTGGACCCGCTTCCTTATAAACTCCCTGCCACCACCACAGAGTCTAGCATGGTACTTTGAGCAACTCAAGAATGCCAAGTGTGCCGTTTTAATTTCCCACAATCCCTTGGGGTGACTCCACATCAGCAGTATTGTGCAAAACTAAAGTAACGGCTGGATGCAGCAACCTGGCACTACTTGGGTGCTCCGTGGGTTGTTGCCAGGTAGGACCACCAAGTAACACAGACATCAGAATGCAGCCAACAGAGGGTGTGTTTGCCCACAACTCTCTCAAGGTTGGAGTTGGCCTTACCAGCAAGGGACATCTTACATTCCTAAGCAAGAGTGTGTATTCAGGACCTTTCTATTTATTTGCCACATTTCTGTGCTTTGACTTCCCCATGCAATTTCCAAGGCGGCAAATTTCGGATCACTAAAAACAATGTCAGACCTAACATACAGTGGAGAGAGAACAACAGCTAAAATGAGGCAACTGAAAAATAAACACTATCACAGAGAGGCAACCAACCATTAGGCAGAGTGAGGCACCATCTTTAGGTGGTGGGTGCTGGAGGGGTGTGCAGTGGTTAGCAGCAGCAGCAACTGCAGCAACCTGAGCCATTCTTCCCAAGACTCCTGCCTGTTTCTGTGTGTTATGTCCGACAAAGCCTATCCAGTATCCCATTAGCTGGTTTTCTGCCTTCATGTCTTCTGGAGGATGCTGTCCTGACATCATCATTATGCAGAGGTGCAGTGCTCCAAGGTTGTGGAGGGTCAAAGACCAGTTACTATTTCTGCAGTGGGGTCCCTGTCTCCAGAGGCCTAGAGCTGCCCAACAGTATGGAAAGGGAGCTTCTTAAACCACTGTGGAAAAGCCAGTTCTCTCCCTTTGTGCTGACTGAAGCCAATCAGAGTCAAAGGAAGCGAGTTAGCAGCTGTGGAAAGGGATGCAGGAAGAACACCAAGGAGGAGTTATTGTGTATGCTCCAAAGCTAAGCATTTAGGAACATTGAAAGCACAAGGTGCTTGCTTCTGTTTTAAGAAATTGGTGTGCAAATTCTGTTACATACAATGGAACTTCAAGGAAAACACAGCTTAAGCAACTCTGAAACAACATATTGGAGCACCCTGAATCATTTGCTCATGCACAGAAAATAGTAGATTTAGCTCAGTGTTTCCCAAACTTGGGTCTCCAGCTGTTTTTGGACTACAACTCCCATCATCCCTAGCTAGCAAGACCAGTGGTTAGGGATGATGGGAATTGTAGTCCGAAAACATCTGTGGACCCAAGTTTAGGAAACATCGTTGTAGCTAGAAGGCAACACGTGGAGATCTGCACTGATTGTTGAAATGCATTCCTAATTATTATTGTATAACTATAAGATTATTGCATGCTCTTAGAAGGGAAGTGGGGTTGTGACTGTCATGAAGAGACCATGCACTTCTGAATTTGTCACTTCATGACTAGTGTTCAGCCGCTTCTGCTGTCAGCTTCTGTAACTGGAAAAGGTGGCACCATCTTGCCCTTCCCTTCAGGCAGAAAAAAAAGATGGTCTGGCCCTAATGTTCAGAACCATCTAGAGATGGGGGAGAAATTAGATTTGGTTCACATTTAAAGGTGGACTTGCCTAATTCGCCCTTTCTGTGACAGTATACAAGCTGAAACACAGACATCTTTTGAAATTCACGCTTTTCTGATTTTTGCAATTTTGTTCTCTAGTTGAGCAATGCATGCAAAAATACAAATCCTAAGGTAAAGTATGCAATAAATAAGAGCACAGATTACGGAAAATAATATACAGAAATACATTGTGCTAGGAAAAATTGCTTTGTAATTATATTGGGGAAAATTGCATACAAAAATGTGTATACTGGGAGAAATTCACACTAAAATGCTGATGAATTTTCACAAGGACTTTAAATAAATAAAATAAATAAGCAAGCAAGCAAGCTGGTGTGTAAATATGAAGAACTGTACTTAAGACTGGAAAAATGAGAAACTGAGAGAAGCTGAAATTGATAAGTTCACCCATCCATAGTGGTCACCAGGGGGGCAGTTCGCATTGTCCCTGGGGCTGAAGCTAGACTTTCAGCTGTGAATTGCCCTCCCCTCTTCTAGACCATTTGATGCATGAGCACCATAAGAATGCTTTATGGAGCATTAAAATGAACATTAATTTCTTTTTTTAAAACACTAAATTGGAGATAGAAGTGGGGGAACATCTCCCAGCATCCTCTGCTTTAGCAAAGGGGGGCATGGTTATTTCTGACGCTCCCTCTTTGACTTTCTGCCAAGACTTGCTGACACAACTGATTCCCGACTCTATCAAGACACTCCAACTGTGATCAGAGACAAGGAGCCGAGTGGAGGCACCTTGACACAGTGTCAGAACAGCGGAGTCACAGAGTGTGGATGCCGCATCGAGAAGGCTTTTGTCTCCTGAATGAAAAGGAGCAGGATTATTTCCCCTCCTCCCCCCCCCTATGTTAAACAACATTTTTTCCCCTTAGGGAAAAGATTATCATAAAATACCACTACTCATTTAATGAAGACAGGGCAGAGAGAGAGAGGTCCATCATCTCACCCTGCTGGAACACCAACCACACCACTGCAATAGACAATAACTCTGCTGCTACATTATAAAGTCTCTCATATTTTCCTAATGGGAAAAGTTCTAGAATGAATTCCATGGGAAACTGTTCTCTAACCCAGTGGGTATAGTATTATTTCATTTCATTTATAGCCTGCCCTTCCAGAGGAGTCTGAGACGGCAAACACACAAACAATAAAACAATGAAAGCATCTAATATATATATATTTAAGCCTCTTTGAAGGTTTTGTTTTGTTATATTTTTCCAATCAAGCTCAAGGAGGGAGAATGCAGTCACTGTTCAGTGGCCAGAGCAAATCCTCTGCATTCTCCTTGCCAAAGGCTGTGACACGGAGGTAGAGCACATGCTCTATTCCAGCAAGCTCAACTGCCCTTGTTGATGGACTGTGACTTGGATACCCCTGGACCTCTAGAGAACTGTGCTTTGGATTTGACTCTGGACTATCCTGACTGCTGGAATTCAGACACTTCTGCAAAGTGCTCATATGTCCGGCTATGACACTTTGGTCCTATAGACCCAGGCTCTTTGCTCTTCAGGCACATCCAATTTTAAATATCTATTTCTATCTCTATATATTAGAGGCCTTGTTCTTGTGAAATCTGTGATATATTCATGAGAAGAGGTTCCCAAATCAATAGTGAGAGGAAAAGAATAAACCGCCTTTGAACCAAGTCAGACCATTGGTCCATCTAGCTCAGCATGACCTGTATTGCTTGACATTGTGAACCAATTGGGACACACTATCGCTAGCACATGACTCTGGTGCTCAAAAGCCTGCTCTGGCTGCCCTTATGCTATCAGGCCGGGTTCAAGGTTCTTGTATTAATTTACAAGGCCCTTACTGACTTGGCTCCAGGATACTTTAAGGACTGCCTAATCTCTTAGATCTCTGCCCAATCCCCGAGGTATTCAGGGGGTTCACTGTTAGGGGTCCCCCATGGCTTGGATGCACAACTTGTATCCACTGTGAGCTGTGCATTTAGTATTGTGGGTCCACTTTTATGACACTCCCTTCCTGTTGAAGTCAGACAGGCTCTGTCCTACTGAAATTCCCTACTGAAGACTACTTCTTCTTCTTCTTCTTCTTCTTCTTCTTCTTCTTCTTCTTCTTCTTCTTCTTCTTCTTCCAGCAGGCATTTTAACTGAAGCCTGATTTTGTAGTTTCAACTGATGTTTTCCCCCCTTTTTGCTGTACTTTTGCAAACCGCTTGGAGGCTGCTGTGGCTATAAGCAGTATATAAATTGTGTCAATAAATAAAACACATGAATAAAATCGGCACATATAGCATGTGCTCTACCCCTGAGTCTACCCTTTGCCGTAGAGGATTTGCTCTGGCTGCTAACAGTGACCACATTGTCCCTCCTTGAGACCATCAATGCCATGAATAAAAACTGGAAATATGAAAAGGGACGTGAAATATTTCAAACCAGTCTATTAAGAACCTGTCTGTGCGCTGCGTTTCTGCATTGGGGCTTCCCTGACTCACTTATATTTCAGGGCTGTTAATGCTGCTCCCTTTGCCTTTCCCTCCCAATTCAGCCAGCCGCCATGAATGTCATTTTCTTGGCACCTTTGGAGAAGAGCAATTAGCGTAATTGGGCCGATGTTTCAACCACAAGGCAGGGTTGTTTTCTTTCAGGTAGGGCAGTGCCAACTGCAAGATTTCTGAATAGCAAAATCTTTCTACTTGAGCACCAGATTCCTTTTCCTAATGTGGAGGAATTTGCACAGAGGACTCCTGAAGGCTGGAAAAACCCAGCAGGTGTAATGGATACTAAGGATGGGAGAGAAATTCAGTTCGGCTTGAATTTTAATGAGAACCTACCTAATTCACACTTTCCAGAACAATGTGCGAACTGAAACAAAGCCATTCTTAAAAAAAATCTTCACTTTTGCACCTGCATTTTGTGATGTGGTTCTCTTTCCAGGTAATGTGTGCATAAGAATGTATATATTAGCATGGAAAATGCAGTATACGAAGGAAATTTGCTTGCAAAAAAAATGTGTGAGTTAGGCAACATTTAATACAAAGATGTGTATAATCGGGAGAAATGTACACCGAACTGCTGAATTTTTAAATGAGGATTTTTAAGAAATTGCAAAACTGATGCAAAAATGTGATGGGTGGAATATAACCCTGGAATGATGAGAAACTGAAATAGACAATTTTGTCCTTCCCTAATGGATAGGATACCTCATTAATTGTCCTCATTCGCTCCCTTTGCAGGGAATCAAGCAGTGAAATCCTTAAACATTCAACTGGATGGCGGGTGGTTCTGCTGCATTACATTACATTGAAACAATCCCTTAAAACTTCCCCGACAATGACAGAGGGAAAGGGGTGTGTGTGTGTGTGTGTGTGTGTGTGTGTGTGTGTGTGGAATTAACAGTGCCAATGAAATGTATTTCTTTTTCTCCCGGGCCTTTCCCAAAAGAAGGCTGATACTGGCTGGCCCAGTTTGAGAAATGCATACTGAAGCCAATTGCCGGGCAGCCTGCGTTCCCAAGGGCAGCCTTGGTGGGCAGGATGCCATCTGAACAGATGGGCATAACTCTAAGCAAGGAAGAGACCATGGATGTGAATCAAGTATGGGTGTTTACTCCACCGATTCCCCAAAGAGAATGTCAAAATGGCAGTCTAAACTTGGTTCCCCGGCTTGCTGAAATATGAATCTCACTGTCTCAATTTAAGGCTTTAAGATTCACCAGGAGGAGAGAGGTGGCTTCCTTCTCGCCTCTCTCTTCCTGGTGAATCCAGAAAATAAGGCCACTATGGTGAAATGGAGGGACTCATTAAAACAGCCTCTTTGCTGCTCAGCCTTTTGTCTACATAAGGACGGCTTCGGACGAGAAGGCAGTAAAAAAAATCATATTCGCCTCTTTTACGTTTTAAGCCAATGGATTAACGTTTGGATCAGGATATGGAGAATTATGGAGAATGGTGGGATTGTCTTAAAGCTTAGAAACAGAGGAGACGACGAGGAGGAGGAGAATTAGGGTGAACACTGGCATCCCTGTGGAGAAACATTCTTAGCTGTGCTGTATTGTGTGAGCTCACCCTGAGAGATGGTTGGGGAGGAATTCACAAGAGGCCTTCCTTGTAATAAGCGATTGTCTGAACTTCCCTGAAGGGTTTGTTTGTTTGTTTAAATTTTCCCCCCAGCTTTCGTCGAGCTGGCCTCATGCTGCTTGGTATAAGGTTTCAGGCAGGTGTCTCTCCCAGCCCTACCCAGAGATGCTGGGGATTGAACCCAGGACGTTTTGCCTTCAAAGCACATGCTCCTCCAGCCCTGAGCTATGCCAGAGTTCAATTTCACACTCCTTCATTTGTCCCTACAGAATAGTGACTGGGGGAGATAGTGGATTATCTGTGATAGTTCATGCTCAAAGTGGCTCATGACATCAAAAAGTTTACATAAGATAATTCACAAACAATTAATGAAATTTGGTAATGAAATACATACTGTGCATATAGCCAATACACTAGCAGATGCACACTATGCATATATAGACACACAAACAAACTAATATATATTACTAAATATACGCTAGACAATCCACCGATAGCAATAAGGTCTAACAATAGCAGTTGAAGAACCATAATCCAGATAATATCAACCCTGGCAACAACCCCTATCTGATAGCCTTACCCTGGTAGCCTCTAGGTATCCTGAACAACAGAAGCAGCCTCTGTAGCTGGAGGTCAGCCAAGAACCCACTTTCCCAGGCAAGGTCAAAATAGGTCAGGTAGGGACTGGGCTTTGTAGGAATCACTGTGAGGTGGTCACTGGATGATGACATCATTGGCCGATGGTGGGCCACAGCTCAGAGGTAGTACAACATATGTTCTGCCTGTGTAAGATGCCAGGTTCAGCTCTTCCAGTTAAAGGAACACGGAGAGCCTTGGGCCTAGGCTACTTGAAAAATACAAGCCTGCCCTGGTGCTATGATCCTCAGGTGAGCATCTTCTCTCAGTTCTATTAATATTAGAGGCATGTTTGATGGTGACAGGAGAGAGAGAGCCTTTTCTGTGACCGTTCCCAGATAGTGGAATTCTCTCTCAAGAGAGGTTAGACTGTCTCCCTCTCTGATATCCTTTTGGCACTGTATAAGACCTTCCTGTTTGGATGGGTCCTTGAAAATTAAGGTGCAGGTGATGCTGGTCGCTGGGTTGCTGTCAGGACATATTGTATGTATTTTAATTGCTGGTTCTAAATGTGTTTTGAGTACTTGAACTAAATTGGTTTTATCACTTTGCATTTTATAATGATAGTTTGAAATGTTGGAAGCCGCCCTGAATACCAACTTGGGAGAAAGGCGGGGTATAAATATATATTATGATAATTGTTGTGAGAGACACTGGACAGGGGTATAGGAAGGGTGTGTGCAGGGGGTGCAGTCCGTCCTGGGTGTGATCCTTGAGGGGGGTGACAAAATGGCACACAGTGGGGCTCGGCACTTACCGCGGAGCCTGGCCTGCAGCATGTCCAAGCCACGCGTCTCTCCTGGGAGTGACGCAGTGGCTCAGGGCCCTGCGCTGCCCGAAATGGGGCTTGTGTCTGTCAGGCGGACTCCATGGGCTGCGCTGCCCCCCAGGGTGCGGATCACTGTGGCACCCCCGTGCAGTGCTCCCGTGCACAACTCGCCCCGCCCCTGCCGCTCCGGGTGCCAGAGCAGCTAGCTACACCCCTGACACTGGAGAGGGAAGGGGTCATAGTTCATTGGCAGAACATGTGCTTTGCACTCAGGAGGTCCTGGATTCAATCCATGGTTTCTCCAGCTAAAATGATCTGGTCTCAGGGGATGAGAAAGATCGGCTGTGCCTGGGACCCTGGAGACCCTGGGATTGATGAACCAGTGGTCTGATCCCGTACAGTGGCGGAGCTTCATGCTCTGGCACAGGGAGGCGGAGAGCAGGTGGGGGCGGGGCTGGTGCGTGTCCTGGGGGCGGGGCATGCGGGGGTGGGGAGACAGCTGCAATGGCACCCTACTGGGCTTCAGATGTCTTCTAAAAGTCAGATAGTTGTTTATTTCCTTGACATCTGATGGGAGGGTGTTCCACAGGGTGGGTGCCACCACCGAGAAGGCCCTCTGTGGAGCCCAGCAGAACATGGGATGTAAGCACCACCATCCATAGTAATATGTATTGCATATCTTTTTTAATTTTTTGCTTTAAGTCGCTTGGGGTCCTTCAGGTGACAAGTGACTACTAAGTCTAATGAAATGAGCCATCCTCCTTTCATCCTGGCAGGTGTGAGCAGGATGGCTGAGGATGCAGAGCTGGTTCTATCCCTCCATTCACCCCTGCCGGAGAGTCCATCACCTTCTGTGTGGTCGTCTATTCCACTGCCAAATGGCTCTTACCATCAGAAAGTTTGGTTGGGATCTCCTTTCTTGCAATTTGGATCCATTGGTTCAGATCCTACCCTCTGGAATAGCAGGGGACATGCTTGCTCCATTTCCCATGTGACAGCCCTTCATATATTTGAAGATGGCTATCATTGCCTCTCAGTCTTCCCCAGGCTAAACACACCTAATTCCTTCTATCTACTTAATTCAAAATACAGTCTGTAGAATGAGAATATGCACATTTGTTTTGCATATATAGATTTGCGCTGTTTGTTCCAAGTGCAGAATTTGAATTTCTCGAACGCATAAATACTCCCTGTTTCAGTGCAAAACGTCACGCTCCCTCTTGTGAAATCTGTTATGTTGTGAATAAAACCATCACCTTAATGCTCTTAATGTCTAAGTGCAATGTTTTAAACATGAATTTAAAATATATAGCTCTCTTAACCTTGGCTGTTTTTATGAAAGCTAAACAATGGTCAATGACATAAAATTGCATAATTTAGTATTCATTTGCATAATGTAGCATTTTAGCATTTTTTGTCTTGGCATAGGATTTCATTGGTGCATTTGCACAGAATATTACCACTCTCATTAAAAGATAAAACATACATTCAAATCATATCCCCACCCCCATTAAAAATATATATTCCCTTTCCTAAATCGCCAAGGCCTTTTATTTTCAGAGGTGAAACTGTAACATTGTGTGTTCCTGGCCAGATATTTTTCTTCTTGCTTTTTCAAATCTAACCTGATGTACAGCTGGGGAGGTTTGTAATAAATACCTAGAGAGTTTGTTATCCACCCTCTTTTGTATTGCTCTCTGTTCAGATACACAAATATAATCCTCTGAAAAATACCTGTAAAAAACAGCAACATACAATCCATTTATGTCACTTTTAGAACAAAGAACAGTGACCTGAAAATAGCCTCCTTCCTTCTGTATGCAAAACGTTGACAATATTCTTTTTCATACCAAGCTATCAAAATAAGTCTTTTCGCTGTGTCGCCTGTAATCTGTTATGACGGCTCTGCGTTTTGTCATTAGACTTGCTAAAACGTTTTGCTATCATGTGTGTCGTTTTCCAGGGAGAGGAATGTTTATTTTCTTGCTGGGTGTCATGGAAACAGAAATGCTTACCTTACATTGTGGTTTGTCCATTTAAGAAGAATGGGGCATATGATCAGAGGCCAGGTTATGCCCTACCTTAGAGTAAGACCTTTTAATATCTTCCCCAGGGGCTCCCTGGTGGTCGCTGCTGCTTTGTGACCACAGATGGAACCCCATTGAGTCACGTTTTAAAGGATTGCGGTTCTGCTTGGATGTTTGCACCCCAAGCAAAGCCTCGAGCCCAGAGCTCCATAAATGCTCCAGTGCACATGTAGAGCCTCATCCCACAAGATTGCTCTGTTCTTATCAAAGAAGGAAGGTTCAGTCCTGTGAAATGTGCCTCACGTTTATAGAAAATTATCTTCTTTTTGGCAGAGTCACCAATTGTTAATATATGCTTCAGCTTTCCCTATTTATCAGGGAAAGTCTTTACATTCTGATGCATGTTTCTGGTGAATTTACTGTCCCTAATTATATTGTTTGAAGGGATGTCCTTTAAAAAAAATAGGGCTCCCAGAGCTGCTATTCTTTGGAGTTCAACTCCCTCTGCTGGTGTCATGAGCTACTGGGGACTGTGGATAGCTGCTCCATGTGGGGAGCCACCAAAGTACAGTTGGCAGCTTCTCAGTATCTGCCCATCCAGATATTCCTGGACAGGAAGGAGTACAGCAACTCTTCCTGTTCCAACTGGACCTTGCTTGAGCATCATCAGCTTCCTGAGGAGTGGTGTGTTCCTGTATCCATTGGTTATCCTTTGATCCTGTCTCCTGGCTTATCATTAAGTTCTGACTTGTTCTTCCGTTCTGACAGGCTTGTGGGCCCCACCCCCATGATTTGTCCTCCACTTCTTACTCTTTAGTCCATACTACTGGTATGTCTCAACCTCCTGGTTCCTGGCTCACCTCAGTTCTGGCCTTAGCGTGGTGGCAAATTAAGAAGTTCAGGGTCTGTTCCATAAGTTGTTGTTGCTGCTGCTGCTGTTGTTGTTAATTTGACCAATACAGATCTCCATGTGTTGCCTTTCAGCTAGATCCACTATTTTCTGTGCATATACATAAAATATTTTGGAATCTTCCAATGTCTTCTTTTGGATTGACTTAAGTTGCACTTCCCTTGAAGTTCTGTTGTACGTAGTGAAACTTTCAACCATTTTCTTGACAGTGAATCACCTTATGTTTTCATTGTTCCTAAATGCTTGCTTCGGAGCACACAGAACAAATCCCCAGGGTTATTCCTGCCACGCCTTCTCCAGAGTGACCCTAGGAGCCAATCCTTGCTGGCTGATTCACCTCCTTTGACTCTGGTTGGCTCCAATAAGCACAAAAGGTAAGAAGGTTTATTCTCAGTGGCTAAAAAGCTCCCCTTTCATGCTGTTTGGGTGGCTGTAGGACACTAGAGACAGGGACCCCGCTGGGGAAATAGTAAAAGGGCTTCAACTCCCATGACCACTATACTTCTGGCTGTAGCCCAGCTCAGATAACTCTCTAATATTTTAATCTCTGAATGAAGGGAGTAGATGCATCTTTCTAGTGCACATGCACTGTCAGGGGAGAGCCATAGATCAATGGTAGAGTTTGCTTTGATGTGCGTACCCATTGGTCACTGTCTCCTGAAAGTAACATGCCCCGTGAGATAATATTTACCTTCTCTGAACTGCCTATCAATTTAAAACAATGGACACATTTCAGCCAAAGTGAAGGACTTAGGCTACAGTCAATGTGCTCACTTACCTGATGACATGATAGGATAGGGGTTTCTAGAGCCAATGGGAAACTGTCAGGCTCCCTTGTTGCTTTTGCTCTTTACAGGAGGTGTAATATTCTCAATGCAATCTTGTCATGTTCATGAAACCCCATGTTTAAATTTCTCCCATGGAAATGAATGTGCTCTTTCCTCAAACCGCTCCACTTTGCCTGGACTGTGTTCAAACTCTTTTCTTTTAAATAAACAAACAAACTTGTGAATTCATAAATCTTGCATTGACTTTAATGAAGGGCTTTCCTTCTTCGACTTTGGGATTTAAGGCATCGTTTTTCAGTAGGTGAGATGTGACCCGAAACTGTCTAGCTGTGAAAATATGGGATTGCCGGTGACATATGGGTACCTGAGAGCAACTGAACTTGAAAGGACAAAAGAAATGTCCTGTGGATTTGCATGTGCTTCGAAATGCTTTGGGTTGAGATGAGGGAAGCCTGCAAGTCCATCAAGGATGGAAGGGATGGCAAAGGAATAATTAAAATGGAAAGTTAAATATCTGAGTTCCATTGTCTTGATTCTAAATGTTCTGCTCATTTTTGAAGTTCCCACAAAATCTGGAAGATAAAAGGAGCCAACCTGCTCCTTCCATTTGCATTCTTTCCAAAAATTATTTCAGCTGCACATGCACAGATGAACTCTTGCCTGCCTTAAGACAGCACATATATGCTGCATGCCGGATCTCTGAAGGGCTCTCAATCCACCAGGTTTTACAGAAAAACAGAAAAGACAGCAAAGCAGGTTGGAGGATTCAGTCATTAAATTCAGCTCTTCTTTTCATACCCTTGAAGCATGCTCAGATTTTGCAACAGACCAACAGTGAAAAGAGGGAAGGTTTATTTGGGGGCAGCAAGTGTGCATGGACTAAAATACTGTTGATATTATTTTAAAACATGTTAGCTCCTCTGGGTTACTTGGGGTTTTGCGGGGGCATCTGCTTGGGCAAATCTCCAGTAACATTAAGAACTCCACATGTATTATTTATTTGATACTGTTATACTTATTGTTTCCATTAAAAAATGCCTAAGGTAGCTAACAGTAAAATTCAACACATAATAAAAGAAGGAGTATCACAATAAATATTGTATAGCAAGCCATATAACCCAGGTTAAAGCATATTTACTTTTTAAACTTTTCCTTTTTTAAAGTTAATGTGGTGTACGAATCAGACCATTGGTCCATCTACCCCTGTATTGTCTATACTGACTGGCAGTGGCTCTCCAGCGTTCTTGGCAGGAGATATTCCCAGTCCTACCTGGAGATGCTGGGGACTGAACCTCGGACCTTCTGCATGAAAAGCAGATGCTCTGCTGCTAATATACCGAGTGGGGTCTAATGCAGAACAAGCCTTGCCTGCCTTTATAGATGCCTGCCTTTGCTGAGACAACAGGCCCCTATTAACTTCCAGTCAAGGGGGAAATTCCAGGCAGTCTAAGTTCACTGAGAGCTGTCTGGGGTACTGATATAATTTGCCAGAACCTGAATGTGCTATGCTACAGTTCCCTGAACCTGACTGTTACGTGGCATGGCTCTACTTACTGTAACCTTTCTGCAGTGTGTGTGTGTGCGCGCTCGCATGTCTTTTTGAGTACAAGGGCCACATTCCATTTTGGGTAAGGTTCCAGGGACCACATGACAGTGATGAGTAGGGCCAGAGGAGCAATTAGTGTGAAGTTTTACCCTTGTACAGTTAGGCTGGTTTCTACACACGCACACACACATACCCCTCTCTCCTCCATCCAGGCAAGGAAAGAGGCATTATCAGAGGTCAATGACACATCCCAGCCAGCAAAAACCATCACGGAGGGTGCAAAGCAGAGCCAGTAAGAGGCGTGGCCTGGGCAGAGTCACAGGGGCCACTTAGGGAGCCACTGAGGGCCGGTTCTGTCCTTTGGTTCCCCAGTTAGCACCTTACTGGGTTTGTCTTTGCTTGTGATGCCTCTGTCAAATGAGACCCTGCTACTGCCCTTTGCCAGGCAGGATCTCGTTTGCCAAGGCTTTGCTTAATAAGCCTTTTCTGAAATCAGCGAGGCCCTGTTCCTTGCGAGCCCTGGACCTTTGCCAAACAAGATACATGCAGATTGCAGGACTGCAGGACCCACTTTTGCTACTTGCTAGGACTCTGAGGTCCTAGCCAAATGACAAGTGATGACCTCACTCATCACATGATGTCTGCATCTGCTCAAGATACAGGGCACAAGGGCTAGATGTCATAAGCAAAGATATTCTCCCCAAACCTTACATGCCCCCCCTCCACTTGTAAAGGAGCAGGGTGAGGCCAGTCATTTCCACTGAAGACTGTGCTTGCAAGTGACCATTTCTAAAGGGAGGCCGAGTCACCTGTCCAATGCTTTGGCACTCCATGCACCTTCAATCTAACTGGTTCTGCCAACTGTCTCATCAGTTACTGTGGAACCTCCCTCTTGGGAGGAGGAGGAGAGACTGGCTCAGCTGCATCCCCCTCCCATTTTGGGATGCCCAGCAGTCTCAGGGCAGCGTCACTGCTTGGGTTGCCTCCTATTCCCATCTTGGAATCCTCTTCTGACAGATGCTGGCATTCCGTCTCAACCCCATTTGACACCATGACAGTTGGCCCACTGGGATGGGCACAGTCAAATAGCCTCTTGGACCCATGATTTCTTTCAACAGCATTGCTTCTTGAAGCGCAGAAACCACATACCTCCCCCCCAATCAGAATATTACTGCATTAATAAAGGTTTGAAAAAGGAAATGTCTTTTTCTCCTTTAGCTCGCGTACTTCTGTGTTAATTTATAATTCAGGACAAACAGCTTCTTTGATCCCTGTGATACAAATAGATCTTGGAGCCCTGGACAGCTAAACAGTTAACATTTGTTTTAGTTTTTTCTATTAAAAAAACGGTGAGGGGAGAGAAGAGGGGGAAAACAACGGGCATTTTACATTGCAAAGGTCATTTTACGATAACACATTAGGGGGCATATTTTTGGTACAATGTGCATGAACTGAGCTGCGTGATTCCCATTAGTTTTAATGGGAGTTTCACAACTAAATCTATGTCCATTTTGCTGGGGGGAGGGGCGAGAAAAAAAAAAGCTTGATGTACTTCTTTAGAGTAGCAAAACCGAACCAAACAAAACATTGTTAATGAATCTTGAGCCGCTGGCTGTCTCTGGGCTTCAGACTGAATCGTATTGTGTCCATGGCTTCCAATGGTAATTTGAATTTGTATGTGTATGTATGCGATTTGCCTCTAGAAAAAATAGGGGTGAGCTGACCCTAACCATATGGACTCTGTAATCATTTGTTTTCCCAGCTAACAAGAATCAGGAGGAGAGGGCTCTCGATGGCTGCTAGCCGTGATGGCTACGTTCTGCCTCCACAGTTGGAAGTACAATGCTTCTGAATACCAGTTGCTGGAAACAGCATGAGGGTAGAGTGCTCTTGTGCTTGGATCCTGCTCTTGGGTTTCCCACAGACGTCTGTGAGAATGGGATGCTGGACTAGATGAGCCATTGGCCTGATCCAGCAGACTCTTCTTGTTTAGGGGTCGGTGAGCCAGTGGTCTGCTTCAGGATAAGGCAGCGTTGTTCATTGCACTGTCAGTCTCCCAGGAGAACCTTTGAAATACATTCCTCAGAGTTTCAAGTTTTCTTCTTCTTTGTTCCAAAAGCTGGCCTTCTATAAATACAATGCGGCAGAAGGTTAAAAGGAGCAAGGTATTTATTACCCTACAAGCATTCACTGGCTCGGGAGTACATAACAATAACTAATGCACTTATTTAATTTTTAGGCATTCTTAACAAGTGGACCATTTCACCTATAAATCCAAACTTGATTCATGGGCAGGAAGGGAACAGAAGGTCAATGAAAGGAAAATAACTTTTGATTTTAGGCCTATTCAACTCACAGTCTACCCTCCAGCATATAGTTTAGGTTTAAGAGGACCACAATTACTTTAAATGTTCCTTCTCTTTCACAGTCCAGCTGCATTTTCCTAATTTTCTTTGCCGCCCAGTACACAGCTATGCTGGGAACAAGTCAGTTACTGAGACACCTGCTCAGGATTCCAGCATTGGAAAGCTTCATCGATAAAAGGAGAGGGAGAACAACAATTTTCTGTAACATCCCGATCCTGTGCTTGACATGCTTTATGCAGAACAAATTGGATATAATTCTGTAGCGATGCGTTTGGTGCTTAACATGAAGCACTAAACTTAAAATCTGTTACAAAACTTCTTTTTAAACCCTCGGAAAGAGATTGAAAATGTACAGCAGAGGTGGGAACTGCAAGCTCACCCCAAACTCACCCACCAAGCCTCTCTGAGTGACCTGCCAGCCCCCTGCTCCATTTTGTAATGGCGGTATTGCTGCTAGACAAGCATGGCAAGCACGAAAGCAGCAGTAGCCAGTCATCTCCATTGTGGTGTTGCACTGAATGGAGAGATTTAAATGACAATAGAATCCTATGACCTTCCCATGAATTGCACCCTGAAAACAGCTTTCAACAGCTTTAGCAGTGCAATTGAACAGTGCCTGGACAGCTCAGTTGGTTAGAGCATGGTACTGATAATGCCAAGGTTGCAGGTTCGATCCCTGTATGGAACAGCTATATATTCCTGCATTGCAAGGCATTGATGGAAGGTCCCTTCCATCTCTATATTTCTAGGGCGGGGGGAGTGGTTTTATTCCCCGGCATTTTTGAGCTAGAAGGACTAATGGTCTGACACAGTTTCCTCCATTCCTAATCCTGCACATTTCTACCCATGTCCCATGGAGTCAAACAAAGCATGCTTCCAAGTAAAGTGAGTATAGGATTGCAGCTTTGAACAATGAATAAAATCCCTTCTTTAAAAACAAAACAAAAAACCCAGCAATTTTGCAAAAGGCATTAGAAAGAGATAGCAAGGGAAACTTCCCAGGTCAGAAGGTGGGTTCCAAAGTCTGGATGCATCTCTTGTAATATATACCTTTAGTACTCAGCCTAATCTTCTCATTGTAGATTGTTTTTAGCCAGTTTTAATATTGTATTTTTACATCATTTCAGCCTGCCCTAGGACCTTACAGTGAAGGGTGGGCTGGAAATCTAATTTACTATTATTAATAACAATGCACGGCAAACCACAAGCACAAGCTATTAGCCATGATGGTTATATCCCGCCTGCACGGTTGGAGGCAATATATGCCTCTGAATGCCAGAGTCTGAGAATCACTGGTGGGGAGAGGGCAGTTGCTCTCTCCAATCCTGCCTTTGGGCTGTGGCAACAGAGTGCTGGACTAGATGGGCCCTTGGCCTCATTCAGCAGGGCAATTAAATCACAGGTGACCTGTAATAGGCAGCACAACCCTGCATTTCCACCTTTAATTCTGTGGCGGAGGCAGATTGAAACAAAAGAACGCAGTTATTTTCATGACTCTTTCTTCTGCTTGAAAAATGGGATTTGCTGCCACTAGATGTGGTGGCTTCTAGTTGAGATGGCATTGGAAGGGGCCACCCGCCTGATCCCTCAGGCTCCCCTGACCTCCTTATATTCTTAAATATACACCTCCTTCTGTGGATGTTGGTGCTCTGCATGCAGACATCACAAGAGGGAGGAGAGCAAAGCCAGTGGGGCTGACTCCTCAGTGTGGCCCCGCTCCTTGCTCCCCTGCTCATCAACATGGGAAACTGCAACTCCCACATAGGGCTATGGATCTCCTCGAAGTCTGCCCTTTCGCCGCCTTATACCTCCCACTTCCTAGAGTAAATTGTGAACAATTTAAAGCCCCCCCCCCTGGTTTTGTTTGGAAGATGAGACTTTGACACGCACAAGGGCCATTCTCTGTCTCGCTTTTCAGTCCATTCGACCTGCTAGCATTGTCTTGGTCAGGAGTCCTTGGCCCGATGTTTTCATGGGCCTTGTTCTAGTTGCTGCTGGGGCTAACTCCTCACCTCCCCATCAGTCAGTGTTGTTAGGAACATCTGTTTCACTTTGCACTTTTTTCTTTTTGGCAGAACAGTTTCCCTTTTGCGTGGTGTAATAACTTTCAAGCCGCTGGTTTATTATTCACCTCTCTCTCCCTCCCCCTTCCGCTTTCCTCCTTTTCGGCTGCACAGATTATTCACACACACAAGAACATTTTCTCTGCTTCTGACCTTTCTTTAGAATATCTGCTTTGATTCTGCACATACTTAGGTGGGTTTTTCTTTTCTTTTACCCCTTTCTTTGGGGTTTAGTATTCCTCCCTCCCTTGCTTGCTCTCCAC
Source organism: Podarcis liolepis (assembly GCF_965112155.1). Taxonomy (NCBI): domain Eukaryota; kingdom Metazoa; phylum Chordata; class Lepidosauria; order Squamata; family Lacertidae; genus Podarcis; species Podarcis liolepis. Next base: position 35,947,089 of record NC_139561.1, on the reverse strand, counting down.
CCCCCACCCCCCACCCCGGCCACTGTTTTCCCCCAGGTTCATTGTCTGGCTGGCACCAGCAGGCTCAGAAGACTTGCTTTCCCTCATCTTTTCATCCTTCACATGAATTCAGCTGCACATGGTGATCACCTTTCTTTAAAAACAGCTTTTGCAATGACTCTTCTTTTTTTAAATAAAATAAAATAAAGAATCCAAGTTACACTCGGATCTGTTTTGACTATTCCCATCTTTCCGCCACCCCCTTTTCTGCCTCGATTCCAGGTCTGTTACTCTGTGTGATCGAATAATTAAGTGCAATTGGCAAAATAGTTTTGGTTCTTCGATGCTGGATCACTCTGGGTCCTCAGGTTTTATCACCCCACTCCACTAGGAAAAAACCTGCCTTTTTCTCTCTCCCAGCACCATATCTTGAGTGCTGCTCCTTTCTCTCCTTTGCTGCCTTTGTCTCTTGTCTCCAGGGCTTCTCTTGTCACATCATACAGTTTTTCCATCATATTTGGCATTTTTGACCTGATCTACCTCTCCAGCTTGCCAGCATTTTCTTGTTAGCTATAGAGCATCCCCTACTGATCTCGTCAAGGCATTTTCTTAAAACCATTTCCAACAGCTTTACTAAATTTTTTTTTTTTGAAGACTTAAATAAAAAAAGACCTCTATCCTCAAAAGTACACTGGTTGGAGTTTGAGGTTAAGAGTTATCTTTTTTAAAAATGTGCCCCCTCCCAAAAAAAGAGAGAGGAATAGAATAAAAAAAACCCCTTCCTGTAGTTTGTTTGTTTTTTTAATCCACAGATACATTTCTGTTACATCCCATCCTATTATTTTTCTTTCTTCTGGAACTGTTATTCATATTGATGTTTACTGAAGCTCAAACCAGATAAGACTGAGATAAATCCACTAGTGGGGTGTTTTCTTAGACCAGAGGGATGGGAGGATGGGAAGTGAGTGTTTCAGTTTGCAAACGCTCTTTTGGAACCTGAACGTCCGACGCGGCTTCCAATTGGCTACAGGAGCTTCCTGTAGCCAGTGGGAAGCCAAACCTTGGTTTCCGAATGTTTTGGAAGTCAAATGGACTTCCGGAATGGATTCCGTTCAGCTTCCAATGCACTACTCTATTATTATTATTATTATTATTATTATTATTATTATTATTATTATTAAAAAAACACCCAATGAATTATGACACAAAGCATAACAAATCAAACAGCTTGTTTTAAAAAAACGCCACTGAAAGCAATAGAGTGAAATGCTTGTCCCTGAATGGTGAAATTATCGACAATTGTTGCTAATAATTCAATTATTGAATTATTGACGAAAAGAATATCCAGGTTGCACCAGCAGGCTCTCCCTTGCCCTGCAGATGACCAGTCGCAAATGGAGCTGCCTCTAGAGGAAAACCAATGCCTTATTTCTATCATAATTTATGACTGATGTTTCATTACTGCGGTGTGAAGAAAATTGCTTCGAAGCCTGCCTGACCCGTCCCCCTTGCTATGGGTTACGATGCATCATCATCTTGGCTTGGCAGTTGGGTCCCCAAATGCTCGTTCAGTCATGTGCTTGCATAGGTTGTACCCTTGGCTAAATGCACAAAGGGTGTTGGCAGCGACCTTCCTACACATTCCATTGTTGTGCAAAAGAAAATCTGAACTAGGCAAACTCCCCCCCCCACTCACACTCACACACCCCCTCCAGTTTTTAGAAACGGTTCTCTGTCCATTCTGCATATGGCTGAAATAGGAAACATTCCTGCCCCCTCTTTTTATTACTTGATCTTGCGTAAAATGACAATGTGTGCCCAAGAAGGCGGCCCATCGTTCCGGATCCAGGATTTTGTTTAAAGGACTGTTTTAAGAGGAAACATCTCTCCCTCTCCCTTCATCTTAATCTCACAGTGTGTCACGGAGCAGAAAAGAGCCATAGACTTTTGTGGCGCTTGAGTCCACAGATCTGGCTTTGTGGCGGGCGTTTCCCGTGGCGATCATGCTGAAAGTCTGGATGTTCATACACTGTCTTGTGGAATCAGCTGGACCCAATTATGAGCTGCCCCCTTCCTCTCCCTCTGCAGTACAGCTTTTTGTGTCCTCTCTGGCTCAGTCAATGGCGAGGTGTTTGCTCCTGGCTGCGAGACACTTTGAAACTTGAACATTCAGATTTTCTGTTGCTGCTTGTGGTTTTAAGTCCCTTTTGAAAATGGGCTCTCCTCCCCACCCCAACCCCCACATTCTTCTTCTTCTTGGTTCATTTATATGTGGTGTATGCCTGATGGAAGCAAAAAAAAAATCTGTCGAAGATAAATATCTAGGAAGGTGCTAAGATATCTAGAAGCAGAGCAGCAGCAAAAAAGAAGAAGGCAATTTTAAAAGAAGCACCCAAGGATCTTTAAAGGGGGGAGGGCACTGAAATTAAGTTAATACAGCAATTGTTAAAATATACCAAAGGAGAAGAACAGAAGAACGAAGGCAGTGAGAAAGAATTTGGGTTGTAGAATTGCATCTTTGCCTATGCAAATTTTCCCAATCTCCTGTCAGTAAAATAGGAATGATAATGGCCTACCTATCCAGGTTGTTGCAATGCGACAATGGTTTTTAATTTGGGAGAATATTTTGGGCTTTTCCTCCTGTGCTTTGAATCCATGGAGTGAATAATCAGCCATACTTGGCAATCCACTTTCCTGGCAAGGATATTTGACCTTAATGCAGAGGTGAGGAATCTCTTCCTGCCTGAGAATCAATTCAGGGCAACCCCCTGAGAGTGATATGCCAGTGGTGGGTGGGGCCTGAAGCAAAAGTGGGAGGAGCAATAAATGGAGCAACATTGGGTACAGCAATAAATGTAAATTCTACCTTTAGACAGTAGGCTGGTTCTAACAGAGACTCACACTCCTCCTCTGAGCAAGAGGCATTTTATCAGAATTCCAGGGGACATCCCAGCCAGTCAAAAACAAGGAAGGTGCAAAGTAGGGTTGCCGAGGGGCATGGCTTGCAGACAGGGGTGTGGCTGTGGTGGCGGCATAGTCTTGAAGGGCAGTTAGAGAGGGCCTAACAACACTAAATGTAGAAGAAGAAGTAATAGTAGTAGTAGAAGAAGAGTTTGGATTTGATATCCTGCTTTATCACTACCCGAAGGAGTCTCAAAGCGGCTCACAATCTCCTTTCCCTTCCTCCCCCACAACAAACACTCTGTGAGGTGAGTGAGGCTGAGAGACTTCAAGAAGTGTGACTAGCCCAAGGTCACCCAGCAGCTGCATGTGGAGGAGCAAGGAATCGAACCCGGTTCACCAGATTACGAGTCCACTGCTCTTAACCACTACACCACACTGGCTCTCTGGAAATCGGACCTTTGTGGCTCTGCAGACCTGATGATCTCCTTCCAGTTGCAAGGTTGTTGCACCCAATCACTGTTGTGGGGCTGGGGAGAAATACTGGGTGGACCTGTGTAATGTAGCACCTATTTTCCAAGTTCCTTCTCAGTGTGATACATCTGTCTGGGCTGTACCACTTCCGGGAATGGTGGTGGCTCAGCAGTGGAGTCCCCACATGGAATGTCCCAAGTTCAAACTCTGGCATCTCTGGGTAAAGCTAGGAGAAACTCCTGGGTCTGAAACCCTGGAGAGTTACTCCAATCTTGAGCTAGATGGGCCAGTGGCCTGTCTCAGTTTCCTGTGCTCCCATGATACAAAAAAAGTATCTGTGCATAGAAAACATTGAAAAGGTTGGGTTCTAGCTGGAGTCTTGTCTTGACACATATCCTAGCTTACCTCTTTCCTTCATACATACTATGCATGTACAGACCACTATCCCTTTGGTTCCAGAAACTCATCCCCAGTGCTCCTTGCTCTATCCTACAGGAAACATTATTCAGACTTGATCCAGTGACAGCAGATTTTCAAAGTCTGATACTTTGGGGTTTGAGCAACTTTTGCTAAACACCCCACCCCATGGGCAACAATCCTTTGTGGGTGACCTTTGTGGGGGCACATGCCAATGGTTGGTGTAGCAGAAAAATGGGGTGTGGACAGACAGATGACACTGTTCATCTTCCATCCCTGGGTAAGCAGGAGATATTATCACAACTCAAGGACACATTCCAACTCAGTGAAAATCACTTTAGCAGGCCTGTGGGGGATGTGGTCTGGGGGTGGGGCCTGGGAAGAGTCCTGGGGGCCATAAAAAGATGCCAGGGTGGCAGGTAGAGATCTTTGTTATATACCCCAACAACATAAATTGATGTGCCCAGACAATCTCCTTTTGTACAAGAAATCAGACATTTTAATTATGCCCTCCCCCTTTCCCTTCTTACCACCTGATGATGTACAGGCCTTTCTGAAAAGAGTTTGCATTTTGTTTTAAAGTTTGCATGAAAGGAATCTAAAGTTGAGAAAGAGAGGTTGGCACTGTGCGGGATTAACTTTTCAGGTAACAGAAGAATTACCTTTGGCGACATTTCTCTTGATGACACGCAAGAATGGAGGGAGGACATAAAAGGGGCCACCTAAGATGTGGAAATCTTCCCCTTCAACTTGAAACACGGCCCTTTAAAAGGCACTTACAACCTCATCTGTACATCCCAATGTTTCTTTTCTTTACCCAGAATGTCTTTTCATGAAATTTGTCTTGGTGTTTGATCTGTTACCCTTTCTTGGTTATCTTTGTCTAATCTTTTGCAATGTAATTTTTTCTCCCTTGCAGAAATTAATTCTTTCGCCCTCCTCTCATCTCTGATTATTTTATGTTGTGAGCTCTCTTAAAAGTTTTCAACTCCATCGCTCTTTTCAGGGTACATTTTCCTCTGCTCAAGATGCATTCAAAGCGGAAGTGGGTAGCCTGCAGCCTGGGTGACACATATGCAGTCCCCAACCTCATTTCTTCATGCCACTGGAAGCTGCCCCTATTGATCAACCCTATCAGATTTTGAGGATTTTCAGAATGGTGGAGATGGGCAGGAGTGGGAAATGAGGCATTCTTCTATGACTCAGATTTTGCTCCGAGCTGGAGAAGGATTTGGGGGCTTTAAAAATTAACCTCTCATTTGAAGCGAGCTGGTTTGTTTGTTTTTTAAGCCCCCAGATTTCACCTCCAGGCTTGGCTTGGGAACATTCATGGAATGCGAATGGTTTTCTTCAACATTTCTCCTGCCTTATGATGTTGGTGGGTGCATGATGCCTTTGCAAGCCGTGGTGGAGAGCTGCTTGAGAATTCAGTTGCCAGCCCCTTCTAAAACATAAGCTTGGAGCCACTGAAGTCCTACTCAGAGTAGGCCTATTGAAATTAATGAGCCTAAATTGGCCATGTCAATAAGCCCCGGTGGATCTACTATGAGTAGGGCTATCACTGGCTATCACCCATATTTGGGAACAAGGGAGAGGGTTATTGATCCGTGTGGAGGGGCAGAAAACTCCTAAAACATGTGCCAGAAATAATCAGGATCATTGGCTCAAATAGAGAAGATATTCAGTGAATTAAATGGTGTTTGGTAGGGTGGCCTCTGGCGCCTCCTGAAGCTGCCCCATTCAGCCCCATTCACTTGGCTGAAGTGTGGGGGACAAATTCTCTAAATTAATAATAAACCTTCTTCCATCCCATCAGAGTTTCATCCTTCCTACTTATTTCATCTGAATCCACACCCTCACCCCAGTTTTTAAAAGGATTTCTCTCCCTGTTGCTATGTAGTTTCAGAACAATTAGAAGGGGAAATATTTTATTTTGTAAGAAAAAAACCCACCCCTGCCATTTCCATATCCCCGGGGAAAAGAAAGTTTTTCTCCTGCTGTCTGGTCGGCTTCTGCGAAGTGCATGTGAAGCACACTAAAGTCAGAAAGGAGTCGCTTTCATTTGCTTTCTGGAACAGTATTGGATGTCTGTATCCAACCTTTTCCATTTGCGAGCTCAAGGGCTCCTAGCAGATGGGTGTGTTTTAACTTTGTGCAACAGAGAAACTCAACACAACTGCACTAGCAGAAACTTGAGGCGCAATGGTTTGCAGCATCTATTTATGACAAATCTATTGGCAACCTTTTTATGTATTCTATTATGTGACAATGTCCCAGTGGGGCAAAACAGTTTGCTGGCGGAACAAGTATGCGGTTAAGTGACTTTAACGTAGTGCTACAAACACAAAATTTGTTGCATGAAAAATAAATTTTAAAATCCTCTGTATACTAAATGAGAGTAGCCCAATCAACCCAGTGGAGCTTACTTCTGAGTCGATTTGCACAGGACTTGGAATTCCACCCTTTGTCTACTTTTGCCTCTAGCTCTGCCCACCACTAGAATCCAGCCCTCCAAAGGTTGCCCAGAGTGGAATGTGGCTCTCAGTTTGAAAACTGGGTACATGCGTCTGATTAGACCAGACCCCAAATGTTTGCTTCTCCCCTGCAACCATTCTTCACCCTGGACTTGAGGAGCTGCATTTCCCTTCTTCAAAGAACTGCTGTCCTCAAAGCACTCGTATCCAATCCTGGAATTTATCTGCAAACTGATGTATCTTCAGAAAAGTCACTGTTGGTATTATTTATAATTGCGTTCTAAGTGGTATATGGAAACTGCCTCTTACACAGACAAGTTAAATTGGTAAATGTCACGAAAACTCCACAGAAACTTAATCAGAGGTTTATTAACTTCAGCGGTGACTGCTGAAAACCAGGGATAGGTGGTGGCGGCAAAGGACAGGGCAGAGTGCAGGGCGGCTGACAGCCGGTGGAGCAGGCATCCCCAAACTCGGCCCTCCAGATGTTTTGGGACTACAACTCCCATCATCCCTAGCTAACAGGACCAGTAGTCAGGGATGATGGGAGTTGTAGTCCCAAAACATCTGGAGGTCTGAGTTTGGGGATGCCTGCAGTGGAGCTAGGGGTGGGTGCAGCCAAAGGTCACAATAGGTAGGGTATACTTGTGTCATGACCCCTGAACCTGTCAGTGAACTGAATATGGAATCAGACTTCAGGGACACCATTTGGTGAGATGGGTCAGATCTGACTGCAGAAGATAGGGAGACCTGCGGCGGTTGGACAGGAGCTCCCAGAGGGATCTGCCAGATCAACAAGGCCTAGGGGGCCACAGCCCAGATCCTCATGGACACCTTCCCCTGAGACTGAAGAACCAGATGCCTCTGAGGTAGAAATTCTGTAAAAAAACCATTATCAGCGAGGCCAGTGTCACATATGCAATAGTGTGTCCTGACCAGAAACAGTTTAGGTAGAGCCTAATGGCTGAATGCTAGAGTGAAAAGCAACTCCGGGTAGAGAAAAACAATTCTAGGAGGGCCCTGTGCATACAGTTTAAAAATTAAAAAAAAGATGTTAAGAAGCGTCTGCAAAGCAGGTTTTCTAACGGAGCATTATGGCACCATTTTTTATCATTAGAAATCCCTGTCAAGCAGAAATGTTGTTGCATGACCAAAATGCCGCCATTTTGCTTTTCCAGCTTTCATGGAGTTGATAAATACTTTGTAGACTGAAAAATCAACCTACATCGTTAACCAGGTAACAGGTTTGCCATGTTGCCAACTTCAGTATGTGCTGAATTTCCCACCTGACAAAACCTGATCTTTGCATGTGTTAATTGCTTAAACGTTGGAGGAAAGGAAAAAAAATTACCTTGAATGGTCAATGACAATAATGAATGCCAGCATCCGGCCGTGTCAGGCACTTGGCTAGCCAGTGCTGCAATATCCAGTGCCAAGTTATGGCTGACAAGGGCTGTAGCTCAGTGGCAGAATGCTTGCCTTATATGCAGAAGGTCCTGGGTTCAATCCCCAGCATCCCCAGGTTAGGCCTGGGAGAGACCCCTGCCTGAAACCCTGGAGAGCTGCTGCCAGTCAGCGCAAGCAACACTGAGCTAGATGGGGCAATGGCCTGGCTCAGTAAAAGGCAGCTTTGTAAGTCTACAAAGGGTAAGACTGGGAACTTTCCCTGTTTGAAACTCTACAGTGCCTTTGCCAGTCAGTGTAGACAGCGCTGAACCAGATGGACCAATAGGTCTGATTTGGTAGAAGTCAGCTATGTTCCTATGGGTAACATGGAAATCACCACTGATGCTTTTTGCTCAGAGCGAGCTGCAGCTAAAAACCCAGCAAGAATATTTTTTTGGATGAGGGATAGGCAGAGAAGAGCAGGAGAAGGCAGTGGGGGCTCCTGCCCAGCAGGTTAGGCACATTCTGCAAAATGGAGGTCTTGCCCTTTTGCTTAGCTGCGCTATAGTCCAAATTCCAAACTCTCCAGAATCACAAAATCTGGGTGATTTCTCTCTCTCTCTCTTCTGAACGGCTTTGCTAGCTTCCTTTGTGAATTGGATAAAGACCAGGTTCTGCAAAGCACTGAGCGGATGGCTGGCAGCAGCTCCCATTCAGAAGATCCCAGCATGCTGTGTAAATGGGATTTGAGCTCTTTTGATAATTGTTCTCACATGGGTCCCACTGAGCTGCCCTGAAAATCCAGCCCCATGTCCTAAACAATAATTTGAGCTAGCAGCCCATCCTTGGACCCAGCTGAGGTGATGATGGTGTAACAGAGCTTCAGATGCCAATAATGTCAAAGTGAGACGGATAAAGCAAGTAGATTGCCTACGGTTGGACCTGCTATCTCCCCCCACCTCTTTTCTTGTTTCTATCTCATGGGCTTCAGTAGACTCTGTTTACTATGGAGAGCACTGATTTTCTGGGAACTGCCCTAGATACATCATTGCCCCCATTTTTCTTTCTGGGGCATTGGTGGGAATACATCTAATTATTATTATTATTGCTAGTATGTACACTGTGGAGAAAGTGGATAGAGAAAAGTCCCCACCCCCTCTCTCATAACACGAGAACTCTTGGGACATCCAATGAAGCTGACAAAGAAAAGGGAGGACTTATTCAGGCACAGCGCATAGTTAAACTATGGAACTCACTGCCACAAGAGACAGTGGTGGTCACCAACTTGGTTGGCTTTAAAAGAAGCTTAGACAAATTCATGGAGGTTAGATAAGACCGTCAATGGCTTCTAGCCATGATGGTTGTGTTCTGCCTCCACTGCATCTGAATACCAGTTTCTGGAGGTGGGAGGAGGGGGTGGGAGAGGGGGGGGTTGTGCAGTGAATTCGGGTCGGGATTAAATAAATAAATACCAGTTTCTGGAAACTGTAGGAGGGGAGAATACTGCCGTGCTCAGATCCTGCTTGAAGGCTTCCCAGAGCCACCTGGTTGTCCACTCTGAGAACAGGATGCTGGACTAGATAGGCCATTGGCCTGATCCAGCAGGCTCTCCTTAAGTTCTTCTGTGGGGCTGTGCTCCTGCTCGTTCCACTCGCCAACCCCTCCCCCACCCCCATTAACTCACTAGAGCTTCCCCTTCCTACCCCAGGCAACTTGCTTTTCGCACTTCCACCTCCATTTCTGAAAGCACTTTCCTGCTCTACAACCCCACGTAGCACCAATTTTCACCTTCCCTCCCCTGCCCATGCCCCCCACTCCTGCTGTGCAACTCCCCCTTACACCCAAAACACTCCCGTGGTACACTGAGTTAGATGTACCAACGGTCTGACTTGGACCCCGTCTGCACTATACACTGAAAGCAGTGTTATCTTGGCTTCTCCCAAAGAATTCTGGAAACAGTGACTTCTCATCAGGACACCTCTACAGTGTTACCTCGGGTTACAGACGCTTCAGGTTACAGACTCCGCTAACCCAGAAATGGTACCTCGGGTTAAGAACTTTGCTTCAGGATGAGAACAGAAATCGCACAGTGGCAGCAGGAGGCCCCATTAGCTAAAGTGGTACCTCAGGTTAAGAACAGTTTCAGGTTAAGAACGGACCTCCAGAACGAATTAAGTTCTTAACCCGAGGTACCACTGTGTTCTCTTCACAGAGCTACAGTTCCCAGTTTGGTAATCAATCCCCTTCTCTATGGAAATCTGGGAATTGCAGCTCTGGGAAGGGAACGGGGTCTCCTAACAACTCTCAGAGCCCTTAACAGACGACAGTTTCCAGGATTCTATGGGGGAAGCCACAACGTTTAAGTGGCATAATACTTCTTTAAACATATGGGGCAGATGGGACTGTGGCAGAATTCAGCTTCTTACTCTTGGCTATAAGAAGAAGGGGTATTTGTCCACACAAGAGGGCCCTCCTTTTGAGGTCTGAAATGTTGGAGTCTCTTAAGATGGAGTTCAACTGCTTAATGATACAGAGGGAAGGAAAGTTCTTACCTACCCTCCAAATCAAGAAGAATGCAGCCGCCCCATCAACAATTTAAATATCTTCCATTAAGGTGAGTTGGCGCTTTGGACTTTTACTCTAGTTTCTCTCCCCCCCCCACCCCCTTCCTCTCCCTTTGAACAGCTCCTGCTGCTAGGTCTGGAAAGTCCTGTGCCATAAAGAAACGCCGGAGCCCCAGCAAAATAAAGACAAAGAGAGAGAGAGAGAAAGCTCTGTGAGAAGAAGTTCAAAAGAAGCGGAGACTAAGAATGAAGTTTTCAAGCTATGTTCCAAGGCAAGGACTTTTTCATCTTTAAACCTTTGAATTGCGAATTCACGCCAGTAAAAGTTACTACTAGGTTAAAGTTTAAATGGCATAGAAAAAGGAGTGAGAGAAAAGATTAAACATGTTCTGTCTGGACAGTGGAACAAAGACTTTGAATCCTTATCTATGCACCTGTCTATAGACCGTCTAAGTTCTCGGAGTCCCACAGAGGACATGAGATGAAGTCCTCTTATTGTTCGTATTAAGGACGGAAGTAATTGAAAGGAAAAGGGAAAGGAAGGGAGAAAAAGGGTCTCGAATCAGCTATGACTGCCTGTATGGTTAAAAAATAATTTAAAGGGAAAGGGACTGTCAAGCAGTTCATATTATGGAAATCTGACCGTTGAAGGCAGAGTCCCCCACCCTCCCCCCAAAAAAGATCTCTGGCTATTATTCTTTGCAAGAGTTTCTCATGCCCTCTCCAAATTAACGTCAATGGACACACTGAAAAATTGGCCATTTTTTTTTACAGCTGTTCCGTTTTTTTGCCCAGTTTAAGTTTTGGGATCAAAACTAGCAATTTCCTGTTGCCCACAAGCATTAAGGCAGGGGCAGCTCTCCAGATGTTTTGGCCTACAACTCCAATCGGCCACATTTGCTGGGCCCCCCAGATTGGCCAGCATGGACAATGGTCAGGGATAATTGGCTTTATAACAACATCTGAATGTTCACCACGGTTTAACCACCTCTGCCCTAAGAGATGGTGCAGTCCAGCTCTGGAGACTTTCCATGTATTTTGAGGATTTCTGCAAAGCTTGAGAGAGGTATGCTTACACCCAGCCTCCACAGCAAAAGGGAAGGGGTTTCAGCTCAGTGGTTGATCACTTGCTTTGCATGCAACGGGTCCCAGGCTCAACCCCTGGCACCTCTATGTGGGGCTGAGAGAAACCCCTCTTTGACACCCTGTAGAACCACTGCTGGTCCGCCCAGACCAGCCTTCTCCAATTTGATTCCCTTCCAGATGTTCTTAGACTCCAATTCCCATCAGCCTCATCCAGAATGGCCAATGGTCAGAGATGACAAGAGTCATATTCCAAAACATGTGGAGGCCACCAAGTTGGGAATGTCTGGGATAGACGATGAGCTTGATGGACCAGTTGCCTATCCAGGGCTGGCTTCAGGTTTCTGGCCACAGGTTGTCAGTGGGCCCCTTAACACCCCCCTTTCTTCCTCAAAGCATACCCATCCCTCTTGACCCCACCATTTAAACCAGTGGTTCCCAAAGTGAGCAGTGGGATTACCGAGGGAGGCACTAAGAGGCAAAGGGGTGGCAGGAGGCGTAAATGACTATCAGACTTTGGAAATCTGGTATCACTAGATCAAGTTAATTCATTTAGTTGAATTAATTCAGCTAAAAGGTTTTAGTGGGATTGTGCAATGCTGTGCTCTTAATTGCTCCTGTTTTGAATTTTATTGTGCTATTGTTTTCCTTATTGGATTGTGCAAACTGCTATGCTGAAAAATGACACTTATAGGATAGGGCAGGGGGCACTGGGGGTGTTTATGGAACCAAGGGAGTGGTGGCCCCAAGACGTCTGGGAACCACCAATTTAAACAAAAACAAATTTTGATCGATTGTCAAAGAAATAGGCAAACTTTAGTATTTAGCTTATTTTTATTCATCAGATGTTGGATAAATATGTCCCAATACCCCAATGAATGTTATTTTGTGATGCATTGCTCCCAATTGTCTTAAAGTATGAGATTTTATACATTGGTATCTGTTAGGGATTGATTAGCTGCTTGTGCGTAAAACGTGCTCCCTCAGAGTTTGTGCGACCCCACAAACCTCCGTGTGTGACGGAGCTCCTCAGACATGTCTGCTCTAGTCACTAGTAGAGTCCGACAGTGGCTGTCTGCGGAAGCGTTTCCAGCAAAGGAGCTCCTTAACGGAAACGCGTCTCCTGGACTCACGGCGTGACAGTTTCCGGCGAGGTGTGGGTCTCCCTATGGGAGACTCAGATACCTCCCCACTGTTCTCGCTGGAAGCGTCCCTGAGCCCTCCCTCCTGCTCGCATTCCCTCAGAGATCCACTCCTCCCCCTGCTGGTCCCTGCTTCAGCTGTTGAGTCTCTTTCTTCCTCCCTGAGCCCCTCCACCACCTGATGCTCCGATGGCAGTTCCCTGACATCCACCTCCCCTCCAGGGCCCCCCTCACCCCCTCCCATTTCTTCTCCCCTGGGAGGTGAAGGGCTAAAACCCCGAAAAGAATCTTCCTCATCTTCCGACGTCTCGAACAATTCCCTCCATCGATCGTCGTCCTGGCTCGCTGAATCCTCTTCCTCTTCAGAATCTGGGAACCCCTCCAACTCCTCTTCCTCGTCGGTGGTGGCAAAGTATTCCCTTCGGAACCTCGCTACAGGCTGAGGTTTACGTGGGAACCTCTGATGAAAGGTCTCTATTAAAACTTCGTCATTGACATCCTCTGCCCTAACCCAGGTGTTTTCCGACTCCGGTTCCCCTTCCCACATTACCAAATACTCTACTTGGTCTCCCTTCCACCTGGAATCGAGGATCTCCGCTACCTGGTAGCTGTGTTCCTTCTCCTCCATTGCTGGTCCCCTAGTGACCCTCCCTTCACTGTCTCCTCTATACGGTGACAGCAACGACCTGTGAAAAACTGGGTGCAGCTTCATGTGGTTCGGTAACCGGAGCCTGAAAGCCACTGGATTGACCTGCTGCATGACTTCAAACGGACCCAGCCTTTTGGGTCTTAATTTCTTACAACCTCCTTTGAACGGCAACCCTTGGGTTGACAGCCACACCTGGTCCCCCACCCTGATGCTTTCACCTTCCCTTCTGTTTTTGTCTGCCTGCCTCTTATATTCCTCCTTAGCCCTGTTTAAGTTGAGTTGGAGCTGGCGATGGATCGCTTCCATTTCTTCAACGAACTGTTCAGCAGCTGGAACGCTCCAGTTCTCCCCCTCCCCCCCTGGGAAGGCTCTGGGATGGCACCCGTGATTAGCCAAAAAGGGGCTCATCCCCGTGGACACGTTCTCTGCATTGTTGTAGGCAAATTCTGCCAACGCCAGCTTCTCCACCCAATCATTCTCTCTGTCATTAACATAACACCGCAAATATTGTTGGAGAACCCCATTTGCTCTTTCCGCCTGCCCGTTGGTTTCTGGATGACGGGCCGTTGAAAAATTGACCTCTACATGCAGTAAGCTCATGAGCTTCCTCCAGAACCTGGAAGTAAATTGTTTCCCTCGGTCTGAAACCACCCTCAATGGGGCGCCATGCAACCGAAACACATTCTCTACAAACAATTTGGCTGTTTCTTCTGCTGTGACCGCATGTGAGCAGGCTATAAAGTGGGCCATTTTAGTTAACAGGTCTACTACAACCATGATGGCTGTTTTCCCTCTAGACCTTGGCAGATCAGTCATGAAATCTATTGCCACTGCTTCCCACGGTCTTTCAGGTGTGGGCAGTGGTTCTAATAAACCAGCCGGCGCCCGCCTCTCCCCCTTGGCTCTTTGGCATTGTTCACACCCTCTCACATACTCCCGCACATCTTCCCTGACCTTGGGCCACCAAAATTCCCTGGTAACCAGCCACATGGTCTTGTGTTGCCCAAAATGCCCTGCTGTGGGGCTATCGTGCAGCTGCTTGAGTACCTTCTCCCTCAATTCCCCTTCAGGTATATATAACGCTCCCTTATAATACAATGCCCCGTTTCTCTCCTCAAAACCACCGGATTTGTCTTCCTCCCTCCTGAGACCCCTGAGTTTGTCCTGGGCGTATGCATCATGCACCGTACCCTCTACCAATTCCCTTTGCCCCACCAAAGTCGCCCCACACACCCAGCGGTCCTCTGGAATGATATGGGTTTCTTCGGGTGCTCCCTCCCCCTCCAAATATTCAGGTTTGCATGAGAGAGCGTCCGCCCTAACATTCTCTGGGCCTGGCACGTAACAAATCTCAAAGTTAAATTTGGAGAACTCCTGGGCCCATCTCAACTGCCTTTGGTTGAGCACTCGCGCAGTTCTCCAGTACTCTAGATTTTTATGGTCCGTGCACACTTGCACCTTATGTTGTGCCCCAACTAGCAGATGCCTCCATCTCCGGAACGCCTCATGAATAGCAAGAAGTTCTCGGTCGTACACCGTGTAGTTCCTCTCGGATTTGTTCAGCTTTCGCGAAAAGAAGGCACACGGTTGCCACTCTGACTCCTCCTTCCCCGGCTGCAGAAGAAGCACCGCCCCTATGGCTCTGTCAGATGCGTCTGTTTCAACCCTTAGCTTCTTTCGTAAATCCACATGCAGAAGTTGTTCTTCAGAGGCGAAGGCCCTTTTCAGCTCCTCAAACGCTCGCTCCGCCTCCGCCGTCCATACAAACTTCTTTTTACTGCTGAGACAGTCAGTGATGGGCGCCGTCAGATGGGCGAAGTTGCGGATGAACTTACGATAAAAGTTTCCAAACCCTAGGAACCTCTGCACATCCTTCTTGGTTTTGGGTGTTTTCCATTCCAGCACTGCCTGTACCTTGCCGGGATCCATGGCCAATCCCTTGTCTGACAGGCGGTACCCCAGGAATTCCACCTCCTTGGTATGGAACCGACACTTCTCCAGTTTCACCCACAGCCTGTTGGCTTGCAGTCTGCTCAACACTTCTCTGACGTCTCTCACATGTTGCTCCTCATTCTCCGAATACACCAACACATCATCTAGGAAAGCAACGCAATTCTTGTAGAGCAAAGGGCCCAGTACGTGGTTCATAAAAGATTGAAAACACGCTGAGCCTGCTTGTAATCCAAATGGCATAACGAGGTATTCAAATGCCCCCAAAGGGGTAAACATGGTGGTTTTCCATTCATCCCCTTTCCTTATGCGTATCAGGTTGTACGCCCCCCTTAGATCCAGCTTTGTAAAAATCTTTCCCTTCCTCACCCTGGTCAAAATATCATCAATCCTGGGCATAGGGAAAGCCACTGGTTCAGTCACTGCATTTAACCTCCTAAAATCACATACAAGTCTCGGCTTGTCCGCGTTTTTTTTGTCCACAAAAAACACTGGGCTACCCCCTGCTGCTTTGGACTCTCTGATGAAGCCTCTCTTCAGGTTCTTGTCAATAAACCCTCGCAACTCCTGCATTTCTCTGTCTGACATGGCATACAACTTGCCCACGGGAAGCTGTGCTCCAGGGAGTAAATTGATCTGGCAATCAAAGGGCCTATGAGGTGGTAGTTGGTCAGCTTCCTTCTCGCTGAACACGTCGCTGAGATCTGCATACTGTGGTGGTACCTTCACCTTCTCCATTACTTCAGTCCCTGCTAGGGTGGCTTGGGCCCCTGCTGAACCCTTTTCCCCTTTGCAGTGTTCTAAGCAATGTGCTGAACCAAAGGACACCACTCTTTGATGCCAGCCAACCAGCGGATCATGTAGAGCTAGCCAGCTCATTCCCAAAATAATGGGAGCGCCTCCCAGGGTGGCCACATTAAACGCTATCAGTTCTGTGTGCCTTGCCACCCTCATTATCATTGGGACAGTCTGCAAGCTGACTCCTCCTCCCAACAACTCCCTGCCATCAATCGTGGTCACCTGCAGGGGGTTGCTTAAAGGGATAGTCTGTATCTGGTGTTCAGCAGCAAACTCCTTGCTCATAAAATTGCAGGAGCTGCCTGAGTCCAATAGCGCCTTTATTTTTAGGGGGTGCCCATTTTGCAGCTCTAGCAACACTTCAATCACTAGAGCAGGTCGAGGAGCTTCTGGCACGGGCACTTTCACTGCTCTTTGGCCTGGCTGCAGTGCCCCGATTGTGGCAACCAGGCGTTGGCTTTTACCTGCTCCGTTCCCCCCTGTTCTCCCCCCTCAACAGCTCCCACCATCCCTTGCCATTCCTTCCTCTGGGGGCAGACTCTGGCAAAGTGGCCTGGCTGTTGGCAGAGATAGCATTTCCGGGCGCCCTTTCCCTCCTTCTTAGCCCCCTCGCTGGTTTTTGAAAATGCGCGCGCGCGCGCTGTTCCGATTTCCATCGGCTCTGCCGGCGGGAAAGCTGGCTCAGGAATGTCTGGAATGCGGAACTCCTTCCAACGTTCCCCTCTCCCTTCCCGCCTCTCCAAGGCTCTTGCCTCCTGCCGCGCTCCTATGGTCAGCGCAGATTTGGTCAGCTGATCCATAGACCCCGCCCTGGGGCTCCGTGACAGCTCGTCTTTCACCGCCGAAGAAAGACCTTCTTCAAATAGCATCTGAATGGGTGGCGCCGATAAATCCCAACCCAGTCTGTGAATCAGCATGGTAAACTCAGTCCAGTACTCACGGACAGATCGACTTCCCTGCTTGCAAGCCATTAGCTGTCTGCGCACCACCCCTTCCTCAATATCGCTGGAAAACATGATATCCATTGCACGAAAGAACTTCATCGTGTCCTTTAGTACGTCATTGTGCGTTGCCATTAGGGGTCGAACCCAGTCTCTCGCCCCTTTCTCAAGATGCCCAATTACGAAAGCAACTCGCGATTCCTCATCAGGGAACTCATCGAACTGCACATTAATGGCATATTGCATCTCTGTCCTAAAGGCATGGTAATCCTTGGGGTCCCCCCCAAATTTCTGCACCAATCCTGGTACCTTTCTGGGGAACTGAGTGGCTCTCCCCTTCTTGTCTGCATCCTGAGCCCTTCTCTCCTCCAGCCTCGCCGTCTGCAGCGCCAGTTGGACCTCCAACGCTCGGTATCTATCTTCCAAGCTTGGACCAGCTCCAGCCCCCGCTCCTCCGGTTCCGGTTGGTTCGCTCATGATGCTTTCTCTTGCACAGGCAGCGTACAGAGACTGTCGGACTGCTGTTAGGGATTGATTAGCTGCTTGTGCGTAAAACGTGCTCCCTCAGAGTTTGTGCGACCCCACAAACCTCCGTGTGTGACGGAGCTCCTCAGACATGTCTGCTCTAGTCACTAGTAGAGTCCGACAGTGGCTGTCTGCGGAAGCGTTTCCAGCAAAGGAGCTCCTTAACGGAAACGCGTCTCCTGGACTCACGGCGTGACAGTTTCCGGCGAGGTGTGGGTCTCCCTATGGGAGACTCAGATACCTCCCCACTGTTCTCGCTGGAAGCGTCCCTGAGCCCTCCCTCCTGCTCGCATTCCCTCAGAGATCCACTCCTCCCCCTGCTGGTCCCTGCTTCAGCTGTTGAGTCTCTTTCTTCCTCCCTGAGCCCCTCCACCACCTGATGCTCCGATGGCAGTTCCCTGACAGTATCTTATGCTGTATGGCATTTAAAAATAATATTTTACTCAAAGTACCAAAATGCTGCATACATATCAAGGTTCTATACATTGTTTTCAGCCCACAACACACCAAAACAAACAGAAAACCCATATTCAGATGGGTCTCTTTTCTTTATGGCATATAGAATTAGAATCTCAGAAAATAAAACTCCTGTTTGAGGGGTGGGGGCTGCATATGATTTAATTTAAATTCAGGCACTGTGCAGATTTGACACGGCGTCATTAATTTTACAGAATATATGTCCGACTGGGTATTGTACACAATGTCACTTGGCGTATGTCTTCATTTGTTAGAGTGTGCTGATTTGTTACAGCGCTCCAACACCTGCCCTGTGAACTGAAGAGTACATTCTCTTGCCAATCCTGAAACCCTTAGATTGAATTGCGTATTTGAATTGCCCATTCATCTCATACAGTGAAAGTTGTGCTGTGCTCTTATGCCGCTGCAAAATACTCTGGCACCGTTGAACATAAAGCATTTAGAAATGCACCCATAGCAATGATCCAACTGGCTACACCATATCACTTTCTCCTTCTCATAAAGTAAATCTCTAGGGGTGGTATCTGACTACATGGTATCCAACTAAGTAGACCCACTAAAATCAATGATTTCAGTGGATCTACCTGGAAGATGAGTCCCTCAGGTTGGAAGGCGTCCAACATACTACTGAGGAAGAGCAGAGGACAAGTACAAGTAGATTCAGAGCTGATGAAGCGGCTGGGCCAAAGCCGAAAGGACGCTCAATTGCGGATATGCCTTGAAGCAAAAGGAAAGTCCAGTGCTGTAAAGAAAAATATTGCATAGGAACCTGGAATGTAAGAACCATGAACCTGGGTAAGTTGGATGTGGTCAAAAATGAGGGACAGTGTTCTCGAAGCCACAAACATGAGTCTGACCAAACTGCGGGAGGCAGTGGAAGACAGGAGTGCCTGGCGTGCTCTGGTCCATGGGGTCACGAAGAGTCGGACACGACTAAACGACTAAACAACAACACCTGGGATATGATCAATGCTTTTTCTTCTAGAAAAAAGAGAGGTGTCGGTACTCTATACGCTTGAGTACCCCCAGAAAAAAGCACTGGTATGATGGGTCCTTTCACCTCCAGGACATGGGGAAACTATTTTCTCATGCATATATTGTTAATATAAAAGGTTACTTGTGCACTTACTACATAAGACTACAAAAGATCTAGCATGTATTGGAGATGAATGAATCCATCAGTTTTGGCTCTCAGAAAGTCTCATTTTTCCAAGTCTTAAATTCAGGTCTCGACAATTCTACAGCAATTTGTGATTATTATTTTAAATAAAAAAATCCTCATGAAAATCCACCAACATCTTAGTGTGATTTTTATCCTAAACACCTTTTTCTATGCGGTTTTGACTAATATACACGTTTTTGCAGGCAATTTTCTGTGCTAGAATGCAATTATGTATTTGATTTTTGTGATTATATATGTTTGCTAATGCACATTTACACCCCACCCCAATGGAATGTATTTTTGTACACCTTGTTTTATCGTAGGACTGCATTGTAAAATTCAGAGATGTGCAAGTTTGGAAAGACAGCTGCTTTTCAGTTTGTATGTTGGTTCGAGAAGTGCAAATTAGGTAGTTTCTTGTGAAAGTGGGAACATAGCAGTATTTTCCCTCCACCCACAGGAAGCATGCATTTGCACAACTTCAAAATGTGTTGTATCAAACTCTCTTGTCAAATAACCTGTTTTTTTCCAGGTGAGGCTGGTCTTCCCTTTTACAGTTGGATTTGGCAGCTGAGCCATTGCGCTTTCCCCTGAAAAGCTTGCCCCCTTTTGTTTCAATTTTTTAGGACCTGAGGAGTCGTCCATAAAGGAGGCTTCCTGTAGGGATGCCAGGGTCTCATGGCCAGTTGGTAGAGAGGGCAGAGCAAAAAAGAGAGGAGAGGGGTAAAATTCTGTGCAGGAGGGCATCCACAGAAATCTTTTCAGGATTTCTACTTTGTTCCCTTTGGCTGGGAAGTTTCTTTTGAAAATTGGAGCTGTGGAAGTGGATAAATGAAAGAGAAGGACATGGGGCTGAATGGCAATGTTCTTTTGGGGGTTCAATAAATTTATATAGTGGGAGATGGTGAGAAAGAGAGAAAAGGGTGGGGGGGGGCAGTGAAGAGAGGAAGTTCATATCTGATAAAATGCCCACCAGAAAACCCTCTAATTTGTTAATAGTGCAGGGCGAAAGGGTGGGATACAGACAATTTAGGCTATTCCCTCCTTTGGAACGCGTTCCATGGTTTGCTCACGGTAACGTTTCATTTCATTGCAGTAACCGCTTGGCTTTATAAAGCAACAAAAAATTGAAGCAGGAATAATGTAGAATAGATAGCTTGTGGTCAGTGTGATTCAGATCTATTTCACAGCTAGGGTTTGGTGGTTTTCTAAGTAATTTCCCTCCCTAAATCACGTCCCTTATGTCTCAGCATCCCCACTTAAAACATATGGCTGAAAGGATTTAGGCTCTGACTGCAACCCTTTTTGAAAATGCAGATCAAGGGAAGAGAGACAAAAAAAGCATCATTCCAAACCCACATTCTCTCCTTCTCTCTATTAAAAAGAGTAAGTGCAGATGCAAAATGTTCCAATCTCTTGGAGAAATATTCCCACTATCATACTTACTTCCATGCTTGGGATTGAGCCTTAACCATAGGAACACAGGAAGCTGCCTTATCCCGAGTCTATTTTAGTATTGTTTACACTGAGTGGCAACTGCTCACCAGGATTTTAGGCAGGGGTATCTCCCATACCTTCCTGGAGATGCCAGAGGTTGAACTTGAGATCTTCTGCATTCAAGGCAGATGCTCTGCTACTGCCTTTCTCTCAATCTTAGGTCGCACCCGCATTATGCATTTAAAACAG
Organism: Podarcis liolepis; assembly: GCF_965112155.1. Lineage (NCBI taxonomy): Eukaryota > Metazoa > Chordata > Lepidosauria > Squamata > Lacertidae > Podarcis > Podarcis liolepis. The sequence continues at coordinate 35,926,481 of NC_139561.1, read as the reverse complement.
CATCATGCCACTTGGAAAAGTCATGGTTTCCCCCAAAGAATCCTGGGAACTGTAGTTTGTTAAGCATGCCAAGAGTTCTTAGGGGAACCCTATTCCCTTCACAGAGCTACAATTTTCAGAATGGTTAACAATTGATACCTCTTCTCAGGGAACCCTGGGAATTTAGGGGAGGGTCATTGCTCAGTGAGACTCTTGAGAGTCCCATGGACTGAAAGAAGATCAAACCTATCCATTCTTAAGGAAATCAGCCCTGAGTGCTCACTGGAAGGACAGATCCTGAAGCTGAGACTCCGATACTTTGGCCACTTCATGAGAAGAGAAGACTCCCTGGAAAGGACCCTGATGTTGGGAAAGATGGAGGGCACAAGGAGAAGGGGAAGACAGAGGACGAGATGGTTGGATGGTGTTCTCGAAGCTACCAACATGAGTTTGACCAAACTGCAGGAGGCAGTGGAAGACAGGAGTGCCTGGCGTGCTCTGGTCCATGGGGTCATGAAGAGTCGGACACGACTAAACAACAACAGCAACAAAGCCAGGGGCATTGTGCCCCATTTCAACACTTGAGGCAACATGAGAAGTGCTGCTCTGCTGCTCTGCCCACCTTGACACCTCTGCTGTTGGCACCACTACTGTGCCACCCACAACTGCCACCACTGCCACAATGCCCACCTATGCTGCCCGTGCTGCCACAATGCCTTCACTGTTGGCATCATCTGTGCAGAATTCTGGTGAGATCTCATAAGACCTCCTGCATTCCATGAGATCTTGTGAGATTTTGGAACAATCTCATATGATCTTACCAGAAATTGGCACCCATGCAGGCAGTGTAGGTGGTAGTGCCTCAGGGGCTTCCAGCGCCTGAAGTGGCTACTACATCTCCCTGTGTGAGTGGGCCGGCCCTGTGTAGAACATCTGCTTTGCAGGCATAAGGTGCCAGACATCTCCATGTAGGACTCGAAATGCCTGAAAGCCCCAGTTGTGGGACAATGAGAGTGAAGCTGACAAACTATTGAGGAAGTATGGCTGTGTAACGATGCAACCTCATGGTTCCACAGAAGGCACCCCAGGGTTTAGAGTTAGAAGAAGGCATTCTTTTCCTTTCTGTCCTACACAAAGCACCCTTTCTGTTCCACTGCAGTTTGTCTTGCACCCCCACTCCCCCGATGTTAGTCATCGCACGGTAGTGTCATGTTATGTGTTCTTCCACTCTGCTCATTTCAATACAAAGGAAAAGCAAGACAAATGGTACAGGGTGGGGTGGTAACGAAGCATGTATCATTTGCAGACTGAAAGGAACAACAACAGAGAATACAGGTTATGTTTGCTGGGGTGATTTCCGATTTGGGCATGGGATGAATAAGCAAAACAATTGGCAATTTCAGCACCTGGTTCCTTTTTTGTTGACATTGGGTGGCCGAAAAATTCGAACCAGCATTTTTAGCCTCTGCAACTGAAACAGGGGCACCTGGCAAGTATGTCCAAGGCATGAAAGGATAGGAAAACTTGTTAGCCTGAGCACTGTGTCTTGAGTTTGGATGAAATAGGATGAGTGGCCAATTCCTTTTCACTTTAGAATGTAAGAAAAGCCCTGGTGGGTCAGAACAAAGACCCATCTAGTGCAGGCATCCTGCTCTCACAGCCATTGACCAGATACCTGTGGTGGTGATGATGATGATGATTTATTATTTATACCCCACCCATCTGGCTGGGTTTCCCAGCCACTCTGGGCAGCTTCCAACAAAGTATTAAAATACAGTGGTCAAACAGGATCCAAGCTCAACAGCACGCTCTCTCCATGTGTGATGCTCCAACTGCTGCCTCCAACAGGGGAGGCGGAACACAGCCCACATGGCTAATAGCCAATGAGAAGAGATGGAAACACCACCCAAACAATGACATCCGTACAAAGGCTCATTGCCTTACGACCTCTGTGCAAATAAATCACGACAAATGCTCAGGAAGGACCATATATTGTCTCACCTCCATGTGATCTTTGTGCAAGCAAATCTGGATGGATGATCAACAAACAGGCCATCTGGCAGAGCCCCGGGTTTTGCGTTGCTTGAGCAAGCTGTCTTTAGCTTTCAAGCACCGTGGATGTTTAAAACATTGAAGAACAAATATACGGCCTCAGGTAAGCCATTAAGCAAAATAAACAAGCCAGGAAGGAGTTGGAGAGTGAAGGTGCTGCTCGAATAAGGAAGCCCTTCAGTGAGGAAGGCTCGTATTTTAATCATCCAGGGGAGCAAATGCTGGCTGGATGTGGCAGGTGACTTATTTAATACCGGCCGGCTCTAGCTAGCTGTACCAAGACTGCCATAAAAAAGCATGTATTTATATGCACATGCCTAAGAGTCTGCAGGCAGGGCATGTAATAGGCTTGCTGTACTCTTTAGACTGCAGGAAGCTGAGCTTATGTTTTCAAACTCCAGATTTCCCGTCCATCTCAAGCTTGTCCCAACGGCATTTAGGCCAGCGACTTGTGTGATGAGAAAATCAGCAGTAGAGGAGACAGAAGGTATCTGGACTTCCCCTTCTCAGTTAATTTCTCTACACATAGATCATTTGGGTATGTTGGGCCAGCAGAGAGCTGCCTGCAGCACCTTATGGACGATTTAATCCATACCTATATATCTTTATTGTTCTGGTGGTCAGAGCCACAGCTAGGTGATCTTGCGCCCCTGGCATAACCGTCCATATTGCACCCCCTAGCCATGAACAAATGAACTCTTCTTTCTGCCTCTCCTCCAACTCCCTTCTCCACTCATTCAATTCACCCTCTATTAGAAACCTTTTCTTATGAGGCAATAATCAATATTTTTATTTATGGACATATTTTTAGCTGATTTTGTGCCCACCCCACACCTGCGCCCCTGGCGGGGGCCCACCTCACCCCCCCCAGCTATGGCCCTGCTGCTGCTGCTGGTTGCTGTTGTTGCTTTATTTGTTTGTTTAGTGCATTTGCAGCCCACCTTCCCTCCAAGTTGTTCAAGGTGGCGTACAAAGTTATTCTTCCTATTTTATCCACTCAACAGCCCTGTGAGGTAGGCCGGAAGTGAGTGAGTGACTCAGTGTCACTCACTGAGCTTCATGGCTGAGCAGGGATTTGAATCCTGGTCTCCCCAGTCCTGGTCCAATACTCTAACCACTACACCACTCTGGCTCTTCTCTGTCTATCTATAGCTGTGGGATGCTATGGTGGGGCTAAATGTGGTTAGGGGTTGAGAACCTTTTTCAGCCCAAGAAGAACTTTTTTTTGGGGGGGTGCTGGGGGGAAATAGATGCCAGTGGTGGGCGGGGCCAGAGGCTAAAGTGGGTGGAGCAATGAAGGCAAATTTTACTTTTGTGCAATAGGCTAGTTTCTATACATGCTCTTCTCTGTCCTCCATCCAGACAGGCAAGAGGCAAGAGTTGAAGGACACATTCCAGCAGAGAGAACCCACCAGGCCACACTATTTGTCCAAGTAGCCCAGGATTCTCTGTTCTGGTAGAAGCTCCCTAGGCTCACAGAGAGATGTAAGTCTTTCCTATTCCCCAGGAAGGACTCTTGTTTTACACACAAGATAATTAAAAACAGTTAAAAATCACAAAACCAAACCAAGACATTTAAAATAACACCAAAACCAGTGCTTTTTTTTCTTCTAAAAAAATGTTCAGGGGTACTCTCATTTTGAATCAAGAAAATCACCATTTTATAGTTCAAATCAGGAAAAATAAATATGTACCGTAAATGGACAAAAGTATAAAGAACATGCATTACAGTGGTGCCCCGCAAGACGAACGCCTCGCAAAACGAAAAACTCGCAAGATGAAAGAGTTTTCCGTTTTTTAGTCGTTCCGCAAGACGAATTTCCCTATGGGCTTGCTTCGCAAGAAGAAAGCCCATAGGGAAATCTCCGGGGACCTGTTTTAAATTGCTGGCGGTCGGGAGCAAAGACTTTCGCCCACAGCCGGCCTTCAGAAGAGGTCCTGGACCTCTTCTGAAGGCCGGCGGGGAGCAAAAGTCTTTGCTCCCCCCCGCCTGCCTTCCCGGGACAGCGGAGACTTCTCTGCTGTCCCGGGCGATCTTAAAATGCTGGCGGGCGGGAGCGAAGCCCTCGCTGCCGCCCGCCAGCATTTTAAGATCACCCGGGAAAGCAGAGAAGTCTCCGCTGCCCCGGTCGATCTTAAAATGCTGGCGGGCGGGAGCGAAGCGAAGATCAAAAGAGACTACGAGGCTCTCGGCAGCAAATTGAAGCAACTAAATGCACAAATTGTCATCTCATCTGTCCTCCCAGTTGAACGATGTGGCCCAGGGAGAGAGGGGAAAATAGTGGAAGTGAACAGCTGGCTTCGCAAATGGTGTAAACAGGAACGGTTTGGATTCTTAGATCACGGACTGCAGTTTCTTGAAGATGGACTTCTGGCAAGTGATGGGCTGCACCTCACAACAGTTGGGAGAAATGTTTTTGCCAAAAATCTCAGAAACCTCATCAGGAGGGCTTTAAACTGACTAATGTGGGGGAGGGAGACAGTGCTCCTGAAGGTAGGAGTCTATCAATTAATGAAGATGATCATCCAAATATCATAGACCAAATGGAGCAAACAGCACGCGGACCTAGTGGAGGGAGGAAAAAATCCTTAAATAAGAGACACGGGGGAATGATTAATGGACTTCAATGTCTGTACACTAATGCGCAAAGCATGGGAAATAAACAAGATGAGCTTGAGCTCTTGGTACAGCAAACTAAATATGACATAATAGGCATCACTGAAACCTGGTGGGATAAGTCCCACGATTGGAATGTAATAATGGGGGGATACAATCTATTTCAGAGAAACAGACCAGACAAGAAAGGAGGAGGAGTGGCGTTATATGTCAGGGATGTGTATACCTGTGAAGAGATCCAAGATTTAGATCCTCAAAGCCAAAGTGAGAGCATTTGGGTCAAAATTAAGGGAGAGAAGAATAACAGAGACCTCATTGTGGGAGTTTACTATAGATCCCCAAGCCAAACGGAGGACATAGATGATGCCTTCCTGGAACAGATGGCCAAGCATGCAAAAGGAAGGGAGATAGTAGTAATGGGGGACTTCAATTACCCAGATATTTGTTGGACGTCAAACTCAGCCAAGAGCATAAGGTCAAACAGATTCCTCACTGGCCTTGCAGACAACTTCATTGTCCAGAAAGTGGGAGAAGCAACAAGAGGAACAGCCATTTTAGATCTGGTCCTAACCAATGTTGATGACCTGGTTAGTGGGGTAGAAGTGGAAGGATCATTAGGCGCGAGTGATCATGCTCTTCTGAAGTTTACTATACAGCGGAAAGGAGCAGCCAAGCATACTAGGACTCAATTTCTTGACTTTAAGAAAGCTGACTTCATAAAACTTAGGGAAGTGCTGGGTGAGATCCCATGGACAACAATACTAAAAGGAAAGGGAGTTCATGATGGCTGGGAGTTTGTTAAGAGGGAGATACTAAAAGCACAACGTCAGGCAATACCAATGAGACGGAAACATGGAAGGTGCCTAAAGAAGCCAGGGTGGCTATCTAAAGAACTTTTAACTGAATTAAGATTAAAAAAGGATGTGTACAAAAAATGGAAAAGCGGGGAAACCACCAAAGAGGAATTCAAACAAATAGCCAGCACGTGTAGACACAAAGTCAGAAAAGCTAAAGCACAGAATGAACTCAGGCTTGCTAGAGAGGTTAAAAGCAACAAAAAAAGGCTTTTATGGGTATGTTCGTAGCAAAAGGAAGAACAAAGAAACAATGGGGTCACTCAGAGGAGAAGATGGTGAAATGCAAACAGGGGACACAGAAAGGGCTGAACTACTCAATGCCTTCTTTGCCTCAGTCTTCTCCGATAAAGAAAACAATGCCCGACCTGAAGAATTTGGAGCAAATGATTCAGCAGAGGAAACACAGCCCAGAATAACTAAGGAGATAGTACAAGAATATTTGTCTAGTTTAGATGTATTCAAGTCTCCAGGGCCAGATGAACTGCATCCAAGAGTATTAAAAGAACTGGCAGATGTGATCTCAGAACCACTGGCAGTCATCTTTGAGAATTCCTGGAGAACAGGCGAAGTCCCGGCAGACTGGAGGAGGGCAAATGTTGTCCCTATTTTCAAAAAGGGGAAAAGAGAGGACCCAAATAATTACCGCCCAGTCAGTCTGACATCAATAGCAGGGAAGATTCTGGAGCAGATCATTAAGCAAACAGTCTGTGAGCACCTAGAAAGGAATGCTGTGATCACCAATAGTCAGCATGGATTTCTGAAAAATAAGTCATGTCAGACTAACCTGATCTCGTTTTTTGACAGAATTACAAGCCTGGTAGATGAAGGGAACGCAGTGGATGTAGCCTACCTTGATTTCAGCAAGGCATTTGACAAGGTGCCCCATGATATTCTTGTAAAGAAGCTGGTAAAATGCGGTCTTGACTATGCTACCACTCAGTGGATTTGTAACTGGCTGACTGACCGAACCCAAAGGGTGCTCATCAATGGTTTGTCTTCATCCTGGAGAAGAGTGACTAGTGGGGTGCCACAGGGTTCTGTCTTGGGCCCGGTCTTATTCAACATCTTTATCAACGACTTGGATGATGGACTCAAGGGCATCCTGATCAAATTTGCAGATGACACCAAACTGGGAGGGGTGGCTAACACCCCAGAGGACAGGATCACACTTCAAAACGACCTTGACAGATTAGAGAACTGGGCAAAAATAAACAAGATGAATTTTAACAGGGAGAAATGTAAAGTATTGCACTTGGGCAAAAAAAATGAGAGGCACAAATACAAGATGGGTGACACCTGGCTTGAGAGCAGTACGTGTGAAAAGGATCTAGGAGTCTTGGTTGACCACAAACTTGACATGAGCCAACAGTGTGACGCGGCAGCTAAAAAAGCCAATGCAATTCTGGGCTGCATCAATAGGAGTATAGCATCTAGATCAAGGGAAGTAATAGTGCCACTGTATTCTGCTCTGGTCAGACCTCACCTGGAGTACTGTGTCCAGTTCTGGGCACCACAATTCAAGAAGGACACTGACAAACTGGAACGTGTCCAGAGGAGGGCAACCAAAATGGTCAAGGGCCTGGAAACGATGCCTTATGAGGAACGGCTAAGGGAGCTGGGCATGTTTAGCCTGGAGAAGAGGAGGTTAAGGGGTGATATGATAGCCATGTTCAAATATATAAAAGGATGTCACATAGAGGAGGGAGAAAGGTTGTTTTCTGCTGCTCCGGAGAAGCGGACACGGAGCAATGGATCCAAACTACAAGAAAGAAGATTCCACCTAAACATTAGGAAGAACTTCCTGACAGTAAGAGCTGTTCGACAGTGGAATTTGCTGCCCAGGAGTGTGGTGGAGTCTCCTACTTTGGAGGTCTTTAAGCAGAGGCTTGACAACCATATGTCAGGAGTGCTCTGATGGTGTTTCCTGCTTGGCAGGGGGTTGGACTCGATGGCCCTTGTGGTCTCTTCCAACTCTATGATTCTATGATTCTATGATTCTATGATTCTATGAAAATCTCCCCAGGACAGCGGAGGCTTCGCTCCCGCCCGCCAGCATTTTAAAATCGCCCCGGGACAGCAGGGGCTTTTAAAATGCTGGCGGTCGGCAGCAAAGCCCTCCTGTCCCCAGAGCTTGCGGGGCGGGAGGTGGGAAGAAGGGCTTTTCTTCCCACCGCCAGCCTTCAGAACAGCCTTCTGAAGGCTGGCAGTGGGAAGAAAAGCCCTTGTCCCCCCCCCCAGCCTTCAGAAGAGGTCGGGGGACAGACTGTCCCCGGACCTGGTCTGAAGGCGGCTTCCATAGGAACGCATTGATTGATTTTCAATGCATTCCTATGGGAAACCGTGCTTCGCAAGACGAAAAACTCGCAAGAAGAAAAAACTTGCGGAACGAATTAATTTCGTCTTGCGAGGCACCACTGTACTCATATTGAAATACTGCCCCTCAACGAGGCCAAACGTTCATCAGTAAAGCACCACACATCCGAATTCCACACTGCTTCACACATTAAACACTCGCTTCCGTCTGAGACTCAGGAAACACTGTGACAGGAAATGAGGCCACCATTGGGGGTAGCAACAGAACTGACGATTCACCATGTTAGAGAAGAACCTTAAAAAAAAAAAAAGTTTCTTCTCCCCTTAAATTCACAAAATGTTTAGGGGTATGCATACCCCTGCATCCCTCCAGAAAAAAAGCACTGACTAAAACCATAACAAGTTGCCACTTGTGGTAAAACCCATTTATCCAGCTATGAAAAGCTGTCGGAACAAAAACACATACCCTCCAACATTCCTCCGACAAAAATAGGGATGTCCTATTCTTCTTCTTCATCATCATCATCATTATTAATTTTATTTATAGCCCGCTCATCTGACTGGGTTGCCCCAGCCACTCTGGGTGGTTTCCAACATATATAGAAACATGATAAAACATTCAACATTAAAAAAGCTTCCCTATACAGGGCTGCCTTCAGATGTCATCTAAAGGTTGTCTATTTACCATATTTTTCACTCTATAAGACGCACCAGACCACAAGACGCCCCTAGTTTTTGGAGGATGAAAACAAGAAAAAAAATATTCTGAATCCCAGAAGCTAGAACAGCAAGAGGGATCACTGCGCAGTGAAAGCAGCAATCCCTCTTGCTGTTCTGGCTTCTGGGATAGCTGTGCAGCCTGCATTCGCTCCATAAGACGCACACACATTTCCCCTTACTTTTTAGGAGGGAAAAAGTGAGTCCTATAGAGCAAAAAATACGGTACTTATTTCCTTGGCTCGGGGAGTCGCATAACTCCATACCCTCCAACATTTCTGCAGTAAAAATAGGGACATCCTCAGGAAAAGCAGGACATTCCAGGATCAAATCAGAAACTGGGACAACTTCTCTAAATCAGGGACATCCCTGGAAATTAGGGACACTTGGAGGGTCTGCTGTTCCATGGAACAGGGTCAGCCACACCGAAAGCCCTGTTCTGAGTTACTGTGGTTTCTGAGATCTTTGGAACTTGCAGGAGAAACCCTGCAAGGCCTGCAGGAGGCTGTGGCTCACCAGTCATGCGCAGGGGCTCACTTGGTGCTTACCAACCACATTTCTGCGATTCTGGGAGCAAGCGGCAAAAACTGGAGGTTTAACGAGCCCCCGGTGGGCTGCTGTGCATGGCTAGTGTGTTGCTTTAGGCTCGGCAGGTCACAGGTTGAGGAGGCCCAGCTGTAAACTGAGATGCTCAAAAATTCAAGGATTGCTACTGAATGTGTGCGTAGCAGATTAACGTCCCAATCTGCATGAGTTCTACTTCTGAGATAATCAGATTCGGTGCCCTGCATGCTCCCCCCACACCACCCCAGCAAAGATGCACCATCCCCCTGTGTAAGAAGTGGAGGTCAAATTAGGATTCAGTGTTTTATTTCTGGAAGATTTGACTTGGTCCAGACTGTTCATTAATGGGTCTTTCCACTTCTCATCCGCTCACTGTGGCAAATGAATTTCTGGAAAGGGCAAGAACAGTTCTGGAATGGGATTCTCTCTGTGTGTAAGAGAGAGAGAAGGTCCGAGGGAGAGTGAGGCATATTGGATGTATTAATTACAGTACAAGTATAATTTTTGCTCCTAGCCTCATGCAACATCTGAGGTCATTTGAGAATTAGGTTCAACCCAGAACTCTGGAGCCTGAAGGTGGAGAACTTTGTCTGGCAGCAACTGGGAATGTGACCAACACCACCAAGAACACAAAATAAGCTTTCCTGAACCAGAAAACAGTCTTCCTTTGAAATGCACACATCTCTGAATTTTGCAGTTCTTCAGGTAGTGGGAACAAACAGCATATGTACTGGGGTTAAGTGTGGATAAAATGCATCTATTAGTAAAAACAATATACAATAATGCATTAATTTATTATTTTTATTATTTATTTTCATTTCTATCCCACTGTTTCTCAAAGGAGCTCAAGGTAGCAGACGTGGTTCCCCCTCCTCATTTAATCCCCACAACAACCCAGTGAGGAAGGTTAGCAACTGGTCTCCAATGTCCCCCCTTGTGAGCTTCATGGCGGAGTGGGGATTTGACCCCGGCTGTCTCCCAGGTCCTAATCTGATGCTCTAACCACTATACCACACTGACTATACTAGATCTAAACTAGATCTATATCTAGTTTAAAATAGCCATGTGTGTGATCTCTTTCTTTATATCTCTCTCACACACATGGAAGCCTTCCCCCTTATTCTCCTCTCTTCCCCTTGACATGGGTTCTCTGTGCTTTTCTATAAATATTTCACTAGCACTTCTAAAAGTCTTTTTCATCCCCTCTTTTAATAGTATCAAATATAAATGCAGCACTGGAACGGCAGCAAGTGCCGGTGATGGCTGGGCAAACATAAAATTTCCCTTGAAGTGCAAAGAAGTGGATGGCAACAATTTGGCTTTATCTATTATATATAAATACATACGGCTTGACATTGATACGGTTCCTGTGAAACTCGCAGGACAGAGATGAGGCTATCTGCTAACTTGCTATCATAATTCACTATGGTGAATCGGTATGGGGAAGAGGCTTTGTTATGTTGTTGTTGTTTAGTCATTTAGTCGTGTCCGACTCTTCGTGACCCCATGGACCAAAGCACGCCAGGCACTCCTGTCTTCCACTGCCTCCCGCAGTTTGGTCAAACTCGTGTTAGTAGCTTTGAGAACACTGTCCAACCATCTCATCCTCTGTCGTCCCCTTCTCCTTGTGCCCTCCATCTTTCCCAACATCAGGGTCTTTTCCAGGGAGTCTTCTCTTCCTTTGTTATGTTATCTTTGTGGTATTGGAGAAGCGGTCGCACAACTGTATTCCCTACCGGCCACTGCCACTATGTGGCGCTTTGGGGCATAAGCAAAGGCTGGGGTAGACCATGGCTGTGCAGCTCCTCAGAGTGGGCTTTTAGGTAAAGGTAAAGGGACCCCTCACCATTAGGTCCAGTCATGACTGACTCTGGGGTTGCGGCGCTCATCTCACTTTACTGGCCGAGGGAGCCAGCGTACAGCTTCCAGGTCATGTGGCCAGCATGATTAAGCCGCTTCTGGCAAACCAGAGCAGTGCACGGAAACGCCGTTTACCTTCCCGCCGGAGTGGTACCTATTTATCTACCGGTACTTGTACTTTGACGTGCTTTTGAACTGCTAGGTTGGCAGGAGTGGGCTTTTACTTCTAGGTAAAACATAGGGTTGTTGTTTTTTTCTTCCTTCCAGCTTCTTGAAATGGAGAACTCTGCATCCTGAGGCTGGAACTGTCCACCCAAGTCTGTAAACTTGGCTACAGGTCTAGGCCAAGGGACATAAAGAGATGGAAGGCTTTCATGCTGAAATTCAGCCTACATGTTGGGAAGTAGGTGAGGAACGGAAGCCATAGAGAGGGTCTGTTAAACTGTGGTTTGAACTTGCCCGGACCACAAAGTCTGTTCCTAGAGGGAACGGCAAGTGTGACTCGGGAACAAAACGCTGCAGCGCCAAGTGCTTCTGCTCTCAGGGATGCCTGTATGGTGTAGCGGTTAGAGCGTTGGACTAGGACTTGGGAGGTCAGGGTTCAAATCCCCACTCAGCCATGAAGCTCCCTGGGTGACCTTGAGCCAGTCCTTGCCTCCCAACTGAACCCACCTCACTGGTTTGTTCTGGGGGTTTAATGAGGAGGACAACTACGTATGCCACCCTGAGATCCTTGGAGGAAAAGGTGGGATAACAAATGCAATAAAACAGAAACAAATTCCTCACTCCAGGCTCCCCAAGTTCCATTCCAGGGGAACTTAGCTGAGTGGAAGATCATTTGCTTTTTGCACAGAAGGTGCCGGGTTCAGTCCCTGAGATCTCCAAAAAGGGCTTGGGAAGACCCCTCTCTGAAATCCTGCAGAGACATTGCCGGTCAGGGTAGACAATACTGCGCTGGATGGACCAGTGGCTTGAGCAGGTACAAGGCAGTGTCCTGCACTCCTGTTTTTACAAGACAAGGGACATAGCTCAGTGGTAAAGCTTTTGTTTTGCATGCAGAAGGCCTAGGTTCAATCCCTAGCAGTTCTATGCAGGGCTAGTAGAGACCTCCATGTTCGAAACCCTGGAGAGCTGCTGCCAGTCAGTGTGGGCAGTACTGAGGTAGATGGACCAATAGTCTGACTCTGTAAAGGGCAAGTTCCTATGTCTTTTTGTCTCTCTCTCATTCTCTCTCTCTCACACACACACATACCCTACAAACACACACCAAACACCACTTGGTCCACCAAGGATATTCAATCCTCACTGAGCTGTTTTTGAAGATTTGTCCCAAAATATTTATTGATTTTATTTTATTTGATTTGGTTTCTAGGCCACTTTTTTTAAAAAACAACAACAACTAAGCAATATACGACAACAACAAGAAAAGTGTAAGATAAAACATAGCTAAACATAGCTAAAACGTGGGTCGGAAAATGCCTGGGTAAAATTATGTTTTAGGAGGTGGCAGAAAGAGTTAGGCTCCTTGCTTCTTCTTCTTCTTCTTTTAAAAAAAGAGGTCCTCATGAAAATTCATCAGCATTTTAGTGCAATTCCCCCCCCCAATATTTTTCATGCAATTTTGACCAATATACACATTTTCGCAAAGCAGTTTTCCCTAACATGAGGCATTTTTATTGTTATTTTCATGAATATGTGTATGCACACCAGTAGATGCCTTTGTTGCCTGCACTGCAAAATTAGGAGAAGCACAAATTGTGAAGGGGCATGTTTTGATTTGTGTGTTGTTTCTAGAAGTGCAAATGATGTGGGTTTATCTTTAAATGCAAACAGTGTCAAAATACCGCCCGCCCCCCCAATCTCTGCCCTGCAGGGAAGACCTTCTGCTGCCTCTCAGGGCCAGAGAGGCCAAACCCTGTGAATGGATTGGATTTTCTTTATTAGTCCTTTCCGAGCCTCGGTGCTTTCGGAATGCCTTTCGAAGTGCAAACGTTTAAACGTGGACTTTAGCTGTGAATTTAATAAAAAAAAAGCGCGATCTGGAAATGTCGATTCTGTTTGTCTAGATCTCAGGATTTGACAAAATTGCCATTCCTGTCATCAAAAGCCCCAGGACAAGCGAGGTGCGTTTTCCTGAGGCTTTCCCCTTGTTTTCATATTCTGTCGTAATGAGAGATGATGGAGGGAGAAACGAGGTTATTAGAAATGTTATACGGCCTGCGAGAGAAAAGCCATTTTCTTTTTCATTTTGGCCCCCATGTGCTGTAATTGTGAAGGATTCTTTTTGGCTTCTAAGTTAATGCACTTTCATTGATTTGGTTTAACTTCATGCATTGGCATGAGCTTTCTTTTGTCTTTCTTTTGGTCTTTTTTAAAAGCAAGTTTAACTTGGTTGAGAAAATGCAAAGGGAAAAACCCACACCAGATATTTGAAGTTGCTCTTCTCAGACAAAACATCCTTATTCGGTATATACGCCAGCTATCTCACTTCATTAGGACCATCCTTATTTACCTCACACTGGCAAAAGTCTGTTTGTATCTTGTCCCGATTTACTATTCTTCAACTGATATAAGAAAAAAAAACCTGCTCCTTTTCCGTTTTAGGGTATCCAAGGGCCCATATAGAGTCCTTTTGTAGGTTCTCTATCGATAGGAGAAAATAACAGAGACCAACCAGAGAATATTGAGAAGCAAAGCAGCTAGTAAGCCTGATCTTTATTAACTGTTGCAACAGGGTGCTCTGCCACACACAGGAGAGAGGAGGAGGACCCAGAACAAAGGTGTGCCTGCCCTTATACAATGGTGCCCCGCAAGACGAATGCCTCGCAAGACGAAAAACTCGCTAGATGAAAGGGTTTTGCGGTTTTTGAGCTGCTTCGCAAAACGAATTTCCTATGGGCTTGCTTCGCAAGACGAAAACGTCTTACGTTTTTTGCAAGTTTGTTTCCTTTTTCTTAACACCGTTAATACAGTTGCGACTTGACTTCGAGGAGCAACTCATAGAACGTGGTGTGGTAGCCTTTTTTGAGGTTTTTGGTGATTTTTGAAGCTTTTCCAAAACTTTTCCAACACCGTGCTTCGCAAGACGAAAAATTCGCTAGACGAAAAAACTTGTGGAACGAATTAATTTCGTCTTGCGAGGCACCACTGTATTGACATTTTAAATTGCCTGCCCTGGAGTCCAAGACCACCCTCAGATACATCATACCTACATCACAGAAAAGACGGTCTACAACAGAAATCTGAATGCGTTGTTTATCTCCTGTTTGGCAAGTTACCTGATTGCATCATCTGCGTTTTGGCCACTCTTTTGTTATTACAGGTACAGTGGTACCTCGGGTTAAATATGCTTCAGGTTACAGATGCTTCAGGTTACAGACTCCGCTAACCCAGAAATAGTACCTTGGGTTAAGAACTTTGTTTCAGGATGAGAACAGAAATTTCGCGGCAGCAGCGCAGCAGCAGCAGCAGGAGGAGGAGGCCCCATTAGCTAAAGTGGTACCTCAGGTTAAGAACAATTTCAGGTTAAGAATGGACCTCCAGAATGAATTAAGTTCTTAACCAGAGGTACTACTGTACCTTGGGTTAAGAACTTTGCTTCAGGATCAGAACAGAAATTGTGTGGTGGCGGCAGAGCGGCAGCAGGAGGCCCCATTAGCTAAAGTGGTATCTCAGGTTAAGAACAGTTTCAGGTTAAGAACGGACCTCCAGAACGAATTAAGTTCTTAACCTGAGGTACCACTGTACTTAATTCCTGAATCTAGGTCACAGGTTACAGGCTCACACCCCGTTTATATCTTGAATGTGCTCTTAATACAGGATTTGTGAGGAAAGAGACAATGGGGAGGTTTCTCACTTTGACCTTGCAGAGAAATATTTGAGGTAAATTTGTTCACGACCTTTTCTATGGGGTTTCAGACATGTGGTTTATATATATAGTTATGGACATTTCATTTTATATATATATGACCTTAAAATTATTATAGCACAACCTACTACCCCAGATCTGTAGAAAGCAAGCGTCTTCATTCTGAGTGGTGATGCATGTCTCTTGTGTCTATTGCACATATATATATCAGGAAGGGGTTTATCTCAGTGGCATCAAGACATATTGCAATGGTAAGATCTCAGGTTAAATCCCCGGCATATCAAGGTAAGGCGGACAAAGACCTTTCTCTGAAATCCCTGGAGAACTGCTGCCACTTGACCTGACTTCCCCAACCTGGTTCCCTCCAGAAATTTCAGGCTACATCCCCCATTAGCTTCAGCTAGCATGGCCAATGCCTCCAGCTGTAGCCACTGCTAGCCTTCTCCTCCATGATCTTGTCTAAGGTAAAGGTAATGCATAAAGGTAAAGGTAAAGGGGCCCCTGACCATTAGGTCCAGTCGTGACCGACTCTGGAGTTGCAGTGCTCATCTTACTTTATTGGCCGAGGGAGCCGGCGTACAGATTCCGGGTCATGTGACCAGCATGACTAAGCCGCTTCTGGCGAACCAGAGCAGCACACGGAAACGCCGTTTACCTTCCTGCTGGAGCAGTACCTATTTATCTACTTGCACTTTGACGTGCTTTCGAACTGCTAGGTTGGCAGGAGCAGGGACTGAGCAACGGGAGCTCACCCCTTCGCAGGGATTTGAACCGCCGACTTTCTGATCGGCAAGTCCTAGGCTCTGTGGTTTAACCCACAGCGCCACCCGTGTCCCATGATCTTGTCTAATCCTCTTTTAAAGCCACTCAGGTTTGTGGCCACTGCTACCTGCCGTGGGAGCAAATTCCAGAGTTTAACTATGTACTTGGCTTTGTCCTGTCTGGAGTCTCCCAACATTCAGCTTCACTGGATGTCCCCAAATTCTAGTCTATGAGAGAGGAGAAAAGGAACTTTTATCTACAACCACTTTCTCCATGCAATGCCTAATTTTCTAAATGTCTTTCATGTCAACCCACCGTTTCTCTAAATGAAAATGCCCCAAATGCTGCAACGATTACTCATAGGGAAATCACAGTCGTTGCTTCTAAATTTGCATCTATGCAATCAATTGGCATATGCAAACGTCACGTCTTCCATCTTCTTGCCCTGCAGATGCATTTCCTGGTTTGGGGGAGATGTATAACTGGCTACCTTATCTCTGAAAGTCAAAGCCGATGGGAGCTGCCAGGACAGGTACCAGCCAATAGGGTTGGTCCTTGGGACAGTTGTTGTGCATATGGTAGCATGCTGGGGGAGAAAAAACACAATGGAATTTAATTGCTCACTTAGTAATGTGTCTGTGTTCGCTGGATACTTCTTACACATATACCTGTGGGCCTGGCACACTCCAAAAAGGACTTTGCCAAGGTTAGTCTTAATGGCTAAATTATGCAAATTCAAATTAAAAATATTTTCTTAATAGAAGATGCATAAATTATTCCCAGCTGGCCTGCAAGTGACAATAAATTTCATGCTCCTGGAAATTAAGATGGCCCACTTTTAGTAGCTTGCTGTTCCATTACAAAGGATGCATTATTCATTTCAGAAGGCTCCATCCTTCCTGGTTTCTCCAAGAAAGGACATTTAAGCTGCCGCCTATGCAGACTTAACCTGGGCTGAAGCCCTGCCAAAAATAAGGGAGCTTACTTCTGCATAAATGGGACTGCACCACTGGACACTTCTCAAGCCTCTGTCTCCTTTAACCTCTGCATCCATTACTGTGGGATTTAGAACTCTATGCAAAAAGTTATACCTTTTAAGGAAAGGCGTTTTGCATTTTTAATAATTTATTTTGCAATTATGTCATATGGACACCTTTATAGATTATACGTTCCAAAGTGGCTTGCATAAACGTTTCCAATTCATCCATTGCAAAAAGTAGTGCACAATACATCTGGCAAAATGTAGCCTCTAGTTTTGCATAGGGCTCTGCTATCCGTTCAGGGTGGGGCAGCTGTTTTCAGTCGGACGGCTGCATTCCCTTTTAGGCAGGTTTCTGTGTGCTTGTGGTGGTCAAGGAGCTGCCAGGCAAGTGCAGGTCATCCAAAGGGCAGGAAGAACGTGAGGCACGAAATGCAATTTGCTTCTATTCACAGAAAGTAACAATGCAACACAGTTACAGTGGTACCTCGGGATGCGAATGGGATCCGTTCTGGAGCCCCGTTCGCATCCTGAATAGAACGTAAGATGCGACAGCGCATCTGCGCATGCGCAGTCATGTTTTGCCGCTCCTGCGCATGCGCGGGACATCATTTTGACCATCTGCGCATGCGCGAGAGACGAAACCCAGAAGTAACGCATTCCGTTACTTCCAGGTTGCTGCGGAGTGCAACCCAAAAATACTTATCCTGAAGCATATTTATCCCGAGGTATGACTGTACTCAGGCTCAACTTCTTCAGCTGGAGATGTTGCTCCCCCCTTCCCCTCTAGCCTCCCACTCTGGATCCTTCCCAAGCAGACAAAGGCTATATTGAGGGTATGGGCTCCTCCTCTGGGCCTGTCTGCTCCACTCAACATCAACATGCAGGACTCTCCTTGAGCGGGGTGTCAGCTCAGGAGGAGAGCCAGCAGGACTGGGACTGTCCTGCTGCTTGGTAGCAAGGGCAACCTCTGACTCCTCTCTGCCTGAGTCTGTGCTCACACTGTGACTCCTTGCTCCCCCAGGCTAAGCCACTTCCGGCTTGCCCAGGAGGTGGGGTTGCAGGCTTCACGCCCACCCCACATGAGCGGGGGCTGGTCGCAGCCCCCGCGAGAGCAGGGGAATCCCGGCCGGGCCTGCCCCCCCAGCCAATCAGCTGGCTGGGGGGGTGTGGGCCTGTCCTATTTAGGGCCGGCGCAGAGGGGGCTCGGGGGAGGAACGCCATCACCTCCCCCCAGTGAGCGAAGGGTGGTCCGTTAAAGGACTCCGGGGGGCGTGGCCCTGTCTGAAGCCTATGGAGGTGAGGGCCAAAGGCACGCCCCAGAGCGGTGACCCGGGGGAGCTCCTAGTCGACGTGCCTCGGCAGGAGACTCCCCCGATATAGTGTTAACCCTTCCCCGTGTCTCCAGCAAATGGGCTGGAGCCGGATAGTCGTTAGGACCAATGCCTAAGCCAATGCCTCTCATTCCTGAATTCAATAAAGTTGTGGCCTAATTCGCCCAATTAACCTTAAATTATGGTGTCTCGTGTCTTTATTTATCCTGGTGGGGGGCGGGAACTCGCCACGCAACTCTCCAGTGTCCCACCACCATGATCCAGGGTCTAAGTCATCTTCTGTGTCATCCCTGGGGGGCTCTAGGGCAGGCAGCACCCACCACTCTTCCTCATCCAGCCAGTCCCTGACAGTCCCGTTGCTAGAAGGGTAACAAATGTAAAATTTTGCCTTTTTACAATAGGTTATTTTCTGCACCCACACCCAACCCTCTCTAGCATCCAGACAGACAGACAGACAGACAGACAGACAGACAGACAGACAAGAGGCATGATCAGAGTTCAAGGACATATTCCAGCTAGGCAAAAACACTCAAGGAGGGGGTATCAAGCAGGGCTGTTCTGGCGAGAGGAGGCGTGGCCTGGGGCAAGTCCCAAGGGCTCGGTAGAGAGGCCTGAAGTTCCCAGTCCCTGACTTAAGCTCTGCACTGCTTGACCTTCCAACTCAGTAAGGAGTTAAGCTGGTAAAGTGGACAGCATAGAAGTGAGTTTTCGGCTGAAGTTACTGCCGAAGCCAAATGAGCCCTTGTTTGAGAGTACAGGTGCAAATGCACTCTATTTATAACTAGGAGAGTCGGCGTCACGCTAGGCCAATGCAACATTAATGCCAGTAGTAAAATGTGTCTTTTTCTTCTTCTGATGGAGCGACTCCCTGCCCCTGCCCTCTCTCCCCCCCCCCCCAAGATGTTAAAGATATTGAGCTGACTTGTAACAGTGCCTGCTACAAGATCGACGAGCGCGATTTGCCAAAAAGAGAGAGGGGAAACTCCCAGATCCAATATTGTCAAATGCTCTTCCCCATTGAGAGAGAGAATAGGAAATTAAGCATTCAGATCTGGAAACTTCGCTCTCCGGAGATTTTTGCTCTCTTGGAAAAGGCAAGTCTCTCAGCACAATGGCAGTGTCTTACGTCGCAAGAAGAAAAAAGGCATTTCTGCCAGGCATTTCAATGGAGATATGGAACTATACAGGCCACACAGAAGCCGGGCAGGGGGGGGGGGATGAGTGATAAGGAAGAATGCAGCTTTAAAATACTAGAAGAATGCTGAACTGTCCCCTTTATTAAGGTTAAGTAAGCCGACTAGCCTTAAATCTTTCTGAAAGGGGGAAAAGAAACCCCATCCTAGTTATCTGGATTGCTGTTCATTCAGACTCAGCACCTGCTGATTTACTCTCTTATTGTATATAATGTTGACTCCCCACCCCAATGTGAACAGCGCATACTAGTAGATTTTGAAGTGCAGGAGCTCATCCTGAACAAAAATGCAGGCAATTGTGTTGTTCCATTATTAATTAGCTACACACACGCATGCAGCAGTATGTAGCATGATGCTCAATTTATTAGGATCTGCACGACCACAATCCTATGCTCTGTTTTTCTTGGGAATAAGCTCCAATGAACTCAGCAGTGTTTACTTCTCAGTGCTTTGGTTCGGTTTGTGTAACACATTGTGCTTTGACAAAAGATCTTTCGCCAGCTGAGATGCAACCTGTAGCTTTTCATTAGAAAGGCAAACGATCTTACAGAGATGGGTTACTACTGAAACTGTTAGCTGGAAGTAGGAACTCCATTGAAGAAAAGGAAAGGAAAGGAAGGAAAGGAAACTTGGCTTGGTCCCGCTCCCCCCCCCCCCAATTCTCCAACTTCTTTTCTGCTAAACTGCCTCAGACAAGCTTGAAACCTTCATTATCACTTGATTTGGTTGCCAGAGCAAAAAGAGCCCATCAATTACACTGGGAGATGATGCTATTCCATCTAGTTGTGAAAAGTCAGTACAGTACAGTGGTATCTCTGGATGCAAACAGGATCCGTTCCGGAGCTCTGTTCGCATCCTGAAGTGAACGCAACTCATCTCTGCACGTCTGCATGATTCGCTACTTCCGCGCATGCACGTGACGTCATTTTGACCGTCGGTGCATGCGCGAGCGGTGAAACCCGGAAGTAACACGCTCCATTACCTCCAGGTCGCCGTGGAGCGCAACCCAAAAATACTCATCCCGAAGCTAATTCAACCTGAGGTATGACTGTACTGTTAACAAAAATAAACATAGTAGTTAACATGACAATGGTGCTTAGACAGTCTGATAAGTACCATTGTAATGCACCCAGTCAAATATGCATTACTTAAAGGGTTCAGTCTAACCCAGTGCCTCTTTCCCAAGTGATCTCTCTCTCTCTCTCTCTCTCTCTCTCTCTCTCTCTCTCTCTCTCTCTCTCTTATCCCATCTTTCATTCAAGGATGGGATATATAGTTCTCTCTCCCCCCCCCCATTCTAACCTCCCAACACCCCCATGTGGTAGGTACAACTGAGGGTGAGAGACCAGCCCAAGGTCACCCAGTGAACTTCATGGCTGGATGGGGATTTGAACCCTGGTCTCCCAGGTCCTGGGTCCAACACTCTGACCACTACACCACACTGGCTCTCCAATCATGTCCCTTCTGCATGTAAATAAAACAATGCCACTCTTCCTGAAACGTGTCTTTGGTGTTCATTCAGGTCTTTTGTGCTCTAACATATTTCGTTGATTTTTCAAACACTTCTGCACTCCATATTTTTCTTATACCAGTCCTCCATTAAGAGTGTTATCTATTATTTCTCATGTTTGGTGATGGTTATTTTGGCTGGTATTGGTGCACGTTGAGAACATTTTTGTTTGCCTTGCCGCTTGGCCCTTTCTGATGCCAGCTGCTATAGTTTTGGACACCAGCCTTTATTATTTTCATTGTTTATGCTGTATTGCACTTTTTTATGGTTGTATTTTTTTCATTCATGGACACTGTTTGGATATGATTATGTGACAGCCAGTATAGAAATATAAATACTTTTTTAAAAGAGACACAAAATTAAATTGGATATTAGTGAATGTTTTGTGTTTTAAAAAAACGAGAACAGAAGGCCGTAAGAATAGCCTGCTAGATTAGGCAAATGGCACATCTAGTCCACCATCCTGTTCTCACAGTGGCTGACCAAATGCTCCAAATGGAAAACCACAAGCAGGATTCGACCACAACAGCACTCTTTCCTCCTGTGATTTCTGGCAACTGGTATTTAGAGTAGGATTGCTTCCTCCAACGGTGGAGGCACACACTATCTCCTGGCTAGTTGCCATTGCTAGCCCTGTCCTCCGTGAATATGTCTAATGCTCTTTTTAAGTTCTCCATGCCCATGGCCATCCCTGCCTCCTGTGGCAGTGAGTTCCATAGTTTAACCATGTGCTGTGTGAAGAACTTCCTTTTACCTGCCCTGCATCTTCCAAATAAATTTAAAACCTGTTAGCTACAAAGCATAAATGCTTGATGCAACTCCGGGGTTGTGTTGGATCCGCTTCTGCTGCCAATGTCGCTTTTTAAATATTTGTTTCCAGTTCCTGGGATTTATTACAGCTGATTTTGCTCCAGGCATGGCTCACCTAGGGAGCCGATACCTGGGGTTCTGTTGATATTCCTGTCATTGGCAAGGTAAGAGCAGGTTGACCTGCCTTCCATATGAGCATCAGACTAGAAATAAATCTCATTTCCATATGCTTTTGGGAGATTAAAAGAAACAGAAAAAATAAAATAGGAAAGTTGCACAGGTGTTGTATTTTATGGACAGGTTCCACATGTATGACAAACTCCCACTGCTGATTTACTTTGGACATGTGATGCATTTCCTTGTTCTGGGTGATATGGAGCTGTGTGTGCATGTTGTTATTATCAGGACAGCTGGCATGTAGTAGTTACACAGATGTTGAGTCCATTTTTATTTATATATAAATATATACATAATACAGCTGGCAATCACGGCTCCTGGGGAGTGTCCCTGTATGATGAAGGTGGGTCATAAGGTAGATTGGGTAGATCTCCTGGTGATCCACAGTAGATACGTTTGAAGATCCAGCGCGTAGAAACAACCTTTTTTCACACAGTGCATAATTCAAAGTGGAACTTGCACCTGAAGGAGGCAGTGATGGCGGCCATCTTAGGTGGCTTTACAAATGCATTGGGCAGATTCATGGAGGAAAAGGCTGTTGGCGGCTACCAGCCATGATGGCAGTGCTCTGCCTTTGCAGTTGGAGGCAGCAATGCTTCTGAATACCAGTTTCTGGGAATCACAGGAGGGGAGGGTGCTGTGGCGCTCAGTTCCCGCTTGTGTGTTCCCCACAGACATCTGGTTGGACACAGTGAGAACAGGATGCTGGATTAGATGGTCCGTTGGCCTGATCCAGCAGGGCTCTTCTTAATGTTCTTATAATGGTGAAAAGTGTATGGTGGGACTTGAGGTGCGAAAATTACAGGCAGTGATATGTTAGATAGGCACACCTTTCACCTCGTACTGTAGCAGCCTGAAGATAATTGCGCAGACATGTTTCTGATAATACAGTGGTTCTCTGGGCCACACTTTCAGACTAAAAAACTGATCACACCACACCAAATTTTTTATCGATATGACATACTTTGGGGGTTGGACAACAACTCCCAACAGTGCTTGATTTTTAACATAGAACGCAACTACTTTATTATATCATGGGACATCCAGAAATTATAGAACAAGGCAACTACGTAAGAATATGAATCATTCCCAAAATACAATTATAAACGAGCCTCTTGCATATGTACCTTAACTACAAACTCAATGAGAGTTGTAAGCTTGCATTTGGCAGGTAATCTCATTTATATTAGGTATCATCTGAGTCAAGCAAACGCTCATCTCCTCATCAGCACAAAGAAGGCTTTCTCTTTTCTGATCCTTCATATTTGTTAGGGGTGAAAATCCCTGTTCACAACAATATGTCGTGGAGAACTGTGCAAGGCCAGCCAATGCTCTTGGAGAGAAGATACTGTTTCTGATTGCAAACTTGCCATCCTCTCCTGCCACACCAATGTGCTGAGCCACACCCTTTGAGAGCCATCATAAGCAACACCTGGAAGTACGATGGTGAAAGTGGGTGCAAGTGAATAATTTAGAAATCTTGTCTGTTTGCAGGTTCATTTTCTTCTTTTTTAAAAAAGGGGATTACACACACACACACACACAACCCTAAATTCAGCAGAGTTCTGTATACAAGTGAAAGCATGAAGATATTGTATTTTGTAAGATGGCTACGTATATGTAGCCAGTTAATAATAATGCTAAAAAGTGGGTAGAGAAGCCAATGGGAGAAAGTGATCTTTGATAAGCTAATTATTTTGGAAGGGGGGGAGGTGTACTTGCATCAGAGTTTAGTAAATCAGCATGCAGCAACTGCAGGGCTAACAAAACTAATCTAAAACACCGGCTTCCCTGAGGAGACAAAGAAATGTCAGAGCCCGTTGAGACTCCCACTGCATTTATGCAAGTCGCCCTTTTCTGTCACATATTCAACAGACCTTCCTGGAAGAGGGCCACAGTTCTTTAAACAACCTTAACGTGCAGTTTGAAAAGAGATTAATGAATATCTGCCTTTGTGCACAATAAATTTCGTCGCTTGGTTCCCTTTCTGCCTCCCCCCCTCCCTCCGGATATGCTAAATGAACTTGGATCAGCGTGGGCACCTCCAAACAGCACCTCTAACTCCCTCCAGCAAGTTTGATGGGCTAATGGCAAATATACCTTTGATGGAAAACACTCCTCCCCACAACACACACAAAGTTACCGTGTTTTTCTACATTCACCCCAGAACAGCTATCTTTACATTGTTGCTTTTAAGGACGTGAGATTAAGGGACTTTAAAAGGTTTTTGTGTGTGTTTTAAATCTACATATGTGTGGGCAGGTGGACTTCTCTCTCTCTCTCTCTCTCTCTCTCTCTGTTCACAAGTAGCTTTTTGTCTTTTATTTGCAAGTCTGTTCATATCAGTTCCCAACCTGGTGAGAGATGAATGCAAGCATAAAATGAGACTTCCTGTTTTGCATATCCAGTTCTGGATTTGAAACTCTGCATCAAAGTCCCTGCCTGGTTCCTTGTAGCCTCACTTCTCACAGTGAGAGAACTGCCAAAAGGCCCTCGGTGCCGGATCTCAGTGTCCGGGCTGAACGACGGGGGTGTATACAGGTATACAGGGTCGCGGTCATTTAGAGCTTTAAAGGTCATCGCCAAGACTTCAAATTGTGCTCGGATCATATAGGTCTTTCTGGACTGGTGTTATATCATCCCGGTGGCTGCTCCCAGTCCCTAGTCTATCTGTCGCATTCTGGATTTGTTGTAGTTTCCAAGTCACCTTCAGAGGTAGCCCCATGTAGAGAGCATGGCAGTAGTCCAAGAGGGAGATAGCCAGGGCATGTACCACTCTGGTGAGACAGTGTGCAGGCAGGTAGGATCTCAGCTGGCATACCAGATGGAACTGGTAGGCAGCTGCCCCTGGACACAGAATTAACCTGTGCCTCCATGGCCAGTTGTGAGTCCAAAATGACTCCCAGGCTGCACAACTGACCCCACATTCAAAACCAGGGAGTCCCCTATACCTGGCCACCCTCTGTCCCCCAGAAACAATACTTCGGTCTTGTTGGGATTCAACCTCAATCTGTTAGCTGCCATCCATACTCCAACCGTTAATTCTCCTCACCTTCTCAGTGACTTTCAATACTATTGACCATGTTTCCTTCTGCAACAGCTGTCTGAGTTAGGAGAGTGTAATGGTTCTAGGGGTTGCTCGTGCGTAAGCAGGTGCCTATCTCCCGGCTGGGTGCAAACACCTGGCTGGGTTGCCAAAGTGAACCTTTTCTGTCCGGACAGCCACTCACCCGTGGCTGACTCAATCGCTGGCAGTTCCCTGACAGAGAGTGTGGCTTCGCTTTGCAGTTCTGCAGACACACATACAGTGGTACCTTGGATTACAGACGCTTCAGGTTACAGACTCCGCTAACCCAGAAATAGTACCTCGGGTTAAGAACTTTCCTTCAGGATGAGAACAGAAATTGTGCTCTGGCGATGCGGCGGCAGCGGGAGGCCCCATTAGCTAAAGCGGTGCTTCAGGTTAAGAACAGCTTCAGGTTAAGAACGGACCTCCGGAACGAATTAAGTTCTTAACCCGAGGTACCATTGTACACACAATGCAATGGATCAATAAATATTACTTCATTTATTTCTCATGAACACGTGTGGTTTTTTAAAAATTTAAACAGCAGCAGATGCAATGGCTACAATCAACCCCAGAATTAGGTGTGATGAAAACCCTGCATATATAATTGACTAAATTAAAATTAATTAATTTTGAATTGAATTAAACATTGCCAAGAGTTCCACCACAAAGAGAACTTAATTCACGTCCTTTTCACACAGAAATGATAGTAACTCTTTTCAGAAGTAATTCAGAGATTTGTGAATTAGTTAATCCAAATTAGTTCATTTGTTCTAAGCACAGCACCTAGCATTGCCCACCAAGCAATGGGCCTCTGGCCATCGAGTAACCTCAGGCCACCAGAGGTTGGATTAAGGTGGATGGATGAGGCATTGCATTTCATTGGTCTTGACTCAGGGGTGGAGCCACCCAGTAGCAGAAATGCCAGAGGGACATCACTCCATATGTTCATGTGATTATTTTGATACTGTGTTTCTTGACCTTTCGGTGCTGTGCTTTGGAGCAGGTGGTTGCTAAGCGGCTGCCTGAAAAAAGGAAAGTGGGAGGGAAAATGTTCGCTAACAGGTTTGAGACTGTCTGAGAGGCTGGGGCAGAGCCCTTGAATTTCTCTCATACTTGCGGCAATCTTCATATCTCGGAGGCTGCTCAGCTACTCAGACCATGACCTGCCTGACACTGCAGTGCCCCTTAGCCCTTCGTCCTTTGACCTGTTGTTTTCTCTGTTTCCTTGGAGCCCTGAATGCAAAACACACCCTCCTAGTGCAGCTGGATACCTCTGCATATGAGTGGAGCAGGGGGCTGCCTTTGCCCTTTTCTTTCCGCTTGACCTTGAAAGATCTCTTTACTTACACCAGACAGACACACACGGCTGTCTCAGAAGAACATTTGCATTGTATTCCACCTTTCCAAAGTAGGAGGGTATGAATATTTACCTTCCCAGTTGTTGACTACATTGTGTCTGCCACTGAATTCATTCCCACGTATATTATTTTATTTTATTTTATTTCTATACTACCCTATACTGGAAGGTAAGCAGAACATAGGTGAACAGCCAATCCACAAAGCACCAGAACATGGGTAGGCAAACTAAGGCCCAGGGGCCGGATCCGGCCCAATCGCCTTCTAAATCCGGCCCACGGACTGTCCGGGAATCAGCGTGTTTTTACATGAGTAGAATGTGTGCTTTTATTTAAAATGCACCTCTGGGTTATTTGTGGGGCATAGGAATTTGTTCGGTTTTTCATCTTCAAAATATAGTCCGGCCCCCCACTAGGTCTGAGGGACAGTGGACTGGCCCCCTGCTGAAAAAGTTTTCTGACCCTTGCACCAGAACATAAAAAGCCCAGTGCAGGCCCTGATTTTAAAAGACCAAAACAACTTCATTATTAGTAATTAGTTTGATCACTGTCACCACCACTCTATATGCAGTTTCATATTTCAAAGAAATATTGCAGCACCCTAAAAATATCACAACTAAAAATAAAATACAAAAAGGTAACTATTCCACATTTTAAAGCAGCATGCATAACAATTGACTAAGTTATGGTCTTAAACATCAACATAAACTGGTGGGAAAACTACAGTGGTAACTCAGGTTACATACACTTCAGGTTACATACTCTGCTAACCCAGAAATAGTACCTTGGGTTAAGAACTTTGCTTCAGGATGATAAAAGAAATCGTGCAGCGGCGGCAGCAGCAGCAGCAGCAGCAGCAGCAGGAGGCCCCATTAGCTAAAGTGGTGCTTCAGGTGAAGAACAGTTTCAGGTTAAGAATGGACCTCCGGAACGAATAAAGTACTTAACCCGAGGTACCACTGTACTTGGGATCTATAATAACTACCAGGATATCCAAAACCCTATCCTCCCCTCCCTCCGATTATATTATCTTTTAACATAAGAAAAAAAGGCAGCTGTTAGCATTGGCGGAGGAAGGGGGTGCGGTGGGTGCGGTCCGCCCCGGGTGTCATTCCTGAGGGGTGTTGACATCACCGCCCCACCGTCCTGTGATGCTCACCACGGGCGGCACCCCCCAGGGACGCTTGCCCCACCTCTGCAGACAGTTAGCACAGCCCCCATGGGTGGCTACCTCCGCCCCCGGGTGCACAGCATGTGTTCCACTCTGGGTGCTGGAGCAGCTAGCTCCGCCTCTGGCTGTTAGTATTATTGGGAGGCAGCAGAGGCAGGTGAGATTTTCTGTTTTGCTTCAAGCGCCAAAATGTCCCGGGCTGGCTCTGCTTCCTGGTAACAATGGATGCTCCTGAACTCAGTAGCATCTGCTGCATCTGTGGAACTGCAGGGAAATGTAGTTACCAGTGGGCTGAGGTGAGAGGCCTTAGGAACAACACCCCTGTGCTCCCCTCTGTGGGGGAAGGATATTCTGGAGGCTAGGTGCCACCACTAGGTAGGCCCTGTTCCTCACCACCATTTTCTTATTTCAGAAGGTGGGGGCACTCTGAAGCACTCCCCTGAACGAAATCTATAAAATGTTTGTTAGGCTCGTGTAGGATCGCACAGTTTCAGGATAACCCAGAAGCATTTTTCTTGATAAATAATACAGGCTAGTTGCTAAAAGCGGCTCAAATATTTATTCAGTCTCAATTCCTCTCCCCCACCCCACCAAGCTCCTCAGTCCCACTTGTAACATGAAGAATTTTGCACTGCAGTTGAACATTAACAGCCTTAATAATTCCCCTAACCATCTAATTAGACTAATAATAAAGGCTTAATTACATATCCAGTTAATCATCGAGTTTGTTCACTCAAACGCTTTTAATTGGTAACTCAAAGCGCCAAGGTCTTTCAGGTCCTAAAGACGTCACCCGCCTTGGCTGACGGCTAGAGCCACACGCACAGGGATGGCGACGATCTCTGCAATTCTTTAAAAAACAGGTTTTCTCCCTAAAGTTCTAGAAATGTCACAACATTCAAAGTAACAACGAGCAAGAGGAAAGCTTGGATGCAATAATGCACCACATGTGGTACCAAAACGGGGGGAACCAAACCTGTGTTATTTTTGCAGTCAAAATGTCTTTAGGATTCCCCCCCTTCCTTGAGTAGTTGTGGGGGGAGTCTGCTTTGATTGAGGTTTTTGTGGACCCCATCTCCATCCATCTCAGCCAGCATTCCAAATGGTCAGGAATGAATATGCTATATCTTGGGCTGCTCTTGGTTGGACCTGTGATTGGAAGCTCCAGCTGATGCAGATTATGGCTGCCAGACTGCTGAAAGGGGAAACCTGGCTGTCGACATGTGACACATCTGCCCTGACTTCCCATCTACTACTAAGCCAGGATCAAGGCGCTTGTATTAATGGGCAAAGCCTGGACGGCTTAGGCCTAGGGAACTACAGCAAACACCTGAACCCTTCTATCCCTGCTTGATAGGATTGAACTGAGATCAGGATGGTTGTAGGCTGTTCTCTGAGCTGGTGAGGTTCATTTGACGACAACAGATGCCTTCTCTTTCAGCCCTCACCTGACCTAATAATAATAATAATATTAATAATAATAATAATTTATTTATATCCCGCCCTCCCCAGCCAAAGCAAGGCTCAGAGTGGCTAACAACAGTAAAAATAACACCGTCTACATAAAATCACAATCAATTAATTGAAATACATTCTAAAATCAATTCATTCTAGAATCAATTCAGAATCAAATTAATGGCAACCATTGGGCTAGAGGATTACCGAAGGAGGGGGTCAGACTGTGCCTTGGCCAAAGGCCTGGTGGAACAGCTCTGTCTTGCAGGCCCTGCGGAAAGATGTCAAGTCCTGCAGGACCCTGGTCTCTTGTGACAGAGCGTTCCACCAGATCGGGGCCATTGCCGAAAAAGCCCTGGCTCTGGTTGAGGCCAGCCTAACCTCCCTGTGGCCCGGGATCTCCAAAATGTTTTTATTTGAAGACTGTAAGGTCCTCCGTGGGACATACCAGGAGAGGTGGTCCTATAGGTATGAGGGTCCTAGACCTAGAGAGACTTTCCAAAACAGTCTCGGGGGTTTGGGCAATTAGGAATGCAGGGATTGCTGTTCCCATGGGATATATAAATTGTCTCAGTTCCACCATATAACTGAACAGCTATGATTCCAAACAATGCCACGGTACCCTACATGTGCACAACATTCCCCTAAATTGCTGGTCCCTGATGTGCGGGCAACCTCACAGAGGACTGTGACCAAAGTTTGCAGTTTTAAATGCTTCAGAGTCGACAGGATAGAGAGAGAAGGAATCGGGACTCAAGGGACGTGGAAAGAAATTGCCCGTCATAACTATGGGAGCACCCTTCTCCCGTGGAGCCGGCATGAAAAGGCGAGCCTGTGATTTAGAAGGCTTTGTACTGTCTGCACTCACGGAACTCTGAATAGCAGAGAGTTTCTACAAAGCTCCGTGAGAATGGGAAGCTTTTCTGTATTCTGCCCAGGTAGTTTCTTGCAAAATGATAGTTAAAGACTCCGGAAATTGGGGGCCTCTGGGTTTTGTACGATTCAGTAATATGCCACCTAAGCCATTTTGAAATAGATACCTGTACTTGGGTAGCCCCGAGTCTTTTCTTATTATGGAAACGTATAAATTGGCTCTTCGTGTAAAAAGCCCCCCCCCTTCCCTGCTACCTTTTGAGTGCGTGGAAAGTAAAAAAATCTAATTGCCTTATGGACATTTGAAGAATCAAGGTGCTTCTCCTGGGAGGTTTTGCGCTGAACCAAGAGATAACGGACCTAGCTGCTGATTAAGAATGAACTAGAGAGTCAATCGCTAAATGTTGGCAGGATTTCCTTCCTGTTCAAAGTTCGGCTTAATTGCTAATTTGTAGTTACATTGTAAAGAATGCTGTCTCTCTCTCCCCCCTCCCCTCTTAATTTCCCCATTCCTTTTAGGGATTGGGTGTGTGTGTGTGTGTGTGTGTGTGTGTGTGTGTGTGTGTGTGTGTGTTACTGTTCAGGGGGCGGGGGGAAGGATTGCTCTGATAGAAAGAGAATCATATTTCAGTACCATAACATGCTCTGCATGCAAAAAGTCCTAGGTTTAATCCCTGGCCAGGTTAAAGCAAGGAGGGGATGTCTGTGGCTAGGAATGGATAATTCAATCAATTTCAGTTTCTCTCAAACTCTTGGGTGCATTCAGATGTGGAGATTCCTGTGTTAGTTTTACTTATTTATTTTATTGCATTTATAACCCCCCCCCCTTTCTCCAAGGTGGTGTACACACATCTCTTCCTCTTCATTTTAGGGTTGCCATACGTCTGGATTTTCCCAGAGAGGATGGAAGTAGATAATTGAGGATTTCCTGATTTTTGGAATTTTCCCCAAAGAAGCTCAACAACTTTTGTGTCCTGATTTTTACTTCTTGAAATATGGCAACCCTACACAACGCTCCTGTGAGGTAGGTTAGGTTGAGAGGCAGTGTGTGGCCTCCAAGGTCATCCAGCGAGCTTCATGGCCGAGTGGGGATTTGAACCCTGGTCTCCCAGGTCCAAGTCCTATACTCTAACCACTACACCACATTGGCTTTCCTGGTTGCAATGCTAGAGCTTCTGCCCTACATTACCTGCTGAGTTATGGAACAGTGGCTTTTTGACCACGTTGCACTGTATTTCATTCATGCCTGTGATTCCATAGCAGATGTCCTTAGGCATGCCCCCCCCGCACCCCCATATGTGCATGCCCGGTTCTGTTCCCCCATGAAAATGTCAGGGGGTGGGGGAGAGAAGAGAACTGTATGAACCCAATTTCATTGCAGGACGTGATCCATGTAAATGGCGCAGTGATGGTGCAAATTTGGCGCAGTGATCTCACAAATTTCCAGGTTAACAGGATTGTAAATCGAGTGTGTTCCCCCCCCCCCCGATGCAATTTACAGAGAAATAAATCAGAAATTTCCGCTGGATTTCCAGAATTATTATTATTTTTGCATTGTGTGAAAAAACACATAAAAATGCAGAAATTATCATGCAAGTCAACATTGATACTTTCTAAATGTAGCTGTTCTTTTTTTCCCTTCTTTTGTGGTTTAAAAAACCCAGTTGTGGTTTTTAAAAAATTACTAAAAAAGACGTTAGTTTGCAAAAAAAAAATTTCCAGGCACAGTTCTGCCAATGTATGTGTTTTGGTACGCAATTTTACATAGTAGAAGCACTTTGGTGGAAGAATTGCATCACAAAGTTTGGAGAAGAACAAATTTCAAAGGAGAGAGACACTTTGGTTCACACATCAGTTCAGGAAGCGTGTGTTTGGAGAGTTTGCACTGAGAATAGCAGCAGCAGCAGCAGCAGCAGCAACAAGCCTTTTAAGATGCTGTCAATATGTAGTCCACTTGGTGACCTTGGACCAGTCATTAATTCTTAGCCTAACCTTCCTCACAGGGTTGTTGTGAGGGCAACATGAAGCAGAGCAAATGCCACATGCCGTCCTGGGCTCCTTGGAAGAGAAGTGAGTTCTCAAATGTAAGAAAAACATTTTAAAGAATGGATATAAGAGAGGTGCAAATTTTGACAGTTGGCTCTGTTTTGGTTCTTGTATAATTTCAGGCAGTGGGAACTGGAGTCAATTCTCCTTTAAACATTAACTGAATAAAATTTCTGCCCTCGTCCTGAAATTTGATGTGAAAGGTGAGATCTTGCTGGGATTCTGCTGGGATGGTGCTTTGCCATCCTTCAATAAACCCCAAGCTCTTGCCATCCATAAAACTCTCTGGAGAGACTTGTTGGGAAAAGGATAAGGATAAAATGCTACACTCAAAGAAAATATTTGGAATGTCATGGGAAAAAAATTATTATAACCACAGATACATTTCAACTAATTTACAACATAAGCAAAATATGAACACCATCACTATTTTCGTGTTGTTGCTGATGTTTTTCTTTTTGTGGAACAAAATTGTAACAATGTGTACTCATTTTCTCTGACAGGATACACAGGAGGGAGAAAATTCTTGAATTCCCACCTTCTCACAGAGCTACAATTCCCAAAGTTTGCATTTCCACCCAAAATTCCATTTTGTTGACCTGGGCCGGCCCTCCCATTAGGCATGCTTGTTCTGGACTGTCTTCCAGTTTGACTGACCTCTCTGTGCAGCATTAAGAATGGTTGCTGACTGGCTGAGTGTCCAGAGAGACAGACAGCCCCAGGGCCTCATGCTCCAGCAGGTGTCACATTGCACAAGTGTTGCAGACCCTCCAAGTGTCCCTAATTTCCAGAGATGTCCCTGATTTAGAGAAGCCATCCCAGTTTCTGATTTGATCCTGGAATGTCCCACTTTTCCTTTCGATGTCCCTATTTTCATTGGAGAAATGTTGGAGGCTTTGGAGTTATCTGACGCACTGAGCCGTCTGAAGGCAATCCTGTATAGGGAAGTTTTGTTTTTGTTCTTTAAATGTGGTGTAGTGGTTTTGTTCTTTAAAAGCCAGTGTGGTGTAGTGGTTAAGAGCGATAGACTCGTAATCTGGTGAATCGGGTTCGCGTCTCCGCTCCTCCACATGCAGCTGCTGGGTGACCTTCGGCCAGTCACACTTCTTTGAAGTCTCTCAGCCCCACTCACCTCACAGAGTGTTTGTTGTGGGGGAGGAAGGGAAAGGAGATTGTTAGCCACTTTGAGGCTCCTTCGGGTAGTGATAAAGCGGGATATCAAATCCAAACTCTTCTTCTTCTTCTAATGTTTTTATATACGTTGGAAGCTGCCCAGAGTGGCTGGGGCAACCCAGTAAGATGTGTGGAGTATAAATAGTGAAATTATCACTATGGAATGGGACATCCCTATTTTCATTGGATTAATGTTGGAGGGTATGGTGTTTCCTCACGTGACACACATCACTGCAGCTGCTGTGTTGTACATCCGAGTTCTCTGGAAAGAGAGATTGGCTCTTAAATTGCCCTGGGATTTTTAGCTCTGTGCAGGGAATAATAGTGGCCTCCTAACAACTCTCAGCATGCCCAACAAACAATAATTCCCAGAATTCTTTGGGGGAAGACATGGGTTTTTAAAGTGGTCTAACAGTGCATTAAATAGGTCATGTGGATGTGGCCATAACCTGATGAGGGTGAAACCGAATGGGACTTTTCCTTCTTCCACTTCCTGTCTTTCTGAGCTATTTGCAATCATGTTTGCTAGGGAAGTTTTTTCTTTTCTTTTTCCCATTTAGAAGAAAACAGCTTCACTCTCATTCAGAAAAGAAAATGAACGCCCCCCCCCCCCATCTGCAGAAGTGTGGTGATGTCACAATTTTCATACACCACCATCTTTTTGTTCCTCAGAGACCCACCTTTCTAGCAGAGGTTGTCTTGATTAAACTGCCCTTTTCTCATGTCTCAATAAATGCGTCTTCTTCAAATTTCCTGTAATACGTTTCCCCCCGCCCCTTTATCCCGGGGTGAAGGGAAACATTCCCTCCTTGAACCCTAAATGTACCAAATTGCAGCTCTCTCTCAACACAAACAATTCCCCATCCACAGAAGCATCTTTTAGCAGGCTTCCATGCCTAGGGAACCAAATGAAATACAGAAAATTGGAATATTCAAAGAGTCAGACTATAGAAACAGTGCGCTCTTGCTTTTAAAAAAGAGCAAAGGGGGTGGAGAGAGCAAGAGAGAGCGAGGATTTTATGTGAATTAGGACCACTCATTATTTGTCCTGGATAACAGATTATTGGCTTACATTTCCTGCACTTTGCTGGGATATAAAACAGCAAAATAAATGGCAACCACTCTCCCTGGCCCTCAGTGGCTGCCTTTCTGATTAGACGCCATCTCCAGCTTGACTGGTAGAATCAAGGCGGCTGCTGCTGGGGAGCCCACAGAGCCACTATGCCTCAGAGTGTGTGCTGAGCGTTGCCTTTAAACGCGTTCTAAAAGATATCTTTCGGGTTTTTAAAGATTGTTTTGTACTTCTTCAAAGATTGTTTTGTACTTCTTCAGCCCTTGAGGTTCCTTCCCTACTCTGCCCACTGCTCCAGCCTGCTAATATTTTCCTCCAGCGTACATGGATGCTGCTCCTTTGACTAAGCAAGGACCAGGAAAACTGAGATCATTATTAGTACATAAAAGTGGGGCCTTGTACCAAGATGTGTGTGTGTGTTTCTGAGCAACCTGAAAGATTGCCATCCTCCTTTCGTAATTCTACTTGGTCCAAGTAAGTACGGACAGGGGCTATTCATGGACAGGGGCTGAAAGAATTGATATTCTTTTTAGGTGAGAAAAAATAATAAGTTGACTACAAAAATCTTGAGTGGCTTGGTGAGAATAAACACGGGAAATGTTTTTCTAAACCCTTAAAGAATGGAAATAATAATAATAACCTGAATTATTCACTGAAATTATTAAAATGCCTTCACATATCTCGGATTACAAGGCTTGCAATTCCAAAAATTGGTTTGGAGGCAAGCCTTAGGCCCAGTACTTCATTTTCTCCAAGCAGTGGCATCAGCAAAACCATCCCCTATGTCTATTCCAGTGGATAATGGTGACTGTGTTTAATGGCTTTTACAATATAAAGGTAATCCTCACAGAGCCTTCAGATTCTATTAAGAAGTTGGCATCTATCTCAAGATCTAATCAATTGACAGGTCAATCACCATATGAGAGGATGCCCTTTGAATCACCACATTTGTAGGGAAGATATTGATGGGGAGGAAGAGAGGCAAGGAATTTGTAGGAAAGATATTGATGGGGAGGAAAAGAGGCAAGGACCATGTGCCTCAAGCCGGTCTTGAATCAGAGCATCTTCCCTTTTTTGTATTGGGGTGGGAAAGTAGAAGGTATTCTTTTGATGCTGTGTCCGAATTATTCTGTGCAGGATCCAGGCCTTATATGCACCCCCCCCAACTCGTTAAAGCTCAAATGCACCAGAATATGTGTGCTTGTGTGTGTGAAGTATTCACAGAGACACATGCCTTAAGAACCAAATCCCGTATTACTTGCATCATGCAGAGGCCATTGGAAATAACCCCCACGAAAACGGGCTCTTGGTGCAGGGCAGCCAATGTGGGCATCGTGTCAGTTTAATACCTGGCATTCTGGAGAGATTTCATGCCACTGCTAGCTACCCTTCAGCAGAAATTGCGTACTTCATTTATTTATTTAAAATATATAATCCCCAGTCTTCAGCAGAAAAGGGCTCTCGCGGTGGCTCACAAACAATCAGTAATAAGGGGGTCCCTGCCCTCAGGTTTATAATCTTAAAGAAAAAAAGACATAGCACAAAAGGAAAAGGTATTTGGAAGGAGGGTGGGGAAAGCAAAGACAGGCACTAGATCTTAGAGACAAAATTCTTATAAGTGTTCTTATTAGCAGGAAGTAGGGGATCATACTCTCTAGCTCAGGGGTAGGCAACCTAAGGCCCGGGGGCCGGATGCGGCCCAATTGCCTTCTCAATCTGGCCCGCGGATGGTCCGGGAATCAGCGTGTTTTTACATGAGTAGAATGTGTCCTTTTATTTAAAATGCATCTCTGGGTTATTTGTGGGGCCTGCCTGGTGTTTTTACATGAGTAGAATGTGTGCTTTTATTTAAATTGCATCTCTGGGTTATTTGTGGGGCATAGGAATTTGTTCACCCCCCCCCCCAAATATAGTCTGGCCCGGTCTGAGGGACAGTGGACTGGCCCACGGCTGAAAAAGGTTCCTGACCCCTGCTTTAGCTGATGGTTGGAGCCAGAATATTCTTGCCACAGCATTCTTCCTAGGAGGCAGAATGGAGCCAAAATGTGTCCTCCAACGTTTGCCACCCTGCACACAGAATGTGAAGTTGAGGACTATAATTCCCTGGGAAGGGTGTGTGTGTGTTAAATCATGCAGGGAATTGTAGCTCTGTGGAGGGAAATAAGGGTTCTCCTAACAACTCTCAGCTCCCTTAACAAATAACAGCTTCCAAAATTCTTTGTGGGGACCCATGCCTGCTCAAAGTGGTGTCACAGTGCTTTAAATGTGTGGCTTGAATGTGGCGTTAGGCAGCTTTTTGCCTTTTCATATTTGATAAAATAACTGGCACAGAAACACACAAATGGATTTTACAGAACTGCTCACTCTATTGATAACTGCAATACTGTAAAACTGATACAGTCATCCCTGAACATTATTCTTAAGTCTCCCAGTACTCTACGGCAGATTTTAATATACATTTTTTTTGAAGTCATTAAGATTTCCAAAAGTCCTTAAGTTGTCACATTAGTGGTTTAAAAAATGTGAACCATGAGAGGAGACAAGTGGGATTTCTTTTCTTCTTTTTTTGAGGAATGCTAATATAGTATATTAGAAAATGGTGTATATAATAGATTTTTGAGTGAGAGGTATAGATATGCATGTATGTGCAGGTAATAGAACATTTTGGCTATTATTGAGCCCCATCTGGTGGTGATATTCAAGAACAGCGAATATTTACGCCAATGTAGACTTCCCCTTAGTTAAACTGTTGTTTCATGTAATCTTTCATTTTTGAAGTGTTTTTTATACCTGGATCGTCCAAGTGTAATGGAGTGGGGAGTGTGTTGTGATGCTTTGCCAACAGATTTCAGATACCTAGCCCAAAATTGTGGACCGTGTTGATTTTCAGCAATGGGGAACGGGCGGATGATGCACATATGCCACAACACGTGGCTTTGACCCAGCCTGGTTGAAAATCTCTTTCTCTCTCTCTCTCTCTCTCTCTCTCACACACACACACACACACACACACACACCCTTCCCTTCCCTTCCTTACTTTTTTTTTTGTTAAAAACCATAACCCACACATTAAGTCATGACTAATTTTAAATGTATGCAGTTGAAATATATGACCGCATCTTATTATGCAGAGGTTCGGTTCCAAGAGTTCCATGTATACATACATCACCTTCATAGACCTGAGAAAGGCCTTTGACCTCATCAACTGAAAAGGACTCTTCACACTGCTCAATAAGGTAGGATCAGGGCCGGATTTAGGTTTGATGTGGCCCTAAGCTACTGAAGGTAATGGGGCCCTTTATATGTTCAGCTGTCCTTTGTCAACAACAAATTGTCACTGTTTTTTGTGTTGAATATGTGCTATATGGTAATTTATGGGCCTAATAGGTATCAAAAGCCATTTGCCACTGTTGCTGTATGTAGGTTTTATTTTATTTGTTTTTTATCTTATATTTTGGAAATGTACATCCAGTGTTATTGTTTTTCTTTACTTTTTGGGGGGGTCCAAGAGAGTGTGGCCCTAAGCTATAGCTTGTTTAGCTTATATATGAATCCGGCACTGGGTAGGATGCCCACCTAAGCTCCACAAGATGATTGTGTTCTTCCACATGAACATGTATGGCACCATCCAACATGATGGCTTGTCCTCGGATGCCTTCTCGATAAAGAGCGTTCTGAAACAGGGCTGTGTTCTCGTGCCAACTCTCTTTGGAATATCCTCCTCCTCCTCGCTCTCATATGCCTTAAGCTCAACGGAAGACGGCGTGTACATTCATTCAAGGAGGGACGGGGGTCTGTTCAAGCTGGCATGTCTCCATGCCAAGACAAAAGTGTGGCGAGTCCTTTATCCGAGAGATGTTGTTTACAGGCAGCGTGCTCCAAGGAAGCTCTACAGAGACACATCAGCCATTTTGCCCAAGCCTGCATGGAGTCTGGCCTTACTATCAGCATTGCTTTTTTTCGGGGTGGGGGGACATAGGGGTACACATACCCCTAAACATTTTGTGAATCTAAGTTTGGCCTCATTGAGGGACAATATTTCAATATGAGTAGGAAAATGAGAGTACCCCTAAACATTTTTTAAAAATTAGAATAAAAGCACTGACTATCAGCCTAATGAAGACCAACTTCCTGTAGCTGTGGGTGTGCAGAGCTGGAAGCAGGCTGTAAACTGAGAAGCTGGAGGCACAGGCCCAATCTTGATTTGTGTGGAATCCAAGCTATGACCAATGGAGAAGCATGGTCTCACAGAGTGTTAATGCTGTGAGCCCCTCCATCTTAGGCTCAGGTTGTATATAAAGGTAAAGGGGTAAAGGGACCCCTGAACATTAGGTCCAGTCACGGATGACTCTGGGGTTGTGGCGCTCATCTTGCTTTATTGGCTGAGGGAGCCGGCGTACAGCTTTGGGGTAATGTGGCAAGCATGACTAAGCCACTTCTGGTGAACCAGAGCAGTGCACAGAAACGCCGTTTACCTTCCCGCCGGAGCAGTACCTATTTATCTACTTGCACTTCGTACTTTTGAACTGCTAGGTTGGCAGGAGCAGGGACCGAGCTACGTGAGCTCACTCTGTCGTGGGGATTCGAACCACTGACCTTCTTATTGGCAACCCCTAGGCTCTGTGTTTAACCCACAGTGCCACCCACGTGCCCCAGGTTGTATATAGGTGTAAATAAACCATATATCTTAAAGACACCACAGTCTCTGCTGACCTTCATTCCAGGGAAACCAAACCCTAAGCACCTGCGATCCCTGGAATTTCACCCCATTCAGAGATTGGGGTAGAATGTAACAGTTCCTTTCACCCTTCAGTATATGTTGTGTTATGGAACTGTGGCCTTTGACTGGTATACCGGCATGTTACTCTAAATTCCATTCACACCAGTGGGCGTGGTGTGACACAGCAACAAACATCATTGGACAACATTGCTACACCTTTTCCACACCAACATGCTTCTGTTCCCCCATGATTCCCCCCATGAATTCAACAGGAAAGAACCCCAATTTTTGTCGCTTCCCTCCCATGCTTTTCTAGGTTAAAGGGTCTGCAAATGTCCCCCCTCCCCTTTCTGGAACTGAATAACATGGAAACAAGTGCACTTTTTGACCAATAAATCTGCACACCATACTGAATTTCATTTCTACCAGTGGGTCTGATGTGACACAATGTCAACTTCGTAGACAATGTTGCTGCTACTTCTGCCTTGCTGCACATGCATGCTTCTGTTTCCCCATGAAAACAGGAGGGTGAAAATGTATGCTGGTTTACTGTCCCAAATGTTGTCACTTTTCTCCAGCCTTGCAGCTAGATCATCTGTGAGACAGGCTTTGGGAGTAAACCCTGGGGAATTTTTTTACCCACTGCCTTGTGGGACATCTTCAGGAGATGAAAAGGCTAAGGAGTATGCCCTACCCAAATCCAGAGTGGAGTCCCTAA
This sequence comes from Podarcis liolepis, assembly GCF_965112155.1. Classification (NCBI taxonomy): domain Eukaryota; kingdom Metazoa; phylum Chordata; class Lepidosauria; order Squamata; family Lacertidae; genus Podarcis; species Podarcis liolepis. The sequence continues at coordinate 35,887,236 of NC_139561.1, read as the reverse complement.
GACAGTTGGATGATACCTTGTATGTCTCCTTCCGGCAACTCCTGCAGCTAAGCTGGTGCCAAACGTATTGCTCTGCTTTCCTTTGGACCACATCAATGAGGCCAAGATGGAGGTCTTAATGTCTGGGCAGCCCAGGACCTCCATACACACTGCCCAGGTTTGTGCCCCAGTGAGGTCCCTTTGGTGCTGCTAACGCAGCAAAAACAACATGGGAGGCATCCGTTATGAGTTACCGGTCTCTACAGCCACAGTGGGCACTGTGATTCTCCAGCAGTTTGTCTTGACCCCCAGAAGCACACTCCATTGTATCTCGAGACAGACAGGTGCCAACACAACAACACACTGCAGGTTAAGGGGGTTGCAAACAGATTTTTGTCTGAAACTGAATAACATGGAAATGAGCACTAAAATTTCCTCATATTCCATTAGCTTTCCAGAAGTGGCTTTTATGTCATGTGAAAGTTCAAATGCCGACATTAACAGGTAGGGAAATGTTGGGGCAGTGGAATAAACTGATGGGTGAACGCTACCAGAGTTACATTTACCCATTTCTCCCTACGGACTGAGGCTTCCCATTGAAAGATAAAAAGGCTGTTAATGGTCTCCACATTCTTGCCTCACTTAGGTTGGCTAAAACAAGCTAGTCAGTGATCATTGTGCCTTCTAGGATATGATTTCTAGTTTACAGCAAGAAACAGCGACCTTAAAGCAAAGAGGTGCCATTCCAAATATTTCAAGGCAACCAGAGCAAATGCAGATGAATGGGAAAATGCATCATTTAATTTGACTTTTAGATCAGTTTTTGACCTGTTTTGCTTTTTTTGGGGGGGGGGTGGAGGGAATAACTATTGTTTTTGATAAAAACCATTTCAGCTCACAGTTTGACTCATAGTGAGTGCAAGAACCATTTTATCATTGCATCACAAGAACACGTCTCACACACTATTTTGACTCCAAAAAGCGACCGGCTCTTCCAAGTATAGGTGGTGGTGGAAATGTTCCCCTAAGAGGCTGTCTTCTAAGCAATGCAACCGAATTTGGGCAACAGGCCCAATCTACAATACCTTGCTAGGAGTGGATGAGAGCACCTTACAAACGTCAATGTCTGATGCTTTCATATGAGGATGCAAGTCAATATGAATCCCAGCTTCCTTGCACAGCTTCAGCAAGGTATCAATATTGCTCTGGGACAAACGGAGGTACCTGTGCAAAGAAAATAAGAGGGAGGGATGCTTGTAAGTCACATTTGTTAAGAGGAAAAATCTACTGCCCTGGATTCTCTAGTTCACCATTAATTAATTCACCAGGGCTCCTTTTCCTCACCTCCAGATGTTACTAAACTACAACTCTCCTAAAGTCCAAGGATGATGGGATTTATAGTTTGTTAGCATCTGGAGGGACGAAGGTTCCCCACCCCTGTTCTAAGAGATGTGGCTGGCACCAGCATCTGACAAAACAGGGCCTAAGGATAGTTGAGGGGCCCTCCTATCTTGCTCCAATCCTCCTCCTGATAAGCTGGGGGGCAGGTGGTGTAACTGGATGAGCAGAGTAAGCACAACAGGAAGTAGGCAAACAGACTGGGTGAGATGCAGAAGATGGACTGGTTTGAGGACCTTGGCAGCAGAATGAGCCAAAGAGCTGCAGAAAACAGGAGAGACTGGAGCAGCCTTCTCCAACCTTCCATTCTCCAGAACTGCCATTGGCCCAAGCCAGCATGGCCCATGTTCAGGAATGATGGTCCAGCAACATCTGCAGGGCATCAGGTTGGGGAAGGCCGGACTAGACACACAGCCAGGGAGTCAAAATAGGAGCTGCTGGCCAGCCGGCTATCCTCTTCCTGCCTTTTTTACAGGGCCTACTGAGAGTTGGCACTGTAGAGCAGCCTAGATTGGTGAGCCCGCAAGGCAAGGTTGGTAGTCAAGGAGCAATTCACAACACCAAAACAGTAATCAGTTCCCCCTCTTTGCTCATCTCCCCATGCTTGTCAAGAAGCGGATTAAGGAAAAAGAAAAAGCCCTGTTCTGCTATTATGCTCATGAGTATATAAAACACGTCAACAGGGGGAAAGGGGGTGAGTGCACCAGCAGTGGCCCCACCCACAAGATGGGAGTTGTAGTTCAGCAACATCTGGGGACCCGAGGTCAAATAATGCTGATGCATGAGGGCAGTGCTTTTTTCTGGGGGGACGCAGGGGTACGCGTACCCCTAAACGTTTTGTGAATCTAAGTTAGGCCTTCTTGAGGTGCAGTATTTCAATATGAGTAGGAAAATGAGAGTACCCCTAAACATTTTTAATAGAAAAAAGCACTGCATGAGGGTGCAATGCATAACCCTTTAAAATCAGAGTTCTGTCACCACACAGGGAGACTTTGCACTGTTCTCCAACCTGAGTTGGGCAACAGGGGCAGCCTGTTCCCCACTATCGTGTTGTCCTTACTTGTGAACACCTGGATAGGGCTAAAGCGATGTAGGCATCACAGAGTGCAGGTTCTACTTGAGGGTTGCCCTTTTTTGTTTTTTGCTAACCTGCAGCTCAAAAATTCTTCAGGCTTAATCTCAGGCAGCAGTTTGAGAGGCTTTGAGTTCTCTTCCTCCCATTCTTTCTCCAGCAAGCTTTTGAGCTTCTTCTGCAATGCTGGGAATGCAGAGAGTGGCTTATGGAGAAGCAGTGTTGACATTGAGACCCGGTCTCCCCTCGCTGACAACCTTTGCAAGGAAGGGAAGAATGCAATGGCTTCTTGGAGTGATATGCTGTTGTCCTGGCTAGGCCCCCCAGGGCTGCTTCCCTTCCTGGTGTCTCTGTAAGGTTGGAACCCATGGTAAACACTGTTTCTGGGTGCAGTTACATGTCTGCCCGAGATGGTCTGCATGGGCAAATCCATTCCACTGAAAGGTGTGAGATCCTTCGAATTCTTCCGGTCTGAAAAAGATCAAGAACTTTGCTCAGAAAAGCAGCTTATGTTTGCTGGTTTTGATTTTCTCATTGTTTTAATGGTTTTTACTACCCATCTCAATCTCAGACCTTTTATTGGCACATAGACAGAATTCTGAAAGTCAGAAAATCACTCAGCAAAATCTGCATCTAAAAACTAAATCACTGTTGTATGACATTCACAAATCTTCACTGCACATTGCAGAAACCTGGCAACTATTTCCATCTTATTCCCATCCTGGGTTAGGAAGGCTACCTTACATTCATCTAACTATCACCCCCTGCTAACAGCTGTTTTTACTAATAGTTTTATTGCTTTATTATTTTTGGAAACTGCTTTGAGGAACAGACATCATGCAGCATCTCTAAGAGTGCCAATTCTGCAGATCAAAGAGGTCAAGAGGGCATGAAAGGGATCAGGTGATCTTGCAGGTTCAGGGTCAACAGCTTCTGGAAGGCCACAGGGCCCTCACCCCTGCTCTAAACCTAACCAAACCTGGCAGGGTGGAGCCAGGAAACCCCAGACTGGGTCTTTTTTTCCCCAAGTGAATTTTTATTATTTTCCTTACATATTCTTTTCCAACAAATTGTAATAGCACCATACATTTCCTTTGACTCTGCCGAGTCACGACCCCCCTCCCTCCCCACAACTGGTATATTTATCCTCTTTCCATCACACACATCATTCTCAAATTAGTACTATTATACATTAGAGGTATTATGTCAATCCTGCTAGTGTCTTGACCTCTTTACAATTCTTCTTTAAATATTCAATAAATTTACTCCAGACTGGGTCTTGGGAATGTGATAACTGTGGGATGTCAAACACATAGCAGTCAAATACAACATTCCTAGAATGAACATGCTAAGGGATGCTTTGTATGCAGTCAGGAGAAGACTTCCTGTTTCCTCCTGAGCTGTGACAAACTTCCTCTGCATGTGACTAGAGGTGGGTGTGGCCTCATCTGGACTAGTTGTCCCGGGTTACAAGAGCAATGCAGGAAGCACACGTTCTCTCCCTTTTGCTCTTCTCCACTTTGCTGTTCTATGTGTGAGCAGAAGTGGCTGCCTGTTTGCAGTCACTTAGGAACTAACTCCCTTATGGGATAGTTCCACATGTGTATATAGTTTTGTAACCTAAGTTTGCCTTCAGGGAGCCAACCGTGAACTGAATGATTGTGAGTAAACTACTTTTATATAGACTTGAACAAGACTGTCTTGTCTATTCTTTTTAAGAGGGATAAGAAGGGATCTTACCAGGAATCGAGGCCCAGACGAGCCTGCAACAAGCAAACCGCTGTGCATTTAAAGGGGAATGTTACTCAGCTAAGATATAGAACTTGCTAACTCAAGTTAGGAAGGATATCATTAAACAATATATCCTCTCCTGCATCCCTGAACATTCCCACAATAATTCCTACCATTGCTTGACCTTTTGGTTGGGAGTCTCAGGAAGCTCACAAAGTTAGGCAGATGGTCACCAAACTGGGTCCACGGGCTATCGAAGGAATCTTTCCGAGAGACTGTGTGAGTGTCTGTGAATTGTTCTAGGCTGGACGCAGGGTGGCTGGGCGTCTGAGGTGAGGAAAAGGAGCACATTTTCTAATTTATTTGGGGATCACGCCTTGCAAACATTAGACATTAAACATAAGTGTCCCCTGGCATTTTGAAAATCTCAAATTTTTTTTACACACACCCATACCCTCACACAGACTGTTCTCATTACCATCGGCTCCTTGTTGTGGGGTTGCAGTTTCTGCCATGGCTCATTTCAACCCCAGGTAGCTTATAATCTAGCCTTACATTCTCTTACATGCTTTAAATGTTTGGTGACAACGGGGCCTTTGGTCAAAAGCAGAATATTATGGGAGCATGACTGGTGTGGCTCCACTGGATACAGAGCCTCAGGGATGCCACAAATATTATTTAGAATGGAGAGCGAGAGGCAGGGGGGCACTGAATTTTGGCACTGTCCTGGGCGCCACTGAAATTTGAGAGCCCTAGGCTGGCCACTGCTTTGGTCTGATCCAGTGATGCCTCTTTCTGATGTTCTTGCAAAGTCTATAAGATGTATGTTCCTTGTTATTATTGTGCATTTTTAAAATAGAGTTACATTAGGCACTTGATTCCCCCCCCCCTTTTCAAATGGCAGGCACTCTTTCCCTTTTCACCGGCAGCTGGTGGGTAAACATGTTGCTGCTTCCTTCGCCCTTAAAAAAAATGTTCACATGGGAAAGTGTGAGACAGATGGCAAAAACAGATAAACGTTTCCCAAGAGATGCTAATCAACTACTTAAGGAAAATATGATCGAAGGGTCTTAAGGGGCAGTGATGAAATCTTTCTCTGTTTTAAATATAGAGGGTGGCAGGAATTTTGGTGCTTTCCCAACAGTATTTTTCCAAGGGATGTTTGGACCACGTTCAAGGAAGAAGCTGCGTTGGATTATTTTAATTGCTGTGTTTTAACAACATGCCACATCCAAACGCTCCTTTGAACAAAGGCTGCAAAAGGTGATTCTTGACTTTGAGAAAAGCAAGACGAGCTCCTTCTTCATCTTCTGCTCATTTTCAAGTTTGCAGGTCCCCTGGGGAGGGATTGCAAACTTTTATATCCAGCTTTTGTGCTGTTGTTCAGTCCCAGCTCCTGCCCACCTAGCAGTTTGAAAGCACATCAAAGTGCAAGTAGATAAACAGGTACCACTCTGGCAGGAAGGTAAATGGCATTTCCGTGTGCTGCTCTGGTTCATCAGAAGCGGCTTAGTCATGCTGGCCACATGACCCAGAAGCTGTCTGCGGACAAACACTGGCTCCCTCGGCCTATAGAGTGAGATGAGCGCCACAACACCAGGGTAATTTGCAACTGGACCTAAGGTCAAGGGTCCCTTTACCTTTTTTGTGCAGTTTATGCTGGGTGAGGGATGTATATTGTTACAAACACAGCCCACTTCACTGAGTGGGGAGAAGATCTGGGGAAAGGGCTGACTCAGGTTTGGTTTCCTTTCGCAGGAGAGATCACAGGAGAAATACAATGCAATATTCAAGTGTATTTACAAAAAATCAAGCTGGGCATAAGAGTCACACTGCTATAAATCCATTGCCCCATTTAAGATCTCTAGCCAAGCATCACAGATGTTCTCAGGTTAGCACTGCCACCTTAATTCTTTCTCTTTCTTTTGGTCAGGGTGCATTCAAATATGGGGAAAATAGCATTAGTTTTCCTGATTATAATGATAGTGCTTCTGTGCTATATACTAGTGTTCCTTTCACATGGCAGGACCTGTTGTTTAATGGAACTGTGGCTTGTTGACTTATATGCCAATGCGTCATGCTAAATGTCATTCGCACCAGTGGGCGTGGTGTGACACAACAATAAATGTCACTGGACAATGTTGCTACTTCATTCGCAGGATTAATGTAAAGACGTGCAGTGATATAAAATTAATTTTTATTACATTGGATGAATAATAATTAGGTTCTGCTTGGAGATGCAGCAAATGTATTATAAACACAAGTAACCACAGGAAGGGAGGGAGGGAGGTCAAAATGGGGTTTTGAAATTCGATGTAAAATTACTTTATTGTTTGATGTAAATTGGAAGAAGAAGAAGAAGAGTTTGGATTTGATATCCCGCCTTTCACTCCCCTTCAGGAGTCTCAAAGCGGCTAACAATCTCCTTTCCCTTCCTCCCCCACAACAAACACTCTGTGAGGTGAGTGGGGCTGAGAGACTTCAGAGAAGCGTGACTGGCCCAAGGTCACCCAGCAGCTGCATGTGGAGGAGTGGAGACGCGAACCCGGTTACCCAGATTACGTGACTACCGCTCTTAACCACTACACCACACTGGCTCTTGAAAAATGAAATTTAAAAAAGAGACAATGTTGCTACTTCCCCTCCATTTCTGCACACGTGTGCTTCTGTTCCCCGTGAAAACATCAAGAAATAACGTTATGTTCCAAATTTCATCACTTTACTCCCGTGGTTTTCTGGGTTAAGGGGGCTGCACCCCCCCCCCGAAATCAAATAGCGCAGAGTGCTAAGCATATACTATGTTCCTTTAGTTTTCCAAAAGTGACTTTTACATTGTGTGAAACATCAGATATATTGTAGAAATTAACAGTTGGGGAGATAGCGGGGGAAAGGAGTACCAGGGGTCAGCAAACTTTTTCAGCAGGGGGCCGGTCCACTATCCCTCAGAACTTGTGGGGGGGTGGACTATATTTTTTGGGGGGGAGGAATAAACAAATTCCTATGCCCCACAAATAACCCAGAGATGCATTTTAAATAAAAGCACACATTCTACTCATGTAAGAACACCAGGCAGGCCCCACAAATAACCCAGAGATGCATTTTAAATAAAAGGACACATTCTATTAATGTAAAAACACGCTGATTCCCAGACTGTCCGCTGGCCAGATTTAGAAGGCAATTGGGCCAGATCTGGCCCCCGGGCCTTAGTTTATGTGTGAGCAGAAGTGGAGTAAAGTGTTGTGTGAATGCAGCCTCAGTCTCATTCCAAACACACATGCACACGCTCCCTATTCTGCTGTTCACACACAGAGAGATCTAGCTTAAGTATGCTGGCATGGGGTAGGACAGCTACTTTATCCCAGAGATCCCTCTGGACCTCTCCCATTGAGAAAGCATCAACCATCCATGCCAGAGCACTTAGCTGGGGACCTGCTCAACAGGAAGGAAGTAAAGGAGACATTATTCAGAGCAGGGAGGTTGAATGCCAGCGGTTACAGGAGTCAGGCAGCTGCTCTGGCCAGTGGACTGAACCAAAGGTTACACTGTGGAAAAAGTGGGTATCGAGGATGGATTTGAAGGGAGGGAGGAGGGATGGGGGAGAAATCCTGTTCAGTTCACATTTTAATGTGAGCCTACCTCGTTTGCACTTCACCAAAACAATATGCAAACCAAACCACACCTGCCCATCAAAATCCACACATTTCAACATTTTCTGATGCAACGCTTCAAGCAAGGAATCTGTACAAAGGATTTGTGTCTTAGGGGGAAATGTGCAAAAAATATGTGAATGCATTTATTCATGAAAATCCTACTGAAAAAAATGCATTCTAGTAAGGGAAATTGGTTGTCAAAAGATGCCTATTAGAGAAAATCACATGCAAAGATGCGTTATCTGGGGATAAATGCTTATGGAAATGCTGATGCAGTTTTGGGAGGGGACCTTTTTTTTAAAGGAAAAAGTTCAGCTGGCAAACTGATGTGAACTGAACTTAAAGTTGGGAAATTGAGAAATAGGAAGAAACTGAAATTGACAGAGTGCTCCACTCCTGCTCCTGGGCCAGTAATTTCACTGTCTTCTGTGTTCTTTAGAGGCACAGAAGCAGGACATTTTCTCCCTCTTTCTCCTGACATCACAGAGCAAGCATGCCCAGACCCACCTCTCAAGTCAGGCCTATCTGGGCATGCTGTTCTTTGCCTCTCTATCACCAATCTGTGGTTCTTCTGACTTCCCGCTTGGAATCATAGCAGTTAACGGAGTATCCTGAGACTGTCATAAGCAGGTGCAGTACTGATGAATACAGCATATTGTGGGGAGGGATTCCCTCACTAGGGCTGCGATTTAAGAAGTCACAGACTTTTGAATAACTTCAAATCACACACCCCCATATGCAAAAGCTCCCCCTTTTCATTCACAGGTGAGGCCATTGGGGCAACAAAGCTGCCAGAACTCCCCGCCCTGTGTTTAGTATTAGGAGGAGTTTGGTGCTAGTGATCATGTTGCATTTGGGTGTGACTAGGGATCTGTTGGCATTTAAAAGTGAACCTATCTAATCTGCGCTTTTGGAAACAGTATGCGAACCAAAACACAGCTATCTTTTGAAATTTGCACTTCTCTGAATTCTTGCAATATACCTACCCAGCCATGCAATGTGTACAAAAATGCATTTGCACTAGGATAAAATGTCCATAAAAATGCACACATTAGTGAAGATCATATGCAAAAATGCACATACAATTTTGTTTATTAGGAGAAATCCACATTTAAAGTATGTTTCTGAGCACAATTCAAAGTGTTGGTGCTGACCTTTAAAGCCCTAAATGGCCTCGGCCCACTATACCTGAAGGAGCGTCTCCACCCCCATTGTTCAGCCTGGACACTGAGGTCCAGTGCCTTCTGACGGTTCCCTCACTGTGAGAAATGAGGTTACAGGGAATCAGGCAGAGGGTCTTCTTGGTAGTGGCGCCCGCCCTGTGGAACGCCCTCCCATCAGATGTCAAGGAAATAAAGAACTATCTGACTTTTAGAAGACATCTGAAGGCAGCCCTGTTTAGGGAAGTTTTTAATGTTTGATGTTTTATTGTGTTTTTAATATTCTGCTGGGAGCCGCCAAGAGTGGCTGGAGAAACCCAGCCAGATGGATGCGGGGTATAAATAAATTATTATTATTATTATTATTATTATTATTATTATTATTATTATTATTATTATTTTTCATGGTGATTTAAAACAAACTTACAAAAAAATACAATCTAATGTGGAAATGTGGACACCTAAACCTAAGAAGAATCAATGAGAAGCTGCAGCCAAGAGATTCAGCCATCTGTAGGCATGTTCTACAGAACCAAGAATGGAGCTAAGCAGAGACGTGCAACATTTTGTAGCTAAAAACAAAACAAAACAACCCTCTTTCTTACGAATCTGTGTTTTCTGCATTGCAGGGGGTTGGACTAGATGACCCTTCAGGTCCCTTCCAATTCTACAATTCCACTATTTGTGCTGTGCGTATATAGACAACTAGATGAGCAATTTTTCTATAGTGCCATCCTGCCCTTCCAGACTTCTTCATTACCTTGTAGTATAATGTTTTATAGGCTGAAGAAGAGGGTGAGATCTGTGCTTGTTTCTTCAGCCACTTTTTCACCTTCCTCTCCTCTTGCTTCAGCAGGTTATCATTAATCGTCTTCATGGAGTCAAGAGACCGCCGGATCTTCTTCAGCTGAAGAGTTTGGGAGATAGGAACATGTGTGAACACAGGGAGCTCCCTTGCACTGCGTATGACCATTGAGCTATTTAGCCCAGTCTTGTCTGGTCTGCCTGGTAGCAGCTCTGTGGGTCTCTCCCAGCCCCAACTGGAGATGCTGGGGATTGAACCTGGAACCTTCTGCATGTAATCTATTACACCACTGTGCTGTGGCCTTTCTCCTAGGCCTGGCTGCTTGTAAAAGCAGGGTGTCCCCCACTCCCTGTTAAGTGCCTGGTCACTCAAAAACACATGCAGATAGTTTCCCTACTCCATACCTGAAATGCCTCTCTCTCATTGGAGACCCGCAGGGACTTTGCCCTTTTGTTTTCGAGCCAATCCATACTCCCCAGTGGCTTCCAGTTTCTTTCCCCCGTGGTTCTGATTTAGTGGAAGCCAAGGCACCAGCCAAGGTCAAGGTAGCCAGAAAAGATTTGAATCAGTTGCCTACTGCCCATCTTGCCAGTCTAAAGCCATTGGCTGAGCCACGAGGAAGGTGAAACAGCGGCTCATGAACTGTGATGCAACAATCTGTGTGCTTCCATGACTCTTGAAAGCGTTGCCTTGGCAACTAACCTGAAGCCTTGAAAGGGACTGTGGTATCATTAATAGATAATTAGTCAAAGGATAATGATCAATGGCTCTTCGCTGGAGTTTTCATAGAGGCGCTTTTAGGTTTGTCTGTTAATATTGTGGTTGACAGAAGCTTATATCATTGTGAGTTGCGTGGAGCAGTGGAAGTATCCTCCACATGCAGCAGATAACAACTCTCATTGGCCATGCTGGCTTGTGCTGATGGGAGTTGTAGTCCCAGACATCTGGAAGGGACCAAGTTGACTACCCCTGGTTTAGAGGAAGCACTTATTCATAGCTAGAGAAGTTGAAGTTGGTGAACCCGTTTCACCAAATTTATCCAGGAGGAAGAGAAATCCCCCCCCCCCCAGTTTTGTGTAGGTGGTAGGTCACCATTCACAGTGGCATAGCTTCCTGGTTTTCTTAGTTAGTTATATATTTTTTGGTGCTGACACAAGTCTGCTGTCCCCCATCACAATATCCCAGGGATAGTGTCCTCCTCAAAGCATTTTGTGTTTGTGTGAAATAGGAACTGCAACAACAAAAACAAACCTAAATATTAAAAATTGTGGTGAATATTTGGAGAAAGCAGCCTTATTTATCTAGGGAAAGGGGAGAAGCACAGAATCATAGAGTCAGAAGGACACCAAAGGTCGTCTAGTCCAACCCCTTGCAATGCAGGAATCACAGCAACATTGTGGTCCCGACTGGTGGTCATCCAACCTCTTTTTTAAACATTCCAATGAAGGAGGTTGAACAGCTCTTCCCATAAGGAAGTTCTTCCCAATGTTTTGTCAAAATCTCCTTTCTTGTCAGTGGTTTAGGTCCTGTGCTCCAGAGTAGCAGAAAACAAGCTTGTCTCCATGTCTTCTGAGTCATTTTGACAATGCAGCAATTCTTTTATAATTACTATAAAAAGGTGCAAAATGTAAAAACAATAGCAATGAGTCTCTGGCAGCTTGGAAGGCCCATTTGTGAGAATCTAGCCTTCTCTGGGCTGTTCAAAAGGAGCAGGCGAGGGTCAGGGAGTGGGCCATTGTGGCATATGCTAGCCATTCTCCCCTGTGTCCCTGAGCTTTTCTACACCAACCACATTGGTTGAGGTCTGAAGGGGGGCTTCTAGCAAAATTCAGCTCAATGTGCTTAGAAACCTCCCCATGACTGGGACCTCTATGCTTTCAGGCTCCCTTGATTGCAAGGAGGCTTCTCTACGCTTTTAGCCAAATGCACTTAGACGTTCCCTTTAGACCTTCCCATTCAGTGTGAGGTCAGGAGTGGAGCGGGGACTCCTGGCATGCATAAGAACTTCGGAAGAGCCCTGCTGGATCAGACCAATGTCTCATCTAGCCCAGCATCCTGTACTCACAGTGACCAACCAGATGCCTGTGAGAAACATTCAAGCAATGTTTCCGAGCAGAAGAGCACTCTATCCTCCTGTGGTTTCTGGCAACAGCTCTTCAGAACCATTGTTGCCTCCATCCATGGAGGCGTGCATAACCATCATGGTTAGTAGCCACTGATAGCCCTCTCCTCCATGAATTTGTCTAATCCTCTTTTAAAGCCATCCAGGTCAGCGGCCATCACTGTCTCCTGTAGGAGTGAGTTCTATGCACAGCGTGAATAAGTCTCCAGCTCTGTGTTGCAAAGATGGCTGCCAATGCAACATGAATGCTGACACATATGAGAACCCCTTGCAGAAGATCGCAGTGCCTGGAGACAGAAGACAGTCAGGTCACGTATCCACAGCAGTGACCAAAGGAGAAATGACCGCTAGGAGGGGCACAAAGAGAAGAAACGCCATGGTGCACCTGAAGCAGCAAAACCAGATCCCTTCATCTGCCCCACCTTCAATAAAACATGTCTCTCCCATATTGGCCTTTTCAGCTACAGCAGGCACTGTAACTCTCTGATGGTTTGACCATACCGCCAAAGGCACTGTCTCCTGAGACAGTCAGGTGCAAACAACACTCAATCTTGCATACATTGGATGTCTACAAGTTCTAGTGTTAGGAAAGAGGGAAAACAATTTTTCTCTATCCACTTCCTGCCTGCCGTGCATGATTTTATAAACACTCGCTCTTGTCGCCAGTTTGAGCTTCACACATTCATTTTAAACACCTGGAGAGGTTCTGTGGTGCCCACCAGTAAGCAAAGGGAAAGGAAGGTGTTCTACTCTGCTCTGATCTCTCGCTCTAGCAGATGGAGGTCAGAAAAGAGTGCCCCCTTTGGAATATGCCACCAACAGCAATTGCTTCCTGTTGCTTTGTGGTGCTGTTGTTCTACCTATTGGCTCTGAGCAGCCAGAAAAGTTACTCAGTACTATGACATCCCAGATTCCTTGGGCCTTTGGTGACAACAGGCTGAAAGTTTGGACATCTGTTCTTGAGTGGGGAATTGAAGATAGTGTCGGAGGCATAGCCGCCTTTGCAGGCCACCGGTCTGGAATGGAGAGGGATGTTTCCGTTTTCACAGTGGTGTTAAATTAAACCAATAAATCTTTGGAAATGGTAGAAAAATCATTCACCCATAAACATTTCTCAGAAGGGAGGATGGAAGCTAAGGTTTTTTCCCCTTTCCAAAAAAAGTTCAGATCTACTAATCTAAGCCTCCAAGGGGTTTTAGACACCTTAATAGCTTGATGAAACAAGGTAGCTGGAAGATTTTCGCTTCCATGGGGAACTGGAGCCATCAGTGGTATTGGACCCATGTTAGAAATATTGGACAGGGAAACGAACTAATGGTTGAAAATTAAGGGAGTTGAGCAGAAGGTTTAACGGGGAAGCCTATTCTCCAACCCCCACCCCTTTCTTAAAGGGTTATATGATTTGTCAGATACAAGTCTTAGGAGGCCAGTAACATAAATTTGTTACGAAAATGAAGTGTTAGTCTGGTTGTGCCCACTCCACAAAAACATGCCATAATGTGTTTGGATTTTTCATGTATTTTACTTTTACTTGTGTTGTATATTACTCTGAACAATTTTGGGAAAAGTCCAGTTATTATTATTATTATTATTATTATTATTAAGCAATTTATATACTGCTTAATAAAGGTAAGCGACATTTCTGTGTGCTCTGGCTTCCATCACGGTGTCCTGTTGCACCAGAAGCAGTTTAGTCATGCTGGTCACATGACCCGGAAAGCTGTCTGTGGACAAACGCTGGCTCTCTTGACCTGAAGCGAGATGAGCACCGCAATCCCATAGTCTCCTTTGACTGGACTTAATTGTCCAGGGTCCTTTACCTTTTTATACTGCTGAATTCCTAAATTGGTTTCTAAGTGGTTTCTAAGTAGAAAAAGTAATTACAAGCACATTAAACTATAAAAAGGTAAAGGTAAAGGACCCCTGGCAGTTAAGTCCAGTCACAAACAACTCTGGAGTTTCCACGCTCATCTTGCTTTACTGGCCAAGGGAGCTGACGTTTGTCCACAGACAGTTTTTCTGGGTCATGTGGCCAGCATGACTAAGCCGCTTCTGTTGAAACCAGAGCAGCACATGGAACCACCCTTTACCTTCCCGCTGCAGCGGTACCTATTTATCTATTTGCACTTTGACCTGCTTTTGAGCTGCTAGGTGGACAGGAGCTGGGACTGAACAATGGGAGCTCACCCCATCGTGGAGATTCGAACCACCGACCTTCTGATTGGCAAGCCCTAGGCTCAGTGGTTTAGACCACAGCACCACCATTAAACTATACACATTCATAATTAAAGTGATTTCATTAAAGCATTAAAATATAATCATCTATCATTAAAATATGCAATAAACTATCTCATTAAAACAACACAGCAATTAAAGCTGGAGACTCAGGTAGAGAGATTAAAGGAGTGCTTGTGTAAACAGGTGCATCTTCAAAAGCCATCAGAATGTCAATGTAGATGGGACCTCTCAAATTTCAAGTGAAAAAGCCCACTTCCATGTTACCACAAGCCAATAATCATTAGACTGTGACAAGACCAACAGGTCTCCATTTGTTATTTTGATGTTCTTTCTGGGCAACAAAGGAACCAGACTCAGATTGTGTCAGAGCTGGGCTATGGACAGCAGTCTGAACCAGGGAACCAAGCAATTGTCAGGCCTGAAGAGTAAATCAGAACCACAGGGCCAACCATGAGCCAAGATTAAGAAGCAAGCTAGAAGATGAAGCCAAAGATTACAGTGGAACTAGAGGACAAGAAGGAAGCAGGATCTGGAATCAAGTCAACAGACAGGATAAAAGAAGAGTCAAGAATACAGGAACACACCAGGAAGACCTTGTGGCTCAAGCAAGACTCAACTGAAACAGGAAGTGCTCTTATCCTTCCTCTCCAGCTTGGGCAGGTGGAGACAGCCCTGGAGCTGAAGATACTACTTATAGAAACTGTCCCTTACAGTTCAAGGTTCAACACATGGGGGAGCAGCATACAGATCTAGCATTTGATGACATATGGATGAAAGTCATTGCTGAGTTTGCTTTTCTGGATACAGTATGCTCCAAGTGGCTGTGTTCAATAATGCTGATTCCCCTAGGCATCTGGCTGGCTGCTGTGAGAACAAGATGCTGGACCAGATGGGCCAATGGCCTGATCCATCAGGGATCTTCTTCTAAGTAGGGAGAGAGATAGCATGTGTGAATCATAGAATCATAGAATCATAGAATCATAGAATCATAGAGTTGGAAGAGACCACAAGGGCCATCGAGTCCAACCCCCTGCCAAGCAGGAAACACCATCAGAGCACTCCTGACATATGGTTGTCAAGCCTCTGCTTAAAGACCTCCAAAGCAGGAGACTCCACCACACTCCTTGGCAGCAAATTCCACTGTCGAACAGCTCTTACTGTCAGGAAGTTCTTCCTAATGTTTAGGTGGAATCTTCTTTCTTGTAGTTTGGATCCATTGCTCCGTGTCCGCTTCTCTGGAGCAGCAGAAAACAACCTTTCTCCCTCCTCTATGTGACATCCTTTTATATATTTGAACATGGCTATCATATCACCTTTTATATATTTGAACATGGCTATCATATCACCCCTTAACTTGGAGCCCACTCCCTTTCAGTTCACCTGTGTTTTCATCTGCCCCACATTTGACATGGGGCAGATGGGTGCGATCTGACTGAAATGAACTGGTGGGCCTTACGATGTTCACAGGGGAGGCGGTTTCCCAATCCCCGATGCCTCAGATCCATGCCTTCCCCTCTTTAGTGTGCATCGTAATAAAGCATTTACGTTTGAAAACACACTGAGGTTCCCTGCTCCATTTTCACACGCAATTACTTCGGCATCACTCCCGAGTGGCCCTTTTAGACATGTTACCGACAATTTCCTTTCATGATCACAAATAAAAATACTTGTACCCCCTTCATCAATTTTGCTTTTAATTAATTAGAGTGCTCCGGTGACAGTAAGACACAGCTGTGTGCAGAGGACTCAATGGAGAGGGAAATGAAGAATGGGTGAAGGATCCGTCTTAAGGACTCCTCCTCCTCCAATTCTGTCTTTCCAGGGATCTCTAACCTGGAGATAACAGGCTGAAGGCACCTCACTCACAGGGTGTCAGGATGCAGAGCTGGTTCAAGATGTTTGACCAACTGAGGCAAAAGCTAAGATGGCGTCACCTCCTCACCTATGCATTGAAGCCAATGGGGCAGCTAGGGATGGGGAGTAAATTTGATTTGAAGGCAGACGTTCGTAATTTGAACTTTCTGAAACAATGTGCAAACTGAAATGCAGCCATCCTTTGAAATTCACACTTCTCCAGTAGCCAACCAGGTTCCTGTGGGAAACACGCAGTCAGGACTCAAGCACAAGGGCCCCCTCCCCTCCTCTGGTTTCCAGCAACTGATATTCAACAGCATTGTTACCTCCGACTGTGAATGCAAAGCATAGACATCATGGCTAGCAACCATGGATAGCCTTATCCTCCATTTATCAGTTCTCTTTTATAGAAATCCCAATTGGTAGCCATCACTGCCTCCTGGGGGAGTGAGTTCCACAGACTTTCTTTTACCTTCTTGAATTTTCCAACATTCAGTGCATGTCCACTGCTTAAAAAAATGCATACGCCTAATGTATCTTAATTCCCTCCGCCTGTTTTTCAAATTGCACATTAGCAGTTTTCCAACTGCACCATTTCCCTGCCCCTTAAATTCACATTTTTTAGTCCAGCTAACACACTAAGAAGAACACCCTTGTGGTGCAGTGTATAGAGTGTTGAACTAGGACTTTGGAGATCTGGCACATATGCTGTCTTATATGACTGGGGCACACCCTCAGTTGTGAAGGACCTGGGGGAATTTCACCTGGATCAACAAGACACAGAAAGAGGACTCCCATGGGAGTATCCCCTGTAGGAGACTATAGAAAACCATCCAGAGGAACCAGCCATTGGCCTGGAACATTTGCTCTGTCTTTAGGACAACCAGCCTGATCGTATTTCTAGCACCTTTATAATTTAATTAAGAAAAATAAAATAAAAATAAAACCCAGCAGGGTGTCTCAGGACCTGGTTGGGAAATTGAAGGATATTTGTCTCTGGCAAATGTCTGGCTCAGACAGAAGCAGAGCAAACTCTTCCCTATGACTCCCAAGGGTGGCAATAAAACTGGCTGGGAGTTAAGAGATTCATTTTGTGGGCCTGAACTGATCAAAGACTGTCTATTGTCTTTAATTGTGTGGGGGGCTTGGATGGTCTAGGAGGCAACAGGGGACCAAGAAGGAGCATCTGTGACCTGCCTTTGAATTACCTTCAGGATTAAATGTCAAGAGTTTGAATTTAAGGTGGCTCCACACACGATGCATTTCCTGCTACCCATCTGTGGAGAGATTGTGTGTTGTTTATGTGTGGGCATGTGGCTTGCAGCCCATGTGGCAGAAGAAGATGTGCGGCCTGGGACAGACCCCCTCACTGAAGGGTGCTGTGTCACGAAGACACAAGGCAAAAGACCGAAGGTGTCCAACCAACATCCCAGGGAAATTGTTGCCAAACTTCCCTTCCCTTCATCCCATGGGCCACTTAATGATTTATTTATTTATTTTTGGCCTGCCATAGATGATTGTAATGCTGGATGCTGGATGATATTTAGTTGCATATTTATTGCTTCTTTTATTTTTTCTATATTGTTTTATTGCAACCCAATTTGAATTCCATGGAAATCAGATTGTAAGTTTTCTGCACAGAGAGGCCAGGGACCACAGAGATGCAGCTTACGGACAGTGGTGGTGAGCTCTAATCTCTGCACAGGTTCAGAACGACACATGGATATCTGGGGTGAGGCCAGCAGGCACAAGACCAGCCCTCAAATTTTCATTCGCTATGGATCCTAATCAGAAAATGGTTAATGCCGAGTGTAAGTTAAGTGGTTATTCTGCACAACAACTGGCCATTGTGCAGATCCCCCAGTCAATATATGTAGTTCCCAACAGGCCTTGGAGAATGTTGCCTGAATTTTGTACATTCTCCAGTCATTATCCATTTCCCAAAGCTTGTCGGGGATCGGGCATAATAGCTGGAGAATGTACAAAATCCAGTATCGCTCTGAATTCAATTATGCTAAACCCTCAAAATATGAAGTCTTAGTTATTCAGATAATTTATTATCTAGATCTTCCGGCTTTCCTGTCAGCAACTCTGTATGTCCGCCTTTTTATCCAAACTTCTGGTTACTTCAATTTATTTTTATTTTTTTTAAATAATAATGCCCTCACGTTGTCCTGATGA
The DNA here is from genome assembly GCF_965112155.1 of Podarcis liolepis. Lineage (NCBI taxonomy): Eukaryota > Metazoa > Chordata > Lepidosauria > Squamata > Lacertidae > Podarcis > Podarcis liolepis. Next base: position 35,869,046 of record NC_139561.1, on the reverse strand, counting down.
ATCAGATCTTACTCCTACCATCATGCATTCTGCTAGCAAAAAAACCCTCCAATTTACTTGGTCATGGCTGGTTTCAAAGGCTACAGTTACCATAGTAACAAAAGTTAGTTACCTAAGTGACAGAGCTCTTCTGATGTCATTGGAACAGAAAGTGTTCCAGGAAACACCCTTGAACTTGGTTCATAACAGCATTGTTCAGGAAACATTTAGCGGGGTGGGCGAGGGGAGGATGAACACATTTTCTCTAGGTAACAAACACTTATTTTTCAACGGTGAGAATGAGACACCTTTGCACTTTTGCTGAAGAAGTTTCAAAGGAAGAAAACCAAGTGACACTTTGAACTTTTGTTCCAATGGGCTTATCAACAGATCTTAATATACAACATTTATTAAGTCGGGAAATGAGCATCACACGTTGCGTGTGTCACAGTGGTTGGCAAATATGTTTCCTGGCACAAAGCAAGTTCCCAAGTGCCTGTTCTGTGGGCTGGATGTGCTCATATGCTCAAGTGCGCAAGCACACGGTGCTCCAGCGGGTAATAGTAGCAGGACTTTGGCAGCTGGATTTTGCTGTTTGGTTGTTTGGAACAATTAAAACACGAACATCAGGATAGCCCTGCTGAGTCGGACCACAGGTCCATCTAGTTTAGCATCTTGTGATCAGATGCCTCCAGGAAGCCTGGCAGCAGGGCCTGTGGCCATTAGTCCTTGCCCATTATTGCTCCATGGAAACTGATCTTCAGCATAAAGCATATGCATTTAAAGACATAGGACCTACTACAATGTATTTTGCCTGGAAAAACTACTGCCTCAGAATAGCAGCTGGGCATTCCACTTTGGAAGAGGGGTTGAACATGGTTCTGATAGAAGCTTCTCCCCATCCTAGAGAGGGAGTGGAAGAATAGTAGACAAAGTGTTTTATATATATATATATATATTTTAAAAATTCTCAACCTTTCTGCAAGTCCAATAAAGCATGTTTCTACGCTGGCTTTTGGAGACGAGCTGTACTACGATTCAGCATCTGATTTGTTCAAACATGTTGCAGACTGGGACAATCAGAATCAGATGTGATCTCCAGAACAGATGCCCAACCAGGGCTGGCAGTTAATTAAAAGCACCATGTACTTAAATGATTAACTAATCACAGCGTGGTGGCGTTCAGCAGAGAACCTTCTCTGCTGGATTCGGCAGAGAAACTCCTAATGTCTGCCTTCGGGGCAGCATTCCTACTGCAGCTTGCTTCTGTGTCGCCAGCAGAGACAACACAAGCAGTTAGTCTCACAAATTTCATTAAAACCCTGCTTAGTTAGAGCTTTAAAAATGGGCCGAGACAACTGTATCAATAGGTCTCCATCGCAGACACATCAAGATCGCCTTTGTTCTGATTAGGTTGCTTCCAGATGACCCATTTTATCTATCCATTCATCCTGGCGTCTTTGTGGAGAGATGGCATGACATCAACTGTTCACAGAGCACCCATTCCAATTTATTTGCAGGGAGATTGCATGCATCAAGCAAGTCTGATCCCACACTTTCCAGTTTCATTTTCTGGTCACTTTCCTTCGCAAAAAAAAAGGCAACTTGGGTGAGCAGGGAAGGGGAACAGGTTTCTTGCAGAAGTGCGTCAATTCAACTTGAACTGCACTGTCTGAATTTGCTGGGATGTGGTTCGCATATCACATCCGCACAATGCATTGAAAGCACACTGATATCCCCAAAGAATCCTAGGAGCTGTCGTTCATTAGGGGGGCTGGGAATACTAGCCCTGGGAGTGGTAAACTACAGCTGCCAGGATTTTAGTGGGGAAGTGAAAACATTACATTTAAAGTGGTCTAAATGTGCTTTGGATGTATGGTGTGAATTTAACCTACATCTTTTCTGCCACAGCCAGGGATGATGGGCTTTCCCAGTTTTCTGGCCAACTGGTATTTGACCCAGTTCATCTGCTGCTGTTTGACAATGTCCCTTCAAAGGACTGAGTATTTCTGGAGTGGGTGCTGGCTTGGAATAAGCAAGAAAGGCTTTGCTCTTTCTCTTTTTCAGGAGGTGGTGGTTTATTTATCTTTTCTTCTCATTTCTTTCTGAACTCACTTCATCACACATAACAGCTGACTCGTGCAATGAAAGAAACACTAATAGAAAATCAATGTTTGCCCGACAGAGAAGTTGAAAACCTCTAAATCAGCCATGAAAGAATGTTATACTTTCAACTCTTCAGACAAAGGGGACCAAAATATAGTGTGGAAAGTGCTGGAGCGCTGGCACTTAAGCTCTGAAGGCTGGCAGTGGCGATGGGAAGATGGAAAGCAAACTTGTGGCTGTAAAACAAGTAGATTTTATATCGATACCAGTTTGACTATAGTAATGCCAGTTGCGTGCAGTTTCTGCCACTTGCCAGGGAGCAGAGGAAGCCCCCCCCCAGGTTTCCAGGCATGAGGCCATCACTGGGGCTCCTTAGGAAGGGGAACGAAGCCAAGTAACAGGGAAGACAAAGCAAAAAACCACAGGTTGCTATTGTGCCCCCAGTGCTAACATACAGGTTATAAATTATTTTTATTATTAATAAAATAAAATTGATTACCCTCCCTTCACTAGGTGCTTCTATGGCAGGTTACAATAATCTAATGGGGTGCCAGAGCCACTTGGTCAGGTCACTCACATCTCTCAGGTAGGCATATTGAGTCTTCCTTTTTGCATTTGAAGAGAACAGAAGGAAGATACGAGGCAGCTTGGCTTAGAGGAATGGTGGAGCCAGGAGACCATAGTCCGGTGAAGCAGTAAATGCCATTGGTGGCATTTCTGCAGGTAGTAGCCAGTATGGAACACCCTCCCCTGCCAAACAGGGCATTGTGGAGACAGGGGTAACTTTAAAATGGAAAGCATAATGCTGGTGGTCAACAAAAGAGGTTCAAAGACTCTCTCAAGGCAAATCTAAAAAAATGTAGTATAAACACAAACCACTGGGAAACACTGGCCTGCAAGTGCTCCAATTGGAGAACAGCCTTTACCAAAGGTGCCCTGGGTTTTGAAGACGCTCGATCTCAGAAAGGGAGAAACACACTAAGAGGAAGGCACACTTGACAAACTGCCACCATGTTCAACTCCCGCCTGGAAACCTATGTTCCCACTGTAGAAGGACGTGTGGATCCAGAATTGTCCTCCACAGTCACTTACGGACTCACTGTTAAAACCGTGTTTATGGAAGACAATCTTACTCGGCTACGAGTGATCGCCAAAGAAGAAGAACAACAGGGATAGCAATAGATCAGCTGGATCTTTATCTGTCCCACTGCAAGAAGTGGGACTCAATTTGCTGTACCAGCCTGGAGCGCCATTGATGGTTGCTGTTCCTATCTTCATCTTCTAATATATACAACTTCTAACATACACATTTTGGCACGAACGTTTACCCAACATACACATTTTTGTATGCATTTATGCATGTTATTTTCACTAACACATGCATTTTTATAGACACCACCCCCAGCACCTGCATTTTTTGACACATTACTTGCCTGGGGAAGTGCGATGCTAGACAAAGAGAAGGCAAATTTTTGAAAGATGGCTGCGTTTTGGTTCTCGTATTGTTTCAGAGATTAGGTAGGCTTGCCTTTAAGTGTGAGCTGGACCACGTTTCTCCCCATCCCTGTCCTAGACCCAAATACTGGTGGTCATTGCCCAGATCGCTCATGTGTCAAAGGGACTGTTGTCTTTCTTAAATAGCCTCAGGAAGGTAATGTAGAGCTGAAAGAAGGTTTGTTCAGAAGTGTCTTTAAACAGTTAATTTGCGTCCTTCGAAAGCAGTTTTGTAACTGATGAGAGCAGTTCAGCCTTGGAAATAAATCTCAGGTTTAATTGCCTTTTTTGTGCTCCCAATTTCTGTCAATGCAACAATGTCTATATGCCTGCATGTATTTCTACGTCGCGATTACCTACACAAAAATACAGCATGGAGTTTGAAGGGAAACACTTAAAGCAGCCTTGCTGACACTAATGTGTCTTTAAAAGGAGCAGGAGAAAAACGCCAGCAGCTTAAGGATTTCACACCTCACTTAGTGCCAAATTCAATTTGGTATTATTTATAAAGATTAACTCCAGAAAGAGGACATTGCTGGTGTAATGCGAGGCCAGGAAGATTTGGGGCACTTAGAAGCTGCAATAGAGCATGCCAAATTAAGCTGGTTTTTCTAAAAGCTGGCAGTTTCCATTAATTTATTTGGTGTGTAATTATTTAAAGTATTAGACATGGAGCTAACAGGGGGTGTAAAAAAAAAAAACACCCTCTGAATTGGTTGGGAAACATCCATTTAAGCTTAACAATGATGTTACCATAATTGGGAGAACAGGACCTTTAATTGCGAGAACAGTCAATGGGTTTCTGTTATTTGCTGCAGCGAGCACATTGATATTCAGGATGCAAGCCAATTTCCATAAAATATAGAAAGTTCTTTAAATTTAGATTTTAAATCCAATTCATCTCATGCATGCATATTACTTCATTGCAGGGGGTTTGGACTGGATGATCATCAGGAACACCTCCAACTCTACAGTTCTATGATTCATGATTCTATGGGTAAGGACAATTTATTTGTAAGGATGGGTTAGGCCTAGGGGTGGCCCCTGGTGATGTCACACTCATAGGGAAGTTCCTGGAGATGGAGGCTAATTGTGAGATGGGAGCTGAGGAGGCCAAACCCCCTTAGAGTGCCTATTTGCAGCTGGGGGGAAGTTTCAAACTGTGTCGCACAAAGAGAAAGGAACTTGCCCACCTGGAGATACAAGCCCTATGCTTGTCACTTGGAAGAAGCCAGGAAAACCTGGCAATTTCAGGTCAGACACAGGTCTGGGAACCTTTGTTTGGCCTCATTTTTTGTGGGCAATTATTATTTTTGTTCTTAACCATATTGTCAGGGGCTGGGCTGAGGAGGAATGGTAGGGACCGTTCCCCGCCCCTTCTCCTGAACCTTCCAGAGAACAGGAGGGCAGTATTGATTTAGAACAGTGGTTTGCAGAAGGGCATAGTTCAGAGGCTGCAGAGAACAGAAGCTGGGAAATATTGTAAGAGGAACAGCAGGAAGAAGAAGAAGACCAGGGCAGAGACAGCTAACAGACTCAGTGTCCTTGGAAAACATTCCTGATCCTTCTTCTCCTAGAACCAGGTGGACATTGAGGGTGTTAGAACAGAGAGCTCAGAAGCAGAAAGCTCAGATTAGCCAACGCAGGAGTGACGTCTAATAGGGGAAACGTAGGGGGGTGGGACTTTATTTGGAGCAATGCCATTATTAGGGAAGGCTGCATTCCTTCATCACTCTCTGTGAATTATTGAATAATTGCTTGGTAAGAACTTTTATCATTTCCCTGATTCTTGGCTGCCACCGTGGGAGGGATCAGATCCCCCAAAGCCTGACACATACTTAGGAACACGGGAAACTGCCTAGTACCGAGTCAAGCCATTTGCCCATATAACTCAGTATCATCTACACTGACAGACAGAGGCTCTTCAGGCAGTCAGATGGGATTCTGTTCCCAGCATTACCTGGAGATACTGGAGGTACAACCTGGACCTTCTGCATGCAGAAGAGATGTTCTATCACTGAGCTCCCATCCTTCATTCAAGCAATTCAAGGCAAGAATGCATGTGCCATTTTATAATGCCGTGAACCTGTGCAAAGAGAGTGACTTGCCGAAAGCCACCGGTAAACCTTACAGGAGAAGTTGGATGCAGAACATGACCCTCCTCTCCCAGTGCAGGTTCAACACACTCTCCACCAAAGGATATTGACAGTGAGTTGTAAGTTAGCTAAGGGTGGACATTTGAAACTGAAGGATAAGTAGATGAATTCCTCAAGACCGAAAAGCTCTTCTGGCACCACTTCTTGGATCAGGTGACCATGTAGGAAGCTACCTTAGATACCAAGTGAGCTCACTAGTCCATGTAGCTCAGTGTTGTCTGCAATGATTGGAAGCAGCTCTTCGGAATGTCAAATGGGAGCCTTTCCCAACCCTACCTGTAAATGCCAGGGATTGAATTTGGTGCCTTCTGCATGCAAAACAGATGCTCTACCACTGAGCTATGGCCCTTCTCCAATGTGCGGAGTGAGTGTTATTATGTTCTAATCTTACTCTTTTTAAAAGGAGTCCAAGGAAGCACCTATGGCTCTTTTACAACAACCTTGTGAGATAGACCAGGCTGAGAAAGACTGATGGAAATAACCTGTCTACTGGTATTTTCTGGAATCTTAATCCTTTCTGCCAACACATCATCCCCCAAAGATGTTACCACTGGGCAGTCCCACCAAAGGGGAAAGTAAAATCCCTTTTGCTTACAACCCCTGCAGCACTCCTATGACTGAGCATTTTTCATATGTGGAAGTTTCATTGGTGTTTAGGCACCATCTATGCTCTCTTAAGAGGATTTTCTGTAATGGCAGATTTAAAGAGCTTAGGCTCCCAGACACCATTCCATTCCTGCATGTCCGGTTCTTCCTGAAGATTATGTTCCCGCATTGACTTAAGCCTCATTAGAGTCCCTGTAGATTTTTCAATTAATATATTATATATTTTTGAAACCAGGCCTTTAAGTCTCTCTCCTGCTTCCAGCATTCGTAATTCAGACAAGTGCTGGCTGCTGCAAGTTGGGACTGGTAGGGCGGATGGCAGAGAGACCAACAGCAGGTGGAGCCAGAGAGTCAATGACAAGTGGAACCAACTGATTCTTGTTTTGTTTCCCTCCTCCTCCTCCTCCTCACTGCTGAGTTCTGCAAGGGCAACACTGAAGTCGCATTCACACCATCCATTTAAATAGCCATGGCTTCCCCCAGAGAATTCTGGGAATTGTCATTTGTTAATGGTGCTGAGAGTATGTGAGGGTTTGATTAGCTGCTTGTGCGTGAAAACGTGCTCCCTCAGAGTTTGTGCGACCCCACAAACCTCCGTGTGTGACGGAGCTCCTCAGACATGTCTGCTCTAGTCACTAGTAGAGTCCGACAGTGGCTGTCTGCGGAAGCGCTTCCAGCAAAGAAGTTCCTTAACGGAAACGCGTCTCCTGGACTCACGGCGTGACAGTTTCCTGCGAGGTGTGGGTCTCCCTATGGGAGACTCCGATACCTCCCCACTGTTCTCGCTGGAAGCCTCCCTGAGCCCTCCCTCCTGCTCGCCTTCCCTCAGAGACCCACTCCTCCCCCTGCTGGTCCCTGCTTCAGCAGTTGAGTCTCTTTCATCCTGCCTGAGTCCCTCCACCACCTGATGCTCTGATGGCAGTTCCCTGACATCCACCTCCCCTCCAGGGCCCCCCTCACCCCCTCCCAATTCCTCCCCCCTGGGAGGTGAAGGGCTAAAACCCCGAAACGAATCTTCCTCATCTTCTGACGTCTCGAACAATTCTCTCCATCGATCGTCGTCCTGGCCAGCTGAATCCTCCTCCTCTTCAGAATCTGGGAACCCCTCCAACTCCTCTTCCTCGTCGGTGGTGGCAAAGTATTCCCTTCGGAACCTCGCTACAGGCTGAGGTTTACGTGGGAACCTCTGATGAAAAGTCTCTATTAAAACCTCGTCATTGACATCCTCTGCCCTAACCCAGGTGTTTTCCGACTCCGGTTCCCCTTCCCACATTACCAAATACTCTACTTGATCTCCCTTCCACCTGGAATCGAGGATCTCCGCCACATGGTAGCTGTGTTCCTTCTCCTCCATTGCTGGTCCCCTAGTGACCCTCCCCTCACTGTCTCCTCTATACGGTGACAGCAACGACCTGTGAAAAACTGGGTGCAGCTTCATGTGGTTCGGTAACCGGAGCCTGAAAGCCACTGGATTGACCTGCTGTATGACTTCAAACGGACCCAGCCTTTTGGGTCTTAATTTCTTACAACCTCCTTTGAATGGCAACCCTTGGGTTGACAGCCACACCTGGTCCCCCACCCTGATGCTTTCACCTTCCCTTCTGTTTTTGTCTGCCTGCCTCTTATATTCCTCCTTAGCCCTGTTTAAGTTGAGTTGGAGCTGGCGATGGATCGCTTCCATTTCTTCCACGAACTGTTCTGCAGCTGGAACGCTCCAGTTCTCCCCCTCCCCCCCTGGGAAGGCTCTGGGATGGCACCCGTGATTAGCCAAAAAGGGGCTCATCCCCGTGGACACGTTCTCTGCATTGTTGTAGGCAAATTCTGCCAACGCCAGCTTCTCCACCCAATCATTCTCTCTGTCATTAACATAACACCTCAAATATTGTTGGAGAACCCCATTTGCTCTTTCCGCCTGCCCGTTGGTTTCAGGATGACGGGCCGTCGAGAAATTAACCTCTACATGCAGTAAGCTCATGAGCTTCCTCCAGAACCTGGAAGTAAATTGTTTCCCTCGGTCTGAAACCACCCTCAAGGGGGCGCCATGCAACCTAAACACATTCTCTACAAACAATTTGGCGGTTTCTTCTGCTGTAACCGCATGTGAGCAGGCTATGAAGTGGGCCATTTTAGTTAACAGGTCTACTACAACCATGATGGCTGTTTTCCCTCTAGACCTTGGCAGATCAGTCATGAAATCTATTGCCACTGCTTCCCACGGTCTCTCAGGTGTGGGCAGTGGTTCTAATAAACCAGCCGGCGCCTGCCTCTCCCCCTTGGCTCTTTGGCATTGTTCACACCCTCTCACATACTCCCGCACATCTTCCCTGACCTTGGGCCACCAAAATTCCCTGGTAACCAGCCACATGGTTTTGTGTTGCCCAAAGTGCCCTGCTGTGGGGCTATCGTGCAGCTGCTTGAGTACCTTCTCCCTCAATTCCCCTTCAGGTATATATAACGCTCCCTTATAATACAATGCCCCATTTCTCTCCTCAAAACCACCGGATTTGTCTTCCTCCCCTCGGAGATCCCTGAGTTTCCCCTGGGCGTATGCATCCTGCACCGTACCCTCTACCAATTCCCTTTGCCCCACCAAAGTCGCCCCACACACCCAGCGGTCTTCTGGAATGATATGGGTTTCTTCGGGTGCTCCCTCCCCCTCCAAATATTCAGGTTTGCGTGAGAGAGCGTCCGCCCTAACATTCTCTGGGCCTGGCACATAACAAATCTCAAAGTTAAATTTGGAGAACTCTTGGGCCCATCTCAACTGCCTTTGGTTGAGCACTCGCGCCGTTCTCCAGTACTCTAGATTTTTATGGTCCGTGCACACTTGCACTTTATGTTGTGCACCAACTAGCAGATGCCTCCATCTCCGGAACGCCTCATGAATAGCAAGCAGTTCTCGGTCGTACACCGTGTAGTTCCTCTCGGATTTGTTCAGCTTCCGCGAGAAGAAGGCACACGGACGCCACTCTGACTCCTCCTTCCCCGGCTGCAGAAGAAGCACCGCCCCTATGGCTCTGTCAGATGCGTCTGTTTCAACCCTTAGCTTCTTTCGTAAATCCACATGCAGAAGTTGTTCTTCAGAGGCGAAGGCCCTTTTCAGTTCCTCAAACGCTCGCTCCGCCTCCGCCGTCCATACAAACTTCTTTTTACTGCTGAGACAGTCAGTGATGGGCGCCGTCAGATGGGCGAAGTTGCGGATGAACTTACGATAAAAGTTTCCAAACCCTAGGAACCTCTGCACATCCTTCTTGGTTTTGGGTGTTTTCCATTCCAGCACTGCCTGTACCTTGCCGGGATCCATGGCCAATCCCTTGTCTGACAGGCGGTACCCCAGGAATTCCACCTCCTTGGTATGGAACCGACACTTCTCCAGTTTGACCCACAGCCTGTTGGCTTGCAGTCTGCTCAACACTTCTCTGACGTCTCTCACATGTTGCTCCTCATTCTCAGAATACACCAACACATCATCTAGAAAGGCAACACAATTCTTGTAGAGCAAAGGGCCCAGCACGTGGTTCATAAAAGATTGAAAACACGCGGAGCCTGCTTGTAATCCAAATGGCATAACGAGGTATTCAAACGCCCCCAAAGGGGTAAACATGGTGGTTTTCCATTCATCCCCTTTCCTTATGCGTATCAGGTTGTACGCCCCCCTTAGATCCAGCTTTGTGAAAATCTTTCCCTTCCTCACCCTGGTCAAAATATCATCAATTCTGGGCATAGGGAACGCCACCGGTTCAGTCACTGCATTCAGCCGCCTAAAATCACATACAAGTCTCGGCTTGTCCGCATTTTTTTTGTCCACAAAGAACACTGGGCTCCCCCCTGCTGCTTTGGACTCTCTGATGAAGCCTCTCTTCAGGTTCTTGTCAATGAACCCTCGCAACTCCTGCATTTCCCTGTCTGACATGGCATACAACTTGCCCACAGGAAGCTGTGCTCCAGGGAGTAAATTGATCTGACAATCAAAGGGTCTATGAGGTGGTAGTTGGTCAGCTTCCTTCTCGCTGAACAAGTCGCTGAGATCTGCATACTGTGGTGGTACCTTCACCTTCCCCATTACTTCAGTCCCTGCTAGGGTGGCTTGGGCCCCTGCTGAACCCTTCTCCCCTTTGCAGTGTTCTAGGCAATGTGCTGAACCAAAGGACACCACTCTTTGATGCCAGCCAACCAGCGGATCATGTAGAGCTAGCCAGCTCATTCCCAAAATAATGGGAGCGCCTCCCAGGGTGGCCACATTAAACGCTATCAGTTCTGTGTGCCTTGCCACCCTCATTATCATTGGGACAGTCTGCAAGCGGACTCCTCCTCCCAACAACTCCCTGCCATCAATCGTGGTCACCTGCAGGGGGTTGCTTAAAGGGATGGTCTGTATCTGGTGTTCAGCAGCAAACTCCTTGCTCATAAAATTGCAGGAGCTGCCTGAGTCCAATAGCGCCTTTATTTTTAGGGGATGCCCATTCTGCAGCTCTAGCGACACTTCAATCACTAGAGCAGGTCGAGGAGCTTCTGGCACGGGCACTTTCACTGCTCTTTGGCCTGGCTGCAGTGCCCCAATTGTGGCAACCAGGCGTTGGCTTTTACCTGCTCCGCTCCCCCTTCTTCTCCCCCCTCAACCGCTCCCACCATCCCTTGCCATTCCTTCCTCTGGGGGCAGACTCTGGCAAAGTGGCCTGGCTGTTGGCAGAGATAGCATTTCCGGGGGCCCTTTCCCTCCTTCTTAGCTCCCTCGCTGGTTTTTGAAAATGCGCGCGCGCGCGCTGTTCCGATTTCCATCGGCTCTGCCGGCGGGAAAGCTGGCTCAGGAATGTCTGGAATGCGGAACTCCTTCCAACGTTCCCCTCTCCCTTCCCGCCTCTCCAAGGCTCTTGCCTCCTGCCGCGCTCCTATGGTCAGCGCAGATTTGGTCAGCTGATCCATAGACTCCGCCCTGGGGCTCCGTGCCAGCTCGTCTTTCACCCCCGAAGAAAGACCTTCTTCAAATAGCATTTGAACGGGTGCCGCCGATAAATCCCAACTCAGTCTGTGAATCAGCATGGTAAACTCAGTCCAATATTCACGGACAGATCGACTTCCCTGCTTACAAGCCATTAGCTGTCTGCGCACCACCCCTTCCTCAATATCGCTGGAAAACATGATATCCATAGCACGAAAGAACTTCATTGTGTCCTTTAGTATGTCATTGTGCGTTGCCATTAGGGGTCGAACCCAGTCTCTAGCCCCTTTCTCAAGATGCCCAATTACAAAAGCAACTCGCGATTCCTCATCAGGGAACTCATCGAACTGCACATTAAGGGCATATTGCATCTCTGTCCTAAAAGCATGGTAGTCCTTGGGGTCCCCCCCAAATTTCTGCACCAATCCTGGTACCTTTCTGGGGAATTGAGTGGCTCTCCCCTTCTTGTCTGCATCCTGAGCCCTTCTCTCCTCCAGCCTCGCCGTCTGCAGGGCCAGTTGAACCTCCAACGCTCGGTATCTATCTTCCAAGCTTGGATCAGCTCCAGCCCCTGCTCCTCCGGTTCCGGTTGGTTCGCTCATGATGCCTTCTCTTGCACAGGCAGCGTACAAAGGCTGTCGGACTGCTGTGAGGGTTTGATTAGCTGCTTGTGCGTGAAAACGTGCTCCCTCAGAGTTTGTGCGACCCCACAAACCTCCGTGTGTGACGGAGCTCCTCAGACATGTCTGCTCTAGTCACTAGTAGAGTCCGACAGTGGCTGTCTGCGGAAGCGCTTCCAGCAAAGAAGTTCCTTAACGGAAACGCGTCTCCTGGACTCACGGCGTGACAGTTTCCTGCGAGGTGTGGGTCTCCCTATGGGAGACTCCGATACCTCCCCACTGTTCTCGCTGGAAGCCTCCCTGAGCCCTCCCTCCTGCTCGCCTTCCCTCAGAGACCCACTCCTCCCCCTGCTGGTCCCTGCTTCAGCAGTTGAGTCTCTTTCATCCTGCCTGAGTCCCTCCACCACCTGATGCTCTGATGGCAGTTCCCTGACAGAGTATTTGTTTATTTATTACATTTATACCCCACTTTTTCCTCCAAGTTCTGCCCCTCCCCATTTTCTGCTCACAACAACCCTGTGAGGCAGGTTAGGCTGAGAGGCAGTAACTCACCCAGTGAGCTTCATGGCAAGTGCGGATTCACACGGTGCAAAGCGTGTCTTTCGCACTTGCTGATAACATCTTCTTATTTTTGCTCATAGGTAGCTTTGTACTCATTCCTCTTTATGGCAGTAGGTTTGTTTTGAAGAAATACACAATAGAGATAGTTTTGGCAGAGCCCTTGATCCGCATAAATTAAGCCGCCCACAATGCTTAATTATCTCTGATAGCTAACTAGCTAATTTTGCCTGGCATTTGATATTTACGGCATGCAAGTGGCTTATAGCCTTAATGATATGAATGAGCATAAAATCTGTTTTTTTGTGGGCGTACTTTTTGCACACCTCTTACACACACACACACACACACAGAGAGAGAGAGAGAGAGAGAGAGAGAGAGAGAGAGAGAGAGAGAGAGAGAACTAGAAAGGTTTTCAGCAATATGGATATTGGAAAGAAACAGTGGGTATACTGTAGGTCTATAAAAATCTATTGTGCAGCCCTGCCATATCTTGAGTCCAAAAGCTTGCGGTGTTTTGTGGATTACATGAAGCCTCCTCGAACCAAGCCAAACCTTCCAGCATCTCATTTCCATAGCGGCCAAGCAGATGCCTCTGGGAAGCCCACAAGCTGATCATTTTGGCAACAACTCTCTTAGTTTTTGCTCCCCAGCAACTGGGGCTCAGAGACCTGCTGCCTCTGAAATTTAGGGGTTCCTGTCACCATCGTGGTGGAAATTGCCAATGCTTGCTTATTCATTCCATGTCTGCAATGAAACACAATCCAGTGAATACTATCAGTATCTGATGTTGCTGCTTTCAGTCCTCAAATGATACAAGCAGGATTACATTCCCGCCTCCCCTTCATTTGCATTGCGTTTCCTATGCATCGAAATGAATGGGGTGGAATAATATCATGACAATGCAATTTGCATAACTCATTACATAAACTGTGTAAGTTATGTAAGTACACCACAGTGAGCAGGAAGATGAATGAAGTAGGTTCTGGTGGAGGATGAACTGCTGCAGAATGGAAACAGTACCGAACCGCATGTGATGGATGTGGGAATGTTCAGGGATGCAGGAGAGGATATATTGTTTGATTAAGGCCTTTCCAACTTGTGTAAACAAGTTCACAATTTAGCAGAGTAACACCCCCCTTTTTAAACTCACAGAGGATGCGTTTGCTCAGGCTCGCTAAAGCCTCTATAATAACTGTTCTGGTATTTCCCCCTTATTCCCTCATAAAAGATAAGACACGACACAGTCTTCTATAAAAGTATAAAAAGAGTTTACACACTCACATTCTGTTCACAATTGGATCCCAGAAGGCAGACTTAGCTTAGAAAAGTAACATACACCTGGAAACTATCTCATAAGGAGACAGTTCCTTTGTCCTCTCTTGGCTGGAGGCCAAGAGAGCATCCTTGGCTAAGCAGATGTTGCTTCTTCAACAAAAGTAGTCATAGAGAGAGAGATGGTGGCCAATCCTATGCTTTTGTTACCTGCACAGGTGAGGCCACACTCACCTCTAGTCACATGCAGAGGAAGTCTGTCCAAGCCCAGAAGGAAACAGGAAGTTTCCCTCGTGGCAGGACAAACATTCCTCCCCATGTGTAAACATGTTCACTCTAGGAATGTGTACTCAACTGCTCTTGTGTTTCACATTCCACAATGGATGCATATTTATTATTATTTATTACATTTATTTACCACCTTTATCTTCCAAGGATCTCAAGGTGGTGTACATGGCTCTCCTCTTCCCCTTTTTATCCTCACAACAGCCCTGTGAGATGGTTTAAGCTAAGAGATGGTGATTGACCCAAGGTCATCAAACGAGGTTCATGGCTGAGGGGGGATTTAAATGCAGGGCAGAATGGAAAATGGAGACTTTATACAGACTTCCTCCTCAGAACATTAGTCCATCCAGCTCAGCACCATTCACACTGACTGGCACTAGCTCCTCGGGGATTCAGGCAGAAGAAATCCGCAGTCAGGCTGGAGATGCTGGGAACCGAACCCCAGAACTTTCACAAGCAAAACAGATGTTCTACTACTCAGCTATCTCTTCTCCAAATGCAAACAGGGCTTTCAAATGGGAATTCAACCTGTTTTGGATGGAGTAGAACCTGATTCAAGGTTTGGGACTTAACTTTGCTCTTGAATGTAAAGGGACCCCTGACCATTAGGTCTAGTTGTGACCGACTCTGGGGTTGCAGTGCTCATCTCGCTTTATTGGCCAAGGGAGCCAGCGTACAGCTTCCGGGTCATGTGGCCAGCATGACTAAGCCGCTTCTGGTGAACCAGAGCAGCGCACAGAAACGGCGTTCACCTTCCCACCGGAGCAGTACCTATTTATCTACTTGCACTCTGACATACTTTCGAACTGCTAGGTTGGCAGGAGCATGGACCGAGCAACGGGAGCTCACCCCATTGCGGGGATTTGAACTGCCGACCTTCTGGTCGGCAAGTCCTAGGCTCTGTGGTTTAACCCACAGTGCCACCCATGCCCCTTAGTCTAGTGAGCTACTTAGGCTAAATTACAATGTTGGGCATTTTGCTAGTTTGGAAGTTCTCCTGAACCTCTCAGAATCTCCCAACTTCTAATCCCAACATATTCATTTAGCTCAGTTGGTTTGAGTGTAGTGCTGATAATACCAAGGTTGAATTGTATGGGAAAGCTGCATATTCCTGCATTGCAGCAGGTCTTGCTAGATGATCCTCAAGGTCCCTTCCAACTACATGATTCTACGATTTGATGAAACCAATTTTGGGCCACTTTAAAGTCGCCTGGCACCATACTGAGAAAGCAAGACTCCTCACATTCTTGTGTGGAACCACTTCAAGGAATGTTGAAAAGGACTCATCCAAATAAGTGGCAGTTTGAACAGCAGAAAGAATAAAAAAAGCACCAAGATTGCAACCTGCCAGTCACAGGCTCTTATTTGCCAGACCTGCTCTTACTTAGTTCCCTTAGGTGGCAGTAAATACAGTCTTTTAAAGCTGAGAAATGCTAGTTAGATCAGCAGTGTCAGCACTTGGGAGCTCAGGTTGGAGCTGCTTCAAGCTTTGGCTACTTTTGGGAAAGGACAAGCGATATTTCAGCACCCAGATCAGCACAGATACCTGGATTCTAAATTGCAAAGAAGTTTCATTGATGTGGCAATTTTGTTAACAAGCCAGTTAGTTAGGAGGTTGTTGGTAACTTTGTCTTCTGACAAAGGGAGATCCGTTAATGGATATGTCGCATCAATGAAACTTACTTGCAGTTCCAGGAGGGACCAAGGAGGTAGACCTAGTTTGGTGTAGTAGTTATAGTGTCAGACCAGGACCTTGAGCTCCTTGGAGGAAAAGTGGGACAGCAGCAACAACAGCAACAACAAACCTGAGTAGTGGAGGACATGCATTTTCTTTTGTTGGTTCCAGAAAGTCTCAGCTTCAGTCCCTGGCATCTCCAGTTAAAAGGGTTTGCTTCAGCCCTTGGAGAGCGCCTGCCAGTCAGAATAATGCAGGGAAACCAACATGGTGCCCTCTGGCTTATTCTGGACTATAACTCCCATCATTCTTGATCACTGGCCATGGTCCCCATCTTGACTCTATGCCCTAGATGCTCAAAGTACAAGGTTGGCTACTTATACCTCCTGGGAGGCCACTTGTCAAGGGGAGCGTGTCTCCCCATAACACTACGCATGACTAGAATGAACATTTCAGAACCTTGAATTCTGGCATGTTGAACAGATCATCAAAACTGGCTTTGCTCTTGCATGCCTTGCCTGCATGTCCTTAGCAGAGCTCTGTCCAGGTCACCAAAGCGAACAAGTAACTTAAATAACTCTCACAAATGCCCTTTGAATTATGCTGAAAGAGTTCCATGTGCTGTGAAATTGAAGGGTTTAAGTGTTTGCCATTAGTCAGGCATAAGCCATCCTAAGCCGCCCTCTTTTGCTTGGCTATATCAGGCTGCGGTACAAGAAGCCACGGGAGGAAAATTTCCCGTGGTGGCCAACATCAAATGTGCTTTTTGCAAATGGATACATCCACTGCATTTAATGAGACCATCGCTATGCACAACCCAGCGCGCCCTGTTTGACTGTGCAGGTGCTTACGGCTTTCATTAAGAGTTGCCAGATCAAAATGTTAAAAAAGAATAGAAAAGAAGAAACCCAGCCCTGGGGAGACTGTTCTATAGAATGCAATATTCTGCAGTAAGCGACACCCGTTATGTTCTACAAATGGCCTAATATAAGGGACAATTCCTTAAAACACTGAGGGCTAGTATGATGGCTTTGGAAAATATACTTTCATACTTTGGAAAGATAACTGTAGCTTAGTAAAGTGTGGCTCACCCATCAAACAAATCCTACTATATGGGCAAATCCTGCTATGTGAATTATGTGTGAATTGTCATGCAAAGAGGGTGCTTCATAAGTGCCTCTTGACCCAACGTGGCTTGCAATGATTTCCAGCCACTGTAAACTGAAGCGTCTAATTTAGGTTAAGCACCTTTCTCAATTTCTCGCTCTCTGAAGCATTTTTCTTTCTTTGGACATGAAGCAAATAAAAGAAGCTGAGAACTCAGGAGAGAATTTTTTATTATTATTGGGCATTGACCTTAATGCATTTGGATGTTGAGAAGTACATTTACCTCTAAACTTCCAAATACATTTGTAACTTTCAAAGGCAATGGCCTGTCAATCTTCACTCCAAGACATACAACAGAGCTACGATGTTTCTGGCTGGCTGTAGCACAGAATCCTTAAGAATCCACTTGTGCTGGTTGGTGAAATGGTTCAGGGCTTCAAAAGAGCATGGGAAATTTAAGCAGACACCAAATGGAATCCTGAAGTGCACTTAACTTGATCCAGAATGCTGACTGGCCCTGTTTCACATCCTCTAGATTTTTTGCCTGGCTGGAATGTGTCATTGAGCTCCGATAACCCCTCTTGGTTGGCTGGATCCAGAAGAGAGCAGCGTGTAGAAACTATCCCGCTATACAAAGATAATATTTATATTCACTGCTCTGTTCACTTTTGATATGGCCCCACCCACCACTGGCATATGGCCCCAGAAAGTTGCCTAGAAGGGAATGCAGCCCCCCAGGCTGAAAAAAGTTTTCTATCCCTAGTTATTTCTTAGGAGGAGTCTATGAGCTGAGAAAGCCTCCCCCCCTTTCAGTTGTCTTGCTGCTCCTTCACAAAAACGGTTCTCAGTTTGCCCTGAGATTGTACAGTCTGTTTCCAGTCAGTGCGCACCACCAGGGCGCATAAAACCAAGCATGATCGCTTTCCCAGGCTCTTCCTGATACCGCTGACTGCACAGTCAATGAACTGTGAACTGGCTCCTTCCAAAGAGTGTTAATGATAATTGTAATCTCCGCTGCACGTTCCCGCAGATGGCCAAAAATATGTCGAAAGGAGAAGGGCTGAGAGGTGCACCTATAATATCATACTCTTTTATTAAGGCGAAGCCATCTGTTTGGGCTCAGGATTGTGCCGCCACTTCTGCTATCCTATCCTGTTAGGCTGTCGATTATCCTCATGACCCTTTGGAGGAGTAAAGGCCGTCCTGATATCATGCAGTAAGCAAAGAAACGGATGTGGATTATTTGTGTATTAGATGATGTTAGTCCTACAATGATGGGAGCTTTTATCTGTCATCAGGCTATTAGGCATCATTCATGACAACTCAACGAGGACCTTTCTTAGACTACATTGAACTGCTGGCAGAGGAAGTCTTATGTAGTGGTTAGGGTGACAGACTAGGACCTGGGAAACCTGGGTTCAAATCCCCACTCAACCATGAAGCTCACTGGGTGACCTTGAGCCAGTCGCTGCCTCTCAGCCTAACCTACCTCACAAGGAGAGGTGAGAGCTATATATGCCACCTATATGCTGTTTTAGGGACTCTACTCTGCAGTGTGGTGTAGTGGTTAAGAGCGGTAGTCTCGTAATCTGGGGAACCGGGTTTGCGTCTCCGCTCCTCCACATGCAGCTGCTGGGTGACCTTGGGCCAGTCACACTTCTTTGAAGTCTCTCAGCCCCACTCACCTCACAGAGTGTTTGTTGTGGGGGAGGAAGGGAAAGGAGAATGTTAGCCGCTTTGAGACTCCTTCGGGTAGTGATAAGGCGGGATATCAAATCCAAACTCCTCCTCCTCTTCTTCTTCTTCTTCTTCTTCTTCTTCTTCTTCTTCTTCTTCTTCTTCTTCTCCAGATTTGTGTAGGGTTTACCCCTTAACCTTTTCTTCTCCCGATGATTCCCGCAAGGCAGTGGAGGTTGGGGGTCAGAATTTTCCTTCTCCTAGATCAGGGGTCAGCAACCTTTTTCAGCCGTGGGCCAGTCCACCATCCCTTAGACCATGTGGTGGGCCAGACTATATTTTGAAAAGAAAAGAAATGAATGAATTCCTATGCACCACAAATAACCCATAGATGCATTTTAAATAAAAGGACACATTCTACTAATGTAAAAACACACTGATTCCCAGACTGTCCACGGGCCAGATTGAGAAGGCGATTGGGCCGCATCTGGCGACCGGGCCTTAGGTTGCCTACCCTTGTCCTAGATGGACTGACTTCCCAAGTTGACAAGCCTGATCTGCCCCTCACTTCCCTCAACAGCACATGCAGAAACCACCTTCTTGACCATTGGGCCAGTATTGCTTTTGTCCACTCAATCCACCAAGCCATGTCTTTGCATGTAGAGGGACTCTACAATGGGAGACCCATTGGCTACCCTCACCTGGCTTAGCCCGTCAGTCAAAGCTGTTCCCAGGGTGTGGACATCGCCTTGGCAACCCCCTCCCCCCAATGCTATGCCCCTGAAAGGTAAAGGTGGTCCTTCAAATAGGGTATCACTGGCACTTCAAATTGGGTCCTAAAATGCACTGGCAATCAGTGTGGCTGGTGTTATATGTCCCGATCACCTAAACCTCACAAGCATCTAAAGAAATGCATTCTGAAGCTTCCAAATCATCTTTATAGTTTACACTTTCTCCCCTGCCCAGGAGGATGGTGAGGGAGACACTGCAGGGGCTCCCCGTTCCTCTCCCTCAGTGCAATAACACTGCCATGCCCCCACCAGTTTAATACTGGCATTTGTCTAGATCAAGCATTACAGTGTGCTAGACGCCATAATCTATGTTTTCTCTAGCACATATGATACAGGCACAAGGTTTAACAAGCAGAAGTGATAGTTTTCTCAGGACCCTGGGAACAATTCATTAACACCAACCCTTGTAGTTTTCTGCATGAGAGAAGAATGCGTTTAATTGCTGATAAATTTCAGAGCAAAACGGTGAAGTGGGGGGGGGGGTTGTTGGTTGCCTTTTTAATTGCCTAACTTTTTGTTTGCTTGTTTGAATTCCAAAATTCTCTTTGGAATTTTAGTCTGTTGCATCCTGTTTTGAAACCAGATTTAACATAAGAAACCAGATTTCACTGCAGCAGATCTTGCTGCCATGGAGACAAGCCACCTTTGGGGAGGGGGTGGAATTGTGGCTAGCCTCTTTGGCATCTGTTGGGTTATGCACAATGGACAAGTCTCCAGCTGCATGGAAGCAGATAGGAACATAAGATGAGCCTGCTGGATCAAATCAAAGGCTTTTCTAGTCCAGCATCTTCATCTCCACCAGAAGCCTATAAGAAGTTTGCAAGCAAGCCATGAATGCAGGAAAACTCTCTGCCCAATAAAATATGCAATTTGTCTCAATGAATTCGTTCCTCAAGGCATTTTAACCTACAAAGGCAGATATTTTGGTGTGTTTCTTTGAGCCTCAAAATGTTATTGCCCAGTTCAGAGGTGTGTACAATGCAAATGATGGTTATGTTCCAATCCACTCATTAGTCCAGCAGGTGAAGATTAGGTCAGCCTGCATTAGTCTTCATAGAAATCCAACTAATCCAATTAGTTCTCCTTTATGCAAAGGGCCATAGATCAGTGGTAAGTCATCTGCCTTGCACAAAGAAGGTCCCAAATTCAACCCCCAGCATCTCCAAACAGGGCTGGGAAAGACCCCCACCCAAAACCCTGCAGACGTGCTGCAAGACAATACTGAGCCAGATGAATCAGTGGTCTGACTCAGGTCTCACCCGAACAGCATATTACTACTTCAAACAGTCATGTATTCCACGCTATCGTTTGTTCAGGGTGCTGAGATTTGGTAAAGGTAAAGGTGAAGGGACCCCTGACCATTAGGTCTAGTCGTGACTGACTCTGGGGTTGCGGTGCTCATCTCGCTTTATTGGCCAGCATGACTAAGCCGCTTCTGGCGAAGCAGCGCAGCGCATGGAAACGCCGTTTACCTTCCTGCTGGAGCGGTACCTATTTATCTACTTGCACTTTGATGTGCTTTCGAACTGCTAGGTTGGCAGGAGCAGGGACTGAGCAATGGGAGCTCACCCTGTCGCGGGGATTCAAACCGCTGACCTTCTGATTGGCAAGTCCTAGGCTCTGTGGTTTAACCCACAGTGCCACCCGCGTCCCCTGAGATTCGTTAGGAGGCCTTTATTTCCCTCACACTCCTCAGAGAGGCTTTACAGTCATTCCCTCTCCCTGGGAAACCCTGGGAACTGTAGCTCTGTGAAGGGGTCTCCCAAAAAACTATCAGCACCCTGAACAAACTACAGTTCCCAGGATTCTTCAGGGGAAGCCATGACTGTGGTATGATAGTTCATTAAATGTATAGATGAGGCTTCAACATACGGCAGCTTCCTACATCCCTATCCCTAAGCCACTACTAGTAGTAATCATGTTTTTCTGTATTAGAATATTCTTAAATGTTGCCTTCCAGCTACTGGCTCGAAAAGGGACTAATGAACAGAACAACAACGCTGTTTGGGTACGGCAGCCGACTGTCACCACCCTCCTATAACCACATTCAAGTCCTTCTATTCATCAGCCGTTCTGAGCAAGCTGTGGCCTCGCCCTTTGCTAAAACCTGCCAGTATTTATTTCATCAGCTCCAGCTCTGGAAGTAGGCTTGGACAAAAGATGTACTTCATGCATCACAACCAATCCTGTGCCTCTTGCACATCTGAGTAAAGGGCCTTTTGTATATACATTTCTCTAGCTGCCCAGAACAATCCACTTTTCTCTATATGGATGCATTTAGTGTGGGTTTTTTAAGAGAGCTATTTGCAGATTAGGTTCCACGGTGATGTCATCGCCCAAGATAGGCTATCGGGCAAATGTGACCTTTTTACTGCTGCGGAATATTTTGCCGTCCCTGTACAAAAGGCACCGCTTGCTGTGCTGAGATGGAAATGGTCAAAGAAACCCCACCAGGCTGATTGCCTGGATACCAGCAACCAATTGAGCACAGCGGTACCTTTTTCAATCCTCATTTTATTTTTTGCTGTTATTACGAGGTCAGTAAACAGCAAATATTCACAATGAAGTTAACACCCACCCACCTATCTGTCTAAAGCAGCAGTGGAGAGCCTCAGGGATGGGGGCCAAATGTGGCCCCCAGCACTCTCTATCTGGTCCTTGGAACTCTACCCATGCCACACCCTCTCCCAAGCCACGCCCTTCAATGGCCTTTCTTCAAAACCTCCTTGAGCATTGTTTGCCTGGCTCTGATCGTGACTCTTGCTTTCCTGGGTGGAGGACAGAGACGGATGTGTGAGCCCTTGACCAGCTGCTAAGCCAGACATGTCCTGGCAGCGAGCCAGGTGCCAGGAGCAATGGGCAATGCAATGCAATGAGCCAGGTGACAGCTAGGGAGCAGGTGACATAAAACCGGGAGCAACTATGGCCGAACACAGGTGCGAGTGTTTGCTCCCACAAGAGACAGTGTTGGCTGCTAACTTGGATAGCATTAAAAGAGGATTGAACAAATTCATTGAAGACTCTCAATGGCTACTAGTCAGGATGATTGCCTCAGAGGCAGTGAAGCTTCTGAATGGTGACTTCAGGAAGGGAGAGGGCTGTTGTGCTCAGCTGCTGCTTGTGGGCCTCACATAGCTTGGCCACTGTGAGAACAGGGTGGTGGACAAGGGGGAACCTTGGCCTGATCCAACAGGCTTTCCTTGAGCTCTTATGTTCTTACTAAGGGCTGTGCCCCTGCTCACTCTTCTAGCTACTCACCCCCTGTCATTCCCCAGTCAGACACCTAGAGCTTCCCCTTCCTGCCCCATACAACTGCTGAGCTCACTTTTCACCTTCCCAACCCTAGTTCTAGAACCCCATTTCTTTTCTGCCAGGTGTCCAGCGGGGGAGAGGGCAGAGAAAGAGAGAGAGATAACCCTCCTTTCTCCCTCCATTCCTCTGCCACTGGTGCCAGGGCAACCTGGGAAGTGGCGCCTTAACTCTTACGGTTGCTGGCAATCCGTGGTAATCTTGAAGCCTAGATTGCAGCAGCGTGATCTTTCTTTGACCCTGCTGGAGACGGTAGTCACAAATGTCCTGGATAAATAGGTAATGTAGAAAGAGAAAGGATGTCAAGCACTCCTGCAGAGTGTGTCTTATCAGCTTGTCCTTTGCTTGTTATGATACGCCTGTCGTGTTAACAGCCAACCTTCGCAATTTTGCGGATGTTCGTTTTCTGAGGATGTAATATTTTTGTGGGTCAGTAGATGGCGATGGTGTTATAAAAACAGAGGCGAGTCTTTTCCAGGTCTCTAAAAGGCAAAATATCCTTTCCTGGATGGTGGGTGGGGATGGGGGTAGGAAGGGTGACAGCTGAAGAATAAGAGCATATCCACACTTCGCTTTTGCTCTGTTCTTTCCAGAAAGAAAGAAAGAAAGAAAGAAAGAAAGAAAGAAAGAAAGAAAGAAAGAAAGAGCTTTAAAGTGCACACTTTGCCTGGAAAGAGTGGAGCAAAAGGGAAGTGTGGATAAGCCCTTAGTAAAAGCGATATAGAGGCATTTTCTTTCCACTCAACCAAACAGCGTTTTGAAAGCTGCAAGCTTGACCTATTGTGTTTTGCAGATTAATCTTCTGCTTAATTTTATGAGCTGAACCTTCTGATGCAGCGACATACTGTTGCTCATTTTCTAACATAGTTAGAAAATCTTCATTTTGCAGTTTGGTTGATATTGTATCCTGTGGTTTCACTGTATGCCATTTTATGCTTGTGTAAGTAACTTTTGTCATCAGCACATACATTTTAATGCAGATTATTCTTAACATTTATACTGCACTTTCCAGTGTATCTTTCTCTAGCTGAAATCCTTACAGTAGCCCTGTAAAGCAAGCCTGTATTGCGTGGCGAATCCCACCCCCCCACCAATTGAAATAAATAAAGACACCGGACACCAGAATTTAAGATTAATGGGCAACAAATGGCCACAACTTTATTGGTTACAGGTAAGAGCGGTATTGGCTTTAGGCATTGGTCCTATCAGACTATCCGGGATAAAACCAGAAGGTGTTAACACCAACAGGGGGAGCCCCTGAGATGCACATCCCTAGGCGCTCCCCGAGGGGTCACCGCTCGGGAGCACGCTTTAGGCCCTAGCCTCCATAGGTTTCGGCGAGGCAACGCCCCCTGGAATCCTTTATCGGACCACCCCTAAATATTTGGGGGAGGTGATGGCGCTCCCCCCCGACTCATCAGCATAATAATACCCCTACCAATGCCTAACCGCCAAAACCAATGAGTTGTGACGTTTTGCTACGAGGTAAGCGAAAAAAACCAAATGGCTTTAAAAACAATGCCAATTAGCCAAGTGGAGAAACTCCTACCAGGCCCCTTGCGGCGACCAACCAAGGTCCATAGCAAAGTCAGAGGGAAACCTAGAGGGCGGGCGGGTGGGAAACCGCAGCTGGAATGAAGAGGAAAAGGGGCATTCACGGGCCACGCCGTCCTTAAATGACCCCCAGCTCCGCCCCCTGCAGCCAGCTGATTGGCTGGCACAGGGTATGACACGGCCCGAGGATTCCCCTGATCACGTGGGGCTGCAGTCAGCCCCGCTCGGATGTTAGTGGGCGTGAGCCCACAACCCCCCCCTCCTGATGTCGGGAGTGGCTTTGTCTTCCATGTTATAGACTGCGGGGTGTTGGGAACCAAAGCTGGGAGGTCATGATGTCCTATTCTTCCAACAGTCCTTTGGGGACTGACTGTTTTTTAAGGAAAGGGGTTTTAATAGTGCTCTGCTGTTTTTGCTATCTGTATTTTAATAAATTTGTTTTAATAAATTAGAATTAAAACAATACAAAAATTCTATTAGCGTTTAATTACCTTTTAATGATAATTGTTTATATTTTTAAAGCTTTTTGTATTTTATTTGTATTTTAATTTAAGCTTTCTTGACTCCCAGTATGGGGAAAAGGCAGAATATAATAATAATAATAAATCCAATGCAGAACCAAGATTCCAAACTGCGCACTTCTGTGCACTTCTTGCACTTCTGTCACTCAGTCGCTTTTCCACTAAGCATGTTGGAGAATTCCATCAGAAACAGAAATCAGGGCAGAAATGGCCATAATCTGCTTGTTTGCCCAAGATCAAGAATGGAAATAATGCAAGCAAATACTAACAATATGAGCTGCTGGTATTTTTTTAAGTGCACAAACATTACATTAATGTTATTTCCTGCCTTGTGTTTTCAGTGTCTCCTTTCCACTGAAATTGATTATGTAATTAATTACATACAGGGACACGGGTGGTGCTGTGGGTTAAACCAGAGAGCCTAGGACTTGCTGATCAGAAGGTTGGCGGTTCGAATCCCCGCGGTGGGGTGAGCTCCCATTGCTCAGTCCCAGCTCCTGCCCACCTAGCAGTTCGAAAGCACATCAAAGTGCAAGTAGATAAATAGGTACCACTGTGGCGGGAAGGTAAACGGCATTTCCGTGCACTGCTCTGGTTCGCCAGAAGCGGCTTAGTCATGCTGGCCACATGACCTGGAAGCTGTACACCGGCTCCCTCAGCCAATAAAGCAAGTTGAGTGCTGCAACCCCAGAGTCGGTCACGACTGGACCTAATGGTCAGGGGTCCCCTTTACCTTTTAAATTAATTACATACCTCCCTTGCTGAGATGACCATTCAATCATGGGGTTGGAGACTATCAAGGGTGGAAGTGAGGGATCTAAGGTCCCGGGACCAGATGTGGCCCTCCAGTCCTCTCTATCTGGCCCTTGGAAGGAGAAATGGGAGCAGGAGGAGGGAGAAACGGAATAGGAGGAAGGAAAAAGCAAGAGGAAGGAAGAGCGTGGAAATTAGGAGAAGGAAGAGAAAGGATCAGGGAGGAGGAAGGGGAAAAAGAGTTGAAAACAGGAAGAGGAGGAGAATAAATAATATCAATTTTTAAATCCTCATCTATTGATTCGTCCTGATCCAAGAGGTCTTCATGTTCAGGTCAACCCTGTTTTTCTGTAGCAGCCTGGTCACAATTGTTGAGGCACGGGCAGCCTTCAATTTGTTTGGGCCCTTGGCATGCCTCCTAATCCCACCCATGGACCTCACACTGCAATGCGTGATAGCCCTATCTCCAGCCTACCGTCTTCCTGCTCCTCCGTCTTACCAGTGTCTGCTACGGGTGACACCTTCTCACGCACAGAGGGGAGGGAGAAGAGGAGGAGGTGATGAGCCAGTAGCAGCACAGATGGGGGAAGGAGAAGTGGTGACCTGGCTAGGAAGCCGGAGGGGGCAGTGATGAGGAGGGGGCAATGGGCCATCAGCAGCTGCCTGGCTGCGACACCTGCATTAGGGAAAGGGGCTCTGAAGTCAGCCAGTGGAGACTGGCACTGCCCAGCCTGCCTCAGCCTGCCCCTGGCCAGCCTTCTTACAACCCATCCAGAGGGGGACCCTGTCTGCCACCTTCCCCTTCCTTAGTCTCAACGTTCCCTTTGTAGAACTCAGCCAGGAGGAGGATGGGGAAAACTAGAACTAGTTGGCTCCACTGATCATTGTTCTCCCTCTGCTTGTTGTTGGCCTCCCTGCCTCCTGCTCTACTGGTCCTAATGAAGAAGAAGAAGAAGAGTTTGAATTTGATATCCCGCTTTATCACTACCTGACGGAGTCTCAAAGTGGCTCACATTCTCCTTTCCCTTCCTCCCCCACAACAAACACTCTGTGTGGTGAGTGGGGCTGAGAGACTTCAGAGAAGTGTGACTAGCCCAAGGTCACCCAGCAGCTGCATGTGGAGAAGCAGGGAATTGAACCCAGTTCACCAGATTATGAGTCCACCACCCTTAACGACTACACCACTAAACACCACCAGTGTTAGCCTCCCAGCCCCCAAAGGCAGCTGAGGATCAGTGATTCCCAGGCAGGTGTTTGGCAGCAATCCGTTCTGATGCTTGCGATCGATTGTCCACACAGTTTACAATTCTGGAAGATGAGGGTGTGTGGATAAGGGTGCATACACACCCTCTTTCTCTCTCACACACGAACATCACGCATGTGCTCAAAGCACAGAGCCACCAAGTAGGAAGCTGCAGCTTTAATATCTGTTTTCCCTGATGATCCTCTTCAAACATGTACAAGGTCACTGTGAAGCAGAGCTTGTTCCTAGGATACAGTTGCCCCCTAGTCCTACAGCGCAGATCTGATAAAAGAGCCAGATCTGTAGAGATGCATGCCTCACGCAGTGAAGGCCATGTCGCCATGAGTGGGTGTGACCTTGGCCTCTGGGAGCCCATTCAGCCTGGCTTCCTTGTGTATTGCAGGCATGCATGAGGTGAAGGGGAAATTGCAAACAAAGTAAAGAGGTGAGTCAGTGGCAGCAGGAGGCCCCATTAGCTAAAGTGGTACCTCAGGTTAAGAACAGTTTCAGGTTAAGAATGGACCTCCAGAACCAATTAAGTTCTTAAACCGAGGTACCACTGTATTCAGTTATAAATGCACCAGAGAGAAAACCCTAACATCTCTTTCCCTTGCATTATTTATCTGTTTATTTAGTTCATAAAATTTATACCCTGCTTTGTTGTAAAGAAAACCTCAAAGCAATTTGTAAAAAGGATAAAACCGTACAGTTTTCAATAAGAAGAACTGACAATAATTTAAGACTCTGAAAAGGCAAAACAGCAATAGACTAAAAATAGATTAAGCTCACACCGGCTTTCTAAAGATCTAGGTAGGCTTGCCTAACCAAAATGTTATTAGCAGGCATCAAAAAGAGCACAGGGAAGGTGTCTGCCTGATATCAATAGGCAGGGAGTTCCAAAGTGTAGGTGCCGCCACACTAAGTGATCAAGTTCTTACAAAGGAGAAACAGATATTATGTAGCACCTGTAACAGTGCCAATTCTGCTGATAGAAGCAATTGAGTGGGCGTATTTGCGGTAAGGCAATCTTGCTGGTAAACTGGTCCCAAGCTGTTAAGGGCTTTATATACTAGTAGTAACCCCTTGAATGTGGCCTAGTATCAAATTGCCAACCAGTGCAGAACAAAATTCACAGTTAGCTGATTTGCATATAAGCCAGCCTAATATGCTGAGCCAGTTCACTGGTTCGTTTTAGGCCAGTATTACCCTCTCCAACCTGCTGCTCTGTAGCATGGCCAAAGATCAGGGGTGATAGGAGATTCAGTCCAACAAAATCTGGAGCCCATAACCAATATCCTGGCTGTGGTATCCTTTATACAGAAGCTGGTAGGGACTGAACCTGGAACTTTCTACATCCATGGCAGGAGCTCTATCACTGAACAACAACCTGACCCCTAGCTTTCAACTCTTCCCTGTTGGGTGAAAATCTGATGGTGCACAGCATACCAGCTACACCTGTTGAAATTCCCTTTTCTACGCAGTTATTACGGGGCGTAGGAGCCCTGCCCTCTCCCCACCTCCCACCTGACCACCCTATTTCTACCTCACCCTCCGAACTTCCCAGCACAACTTACAAGGTCACATTCACACCATTCATTTAAAGCATACTGCTTTTGTCAAAGAATCCTGCAAACTGCTTCTTTGGGGGATGCTGTGTGTTTTAAGTCCATGGTGCAGATGTGAGCAAAGAAACAAATTACAATGTGCACCATTAAAACATAGAAATAACTTCCTAAAAGCTATGGCTGTCCCAATGTGTTCCTCTGACAGATGAACCACGTAAATTGCCTTCCATTCAATATAGGGAAGCCAGTTGGGATGGCAATCTCATTTCAGCACCAGCAATGGGACAGCACCCCTGAATCTTGCTTAAGGAGATGCTGAGCACCCATAGCTCTGTCTTCCAACACCTTGCAGCTGAAAAGTGTTTGGGGTTGCCTTTAAATGTGTACTTAATCAAATTTCTCCCCCATCCTTACCCACTAATGATATCTTGGCGGGGTATAGGGGTGAGAATTAAATTACATGGAATCTGGATACAGAGTGGTGGGGTTTTTAACAGTGTTTTTATTTTTAAAAATATTTCTTGAGATATGTCTTTGTAATGGGGAAAAAAGAAGCCAGCTAAGCTCATGCTATAACAGATTTGCTCTTCTCAAGCATCCCTGAGGTTTTACCTTAGTATCCCTGAATTATCTTAATATTACAAAGTTAGAACTGCTACATGCTATTGAAGACTATCTCTGCATGGATCACAGAAAAGGCAATGAAGAATGTACGAATCAATAGACACATGTTGGACTTCACTTTGGTGGGGTGGTGGAATGGAACTAGCTCTTGATATTGTTGTTGTGGTGGTGGTGGTGGTGGTGATGTTGCTGATCCCTGCAACATTCCTACCTCTCCAAAAGTTCATAGGTGCAATCTTTGGGTGCAATCATATTTATTCTTGAGTGTATATTGCCCCCACCTGCCTTTTCTCAGCCCCCTGTTTCAATCCCGGAGGCTGGCAATAAGCAACTAATATGAAAAATAAAACAACCTTTCTCTAACCTTTCTGACCAGAAAGTAGACCGTGCACTCTAGTGAGCTTTGTTTCAAATCCATGCCTCACACAAAAACAGAAGAAGAGTGAAGTGAGCGCCCTTGGAGGCCAACTGGTCCAAACCTCAACTCAGCATAGGAACTACAGTATAGAATGCAGCTGCAACATCCCTGGCAAATGGCTGCTTGGTCTCTGCTTAAATACCTTCAGCAAAGACCCCCCCACACACCACAGCCCTTACTGTTAAGATGTTTCTCCCACTTCCAACATCTTGCTGCACTAGCTGATGACACATTTCTGGACCCAATTCAAAGCATGCCAATAACCTACAAAGCCTTACATAGATTGGGACTCTAATACTTGCTGGAACACCTCTCTTGTCATGAACCTGCCTGCCCCTTATTATTATATTTACATTCCTACCTTTTTCTCCAAGGAGCTCAAGGTGGTGTACACAAATCTCTCATCATCATCATCATCATCATCATCATCATTTATTAAATTTATATTTAATATATATCCCTCTTCATTTTATCTTCACAACAACCCTGTGGGACAGGTTAGGTTGAGAGGCAATGACTGGTCCAGTGGACTTCATGACTGAGTGGGGATTTGAACCCTGATTTTCCAGATCCTAATCCAACACTCTAGATACTAAACCATGCCAGCTCTCCCCCTTACCATGCAATTAGAATTGGAGGCCCTATTTTGAGTCCTTCCTCCAAGAGAGGCTCAGAGGGCCATGATAATGCGAGAAGGCCTTTTTGGTAGTGGCCTTCCATCTTTTCAGTGTTCTCCCCAGCAAGCCCCACCTAGCACGGACATTGACACCCACTGCCAGGTTAAGATGTTCCTGTACTTCCAAGTCTTTGAAGGGATAGGTTGTCCATTTCTTAAAATATACTGTATATATATATATTGGCCTTTTACTAATTGACTGTTCCTGATGGTTTTGTGTCTTTGTGGGAGTGGGCTGCTTTTTTATTTTATCAGTACTGTTCTCCCCACTATCTGAATATTTTGAGTCTGTTGTAACATGCCTTGGAATATATATATTTGCTGATGCTTCTGAGGATGATCTGTTTTGTGGGTAAACGTTTTCACCCTGCCTTCTTGTCTTCAAGAAGCAGCTCAGAAAGTCACCATGCAAAAATGAAATAGAATAACTCTTTTTTAAAAAGCACAACCCCAAACCAAATCAGCACCAAATCAGTGAATTCCCTGTACTGGTGATTTGGTGATATGTGGTGGGAGGCATCTGATTCTTCAAGGGAAGAGTCTTGACTATGGTCCTATAGGTCATGGTGACCTAGGGAGGTGGGGTGGGGTTCCTCAGGGACTTCTGCCCAACAGCCTCAGGTGCAATGGTCTCTCTATCTTCAGTAGTCATCTCATTACCCTGAACCTGCTCCTGCAGCCTCCAACACCATGTTTGGATCCCTGTTAAATGTATCATTACAGGTCACAGACAAGCAGATACCTTTTTCTTCTTTGGCGATCACTCGTAGCCGAGTAAGATTGTCTTCTATAAACACAGTTTTAACAGAGAGTCCGTAAGTGACCGTGGAGGCCAGTTCTGGATCAACATATCCTTCCACAGTGGGGACATAGGTTTCCGGGCTGGAGTTGATCACGGTGAGGGTTTGCCAAGTGTGCCTTCCTCTTAGCACATTTTCCCCTTTCGTTCTGAGTTTGAGCTCGTAAACAAGGGCCACAGGAAGACCACAGTGGTCATGGATGGGTTACAGGTCAAACACAAGGCGATAAGTTGCTTGAACCGACTTGGCTTGGCTGCCAGGATTATTATAGGGCCTAGTGTGGCCAGATGGGCTTGTTGAGTCAGCAACTGACTCTGTACAAGCTGGAACTACAGCCTAGAGGGTGCCATTGATACATAAGGCCTATTCTGCCTGGCCTTTTGAGAAAACTAGAGCACTAGTGGTTTACAGAGAGTCTTATGAAAATAAATGAAAACATAGTGGTACAGATGGCATGGCACTAGTGCCTAACTCATGGAGGTCCCAGTGTGTGAGACCACCCTGGTGCCTTTTGTCACCTGTATGGTCATTTTTACATTTCCATCAAGTACTCAAGGTAGTGCTTCTCATGTTTGTCTTTTGATTGGATGATGCTATAGCTTGATGGAGTCCTTCATTTTAACTTTAAGTGCATTGTGTTTGGTTTATGCTGTGTGTGTGTGTGTTTGTGTGTGTGTGTGTATGTGTGCTCCTTCTAATAATATACATCTACCATCTCCAAGGTACACAGGGGACAGTTAAATCTAATAAGTTAATCTTGACTCCTGGAAATGAGATTAAATTTTCAAATAAAGGTATGATCTGACAGCTAAGGCATAAATCTTTTATTTAAAATAGAAAAATAAACCCATTCAAATGCAATCAGAGAAGACAGATGCAGATAAAAACAAGCTGCGATGGGCTATAGTACATAAATTGGTTAGGGCTGCATGATGGATAAAAAAGGTGACCTTAAAGTGTTCCACAACCATCAGCTAAAAGGGGATTTGCATATATCTGAATGTTTGCTTGTTATCCAAGATGGTGAGAAAGTTTGGTGGAGATAGAAGTGTTAAAGTATAAGGGATAAGTTTGCAACCATCTCTCAAAACAACTAGAAGCTAAACTGTTACGGCCAGTGTAGCCAGATGTAGTCAAAACACTCAACAACCAAGTACATCAGATAATACAGTCCCATCTGAATAGGCCTGAAGGTAAAATATTGTCCTTCCCTTTAAGCAAAGTCTAGGTCTGTGGTGGCTGATCCTCATTGAGACTGGTAGTGTGGAAGGCAGGAGGACTAACAGTAGGTGGAGCCAGAGAGCCAATGACAGGCATAGAACCCTCTGACTGGTTGCAAGCAAAAAGGTAGGCAGGTGGGGACTGCCTGTGGGCAGACTGAGGTTGGTGGGGCAGTGCCCCATTCGCTGTAGTGGACCAGCATCCACTGGCCAAGATGAAATTTCTTAGAAGAGGTATTTCCTAGAAAATTTCTGAGAATTTTATTTGTCTCGTCTCTTCTGAAGCAGAGGGCTATTTTGCTGAATATTCTCCTTCACTTGTTTTGTGGTGGCAGAAACACTGCATTCATTTGGAACAATGCCCTTGGAATTCTACTCTTGCCACATTCATACTATACATTGAAAGCACTATGATACCACTTTAAGCAGTCATGGTTTCCCCCAAAGAATCCTGGGAGCTGTAGTTTGTTAAGAGTACTGAGAGTTGTTAGGAGACCCCTTTACCTCTCACAGAGCTACACTTCCCAGAGTGGTTCAACAATAAATCCCTTTTCCCAGGGAACTCTGGAAATTGTAGCTCTGTGGGGTTTTTTTTTGGGGGGGTAAAGTTTATTCTTATAATTTCATTGTATAAAGTGTAGCTCTGTAAATTTGACATGTTGTTTAACATGTAATTTTATTTTTAGGATGTATATTTCAAAACTGCTGATTTTATTTTGAAAATGTTTAGGCTACCTTGTTTTTAGCATATAATTTTATTGGTAATTTTAATGTAGATTTTATGTAAAGCACTGGGAGGTTTTAATGATTACGTTGAATAGAAACTTAATAGATAGATGGCTTTAGGGACACAAATGGCATGAGTTAGAGACTTTGCTGTGGTGACATCCTGACTACTGACCATTCACCCTTCATAGTTATGACTGATGCCAACACTGATATCATTTTAGTGCCTGGTCGAAACCTTTTTCACCTCTGACTCAGTAAGGACTAGAAAACCTAAAACAAAAACAAAAACTTGATAATCTTAAAGAACTAGAAAGGGTTCCTGCTCCTCATGAAGTTGTCTCAGCAGTTGCACACAGCTCATGGACCTTGCATTGTCCACTTCAGGGATAAAGCCAGTATCGTGGAGATCTCTTGGGGCAATAAATGATAATCAGCCATGCAATGGTGGATAATAAACATGCCATTGTGAGTTTGAGAAGCAAAAGCTCTGAATGAAAAGTGGTCCTCTGATTGACATATTTTGACCAATATGGCTTCATTGGGGTCACAAAGATTTATGCAGTCAGGCCAGCTTAGCCTATTAAGAATTCTCCACTGAGCAGAAGTTGTTAAATTGCATCGCCTGAAAACACACATCATTTCAGCGTGTGGCCATCATTCTTTGCTCGACTATCTTTGCTGTTTCAGCCAGCAGACAGATCGCCCTCCGTGCTTGGCAAATGACCAATTGCTCCCTGAGTGTTGCCACTAAGAAGTGACTATTGATTCTTTCGCATCCCTCATAACCAAATCCTCTCATTTGTTTTCAGACTTTTGTCTTCTCAACCCCACGTTTGTTGCTGTTGCTAACCATTGGCCTTTTCTCATGCTCCACGGCAACTAACTAACCATACATGGGTGTAACATTAAAAGCTACCACCCACCGAGTCAGACACTTGTTTATCTAGCTCAGTGTGTTTTACACCATGGGTGACCAGCTTGGCACCTGTGAAGGCTTTCACTGGGGCCCCTGAGCAGGTGCTCCAGACCCTGAGCTTTTTTATATACAGTGGTACCTCGGATTAAGTACCTAATTCGTTCTGGAGGTCCGTTCTTAACCTGAAACTGTTCTTAACCTGAAGCACCACTTTATCTAAAGGGATCTCCTGCTGCCGCCGCGCTGCTGGAGCATGATTTCTGTTCTCATCCTGAAGCAAAGTTCTTAACCCGAGGTAATATGTCTGGATTAGTGGAGTCTGTAACCTGAAGCATACGTAACTTGAAGCGTATGTAACCCGAGGTACCACTGTATAAAGAAGCAAGACTCTAGTCCTCCTAGAAAGGAAGTTGTGGGGCAAAATGTGCAGGTACCTTATAAATAATGTCTGTGAAATGAAAGTGAGTGTGGTGTGACCACCTTGCATATTTTCCCTGGTACCAAGGAATGCTCTCAGTTGGTATTAGATTTTGACAAAATCAATGTGGGTGGGGTGTTGTTGTTGTTTAGCATGTATGTAAAATCAGGACCAGCAGGACCTATCTGCCTCCCATAATAAGCATAAGATTGTTGGGGATGTCTCTCCATTTTTGTGTTATGTCTCCTCCCCACAGCAGCTGTTTTGTGTCCATAGCCCCGCCCCCCTCATTCTCTCAAATTGTGCCCTCTGGTCTACAAAAGTTGGCAACCCTGTTTGACACAGACCAGCAGTGGTGTTCTACGTCCTACAGGATACTTTCCCAGCCCTACATAAAGATGCTGGGAGTTAGATCTGGTACCTTTCACATGCAGCACAGATGCTCTATGAATGAGCTCTTCCACAAGGCCCTTCCCAGAAGCCTTAGCATTTATCTGGAATAAGATTCTACACATTGGAACAGCCAAGAGATTGAAAGTAAGACGAGATAAAAGAAAGGACTTTTTTCCGCACAGCACATAGTTGAGCTGTGGAACATGCTCCCACTGGAGGCAAGTGATGACCACCAACTTGGATGGCTTGGGAAGAGGACTAGACAAATTCATGGAGGACAAGACTATCAGAGGCTACTATCTCGCTGCATTCTGCCTCCACTGCCAGAGGCATTATGCTGAGAATCACAAGTGGGGAGAGTGCTGTACTCATGTCCACCTTGCAGGCTCCCTACAGGCATCTGGTTGGCCGCTGTGCAAACAGGATGCTGGACTAGATGGGCCATTGCCATGATCCTGCAGGCCTGTCTTATGTTCTTATGAGCTTTAAAACAAAGAGCATAGAAAGTTGTCTTATACCAAGCCGGTGCTTGGGTTCATCTACAGTTCAGCATTGTCTGCACTGACGGACATCTCCAGGTTTTCAGTCTGGAGTGCTCCCTCCATCTCCAGTTCTACCTGGAGGAACCAGGGGTTGAACCTGTGACCTTTCGCATGCAAAGCCTGTGTTCCACCAATAGACACATTTTTGCTACAGCACTTTCACAATGTGAAATGTGAATGTCGTATCTCTAATGCACCTTGTGATTCACCAGCCCACCAGCTACCTATGATCACCCACCAGGAGGCCAGGCAAACTTCCCATTCTGCCCTCAGTGCTAATGACACTCACAAACGTCTTGGGCAAAATGGATGGATGACAGGAGAGCTTCTGCAAGTGTACTTTTGCAGCTATAAGGGTGCAATTCTTTAAAATCACCTCTTTGTACTGTTCGTTTCTCGAAAGGTTATAATTTGTCTGAGTCATTGATTAGTGACAAATGGCATCTTTCGAGAAGTATTCTTAACCTTTGGGGATATTTTTGCTTTGAAGGTCAGCTTGTTTGTTTGTTTTTGTGTGTGTGTGTGTGTGGTTTTTTTTAAGGCTCACCTTTGCAATGGCAGGCCTGTTATAATTTGGTAACTCTTTCTCAGTTTGCAGTGCTTCCATAACATCAGGGAATTGCCTAGCATGAGAACCACAAAAACAAAGGAGGATCCACCCCCCTCTTCAGAACTTCCAAAGGAATAAAATATAAATTTAATAGATTATAAGAACTGTGCGTGATCTTTGTCTCTTCGCTAAGCTACAATTCTCAGAGTTCCCTGTGAAGAGGGACTGATTGCTAAAGCACTCTGAGAACTGTAGATCTGGGAAGGAAATTGGGTTTCCCTAACTTAGGCACCCCCAAAGTCGGCCCTCCATATGTTTTGGGACTACAACTCCCATCATCCCTAGCTAACAGGACCAGTGGTCAGGGATGATGCGAATTGTAGTCCCAAAACATCTGGAGGGCCGACTTTGGGGATGCCTGCCCTAACAATTGTCTGCACTCTTAACAAACTGCAGCTTCCATAATTCTTTGGGGTGAGAGGAAACCATGATTGTTTAAAGTGGTGTCATCATTCGTTAAATGTCTGATGTGAATGTGACCTAAACTAAACTAACTTAAGACCATTTATTTCAGTTGGTTTACTGGGTATGGCTTAGTTGCATCAGTCTGTCTCTCTATGATTTGTTGAGTCCAGTTGTTTGCAATAGATACAACATGCATTCTCCATTAATATGAAGTGAAAGGTGCTTTCTTTCTGCCTGCAGAAGAACAGCCAGCAGTGGGAATCAACCTGCTGTAGGGAAAATTGAGCTGGAAGGCCTTGTCCAAAAGAGAGAGAATATAAGTTCATGAGTAATGGTAACAGAAGGAAAGCCACCCACTCCATTGCTTCCATAAGCACCTGCTGACCTTGGCTGTGTGGAGCAGGGGGATTTGACAAGAGGTTGGTGGGTTGTGCACGAGGGGAGGACAGCAGTAGGGTGCTTTAGATCATCATGATCAAACATGGGACCTTCAACAAAGTCCCGCAGAGTGCCATTTCTCCTAAAAGGAGTGTTCAGAGTTAATAACATAAGAAGAACCCTGCTGGATCAGAGCAAACACATATCTAACCCAGCATTCTGTTTCTCACAGTGGCTGACCAGAGGCTTCTGGGAAGTCCGCAAGAAGGACACTAGAGTTCCAGCTCAGGGTGGATGGATCTGCCCATTTCAGTTTTTCATAATTCAAGTGTCTAGTTCAGTTTTCCAAACTTCTGCATCAATTTTGCAATCCTACCCCCCCCCCAAGTACTTGTGAAAATCCATCAGGATTTTAGTGTCCCTTTCTCCCAGTAGACACATTTTTGCATGCAATGTTTTCTAATACACACATATTTGCAAGCAGATTTCCTTGATATAATGCATTTTTGCATATGTAAAATATAAGCATTTGATTTTGCACGTTTTTTCCAAATATATGCCATTTTCTACAAATTTGGAGAACAGCATTACCAAAATTGGAGAAGTGTGAATTCCTTAGGAAAGCTGTGTTTTGGTTCACTTACTGCTTCCAAAAGTGCAAATTAGGTTGGATCACATTACATTTCAAACTGAATCAAATTTATCTCCCATCCCTCGTTCAAGCCAACCGTTCCCTCCAAGCAAGTCATTCCATTACTTCTCCTTCCTTGTCACCATCTTGTTTCCAACTCTCTGTCTATATTCCAAGGCTATTGAGCATGCTCAGTCCTCATTGGGCTGCCTTTGAGTCATTTTTTTTAAAAAAGAAATTAGTACATCTGCAAGCTTGGTTCCTCCAAGTTTGGTGATATTTCCCTCTTGTTTCATAGTGATTGTGTCCTGGCTCCAATCCTGGGAGGAACCACAACACCTCTCCCTCTCTCTTACATTTACACACACGCACAGTGCATCATATTCAGATGACTCCCAATCATAATCATAATAATTTATTATTTATATGCCACCCATCCGATTGGTTTGCCTCAGCTACTCTGGGTGGCTTCCAACAATTTGTAAAATACGGTAAATTATTAAACGTTAAAAACTTCATTATACAGGACTGCCTTCAAGATGCCTTTTAAATTGTGGGGGCGGGGGCAGTTTGTACTTGGAAGGAGTAATTTTACCTGGAAAATCAACCCCTGTTAGTTCTTCTCAGCCATAAATCAGCTTTAAAGGAATCTACACAAAGTGCTTATGTATTCAGAAATTGTCAGTGAGCACCTTTAAGATCCCAATATAAGTATCAGAAGTCCCTCATGTATATATAGTATCCTTTTAATAAACCAACATTTTACTTTAAAGTTCATCCTATATTTAGTGTTGATGTCCAGTTCACGCCTAAGCCTACTATATATTATACTAGGAGGTTTTGTGAGCATTCTGAGTGAATTGGTGGCAGTAGAAAATTAAAGAGGCACAGAGAGCTAAACTGGGTCCTTTATATAAGTAAGGTTGAGGGAAACCAGTATCACTGAAACTGCTTGACACACAAGCCCCTTGATCTATTTGTCTGTAACTTGGCAGGCTTTATCAAGTCTGAAGTACCGGTACTAGTATGCCTACAAATTTCACCCACTTCTGCCAAAAGAGGGGGAAAGTTAAAAAAGAAACCCTACAGGGATATTTTGGGGAATGAGTGTAGGGGATAAAGCAGAGTCAGCAGACCCCAAGCTGAATTTGGCAGGCTAAAAAACACCTTAGACTGAGGCGGGATGTTTTTCTAAAATGCCAAATCAGGATCTGAATGAAACTGTGTCAGTATATATCCCTACTTGCCACTTGAACCTGCTATTAGATGGAGTTATTATGCTTTAGGAGTGCCCATATTGCAGTCTAAGTCACAGGATTTACACACCAATGATCTGATTCAAGTTTCCATAAGGCAGTCTCAGACAATCACTAGTGAGTTTGCAGCTGGAGCAAAAGTTGAACCTGGGACATTGCAGCTCATATTCTTAGCCACTAAACAACATCAGATCTCTCTTGCTAGACCAGTGCAGACACATTGGTTCAAGACAAAACACATGCAGAAAATTAGCTTTTTATTCCAGCCCCTCAATTTGTTAACATTCCCTTGATTTGACAGCTGGAATAGATGAATGTCATTCTTGACCTTTTCAGGGTTTTACAGCTTCTTCACTCTGCAGATTCAGATTTTGCTGCAGCTGCGGCCCAGGAATGAACTTTAGCAATACTTTCCTTCTGCCGCTTACAAAGAAGAAGAAAAAGTATTACCAACAATTAAATACTTTGAACAACAAGAAGATATCATTTCATGAGGGCTTAAAACTATTGACTAACTGTTAGCAATTAAAAATGGAGGGCATTTCCTGGCAGTTTTCATAGAGCCGGACTGAATAATCAGACATTAGGACTCCAGATTTTCTTTGTGATTTATGGTGATGGGAGGATGCACATAATGGCCAGAACTACACTTATCTTGGCTAGAAGTTGCTTTCTGGAAGACCTTTATATAATGCTAGAGGGTCAAAGCCCACTTGGTTTGTTGTCTGCGGAGTTTTGGTGCATTTAATGCAGCCTCGCCTAGCTGGTTGCCCTCCAGATGTTCTTGGACTGCAACTTCCATCATTCCTGAACACTGGCCAATCTGGCTGGGGCTGATGGATATTGTAATCCATGATATCTGGAGGCAACCAGGTTGGGGAAGGTTGATGTAATGCAAGGTTTCCAAATTTTGGGTCTCCAGCTGTTTTTGGACTACAATTCCCACCATTCCTGACCACTGGCCAAGCTGGTTGGGGATGATGGGAGTTGTAGGCCAAAAACAGCTGGAGACTCAGGTTTGGGATACCCTGATTTGATGCAAAGGAGGCTTAATTACTCAAAACAGTATTGCCTGGCCAGGCCAAGACCATCATTAAAGGATAGTTGACCAACTGTGGTAGATCCTAATGCCTGTGGATCTAGAGTGACCACTTGTGTGATGATCCAAAAAGAGGAAACACGAGAGACAGAGAAAAAATGAAAAAACAAAAGAGGACACAGATTCGTTTTGTATTTCTATTTGCATATTTATTAAAAAGCAAATTTAGCAATAATTATTATGCTTCGAACAAATACATATCACCTTAGTGGGGAAGTCTGCAACCAGGTTTACCTGTTTACCTGCCCATTCTGCTGTCCAGGTGCTAATTTCAAGGCCCCAGCAGGTGGCTATTACTAAGCTTCCCATCTGCCACTCCGTTCCTTGAGGAGCAAAGAATTCCCCATGTGAGACAGTGTCTTCTTTGACAATAGGGGCTGCAGGGGAAGGGCAGTTGTGCACACATGACCACCTGGCAGTGAAGTCAATGCTGC
The DNA here is from genome assembly GCF_965112155.1 of Podarcis liolepis. Classification (NCBI taxonomy): domain Eukaryota; kingdom Metazoa; phylum Chordata; class Lepidosauria; order Squamata; family Lacertidae; genus Podarcis; species Podarcis liolepis. The sequence goes on along the minus strand of NC_139561.1, from coordinate 35,829,284 downwards.
TTAGTGAAAGGGAGGCGGGGATGTTGGTGCTACATAGGCAGGCAGGGAGAGCCAATCTGGTTCATCTGCTGCCTGCCTACTCAGTACGGATAATCCCACACTGCCCTTCTTCTCTCCCACTCAGTAAATGGTAGGGACTTGGCCAGGTGTATGGCAGCGTACCTCCCTGCCAACTGCAGTTGTTCTTTACTTAAGAATGTTATTAGACATACAAAAACAGATTGATTTCAATAGGATTAAGTGTCCTAATTTTGGATAGAAACAACAACATCTTCAGAACATTTGCAGCATCAGTCCATAGGTCCATCTGCTCAAGCATTCTGTGTTCACAATATCCAGCCAGATGCTTAAAGTTAGCAGTACATGAGTTGCAAGAGCACTTTCTCCATTTTTTGATTCCCAGAAGCTGGTATTCAGAGAGACATACTGTCTCCAACACCGGAGGTAGAGCTATCATGATTAGTAGCGACTGATAGCCTTCTCCTGCAGGAATATGTCTAATCCTCCTTTAATAATCCATCCAAGTTTTCGCCAACAACCTGAAAACAAATGAGGTGCCGTACAAAATTGTAGTCAGGGTAGACCACTGACTGAGTGGACCACTGATTAATCTGAAACATGTCTCATTTGTACAAGTAAAGCTCCTCAAAGCAACCTGTCGTGACCCCCTTTTTCTAAAAGATGAATATTAAAAATGCAATTAAAGTCCCCCCTCCAGTCTTCAGCTGGTGTAAATTAGCATCACTTTAATATCTTAAGAGTGTAACAATGCTAATTTCCTGCACCTGTTCCTATCTGAAACACAACAAACGAGGCATTAGGAGACTGTTCTGTGTAATAAAATAAAATTGCACTATATTCAGGAGGGGGGGGAAGCGCCTTTGAATATATTGACATATTTAAGGACAACATATTCGAGAAAGGATGTTATTGTCTTGTAATTTGCAAGCTAACGTTGATCTTTTCCAGCAAGAAGAGAGGAATTATTTTTTTAAAAAAGAATGATGTAGTTCAACCTGCAAGTGTTTTGACAGGTGTCTGCATTCCCTTTTGCTTCCAGTTTGGAGTCTATCTTCCATTAAAAGAATTAACACCTCTTGTTGCATGGGAGAGCTCTCTCTGATGCTAGGCAGCAAAACGTGAGTACAAGCGGCTGCCCTTACTTGCCTTGTGTCAAAAGGGTAGCCCAACCCTCCTTCTGTCTGCTGCATGGAATGCCACTTGCCTGTGTGTTGGGCCATATGAAAATGCTCATGAAATGCATTGCTATTCTAGCATCAACTTCTCATAATGGGCTCCTGCGGCCATTCTCCCATCTTTGGTGAGAAAGCCCTCGGGTTCCATTATTCTGGTCTCAAGCGTATCAAGAAATATCTAAAATAATTAAATGACCTGTTCAGGCCTCCCCAAAACTGGCATTAGTGAATATGTGGACTGATAACATGAAAACATATCTCTCTAAACAATTTTGGACACAGAGTTAGCTGCAGCTGGGATTTCAATAGCTCAGCAATGGAAAACCTTGAAAAGTCTACATTTGTCTTTGTAGTATATGAATTTATGGACTTTGGCTATTGTGGAACAAATGACACATGAACTGTGGGTCTCCAGAGGGATGGAGGACCCAGACCGCTTTTATATCATCTGGTGGCATTTTATATCTTATGCTTCAGACCTAGATGCCCAACATTCACCGTTCATGCCAGCTTGGCAAATATGGATGTCTTTATTGGTATGATACAATTTCTTCCTTTTATTATTTATTGTTTGTTTCCTTTGTATATAGTATGATGTAATGCCCTGCAACTTCTCATGGTATACACATTTTAATACAATTTGTCTAATATGCACATTTTTGCAAATTTATTATTATTATTATTATTATTATTATTATTATTATTATTATTATATTTATTGCCTGTCCTACACCAGCTGGTCCCAGGGTGGGCTACAACAATTTAAAATTCAGAATTTAAAACAGTTCAAACAGATTGCAGTCACAGGAACAGGATGGCCCCTAAAAAACACACATCTCAAAGGGCAGAGGAAAGTGGCGAGTCTTCAGCATTCACCAAAAGCTGTACAATGAAGGTACCAAATGCATCTCTGTGGGGAGGGAATTCTACGATGTAGGGTCTGCCACAAAGAAATGCCCTCTCCTGTGCCTCCACCATCCCCAAACTTCTGAGGGTGGTGGAACTACAAAGAGGTCCCTCTCTGCTGATCTTAACATCTGGGAGGGTCTATAATGCATTTTTGCATGTTATTTTCACTAATATATACATTCATGTGGACACTTCCCCTTATGATATGTATTTCTGTATGCATTACTAGGGACGCGGGTGGCGCTGTGGGTTAAACCACAGAGCCTAGGACTTGCCGATCAGAAGGTCGGTGGTTCGAATCCCCGCCACGGGGTGAGCTCCCGTTGCTCAGTCCCTGTACCTGCCAACCTAGCAGTTAGAAAGCATGTCAAAGTGCAAGTAGATAAATAGGTACCACTCTGGCGGGAAGGTAAACAGCGTTTCCATGTGCTGCTCTAGTTCGCCAGAAGCAGCTTAGTCATGCTGGCCACATGACCCGGAAACTGTATGCCAGCTCCCTTGGCCAATAAAGCGAGATGAGCGCCGCAATCCCAGAGTCGGTCACAACCGGACCTAATGGTCAGGGGTCCCTTTACCTTTACCTTTATGCATTACTAAGCTGGAGGTCTACACTGGAAATTCAAAGGAGCATGGATTTCAAAAGAAGGCTGTGTTCTGTTTTGCATCTTGTTTCAGAAAGTGTGGATTAGGCAAGCTCACTGTTAAATGTGAGATGGATTGGATTTCTCCACCATCCCTAATGATGTTAATCATGTGGGAGTAAAATAGCCTATTCCTTAGATACTGGTGTTTAACTCCATCTGTCCATATAAATATATCTATAAGCAATGGAGGACCACACTGCCTAATGAAGGCTCTGATGCTTTAACTGAAATGTTCGGCAGCTAAACAAGATCTCGTGTCACAGAAACAACAGTTTATTTAGGGATTTGCTACCCTGGTTGGGCGTAATGATTCAGAAAGCCTTCCATTTAAAAAACGAATCTCTCTAGCATCTCAGCTGGCTAAAGAGCAAACTTCCAGCAAGGTTTTTCGTGGAAACAGAAACGTTATCTACTCCCACTGTAGGGCATATTGGGATCGAGCTTTTATTGTTCTGACAGGGAAAATAGCTCCTGCAATATGACAGCTCAATGAGCCTGGTGGAATTTAGTAAGTCAGTTTAGATGCAGCTCTGTCCTTCTCTGCCCCCCCACCAATAGAGTGGCAGTGGGAGAGGACTCTGCTGAACACCAGAGGGAAAGCATTTGGTTCAAAAAGAAAGGATGCTAACAAATTGCTGTTGAATGGTTGCAGATGCTATAAAATAGGATGCAAAGCAACCCATCTTCAAACATGTTTTTTTTTTTTTAAAAAAAAAGCCATTTCTACAGAATGAACATAAGAAAAGCCTGTTGGATCAGGCCAGTGGTCCATCTCATCCTGTTCTCATAGTGGTTTACCAAAATGCAGGGACGCGAGTGGCGCTGTGGTCCAAACCACTGAGTCTAAGGCTTGCCGATTGAAAGGTCGGCGGTTCGAATCCCCGCAACGGGGTGATCTCCCGTTGCTCTGTCCCAGCTCCTGCCAACCTAGCAGTTTGAAAGCACTCTAGTGCAAGTAGATAAATAGGTACTGCTGGGGTGGGAAGGTAAATGGCATTTCCGTGCACTCTGGTTTCTGTCACGATGTTCTGTTGCACCAGAAACGGTTTAGTCAAGCTGGCCACATGACCTGGAAAGCTGTCTGTGGACAAACGCCAGCTCCCATGGCCTGAGATGAGCACTGCAACCGTATAGTCGCCTTTGACTGGACTTACCCATCCAGGGGTCCTTTACCTTTTTTAAAAAACAACACCAAGATACCCATGAGAAGCCCCAAAACAGGACCTAGGCACAACAACAGCACTCGCCACACATGTGATTCCCAGCAACTGGCGTCCAGAGGCTTGTAACCTCTGGCAGTGAAAGTAGAAGATAGCCATTGTGGCTAGTAGCCACTGAGCATTCAGTCATGGGTGCCCACAGGATTTCCTGGGCCCAGTTCACTCCATTGGGATTGGGATCTCTGCTCCACTCACAAAAGTTCTAACCCATTTTTTTAAAGCGATCCAGTTTGGTGGCCATCACTGCCTCCTGTGGGAACAAGTTTATGCCACAGTTTATGTGCTGTGTGAGGAAGGACTTCCTTTTGTCTGTTCTGGATCTTCCAACATTCAGCTTCTTCTGAGATTATTCTTGCTGTCTACAGCATTCATAAGCACTTATTCTTTCTTTCTTTCTTTCTTTCTTTCTTTCTTTCTTTCTTTCTTTCTTTCTTTCTTTCTCTCTCTCTCTCTCTCTCTCTCTCTCTCTCTCTCTCTCTCTCTCTCTCTCTCGACCAGGTAACATTTTTAGTTACTTAAATGTTTTAAATTGGGTCAAGGCAGCAATCCTCTACCCATTTTCTCGGGAGTAAGTCCCATTAAACTAATTGGGACTTACTTCTGAGTAGACATGCATAGGCTTCCACTGAAACCAAAACAATGCCTCATTGAGAGCCAGCGTGGTGTAGTGGTTAAGAGCGGTGGACTCGTAATCTGGTGAACCGGGTTTGATTCCCTGCTCCTCCACATGCAGCTGCTGGGTGACCTTGGGCTAGCCACACTTCTTTGAAGTCTCTCAGCCCCACTCACCTCACAGAGTGTTTGTTGTGGGGGAGGAAGGGAAAGGAGAATGTTAGCCACTTTGAGACTCCTTAGGGTAGTGATAAAGCGGGATATCTAATCCCAACTCCTCCTCCTCCTCCTCCTCCTCCTCCTCCTCCTCCTCCTCCTCTTCTTCTTCTTCATTTCACCGCTGCAGCTCTACTTAATATAGCTGTCTTTGTGCAGCAAAGGCTGCCCCATTAGAACAAATGGGGTGTTGCCCCATCAACCTCAGTATACCCTCAGTCAGTCTCAACCTTCCAGTGTTCTTATTTACAAGCAGTCCAGAGGTGGCACTGACTCCACTTTGTCTCAGGACTGCCCTTGTAGAACTCAGCAGGGAGAAAGATAGGGCTCAGAATTAGTTGACTCTGTCTGCCATTGGCCCGGGCTCCACCTAGTGCAGGGGTACCCAAAGTGGGCAGTAGCACCCCTTGGGGGTAGCGGGATTATCTAGTGGGGTGCTAAGAGGTAAGGGGGTACCGGGTGTGTGTGTAAATGACCACCAGACTTTGAAATGCTGGCATCACTGGATCAAGTTCATCTGTATTGTTGACTTAATTAAACCAAATAGTTTTCCTTCAATTTTGAATAAATTGTTACTGTTTCAAATGGTATCGTGTTATTTTCTTCCTTAGTGGTGTTGTGAAAACTGCTATTCTGAATTTTGTTTTTATAGGGCAATGGGCATTGGGGATGAGTTTATAGAACCAAGAGGGCAGTGGCCGGAAAAAGTTCGAGAACCACTGATCTAGTGTATGGGCTCCTTGCCTCCCAACCTACCAGTCTCCAAAGGCTCCAATCAGTACAATCTCCTTGTGAAGCTCCCATCTGATATAACAAAAATTGAATTTCCAAGTGAATTGTACCTACTTTTTTGGTTTAAAATTCCCCCCTTTCTTCAAGAAATTTCAAAGCAGAGATAAGACTGGAGCATCTTCTCTTTCCCCCCTCTAAACAATGCTTCAAAATCTCCACATTCTTTTGTCACTGCTGATAGTTGCTAAGATCTAAAAATACGATGGGATATTTGCCACTTACATGATAAAAGTGAAGGTAAATAATGAAGACGTCTTCGAGACACCAGCTGAATGGCTTCTACCCTCAAAGATGTACATCAAACTCGATTTCAAAAGTGCACCAGCACAGTTGGATATTGTTTGTGGTAGAATCGCCATGCAGACTTCAGTCCACTGCAGTGTCCTTTCAATGCCATCTCAGCCATTTTGCTTCACCGCATTGAGAAGGATGGATTTAATTAGGTGGTGTACATTGTCCTCAACTTTTCTAAGCTAATGTCCATACAATGGATGGCTTCAAGGATCCACCTAGGCTTTTTAAGACTAGAAGATGTGTGGCGTGCATGGGTGCAGGCTCAGCGGATCCCCTCCCAATGGATTCCATCATATTTTGAGCACCTCCAGTTCCAATGACATGGTGGAAGCAAATATTCATGGACAACAAGGTTCTCCTGCAAAAGCAGATGTTACTGTTTGGGGGTGAATATAGGAGGAACCAAGGTGATGGGGATGCCATAAAGACCTTGGGGAAATGAAAAATTTGCCCCTCTGCCAATGAACCCCATTACCTGAAGGGTCATAGGTAGGGGTGGGCTTCTTCCTGCAAATAGACTTTTAGGAATACAGTGCAGATCTTTCCATTGACATGCATAGATTAAATGGGGGGGGAGATCTTTGATCCCCAAGAAATGTCACCATGCCAGTAAGGACCCTGCTTCCTCAAGCTCTGTTGGCAGGGAGAGGGCTTCTTCTCTCCCCACCATAGGCATAGCCAAGGTGGGGGCAGTTGCCTTCCTAAACCAAGTAAATAAATAAAACTACTTAACTAAATGACCAGTCACATCACAGATAGCTTGGTTCTTGCCCCCCAATTTTTGGGGACACACCACCTCTATACTCTATACTCCTCCCCTCTTGAACTCTAAGAGTTTCCTTACTCATTTATTGGGGGAAGGAATGAACCAGAGCTATGCATCTGATCTGAACAAATTCAGGATCCAAAACTGAATCAGGCTGATTTAGGCTACTCTGGAAAGAGTTTTGACTTTGAAGAGTTGTCCACTCTGTGACGTAACCAGACCTCCTTGTGGGCTTTCTGGAGACATCTAGTTAGCAACTGGTGATAATAGGATGTTGGGCCTTTGGTCTGATCCAGCAGGGCTCTTCTTGTTTATATTCTTAATATCCCACCTCCTGACATCACCAAATCCCATCTTTCGGAACACTGGGGACTTGCACAACTGGAAACTCATGCAGGGGACTTGGTCCATGCTGCAACACTGCTCCATCTTGAACAAAGTGGGGGCATGTTTTTACATATTTTCCAGCACTAATATAAGGAATGAGAGCCAAAACAATATCTTCTCCTGTACTGTCTGTTCTGTTGAGCACTAGTTGGTGGTGTTATTAAATCCTGCTAGTTCTGCAACTACGATCTTCTTTCAAAATAAATCAAGGTAAAATGAATTACACAGAAGGGAGGAGTTGTAGAAATGCTTACCTTTCCTTAAACACTTACAGGTCTTCTACACATAATGAATTGCAACCAGCACAGGGCATTGCGATTTTATTGTTTATTTATCCCTGTACAGACGCTTACCCTTGTAACATGTGGTGGAGATTTTGAGGGATTTAAATATAACCATGATTAGTCATGTTGAGGAGCAATCCTATGCTTGATAGGAAGGCAGCAGAAGCACCATAACACATTGCATTGTCCATGGGTAGAGAAATCCATCACTAGAGCCTTTCCTGGTTCTGCTGCTGTTGTTCACTGTTCCACCAATGGTGCAGCCAGAAATAGGCATGTATTGAGTGGGTGTCAGGAAGCTCATGCATCTATGAGTACCCAAACCCCCTTGCTCTCCCAAAACAAAGGAGGCATGGAAAATTCCCTTTCGTGATGTCCAGTCATCTTCCACCTGGCTGCATTTTTAGGACCCAGCTCATTTTTATTGTTTTAAATTGTGTTTTAATGCTGTAACATACCCTGGGACCTTAGGGTGAAGGGTAGGATATATATATATTCAAACTGGCAGGGAATATAAAGTGGTGTTAGTGCCCCAGTTTTGGAACTAGATGGAATTGCCCAGTGATGCAGTATATTTTCAGGTGCCTCATTTTGGCCAGGAGGGTGAATAGACAGTTGCAGAATTTAGAGCATTGCTGAGTGCCTAGAATATATATATTTTTTAGAATAGGTGATCTGCTCCTGCTCCCAACTTGCAAAAAACCTATACCTTGATCAGCTCATTTTTAAAGTTCATTCTCATAGCACCAGACACTTCTTTTTTATTTCTTTTTTAAGGGAGCTGAAGATTGTTAACTTGTGCAGCAGCTCTCTCTACCCCAGCCAAAATTATTACAACTTTTAATACATTGCATTTGGAAGGCAGATTTCCCCTGGTTAAACGCTTTGGAATTCATGTCCTTTTTAATTGCCTGGAATTCATGACGTTAGTGTGGAAAAGCAATAAACATATACAATCATAAAAACACATTTAGACACCCCAAGCAAAATCAATGGCATATTATTTTTCTTTATTATTCCTAGTGGAGCACAGATTGGTCTTCTTGCTTGAGTATTTATTTATACCAAAGAACTGCAGGAACACAAATGCTACACTTGGGATGATGCTAATGCTGGGATAGAGTGTGTAGGGGGGGGGACACATTCACCTCATCCTCCATTTTGCAATAAAACATAATAGTGTTTAGCTATAAACCTCGTAGCACAAAGGACAAAGTTGAAGGTCAAGTGGAGTCAGCAGAATGGATGGGATTCAGGTAGGTACTCAAGAAAAGACACAGGCTTGCACTGAAATCATCCTTACAAATAGCCATACGTGAAGATGAAGAATTAAAATTAACAGGAAACTCTCCTCCCTATTATTTTGTTTTCTGCAAGGTTTCTTGGAAATCTACATCCTGCACTGTTCCAAGACATTGGCATGCTTCTGAAAAATTCATGATGGGGTGGGTTGTTAAAAAAAATAAAATCTCACTCAATTCTTATTTTTGTCTGCCTCCTTTCTTTTGCACCTGATTAACAAAGAAGGACCCCTGCGCAGATGCAAGAGCCACAGCAAGGGCAGCTTCTCGCAGAGCCCAGCTCACAGCTTCGCACCGAAACAGCAAATGACATGGGAAAATGCCCACTTTTATCTCATGACGGCAACGCAGAGAGGCTGTGCGCAGGGCCGAGCCTGCCAAACAGCGAGGAGCAGGTCCTCGACAAAAGGAGACGTCAATCCAAATAAGTTTAGAGAGGAGCGGTGGGTCAGGCCTGCGATGTGCCCGCAGGCTGTTTTGTTGGGTCTGCAGCAGGGCTGAGTGAAAGGCAGCCTCCCTGATGGGCATTATCTGCCTGAAGGGGGATTATCTGCTTGCTCCTGAGCGCGAGACCATCAGATGGCCAAAGCACAGCCAGAGACTGGGATACGATTACTCCTCATGCTACATACACACTCTGGAAAGGAGCTCTAGGGGATTGCAGGGAGTGGTGAAGTCAGTATAATTGAAAGTATTTGAAGAGTAATTCACACATGCAAGATCAGATCCTTTCTTTCTAAATTAATTACTGTACGTCAAATGAAGAGCCGCTGATGGGATGTCTGCTGAAATTTGACAGCCCATTCAGGATCCCCAACAGACGTTGGAAACATTTATAAAACAGGGTTATATACAGCTCCTTGGCAGGACTCTTAATTCATGCCTGCAGCAGGCTTTCTCCTAGAGAGAGGAATGGTGGTGGCTAGAGGCTGGGTTGCATTTAAGGGGACATGGTGGGATGCTCTTTTCAGAGAAGCCCGCCAGGCTCCATGTTACTTTCGTCAGTTGGCCAAAACATGTTTCTTAAGGGAGGTCTCTGGGCGAGGGGGATGGGAAATGATGTTTGCCTGCCATTTGCCTTGGGTAGAATGGAGCCGTTTCCCTTTTTATAAGGCTGAGTTGTTATTAAATGGGTTGTTGGCTTACCCAGTTTACTATTGCATGTATTTTATTGTTAGCAACTCTAGAATCTCTTGAAAGGAAAATAGGAGGATGCTGATGACGACAACAAATATAGATTCACTGTGCCTGAATATACCACCATCACCACCTAGGGAAGACTCTGTTTCTTGCTGGTGCCCACTCACCAATACACCTAGAAGGAATGAACAGGGGGGTGATGGGCTGCTTGGCTCCAGACCAGAGGGCTACTGCTCAGGACGGAGGGATAGTCTGGCCCTTATAGCCCAGGAAGGTTGTAATGAATGGGTTGGGAACCCACGGTTCTCTAGATGTTGCAGGATACCAATTCCCATCAGCCCGATGATCATGATGATGGGAGTTGCAATTCAACAATTTCTAGAGTGAGCTTTGCCTACCTGGTGCCCATCAGAAATTTTGAGCTCCAAGTTGTAGTCCGAAACATCTGGAAGGCACCAGGTTGGTGAAGGCAGGTCTAGAGGAACAGGGGTTCTCAATCCCTGCTATGAATGGTTCAGGTGAAGTTAATAATCTAATGAGACAGGTTGTTTGCTGGCTAGGATCTGTCCATGGTCCTGAAGGACCTATCATGGACTGCCTGTGTTATCTGGTTCAAGGGCACCGGCTCTTCGACTGGACATGCAGTCCCTGCTCATTTCATGTCTGCTTCTATCTTGCCAAAACCTCTTTTCTCCCAAGCCATCTATGGTTCATGGGTCAGCCTCACCAGGACTGGACACCCTGTAGATCTGGAGAAGATACAGGAGAGGACAATGAAAACTTATGAGGAGGGTACAGCAGCTTCACCTGTATCCTATGTCCCCTGATCAAGAACGTATTTGCTTGAAATGCACCGTGACTTATTAAAAACAACATATTCAGTGCTCTTCCACCCACTGCTCAAACTTTTGATAACCATTGTAGTGTAGTTCGAAGTTCACTGGAAGAATCCATTGTTGGACTATTCAGGACAGAAAAAAGAAAGTACTTCAATACATAGTTAAACTATGGAACTCCCTCCCACAGGAGGCAGCAGTGGCCACTAACCTGGGTGCACAAATCCATGGTGGTAAAGGCTATGCATTGCTACTAGCAGTCCATGATCAGAGGCAGTAAAGCTTCTGAACATTAGATTCTGGAAACCACAGGAGAGAGTGCTGTTGTGCTAAGGTCCTGCTTGAGGACTTGGCACCTGGGTGGCCACTGTGAGAATAGGATGCTGGACTGGATGGGCCATTGGCTTGATCCAACAGGCTCTTCTTAGTGTAAGTGCTGGACTTGTACTGGGTAGACTAGGTGCAAATCCCTGCTCAAATGCAAAGCTTACTCCACCTACCTTACCTCACTGGGTTGTTGTGAAGACACTGCCCAAACTCTTTAGAAGAATGATGGGATTAATATAACTTTGTTCTTACCAGCATTTAGCCCTTATATACAGGCAGCAGTGACACTTGCTGTCCATTAAGCAACCACAACCAGTCCTGCCCTTTCTGGAATTAAGAGAAGCTTTCCAGCCCTAGGGTACAATGCCCATCCAATGGGAAGACCCAGTACTGTATGTCTTTTTCTTTTTATGGAATTCATCGGTGGTGTCCTACAGGCAGGGGGAACGGGAGTTAACAAGGTACATTGTGCAAGCTGATCTGCAGAACAAAGAAGTTGTTCAAATAACCAAGGCTTGATCCCAGGTGCACAATGAAAGTAAACTCAACCAATTTGCTCGGGGGCAATTTTTTATTTACACCATATATGTTTTGGCTCAGCAAATCCCACTCATGGCATCCTTAGTGCTTTTAGCAATCGTTCACTGCTGAAATGCCTCACCTCCTGATCCGCAGTCTGTTAATATAATGACAATATTAGGGATGGTTGGGTAGTTTCTTGCGCCACCTGAATGCAATTTTCCTTAGGGATGAAGTTTCTTACAAACCTTTTCCTACATCTCATCTAAAATTTGGTAGATTTGTCAATGGGTTGGACAAAACTGTTTCAGGGGCTGATTCCAACCTGCAGGAGACCAGTTGGCCAAAAGTGCCTTAGAGAAAGAGGAGAAATCCTGAGGGATCTAATGGAGCAACAGGCACGACTACCAAGGTTCTTTCAACCATGAAATCCACCACTGATGTTGCAGGCACTGGGTGATGAAACGTGTGTGAATCAGTCCTATGTCCTTTGCTTCCAGTACAGCAGGGATGGGGAACCTGTGGCCTTCCAGATGTTGTTCGACCTCAACTCTCATAATCCCTAACCATTGGCCATGCTGGCTAGGGATGGTGGGAGTCGGAGTTCCCATGACAACTGGAGAGCCATCCCCTGCAAGAGAGAGAAAGATAGGAGCAGTTTCTCTAACCAAGGCCTATTACTTTGCAAAGGTGGGCAAACTAACACCAGCTCTTCAAAGATTCGAAAGAGCAATCCACGACCCGTGTAGCATGCTGAGATCAATTTATGCATCTTTTTAATCTCTGAAAGGCCAGCACAAGACCCTGAAGCACATTTCTTTTTTTAGCATCTCTTTATTTTCCTGAGCTTGTGGAAGCAAGTACAAATAATTTCTCCAGCCCTTTCTGATGCAGAGCATCCTTTTGATTTTGGATTCCCCATAGTGAGCATGGCTAACAATGAACAAGAATCGAAACAAACTACCTTCTAAGATCAAATTCTCTCTCTCTCTCTTCTGAATAATGGGTGAAGGAAAGAGGTAAGGCCATCCATTCCAGAAGGTGCCAAACGTTGCAATCTTTGTTTGTTTGCTCGGAAGTATGTTTGCTCGGAAGTAAGTCCTATTAAATTGAATGGGGCTCCCTCCCAGGTTGTGTGGTTAGGATTGCAGATTTTTTTTCTGGAATCCACTGTCTTCCAGCTTCCCAGCTCTGCACCATGGAAGTATAGAAAGGGCGATAGTCACAAATCAAGCATGAACTCTTGAGAGCAGGGGTGGGAAACATTTCCCAGCTCAAAAGTTGTGTTCCCTTCTAAATAGTCTCCTGGGACCAAATGCCAGCAGTTGGTGGGGCCAGAGGCAAAAGTGGTCTGAGCAATTAATATACATTTTGCCCTTGTTCAGTAGACTAGTTACTATGCACACTCACACACCTCTCTCTACTTGTAGGGGGCTACAAAATGTCACTGGTAAATTTTATTTTGGGGTTTCCAAGTAAATTTTTGTAAAGCGCTCATCTGACAATGGGGGGAAACAGTCACTTTACAGTTGCAGACTACAACTCCCATCAGCCCCAGCCTGCATGACCAATTAGTAGTGATGATGGGAGTTGTAGCTCAAAAAATCTGGAGGACACCAAGTTAGCTACACCTGGTCTCTTTGTTATCTGGCACAGGATTTTCAGGATTTCAGATGAGTTCCCCAGACCTTTCCAAAAGTAACCAGGATATCAAGGTGTACTACTTACCATTTGATGTTTTAAAAAAAAATCTCAGGAGGGGGTGGAAACCAACCCTAATGACCCTGCAAACATCTCTGCATGCGGACCATTTGGAACCACTTAGCTGGCTTTTGTTCTATATCTGTGCAGTATAACCTGAAAGGTTTATGAATCTCCTTTAGTCAATTCACCAGTGACCTTGAAAGCATCCCCCACATGGCCTGGTGATTGTGTGGTGTATGCATTGCAATATGGAACCCTTTAAAAGAAAAAGAAAAAGCCCTTGATATATTGGAAAAGCCATTTACCAGCATAAAACTCACATGGAGAAATACAAACATTTCATAAGAACGAGTGTGGAAGAGCATTTTCAGTGTATTGATCCCACTTTCTGGGCAGCTGGAAAGCTACTGGAGAGGCGAACGCAAAGCAGCCATTATGACGAGATACTTTGGGGGTTTATTGATTAGGCACAGTAACACTAAACAAGCCAAATCAATAGACAGACTGATTATTCTTTGGAGCTGTTACTGCTCATTGCATAAAACAATACCATTACATCAAGAGATGTCAAGTCACTGCAACAGATTAGCAGCATTTGACCTGCAACTGGTTTTCAGGTCTTCTTGCATTTCTTCCACGGTGGAGTTTAGGACACTCCATGTTAGTCTTACCTGCTACAGACACAAAAGTCATAAATTCAGTTCCCAGCAACTGGTAGTCAAAGGCCCCTTGCCTCCAACAGCAGAGACTGAACACAGCCATCATGGCCAGAAGCAGTGGACAGCCTTATTCTCCATGAAAAAGGGTCAAAGAAGTATGGCTTCCTTCAGACTATTTGATTCGCTATTTTATTTCTAAAGTTTCTGTCCTGCCTTTCACCACAAATGCCTTCAAGACAGCTAACAACATTTGTGTGAAACAAAAAAATACGGTATCAAACAGCAGCAAAAACACGAAATTGTTGGAACCAAGTCAGCAGTTAAATAAGATAAAAAATATGGTGCCAGGAGACCAGGAGAATGTGGATAATGTAGTGCCAGGGCATTTTGGATAATGCATGGAAGAAGCTGTGGAGGCAAGAAGAGCAAGATTTAGTAGAACAGGGAGAGTATCTGCCACTGTGAGAAGAGGATGCTGGACTGGATAGGCCATTGGCCTGATCCAGCAGGCTCTTTTTGTGTTCTTAAGTGTGAGTGTCCACCTAGTGCTCTGCACAATCAGGCTTGTGTGACTGATTCAAAAATATCTACAAACGGCCCCAGTGTGCCTTTCAAGAAGAGAATGGAGGAAGCCTCTTAGAAGAAGAAAAGTTCTCCCAAAGATCAGGAAAGTCTCTCCATTTCTGCTTCCAAGCAGACATAGCCAGTGGAAGGGCAGTATGCATTTCATACTCCAGTCTCTGTTCTCAGTGGAGGAAAGTTTTAAGCAGGTTAAGTGATGGCTGTTCGTATCTTGCAAATCACGAGCTTCTCTCTCTTTTCAGTAGGCTGCAGATTCTGCTGCAGGGTTTTGCAATAAAACTTACACAAGGAGGTATCGAAACTCCCCAAGAAGCTTTCAATAATGTGCACGTCCCATGCTTCCCAGCTTTACATCAGCTCAGCAGAAACTAAAATTGCAGGTGCAATCAGCAAGTTTGTGTCCTCAAAGTGAGTATAACTGGCCAACAAATAAGACAAGTGGATTCAGGGCAGAAAACTTGATTCACCTCCCATCAAGACTGCTGCAGTGCTAATTGGTACTTCAGGGTGGAGGGGAAGGATCTGGGCTCTCCATCAGAAAAGTTCACGTGGGGTGATCAAGTGTCCTACATTACAGTCCTCTATTGAAGGACAGTCAGAGGACAGTCCTATATTTGAAGAGCTCCTTTTCATCAAACCCGGTTTAAAATCAAAGAACGAAGACCTGCAGTGGCCCCAAAGATAGAATCAAAGAATCATATAATTGTAGATTTGGAAGAGACCCCCGAGGGTCATCTAGTCCAACGCCCTGCAATGCAGGAATCTCAACACAAAGTATCCCATCCAATCTGAAACCATAACAGACCCTGTTTAGCTTTGCACAGGCTGCTGTTGCTGTTCCCCTTTGTTGCCCGCCAACAGAACACCAAGCAGGCATAGGAGCATAAGAGGCTGGTGTACTGAATCAGACCATTGGTCCATCCAGCTCTATACTGTCTGCACCAGGGATGGGGAACCAGTGTCCCTCCAGATGTTGCTGAGCTAAAACACCCATTGGCCCCAGATAGCATGGCCAGTGGTCAGGAATGATGGGTTCTATAGTTCAGCAACATCTGGAGGGCCACAGGTCTACACCATTTGGTAGTGGGTGACTGGCATGTAAGTTAGGAGTCTGCTTCTTTCTTGCCAATAATCCCTGATTATTGGCCATTCTGGCTGGGTGCTGATGGGAGTCCAACCAACATTGGAGGGGCACAGGTTAGCCACCCATGCTATAGTAACATAAGAAGACTTTGCTTCTAGGGACCATCAATGTTAATCAAGTAGCTCAAACACTTGTTTGGGAAATCAAGTGGCCCTCTCTTGTCTAAAGCATGCAAATAATGGAGTTTCTTGTGAAGTGGTCTGTGCATGCTTTGCTGTGTAACTATTATTTATTCACTTCTCCATAGTGCTTTGGAGGTGTAATCATAACCTACAAGATGAAGGAGAACCGGATACAATTCCTCAAATGGCATTTATTCTTTCAGCAATAAACACATCTAATCAATGCAAGATCTCATTCCCTTACCTTGATGGTACATTAAACAAGAAATGCTTTAGTTCATGTGTGGTTAGAATTTAGGCCACAGAGGTCCAGATGGGAGGAAAACACTTCTCCTGATATAATTAAGAGCTGATAGCGAATCCATACTGAGGCTATGCACTCAAAAATCAGTACCTAAAAGGCTGTCACATGGAAGATGGATCAAGCTTGTTTTTTGCTGCTCTGGAGGGTAGGACCCAAACCATTGGATTCCATTTAAAAGAGAGGTGATTCTGACTAAACACCAGAAAGAATTTTCTGACGGTGAGAGCTGCTCGACAGTGAAATGGACTCCCTCGAGAGGCGGTGGACTCTCTTTCCTTGAAGGTTTTTAAGCAGAGACTGGATGGCCATCTGTCATGGATGCTTTAGCTGAGATTCCTGCATTGCAGGGGGTTGGACTAGATGGCTCTCAGGGTTCCTTCGAACTCTACAATTCTGATTCTATGACCATGAACTGCCAATCTCGGTGTGAAAAGAAGCTCTAGACTGTAACAGTCTGCAAAACACACAGTATAGTATACTTAAATCAAATGGCGGGGGCGTTCAGCCACACAAAAAACTCTCAAGTAAGACATAAATAGGGCTGCAGTTTAATCTCTAAGTGGTTAGGCCCACCTCCAGTAGGAAAAGGCTCCTGCAGTTCAAGGGGCCTTGCCTGCTTTAGCAACTGCCGATTCTGATGGGAGTGGAAGAACTCTGACTGTAGATTCTGGGTATGAATCCTTAAACTATGATGGTGGCAATGTGAAGCAGTGGCAAAGTGGGCTCTGTAAATGATGTTGGGGAAGGCAGGTTCTGGGTGTGTGGAGTCGTCCAGGGTCAATGCTCAGAGCAACTGACCTCCTCAGGGTCTAGAGCACCAAACATGGGAGCGCTGGTCCCAACATGCAGGTTTGCAGCTTCCTGAGTAAAAAAACAAACAGGGTCAGTTCTGGAAGGTGGTGAGGTTGGGCATTCATTGAGGTTGTCAAAGTGGCCAAGCAACCACCATTCTCACTTTGCAAATGATAGTCAAGGAAGCTACAGGTTACGTGGGAAAGGCATCTCAGTTTACATGCCTCATCTCTTTCTGTTTAATGGGGCCAATTGAAAGTGCATTTTCTGACCCTCCTCTCAAATTCTGGAGTCAACTCTATGCGCACCCCCCAAACAAAACAGATATACTGGAAGGGAGTATACGTGCATAGGATGTGGAGGGCAAGCGTAAGGGACTTCTCTAATTTACATGCTCAGTGATCTGGTAATTAAATGCTGCAGACTTGATGAGCATTTCCTTACAGACCTCAAGGCTAATTTAGACACAACCATCAAAATATCTCCTTTTCATTTGCTTGCACATGTATTGTACCAGTAGGGCTCAATGTCACCACAAATGGCTCTGTCCAACAATGCTTGGCTGACTCCTGCATTCACTAAAAGCTGAGCATAATTACAGCTACAGGCATACACAACCAAACACACAGTTCCTAATGATTTGCTGAACAATGAGCAAAATGCTTATTCCCTTGCATGAATGAGAAAGTCTGGGCTGCACAGCTCTGAACTTCATGGAGGTGGAGAGAGGAGAGGAGAGGAGGATATTGTGTGTGCATCTGTCTGAAAACAAAAGCTCTTTCATTTAATTATGGAAATGTGTGTATAATTAAATACAGTGTCATTTTTCAGGGACTTATCCATCACTCAAAATCCCTAGGTGGCTGGGGGGGGGGGGGAGAGACAATGGGAAACTCAAATAGGTGAGGTCCAGAGGATGCCACAGAGTGGTGTATTATTGATAAGGCCAAGAAAATCCATTAGGCATGCAGAACTCCCCTGTTGCTTGGAACCCGATTCCTGCCTCTTGGCTTTTGATAGAGCAATTTGCAGTATCACAGAAAGAACATTGAAGAGATTGTGGGGCACAGAATGTAATGCTGTAACGCAATGATCTAGCTCCAAACAGGGATAGCCAATACAATGTCTGGGCATAGTCAAGTTCCAGCTCCCATCAGCCCTGACCAGCATGGCCAATAACATATGCAAGGCATCACATTGGCTACCCCATCCTTGATCATGAAACTCTGCATTTCAAAGCTTTTAGCAGTGCATGCCTAGGTGTGTTTACTCAGAGGTAAGCCCCACTAAGTTCAACAGGACTTACCCTCATTTAAGTGAGTCTTGGATTGCAGCCCTTTAAAATTTTTATCCCGATAGACATGACAGTGATATGCAGTTGAGTGGAGATCTCTGGATAAATTCAGCAGACGCTTTGGCCGGTTGAAGTGAAATGACAGCCATTTTGAGATGATGTTCTCATAATGCCATGTGACATTAAATACCATGCTTTATTTCCTCTATGTGTGATCATTTTAAATGAATGTTGATAAAATGTATGGGGGCCTTTTATGATAAGAATCTGCATTACATTAGCATTGTGCCAAGGAGAACCCACAAAACTGTGTTGTCCTGTTGACATTAGAGAGCTGAACTGTGATGCCAGACCTCTGGTATCAGGATAAAAGATGGTGGTGGTGATGATGGTGATGATTTTAAGAATTGCTCAAATGCTAGTAAGAGAAAATAGAACCAAATCAAACCTGGGAGCACAGCTTCTCCAAAGAAGTGTTCATTGTAGGGATATGAGAATCTCCACCATTTTATGATTCCCAAGTTGTTTCAGGAAGACTTTGGACTATCTATCTAGTTCCAGGGCAGGGTACCTTTGGCCACCCCATTGCTTTATGATTCCAGTTCCCATCAGCCTCATGCCACAACGACCAGTGGTCAAAATAATGGGATTTGTAGTTAGGGATGGAAGCACCTGTCCATTTGGGCTCTCTCTGTTTCTCATTCCCATCCACCCCCAACCCCCATTTTGCAAAAGTCCCTCATGAAAATTTCTTAGCATTTTAGTGTTTATCCCAATAAACATATTTTTATATTAGGTTTTGACTACTGTGCACATTTCTGCAAGCACATTCCCCACATATAATGCATTTTTGTGTTATTTCCCACAATATAGTATTCATTTCTATGCACACTCTTACCCTAATACATGTACCTTTTGCAAACCTTGTCTGGTTGACACACTGCAAAGCAGAAGTCGGATAAGTGCAAATTTCACAAGAAAGCTGTGCTTCAATTTCCATATTGTTTCAGAAAGTGTGAATTTGACATATTCAGCTCCCAAAGAGACCCGAGTTGAATTCCTCTCCCATTCCTAGTTGTAGGCAACAACATCTGGAAGGACACAGGCCCCTGATCTGGTTTGGGAGAAATGCTAGCAGATCTCAAACCCTCACGAGACAGTGTTCTCCAAGTGTGGGTCCTTTTGTGGCCAAAATGGCATCAGCCACACAAAAGATAGGTGTATCACCAGGCTTGGGGGAACCCCAAGGGTTTGGAGAAGTACAAAAATTATAGGAAAAAAATAAGGGCAGCCTCCCCCCCTTGCAATAAGCAGCCTAATAAGGACTGGAGATGCTCAGCCCACACAGAATACTGGTTGACTGTTGAAAGAGGGAGGGCAAACACCAGGGAGCTGGGATGGCGGCAGCAGGGAGAATGGAATGGAGTCTGCCTACTTCCCTGAACAGATACATGTCATGCTGATTGTTGCATTGCAGGTTCCACTCGTATATATGCATGTATATATCATGCTTAAAAGGCCTGTGGTTATTTAAAGGTGATTTACTCCTTTTCTTAAAAAAGAAACAGAGCAGAGCATCTCACAAATTCCTCACCAGTGAGCTCATTAGTATAAATGATGGACCCTCACCTCGGATTTCAAGTCAGCAGTTCTCCTGGCCCCCTTTCCCCAAAGTTATCGCCAGCTATTTTTCACGATAGCACAGCGGTGGAGGAAGATTTGAAAGCGAGCAAATTGATCCCGAGAGCCGGGGCATGAGATTTCAGAGGAAGGGAGGCGAGGTTCTCAGCAAAGTTTAAAGGTCCACTCTTGGATAATCAAGATTAAACTGTACACCATCTGTATGCTCCGATAGTGGTCGTTGCACTTTTCTTTAACGGTTTGCCAGAAAAATGCCTGTCACTGGGACGGTGGGGAATGAATGTGCAGAAAGAGCAATGAGCCAAGCGGAGTCTGTGAAAACTTATCCCTTTATCAAAATTCACTTCCTGGTCTCCAAAATGCAAAAGAGGAGAGAGAGTTTTGTCATGTATGATAAATATATATCCCCAGCATTTTCAGCTTAATATAGCTAAAATCATCCTAAGTTTATGGGAAAAGAAAACTCTTGTCCCAACACTGGGCATTTTTGTTGTTTCCCAGCCCCAGTTTGAGAATTACTTCTCTGGAACAATTCATCTTAACTGGTTATTTTCCATGAACAAATTTAAAAGTTGGGAATGTATGCCACCAGACATTTGGATAGTGACTGTATCTAGAACATTGACGAGGAACCTGTGGCCTTCCATGTGCTTTTGGACTACAACTCCCACCATCCCTGCACACTGACCACGCTAGCTGGGGCTGGTGGGTATTGGAATCCTCCACCATCTGGTGGTCCACAGATTCCCCACCTCTGGCTAGAGCCTTTGGTGACAGATATTATATAATGTTGCTGAAGATAATTTATCCAGTGTGGTGAAATCACCAACTATAGATTTGCAGCAATATCCAGGTATCTGATCTTGATATATTGTGGACTTGATATGGGAATACCAGAAGATATCTCAACCTCCAGCAATTTGGAAATGGCTGCTGAAATATCTGGATGCCGCAGAGGTTGGATAAGTTAAAAGAAATGATGGAATGGAGGAGTGTTAACGATCCACTGAAGCTGTGAAGAAATGGACGAACATCTATTGGAATCCTAAATTTGGCAGAATTTCATTTCTGTGGTAGATTTTGTAATCCTATAGTCCCTGGGAGGGTATCCTAAGGATCATAGGAAGTACCAAATTTTCCTCTCTAAGGGTGAAGAGAGAGGTTCGTCTTCAGACAAGGAGAGATGATGTGAGGAGATAGTTGTTAAGACAGAAGGCAGGCAGGTGAGAGCTGGTTGAGTGCAGACTGAGGTTGGTGGGGCAACAGTGCCCCACTTGCCCTAACACACCAGCCTCCACAGGATAAAATGTGGCCTTCAATTACTCCAAAAGAGCTTTACCATTTCCACTGCCCTTTCAAACCTCTGGATTTCAAGCACCCCTGACCATTCTGCAAGGTGGTGGGCCATCGTCGCAGTGTGTCGCTAGCTCTGCTCTTTAACTCAGGCACAATCAATTTCTGGCTTACTTGAGGATAGCGGGATGTGGGGGGGGGCTCTAATTGGCATTCTCTACCCCCCCTCCTCACCCCGTGCACTTTGCCAGGCATTCTGCAAAGCCTCGTGCCCAGAGCCTCTGGGAACTGCTGCTAGGGAGATGCGACTCTGCGCTGACCCCAAATGCAAGCCAAGGCTTAAGACTTCAAGCTTAGCCCAAAGTCAAGATCGTGAACCAGAAAACATTCCATCTACGGAGTTAAAAAGAGAGAAGCATTTCTGAAAACATGTGCACATGTAAGCAAAGGGGAAATGCAGAGATGTAGAAGAGGAGTGCGATTTTAAGCATCTGGGTAACAAAATGCACCCAGCAACACATAGGTCAGAAATTCTCCAATTTATGCCTCTCAATCTTCCTTAGTAAATGTTATTAAAAACGGTCATACCTCATGTTACATTTGCTTCATGTTATGTTTTTACTGGTTGCATCCCGCAGCGACACGGAAAGGGTTATTTCTGGGTTTCGCCGCTCGTGCATGCGCACAAGCACCAAATTGCGTCGCACACCTGCGCAGATACAGCACTTCAGGTTACGGGCTTTTCATGTGGCTAACGGGCCTCCGGAACGGATCCCGTTCGCAACCCAAGGTACCACTGTATATGAAAGATTGAGGCCACATTCATTAGCAGAGAAACCAGTGGGGGGGGGCTCTGCCCACTGGCCCTTACCCTGACATCTATTCATATCATTCAGGCTGCAAACAGAGCATACATGCATCCAGGGTTTCTGAACATATGGAGACAGTGCATGACACATATATGATGTAGGTATGTAGGCTCTGGTCACTGGTTCAGCTGAACATGTGACAGTCAAGTTCCAGCTCTCTCCTCCGCACACTCATTCCTATGCAGATGAGTGTGTGAACACTGTGATTTCCATTCCAATGCTTAAGCTGTGACCCATAACAGAGAATAGTTCCCCTACTCCTGTAAATATTTAGTGATAGCTGGTGCTCATTGTGACTGGTGGGTTGGAAGGCAGGGGGGCCAACAGTAGGTGGAGCAAAAGAGCAAAATAATTCTAGCTTTACCCCCAATCTCTTTCCCGCTGAGTTCCATAAGGGGCAACACTGAGACTAAACGGACGGTCAACTTCTGGAATGGTTTTAAGAGAGAAGGAAGGCAGCTGGAGGTGCCCCATTTGCCCTAATGGAACAACCTCCGCTGCATAAAGTTGCCCCATCCAACTCAAACAAGAGGTCTGACTTAGACTCTGGAGAGTGCTTTGTTGTGTACAGGACCTTGCAGATGCCTGCAAAGCCTCTTCAGGCTCATCTTCATCTGACTTCAGGTGCAGGGCAGGTGGGCATGACCTGCTCAAAATGCCCCCACAGGCCAAATCAGGAGGCTAGGAGGTCTAATTAGCCCCATGGGCTAGATGGACAAGTGGCATTTCTCTGTATAATGTTCACTTTTTCTCCTCGTGTCCAATTAAATGTGCCTCACGACAACTCACCATAAATTTTAGCTCACACTCCAGGGCTGACGAATTGCCATATTTAGATTCCAGACAGACCTCTAGGTTGGATTAGCAGTGGCCTTATCAGATTTATGACTTCTACCCCGGGAATGGCTCACTTGTGTGAATCATCTATAAGACAGGCTCCAAATGCTGGTGCTCACACACAAACACAAGCGTTTGCTCTGTGGCAGGCTGGCCGCAGCATCTCTAAATGTTCCATTGGTGAATCCTACCTTTGGGGTGCTCATCTGATGACTGCAGCATCAAGTAATAACCTGCATGTGTGAATAAACTACCCCAGATCAACCAATATAGGACGTAACAGCGCAGTGGTCTTCAGTGATGTCAGTTCATATATTCAACTGTGCATCATCAAATGTTTCATTACCCTGTCTTCATAAATTAAGTGACACACACAGATCTGCAAATTCACTCTGCTAATGTCTTGGCTGAGCTGCTTACAGCCCACAGGAAGTGATGTAAGCATGGCTGTCTGTGCCAAGGAAACAGAAGGTGAGGGGAGAGACTAAACTGAAATTCACCCTGACTATGATTGTCTATGGCAGTGGTTCTCATTTTGGGCATCTGTGGACCCCAGTGGGTCCACGTAACCCACCTAGGGGGTCCGTGGCACCATTCACATTACACAAACTACCATAAAGGTATCAAAACACCCAATATACTTCCAATATATTTTGTGTTGGAAGTTAAAGTGGAAAACCAATTCACATTTAGACAGGAAATGCTCACAAGGAAAGCACTCCCACGAGCATTTCAAATTATGGAAGAAGAAGAATGCCTTGCGAGGAGAGCAGCAGGGCGACACTGTTACTTGTTTGACTCAGGAATAGGTCTGGCAGAGCAGTGCCTGCTTTGGAAACAAGGTGACCAGTGCAATACAGACAGTATCCCTTTCTTAAAAGGGTGGAAGTTACATCCTGTTCGCTTTTATTGCATTTTATTTCACAATGACAAATAGTCACCTTTCCCCAAGAACCTCATAAAAAGCCATCTTGACAGATGGCCAGAGTAGATACATTGTACAATTCTATGCTTTTGACAGGCTTTTAAAAACCAAAACAAAAGGCAACATCAGGAGGCTGTGGATTTGAGAGGAGGTATGGCAAGAGAGGAAAGGCTGCTGAATGCTCTCCCCTTTCCACTGGTTTTCCTACTGGAAAAAATCTCACTTCCCATCAGAGACAAAAAAACCCACTACCTTTGGGAAAAGAAATACACAGCCATATGTCTCTTGCCTACTTTGGACTGGAAGTGTTGCAGCATGCAAACATATGATAATGTACAGTGGTACCTCAGGTTACAGACACTTCAGGTTACAGACTCTGCTAACCCAGAAATAGTACCTCGTGTTAAGAACTTTGCTTCAGGATGAGAACAGAAATTGCGTGGTGGCGGTGAGGCGGCAGCAGGAGGCCCCATTAGCTAAAGTGGTACCTCAGGTTAAGAACAGTTTCAGGTTAAAAACGGACCTCCAAAACTAATTAAGTTCTTAACTTGAGGTACCACTGTAGTCAGTTTACTGACAACTGGTTGAAAAGACCAAAAGATCTTTTTTTGACAACTCTACCATATCATGCATCATGGCTTAGCCTTACTCTCTCAGTGTTTTCAGTGGTGGAAGAAGTGGGGTGCGGTTCACCCCGGGTGTCATCACTGGGGTGTGTGTGACAAAATGAGTTTTTTTAAAAAACAACAACAACACCTGGGCTCACAAAACTTTTTAGGAGTGACGTGGTGGCTTGGTCACCTGCAGGTTCCATGCTGCCTGAAACGGGAGCATGGAACTTGCGTTTGCCTACTGCCTCTCCCTCAGCTGCCCTACAGCTGAGGGGGAGGTGTCGGAGAGGATCCAGGCATCGGAGAGGCTTGCCCTGCCCCCATGGGTGGATCACCCCATCCCCGGCTGCAGGACACGCTCCCGCACCAGGCACCCGAGCAGCTAGCTATACCGCTGAGTGTTTTCAAAGCATGGACAGTGCTAGCAATCAGCAAGGTTGGAAAAGCCCAACAAGCTACTAGTGCCATCTATTCTAGCACCATCTTCGAGATGCAAGCTATGGGCCACCCCCTCCTCCACCTGGATGCTGATGGGCTCCAACTCGCATCAGCCACAGCAAGCATGGCCAATAGTCAAAGATGATGGAAGACAGAGTCCAGCAATAGCAGGAGGCAATAAGTCCCTTTTGCTGCACTACACTCTTCAAAGTCTGTACTGAAAGCAAGGAAAGACCATTCGAAACCTGGTTCATTAGGAAGAGGCCATTTCTCAAGCATAATTAGTTACTGTTCCTAAACGATTTCTAAAACAATTGTTGGTAAGGAAACAAACTGAATTCTATTTTGAGAATGTTTGGAAACTATTGGTTGTATATTGGACTAACGAATTTCCTTGCGGCAAGGTGCATATCACAGGCTTTCTATTTTATTACCCCATTGTAAAAGCTTGGTAACAACAACAAACCTGCCAAGTAGGCCCAATATCATCTTCATATCACAGATGGGGAGCTTAAGGTGAGATGTTGGCTTGCCTAGGTCAAGTCATGACAGACACAGGAGTTGGACTGTGTCTTTCCTTGTCTACAGCTCAGTCGTAAATACTGCAATACAACAAGGCCTCTTGGACCAATCTAGAAGCAGAAACTGGTGTGGAGGTGGTATGCATCTCCTTCATATCATGCTGAGAGACTGGTTTTATATACAGATAAGTATTGGCTTCGGTAAGTATAGTGCCCCCTACATTCTGGTGGTGTATATTTAGTACCATTCCCCATAGATCTTTAACTTGTAGGCTTTTTTCTTTTCTTTGACATTTTTTAGACAAGAAGTGGGGGAGAACTGAATGGGTGAGGTCAACATATGTGGGAAAGTATTTAAAGAGGGCCCCAGGCTGCGGTTTGGCTAAAATGAGGATTCTGGAATTGAAAAGGTTGAATGCTTTTATATAAACTCTTTTGATTACCTCTCCTCTCAACTTCAGACCCAGGATATCTTTATTTACATCAATGGCCACATGGTCACAAACAGGCATACTGAATTAGATAAGTGACACAGTGCATGTCAAGTCTCTATGAAGAAATGTGGCTTCATTCATAAACTAAAACAATTTAGTTTTGCCCATTATCATTAAATCTCAGTTATAAGGTCTTTGCTGAATTGTGTATATATAAAAAATGGTTTTGTTTTTTTAAAAAATCTTTTGCAGTTGGAAAACCAGAGTCTCTGCGACTGTCAGATGGTGAAAAGGTTACACTCGCCTGACAGTTTAATTCCAATAGAACAGTGAATCTATTTTTGTTTGCGACACCAGGTTGCAATTTTGTGCCGCCCAGTTCAAAATCAATGCTGGCAATAACCTATCTATAGAAAGCAATTTTTGAGCTTATGCAGTCCTGACTACAAATATGTTCCAGTCTGAGCAGCACTCAAAATTAAAAGGGGAACACTTAATGCCTAATAACATGAAACCAGCAAATAAAGATCCAACTTTACCACCAGCAAAAATGTCTTAAGTCCAAGGAATGCCTGGTACTTTTTCAAAGCATCTCACCTGAGGAAACTCTTCCATGATGCTTTGGACATGATTCAGCAAAATTTAGTTATGACCGAGGTCTCAAAATGCAACCCTATACATACATGCTTAGCTGGGCCACCTAAGTTCTATTGAGGGACAGGGTAGAAATTTAATACACTTCACATTAAAAGGCAAAGCTAATTTGTGCTTTCTGAAACAACAGATGTGCTGAAACACAGACGTCCTTTGAAAGTCATGCTTCTCTCAATTTTGCAATGCAGTTCACTAATCAAGTACTATGTAGAAAAATGGATACGCAATGGTAAAGTGTATATGTATATAAATGCCTATATTTGTGAAAATAACATGCAAAAATGCAGTATATTATGGAAAATTGGCTTGCAAAAATACATCTGGGCAAAATCACATTGCAGAATCATGGAATTGTAGAGTTGGAAGGGACCACAAGGGTCGTCTAGTCCAACCCCCTGCAATGCAGGTATCTTTCACCCAATGTGGGACTCAAACCCACAGCCCTGAGATAAAGAGTCACATGTTCTGCTGACTGATCTATCCCAGTGTCCCAGACCTCATTAGATGGCCACATCTCTCCACCTGCAATACGTGGGGTGATTTTGCCTAGATGTATTTTTGCAACATGTTATTGACGCATCAGTAGTGCATTACTGGTGAATTTATTCTGCTTTATTGGCTGTTCCGATTCCCCAGTGCTACCACATTATTGCTTTCTGGAGGGTCTATAGCACAGCAAAAGCAGGACAAGTTGCAGGATTTCAGCAGGAAGGTTCAGGGTGTGCACTACTTAGAAATGAAGGAGTGAGACTACCCCAAAGCTTTTGCAGGTGCACACAGTAGTGAAAACACCATTACATATGACTACCCCAATAGCACGACAAGTTCAAATCATAATGAATAATAAAAAGGATGCCTGGAAGGGCTGCTAAACACAGACCCAAATAACTGTGAGCTTTCATATTTTTAAAGAGTGTACAGATGTTGCTTCCTTGACCCGGGAGCTCTTGCAGCAACCTGGAGTCTGTTTTGCACCCGGCTTGATTCAACTTAATTAAGCCTGCATAATGAGAAGATGACACTGTATTGGAGAATTAATGTATTGTATATTGCTTCTGGACTCTTTAGCAGGAGGCAAAACATAATCTTAATAAACCTACATATATTATGTTTATTAATATATAATTTATTTGTTTTTGCAATCTATATTGTTATCTGTTTTAATAATAAAAAGGTTTTATTTATAAAGTGTTGTGAATTGCAGATTATGGACTTTCCACCAAGCTGAGCCTTTCATCTCTCCTCCCCTTTTGTCATTGTGGCTTAGTTCTAACTTTTAAATGGAAGAAACATTCTGAGGAACCTGAAACCCTGCTCACTGTTTTTACAACTTTTATCAGTTGGTTCCAATAAAATTATTACAGGACGGCAATAAAGTATAACCCTCATATAACTTTTGGATTTTATTTTATTTTACCCTACCAAACCAACACCTGTAATTTTTGTACATTAAATGGATAAGGGGAAAAAGGTGTGTCCATGTGTGTGTGCAGGACTCAAAAGATCCTTCCTGCTGTGGAATACGTAACTGATTTCCAGTGAAAGTCTTCTGAACTCCCACAATGCTGCCGTAGGCATGAATTTAGACCACAATTCGTCACACACACACACACCTGGGCATAAATGGTCTGGCTCAATTACATCAAGCGATAAACTGAACTGGTCCTGCAGATTGTCATTGCTGCATTTTTTAAAAAAACAAAATTTATATACCACTTGGTTGTAAGAAAACTTCTAAACAGGTTACCAAAAAAAAAAAAGTTCAAGACAAGGTAATTAAAATTAAAATGCATGTAACTTCTACATGTCTAAATATGCATGTAAAGGAGCCTGCCTGGTGTCAATAAGTAGGGAGTTCCAAAGTTTAGGTGCTGCCACACTAAAATATAAGTTTCTTACAACTGCAGAACAAGTATTATGTGCCACCTGTAACTGTGCCACTTCTGCAGATCAAAGCAGTTGGGTGGGCAAACACAGAGTCAAGTAATCTTGCAACTGAACTGGTCCCAAGCTGTTTACATACTATTCGCAACACCTTGAACTTGGTGTGGTAGCAAATGAACAACTGGTGCAGATCTCTGAGCAGAAGCATATATAATGACAGGGTCTTACCCCAGCTAGAAGCTGTGCTGTGGCATTATTCACTAGCTGCAGCATCTGAATTAAGCACAAGGGAAGCCCCAGATAAATTGCACTGCAGTAATCCAGTCAAGCTCTCCCAGTCCAGGAACAGGAGTTTGTATAAGGGGCTCCTAGCCACTAAGGCTACGTGGTTCCCTGGTTACTGAGCCAGGTCCAAAAGCCCACACAAACTGTGCAACTCCATCCAGTGACTTATTTCTTGGACATGGGACCTACTTGCCCACAGTGCATCTATTTTCCCAGAATTCAAGCTCAGCTTATTTTCCCTCTTCCATCCCACCACTGCATCTAGGCACCAGTCCAGGGCCTGCTCAGCCTCTCTTGATCCAGATATTTTGGAGAAATAGGGTTGAGTGTCATCAGTGTAATGATGGCACCTTGCCTCAAAACGCTTAATAACCTATCCCAGTTTCATGTAGATAATAAATAGCAATGGGCATAGAATAGTGCCCTGCCACCCTGTAGTGCAACTGCTGGGGGGCTGAAAATCACTTTCCCTGTGCCACTCTCTGGACTCCATAGGTAGGACAGGAACAGCTGTAACACAGTGACCCCAATTCCCATTCCACAGAGCTAGTCCAGGTGGACATCGTGGTGAATGGTATCAAAAGTTGCCAAGAGAGAGAGAAGCAGAGCAAGGTCACATTCCCCTATCCCGGCTCTCTGCAAAGGTAATCTGACAGGGTGACCACGGGTGACTCAGTGGATCTAAATAATCCATGCCACCCAAGAATGCTAGCAGCTGCCCCACCACAACTCTCTCCATCACCTTCTCCCCAGAGATGATATTCACAACTGTTTGGTACTTATTCCAGTCCAAGGAGTCCAGGGCTGGTTTCTTTAGCAGTGGTCACATTACCACCTCTTTCAAGGTTACAGAATGAAGTGTTAACCACACTCTAGACCAGGCATGGCCAAACTTGGCCCTCCAGCTGTTTTGGGACTACAACTCCCATCATCCCTAGCTAACAGGAACAGTGGTCAGGGATGATGGGAATTGTAGTCCCAAAACAGCTGGAGGGCCAAGTTTGGTCATGCAGTCTAGACCCAACCAGTCAAATCCCTACTACAAGTAATAAGCCAAGAGGGACAAGAGGCCACGTGGTTGAGTGTCTAGCCACCAGCATATTGTGCATGTCAGCTGACTGCATAAGATGAAACCAACCCCACAATACATCACCCAGTTTATGTGTTGAGATATCAACAAAACTGGACTTGCAAATATTTGTCTCCCACATTATACTGCATGCGCTGAAGACCGTTCCACACACCCCTTCATCATTTGATGTCAGGTGTGGCATACTTGCATGCATGAACCAGTCCCTACACCAGCAATAGGGAACCTGTGGCCCTCTGGATGCTGCTGGAGTGCAACTCTCATCAGCTGCAGCAAGCATGGTCAATGGTGAGGGATGATGGGAGTTGTAGTCCAACATTGTTCAATTACTTAAAATGTGCCCAAAGAGCACATTCAATGAGCTCTTCCCTACTACCTCCTTACCCACACTGCACTTGGGTAATATCCTTCAATGACATGACACACTGATGTGATTCCTAGGAGCCTTTCAAGAGCTTGTGTCAATGACATACAAACCCCAATATCCACCCATTTCTCTGTCTTTGCTTCCTGTCCCATCCCTGACAAACCTACATGCTATACTTGCACCTCCTTGCTGTCACACATGTCCACCCCAACCTTGTCTGGTCCTCAAAACCACCAATGAAGAAAATTGGCCTGTTCAGATCTATGATGTGGCGCTTCATTTGAGCCTGGACACATCAGAGTTCCCCTTTAGCACTCTCTAGGGTGCAGTCCTGGGACAGGCAAAGTTAAGACAGGGCCTCTGAGCATGTACAGTGTTCTTTTACCTCACTGGCTGGTAATCCTAGCCAACCCCCTGGCCTTTATGCTGGGCAGGATCTCTCCTTTTAGGGAGATCACTGCAAGCATCTGTCTGTCTCACTTTTTGCCCTCCCAAGCACCCAGACTCCTCCTGAGCACCAACACATGCAGTGCTGGATTACCCAATAGGCAGGCTACGCACCTGTAAATCAAAGCCACCAAAAGAGATTTTAAAGACGAAAAAGAGTTTGACATTTGACTTTTTTTTTTAAAAGGATCCAATCCATCATGGGGAAAATCAGAACTTTGTTAGACTTCCTTCCACTCCACTCCACACTTTCACCCCTATTGTTCTTTTCCCTTTTGATTACTTGCCCCCATTGAAAGCAGAGGGCGTCCTACTAACGTAGGTTAACAAAAATAGTATTTTATTTCAGGGTTTTATTTCAAATTATATAAGGGAGGTGGCACCATCACCTTCGCGGTAAGTGGGGCTTCTAAAGCTCTGGCCCTGAGCACGTGCTGTCCTGCCCCCGTCATCCCACGGACTTCCACGCCCACCCGAGACCCCACCTATTCCTCCTCTTCCTGCAACTGACCAGCTGAAGCTACCCCATAGGATGGAGCTTCCCCGCCTGCTAAAGACCCTCTCCGACGGGGCACGGTCGTTCTCTCCCAAGAGGCTGCAAGAAACCTCATTAACCCTCACCCCCCTCTCTCTGCCAGAGCACCCGGAGTTCGTGCGCCCCTGCGCCAGAAGCGCCGCCCCGTCGAAAAGCGCGCAAGGACACGGAGGGCGCCCTTTCCTGGGTCCCTACGCCCTGTCCACGCGGCTCCCTC
This sequence comes from Podarcis liolepis, assembly GCF_965112155.1. Lineage (NCBI taxonomy): Eukaryota > Metazoa > Chordata > Lepidosauria > Squamata > Lacertidae > Podarcis > Podarcis liolepis. The sequence continues at coordinate 35,798,192 of NC_139561.1, read as the reverse complement.
CGTGCTCTCCTTACCTGTGCGGCCCCTGAGCGAGAGGCAGCAGACCCCCCTCTTTCCCCGCCAGACTTTGCCCAAGCGCGGGCGCCGTCCGTCCCCACCACCATCCACCGCGCTCGCCATCTCTCGCTCCTTCTCTCCACCTGCTCCTGACCACCTAATCACCCGAAAGCCTCCGCCTTCGGGGAGGAGGGGGGGTGCTGAAAGAGACGGACCGGGCACCCATTGGCTGGCGGCGAGCGCGCCCGCCTGCCATTGGCCGCGGGCGGCGCCAGCGCTGGGAGTGGCCGGCGCTGACGCCAGGCTCGGGTTGGTGGGGTGGGAGCGCGGCGCGGCGGCGCCTTTTGTGTGCTTCGGCGACGGCAGCGGCGGCGGGGAGCTTGCCTTGGCCACTGCGAGCGAGGAAGAGAGCGAGCAGGCGGGCGGCGCTGGGGCTGGGCTGCGGCGCGCGCGCCCTTCTTCTCCCCCTCCCCTCCTTGCGCTATGCATTCGAGCGCTCCTGAGCCTTGCCAGGGGCTGCCGATGCCGCAGCTGCCGCCGCCGCCGCCGCCGCTGCTTCTTCCAGCACGTCGAGGGGCTTGCGAGGAATAGAGCCAGGCGGCCGGCTTAGGGGGCAGCCGGGCTCTCGGGAAGGCTCGAGAGAAGCCCGAGGCGGCTGGGGAAAAGAAGAGGAAGGAGGAGGGAGGATCAGGCTAAGGAGCCGCCGGTCCGTCCGCCCCTTCGGGGAAGCTGGATCTGCTGGCCGCCTAACAGCGTTGTCCCTGCTGGGGGGATCGGAGGAGGCGGGCGAGACGAAGCGGCAGGCGGACCCGCCTGGGACGCGGCGGCGCGATGCTGGCGCTGGAGCTGCTGGGCTTGGCTTGGCTGGCCGGGGTGGCGATGGGGCAGAACGAGACGGAGCCCATCATCCTGGAGGGCAAGTGCCTGGTGGTGTGCGACTCCAACCCGGCCTCGGACCCGACGGGCACGGCGCTGGGCATCTCGGTGCGCTCGGGCAGCGCCAAGGTGGCCTTTTCGGCCATCCGCAGCACCAACCACGAGCCGTCGGAGATGAGCAACAGGACCATGATCATTTACTTCGACCAGGTGAGAGACCCCGCAGGAAATCGGAGGGCGTCGGTAGGGTTTTGCTCTTTGCTGACAAGGGAGCGTGAAAGGGGGTGTTCTCGGGGTGAGTGCGTGGAGGGCATGAGTGGGTGTGGTAGAGGGAAGGGGCGCTGGCTTTGGAGCAATTGCCCCTCTTTCCATTCCCCCCACCCAAGAAAATACCCTCTGAGCCGTCCGCAGATCCATCCCGGGTGCATAGACGGTTGTAAGTCACCGTCTTTAGATGTTCCCCGAAGAGATTTCGAATTGCCCGTGGAAACTTTAGTGGAGGGGAGTGGGGAGAGCAGTGATCGTGGGGTGGGGTAGGAGCTTTTACTGGCTGGGCTGGCTCCATGTTCTAGTAAGAAATCCGCAGGCGAGGAGGGACCGCGTGGCGTCTCCAGATGTGGTTCGCGGTCCAGATTCTAGGGAGAGGGACGGGTGTGTTTCTCACTCTGGAGTGCCTCCTTCCGTGCCTCTTTAAAGGAAAAAAACTTAATCTGAGCCGGCGACAGATGGCCACGTTTCCGGGGGGATCCATCCAGCCTCTGACGTTTTCAATCTTTCTCCCTGATTTCTCACTCTGCTCTGCCTTTCCCTTGTAGGTACTAGTGAATATCGGACTGAACTTTGACTCTGAGCGGAGCACTTTCATCGCGCCCCGAAAGGGGATCTACGGCTTTAATTTTCACGTAGTCAAAGTGTACAACAGGCAAACCATCCAGGTCAGAGAATGCTGGTTTTGCTTGAGACACTTGCCCTTTGTGGCATGCAAGATTGTGTGAGCATCTGTGTGTGTGTGCCTGTGTCTTACTCCAACTGCTGCATGCATTATAAGGTGGGATAAGTTCCACGGAACTTAGCAGGGCTTACTTGGGAACAACATGCAGAGGATCAAGGCCTCCTGATCAAACTTTTAATACTGGGTTTTGTACAGAACCATGTGTCTATTTAGCTACCCAGACTAGCAGTAGCTCTGCAGGATTTGATATGGGGAGGGCGTCCTTTCCATCCTTACCTAAGGAACCTGGACCTTCTGCTTGCAAAGCGGGTGCTATAGCCCTCCCCATCTTTCAAATAACTTTCTTGTGTCTTTAAAATTCAGAACGAAATGAAGTAGGACAAGGAAGGGGCAAATCCCCCCCCCCCGTGCACGCATAACAATTAAATCCAGAGGCACTCCAACAGCAAACAACAGAGAAAATACGATTCTATGTAATCGGGCATACAAAAATCTCATTGAGCATCAATGCCCTTCATAATCAGGGCCCAGCCTTCCAAACAAAATCCAGAATGCCACAATCAAAGTGAGCAAATCAGAATGCTTTCCCATCTCCCCATTCATGGTATTAATGCTACCAACCAAGGATGCAACCCAGAGCATGTTTACTTGGAAATAAACCCCATGGAATAAAAGCAGGCATGATGATCAGATTGCTATAAAGAGTGCAATTCAAAAACAGTTTGGGTTTTGTTTTTCCCCCATTTCTGCCCCATCTTTCCTCCCAGCAGCTGAAGGCAGTGTACCTGGTTCTTCCACCACCACCACACTGTTAATATTATCACAGCAACCCTGCAAGGTTTGTTTGCTGGCCCAAGGTCACCCAGGATGCTTCATGGCTAAGAAGGGATTTGAATCTGCATCCCATACAAACTTGTGCAGGATGATCAAACCTATCCCCCCCCCACACCAATAGCTTTCTTTTTAATCTAATATTGTGCCCCCCCCTGCATTCCACTCCCTTTGTGGTCTGTGACTGTCTGAAGGATTAGGCTTAAAAATATGGAAAATCTGTATGTCTGAATTTAGACTAAACATGTAAAATTATTAACCCTGCAAAACATCTAAGTCACATTCAGTGGAGGGGGCCAAATTCTAATAATAAACAGGAGGTTGGGGATGAAAGCAAGTTCAGAAAACAAAACTACTTCTGAAGACCAACTTATTTAATTTTCTAGATAGAGACATAAAGAATGGTTTTCTACCTTGCTCAGTTTAATACCCTCTTTAAAGTGTCATGTTGTGTGACTTGGGTGATTTTTTTAAATTCCATTTGTGCTTCAGAAATCCACATTCCTGCTTCTTCCCCCAATACTAACTGCTGCCCACATGCTACATAAAGTTTTATATGTCATAATCCTTACTTTACAACCTGTCAGTCTCACTGTAGTAATTTAGGATGGGGACTCGCTCACAGGGCTGAAATTGAAACTGTCTTTCTCCAATGGCTTGGGAGTCGCCTCTATCTTATTTATCCTAGAAGTACCTTATCAGGTGGGGGGTGGGATTGGCCTTTCTGCTGATGGGCTGGGCATTTTAGACCTTTCAGAAGTTCTCAGCAGATCTGTTTGGGGGTTTATTAGCTGAATGAAGGTTGACAGAACAAGGAATCTCCCCTCCCATGGGCCAACATGACTGAGTTATCTGGTTGCATGTTTCCCCAATATTACACTGCTCCCACTTTCATAACATCATGGGGATTGGTCTGAAGTCATCTGAACAAGGGCATTGCCTGTCCACAGGCTCTTATTGGTGTGGAGTAAAATGGGATATGGTATCCAACAGCCTAAATACTGTGCATTGATCAGATTGGACTCCTAAACCATTTCTCAGGAATACATTCCTGTTATTATTATTTAGACTGTATTTGTCCATGTTTCTAGCTATAGGTCAAGATCTATGCCTGAATCTATTTTAGAATGACTTGGGTGATCCTTTGCAGTTTTTCCCTAGCTCTTTCTGAGTTCGGTGGATTTTAGGCCAACACATTTAGCCAAAAATATGTGTGCCATACAGAAAACATAACCTTCTCATCATATTTTGTGTAGTTACCCGCTTGGGCCAATTAATTCCAGTAGGTTTATTCTGGTAAGAGTAGGTGAGTCCGTATATATGTAAAAGTGTGCAAATACATTTTTTTTCCATTAGATCTACAATTTCTGCTTTAGAAAGCCCTAACTGAGTCTTTGCGGCTATCTGATTTCTACATCTACGGCTAGGACTGCTCTGTTTAAGGAGGAATGAAGGCGGGCTGCCCCACTTTCCTTTTGTGATGACCTCTCAGTTACTGTTTTTAGGCGGCTGAAGAGGCGTAGGGTGGTGGTGGTGGTGAATTATGGCCTGGATAAAAAATTAGGAGAGTTGGGTGAGAGGGGGCCCCCTCCGCCATAATTTGAGCAATGCTTTATTCTGTATAAATTTAGATCCACTCTTAAATCAGCTTCAAAAGCTATCAGTCACTGTCACAATGCCAAGATGGACAGCTGATCGATCTATGCTTTTATGTCCATCTCTAATTACTGGTGGCTGTGTTGTTTGCTGTGGTTGTATCTGAAGGAGCTGGATAAAACCCACTATCTCCCTTGCTTAGGCAGGCAGAAGTCTCCCGCTCTGTAGGATGCAGATTGGCTCTGTCAGGGATTCAGCATCTTTGCTGCTTCACAAATGGATAAGCTGCCCCCCTTGATGAACTTCAGAGATGCTAGCCAGAGCTTGAATGCCTTTATCTCCTTCTTCAGTCTCTGAGGTTTTGGAGGGAGGGCGGAGTGTGCGTCCAGTTTTCCTGAAGGACAAGCAGCCCCTCTTGAGAGGTGTGGGGAGAGAGAGAAGCATCCATCTGAAAGGGTTTCACCCTAGATTTTGAGCCATGCCCCATAAGTGCCCCAATTTTCCTCACAGGCAACTTGCCCTTAGATAATCAGATCTACATTTAATTTTTTTTTTTTAGAAAAAATTGTGATTGTGGTGCTGTAATATATTTATTTGTTCACACAGCGCTTTGAGGTCTCTCCAGGGTGGGTAGGCAAGCAGCATTTACATTTAAATATAGTAATATTTCTAAAAAATGTTTGAAGGAGGGGGTTGCGAGGATAATTACAGCAGTGGTGAAAAGCACAAGCACTCTCTACTGCTGAATCTGGAGGAGCACAATTAATCTGATCTGGCAGCAGAACGGACAGTACCTTTCCTTTTCTACTAAAAAGAGAGAGAAGGAAATAGAACGATGCTATCTGGAGGTCATTCCTAGAAAGTTTGGGAGAGTGACATCATAACACTCAGCTGCCAGCCCATAGATCTGCAGCCTTTTCATTTACCCACCCATTTTCCTTTGTGTCTTTGGCTGATATACATGGCGTATCCTATAAGATTTCCTCATGCATTGAAGAAGCAAGGTTTCCTTCCATGCTTGTCATGACAATATAGTCTGGGATGCTATTGGAAACATTCTGGCTAATTACCCCCCCCCTTCCTCTGCAATCTTGTGCAATGCCTACTCAGAAGGAAGTCCCATTGAGCTCCCGTCCCATTGAATGCCTAAGATTTTGCAGCCTCAGGCTGGAATCTGATGCACACTTTCTTGGGAGTAAGCCCTACTGAACACAGTGGGACACCTCTGAGTAAACCTGCATGGGATTGGGCTGCTGATGTTCACTTGTTGCAACCCTGTGAAAGAAAGAAAGAAATTCTAATAAACAATTAATGGAGGGAGGGGAAATTCATTTCACCAGGTGCTTCCAATTGGGGGAAAAAACCCCTGCCAGCCATTTCTGTGAATTTGCCTGCTGCCTCCTCTTCCTTTCATTGATGGGGACTTTGTCTTTCACTTGCTTTTCAGGTGAGCCTGATGCTGAATGGGTGGCCAGTGATTTCCGCCTTTGCCGGGGACCAGGATGTCACCCGCGAAGCCGCCAGCAACGGGGTCCTGATCCAGATGGAGAAAGGAGACAGAGCTTATTTGAAACTGGAGAGAGGAAACTTAATGGGGGGTTGGAAATATTCAACCTTCTCTGGATTTCTAGTATTCCCTCTTTAAACAACTTGCCGACTGGCTGAGGAAGGGAGGAAGGAGCAAGTCTTTCAGCACTGCTTACCAATCCCTGAATTTGTAGCTGGATAGAAGGAATCTCGGACAGCAAAAAGCTTCTGGATACTATCGACATAACTGCAGAAGTTAAACCCTTAACTTAGGTTTGTGGGCATTGCTCTGAAGATCTCTGTAATGGCGCAGCCGGACAACAGAAGACGCTTGAATTCATCCTCCGTCAATAATTATTTCTCTTTTCTCTCTCCCATTTTGCAAACCAAATTATGTTACATCTCAATTTAACTGATATTATTAGCTACCATTGTACCCCACCCACTGCCCCCGCAAGCTCCTACATGGTACCTACTTCACACATCCTTTTTACAGCCAATTTGGGTTTGTTTTTAACATTATATATCTCTATTTTTTACTCTTTCCCTGAGTTTTAAAAAAAAAGTATTTTTGAATACATGGGTGCCATGGTTGAGAGGTGCAATGCAAACCCTGCTGTGATGCTACTAGGAAGGAAATCTGGGGAGGGGAGGACTATCAACACAAACTTATTCTAGCCAAATCCTGATTTTCACTATTTCTATGTAATTCTGAGTGATTGTGGAATTTTCAGGCTGCTCGATGTTTTGATGCTTGTTTTTCGCTCTTGTAAATTTGTGGCCCAACTACATGCCGGAAAGTATATTGAACTTTTACTAATTAATCTGTAAGATAAAAACCAGAAAAGAAGTGTGAATATTGACATAATTTAATTTAGGCTTCAGGTTTTGTTTTTTTTAAAGGTTTAAATGGGGTTTTTAATTTAATTTAATTTTCCTTAGATGAGAAACAAAGCAACTTGATGTAGTTAACACAATCTTAACCAGTTGTAGGAGGAAGAGAGTTATACCAACGAAAAAATGAAAGGGGGAGGGGGCAGAAATATGCAATCGCAGCCATTTGTTGCCATTTCCACTTGTCTGTTCTGATTGTGAATATGAAACAGGAGAAAACAAAAGCACAGTCTTCAGAAACAAAGAGTGCAAATAGTCCCTTTTAGCAGTGTTCGAGTCCTTGTTCTTCCTCATAGTTTCATGTGCCGTTTTTAAAAGTTGGGGCTCATGTGTCAATTTCAGTAACTACTCTCTCAGTTTAACAAGACTGCTCTATTGGCACAAGTTCCTCAAGGTAGGAGGAAGAGGAGGAGGAGAGCCCCCACCCTGAACAGTCGCCAAGAAAATGCCCACAAAATTCTCCCCTCTGTTCTCTTTATCATTGTTATGTATTCTCTCAATCAAATTACGTTTTATAAAGCTGTCTTGCTTTCAAAGGAAAAGCGAAAGAAACCCCCTTACAAGGTATACCTAAAATGCTAGTATTATTATTTGCTAGTAATATTTTGTTTACAGTCTTTCAGAAATGTAAATGCTATAATTTTGCAGCACTCTAAAGAGAACTACTACTTTTATTATCAAGGTAAAGTAAAATACTTTTGATTGTAATCAAAACATAATGTGAAATAAAACCAGTGGAATAAACAAATGGATTTATTGGGGTGTAGAGAGCCCTCCTGCCCCCGACTCTTGTTCACAAAAAATAATAACACAGGTCGGACTTTGAGGTTAACTAGACATCTATAAATCAAAACAATAGCTGGATATAAACAGCCAATTTCTCAATTTGGAGCCATAATGTGGAGACCGGCTGCCACAGAGTTAAAATGTAATGGCTCCCCCCCCCCTTCCCCAAACCTGGGTTCCAAGAAGGAATTTAATTAGCTCCTAGGGGGGCAGTTAATTCTGGCTTAATAAGCAATGCTTTATTTTATGCTCGATGGAGGGTGATGTGTGGATGTGTCCTTGTTAATAGTTCCATACAGCAAACAGAGATGCCAGTCTTTTGAAAAGCCTGTGGGAAAATGGGATGGGAACAAAAGAGGAAGGTGGGTTTTGTTCATTGGGCACACAGGTTGAAAGCTATCAGGGAATCCTTTGATGCAGTTGAGAAGTGGAACTGCAGCCTGAAAGGGGAGCAGGTCAATTTCCACCAGGCCAGGGAGACGGAGAGGGTAAGGGTTCACATGAGAGCTGCTATAGGGAGCTGGTTGGGCTCCAGCAATGCAAGTCCCAGTTTCAAATTATGCCTCTGCCTGCCACAAAACCACTCAGGTGCTCTTAGGCAAATTCCTTTGCTTCAGGTTCCCACCTGCACTATAAAACGTAAGCAATACTAACCTGCTCTGTAGGATAGGGAGACAGCAACATTTTGTGGCACCGTAAACACTTGATTTTATTATGACAGAAACATCTTTTCAGGATGACTGAGGGCATGTATGTGAAATGCTTTCAAGACTTCACAAGTCCTAGGTTTGATGGTGAAAAGTCCATTGAGCATTCCCTGTTTCAGACAGACAGCAGGGTGACGTAGGAAGGGGTGACTGATTCAGGGTGGTTGCAGAGCAAATTCCCCAAAATGCATCCTGAACCCCTATTTTCCAAATCTCCCTACCCCAAGCATTTGCTTGTATGTGCTTCTCTGCCAGGAGAGAAATGCCGGTGTGTTTGACAATTAGGAAAATTGGAACTGGGTGCATGGAGGGATTAGGAGGGCCAGTTTAAGAAAATATAGTCTCTGTGTCTGTGTCTGTGTCTTTTCTTGCTCATACAACTTCCCACTGGCTTAGTGCAATTTTTTTTTAAAAAAATCTGATCATGCTAATAATGTGATAATATTCAATACTGTATACATTATTCTTTTGGGATGTGTGTGTGTTCAAGCTCTCCCTCCAGACCACAGGGTGGTGGTGAATCCCTGACCCTCCAGATGTTTTTGGACTCCAACTCCCATCAACCCCAGCAAGCACATCTGTGGACAGTGGTGATGGGAGTCCTAACAACATCTGATGGGCAGCAGGTTCCCCGTGCCTGTCTTCGGAAGGTCCTTGCAAGGTCGGCCAGTAGCCTCAGATGGAGAAGAGGAAGTTCTTTTGTCTTAAGATCATGCGGCAAGTCTTCGGGCAGGGTGATTTAAATCTGCGGGCTATTAAGTAATGACCGGCTCCAGTCCAGGAGAGAGGCAAGGGGTGCGTGTCTGTGTGTCGTGGAGGAGAGCACTGCAGTGGCAGCTAGTTGTGCTGCTGTCTTGAAAGGGAAGGAAAGACCCAGCCGCTCCGATAGGAACGGATCCCGGCTTCTTTGGCATGGGGAGTCTCTGGCTAAAAGCCACCCTAAACCCTCCCCCAACGATTGAGATCGCTGGGGAAAGGCGAATGGTGGCGGGAGAAGAGGAGGGAGACACCTGGCTGCGTGGTCTTTGTCTTGGTGGAGAATCGCGGAGGTCGGAGGAGATTATTTTATTTTATTTTTAACCCCCAGGATTTTCACGAGACCATTTTCGGGAACCGTTTCCTTTTCAATGCTCGCTCCTCTTGCAGGGCTGTTGTCTCCCTACTTTAAACCTTTGAGTAGACTCACTGAAATTAATGCACTTGAATTAGTAACGCTTATCCATTACAATAGAAGGCCTAACAGTGAAGAGAATCCTAATTTGATCATTGGGGATAGGTTTAAAACGAGTTCTTTCATTTAGCGTGTGTTTGCAGAGAAATTTTAAAAATCATTTTTTTAAAAAGGGAAGGGAAAAATATATTTGATGATGATATACTTGAAAGTGCCAGGCAGGTACCGTCTTAGAATAGGCCTCCATGCCCACTGTTCTAGCACCAGGGTTTTGTTTTGTTTTTGCGGGAAAAGAGTCTGCGGAAAGGTATATTTTTTTAAAAAAAAAAATGCTCACTCACAAGGTTAACCGGACCAAACTGATCAGCTAACACTGCGATCCTATGCACGCTTTCTTGGGAGAACGTGCCATTGAAGTAAGCGAAACTAACTTCTTACCTAGGATGCTCACTGGGCGATCCTATGGTTATTTAACCGGGAACCCAGCCTCACCGTGCTCAGTGGGACCGTTTCAGCTCGGTTGGATAGTTCCCCGCGGGAGCCGGACGCGCTGTCCCCTCAATCCTCTTCGTTCGCTTTCCCCTTTCATTGAAGCTGTCCCCCGCGCGCAGACACACGAAAGTCATCAGGGGGTTGGACTAGATGACCCTCGGGACCCCTTCCAACTCTACAATTCTATGATCTCATCCTTTCCGACTAAGGACCAAGTCGGTTTCCCGCCCGCACCGCTGGTCAATTTACGCGCGGTTATTTATAGGGCCTCGCCAGCAACGCGGGGAAACTCGGAATGTCGGGTCGCCTAGCAGGGCTACCGGCTGCTTCATGGGCCCTTGCGACGTCCCTGCTGCTGGCGGGGAGGCAGCGGCAGTCCCAGCCAGGAGGGGCTCGTGACATTATTGCTGGAAACTCTGCTGCAAGGATCGGACGGAGCGACGTCTCCTCTACGCCTCTCCAAAGGCGAGAGCGTGAAACTGACCAACCTAGTCGCTGTTACGGGGCTCAGAAGCAAATAAAAAGTAAAAGGCTAAAGAACAAAACAAAAAACCCCACATAACCCAGAGGATTGCTGGGTTGGGGAGAGAGATACGAAACTGACTAGTCGGCAGAGAAATTGATGCGCGCGCTCTGCTTAGGAGAAGTACAGCACCCTTCGCGGTTTGGCTATCCTTAGAAAATCCCCCGCCTCCCGCGTGGTGTGCGCAGTATTTCGAATGTAAGAGGCTCTCAAAATTTCAGGCCCTGGCTGTCCATTTTCTAGGCACGTGCGCCTACTCAGAGTAAGACCCGCTGCGTTTGCTCGGGAGTTCATACGCCTGCACCCGACGGCCACCTTGCTGACAAGAAGCGCGCACGGGCTTAGCAGCACGTTAGCCTTCAGAGAGATGGAGAGAGGTCTTAAAAGATGTTTAGATGGGAACAAGCCCCGCTGATGTAAAATCGAACTGGCTTCCAACTGTAGGCGCGCGGGAAGGTTCTGTTGCTTGGGAATTTGCAGGTATGAAGGTGAGTCGAATGGTCAGGCGGGTCGCGTGGAATCTTTGGGTGTCTCTACACCCCCCCATTTTACCTTACCTTGTGGGGCAGGGACCGGCAGGAACGTAGGGCCGTCGCTTACGTCACAGCAGTGATGATAACGTCACCTCCCCAGGGTGCTATTGGCCCAATCCTCTGCTTGCCAAATAAAGAAGCTTTTCTCAGAGACAAGCACACCACATAAGATAAGCAGAGGAAGAGGTAAGTAGCATTCTCATGGATAGCTAAGGCTGCCACTTTGTTTTGAATAATAAAAATAAATAGTAATTATTGTTATCAGCATTTATTACAATTTGTTATCTGCCCTTCACTCTAAGGTCCCAGGGACAGTTACAACAATTGAAACAGTATTGGGAGGGGGAAGTAGAAAACAACTTAAAATTACAGAAATAAGGTGGGCCTGAAAAATACGTGTCTCCAGTGTCAGGTGAGTCTTCAGTATTTGCCAAATGCAGTACAATGAAGGTGCTAGATGCACCTTTCTGGGGAGGGAGTTTCACAGCTTCAAATTTCAAAGTCCATTTATTACGACCAATGGGAATTTCACAAAGCAAGGCACAAGCTTCTGAGTCCTTCATAAGTCCTTCTGAGTCCTTCTGAGTTCTTCATAATCAAACTGGATGTTAAGCAAAGACAGAAGCATAAGGGTTGGAGCAAAAAATGTTTTGGTACTGATGTCTGCACTGATTGCATGGTCTTAGAGGGGGTGTGGCTATGGGGATAATCATGGAGAGTGCCTGGACTTCAGAAATAACCTCAGTACTACTTAGGATATGGAATTTAGCAATCTGCTTCATATGGACTCCACCACTGGCCCATCCAGCTCAAAATTGCCTATACAGACTGGCAGTGGCTCTCCAGAGTTTCAGGAGGAGGTCTAGGAAGCTGTGGTGCTCCAGGTATTGCTGGACTCCAACTCCCATCAGCCCTAGCCATCATGGCCAGTGGTCAGGCATGATGGGAGCTTGAGTCCAGCAGCACCAGGAGGGCCAGATGTACCATTGCAAGGGACCACGAGGGTCATCTATTCCAACCCCCATGCAACGCAGGAATCTTTTGTGCAACGTGGGGCTTGAACCCACAGCCCTGAGATTAAGAGTCTCATGCTCTACTGACTGAGCTACTATAACTCCCCATTTCTGCCCTACTGGAAATGTCAGAGTATGCCCTGTCCCAGTGGTGAGCACAGCCCTTTGTTAGAGTTACAGAGGAATCCCGTACACATTTGCTCACAAGTAAATGCCACTGAGTTCAATAGGGCTTACTCACAGGTAAACAGAGGTGCAGTGGGAGGCAACAGGACTTGGAATTTACCAAGAAATGTACCATTTGCATGAGAAAGTGAAACAAAGTGCTCAGCAGGTGGGAGAGGCTCCCCTCCTTTGTAAGAGGTTTTAAAGCAGAACCCAGATCAGGCATGTTGTGCTTGCTTGCTTGTATTATGTTATTTATTACATTTCTATCCCCCCCCACTTTCCTCCAAGAAACTCAAGGTGGTGTACCTGTCTCTCCCTCTCCTCCATTTTATCCCCACAACAACCCTGTGAGGTTGGTCAGGCTGAGAGACAGTGACTGGCCCAAGGTCACCTAGCGAGTGTCATGGTTGAGTGTGGGATTCGAACCCTGGTCCTCCAGGCCTTCGCCCATCGCTCTAACCACTACACCACAATGACTTTCTCTTCTTACTTGCAAAACACCCTGAGACTCTTTGTTATTGGGCAGTATATAAACATTGTAAATAAAAATACAAGGGGAAAACTGTTGGAGTAGCAGATTCCCTGCACCTCCTAGAGACTGGAGTAGGTTTTCAGAGCTTGATTAATTGAAATTTCCCCCCTAGTTCAATGAATGACCAGCCTATTTTGATGCTTTTTTTTGGGGGGGGGGTGTATGCTTAGACTACATACTCAGGGCTGACATGCACTGTTTCCCTGTCCTGGGTGACATTCCTCTCCCCCTTCTGTATTGTGTTATATGCTATTGATTGGTCAGTTCAGGACAACAGGTCTTGGAGCTGGGGGTGGGGTTTTTTTGGGGGGTGGGGGGTCTGCCTGCCTCTTAAGGCCTTTCATAGGCTGCATCTGGACAGTTGCTAATTTGCAGGTATAATTCAATTGTACCCTGGCAAATTTAGGTTGTGCCATTTTGGTGGTGGTGGTGGTACTAATAAGTCTGATTTGGAAGTGCACTGGATAACAGCAGCATCAAGGTGTTGTCATATAGCCTCAGTGCAAGCAAATGAGAATGAATGGTCAATAAACAGCCCCGTCCTATGACCTCCGTGCAAATTTTGTGCAAACAACTCAGGAAGAATGCTCAAGCAGCAGGTTGCCTGGAAGAGCCCTGAGCTGCAGCTGATTCTTCTGCTCCATATTCTGAAAACCTCTGATAGTTTGGAAAGCCCTGCCATCCAGCCCCCGGAACCCTGCTACACTGAGGCTGTGCTGCCTAGGAGATGAGTCTAGCTCCTGCATATGCTGCCTCCCTTTTGTAAATGCACTCCAGCTATCAATAGTGTATGTTTGCATTCTCATTTTATTTAGCACTCAACCTTGGTTCTTTCTCCGGCGCATCTCAAATCATGTGCACCCATATAATCCCTGCCCTCTGCATGCATCAGAAGCAAGCTACTTACTTTAAAGCCTTGGCTCATGCCACAATAAATGTGTCCGTCTCTGAAGTCTTACATCCTTCTTTTAAAATTATCCCTGTGTTATTGCTATTAAACACACACACACCCCTACAACGCCATGAAATCTGCTGTGCTTGTTCCATTGGTGGGTTATATGAGCCTTCCAGATCCCTCCTCACAGCTAGAGTCTGCTGGCATCTATCCAGAAATTCATTAGGCAAGCCCAGGATCATTATGGTTTTATTAGACCAGGTTAAGCAATCCACAAACTCAGCAAGAATCGTATAGGCAAGGGGAGGGACTGGAGCTATAAAGGAGCGTGAATGAGAAGAGGATAAGGTAAAGATTCCCCAGCTGTTGCTGGGGGATTGGAACAAAAGAAACACTATTTATTTATTTAGCGACTCCATCTCTGTGTTTGGCATTTTGCAGCATGAGCAAGAGGGGAAATGGAGGCAGTTCTCTGCCCCGCAGAGCTTACAGACTGAGGTCTGACCATTGAGAAATAACAGAGGAGAGGGACTGATGCAATAGTTGAGCTCAGGACAACGTTTTTTACTGGAACTTCACGAATTATCATACCTTCCTATAGAGTGGTGGGCTGATGTCATAGACTGGTTGGATGCAAAGGAATGGTGGGAGGCACCAGCTGGGGAACAACCAAGGGAAGTCGACTCAGAGCCTGTGGATTGGTGGTGGGACAAAGATTAGTGGTCACAGGGAGAAGACTGGGAGGAGGTGTTGGAAGCTGAAGAGGTAAGAGAGCTTAGCGAGTGGAGCCAGAAGCTGAAGCAGGAGAGGAGGAAGGCCAAGTGGCAGATATGAGTTCAGCTGGTGAAGAGGCAGCTGCAACAAGCGCTTCTCCCCTCTGACATTCCAGAACCAGGAGAAGCATGAAGAGGATGGAGAAGTTAGCTTTCCATAGGTGCAGTCTCAGATGGCTAAGTCCCTGGAGAGGAGGGGACTTAGGCAGCTGTGGGGACCTTCAGTCTCCTTCATGGGGGCAAGACCTCCCGGAGAATAGTTGCTTTGCTCTTTAAGCCTGGTGCTCCTGTGCAGATCCTGCATTGCAAGAGTTAATTCCAACTTGCTTGGTGTGATTTACTGCTGGCTTGCTCCTGCCAGCCTGCTCAGTGGCCTCCAGATTACTGGAACTGCTAACTGGGAGGATGCCATGACTCCTGTATCCACCAGTGATCTGGGCACAGAGTTTGAGGCTGCAGGGGCACTGGATGGGGGAGCACAGAGCTGACTTCCGAATATAGGGAGACCCTTTGAGCCTGAGATGGTTGGACAAGAACTCCCAGAGGAACCTCCCAGGACACCAGGGCCTATAGTACCAGACCCTGGACTCTCACTGTTGCTTCCCTGAGCCAGAAGAACCAAGATCAGCCTCAGAGGAGCAGAGGTGGGAAAGCCTGGGAGTTCTGGATGTTGCAGGCACATAGTTTCCATCACTCTTTGGCCATAGAATTATATTCTTTCTACCTCTGCTGGTTATCTTTGGGGGGGGGAGGAATGTTAATTATTTCTGAGTTATTGGTTTATTAAATTAATTTTTATTGGGCATTTATGATATGATCCATACACCACACCTCTCATAATATGTTACATGGCACCGAAACACCCCCAACGCTCCTACCCATCTATTACAGATTCCCGGATACAGCCCAGCAGAGGTGAGTATAACATATATTTTAAAAGGAACAGAGAATCAGGATTTGAGCAGTCAGAAGAAAGGATATGCAGCCCTGCTATGGAAATATACAATAGATAGTACAAGGCACTGAGTTGTAGCCACCTTTGACTGAACTTAACCATCCAGGGGTCTTTTACCTATACCTTTACCTTACCAGTATTTTTTCTATATATACAGTATATTACCATTCTTATTATTATTTGTATATTATTGTTTTTAACTGTAAGCAGCTTTGGGTGGGCCAAAAAAGAGTAGCGTGAAATATTTTCAATAAAGAAAAATACAAGTACAGTATAATGAAAAAAATTAAAAAGGCTGGGGCTGATGGGAAATGGGGTCCAGATACTTTTAGAGAGCTACACGTTTCTCACTCCTGCTGTTAAGCTGTTGTGTCTCTGTTTACCTCTCTGACTGTCCGTAATTTTCATAGGCTCATATAGTTAAAAGTAACCTCCAAGTTCATCTAGTCCGTCCCCCTGAGGATCAAACTCAGTTGATCAATCTGCTGAAACTAATTTCTTTTGTTTGGTGACAGCCCTAATTTCCACGAGCACAGGCTTCCTCAGGGTACATCAATGAGTCTGGGCCGCAGCAATTTAAAAACAGCAAAAGAAAATCTCTAAGCGCTATGAGTCCAACCCAACTACCATATTTTTTGCTCTATAAGACTCACTTTTCCCCTCCTAAAAAGTAAGGGGAAATGTGTGTGCTTCTTATGGAGCGAATGCAGGCTGTGCAGCTATCCCAGAAGCCAGAAGAGCAAGAGGAATTGCTGCTTTCACTGCGCAGAGATCCCTCTTGCTGTTCTGGCTTCTGAGATTCAGAAATTCAGAATATTTTTTTACTTGTTTTCCTCCTCCAAAAACTAGGTGCATCTTGTGGTCTGGTGCATCTTATAGAGAGAAAAATACAGTACTTGTTAGGAGATCCCTTTTCTCCTCAAAGAGCTACAATTTCCAGAGTGGCTTAGCAAGTAATTCCTCTTCTGAGGGAACTCTGAGAATTGTTGCTCTGGAAGGAGAACAGGGGCCCCCTAACAGCTCTCAGCACCCTTAACAAGCCACAGCTCCCAGTATGCTTTTGGGGGAACTGTTTAAGGGATATCATAGTGCTTTAAATTTATAGTGCAGATGTGGCCAGTTGTGTCTTTCCAAGTAACATTTATTGCACAAGGATTCCGCTTTCCTTACACTTTTCCTTTCTTTTTAAACCCACCCAGTTATTGCCTTTTACGAGCATTTAATATGTTTTCTTTGGATGTGAATAATGTCTGGCACCATTAAACTGCTGCAGTTTTGGATTCGCGCTCCCCCAATTTATGTCCCGGGAAAAGTGATGTTTGCTTTCACCGTTCATTAGCGTGACTGGCGTGGGGGAATTTTACAAGCCATCTTGCTAATGGTAATGAGCGTCCTTGATTGATTTCTAATGGGAAGATAATTACCAAGATGAAAGGGAATATTCTTGTTTGCTTGTTTTGTTAGTTTGAAATTCACAACATTTGCTGATTGGGGGGGTAGCTTGTGGGGTGGGTGGGAGGCGAACCAACTCTTCTTTGTTCAAAAACTACATGGATGTTAACTACCCCCCAAAAAAGAAACCCAGGGCTCTGCAAATTTCAGATTTCTTTGATCTCGTTTATTTCCCCCTGCCCCAAGGTCTACCAACCAGATCCAGGTGTAAAAGACATGCAGGGTGCCTAGTTTCTGAGACTAGCCATTAGCGTTCAGACTTAGTCCCTTCACATAAAAAAAAAATCACTCCTACTAGACCAGATGCTAGGCTAGGAATGAAGACCTTCGAGACAACAGCCTCAGTGTATTTCTCTCACATTGTGAGCCCAAATCATGTCTGGTACCACAGCTTGTATGGCACATGCACATAGCAGGAGGTCGAATGCTGGACTGCACCAAAAGGGCAGTGCCACAAGGAAGAAACGTATGGGGAATCCAACTGGTGCAGGAGCAAATACATTAATCCAAAGTGTATAAATCCCAGTGCATTTTGAGTCACCAGCTCTTTGACAAGGGAGCCTATTTCAATTCCTGAACTAGGTGGTTCTGGTGGTGGGACCTTGCCATAGCCACATAGCTACATAGCTGTGTGTGGATCTGCAAGATGATGGGTGAAAGAGAGGGGGTGTGAAATAAAAGTGGAAAACTGACCTCAAAAAAAGAAAAGAAAAGAATGATGGTCTCCTACACTGGAAGGAGCTGCCGTAGTTCCACTGTAGGGGTCAATGACTCATTTGGGAGCCAGGAGACTAAGAAAGGCCAAGCTGATTGCCCCAGTGAATAGCCTATTGCTCAAAACGGGGTTCCTACAACTTAGATTAACACACTGCATCTGTTGACTTTCCATTTGTTTCATTCAAAGGTTGAATGAGTTGCCAGTATGGGGCATGTATGTAGCTCAGTGCTACAGCACTGGCTTTGCGTGCAAAAGAATCCTGGCGGGACCCCAGCCTCTCCAGAAAGGGCTGGGAAGAGAACCTTGCCTGAAACCCCAGAAAGCCACGGCCAGTCAGGGAGCCCATACTGGGCTAGAATGGCCAATGATCAGTATAAGGCAGCTTCCTGTTTCCCTTTGTTCCTAATCTCATCCCTCTCCCTGTAAATGAGCTAAGCCAGGGACTGGGGAATCTGTGGCCCTCCAGATCAGTGTTTCTCAAACTTGGGTCCCCAGCTGTTGTTGGTCTACAACTCCCATCATCCCTGACCACTGGTCCTGCTAGCTAGGGATGATGGGTGTTGCAGTCCAACAACAGCTGGGGACCAAAGTTTGAGAAACACTGCCCCAGATGTTGGAGAACCAATGTGATTCTTTCCAGATTTTGTTGGACTACACCTCCCTTCTGCACTAGTCGGCATGGCCAATGATCAGGGATTATGGGAAATGGAGTCCAACAAGATTTGGAGAGCCACTAGTTTCCCATCCATGAGTTAGGCTTTCCTACATAGTTGTTGTTATACGTATCAACTTAAATGTATGCGCTTATCCGTTTGCTTTTTAAAGAAGAAGAAAAACCTCAAATATTTAAAATATTTAGATTGTCAGAACTGTTCTAGGGATTGAAGTTGGGGTGTGTGTGAATATGTGATGTCATGGGTGCCAGCCAGTGGGTCCCTTCCACAAGGTGGCTTTTCCCCATTCAAGCTCCACCATGTAAAAAACTCGCAGAGCCATTTTATCCACGACATTCCTTGAACAGAAGATGTTTGTTTACTGAGTGGCAAAACTGCCTCCGTCACTCTCACAACTAGTGCGCTTGTAGGCATTTGAAGGATATATTTTGAGTGCTGCAGCCTTTCAGCTAATTAAGGGTTCTTGATGCAGCTACCACCCATACGCCACCACTTTTGTAGTACTGCAAAATGCGAAAGATAGCCCATTGTCTGTTGTTTAAGTTGGCACAGAAACAGGTTTCTTGAAGGATGTGGGAGAGTGAGAGATGAGTAGGAACTAATAGCAGGCCACAACAGAAGTAGAAGGGGTGGATTTGAAAACACTAACAGCAACACATCCAATCCTTGTATTTTTCAGGGCAGGGTGAAAGAACTGCTAATTATACAAAGAAAGCAATGTTTAGAAAAGGGCAACCAAGGGGGTGAAAGGTTACCAAGTTCCTCGCTAGTTCTGGTCTGATCTGGTTCCAACAGAATCTGCCTGGTTTTGACTATACATCTGATTTTGGAAATCTGGTATTGGAAATTGAGCTGGGATTGTTTAAGATGGGAAGCCTCTTGGGTTTTCAAAAAACAAAATTCGTCTATAGTTCATAGCAGAGTGAAAAACCTTGGTAACTGGATCTACCCAGTCTCTCCAACACCATTCTGTTTCATTCAGACTTTGCTAGCATTGCTTAAAAGAGCAAAATAAAACACATTGGTAAAGGAATGGTTCTTCATATTTACAAGGATAGCTTTGGATTCTAAGCCTACATGGCTTAACTAGTGTCTCAAGGCTGCTTCATGGCAGAGCAGGAGAGAGAGAGAGAGAGAGAGAGAGAGAGAGAGAGAGAGAAGGAATGGGTGATGGGTGGAGCTTGGGCATTTGGCAGAACAAAACCACAAAGCACATTTTCCTCTGTCTATCTGTTAGTCTCAACCCTGCCATCTACTGACTAGAGGCATGTAAGATGGCTTATATACCCAACACAACCAGCATAGACTGACAACCGGCTCCCTCTTGGTCCCAGAACCCTGGGGCCTGGAGCTTGCCCCCCACCCAAACCAGACAGTAGGTGAGTCTGGATATTTGCAAGCCAGGCCCATGTGGGCTTCTCATGAGAAGCCATTTTGCACGCTGCTCCACCAGTGCACAATGCTGGCTCCCAGCTCTCATCTCTTGACTGCTGAGATAAAATCCTCTTGTGTGGAAGGTATTGCTCCAAAGCTTATTATACCTGGGAGCTGATCTCATTAGGGTAATTAACGTCAACGTAGATCCCTTAGAAAGGGAAAAGAAGGTTCCTTGCTTAGGTGGACTTCACATGTATTCTTTTAATTTGAAGATGAGTCGATGCGTCTCCCATATTTCCTGATGTCCTTGACATTCCCTCCCGAATAGTGACAGCATATTACGCTGTTTCTGTCACACTCTCCCTGCCGTTCTGTCTAATGAATGCCAGCACACAAAGGTTCGTGTACACATCATGCTAGCTCGAGTCACACAGACAGCTTCGTTTCAGACCTTTTAAACTTCCCAGTTTATTTTAGTGTTTCCTTCCTGTTGCATCCTGGGGCCAGGCTGGGGCAGCCCTATATGAATACCTGTGTGTTGTGTCTCTTATTTACTGAGATCAATGCACTTAAGAGGAATTCATAAATTAAAAAGTAGGTGGTGGTGGTGGGGTGGGTTTGAAAATCCACAATAAAATGTAGCACAAGCTATGAGACAGTGCTCAGAAGCCTTTTAGATCTGGGTCCCAATGCATAGTCTAATGGCATGAAATGCAAGAACCTCACTGAAGCTAAGCAGGTTTGGGTCTGGTCAACATTTGTGTGGAAGACTGTCAAGAGTACTGTGTATGCTACCTTGTGTAAAAGACGTAAAAATAATTCATCTGCAATCCTACATCCCCTCATCTAGCCACTGGCCCTGCTGAACTCAATGAGACTTACTTCTGAGTAGACATGTTGAGGATTGCACTGTAAAAAAATCTCAATCCTGACTTGCAAAGCTCATCAAACCAGGTAAAGGTTGGACTTTGTTGAACTAAGTAGGGCAAGTAAGTTATGTCTTAAAACTCGCTGTTTTCAATGGGAACTTAGGCTGAAATCTGAACCCTGTCTACACAGAAGTAAGTCTAATTGAATCCAATGCAGCTTACTCCTAGGTCAGTGGGAGGTACCCGTAAGCTACCTTGGATTCAATGGGACTCAGTGGCGGAGGAAGCCGATCAGGCGCCTGTGGCAGGACACTCTGTGGGGCCTCTGAGGAGTCTGCCTGCCTCCTCCCACTCAGCTGCCCTACAGCTGAGGGGGAGGTGGTGGGCGCCGAAGCCACCGCACATGTGGCTTATCACCCCCCTCAGTGGTGACACCCGGGGAGGACCGCCTCCACTGCCCCCTTCCTCTGCCCTTGATGAGACTTCCTTCTGATTAGGCATGGTTAGGTTTTCAGGCTAATTGTAGTTTACATCATCTGGAGCCAACCCATGGTTTGTGGTGTTTTGGAACGATCATATACACACAAATCATAACACTGTACTCTAGTAATTAAAGCTTATCAACTGCCACTCTAACATGGACTGGATCCCCAACTGCATAGCTGCAAAATTCACTTGAATTGCTCTCTCTGCTTTTTCCTCCTCTGTGCCCACCACCAGCACCAGATCCCACCCTGCTTGAAGACTGCCCCAAAGGGAATGTGGTCCTCTGTCTGAGAAAGGTTCCGCACCCCAGATTTAGGTGTACAGTGGTACCTCGGGTTACAAACGCTTCAGGTCACAAACACGTCAGGTTGCAAACTCCGCTAACCTGGAAGTTGAACCTCAGGTTAAGAACTTTGCCCCAGGATAAGAACGGAAATCGAGCGGCAGCAACGCGCTGGCAGTGGGAGGCCCCATTAGCTAAAGTGGTACCTCAGGTTAAGAATGGTTTCAGTTAAGAACGGACCTCCGGAATGAATTAAGTTTGTACCCAAGGTACCACTGTATCTGTTGCATGCTCATGAAGGAAGTGTGTTCTGAATTCTTTGTATAATGTGCATGAGAATGACTTGTTATGTAGAGCATAATACTACAAACCTATGTTTCAGTGAGACAACTGTGAACAAAACATGCATCTTCAGACACATCTAAAGGCTGTAATTAGAGCAATATCCTGCTAATCTCAGAAGTTTGGGAGTGAAAGTGAACTGGCTGAAATCTGAACATGTGGGTGGATTTCCGATGGGATTTTGTTGCTTTGGTTTGGGAAAATGGCTATGATATTCCTCTGAAGGTTTTTTATATAAAAAAAACAAACAATTCCCAGCTGTTTCTGCATTGAAAACACACACATACACGCCTCTCCAAATTGAGACTGCGCTGTCAATTTCATAACAGTTTTATGTCTGAACATGGAGATAAAAAAGGAGCCTGCCATCAATAGCTAGTCTCTATGATGAAAAATTAGCTATCCTTGACCAGTCAAAGTTTTTTATTTTGTTGGAGAAGGATGAGAGGATTTTCTTTGTTCCTGGAGAGATTAAATTGCTTTGCAGGCATGTCATGTGGAAATGCTTCATAGAGGAGAGGAAGCAGAATGACTTCTGAGCACCGGATTTTATGGTTGTGTGTGTGTCCATGTGTGTGTATGTATATGTGTGTGTGTCAGAATGACATTATAACTCATGTATCAAGGATGCCTTAGATTTGTTATAGTTTTGGGATGTCAGCCAGCTTTTCTTGGGAAGAAGACCTATCAGTTCCCTGCTAGCCCATTTTTGATATGTTAAAGAAAAGCTGGAAATGCCTGTTTTGAACAACCAATTTATCAACCAGCTGTTATATAGACAGACTGGAGACCTACAGAGCTTTCAGTTGATAAGAAATAGTCTTCAGTCTTTTCACACCCAGGTTCCACTTTTAACCCAAACATGCATTTGGGGACTCATTGCCCTAATCTTTTGTCACATACTGTATTGGAACCTAAGAATAGCCTCCTGGATTGGGCCAAGAGCCCATCTAGTCCAGCATCCTGTTCTCACAGTGGCCAACCTGTGAGAAATCAGCAAGCAGGACATGAGCATGAGATCACCCTCTCCTTTTGTGGTTCTTGGGTACTGGTATTTGGCACCATCACTGCCTCCAACTGTGGAGGCAGAGCATAGTCATCATGGCTTGCAGCCACTGAAAGCCCTCTCCCCCATGAATTTCTCTAATCCTCTTCTTGTAAAGCCATTCAAGTCGGGAGGGAATCACTGCCTTCTGTAGGAGTGAGTTCCATATTTTGACTAGGCACTATGTGAGGAAATACTTTCTTTTATCTGTCCTGAATATCCCAACATTCTGCTTTATTTGCATGGCAGTAGCACTCCTGTTGTGAGCCATCTTGGATCAAACCGCAACCCAGTGGTGGGACCCAATCCACTAGTTAAAGACCGGTGGATTAGATCACTACAAACCAATAGTACTTATTGCACTTTACCTGATCAGATTATTAAAATGCTCCATACTATACTATAATATAAATGAAGGAATTGTAGCTATAATTAGGAGAGGGGGGGAAATGTTAAAAATAAATAAATTATTGACCCTTAGGGCTGTAGTACAAATCTTTCAGGAAGAGACTTCTAATAGTTTAGACGTCATGCCCTTATTACTACAGCCTTGGTTCTCTGCAGAATGCAGCCATGCAGTTAGGTAATTTTAGACTATGGACTTAATGGTCTTACAAGAGGGCAACCCACCCACCCCCTCACAAATGTGGTTAGCCAGCATTTCAGGGTCCCTCCACTGATTCTGCTAAGTGGAGCTTTGGTCTTCTGCCCCAAAGTCTTGCCTTTGTGGTATTACTGGCTGACAACCCAGTCTTCAGATAAGTAGGAAGATAAAATGAGCAACAGGTTGCATCGCTGGTTCCCTTGGTCTGCCTGCACTGATGGACCTATATTGTATGTCATAATAAATGATCTGGTGATCTTTAAGATGCTGCAGAACTCATTGGGCTTGTATGGCCAGATCTCCTCTGTTTTTAGGAGTTCTCCTATACCAGGCAAAGTTCAACATGTTACTCTTTGTATATAAACATCTTGACAGCTTGGGTCCAGTTTACTTGAGAGATCATATAACCCTATTCATGCTCCCTCAACCACTTTGATATACGGAACTGGCACTTGAAAGAAATATTTGTTCTGCACTTGTAAGAAATCAATCTTTTAGCACATACCTTCCAACATTTCTCCAATAAAAATAGGGACTTTCCATTCCATAATGATCATTTTTCTATTTATACCCCACACATCTTACTGGGTTGCCCAGCCACTCTGGGCATCTTTCAAGATATATAAAAACATAACAAAACATTAAACATTTTTTAAAAAAACCCTTCCCTATATAGGATCGTCTTCAGAAGGCTTGGGGGTCGGATAGCTCCAGTGCTTTTATATATATATATATATATATATATATATATATATATATATATATATATAAAGTTTGGGGTACTCTCATTTTCCTGTTCATATTGAAATACTACCCCTCAATGAGTCCAAACTTAGATTCACAAAATGTTTAGGGGTATGCGTACCCCTGTGTCCCCCAGAAAAAAGCACTGGATAGCTCCATATCCTCCATCCTTTCGCCAATGAAAATAGGAACATCCTAAGGAAAAGCAGGACATTCCAGAATCAAATCAGAAACTGGGACGGCTTCTGTAAATCCTGGACTGTCCCTGGAAAATAGGGTCTATTAGAGTGGCAACACCCACCCTTTGTACCTTTCTGCCTGTTGACATAAGGTAGGTGCCTTTTGTGTAGTTGTTCTGATGCCTGCTAAAAAAAACATTTGGAAGCTGGCATGTGTTTTAATTTTCTTTTTAGCTCAACAGCTGATTTTCATTCCATTTTGAATTCTTTGTTTTTAACGTTGTCTTTTGTTACAATTTTAATATTTCCCTTTTATAATAACAATAAAAAAATGGAGATATTTGATTTCCAGTCAAATGGTAGCCAAACAATGTTAAATAAAATAAGTAAATAAATAAATAAATAGTTGTCCTTGGCAATGGTCTTTCCACGGCCCCTCTTTATCTTCAGAAAAAACCCAGTGAGATTTGTTAGGCTAAACAATGGTAGCTTAGCCTAGAGAATAAGAACAGCCCTGCTGGGTCAGAGCAAAGTCCAGCATTCTGTTCTCACAGTGGCCAACCAGATGCCTGTGGGAAGCCCATAAGTAAGGCAGGAGTACAATAGCCCTCTCCTGCTCATGATCTCCATCAGCTATTGAAGGCTATTAATATCAAGTTGAAGCAAACATAAAGGGACTCTGTTGATAAAGAAGGGTCAAGTACAAAATTCTTTTGCACAGCAAAGGAGAAAATAAGCACAAGTTTCTCCTCATTGTGTGCTGAGAATCCAAGGCAACTGTAGAAGAGCTATTGATTTGAAAGGGTGGGTGTAAAGTGTTCCATAAACCTGGAACAGACACAAAATTAATGTTAGGTCCTGAACATTTACATAATATGTGAATTTGTTTAATGAGAGCTGCCTCTTATACTGGAGGTAGCACATAACTATTGTTGATAGTAGCCACTGATTGCCTTCTCCCGCCATGATTTTTCATGAATTTGTCAAGAATGCTTCATTGGTTGAGTTGGACTTCAATTCAGGTCTCTCCAGTTCTAATCTGACACTCTAACTCGGGGGGATAGCCAATATGGTGCTCTCTATGTATTGTTGGACTCCAATTTTCATCAGCCCCAGCCAGCATGGCTGATGGTTAGTGATGATGGAAACTGTAGTATATCAATATCTGGAAGTCACCACCGTGTTGAGCAACCTTGCTGTAACCACAGCCCTGGCTTCCTCGATCTCTCTTTACCACAGATTCTCCCTTATTCAGTGTTGAAATCTATTCAACTTTTCCAAGGGCGATGGGGAATTTGGTAACTTGGCAACTGCCCCCTCTCATTTCAGAGCACATATTTGCTTTTAAAATCCTAAACTACCATATTTTTCCGTCTATAAGTCGCCCCCATGTATAAGATGCCCCCTATTTTTGGGGACTCAGATTTAAGAAAATGGGGGGGGGGCGAGATGTATCCGTGTATAAGACGCCCCCTGATTTTTGACATTATTTTTTAGGGGGGGAAACCTAGTCTTATACACGGAAAAATACGGTATTTGGATGTCTATGTTCACTAATAGATCCAATGAGATGATGGACAATTGATTGCTGGTGAAAAACTGAAGTTTTAATTTATTGGAGTGGCCGATGGAACTGACTGGGTGGAATGCAGGGAGCCCAGCACTAGGTGGAGCCAGAGCCAATGAAAGACAGTGCCAATTAATTCTAGATTTGTCCCCATCCTCCTGCCTGCTGAATTCTACTGGGGACAACACAGAGACTGATTAGGAGGAAGCTCCCCTGGTTGAAAGGGCGCATCTGCACTATACACTTAACGCGCAACTTTAAACAGTAGGAGCTTCCCCCAAAGAATCAAGGGAATGGTAGTTTCTTAAGGGCGCTGAGACTTATTGGGAGACACCTATTCCATTCACAAAGCTACAATCCTCAGAGTTCCCTGGGAAGAGGAACTTACCATTCAAACCAGTCTGAGAATTGTAGCTATATGAGGGGAATAGGGGTCTCACTACAGTTCCCAGGATTCTTTGGGGACTGTCCTGACTGTTTAAAGTGGTGTAATACCTGTTTGGACGCGGGTGGCGCTGTGGGTTAAACCACTGAGCCTCTTGGGCTTGCCAATCAGAAGGTCGGCAGTTCAAATCCCTGCGACGGGGTGAGCTCCCGTTGCTCGTTCCCTGCTCCTGCCAACCTAGCAGTTCGAAAGCATGTCAAAGTGCAAGTAGATAAATAGGTACCGCTCCAGTGGGAAGGTAAACAGTGTTTCCATGGTTCACCAGAAGCGGCTTAGTCATGCTGGCCACATGACCCGGAAGCTGTACGCCAGCTCCCTCAGCCAATAAAGCGAGATGAGTGCCGCAACCCCAGAGTTGGTCACGACAGGACCTAATGGTCAGGGGTCCCTTTACCTTTAATACCTGTTTAAATCTATAGTGCAGAGGGAGCCAAAGTGTGAAGATAGACATATTGGGAATGGCTAAGGGCAGACTGAGCTTGGTGGGGGCAACACTCAATTTGCCCTGAAAGACCAGCCTCCACTCTCTAATTCTTAAGTCACATAAGGGAAGTTCTATACAGGGTGTATTTACAGAACAACACGGAAAATCCTGCCATCTCTTTTTCCTCTACCAGGTTTGTGGCTTGTTTCTGTAGGCTTCTTTGGTAAGTGCTGCCACCATATTAACCCCCCCATTTGTAAGTACCAGCTATTTATACACGATGCTAATGTTTCTGGGCAGAGTTTGAAAAGAGCTTGGGAGAGAGAGAGCATCCTCTTCCCCTGAGCCTCCTAATGGTGGGGATGTCTTGGAAAATGGCAACTGGGGAAACGGAACAAATGGAAGAGAAGATGGATCGTCAGGTTAAACAGGTGAACTGGAAAGAGGATACATCAGGGTACAAGTGCAAATGGAAAGATGGGGACACAAGGGACCCCCCAGCCCTTTAAAAAAAGAACCCAAAATAATCTAACAGTTTAGCCTTCTGCATTTCTGATTAGTTTCCTAACACAACTCAGCAGGCTGGGAGGAATCAGGCCTTCTGGCAATATATGGGTTGTCAATAATAGGACCATGAGTTTTTGTTAGGGGTGGGGGAACCTGTCAATTTTTGTGTCTTTCAATTTCAGCCAATAGTTAAGATCTGGAGCTTGCTCTCCCAGGAGGCAATGATGGCCACCAACGTGGATGGCTTTAAAAGAGGATTGGAAAGATTCACAGAAAATAATAATAAGAAGAAGAGTTTGGATTTGATATCCCGCTTTATCCCTACCCTAAGGAGTCTCAAAGCGGCTAACATTTGTCTTTCCCTTCCTCCCCCACAACAAGCACTCTGTGAGGTGAGTGGGGCTGAGAGACTTCAGAGAAGTGTGACTAGCCCAAGGTCACCCAGCAGCTGCATGTGGAGAAGCAGGGAATCGAACCCAGTTCACCAGATTACAAGTCCACCGCTCTTAACCACTACACCACACTGACTCTCCAATAAGACTATCAATGGCTAGTAACCATTATGGCTGTGTTCTGCCTCTACAGCTGGAGGCAGCAATGCTTCTGAATACCAGTTGCTGAAAATTACAAGACGGGAAGATGGCTCTGGTGCTTGAATCCTGCTTTTTGGTTTTCCATAGGCACCTGGTTGGCCACAGTCAGAAGAGGCTGCTGGGCTAGATGGGCCATTGGCCTGATCTAGCTGCAGGCTCTTATTCTGTCCAAATTCACTTTCTGAAACAGTATGTAGACGGAAACACAGCTACCCTCCCAAACTGGCACTGATTGAAATTTCACTCTGAAGCTTGCCGTCCAAATAATGTTTACAAAAAATGCATTGATTAGGGAAAAGCAAGCATAAAAATGAATATACTGGTGAAAACAACCCACCAAATTGCCTTTATTAGGGAACGTTGCTTGCATTAGTTAAAATTCCATATGAAGTGTGTCTATGAGGAGAGATTCACACTAAAATGCTGAATAATTTCTGTAGGATTACCCCGCCCCCAATAGTGCAAAATATGGAGAACTGAACTTAAGATTGGAAAAATAAGAAACAGAGAATACTGAAATTGACTGATCCTTCAATTCCTAGTGGAGAAGTGATTAGAAAAAGGGTACCCAATGTGGAGCCCTCCAGCTAATGTTGGACTATAACTCCCAGCAGCCCCAGCCAGTATAGCTAATGGTTCACCTGTTAGGTTTTCTTAATATTGATGTGGTCAATGGTGCTACTCAGAGGTGTGTGTTTGTAATTATAACCTGCGTGGCAGCACATCTGTGAGCTCTTAACAATTCAACACACCTGTGGTATCTTAACAATTTAACTAAGTAGCAGGGGGAGTTTACCTACTGCAACAAATGCAGCGATGTGATAGGGTAATTGATTATTTTGAAAACTGTATTTAAGTTGACCAAATGCTTTGTATGGTACTGGCTGGTGTAGAGTGGTTAGTTGCACATAAGCAAAGATGTTGTGGGCAAGTTTTTATTCCATCGCCCCAGTCGCTGCAAAAACTTGGTTGGTGAAGAATGTCCAACATCACCATGATGGGAATTGTAGTCTAACAACTTCTAGAACATGCTATGTTGTCTACCCCTGAGTTAGTGGGGCAGATTAGAATTATGGGGAGATCTGGGTTCAACTCGGCATTCAGCCATGAAGCTCACTGATAAACCTGGGGCCAGCTAATCCCTCTCAGATTTTAGTGAGGTTAACTGGAGGTAAGGGAAGCATATATGCCGCTCTGAACTCTTTGAAAGAAGAACAGAGAGTGCAATAAATAAATCAGCTGCAAATTGTACTTGATATATTGTTGTACATGAGTCATTAAAAATTACAGTAAAGCATAAAACCTTTGAACACTATAATAAAATCCAATCTCGATTGAATAACTGAAGAAACTATAACTCAGCTACCTCATGTGGATAAAATAAGGATTAAAGTTGCCAGATGCATTTAGACCACATGGCCTTCTGCAGTGGCAAATACTGATAGATTAGCTTGTCCCAGGTAGATCCAGAGTACACAGAATTCAGGGCTGCAAATATGGTCCATATTTTTGCATTGCAGCTCAGTGCTGGGTGGTCAGGAACAATTCCCCATCCCTTGATTATTCTTACCATTTGGTGCTTTCTGAAGGTCTTTAGCTCTTTTGGGGGAAAGGACAGTAGCTCAGTGTTAGACGACACACTTTGCAGGCAAGAGGTCCAAGTTCCAATTCTGACATCTCCAGTAGGACTAGGAATGTCTCAAACCCTGGAGCATCACTGCAAGTCAGGGTAGACAGTAGAGGGACTAATGGTCTAACTAAGGACCCATTTGCACCATACACTGAAAGCAGTACTATACCACTTTGAACCCCATGGGTTCTTCACCAAAGAATCCTGGGAAATGTAATTTGTAATGGGTGCTGGGAGCTACAATTTCCAGAGTTCACCGAAGAAAGGACTGTAAAACCACTCTGAGAATTGTAGCTCTGTGTCCATTACAAACTACATTTCCCAGGATTCTTTGGGGGGAAGCGATGACTGTTTAAAGTGGTATGATGATACTTTAAATGAATAGTGCAGGTTGGCCTTTAATATAAAGGAAGCTTCTGACCCGGAACCTGTACTTGTCATCTGAGGCCCTTCTCTATGTCCCACCCCTCTCCCCAAGAGGTTCAGAAGGTGACAGCACAAGAACAGGCCTTTTATGTGGTGGCTCTCCATCTGTGGAATGCTGTCCTCAGAGAGTATTGCCTGGTGGCATTATTACATATATTTAGGCACCAGGCAAAAATATTTCTATGGCCTGTTATGTGTGTGTGTTGGGGGTGAGGGGAGAGACTGTTGTTATTTTATGCTGTATATTATTAGGCTCTGTATTATGTTTGGGTCTTTGGATAAAGGTTGGTATATAAATTGAAACAACAACAACAACATCCCCTGAGGGAATAATAAGGGACAGCTTCAAGGAAATGTCGACTTCCTTCCTTCAAGGCAGTTCTGTCGCATGTTCTGGTCAATGCCATATACTTTGAGACAGGGGTGGGGAACCTGAGCCCCAGGAGCTGAATGTGGCCCTCCATACATCTCTGCCTGGCCCTCAAGACCCTTGCCAGACCATGTGCTTTCTCCCCAGGCAATGCCCCTTTTCAGCCCTGATCAAATGCGAGCAGAAATACACTTTTTCAACAATTGTATGAATGATTTGTGAAGATATCAATGCCTTCATAAAAAGGCAACTGAAGGTATCTCGAAGACACAACAATTTTATTTTTTGGGGGGAAAGGCAGGAGACTGTATAAAAGATGTAAAATTATACTTCAAACCCCTGGAGAACAAGAAGGTGGGAGAACAAGAAGGGAGAGGAACAGCTGGACCCAAGGCAGATGGCAGAGGTTATATTGAAAAGCAGCAACTTGGGAAGGACACACAAGAAAAGCTATAGGCAAAAAATAAAAACTGCGATGGAGACCATTAGCATCAAGTTGAAGCAAATGCAATGGGAGCACATTGGTAAAGGAGGGTCAAGTACAAAATCCTTTGTACAGCAAAAGAGAAAATAATCACAGCTTTCCCTAATGGGTGCTGAGAATCCAAGGCAATTGCGGAAGAGCTGGTGATTTGACAGGGAGGGGAAGCAAAGTGTTTTGTAAACCTGGGACTTAAAAAAATGGGGGGGATGGGACACCCCACACCCTCCACACAATCACTGCCTCACAAAAAGGTCACTGCATTTCTTATCCCTTGGTGGAGTCCATTTCTAGACATTTACATATTATGTAAATTCCTATAAATAGGAACTGCACGGCCAATCTCTCTGGGGTGCAATATGGGCATCCTACTATAGACAAAACGAACCTCAACTTTATTACTTGGCTTGTCGGCCGCAAAATGAATGGGAGGCAGTTTTAATATGCTGTCTTCCCAGAGCTGGAGCCAGGAGACCAAAGCTCTCCCTCGATTATTGCAAGGGCAATAATGTTTTATATTTAACTCAAGTGCAGTCCTTCCCTTCAGAGCACCAATACCCCAAGGCCCATGCACACACACAATTTTATTTTAGGATGCAGGTCTTTGACTGAAGTTAGTGTACACAAAGTAGGTCTTTGGGTGTTTCTTGAATTTGTTCTGTTATTTCTCGGTTTACGTCCCACCTGCCTCTTCATATGCTCCCATCTTCATTTGCACACAAAGATTTAGTAATAAATTACTGTAACTTAAATAGAAATGCAGTCTATCTCACTATAGTGTGGAAGACTGTGTGTTTGCTAGGAAATGGGTGGGGTGAGGATTTGATATTTTGGTGCTGGAATGAGAAACTACCCACTTTGCACTTCCTGAACCAATATGCACATAGAAACACAGCCATCTTCTGGGTTTTGCACTTCTCTGAATTTTGCGATGCCTTTCTCTAACTAGAAAATGTGCATCTAAATGCACAGTTTAATCATGCACAAACATTCTTTAGCATCACCAACCATTTAACCTCAAGGTTTATTTTTTTAAAAGTAATGGCTTCACAGCCTTCTTGGACCACTAGGACCAATTACAGCGGTACCTCGGGTTAAGTACTTAATTCGTTCTGGAGGTCCTGAAACTGTTCTTAACCTGAAGCACTACTTTAGCTAATGGGGCCTCCTGCTGCTGCCATGCCACCAGAGCATGATTTCTGTTCTCATCCTGAAGCAATGTTCTTAACCCGAGGTACTATTTCTGGGTTAGCGGAATCTGTAACCTGAAACGTATGTAACCCGAGGTACCACTGTACACACATTTCCTTCTTCCCCACCATGTTTGGGCTTTTGGTGCCCCCCCCCATCTGAAGTGGTGTGGCAGGCTGTATAAATAAAGCAGCTGCTGCTTTTTCCCATCTGCCACTCCCCCTCAACCTAATATTCTGCAACAGGAATGCTAATTTGAGGCTGAGGGTTATGTTCTACTCACCTGCTGAACTAAAGCTGAAGTGCACTGGGCATGCTCCCATTCCAGAATTAATTTTTACACACTCTCCTAGTCAGCAGCCCTGACTTCAGCTGCTACTGAGAGACTGCTGTTGAAGCTCCGCCCTACAGGGCAAGCCATTCCTGTTTGCAGGAGGAATCGATCATGGGGCAGAGGATACTAGTGAGGAGCAACCAGGAAACAGTGTGGGACATTCTCTCATCCCTAAGAAAACAACTCAGTCACCTAACATGTTCTGGGGTAATGAAAAGCTATGTTGCAATCGTGAAAATTCATTTGTCATTTTAATTTGCAAGTGGGACCTGCGACAAAATGTTGCAGTGTAAGAGTGTTGCTGTTCAGGATGCCAGCCGCTCCATTCCGTCTCCGTTTCTCCAGGAAATCAGCTTTCCAGGGTCTCATCACTGTACTGGCATTCAGCACCGAAGGTTTTTGTATTTCTGCAAATCTTGGGGTTCTCCTTAGCCTGCTGACAGCCCCTTCCAGTTTGTGGGTGACACAGCATTCACAGCCTGAACATTGAAAGTAGAAGGAATGACTAGACTGATAAAGCAAGCTGCTCTCCCTTCTGTTTTAACTTGTTTTGTGGTTGAAAATTAATTAGGGTGTGTGTGTTTGCTGAGCACATGGCTGACTTAGGTAACACCCACCTGGTGGCTATTGTGATGCAAACGTGAGAAGCTAACGCTGGACAAGTGTGACAATTCAGGGTATTAGTCAATTGCGAGATGGCTTGTAAATAGCACAATGCTGTAGCTATGAACGCTGAGCAACATTCAAATCAAAAGCCACTAGCTAAGGTGGGTGGTATGTTACAGTCACCGCAAATGATGCCATTTTCAGCAACAGAACTGCAAATTGACACCATACACTATGTATTGTTTCAGCTTCAGAAGCCGGGTAATTGTGATGTATTGAAGGTTGATATTGCAATAAAAATAGAGGCCATTAGCGAGTACTATTTATGTCATTAGTACTTAGTGGTTGTGTGTTGCAGGGTTATTTTTAGTGCTCGTAAAACTGTCCTGGCTTGCAGCTAAGTCAGAGCACTGATATAAATTGAAACATCGAGCAATCCAGAAGTTGTAAAAATGTAACACTGTAAAGGGAGGGGGGACTGCATTAAGGGACAGCTCCCCCCCAGCCCCACCCTTCTATAGACATGCTTTGTGCAGAAATAGTTATCACATCTTGTGGCAGACTGGACTGGTTAAATATCCCCATGGCTCTTTGTGGTACCATCAGAGGTAGGCAAATGATGTAGAGTAATGGCGTAGTGTGGGGGCCCACAGGGGTGGTTGCCCTGGGTGCAAAATTGTTAGGGTGCAAAATTTCAGCACCCGATGTTGCCTCAGTACAGATGTGTGCTTCCATTGCTGGGCTCTGTTGAAAACGGCTTCCCGATGTGAACCAGGAAGTG
Organism: Podarcis liolepis; assembly: GCF_965112155.1. Taxonomy (NCBI): domain Eukaryota; kingdom Metazoa; phylum Chordata; class Lepidosauria; order Squamata; family Lacertidae; genus Podarcis; species Podarcis liolepis. Next base: position 35,764,843 of record NC_139561.1, on the reverse strand, counting down.
ACTTCTAGACAACAGAACAAGACTTCTTTTCTTATCTCTGTGGCTACAATCTCCTGGGTGACACAGATGCCATTAGGCTGTTGAATGCGCATGTGTACTCCCTCCATTTCCCTCTCTCCTACCCCCCTCCATGGAGTCCTGGGCACTGGCAACCCATGCTACGCCAATGATATAGAGTCTCTTGGTGAGAGTCCCATGTATCTGACCAGGGGTGATCAAGCTCCCGTTTGCCCCATGCCAGCATGGATGATGGCAGTTGTAACCCAGCAACACTGAGAGCAAGGATAGCCAATGTGTTGCTCTCCAGACTTTCTGGGACTCCAGATCCCATCAACCCCAGCTAGCATAGCCAGGGGTGATGGGAGTCATAGTCCAATTACTTCTAGAGCAGGGGTAGTCAGCATGATGCCTTCCAGATGTTGGGCTGCAAGTCTTATCATTCCTGACCTAGGCTTGGGGTGGGGGGGAGGGAGGATGAACTATTAGTGTGTTTCTGGGATAAATAGTCCAGTTTTGCAGCCTAAGTGTAGGAGTTAGCCTCATCTGCCTACTTCATTATCATCTACCTTCAGCCTTCCTTTGGGCATTCTGCATTTGCCCCTGTTAAAGCTCTTGTGCTTTAATGGCTGTACAACAGTTAGGAATTCAAGTGTATCTCCTTATCCCTTCACTAAATCTCCAAGCTCTTTAAAGCTTCACCTGTTGGATATTTTCTTCTTTTGCTATTAGAGACCCAAGAGCCCAGAATGGGGTGGGTGGGAATATATAAAACCCCCTCCTTTTTGATTAATTTGTTTATAGATTAGGCTGTGAGAGAAAGCATTATGCAGGAAGCTTGATCTTCCCCTTACAAAGCATTTTTTTGTTTATTTATATGCAACAAGCATCTTTAAAATGCATTAATCAGATATGATGTAGCAACTTCAAAGCAGGGTAGAAAAGCTATTTTGCACTCATCTAATTTTTTTTTTTTTTAAAGGAGGGGGTTGGTTTGAAACATTTTGCCTTCCTTTTTATGCTTGGGCTTCTGCATGGCTTGTTCATGTACTGAATGCTATCGATTTCCAAGCCTCCCTCTGTGACACAAAGTGATAACTTTAAGAGAGAAAGCCACCCCACTGAGTAAAAAATTTGGAGGGGGAAAGTGTGTTAGCACCACAAGTTTTGCAAATAAAGCAGCAATTAAATGACATCACGCGCTCCCATCTTTATATGCTGGGGAACTGCTGTTCCTTGATTGGTCCAATTAAGAGATCTGTGACATCCATGGGTCAAATCTCACACCTTGCCTCTGGTGCTCAAGAACTGGAGGGAGCATATACAATAGTCCTGCACCAGCCCTATAACCTACCAGTCTGAACAGAGACCACTTACTTGCTGATTTATTTATTGCATTTCTATCCCACCTCCCCCCACCCCCAAGTTGTTCAAGGTGGGTATACATGGTTCTTCTCCTACTCTCCTGGTATGCCCCACAGAGGACCTTAAGGTCCATGAATAACCATAGTTTAGAGGTCCCGGGCTCTAAGGAAGTCAGACTATCCTCCACCAGGGCCAGGGCCTTTTCAGTGATGTCTCCGACCTGGTGGAAAGCTCTGTCCCATGAGACTAGGGCCCTTCAGGATTTAACCTCCTTCCGTTGGGCCTGTAAGACAGAGCTATTCCACCTGGCCTTTAATTTGAATTCAGCCTGATCTTTTATTTCCCTTCCCTTTTTATGAAGATCACCCGCTCTGAGACCCCACAGCTAATTCTCCCCTGGTCTCCCCGCTGGCCCAAGTAGGACTAATTCAGCCAGCTAGTCCTGGTGACTATCTAATGCTTATTAGATGGATTTCACCCAAATTGATTTCTGAATTTTGAATTTTATTGTTATTCATGTTTTTAGACTGTATTTTATGCTGCTTTTACAATTAAGTGTTTTAAATTTGTTGTTAGCCACCCTGAGCCCAGTTTTCTGAACTGGGAAGGGTGGGGTATAAAATAATAATAATAATAATAATAATAATAATAATAATAATAATAATAATTACTCCTCATTCAAGCCCCACAGCAACCCTGGGAAGTGACCCAGTGGGCTTCACAGCCAAGTGGGGATTCGAAGCCTGGTCTCCTAGGTCCTAGTTTGACATTCTAACCACTGGCTCCCAGGTTTTGAACTGTGGTCTGTTATGTGGTTACCTGCTGGAGAGCAGATGAAAAGGAGGAGAAGCTGTGGCTGCTGAGGCCCAGGCATGTGTGATGCACCAGCTCTGAGGGGCAGGCAGAGGGCAGGGCCACCCCGGGTGGAAAAAAGGGGGGAGCGAAGCGAGGGACAAGGAGTTATTTATTGGTATGTAAACTCTACCAAAGGATAAAATGAAATTGGGATTAAGGGTTTTCTCTTTTTTATTTATTCAAAATTATAACAAGACATATTATCCAAAAACATATCATCCTTGTCCCCCCCCCCCATTTTTCCTCTGTCCCCCCTCCCACACAACCCCCCCCCCACCCGACTTCCCTCAGTTCCAGTCTTTGGTTTCTCTAAGAATGCTGTTTTCTGCATGTTACAAAGTTGTATAGATCCTCAAACTATTTAGCTGATTATTATCAATAAAAAGTTTGTGAATGTTTATTCAAAACCTGCCAAGGAGTCCAGTTCGCTTTGTTGCATCTTCAGATACTTTGTAAAGGGTTCCCATTCATCCTTAAGGTCACAGTTATCCTTGTCCCGTAGCTTATATGTCAGTTTTACCAGTTCTGCATAGTCCATCAATTTTTCTTGCCATGATTCTTTAGTTGGGGTTTCTTCAGTCTTTCATCCTTGTGCTACCAGAACTCTCGTGGCCGTTGTCGCATACATGAAGATGTTTCCAACTTTTTTGGCAGGTCTTTCCCTACAATCCCCAACAAAAATGCAAATGTTAAATGGAACATTTTCTTCAATTTGTTGTATATCATTTCCCAAATTTTTTAAATTACCTGGGATTAAGGGTTTTCTCAGGGAGATGGAGCGGGTGTGTGCTGTGTCCCTTTGGTATAGCGGTGGTGGCATTTGCCCTTCTTCCGATAGGAAATGCTCTGTGGGTTGGGAAGAATGGACAAAATGGGGGGGGGGGTTGAGGAGGGTCAGTTGGTGGGAGGAGTGAGAAATGTCCCTATTTTCATCTGAGGAATGTTGGAGGGTATGCAGCCAGTGTAGACAGTACTGAGCTAGATAAACCAATGGTTTTATTTGGTATAAAGCAGCACCCCATATGGGGCCCTACAGGGGCCCTGGCAGCTGCATGATTTTGCCATATGTTGGTGCCCGGCCTGGTCTTATGCCTTCCTCAACCTAGTCTTAGTGCTGTTTTGGAAACCGAGGCAGCATTTGATCCAAGAAATCTTGGCTTAAATGCACCACAAAGGAAGAGACAGCAGAGGCAGTTAAGGTCTAATAGAAGGAAAATGTGAGCTTCTGCCTCTCTCACACATTTATAATTACGCCAGCAGCATGCTGTGCTGGTTCTTATTGGCCTTGTTGAATCTCGCTGGAGATCAAGGATTGCAAAATGCAGAGTCGGTGCTGTTTTCCTCTGACGAGGCAGTGGGTGTCTCATGTCACTGGAGTGGATTCAGAAGAAGCTCGTTAATGAACTTCCCGAGTCGCCCAATCCATGGTGCGCTGAACAAGGAAGCGGAATATTGATTCGGTAGTAAGTCGCAACTCTCAATTTGTAGGTGGCTTAACAGGAGCGATAATAGTGATATTTTCCAGGCCCGTGTTTCTGGAGAGATCACACCGTTATTTTGGCAGCAACTTAGAGGCCTTTAAAAACCTCATCCTTTCCCAGAGGACTTTGAAAGAAGATCAGTTTTGCATTGCTAACTGCATAAGACGAGCAGAAATTAATACTCTATTTACAGTGCTAAAAAAACCACAGTGACAACCCCAAGCCTGCCTAGAAATCATTGGATGGTGCTGAAGTTATTAGTCATCTATAGGCAACCTCTCCATTATTTACATGCCACCTGTCTCTCATGTGCTAACGAATTCTTGATTGCTCAGTGCAACCTGAGCCTCGTTCCTTCCATGTAACACTTTATCTCCTCATTATTCTTTCTAGGTTATGGGAGGTGTTATGTACTGAAGTTCTCACCCTGGGCCAGCAGGGGGATACTGTAGATAGTATCTACAAATGAAGGATAGAAAGTGACGTTCAGTGATTGGATGGATACTGTAGATAGTTATGCAACTGAAGGATCGAAAGTGACGTTCAGTGATTGGATAGTTTTAGAAAGTTGCTACAGTAACGTTGTACTGGAGCTCTATATAAGCAGGCTGACTGAGCCTTTCAGTTCTGCTCTGTTCTGGCCTCTGAATAAAGAAGAGCTGTTTGAAGAATCACTGTGTCGTCTGATATGTGCACCCACAACTTAACACTGGTGACGAGGATGGGATATTATAGGATGTACATCTTATGTAGCGGGGACTGGCATTACCTTGGTCTTTGACCAAAAAATTGGTAGTGACAAGGGGTGGGACTTGCCCACGGACTCCAGTGATGAATGGCTCTGACCCACGATTATTCCTGTCATCTTAAATTACCTGGATTGGACTAGGAATGGAGTCTGGATCTAGACATTTTGGTGGAGGTAGAGGTGGAGGTCCAGGCTGACTCCCATAATTTGCTGGCCCAGGGTAAGCTGGTCCATAGTTTAGCTGGGTACCTCTATTCTGTCCAAAGGACCCATTCTGCTGCAGTGCATATCCTGGTTGGGAAGGATGGCTGGGAGTTGGTCCTTGCAAGCCTGCCATTGGTGGTCCAAGGGGTGGCCCTGTCATAGCTGGCTGAGGTTTACCCTCATTGTGCTCACATCCCCAAAAAGCAGAATGCCCATCAGCGATCTACATATAACATAAAAGATTGCAGTTCTGCTTGCTACTGTTACGCAGTAACAGATGGCACCTAAGTGGATGGGTTGTAGACCCGTTTCCTTTTCCCTGCACCAACATTATTTGTGGCATTGTTTTGTTGCGTTAGCAGTTGTGTGGCAGGATTTACGAGCTGGGAGTTTATTTGCAGTGGGTTAATGTCACATAGTCAGTGACTATGCAAAGCTTTTGGAAGACATGCTTCTCTGGGTTGGCCCTAGCATTAGACGGAGGAAGGCAGCTGTGATCCATGGCAGAAGCTTGTGGTCTGTGGGTGGCAGGGGCCACTGGTGAAGATCAGAGGGGCTATAAGCAGCCCACTGAAACAGCACAACAATTAAAACAACAGTTACAACAATTACAACAGCAGTTGCAGGTCAGGAGACCAGGGGAAAGCTTGTCTAAACAGGTGTGTCTTCAAGAGCCGGTGGAATGCCAATACTGATGGCATGTTTGAGTGTGTGGCGGGCATTCTATAAAACCAGTGAAAATTCCTGTCTGCCTGTTACCACAAGCCAATAATCAGGAGGTAATTTTCACATTCATTGCTCTGCCCACTTCTGCCTCTGAGCTCACCACTGGCATGTAGATCCCGGAAATTTGCCTAAGAGGCAATGTGGCATCTGAGATGAAAAATGGTTTGTTGCCCTTGTGTTAGGAGGAGGCTTGCCAACTTGCTGTAGAAATCAAGTTGGGCTCCCTGACTTTGAGAACATGCCGGTGAACTGTGGCCAAACCCTTTAGAAGAAGTCCAGCACAAGTCTGTCCTTATAAACCCTGACCAATAGGTCTGACACTGAAATCTCAGGTTTCAGGCAGCGTTGCACTAAAGGCTCCAATTCCGAATTATGTGGCAATGCCATTTTCATTTAAACAATTACTCACACCCAACAACACTTGATGTTTTATTAAGTCTAAATTGGATAGATATTTGGGAATAATAACTTAATAGGCTGCACTTAGTACGTCCCCTAGGATGGCGTTTAATGAAGTTCCAAACAGTTGCTAATTCCTTCATTCATAAATAAAACATTAACAGTTTTTGGGGGGGAGAGGAGGGAGTAGATGGGGGAGGGGAAATATGCAAAATAACTAAAACGAGGGAGATTTCAAAGAGCAGTAAATAATAGCATTTTGCCTTTTGGGATTTTGGTATGTTAATGCATGTTATGGCTTTCTCTGACGAGCCACCGGTGGTCTGCTGAAGCCCGCTTGCACTGCAGCCCTCTGACATTTAAACTGCTCTGGGATTCGTTTCCACTTACGCCTCTGCTTTCCCCATTAAGTACTCTTCGCTTTCTGAGAGAGCTGATCTCACAGGAAAACAGATTTGTCAGGAAGCCACATTGACCTCTGGGGATTTTTTTATTTTAATGGGCTGAAACAATACACTCCAACTGTTTACCTGCAGTCATCGCTGTTTTCCATTATCTCTCGGTGTGGTATGACTCTATCCAGTGCTATTTTTTCTAGAAAAAGAGGTGCTGGAACTCACAATGAACACTTCCCTTGTTTACTTATAATGGCAATGTTGTTGCCCTGTTGTAAGCTTCAATGAGAGTGTGAAGATGCCTTTCAAAGCTGGAATTAGGGTGCACCCATATGCATTAGGATTGTTAAGGACTTCCAAGTTATCCCATGGGCTTTGTGAGTTCAAACCCCTAGATGGAGGTGTAATGTAAGCCGGAACTAAAGTGATTTAAAAATGATTGTATGGGGGAATCAGTTCTGAGTGACACTAGGAAGCAAAAAATCGTAGGGTTGAAAGGTCTCCAAGGGTTGTCTAGTCCAACCCCAAGTGAAATTAACCAGTTTCAGTTTTCTATATAGTTTGGTAGCAGCATCAGCTAAGTTTGTTCCTTCTCCTCCACTCTCTATGTATCATCTTGTCATCTTTCAAATACTACAGGAGGCCTGCTCAGGCTCCCAGCCCAACTCTTACCTGTGAGTAAGCCAGGGTAAGAGTCAGAGGCATTTCCTGATACATTCATCCTTAACAGGGACCATATCAAGGTGTGAGTGAGACCACCAGACAGCTACACAATCTTCTGGTTTTGCAACAGCCCAAGAAACTCCGAGATGGTAAGTGTGTTTCTTCATAAGCGCAGCACACACTGCTTTTTTCAGGCATTTCTCTCTCTTTCTTTTATTTGATAAAACATTTAAGCAAACAAACTGATACAAAGAAGTCAAAGCATTCCAAAGATCACATCAAGAAAAATAAATATATACATATAGAATCTATGACAGCAGCAGACTTGCAAAGTTAATAGCAACCTTCTCTAAACCTCGGAGAAAGTCAGTGATAGAATCTCTAAATAAATAAAATGTGGAATATTGATATAACGTTCAGAATAATATGCCTCTCAAAAAACAAAAGTGAACAGAAGGTGGTCTAGGTCCTTCTGGTAAGGAATTTATGAAATTCATGTTAGATTGTTAGATTGTCTACAAGTGCAACCATCAAAACAATACCATACCAATTTTGCATAGTAAAAAAACGATCACTTCTCCATGAGAATCCAAGCTCTATCTGGGATGCTACCAGAAAACAGACTATTTATGTCTAAAACAAAATATCTTTATTTACTCCTTGAAATAAAGATGGCACTGCCAAGCCTGGGCCTTTAATCACTGTAGTATTCAGAGTTCTAGAAATTACATCCAATTCTCAGTTGTAATGTTTGAACCATCTTTCCATCCCATGGTTACCACAAAGCAGGCAGCCGCCAGTAGATGGTATGTATCTTCAGCAGGGGGAAAGCCCTCAAGAAGTCACCCTGGATGGGAGAGAAGGGGCACTCAACACGTAAAAGACTGTCCCTATTTTCATTTGTGAAATGCCCAATGGTATGTGTACCTACTAGCCAGAACAGCAGCCCCACAGTCAGGAGCCTTATTTGGTGGTCGCCCTGCAGTGGAGATTTGCCATCCTGAGGCCCGCATTCCCTTCTGCTCAAAGTTCCTGGGGCCACATGGCAGCAATGGGTAGGGCCAGAGTCTAAAACAGGTGGAGAAAATAATCTTTACCTCTGAGCAGCAGGCTTACTTCTACACACACTTGCTTCCCCTTCTCTGCCCTCCACCCTCCATCCAGGCAATCTCAGGGTTCAAGGTCACATTTCATCCAAGCAAAAACACTTAAGGTGCAAAGGAGGGCTTGTGAGGGGGTGTGACTTGGGAGGAGGGGATGTGACCAGGGGAAAGTTTGGAGGGTCAGACAGACCCACCCCCTCCAAGGCCTGATGTTCCCTACCCTGCCTGTGCAGACAGGAGACTGCTTTTCCTAGCCTTCTGTTGTCAGCTCAGTCCCAATCTATTTTTACCATTAATTCATTACCATTACAACGGCATGGATTTTCTCTGCCTTTGTTTTGCGATTCCCCACCCCCCACGAGCCCAGTCTCCAACAATGTGCGAAGATCACAGAGATTTGGAAGGCGCTTCTTTGTCAGCAGAATGAAGAAGCAGATCCAGCTAATGCTGTGACCACCCATGGTTTCCATGGACTTCAGTCGGGCGATTGATGCCTGCCTGGCGCCTCCTGGGATATAGCCGACTTTTTAGATAGATTAGGGCTAAAAGGAGATGATAGACCCAAGAAGGAAGGACAAAACATTCCAAAAGTTTGTCATTAATTGAGGTGATGGGTGATTTGTGGTGGCAGCCAGCTAACTTGGAGTAGAGCAATTGAAATGAATGGGCTTAAGTTGGCCACGTCTATTAGATTCAATGGAGAAAGGACTGAGAGCCTGGAAAAGAGGCGATACCAGTAGCCATCTCCAGATATCTGAAGGGCTGTCAAGTGGATGGAACAAGTTTATTTCCTGTTGCTCCAGAGGGGAAGGGCCTGAACCAATGGATCTGAATTCAAACAAAGGAAATCCCAACTAAAGCTTAGGAAGAACTTTCTGATGGTAAGAGCTGTTCGAAAGTGGAATGGGTTACTGCAGAAGGTGGTGGACTCTCCTTTGTTTGAGGTTTTCAAACAGATGTTGGGGAGCCCATCTGTCAGGGATTCTTTAGCTGTGGTCTAGAATACCCTTTGTCCCTTCCAGTTCCATAATTCTATGATTCCATGTTCTACTCTGGGTAGGACTAGCATGGTTTGAAATCCTGTGTTAGTTGATTTCAACAAAAACAACTCTGAAGATCAAGATCACTTCCCATCAAGATCACTTCTTTGCAGTATTCCATAAATATACATATGAGCATCAGCAGCGGAGGCTGGTTCATTGGGGCTAAGGGGACACTGCCCCACCAACTTCAGCCTGACCTCAGCCAGACCCCACTTGCCTGACTTCTGTCCTCTCCGCTATGCTTTTCAACATCTACATGCAGCTGCTGGGAGAGATCATCAGGGAGTTTGGGCTGGGTTTCATCAGTATGCAGATGATACCCAGCTCTACCTCTCTTTCAAATCAGAACCAGTGAAGGTGGTGAATGTCCTGTGTGAGTGTCTGGAGATGCTTGGAGGATGGATGGCAGTGGCTAACAGAATGAGGTTGAATCCTGACAAGAGAGAAGTACTGTTTTGGGGGGACAGGAGGTGGGTGGGTGTGGAGAACTCCCTGGTCCTGAATGGAGTAACTGTGCCCCTGATGGACCAGGTTACATCATTTTGGACTCACAGCTGTCCATGGAGGTGCAGGTCAATTCTGTGTCCAGGGCAGCTGTTTATCAGCTCCATCTGGTACTCAGACTGAGACCCTACCTGCCTGCGGACTGTCTCGCCAGTGTGGTGCATGCTCTGGTTATCTCTCGCTTGGACTACTGCAATACGCTCTATGTGGGGCTACCTTTGAAGGTGACCCGGAAACTACAACTAATCCAGAATGCGGAAGCTAGACTGGTGACTGGGAGCGGCCGCCAAGACCACATAACACAGGTCTTGAAAGACCTACATTGGCTCCCAGGACGTTTCTGAGCACAATTCAAAGTGTTGGTGCTGACCTTTAGAGCCCTAAACAGCCTCGGTCCAGTATATCTGAAGGAGCGTCTCCACCCCTGAGGTCCAGGGCCGAGGGCCGAGGGCCTTCTGGCGGTTCCCTTACTGCGAGAAGCCAAGTTACAGGGAACCAGGCAGAGGGCCTTCCCGGTAGTGGCACCTGCCCTGTGGAATGCCCTCCCATCAGATGTCAAAGAGATAAACAACTATCTGACATTTAGAAGACATCTGAAGGCAGCCCTATTTAGGGAAGCTTTTAATGTTTGACACATTACTGTATTTTAATATTTTGTTGGAAGCTACACAGAGTGGGCATAAACAAACAAACAACAACAATTATTATTATTATTATTATTATTATTATTATTATTATTATTAGTAACCTGTCAGGGTGTAGCATTGCCTATCAGCTTCCTCTTCCTTTGTCTCAGTGTTGCCCTTGCAGGACTCAACAGGGAGGAAGATGGGGACAAAACTAAAATTTGTTTGCTCTGCTTCTCATTGGTCCTGGCACCACCTACTCTCTGCCTTGCACCCTACCAGTCCCAATAAGCATCAACCACCACAGTGAAGCCATAGCATTGATAATGGGTGGGGAAGATGACAATGAATGGGAGTAACTGAAAGCTGTGGAAAATAGTTCTGGAGCTAATTTTAGATCTTCTCTACACTGAACCAGAATTTTAATGTAAAGGAACACAGGGCATAGCAAAATGATGGGACAATAAATTAACAGGGCGAGGGAAATCTACTCATCACTAGCGACGGTGTTGAAAAACCCTGGAGCCAGTCTGCTTATACCCATATAGAATGCAATGCGTTGACTGATACCTGAGAGTAGTAAACCAATCAATATCTACATACAATGGTTGACGGGAGCAAATTAGTTAATTTAAGTGACTGGTTGTAGTTCTCCAAACTTTGCAGCAGTACAATGGGGCTTTTTGAGGAGAGTTTGCCTGCTTTCTTTTATAACAAGAAATAGTTGCCAATTCTACTTTGCCTCATCGAATCATTTCTCCAGCTTTTCATGATATAGCCAACTGCTACATCTCTCAAGCATCTTTTATTATCCTTCCTGCTAATGCATTTTATTGCCTTGTATTTCTATGTGTGATGTATCTTTTCAACCTAATATTTCCCCTTCCTTTAAGGACTGTAATTACGCCAACAATTTGTATCTGCTAGAACTTTATAGTTTATTAAGTCCAACTCACCAACACCAGCATACTTAGCAAATGGGGAAGGGAACTCTAAAGCGGCCAGTGTTGACCCTCACTGATGGATTTAGTGCTGCAAGTCAACCAGTTACCTTCCTTGTCTCACCTACTTCTAGACTATGCAAGCTTGCACTGCCCAGTTTTATTTGATTTCTGCCTCCCAGATGATTTCTGTGCTCAATGGTGAATCTCCATAACTTAATCCTAGACGTGGCTCTGATTGCTGATCGTTCTGGGCATCCTGTTGATTGCTAAACATGGAGTCCTGACATAGCAAGAAGAATGCCAAGAGCAGCCTCAGGTAATAGATACAGGGATATTTTGGGGAGGGAGAGAAGCTGATGAAGCAGGTGACCCACATTTCAAAGCTTCCTGCCATGCATGGATCACTCTCACTTGATTGACTTCTCTCTGCAGCCATGAGAGCTGGAAAAATGTTCATCCAAATATGAAAGTGCCGGTACTCTGTAGTGTATAATATGATCCCATCTGCTGCATCATGATGCCTGAGGGCTGCATGCCATCCTCTGGTATCTTATTTTCTTAACCAAACCTTTCTTTTTTCTTTTTTTCTATTTCCCATACAGGCATAGAGGAAGTGGAGACCTCTTAGTAGTGGTATGGTATTTCAATTGGCCAGCAGAGAAAGGAAATGGTTGTGCATGTGTCCGTGTGTGTGTATTCCCAAAGAAAACAGAGCAATAAAATGGAATCTGAGCATCTGAGCAAAGGATCGAGGCTCTCCAGTCAATCAAATTACGGTTCAATCAGTTCATTTTAATCACTTCTCTGGAGACAAGTAATCCCCCCTCTGTTGAAGAATATGCAGCAATTTTAGTGATGGAAAGTTTAATTGTTTCATTTTTGCCTTCCTAGCTGCAACATGCTAGACTTTTAATCATTGGGAACTGAAGTTATAATGAAGTAAAGCCCACTCTCCATAGTTTGCAACTAGCTGAAAATAATTGGGCTGAGACTCCCATCCAGACACTGTAATGCCTCTGGCATTTTCCCGAAAACTAGACTTAATTGCTTTGCTGATATTGTTAAGTGGTCCTGGGGGGCGGGATGAAGTAGTAAAGCTACCCACATATGGAGCCAATGGTACACAAAAAGTGTCTTCTAAGATCCTTAAAGCGAGCCCATGAGGGCTTAGGAAGGAGCAGACCGCCTGGCCTTTTGTGGCCTGCAGACCCAAGAGAGCTAAGAATTTGATAAAACAAAGAGAGAAAGTTTTAGAAACAACAAGCGTCAATTTTATTTAGGACCCCCAATGCCTGGTGCTGAGAAAGGCAGGAAATGTTAACCTGATATGCTCCTTTATAGTATGCTGTAGTTTTCTCTTTGTAATGTTTGGCCAGAGACTAGAAGGATGGAATGCTGACTGCAGCAAGAGCAAAGAGTTGTCATGTGGATGAAACATCTGGATCTCTCTCTCTCTCTCTACACACACACACACACACACACACACACACACTCCCATTCCAAAAACTGTCTTGCTTTATCTATATTCCCTCATTACCTCAGGGTAACCTAGAAACAAGAAACCAGGGCACGGCTATGAGGATAGTGGTGACTCTTATTCTTAAGCATAGTCCTCAGTCATTCCCTTTAAAATTCTATAGGACAATGTACATAGAATTTGCCGGAGGGCAAAAAATTTGTTGGTTTGTTAGTTATTTCATTACACATGATCATAAAACAACCCCCACCTCAATGTGGTTTGCAAAGAGCCTGAAAAAAATTATCAGTAAAAACAGTTAAAAACAACTATTTAAAACATTTTTTTAAATAAAAAAGCAATAAACTAAAACACACAGGAACATTATTATACATGTCTGGGTAGGCTTGGCTAAACAAAAGCATTTTAAGCAAGTGCCAAAAACATTACAATGAAGGGACCTGCCTGATGCCAAATTTTCAGATGACCAGGGGAGGCTATCTCACCCACCCACCAACAACGGTGTGTGTGTGTAATAAAGCACAGCATGTGGTGACATTATTGTACTTGGATACCCTATTGTGGGAGAAGCAGAACGTGCGGAGAGATGCATTTCATCCCATCAAGGTATCCTGGCAACCTATTCTTCCTGCAAGCCTCACAATTGTCATAATGGGCACTTCTGGAATTAATAAATAAATGGAGTTTAGGATAACAGGAGCATGGGATGATCGATGGCTCCTTTAAAAAGCTACATTAGCTCATAAGAAGCTGATTGACAGCCTATTATTCAGTGCAGCCATGAAACAGTAGTTTGCTGGTTTAAGAACATTACAATATGGATTAGAGCAGGGGTGGTGAAGCCTTGGTCTTCTAGGTGTTGATGAACTGCAACTCCCATCAGCCCCAGCAAATATGGCCAGTGGCTGAGGTTGATGGGGGTTGTAGTTCAGAAGCATCTGGCGGGCTAAATTTCCCCTACCCCTGGATTAGAGTGACGGTCCATCTAGCCTAGCTTTCTGTTTCTAATAGTGTCCAGCTAAAACAGACTCATGGTCAGGGTTTGATGTCATCGTTCTGCCCTGTTGTTTCCCTCTGACATGCAGCCTTCAGAGATTTATTCCCTCTCATCATGGAAATGCCATTTGATTTAGAATTATGGAACTGGAAGGGGCCCAACATTGTCCCTGTAAGCCTTGGGTCAGTCTCGGCCTCTCAGCCTGACCTACCTCACAGTGCTGCTGTGGGAATTACAATGAGGAGGAGAAAACCATGTACACCACCTTGAGTTCCTTGGAGAAAGAAATGGGATATAAATGCAATAACTAAATATATAATAGATTAAAACCACATAGCTAAACTTTGTGCAGCTCCAGGGATGGGGGAGAAAATTGATTATGCTTGCATTTAAAGGTGAACCTAGCACACTCACACTTTCTGAAACAATAAGCAAGCTGGGAAACAGCCATCCTTTGAAACGTGCAATCCTTCAGATTCTGTAGTGCAGTTTTCCAGCCAAGCAGTGTGTACCATAAGGTTTCTATTAGTGGAAATATATAGCTTAGTATATGCAGAAGCACGTGTGCATGAAAATGCATCTATTTATGAAATTAACATACAAAAATGCATTACCTTAGGGGGAATGGCTTTGCAAAAATGTGCATATTAGGCAAGATCGCACACGTACAGGTTTTTATTGGGAGAAAATTGCACTACAATGCTGATGAATTTCCTTGAGGATTTCTATTTTGAAAGCACCTGCAAACTGCTACAGGAGTTGAATTCAAGATAGCAAGGATGAGAAACTGAAATGGGCAGGTTTCCCCTATTCTTCACCCACTGAACATGTGTGGTCTTCATTTGACTGCTTTTAGTGCCCCCACCTAGGATTCCCCTCCTAAAACATTTTTGGGGGTGTATCTTTCAATCATGGGGTTCCCCTAAGCTCACCAGTACCTCCCTCTTGCACATGAGTAGTGCCATTTTTGCAAACCTAAGCAATGGTATGTGCAGCCTGAGCATCAGGAACAATGCCTTGTAATACATCAAACTGCAAATGGGCTCCAGTAAATTGGAAGTATGAAGGACGTCAAGCCCAATCTATTTATTGCTGGAGAAAAGCTCAGCTCCCCACATGGGCCTTTCATCCTTGTTCTATCTCATGGGCTGGAACAGGAGTCTAAGCTAGGCTAACAACCTCACTCTAGGCCACACGCTGTGCCTGAATGTGATTTTCAGCCTTCATAGATCAGCCTACCCAAGTGAACTGCCACCTCCCGGAGAGTTAAAAAAAACACACACCAAAAAACTTTTCCACGTAAAGTTGAAAAATAGTGCTATCTGTTGCTTTAAAAACTTAACGTTACAAGCCTGCAAGTCAGGCAGGTGCATAATGAGTAAAACTTTCCTATTTGTTGGTTTTGGGAAGGAGGGGAGAAGTGGTCAGTGAAGAATGGAAGCTCTCCTCCCGCCACTCCATAAATCCGTAGAATCCTATGGATTTTGGCAGATGAAACTAAGCATAGTTATATCAATAAGGCTGCTGGTGGCTTTTGCATCACTTGATCTCTCAAGGAAGGATGAGATGTTTAGGAATCATCAGCCAACTCTGCCAGTAAGCAAAGTCACAGTTAGAATCAGTTGCACAACTCATGATGACTTGCACACAAAGGGAGTGGGGAGTTGGGGAACCCCTGCACTACACAAGTTTCTCTTGGGATGGTGAAATCATGTATAGAAACTTCTCATGAGACCACTTCAGATTTTGCATAGTCCACATGCGGAAGGTGGGAGAACAGGCCCAAGCAATTGGTCCTGCCCGCAACATCATGCCCTACTCATCCACACAGGTCACTGGTGCAGTCCCCTGCATGCCATATAGGGTGAGGTTCTGAAGAGGACTATAGAGAGAGTCTCATAGAGTTGGTCCATAGATTCATTGGACTCCAGCTGACTTTTATCCAGAGACCTTCTGTTGTGCTGTGCAGCCACTGATAGCCATTATCCTCCACGAATTTGTCTAATCCTCTTTTGGTTGGTGGCCATCCCTGCCTCCTGTGGGAGTGAGTTTCACAGTTTAAACTATGTGATGTATAATGAAGTATTTCCCTTTTTTGGGTACTGTAACTGCCAACATTCCATTTCACAGGATGTCTGTGAGTTTTAGTGTTATAAATGAGAGTGAAAAACTTTTCTCTATTGACTTTCACCATGCCATGCATAATTTTACCAATTTCTATCATGTCGCCTCTTACTTGCCATTTCTCTAAACTAGGCTTCCTCAACCTTGGCCCTCCAGATGTTTTGAGGCTACAATTCCCATCATCCTTGACCACTGGTCCTGCTAGCTAGGGATCATGGGAGTTGTAGGCCAAAAACATCTGGAGGGCCGAGGTTGAGGAAGCCTGCTCCCTGCGTCCCAAATGCTTCAACCTTTCTTCATGGGGGAGTCACTCCATCCCCTTGATGATTTTGGTTGCTCTTTTCTGAACCTTTTCCAACTCTACAATATCCTTTTGAGATGAGGTGACAGGGGTCTTCCCAGCCCAACCTGGAGATGCCAGGAATTGCACATGGGATCTTCTGCATGCAAGACAGATACTCTCTCCACTACTGAGCTGTAGCCCTTAACAATAAGTCTATAAGCAGGAAATGAGTCCAACAGGACTCTCCTGCTGGTGATTCCCCACTCCTGTGCTACCAGGCAGTTTTCTTCTTTCCATAAAAGTCCTCCTCCCCCCCCCCATCTATTTTACCTTCTCTAAAAATGCAAAGGGCTTAGCAGATAATTAAACCACAGTACAAAACTGATCTTTATAACGACGCTGCCCTTTTCAATGTTTTCCACAGGGCAGCCAAAAGAAAGCAGCATTTTATCTGGCTCTCTAACCCATCATGTTTTAATAACAAAATCTTTGCAAGGTCAAAGCTGAAATCAACAAAGTCACCACAGATTGGATTTAAAGCACTCTCCGTCTTGTAATGCGCTGGTCAGATATGCAAATTCGGAAAGAAGAAGCAGGCAAGAAGCTTAAAGTTCTAGAACAAGTGTGGAAAAAGATGTAACTGAGATTACTCATAAGAATAAGGTAGCCACAAATAATGCATTTTAACCTTTGTGATTTAAGCAGCTGGGAGAAACACACCAGCACGCTATCGCCCTGGAAGCATTAATTAAGCCAGATTTTCAGAGTCACACACAGTGGTTATTTCTATAAAAAGAGCTCAAAACCAGCAGATATAAGAACAAAACCGGTCTAGAGTTTAGAGTCTGATGGGACCTTGGGATCATCTACTTCAGCCTGCTGGTCAGTGCAAGATCTTTTAGTCACAACATCCCTGAGAGGCGGCCTTCTAGCCTCTGCCAGCAAAGGAGTGCCCACCATCTTCAAGGAAGTCTGGTCCACTATGTCAAACAGCTCTGACCATCAGGAGGTTTCTCCTAAGGGTTAGCCAAAGTCTGCCTCTCTGTAATCTCCACTTATTAGCTCCAATCCTGTGCTCTGGAATACAAATCTGCTTGGCCTTTATGTGACAGCCCTTCAGATGTTTGTAGACAGGAAGATATTGTATCATTTAGCAAAGTTATTTAAATAACACTGATGAAGTCCAGAGAGAAAATGAACCCTGATGACACTTTACTGAGGAAAACTGAATGAAAAAGTACGCAATTTGAAGACAAATTCAGGCCTTGTAAAGAGCAGGGAGACATTCAACTACACATACAGAGGAAAAATTCCCTCAGAACTAGACAGCCAGTTGGGGCACATGTTACCTCAGCAAAGAACTGCCTGGTTATGAAGCAACACCCACCCCACGCATCCTTGGTTAGCTGAGTTAGAATTACCCTTAAGTTACAAATTTTCAACAATGTCTTACCTTAAATAAAATTGGACCTACAATACTAATCTCACAGATCCTGGTGGGTATGAGTCTTGCATCAGAGCTATGGGGGGCACTAACAGTGACTCCTCCAAAGATCTCAGTGACCTGGCAGGGATATGAAGGATTAGATGGTTCTTGAGGTATCCTGGACCAAAAGTCTTCAGATAATATTGAGGTAGATGGCCTCATGGTCTAACTAAGGTGGTTTTATATGTTCATATATAAGTTAATCAAAGCTTATGGGTGATATCCAGTGTGAATCCTAGGGTGACTTTGGCATACTTATTGCAATGGGTCTACTCTGAGAATAACCAATGTTGGGGATCATTCAGAATAAATATCTGCTAGAGAAGCTGTCATTTAGTGCAATGCCTACCAATATATTATGCACCCTATTTTTAGAGCAAAAAAGAAAGAAAGAAATACCTGCCCATATGTAACCTTTTGTTCCTTTTTTTTAAAGCAGTGGCACAAGTTTCATTAAATGTTTTGTCTTGATTTCATTCTTCTGCCTCTTCCCTCCCCCCACAATCGTTACTTTAACCTTATGGGAGATACCCTGAATTGATTTCACTTTCAAAAGCATCATTCTGATTATGAAATATTTGATGCCACCGGAGAGTTCTTTACAAAGATTCTTCCCCCCTCCTCATTAAATACATCTCCTCAATAATAGCGAGGCCTCATGTGGAACAATCAATGAGGCCTTTCTTGTTCCTGGAGTTGAACTCAGAAAAAGCAAAAAATGGAACAGTGTGAAGGATTCTTTCAGCCTCGTTGAAGCGTTCTGAGTAAACCTATGTGGGCATAAAGTGAGGAGTGGGTGCCACGGAAGCCCCCACCCTAAATATATCGCATGCAATTGGCTCTACTTCAGAACTTACTGCATAGAACTAGCAGGTAAGGAGCATCCCAGATCCTGGAATTTCAGGGTCCAAACCTGAGACCTGGGTCAGCCCCCTCGTGATGTCATAGGGTGATGTCGTTCACCAGCTCTTGCTGATGTCATTCACAGTGGGTGAGTTCCAGTGATGTCATTAAGCATGACACATTAACCACAGTTGCTGCGAGAATGTCAATCAAATAGGAAACACGGTGTAACAAAGGAGCCAATATGTCACTCACTGGAAAGTAGGACAGAAACCTTAGCTAAAGGAGGTGTTCTCAGGTGTAGCTGAAGTGAGGGGACCATTCTGTATCACCTTCTTAGGGAGCCTGTGTAGGGAAGGCAGTCTTTCTACCTGGAAATTCAAACCTTTGCCCTGCTACCTGAAGACTGTAGCATCATCTTCAGATTCCCTCCCATATTTCTTTTAAGATGGTGTTGCCATCTGTAGGTTGCATAATTACTTGTATTAAAAAATAATATATATTTTAAACCATCTGCTTACCTGGTTAAATGGAGCACTTTCGGAGATGGGGGAAATTGCACTTCAGATAGCAAAGTAACCTATTTCGTTCTTCCTGAAACCAAACACACATCTCTGCTTTGAAGTTTGCCCTTCTCAGAGATTTTCGATGCAGTTTTCTAACAGAACAAATGTGTTAAAAAACGTGTCTATTAGGGGAAAGCCAGGACCCAAGTGCATTATATTAATGACAATAAGGCTAGGAAAAATATAATTCAAAATTGTATATGAGGCAAAATTGTGTACAAAACCATGTGTATTAGAAGAAAGGAGTTGTAGAATCCTGATAACTTTTCATGACCACTCCTCACTGCCGCCGCCACATGCAAACTTATGCAGAAATGGAACAAACTGAAATTGAGATTGGACCAAATGAGAAACTGAGTTGTATAACAATTGATAATTCCCCCATTCCTACCCACTTCTGGAGTTGATGCTCACCACTAATGAATTCCCTGCCACTCCCATGTTCATCATCACCGTCACCATCATTGATTTATTAACCACCTTCTAAGCAACTCTCAAGGCACTTCCCACATAAGGTAATTAAAAAAACAGTTAAACACACAAATACAACAAATGCTTTTCAAACAAGATTAAAACATTTGTAGGCACTTGTGACAAAGACCCATTTCTCCAGCTGGGAACGAATAAATGTGTTCAGTTGTTTCCAAAAGGCCTGTCACATCTCCACAGAAATGCTATTCCACAGAACAAATGAAGCCACCATACAAGCCTTGCCCTGCATCACTCCTAGTTATTCTGCCCACATCCCCAGGTAGCTAAACTGTGGCAGCTACCATTCACATTTCCCATGGTACCCTTAAAGCTGTATCACGTCAGAGTATTGTCAGAAATGAAACTTTGAGTACAGCTTCATGAAATTGGGAGCTACTATATACATCCAAAGTTCCCTTCGGCCATAGAACCATAGAATTGTAGAGTTGGAAAGGACCCTGAAGATCGTCTAGTTCAACCCCCTGCAATGCAAGAATATGCCGCTGTCCCATACGAGGATCGAACCTGCAACCTTGGCATTATCCGCACCACATTCTCACCACTTGAGCTATCCAGGCTGGCATGCATTTCATTCCCTTCATTACTTCCGAACGTTCCCCCCTCCCTCTGCTGAAACAGAGTCAAATGATACTGTGAAGACCCCCCCCTTCTGAAATCCCACCATCTTCACAGCTCAAGTTTGTCACTTGAAAGACAACCATCACTGGCCTCCTTGGTGCCCTCTTAGCCTTCTGTGCTTGAAATGTGAGCAGGAGCCTCACTTCCCTTAAATAACCAGGCCTCTGTCCTTCAAGCCATCTGCTCACTACAAAATCCATATTATTAGCAGAAATATGCTTTGCCAACATCTGGTCAAGTGTCCATATATCATCCAAGTACAGCATCACCTTGATGTGTCCTTTGATCAAGTTTTACATTTTGCATTTCTTTTATTCTAGTAGTAGTTCTTCTCTTTCCTTATTTTTTTTTCTTTTGAAAAGAGCATGGTTGACTTTCATTGGATGAATTGTTTTTTGCCTTTATGTTTCATTTTCAGGAAGGAAGGATTAACCATAAACAGGCACAGCTAATAACACATCATTTTCTTTGAGATGGGGCAGGTGCACTTTTGGATACAAGGGGCATGATATTTATCTGGCCCTGCACTACAGGCCAACTTTGACAGATTGGGGAGGGGGGGACAGCCTACCTGTTCTCAGACAACCCTGTCAGGGACAGGTGTGTGCAACTAAGCCAGAACTGGACCTTGCTATTTGGCCCAGTAGCTGACACCACAAGAGATGCCAGCTGATTGACAGATAGCCATGATTTTGGGGAAATGGCTTTGCATGGCAGGTCAAATTGGACCCCCTGGTGGACCACGTTTGGCCTGCAGACTGGAGATTCCCCATCCCTAATCTTAAGAATTCAAAGCAGTATCCTTCAGGGAATTAAGACCCAGATTTTTTTTGTTTTTGTTTTAAAAAGCATTTTGTATACAGCAGATCTCTAGGGTTTCAGATAAGAATTTGTCCCAGTCCTAAGTGAAGATACCAAGAAATGAACCAGGGACCCTCTGAAAGCAAGTGAGATGCTGTACCACTGAGCTACAGCCCTTACACTAAATATGCCCACACGTAATATTCAAAATGCTATGACCCAGTTGAGCTGAATTCCCAGATAAAAATGCAGAAATCAACTGCACAACCGCAACATGTATGCATTAAAGTATTCGCTTAGTCCATATCCAAATGTTATTCTCCATCTGAGGACACCAGAGGAGCAGTCATGCCACTTGGTTTGATGGGTTGAGGCACATTCTCAACCCAGGGGGATCTCTTCAGCCCTCCTCACCATACTAGCAGAATATGTGAATTGGACCCAACATTTGAAAGTCATAGGAGTACCACAGGATGGCCACATACAAAAATGGAAAGCCTTGCCAACCTCCCCATTCAAATAGGTATCATTGGTTACAAAGGATACCACCGGTCACTCAGCCTACATGACTGGTATGTTACTAACCCAAGGCATGCTACAGAGGCAGCCTGTACCTCTATTGACAAGTGTGGACCAAGGAGCATTCCCAGTTGGTGAACTCATTCCTTCAGAAGACTGACTTCCTTCCTTCACAGGGTAAATCACACCAAAACAGAAGAGGAATCACTTAATGACATAACCTCTGTTTTGGGCTTCAGCCTCGGCCAGTTCATTTCTGCATCCTGGCCATTGATTTAGCATTGTCACTGCCTCACTTGAATCGAAGGGTAGGGAAGAGAAACAGAGTTGATGGGGAAAGGGCTCCCTTATGGAACAAAGTTTGAAAGCCAAAGGTGAAGGAGAAAAGACCAGCTTGCCACTTCAGGAGAGAGAACATGTCATCACCATCAAGGGGCAAGTTTTCTACCTGCTTGCCCCCCCCACACCACCACTTCCTGGGACTCTTAGAAGTAATTGCTGCTTGAGGGTTTACTCCTGATATCTCTGTGACAACATCCCCCCTCCCCCGGGTAGGTACAGGGTGGGATTGGCTTTTGTCTTTAGGCAGGAGGACTGATGTTTGAATTTTAGAGCCCCCCCCCCCAAGATATGTTGGGGTTTTTTTGGTAAATTCTGTTTTATTGTTTGAATTTTTTACTTGTGTTAGCATCTTTCTGTACTGCCTTGGGAACCTTTTTTTAAAAAAATCAAAAGCTAGCATCATGGGCCTAGCTAGGATTTTTGTTAGGGGGGCAAGCCTTTTGTTGTGTGGGGGGGCAGAACCTCATTTTGCTTTGTATATTAATTGATTTTAATTGATTTAGGGGGAGGGCAGCTGCCCCTCCCTGCCCCCCCTTGGCTACGCCCTTGGGTAGCATAACTATTAGTTTTTAGCATTAATCTTAAAGAGTAACCCAGCAGAGGCTGAAAGGCATTGGAGCCACTTGGTTGTATAACAATGGTGTTTTAACACCTATTAGTTTTACTTCTGTATCTCTTGATAGGAATTTGGCTGCTGTGTGTCTTCACTTGCAAGTACCTTGCTCTGTTTGCATGATTAATGAAAGGACTGCCTCTCCATTACAGATTGCTGAAGAGGCATGGAGCAGTTGAGTGGGAACCGTTGTAGAGCACAAGAACAGATGGAAAGCCGCAACATCAAAACATTCTTTCATTAAGTGCAGTTCATTGCTTTGCAGGTTCTAAGTGGGTACCGTGAGCTTCTTGATATGCATTTTTAAGAAAAGAGCAGGAAAAAAGTTTAAACAAAGATGAGAGAAAATGAGAAAATATTCATCTGGATTGTGTCACTGGTAATGAGGCAGCATGGAGAGGAGGCAAGGGGTACAAGCAGTAATTAAAGAAGTTTCTAAACAGCCACAAGTACTCTCCTTGCAAAAGAGATGTGTCTAGAAAGAACAGAATGAATGGGATGTACATGGTTACCTAAAGCCACATGCATTAGTATGGCTAAGCTGCACTCTGCCGTGCAACTTGATTGTGACCATTGCCAGGCATGTTGTGGCAAAACAACAGGATCCATGACTGCTGTCCTAGAGGTGTCCATAATAGTTGTGCAGAATATGTCAAATGAAGCCTAACCAAGAGTTCAAGCCATCTAGCTAGATCTGTGGTTGTCAGGCCAGAATATATGGTTAGTACTCAGCTTGGCTACAAATTGTGGGCTACAATTGTGCAGATCTGTGGAGCTATCCAACCTGTAGCCTTGTAGTATACGGGAAGAAGTCTTGGGTTGTATCCATTTTTTTAAAAAAAAGAAGAGTAGGCCTATCACAATTAATGGCTGCCACAGGTGGTAAAAGAAAAAAATGGTGACCGTACTCTTTTCTGGTAAGTACCATAAAAAAGCATTCTCTCTCTCTCTCTCTAATATATTAAGAGTAATTTTTATATATGTAGTTGTTTTATCTGTTTTTATATAATGTAACTGTTTTGTATATGCTACTATATTGCAAATCACTTTGGGATGCCTCATGGGTTGTGATTCATGAATGAAATAAAAAAAAAATTGCACAAAGTCACAGCTGCTGCTATGCGCACTTTTTGCCTCTGGCCCCACCCAAAACTGGGGTGGAACCCCAAAAGAATGCCCATAAGGGAATGTGACCCTCAATCTGCAGAAGGTTTTCTATCACTATGCAAAATATTTTATTTTTTAAAAAAACTGGCTAGTATGTTTATCCAAAAGAAAAACAACAGAGGATAAAAACAAAGGAAAATTTGAAAAAATACACCAAAGGACAGGTGTAATATAAAAAACACATCATGATTTCCTCAAGACATATAAAAAACCCATGTTACATACTTCAGAATTGCCAAATGTCCCTAACTGCCGTTTTTGTAAGTCATTGCTGGATGCATACGCAATAAAATTTTGCCAGGTAGCAAAACAGTGATTGTGGTTTTTCTTCTATTTGCATAACCCTGATTTTATGTGTAATTTCTCTGCTATTGCCGAGGCACAAATTGTTCTGTACTATGCTGGTAAGTTTAGGGTATCAACTTTGAGTTTGTCAATTAACAGGTGCAAAAATAAGTACCGGTAGATATCCTTATTATGTCCCGTAAATGTAGAAAGCAAAAATAATTATGGATTGAATTCAGTATGATCACCTGTAATACTAGTCAGTTCCTTGTATACATCAGACCCAAATCCTTGTATTGGAATGCATTCCCACCAGAGGTAGCAATATGTGCCTGGTCAGTATGGATAGACTCTTAGAGAAGCAGAAGCTGCCACAACTGGTGGTTCAGAGAAGATCAGGGTGAAAGGATGGTGTGGGATGAAGAGGAATCATAACTGCACAGACAGATGAAATACCAATGACAATATTGCAATTTGAAGAGCGAAAATGTGTATGCTCCTTTAAAGATTAGTTGAAAGGGGAATTAGGAAATGCCTGTTCAATGCTCAGTTAATGGAGATGGGAGGTAAATAATCCATTGCTACATCGTTATCCCGTAATATTTCTGCAGTTTGTTACACTGATGAATATGAGGCGCAGCAAATAACAGCAGCTTGAAAAATGCACTCTGCTTTTATTTTCCTCCCTAGACAAATGATTCTCTGGACCATACATTTCAGAGGTGCAATTGACATAAATAACCTTGAAGTAACCCTGACAAATAGCTCCACGCTGGAATTACAAACACAATACAGAGAATTACAATGATTGCTGTGAAGAAATGGCCTTGGAGCTGCGTTGCAGGAGAACCCTGGAATTCCTTGCAAGATTATTGGGGATTCTTTTCTGAGAAGATCAGCTTTCTCACCACTTAAAGAATGCTTGTTCACCACTACTGGTCTTCTCCTGAAATATGTGGAGCCCTGGGTGTGCTTTATGGTAGTGCTGTGCACAAACCCCTATGAAAGAGGCTCTTGTGTTTCTGCCTTACTTGCCTGGCACTTTCGAATTTCCATATCATTTCTGTGGGTTCCATGGCACTGTAAGATGAGGGTGCTGAACATGTTTTTCTTGCCATGAAACATTCCCCCCCCCCATGTGTTTTGCAGCCTTCCTGGCTGCCTGTACTTCCTGATCTGTCTTCTCCCCATTTTACCCACGAAGAACAAAGTTAGGTTGAGAAAGAGCAAATGGTCCAACATCACCCAATGAGCTATGTGAACCTAGGTCCGAGTATGAGATTCTTAACTACTACACCACACTGGTTTCCTGTGTTAGGAGGGCTAGATAACCCAAACCCTCCAAGTGTCCCTATTTTCCAGGGATGTCTTTGATTTACAGAAGCAGATTTGATCCTGGAATGTCCCACTTTTCCTTAGGACATCCCTATTTTAATTGGAGAAATGTTGGCGGGTATGGAGTTACCCGACCCCTGAGCTGTCTGAAGGTAATCCTGTATAGGGAAGTATTTTTTTTAATGTTTCATTTTATTTTTATACAGTGCTTTTTTCTATTAAAAGAAAATGTGCAGGGGTACTCTCATTTTCCTACTCATATTGAAATACTGCCCCTCAATGAGGCCAAACTTATATTCACAAAATGTTAAGGGGTATGTGTACCCCTGTGTCCTCCCCCCGAAAAAAGCACTGTTTATGTTGGAAGACGCCTAGAGTGGCTGGGGCAACCCAGTAAGATGTGTGGGGTATAAATAGTACAATTATCATTATGGAATGGGACGTCCCTATTTTCATTGGAGAAATCTCAGAGGGTATGGATCACCTATGCAGCACCCAGGTGCTGTGTACCTTTGAAAGTTACCCAGCATGTCAGTAATGGGGAGGCAAAGACAAAATTGGCCAGAGCATTGGATGCAGTTCTTACCTCTTACCCTTCTAAACAGTATGCAGCATTTCCAGGCACACAAAAAGTCAGAGGGGAGATATATATATATATATATATATATATATATATATATATATATATATGCAGGTTTTGGTGTCTTCGGGTGTCTTCCCGTGTAAGAGTTGGGGTGTCTAGGCGACGTTTCGACGAGGTCTCACTCGTCATCTTCAGGCTGGTGCTTTCGGCTTCTTGTTACTGGAACAGAGCAGGATCTCAGTGTTTGAGTTCCTATAAATACTGTTGAGGGGTGTGGTGTATAGCCTCCGACGTTCTGGGCAGAGAGGAAGTTCCCAGGTTAGTGTGCCTTTTCTTCTTTTGTTCCTTAATTACTTGAGGGATATCTTGAGTCATTTCTTGAGTGATATTCTGAGTACCACTTAGGAGGGTCATTAAGTGTGGATTAGTTGCTAAAGCTTTCGTGTCTTGACCTCTTGAGCTTGTGAAGAGTTTTTCTGAGAAGATGGCTGTACTGCACTTAGTTGTGCTCTGGCTTGGCTTCGTGTATAGGGGCGAGCTGTGGTTTTGTGCCCTGTGCCAGCCAGATCTGTGTAGGGATTGCAGGGGGGTGCAGCATCCGGAGGTGCCACTATGGTTTGGCTACTGGATGGTGTCTGTAATTTATCTGTGGAGAGGGTCTGGGTTTGGGTCTGGTGTGGTTGATTGGTGATGGCGTTCTGTGTGCCTCTGGTTCTGGTGTCGGTTTTTGTGGGGAGGGCTAATTTCCAGATGTCTGGCAGGCGAAAGCTTTAGCAACTAATCCACACTTAATGACCCTCCTAAGTGGTACTCAGAATATCACTCAAGAAATGACTCAAGATATCCCTCAAGTAATTAAGGAACAAAAGAAGAAAAGGCACACTAACCTGGGAACTTCCTCTCTGCCCAGAACGTCGGAGGCTATACACCACACCCCTCAACAGTATTTATAGGAACTCAAACACTGAGATCCTGCTCTGTTCCAGTAACAAGAAGCCGAAAGCACCAGCCTGAAGATGACGAGTGAGACCTCGTCGAAACGTCGCCTAGACACCCCAACTCTTACACGGGAAGACACCCGAAGACACCAAAACCTGCATTCCTGTACCCGTGAAAATCTACGAAAGCAAATATATATATATATATATATATATATATATATATGTTTTCGTAGATTTTCACGGGTACAGGAATGCAGGTTTTGGTGTCCTCGGGTGTCTTCCCGTGTAAAAGTTGGGGTGTCTAGGCGACGTTTCGACGAGGTCTCACTCGTCATCTTCAGGCTGGTGCTTTCGGCTTCTTGTTACTGGAACAGAGCGGGATCTCAGTGTTTGAGTTCCTATAAATACTGTAGAGGGGTGTGGTGTATTGCCTCAAAAGTTCTGGGCAGAGGGGAAGTTCCCAGGCTAGTGTTCTTTTCTTCTTTTGTTCCTTAATTACTTGAGGGATATCTTGAGTGATTTCTTGAGTGATATTCTGAGTACCACTTAGGTGGGTCATTAGGTGTGGATTAGTTGCTAAAGCCTTCGTGTCTTGACCTCTTGAATTTGTGAAGAGTTTTTCTGGGAAGTGCAGTACAGCCATCTTCCCAGAAAAACTCTTCACAAATTCAAGAGGTCAAGACACGAAGGCTTTAGCAACTAATCCACACCTAATGACCCACCTAAGTGGTACTCAGAATATCACTCAAGAAATCACTCAAGATATCCCTCAAGTAATTAAGGAACAAAAGAAGAAAAGAACACTAGCCTGGGAACTTCCCCTCTGCCCAGAACTTTTGAGGCAATACACCACACCCCTCTACAGTATTTATAGGAACTCAAACACTGAGATCCCGCTCTGTTCCAGTAACAAGAAGCCGAAAGCACCAGCCTGAAGATGACGAGTGAGACCTCGTCGAAACGTCGCCTAGACACCCCAACTTTTACACGGGAAGACACCCGAGGACACCAAAACCTGCATATATATATATATATATATATATATATAGTGTGTGTGTGTGTGTATGAAACCTCTGACTCGATATATATATTTAATTTTCCAAAAGTTCCACATAAAATTCCAATACATATTTTAAAAAATTCTTTTATATTATCTACTTCCCACCCCATTTACCGTGATGTTTTTCTTATCCTCCACTTTTGCTGCACCCTGTCTTTCCTCTTTTTTAAGATAGTCATAACACAACGATCTTTCATTCTTCTGTAGCTCATACTTAAGGGCTGCCATACGCCGGGAATTTCCCAGGATTTGTCCGTCAAAAATAGTGTCTGGCAGCCTGTATCGGCAAATTTCCTTTTTTAAAACAAAAACAAAACACTTTTAGAAATACGGCAACCCTATCATAGTTCAAAACCTGCTCAGGGATTCTTCATGTTGTGGTATTTCTCCAAAAAAGGCATCCATTCTTCAGGAAAAAAACCCCATCATCATTAGATTCTCTTACGTTAGCTATTAGCTTTGCTGGTTCAACATAGTCCATTACTTTACTTATCCATTCTTCTTTAGTGGGAACTTCTTCATCTTTCCATTTCTGAGAGTAAAGGATCCCAGCTGCTGTAGTTACGTACATAAACAACTTAACCATCTTTTTTGGAATTCCTAAAAGTCAGAGGTTTCTACGCCCCGCCCCTCTCTCTCAATTCAGGCAAGCAAGAGCCACAGACACAGTTTATGGACCTATTCCAGCCGGGCAAAAGTACCTGGGGAGGATGTAAAGCAGGGCTGGGGAGGGGGGCCTGGGCAGAGGATGGAGCTGGCAGAGGGTCCTGAGGGACACAGAGAGAGCCCTGGAGGGCCACGTTCAGCCCCTAGACCAGAGATTCTCCACTCCTGAAATGTTCACTTATAGGGAAAGGCTGAAGGCAGAGTACATGAAACAGTCTTGTTTCAAACTCTGTCAAAGAACATTGATCGTGAGAAAGAATGTGGGCGAGATTCATCACAGAGCGAAACTTCCAAGATTAGATTATGGCGGGGTGTTTTTTTCTTCTACTCCCTTCCCCAGCCTGGCCCCAAGCGAGATGATAATATTTCTCCTTTGTAATGATTTTACCATTGGAAAAGTTCATTTTGGAAAATGTCTGGGAAAACAATAGGGCCACTTGCGGGGGGTGGGGGAAGAGATTTCTTTTTCTTTTCGGAGAATCTATCACTCGGCAGCCAAAAAAGAGAAAGATTCGGTGGGATGCCTCCTCTTGTTCCATCCTATATCAATCTCTGTTTGATTACTGTGTTATTGAGTTGCTTGTACCTTGAGAGATTAAAAACACAGCTAGGTGAGTGAGAAGCGAGGCACTACTGTGCGCTTTGAATATAAGTCAGACATCAAAATAGCTTTTGAAGTGCAGAATTACTGAGCCCTCACTTTGTCACCCAAGCAGATACTGCCCGAGGCAAGGAGGAGGAGAAGAGATACTGTATTTTTCACTCTGCAGCTATACCGCGTGTTACCTGAAGAACCATATATTTTGAGGAGTCACTGGTTCAATGCGTTTCAAAGCAGACTTCCGCCTAAGGGCTATCAGATGTGCTGTTGAAGGGAAGTGTCAGTCGTCCCCCCTCCCTTCCCCAGTCCCAGCCTTTGTAGAGGAGTTACTTGATGCTAGTATTGGACTGGGTCAGGGATTTGTTAATTTAGAAGTCAGGTTGTCTTGTCTTCCTTTTCTGCTTCAAGGAAGGTTCTTGCATCCCGATGATATTTGATATTTGGCTCTGATTTATTATTGGAAGGGAAACTGATCTGGAATTAGACTGGCAGAAGACTGAGAAAAAGAAGAGCGCTGTTGAAGTTGCTCACTTAAAGACAACATTTCTTTGAAAAAAATATGCACATGTTGCAAAGAGGGAGATTTACTAATCATTTACATTGCCCTCACTCACTTCCCTTAATAGCCTTCATTCTCAGTTGCTTTCACTTGCCCTCAGCCAGATCATCACGCTGCCAGATCTTCAGCATTGCATGATTTCCTTCCCCAGGATTCCTGATTGTGATTAGATGTGGAAGAAATAAGAAGCAGCTCAAGTATAAATGGGTGCTTGATACAAGAGGCGGACCAATGCAAGCAAGGCTTGATCAGGTCACAACTGCTAAACACCATGTATAAATCTGTTTTATATGGATTGATTACCCCTTCATCCCTATCCACATGTAGTCAACTGACTGAGGCCACATTCACACCATACATTTAAAGTACTATGATACACTTTAAACAGTCACAGATTCCCCCTCCCAAAGAGTTTCAGGAGCATTAAGGGAGATCCCTGTTGCTACAATTCCCAGAGTTCCCTCTGAAGAGGGATTGATAGTTAAACCACTCTAAGAACTGTATCTCTGCAAGGGACAATAGGGGTCTCTTAACAACTCTCAGCACCCTTAACAAACTACAGCTCCCATAATTTTTTGGGGAGAAGCCATGATTGTTTAAAGTGGTATTGTAGCACTTTAAAGGTATGGTGTGAATCTGGCCTGACGAGATCAGGGGTGGGCGAGGCCTCAGCTCAAAGGCCCTTGGGCTCTCTGTACATCACAACTGCATCCCAGCCACCCACTCTCTCGAGACCAGTCTCTCTCTCTCTCAGACTCTGGGATGCATCCTCCTTGAATGTTTTTGTCCATGGAAGTACATCAGCATTTTCATGTAAATCTTCCCTAACGCTGAAATGTTTGTACGCTGCTTTTCCCTGCAAAGCACATTTCCCCATATATTTGTATTTCCTATAATATAATGCAGTTTGTATGTTGTCTCTGCTACAATATGCATTTTTTTATGCACTCTTTACCTTGGTGTATGCATCTTTGTATATATAGATCACCTGGCAAGATTAAGAGAAGCACAAACTCCACAGGGTGGCTGTTTTTTCGGTTTGCACCTTGTTTTGGAAGGAGTGAACGGGGTAGGTTCACCTTTGGATGAGAACTAAATTGAAATTCTCTCCCATTCCTACCTCTAGGCACTCCCAAATTGCTTGCCATTCCCAACGTTTGCTTTTCCATTGAAGCTGAGCATCCAAAAACAAAAAAACCACGGGATGCTCCAGACCACTGGAGTAGCTTAGCAAAAGAAGCATGGAGGGACCCCCCACATTAAGGAATCCACGGCTTCGCGCTGCTCTGTACAATGGAACTCATTACTGCTTGGGTCAGGTTGGTTACCTGAAGCTAATTAATATTTGTAGGCAGCTATAGGAAATGTGAATCACAAACCATCTTCTCCGTTTTAATTACAACTTGAGTGCTGAAGAATTCCTTCTGGAGATGCCTCCCACCTCTCTGCCAAGCAATTTCTGACTTCTGCAGTAGTCCTATCCACAGCATCCTTAACTCATGATCTGCTGTCATTATGTTATAATTACTCTAATGCATCTTCACTCTGCAGTTCTTTCTAAAGCTTGGGGGAAAGAAAGGAAAAACCACCCAGACCAGGTAATTAGGGAATAGAGACATTAACATAAACTCTGAGTTTACTTTGCCTTGCATTAATTTATCGGGTACAGGGATTTTATTTTATTTTATTTTATTACAGGGATGCTTTAGCTCTAAGAGAGGGGTGTAGCGCTGGCAACCCTTGGGCCAATTCTGGCCCATAAAGTAACCTTTCTTGAGCTCCCAAAGAGGAATCAAGGAACCAGGCAATCCTAATGGTTTCACTCCTAAGACATTGGATGTGTCTTTCCAATGTTGCAAGAGAGAGCTTGCACATTTAGAGCATGGGCCATCTCTGTGCAAGTACAACCATCCTCATGTAGAAAATTGTGTAGGGCTAAATCAGAGGTACCGGTCATTGCTTGGCAGGGGCACCTGGAGAATTCAGTCCCACAAGAGGTAATGATGGCCAACAACTAGGATCAGACTGAAAGCCCATTGAGTCAAGTGTCAACCAGAGATCCATGGGAAGCCTGCAAGCAGGTTAGAAGTCCAGCAACATCTGGAAGACCACAGGTTCCTCATTCCTGGACTGGGTTTACATTGGAAGAACTCCGTTATAAGGCTATGTTGATAAGCCAATTCCCATATAAGGAAAATGTGGGTCTTTTTAGTTTTGAGAAAAGGTAAGTAAGAGACAACATGACAGACATTTATGAAATTATGCATGGCATGGAGAAAGGTTTTCCTCCCCCTCTCATATAACACTAGAGGTTGCGAACATTCAAGGAAGCTGAATATTGGAAAATTCAGGGCACGTAAAAGAAAGCACTTCTCTATGTAGCACAAAGTTAAACTATGGAACTCACTTCCACAGGAGGCGGTAATGGCCACCAACTTGGGCAGCTTCAAAAAATGGGATTGGCATATTCATGGAGGATACGTCTATCCATGGCTACTAGTCACAATGGCTGTGTTCTACCTCCACAGAGGCAGGAATACTTCTGAATACCAGTTGCTCGAAACCACAGGACTGGAGAGTGCTGTTGTGCTCAGGTCTTGCTTGCAGGCTTTTCACTGGGGCACCTGGTTGGCCACTGTGAGAACAGGATTCAGGATCCAGCAGGGCTGTTCTTATGGTCTTCGAAGGGCTCTGAGGATGATGTCAATGTCTGTATACATGTAGGTAACATCATTCCTAACATAAGGTAGAGTGGTACCTCGGTTCTTGAACCTAATCCATTTCAGAAGACCAATCAACTTCCAAAACATTCAAAAACCGAGGTGTGGCTTCCCATTGGTTGCAAGAGCTGTGCAAGTGGAAGCTGTGTTTCATGCTCGAGTTCTGAAAAACATTTGAAAACAGAAGCAATTACCTCCTGGTTTTTGGTGTTCGAGAACTGAAACGTTTGACAACAGAGGCGTTCGGGAACCAAGGCACCACTGTATTGAAATTTTGGGCAAGGATACTCAATGAAATAGAGCAGGAGTGAGGAATACCCCCCCAAATACACATTGTTTTGGGGCTCCCAACTCCTATCATCCCTTGTCAACACGGCCAATAGTCAGGGAAGATGAGAACAGCAATTTAAAGAAGGCCAGAGAGGTCCCCTCATCCCTGACTTAGAAGGCCAATGATTCCCCCACCCTTTCAGGTTTGTAGATTCTACACAATTTCAAGGAAAGGATCATTTTGTACAGGAGAAAAGGCTGGGGAGTTCCAACATGTCAAAGGAAAAGATTGCGCTATTGTCACATCCCACTCTGGCACCGCCAGATGATTCATGCGCTCTCGAGGATCGAGGTATTAACAGCTCAGCACATCTCTCTGGCAATCATCATTTGTCATGTGTGAATACCTCCCGGGGTCCTCCCGTGGATTTTGTTTTCTGTGTTATCGGCGGGGAAATGTAACAACCTTCATGGTGAAGAGCAAAACAGGGAGTGGAATTGGGTTGCTTTGTTAAGCGTCTTCACAGATTCAGATATAGATATAAATCTGCAAAATGACAGTGGATCGCTAGAAGCAAAACGTTTGCTCTGGAGCAAAAGAGAAGCAAAAAAAGAAGCTCACAGTTCCTGGGTGGGGGAGCGTGGGACACCCGTCACGATTCATAGGGCTAAATTACCAGAATGCCACCCTGTTTCTACTTTAATAGCCAAGGCTCTTTCCTTCTAATATCAGAATAATTGATTTACTTATGTTGCGGCCGGAGCGTTTTATTACTATTATTATTAATTTTTGGACATCTTTATCCCACTTTTAACAATAACTTCCCCTCCCTCAAGACTGCTCAACAAAAAAAGAGGAGGCAAAATAGCTACAAAAGAAGAATGGAAAAAGAGGAGTTTGCCAAATGGCAGATGGAAGGTTGCACCGTTCGGAATGAATAAATATTGTATGGGAAATTTGCTCTGATGAAGGAACTTGCAGAATGCAATATATACCACTTAATGCCAAATAGGTTTCTAGAGATACAATCCTGAGCATAAAAAGCCAATTCACTGCACCCATTGGCTTGGCCTTTTTGATCTATTTCTGCATGTGGGGTGTGGCCCTCTTGGCCTCCCTGCCGAGAGAGAGAGAGAAAGAGAGAGAGAGAGAGAGAGAGAGAGAGAGAGAGAGAGAGAGACCAAAACCCATTACACCCAGATCAGCAGAACTCCTCCTAGCCAACTATGATGGATTTCTCTTCCCAAAGCAGTCATACATCAAGAATCAGGACCATGAACTGGGAGAAGAGGGGACCCTTAGAGAAGTAGTTGAGTGGGGGCTGCCTTGAGAATCCTGTAGATCCCAATCTGACCCCTGTGCTAAGAAACCCATTTGTTCTTTATGGGGAAGTTTGTTGATGTATGGCAAGGCAGAATTATTGTGAATACATATAATTTGCTTTAATTTTACCTAACAATAGGGCCGGCCCCCTTTGTCCCAGAACGGGAAGTGCAGCCATGGAGCTACCACTTGTTCCCCAATATCCTGCTGTCTGGGGTCATTTCCTCACTCTGCCTAACACTACGATGGATGCGATTAGAATCTTGAATTCTAATAACCAATTAAAAAAACCTGTATTAAAAATAAAAGCAGATAGCTATCAATTGCCAATAAAGCAACTTGCATGGCCTCCTGATCCGCTCTGATGCCATCTCCTCCCTCCTGTAGATGAAAAGCACTAAAGAAACTTCTTCCCACTGGAATTTATTCAGTGCCAATTAACACAGAGTCTGTTTTAAGTTTCCAGGTGTGTCCTTCTGGCAGAGCGTTACCTGAACATGGTATCCTAGTGATCTAAATGGTGCTTATTGCTTTGCACTTCTGAGTTTATCATAAGATTAACGGGCTTATTATTATTTTGCAGAAGTAGCAGGAGCAGCCCCTCACTGTGAGTGCAATCGCTACTATGGAAAGAAAGGAAAAAGGACGGATAAGCTCTTCACTTCTAAACATGCTAAAAATATAGTTGGACACCTTCCGTCTCACGCTGCGTGATGAAATGTATCGTGCCGACTGAGCATCTTTTGCATCTGCCACCCAGGCTCATTCATCCTGGCACCCATTTGCCTTTCTCTTCACCACCAAATTTAGCGATGAAGTCAGTCCCACCAAAGCACAGGAGCCAGGAGTGGAATCGGAAAGGCACACTAAAAATAGAAGCCTGCAGCCTGGTTGCACATGCAGGCAGAATGAAGTGGTAGAAAACTTGAGGTGGATGGATCTGCCCCTTTCCGTATTTCTCCATTCCAATTCTCCCAATTTCTTCATCAGTTTGCAATTTTTTGTTGTCGCAAAGTCCTTGGGGAAATTCACTGGTGTTTTAGCTTTCGTTTCTACGAACATACATATTTTGTGGGATATGCAGTTTGGCCTGATATACATATCCTAGACAGCAATTTCCCCTAAAATAATGCATTTTAATGCTACACCCCACCTTTTTCTCCATGGAGCTCAGAGTGGCATATACATGGTCCCCCCCCCTTCTTATTTAGTGCTTACAACAACCTTGTGAGATAGATAAGATTGAGGCACTGACTGTGGCCCATAATCACCCAGCAAGCTTCATGGCAGAGTGGGGCTTTGAACCCTGGTCTCCTAGGCTCTAGTCCAAGCCCTAATCACTACACCACCTTGGACTCTTCCCTTAATATATGCATTTCTGTGCATGTTATATGCTTGGAGAACTGCATCACAAAATTCGGAGATGTGCAAATTTCAAACGATAGCTGTGTTTCAGTTCACGTATTCTTTAAAAAAGTAAAAATTGGTTGGTTCATGTTCAAATTTAAAGCAAGTCAAATTTATCCCCCTGGTACAACCCAGAGGTGGCAGAACAGAGTGTGCCATTTCAGGATGGGGATACAAGAAGGTGCTTTACACCAAATCAGACTTCTCTTCTATCTTGCTCAATAGCATCAACACTGTCTAGTAGTGGCTCTCCTAGGATTCAGGGAGGAGTCTTTGCCAGCCATACCTGTCGATTGATCCCTGGAATAATTTGCATGCAAAGCCTGTGATCTAGATGGTGGATGCATGTTTTGAACAGAGATCTATGCAAATAATTAAAAACAAGAACCATCTCAACAAAACATTTCTTAACTTTAGTTACCAAACCAATTTTAGTTCTTGCTTGGGTGAGGGGGTGGATCTTACAATGAGAATGCAGTTTTAACTGAATAACTAACCACCGAGACTGTCTTTGTTATATTGGATAACAAGGTTTTAAATGGACACATACACACTCAGTTTAATGCAAAAAGTAACTTGAACAGACTCATCCAAGTGTCTGCTTTGGTGATGATGGAGACATCAAGAGAGTCAATTGAATCACTGCACAAATGTGAGTGGCAGGGGGAGATCTTTATTATGGAGGCAGCACTCCCACCAAGAATTAAATGGCAGAAATGGTAGCAGAACATTCCGCTCCCAAGATAATTGGCACCTCAGATATTAACATTGCAGATTGCCTGTAATTATGAAGTGTTAACGATAATGGAGCAAATATGTAATTCTGTACTTGAGAATGATGCATGTATTGGCTGCAGATAGCATCTCTTTCCCATTTGTGGTGTATTGTATTCCAGAAATAATAAGTCACAAATGATTATCAAGGGTTTTCTTATGGGAAATCTCTCTCCTTCTCTCTCTTCCACCCTTGGGAAAGTTCACCTATTGACTATTTCAGGAAGATGGGCTTGGGTTGCCCAAGGGTAAACCTCATGAAAATAATCTGTGTAGATGGCTAGCCTGCATGATTGCTATTTTCAAGTGTTTTGGTGCTGCTTAGCTGA
Organism: Podarcis liolepis; assembly: GCF_965112155.1. Classification (NCBI taxonomy): domain Eukaryota; kingdom Metazoa; phylum Chordata; class Lepidosauria; order Squamata; family Lacertidae; genus Podarcis; species Podarcis liolepis. Next base: position 35,728,608 of record NC_139561.1, on the reverse strand, counting down.
ATATAAGTTGTTTAAGTGAATAAGATAATGACAATTCTGCTAGCCATTTTGTAAGAACATAAGAGCTCTGCTGAATCAGAACAAAGCTCCATATAATTCAGGGATGAAGAACCTGTGGTCCTTCAGATGTTGTTGAATTCCAACTCTTTTGCAGTCTCATATTGCCCTCTGCCCTCTAACTTTCTGCCACCTCATCATTCCACCATCTCTTCCTTCATCCACAGTCCTGAAATGCAACTTCACTCAACCTATTTTTTTCCTCCTGTATGTGTGGAGCTCTGCTTGTTCCTTATCTGGAGTTGTTTTTCAATATAGCATTCAGCTGTAGTTCTGCCTTAACAGACCAGTTATGTGGTCAGATCACAATCTTTTGATGCTGGTCTCACTGATAATGGGTTTTGCAGAAATTCCACGTCAATTGTCATGCGATAGGACTCCCAAAGATGAGTTTTGGGAACCGAGGTTGTCTGAATTTTGGCTTCATATAACCAAAATTACTTCGTTATCGCTGCACAGCCTGAACTTCCTGATGAAGCAATAACTGTGCTACTGCCATTTGGCAGTACATAATTTCATGAGAAAGGATCTTCAGCAATGACTGACAAGAGCATGGAATACAGTCAACAGGCTATGGATCAATAATGATTTCAAACTATGTCCGACAACCATCAAACCCCACACTGACCTACTTTATTGGTTTATTTATTGCGTTTCTATCCCACCATTTTTCTCCAAGGAGCTCAAGGTCGTATATATGGTTCTCCCTCTCCTCATTCAATCCCCACAACAATCCTGCAAGGGAGATCAGGTTGAGAGACCGTGCCTATCCCACAAGCTCACCCAGCAAGCTTCATGAGCCAAGCAGGATTTGAACCCCGGTCTCTCCCGAGCCCTTGTTGGCAAAATGCAAATTCCACCACCCCGCTGACGCTTGCTAAAACAGACTTTTGTTGTCAATAGAATATTAAAAATATTCATGGTTCATTATATGTAGCACTGCTTGTGTCACTGTGTGTTTCTGGAATAAATATTTATAGTGTATGAAGCAATATCCCACAATTAGATGGTTGCTGTTCTTACATTCCGATAAACAAAACTGTGAATAACTTTGTTAAGTACTATAAATATTTTACCAAATTCCACATTCATAGGGGCGTTAAGTGATTTTTTGCTTGGATGCCTCAAATAACAGTTACGTATAAAACAGGCAAAGCTGAAGTTCAAATGCATGAAAGAGACAGCTGCTGAAGAACTAAGGCCCAGAATTCCCATGACAACAAATGGATGGGTCACCATATTGAGTGAATTTTAACCTGTGGGCTACCATACCAAAAAGGTTGGGAACCACTAATCTGCAGAGATAAGAAAAGAAGAGTCATTCCATTGTCTGGAGAGGTCACTTCCTGGTTCACATGGAGATGCCATTTTTAACAGAGCCCAGCACCAGAATCACACAGCTGTATTGAGGCAGCACCGGGTGTTGAAATTTTGCGCCCCTAACAATTTTGCACCTGGGCCAACCACCCATATGGGCCCCCCATGCTATGCCACTGCTTTAGAGGCTAGAGTTCCAATCTCTGCTCAGCCATGAAGCTCAATGGTTGACCTTGGGCCAGTCGCCATCTCTCAGCCTAACCAACCTCACAGGGTTCTTGTGACAGTAAAATGGAGAACAGGAGGAGAACCATGTGTGCTATCTTGAGCTCCTTAGAGGAAAGTTGGCATAGAAATGTAACCGTAAATAAAAATAAAAATAAAATACAGTAAATGAAAATGAGTACCCATGTCCTCAGAAGCTTCAAGTGCAGGAGGCAGCCCACTGGCATCTTTTTCACACTGCAATATGTTAAGCGGTCTTGAGGAAAAAGCTGGATGGGTTTAGGAGTTGGCTTGACTCAGAGCAGCTGCAGTCAAAATGCTTAAATGAAAACGGATTGGCAGACTTAGCCTCTTAGAGAAGATGAGTTTGCTTCACTGCATCCAATCAGTCAACGGAACCGGTTCCTCTCCATTTACCACCCCTTGTCTCTCGCCAGCTTCTGAGTGATCCATTGTGGGGATAAGACTCTGATGCTACGGAAATTGCTTCATTGTGACAAGCACTCCAATTGGGAGTGGGGGGGGGTGGAGAGGGGCAGCTTGAATAAGAAGAGGGAAGTTGAGAGGACCAATAAGGCATCCTTGAGAAAGGAACTCCAGAACAGCTACGCCCAAATTTGGTCTTCCAAACCTCTCTGCCTTGCTGTCGGGACTCTCCCCAGCCACACACCTCTCTCCCAAGGTGACATCCATCAGTGACCCCTGCCTTGCATCCTCCTCAAGTGTTTTTGCCAGGCTGGATGGGTCCTTGAACCCCAATAATGCCTCTCCCTTCCCTGGATGGAGGGTGTGCTCTTGAGTGTGCAGAAACTAGTGCTCTGTACAAAAGGTAAAGTTTACATCCATTGCTCTGCCCACCTTTGCCACTTGCCCCACCCAATACTGGCATGTAGCCACAGGAGGTAATGTGACATCTAAGGTGTGTCCACCAAACCTTGACAAAGCCTCCCCCCAAAAAACTCCTGGAGTTGACCTTGTCTATTGGCCAGATGGGTGGACGATGATGATGATGATGATGATGATTATTATTGGCTACGCAAAAACTTTGGTCCTGGAGGGAACAGCCAATGGCTTTGCATGTAGTAGGTCCTCAGCTGAATCTCTGCTATCTCCTAAATCACTATTTAGCTGCAATTCCTGCACTGAGTTCCTTCCAACTGTACAATTCTGATTTCAGTTAAAGAATCTCATACCTGGTGCTCAGAGCACACTCTGCCTGAGAGCTGACACCAATCAGAATAGATACTGAAGTAGACAGACCAATGGCCCAACTTGGCATAGGCATATTCCTGTTAACATTAGATGCTTGCTGAAATCTTTATTATAAACATGTGATAGCTTGGGGGGAGGGAGGGAGGGAGGGAGGGAGGGAGATACTTTCTCTGTTGTCATACAGGAACATAAGAACCTGTCCTGTACCGAATCAGGCCATTGGTCTATCTAGCTCAGTATTGTCTACAATGACTGGCAGTGGCTCGCCAGGGTTCCAGGCTGTAGTGTTTCCTAGCTTTTTCCTGGAGGTGCCATTGAACCTGGGATCTTCAGCACTCAAGGCAGATGCTCTGTTGCTGAGCTGCAGCCCTCCCTCAAATCATGCGTATTAAGATTTCATTTTCTATGCAATGTGGGCCACTCCAGAGTTCTGTCTGCTTGCACTCAAATTCTGTGAGGTTGCAAGAGAGAGAGAGCGGGGTGGTGGTGGAGAGGAAGGTATGTTGCTGCATTGGGGTGTGGATGGCAAGCCTCCAATCACAAGCAGTCCCACTTGTTCTGTCATAAGTGGTGCTGTTATTTTAGGAAGTGTTGCTCTCCTCTGCAAGCTGGAGCTGAATTTCTGCCAGAAGAGAGCACAAAGGGTGAGGTGAAGTAAGCAGGAAAGGACGTGTTCCTGACTGCCGTTGAGCAAAGCTGTAGGTTAGGGAATGTTTTCTTTCCATTGATGAGGGCGGAACCTCACCAGAAGAATCCCCTTGCTGGGTCTGGTCAGAAGTCCATCTAGTGCAGCATTTGGTCCCCCAAGTTGCCTTGCAGATCCAGGAGCAACCAGAGAGGAGAGTGTTTTCTGTGTTCAGCTCCTGCTTGCAGGTTCCCCATGGGTATCTGGATCGACACTGTAAGAACAGGATGGTCTACATCAGGCATGGCCAAACTTGGCCCTCCAGATGTTTTGGGACTACAACTCCCTGTTGGGATACTGCCAGGGAGACAGAGGCATCAGGCAGGCCCCCAGTTGTCTCCAGACAATCACCGGTCTCCCATGGAACAGCATCAGTCAACTAGCGACACGAGCCTCAGAGACATTCCAAGACATTCCAAGACCTTTCAGCTTTATTCAACATAGTTCAGAACAAAGGAAAAACATGACTGCTTGCCTCCGTGTCCAGGAAAACAGCCAGAATACAAAAGCAACATACAATGGAAGTTCCCAGCAGACAGTGCTGGGAGTAAACAGGCATGTGATACACAACTATCATGCCTGACCCTTTTAAGGTGGAACAGAACTATTTCCTAACACTCCCATCATCCCTAGCTAACAGGACCAGTGGTCAGGGATATTGGGAATTGTAGTTCCAAAACATCTGGAAGGTTGAGTTTGGCCATGCCTGGTCTACATAGACCATTGGCCCAATTCAGCAGGCACGTGTCAGATTTTTTATTTTTCGGGAGTGATGCCAAGAAAACCTGCATTCCCAACAATGGCTTTGTTGCCACTTACCAGGATAGTGCATGGGTAGCAGTGATGAGGTCCGGGTGGCAGGGGTTCACCAGTGGGAACACTGGATTGGCTTCACCTGTGCAGCCATGGTGTCCTCCCCACACTGTTGAAAGCGTTGGGATGCAACTCAGCTTATATTAAGGCTGATGGTGTTTACATGGGGAGAAAGCAGGTAGAGAGAGAAAGCAGGTAGAGAGAGAAAGCATCAAGCTTCCCAGTCTGTCTTTTTGACCTAACCTGGGCTGACAGTCTTCTGATAAGAACATAATAAAAGCCCATTGGATCAGTCCAAGTGGTGCATCTAGTCCAGCATCCTGTTCTGACAGGCCCCATATACCTGAGAGACCGCCTCCTTCCCTGCAGACCCTCTTGGGTGCTGAGATTGGCAGAGGGGCCCCTCTTGGTAGTTCATACACCCTCAGAGGCTTGTGAAGTGGTGGCTCAGAAGAGGGCATTCCCTGTGGCAGCTCCTAGGTTGTGGAACTCCCACCCACAGAGCTGCAACTGCCCCCTCCATTGTACAGCTTCCTGGGAATGCACATCTCTTCGCCCCAGATTTTGACACTTGAGGACTCGCCTTATTTTGGTGATTGTAACTTGTTTTAAGATGCTTTTAATGGTGTGACCCTGGAACCTTGGGGTGAAGAGCAGGTAATATACAGACATATAATACTTCTGATGAGTCTACTCTTGAGTAGAACTAACATTGGATACAACCCTAACCCTCAGAGAGCAGTGCGGTCCCAACCACAACCAAGTCTACTCAGAATAAGTCCCATTAAATTCATTGGGGCTCCCTCCCAGATATCACGTCAAATCAAATATTTATTGTTGTGGTTGATGACCAGAACCAAGGGAACAAAATCGGAACCGCATAAAAGACATTACCCAAAGCTATCCTCAGGTGTATTTCCAGGTAATTTGGGATTAGGATTACAGTCCAAATCCTCCAAATGGGACTTCAGCATGAAGGAAAGACTACTTTTGCTGTTCTTGGGATTCTGTTTCAAAACACCCTTCTGAGATTTCTATCTCAGGCTGCTCAACACTTGCAAAAACAATTTTATTTTCTTTTAGTGAGGAAGATCTTAAATGTCACATTTATAATCATTCTAAATGCAGAAGTTTTTGACTCTACCTGATTATTACCAAAGCGCCACAAACGGGACTCCTATAATAAAGCGCATCTTATCTGATATTAAATTGTAACAAAAGGCATTTAATGCACATTAAAAAGAGCTGCTGTATGGATGTTTCCAGTAAGTGGCAGATGTTATGAATAATAAACTATAAAACTCATCCGAATTCTAAAAAAGATGCATTCCATAAAAGCTTTCCTATAAATCTTTCGGCAAGCTGAGCAACTGAGAACAGTAATTACGGTAAATCTCTAATTGAGTCTTGAGCTCTCTGAGTTCACTGAAACAGGATGTGAAATGTGTAAAAGAAAATTATTTAGCTTGCTAACGATCCCCACCAGCCAGCCAATCATTTCACGGCAATTATTATTAAGCTAAATAAAATGGATGTTCTGAGCGTTTACTACGGCTTTTTGCATCGTGCCCAGGTAAATCAGCTCGCATTCTTTCCCGGGAACTATTTAGGAGTCGTTTGCCTGCCATTTAAATGGCAAAACGTAATGTGGGCGATGGGCGTCATGAAATAAGGGCTCGGCAGAAGTTCTGTTACCGTTTTCCACTTTCAGGTTGTCTTGAGACAATGAATAAATGAAAGGTTAGTAAAAGACAAAACTGCTGGATTTATATTTACTTAATGTGCTTCAATCCAGCCTTTCTGAAAGCCTGAGGCAGCTCTCGACATAATTAAATATAGTAACAAAATCATTTGCATTCTAAAAGCCACAAACACAATTAAACTGTTGAAAGGAGCGAAGGAGAATGCATTCCATAGAGTCAGGCCATTGGTCCATCTAGCACAGTATGGCCATATTCACAACATATTATTTAAAGCACTATGATATCACCTTAAACAGTCCTGGCTTCCCCCAAAGGACTCTGGGAGCTGTAGTTTGTTCAAGGTGCTGGGCATTGTTAGGAAACCCTTATTCTCCCCCTCCCTGAGCTATAATTCCCAGAGCGGTTTAACAGTGACTCTCTCTTCACTGGGGACTCTGGGAATTGTAGCTCTGGGATGGGAAGAGGGGCAATAACCACTCTCAGCACCCTTCACAGACTACAGCTCCCACACAACGCAACTAACTCCTGAGAAGGCATGCAGGGGGAGTGACTGTTAAACTGCTCCAGGAACTGGGGCAGGCTAGGATGATGACTCATCCAGACTTCCTTTTGTTTCGAGGTACAGGTCTGGGCTTCAAAGCTCGATGTCCAAGCATTGGTTTTTCCACCCACTCTTGGCACTTTCCATGGGAAAACCCATGTTTTGCTGCTGAATTGGAGCAAATGGCAACCAGGATGTTGTAGAAAAACTGGGGTTTGTCTACGTTCACCAAGGTTTTCCGCATATTGCCGTTTGCTCCAATTCAGCGGTAAAATGTGGGGTTTTCCTGAGGAAAGCGCCAGGAGAAAAAAAAAGTTAACCTGTCCAGATGAAGGAGCTTTAAAGCACAGACCTAGGCCTGGAAAGTGGTGCAAAATGAGTGCTGAGAGGCAGCGACTGACCTTCGTGGCTGAATGGGGATTCGAACCCTGGTCGCCCAGGTCCTAGTTCGACACTCTAACCACTACACCTTCAATAGCTCTCTGTTGTTAGGTTCTCCTCCTACTGAAAGGAGGACAAAAAGATGTGTCAAATAAACAAACAAACCATAAATACATAATACTTACATCTTCTGATGACAGCTGAACTTAACTCATGCTACCTAACTTTTTACTTGCTGGACGCCCGCAATATTTACCTAGCTAAATGGAGATATCTTGCAGGATACAGTAATAACAGTGGGGGGCTGGGGAGGGCCAGGAGAAGACGAGCTAATAATCTGATAATCTGCTTGGCTGATCAAAAAGCAATAAAGCCATTAGTTTAATTAAGGGGCAAGAGGATTTAATGAAACATCAGTGGCAAAATGAAATTAAGCATTTAGGAGATATTAAAAAATACATATTAACTCATCTGGCGATATTGATTCAAATAACGCTTTGCTGGGGGGAATGTGATCTAAGAGTCCCTTTGTAATAAAACGAAAGAGTTTAGAAGATCTCACACTGGACAAGCAGCTTTATAGAAGCAGCTTTACAGGAGAGGGGGAAATAAAATAGGATATCCTTTCCTAAAATAATTTTGTTAACTCATAAGAACATAAAGAAGAACCCTGCTGGATCAAGCCAGTGGCCCATCTAGTTCACCATCCTGTTCCCATAGGGGCTAACCAGATGCCCATTATAGCAAGCAGGGAATCTGAGCGCAACGGCACTCTGCCCAGCTGCAATTCACAGCAACTGGTACTCAGAGGCACATTGCATCTGACAGTGGAGGTAGAGCATAGCCATCATGGCTAGTGGCCATCGATAGCCCTCTCCTTCAAGAATTTGTCTAATCCTCTTTTAAAGCCTTTCAAGTTGGTGGCCATCACTGCCTCCTGTGGCAGTGAGTTCCATAGTTTAATGATGCACCGTGTGATGTTGTCCTTTCTTTTATCTGTCCTGAGTCTTCCAACATTCAACTTTATTGGATGTCCATGAACTTAAGTGACAGCAACTTTTCTCTATCCACTTTCTCCACACCATAAGTAATTTTTATAAACTTCAGTCATGTCGCCTATTACTTGCCTTTTCTCTAAACTAAAAAGTCCCAAATCCTGCAACTTTTTCTCGTAGGCGAGTGGCTCCAGGCTGTTGATCATTGCGGTTGCCCTTTTCTGGACATCTTTATTTATACTGAACATAATATTCTGTCTAAGCCCTGCATTGAATCATAGAACCCTCCATGATTGACTACTAAGTGGGACAACCCAGCTCTCAAAGTCCATTCCTCAGCTGGTTGTTGGGTGCTTGGGAACCGCAATACCAAGGGGCCATGTTAGAGTTGCTCCAAACAGAATCCCTGATCTGGACCTTGTGCAGAGTAGAAATGAATTTGCTCGCCATCACAAGAATGAGTTTCTTTTTTAAAAAAAAATATTCAAAATTATAACAAGACATATTATCCAAAAACATATCATTCTTGTCACCCCCCCCATTTTTCCTCCCTCCCCCCTCCCTCCCACACAAAACCCACCCACCCCACCTGACTTCCCTCAGTTCCAGTCTTTGGTTTCTCTAAGAATGCTGTTTTCTGCATGTTACAAAGTTGTATAGATCCTCAAACTATTTAGCTGATTATTATCAATAAAAAGTTTGTGAATGTTTATTCAAAACCTGCCAAGGAGTCCAGTTCGCTTTGTTGCATCTTCAGATACTTTGTAAAGGGTTCCCATTCATCCTTAAAGTCACAGTTATCCTTGTCCCGTAGCTTATATGTCAGTTTTGCCAGTTCTGCATAGTCCATCAATTTTTCTTGCCATGATTCTTTAGTTGGGGTTTCTTCAGTCTTCCATCCTTGTGCTACCAGAACTCTCACAGCCGTTGTCGCATACATGAAGATGTTTTCCAACTTTTTTGGCAGGTCTTTCCCTACAATCCCCAACAAAAACGCCTCGGGTTTTTTAACAAATGTTAAATGGAACATTTTCTTCAATTTGTTGTAAATCATTTCCCATTTTTTTAAAATTACCTTACAATCCCACCACATATGATAAAATGTCCCCTCCTTTTCCTTACACTTCCAACATATATTTGAACTAGAAACTAGAATGAGTTTCAAAGCTTTACTCCAGAACAGTCTTAAAATAGTTACAAACAAATGTTACAAAGTAACACATTGCCCTTAAACAGCAAACAACGTGGTCCAGTCTTATTTTTAGTCCTTAATACAGTTCAAAAACTTTCCTCTCTCTGGTCCCACAGAGAGATCCCATGCAAGCAACTTGCTTGTTCATCATCAGAGCTGCAACGGCTGACTAAGACGCTGAGTTCTCAGGTTTCATCTTCCTGCTGTGAGAGATCTCTGCTTGGGTTTCTGATTATGAGCCAATAATTAGCCTAAACGGTAACATCCAACCATTTCTGCCACATTTGCTATAGTTAAACCTCCTGCCTATTGCAAACCTCTCTGCATAGCATTTTTAATACAATATGTTCAAACCACATCATCTTACGCGTATTAAACTTATATCTTTAACAGCCTTGTCTTGTCTTGAATTTTAAAAAATGAAATTGCTTAAAAGAGTAAATTTAAAAAAATGCACAGTCCCATTGGTAAAAAACCCGAAAACTTAGAGTTTATTCATATTTACAAGAATAGCTTTGGATTCTAAGTCTACATGGTACAGCTAGTTTCTCATGACAGCCTCATGTGCTTGAGAGGGAAGGAGAGAGATACAGAGGAATGAAGGGGTGGATCTTTGGGCATTTTCCTTGACTATCTATTAGTCTCAACCCTGCCCTCTACTGACTGGAGGCATGCAAGGTTTATTCTACCCAACAGCTTGAAATCTGGATTCAGGTTGTGGTTTCAGTCCGGCTTTCTGTAGGTATCAGCTGCATGGCTGAGTTCCCTGCAGGGAACTGAGTTGTACAGCCAATCCAGATCCATTGCAACCTGCCCCACACCTAACATCAGCTTTATCATCCGGTGTGGGGCAGGTGGGTGCATCTAAGGAAATTGCTCTTGCAGGGGAATTTGGGGTCTGTACTGGATCACACTTGTCCCATAGGCTGGAGATTTCCTCATCCTTGATTCAGAGAAAACTGAACTTCATGGACCAGTGCCTTGACCCTGTAACCAGCCAAAACTCCTGGTGTTCACTCCTGTGAGAAGCAGTCCTTTGTTTCCAGCATACTTGCGGGCCTTACAGTGTTAAAAAGAATAAACACCAGGCAGAATAGCCCTGCTAACATTATAAAAGTGTGCCACTTTGTTCATTATCCTCTGCACCTTGCAAATCTATGTCAACCCATGTGGGATACTTAGGAGCAGAAGAGCATAATCTGATCAAGCATAATTTTATTTTTCTGCCGGTACATAACTTTTTATAGGTAGCATATAGGAAGAACACATCTAATGAAATCTACCATAATAAATGACTAGGATAGTACGAGATTGTGCAGTGACCAAAGGCAAGAACCAATAAACTGCCCTTCAGTTACCATAAAAGACTATTTATCAGCAGCGCAGGATTTGCCAAGGTTTCCGACTTCAGCCTTTCCCAGCCAGGAGCTGAGCATCTTTTGTTGCTTCCCATTAAGTACATCTTATGATCTCATATGTCTATGTATATTTTTATTTCATTTTCTGACGCGCTCCAAACCTTGGGGGAAATTAGTCCATTATTCCTTCTCTTCCCTGGAAATTAACATATCCCGCCTATCAGACTTAGCCACTTGCCAAGCAGCAACGGACCAATTGGGACAAGACTCTGGGGTAGGGATCTGGGTCCCAACTCAGGAGGAAGAGCCAGAGGGCCCTTCCCATGAAGCAGAGCTGGCTTGCCACACTGGGAAGTAAATGAAGCAACACCTATTGCCATCTGAAGAGGGTGCCTTCCTATGAAGTCCAGAGTCTAGAGTTCCCTAACAGCACCTCTGCCTATCAGAACATTGGCAATCCATAGAGGCTCTCCACACAATGTAAGATCATGCAAAATGACGCCATAAACTTAATGCTATGTTCTTTTCTCTGTGGAGACTGTATTGCATGGTTTTGTTTCATTTGAACCTTTTGTAGGGTAGAAAAGAATTTGCTATCCACCACAAAGAATGGATTTCAAAGCTTTACTGCAGGACAGTCTTGAAGTCGTCACAAATAAAACATTATAAAGATATAAAGTACAGTCGTGCCTCGGCTTCTGAACACCTTCTGAAACAAACGTTTTGGCTCCCGAACGATAGAAAACCGGAAGTGAGTGTTCCGGTTTTCAAACGTTGTTTTGGAAGCCGAACATCCAATGGGGCTTCCGCAGCTTCCGATTGGCTTCAGGAGCTTCCTGCAGCCAATCAGAAGCCACACTTTAGTTTCCGAATGTTTTGGAAGTTGAATGGACTTCCGGAACTGATTTCGCTCGACTTCCAAGGTACGACTGTAATACATGGCTCTTAAACAAAATAGCAATGTGGGGTCCAGTCTTCTTTTTTGTCTTTAATGTAGTTCAATAATCTTTCCTTTCTCTGGTTAAAATATATATAAAAAAGAACATTGCAATTGCAGGGTCTTTTTTGTTCTGTGATTGGGCTACACATCAGGGTTTGGTTTTCAATTGGAGCTTGAACTCCAGTAGGGTAGGTGTGGGGAAGCTCTTGCTTGGGGTGGGTGGGAATGTGGCCCTCCAGGATTCTCCCCAGGCTACACCTTCTCCTCGGCCGCCGCCACCCCTTGTTGTGCCTCCTCCTCTCTCAGATGCCCTGGCACTACCCACAACTCTCCTGTGCCACCATCCCACTCTTAACAAGATGTGCAGCTCCGAGCTGGGTTTTTGATGTGTATTTGCTCCAGGACTGCCTCTCCCCGTATGAACCAACCACGACCTGGCAATCATCATCTTTGTGTGCACTGGAGGGTGGCAACATGAGAAAGGGCCTTTTCGGTGGTGGCTCCCTGCTTGTGGAATGCTCTCCCCAGGGAGGCTCACCTGGTGCCATCATTACAAATCTTTAGGCACCAGACCTTTGGCCCCCTCATTTTAGAAATGTAGGATTGTTGCCCACTATCCTTTACACAGAGTAGACCCATGGAAAATGTACGGTCATGGCTGACTTGGGCCTAGTCGTTTCAATGGGTCTACTCTGCATAAAAGCTAGTTGATAACAACGATCTGTTTTAAAGCTTTTTTTTTTTTTTTTGCTTTTTTTTTTTAGAAATGTCCTCATCCACAGGCACCCACTTCCTGTGCTTTCCAGAAACTGAAGACATTTTTGTTGTGACAGATTTTCCTAGCTGGATAAATGAGTCCTTACCACGAGTGTCTACTTATTAGGGTTTTAGATAAAGGGACCCCTGACCATTAGGTCCAGTCGTGGCTGACTCTGGGGTTGCGGCGTTCATCTTGCTTTATTGGCCAAGGGAGCCGGCATACAGCTTCTGGGTCATGTGGCCAGCATGACTAGTTTTGTGTGGAAATTGCTTTGAGATGGTGGACTAATAAATCATTAATAATAGTAATAAATAATAATTTCCTTATGTAAACAATGTAGGGTTTTCTTTCGGAGGGGGGTGGAAAAGGAAACAGCCAAACCTCCCTCATTTTCAATCCGCGAGCCACACTTTTGCCATTAACACAGACTTGTAGCGGTGGGCTCATAAAAATGGATAGCATGTTCATATCTGGAATTTACACAGGGCCCTCTTCAATAAAGCACGTTCTGCCCTCCCTCGAAGGGTATCCTCCAGAGCTTTAAAGTCTTTCAAGTGGAATAAAGATGTTACTGTAATGACAGTGAATGTAATGAGATTAAATGTAGTTGGGAGTTAAGGTAAATGGCCTTACACAAGAACGTATGTCGGATTGGAGGCTTTGTATAATGAAGACAAAGGAGATTATCGTGGCTTTTTGGCTGTACTTCTTCAAGTGAATGGTGGGACGCAATGGGGGGGCTGGGAGGGGGAGGGAGAAGTGCTGCATAACAGCCATTGCAGGGACCTGGCAATATTTTTCATTAAAGAAAACTTGCAAAAAAATTTCACCATAAAGGAGTATAGCTAAATTGGGGAAAGAACAGACATTGTGTTAAGGATATATCCTTTCCCTTTAAATAAGGGTTGGTTGGTGCAACGAGTTATATTATAAGCATTGTTAAAGATAAACTACATACCTTCCGATGAAAATAGGGATGCCCTATTCCATGATAATAATAATAATAATGCTCTACCCATCTGACTGGGTTGCCCCAGCCACTCTGGACGGCATCCAACTTGTATAAAAACATAAACGTTTCCAAGCACAATTCAAAGTGTTGGTGTTGACCTTTAAAGCCCTAAATGGCCTCAGTCCTGTATACCTGAAGGAGCGTCTCCACCCCCATCATTCTGCCCAGACACTGAGGTCCAGCACCGAGGGCCTTCTGGCGGTTCCCTCATTGTGAGAAGTGAGGTTACAGGGAACCAGCCCTGTGGAACGCCCTCCCTTTAGATGTCAAAGAGATAAACAACTACCTGACATTCAGAAGACATCTTAAGGCAGCCCTGTTCAGGGAAGTTTTTAATGTGTGACATTTTAGTGTATTTTTGGTCTCTGTGGAAACCGCCCAGAGTGGCTGGGGAAACCCAGCCAGATGGGCAGGGTACAAATAATAAATTATTATTTTCAAACATTAAACATTAAAAAAGCTTCCCTGTATAGGGCTGCCTTCCGATGTCTTCTAAAGGTTGTCTATTTACTTATCTCCTTGGCTCGGGGATTGCATAACTCCATACCCTCCAACATTTCTCCAATGAAAATAGGGGTATCCTAAGGAAAAGTGGGGCATTCCACGATCAAATCAGAAACTGGGTCAGCTTCTAATAAATTCAGGACTGTCCCAGGAAAATAAAGACACTCAGGGGGGTGTCCTGAAATCAGGGGCTTCCAAACCAGTGTTCACTAGTGTTCTAAAAGCTTCCTTCAGAGGAATGGCATGTGTGTAAAAATACAATTAAAGGTCAAGTGCCGCATGTGCCAATTGCTATATCATGCAGAAAACCCCTGAAGTGATCTGCCAAGACCCTCAGCAATTTCCAAATGGTCCTTGGGGGAAAAGGTTTGGGAACCACTGAGACAGATCATAGTCTTGTATGCACTCAAGCTCCTGGCATCTCGTGAGACATGGCCAGCTGGTCCCAGGTGGTAGGCTGGGGACAGCTGGAAGAGGTAAGACAACCTTGCATGCCTTTGATACTCCTGCCTTGGCTGCAGATGCAGCACTACAAGGCTCTCTCTGCTGACCCCCTGGGCAGAGCTCCAGACCTGGCAACTCCCCAGGCTGCCTCCAGTCACCTGAAGCCATGGCTTCCCTGTGGAGTCTGCTGTGGGGTGCGTATGCCCCAGCCACTGCCCTTCCTGCCACCCCTCGGCCTCTGGCCTTTGGTCCCCAAAGTCGTTCCCATCCAGAGCTGAAGCAGATAGACCAAAAATGACCTGACTCAGTATGTAGCAGCTTTCTATATTCCTGATGCTGGACGAGATGAGTCTTTGGCATTACTTTGCAAGGGTCTTCTGATCTTAGGAGAGCTAAGTCACCCCCTAACCTTGTTTCAAAATAGTTGAACCTCATCAACATTGCTGGATTCTGACAGAAGGATTTTGACATGCATTTATTACTTTTCATTTCCATCCTGACTGCTAGTCCATGAGGGGCCTTCAAGGAAGTGTAAAAATAGCATCTTTAACACAACACGGTCATTAAAGGCAACACAATCTAAAGCCACACAGACGTTGCTTCAAATCGACAGTCGGCAGTAAGAATCCATATTTAAATCACCATGAAAGCCTAAACCAACTAACCAAGGAAATGTTTTAGAACAGAATTCAGCAGGAAATTTTCCTGTATATGTTTGATTTGATTTGAATTCTCACCTGTCCTTTACCAGAAGGTCCTAGCTTGTGAGCAGTTACAACCCTACAACACATAGCTGTCAACTTTTCCCTACAACACATAGCTGTAATAGAAACATTGTAAAACTTATGAAGGGCTTGTCTGGGGGAACCAGATTGGGGAAGAGAACCGGTGTGGTGTAATGGTGAGTGTGCTGGACTAGAACCTTGGAGACCAGGGTTTGAATCCCCACTCAGCCATGAAGCTCTCTGGGTGACTTTGGGCCAGTCACATAACCTACCTCACAAGGTAGTTGTGAATATAAAATGGGGAGTGGGGGAACCATTCATGCCAACTTGACTTCCTTGGACAAAAAGGTAGGGTATTAATGTGATCACTCAATCAAGACTGGTTTAACTCCAGGTAAATATTTGCAAATGTCCTGCCTTTACAGGCCAGTCATGGGCATGTTTACCCAGAAGTAAATCCTCCTGTACGTGTGCCTAGAATTTGGAGGCCTTGGATCCTAGTGCTCATTATAAGCAGCTGGTTTCACTTGGCTCTATTATGTATCAATGTCATTTATTTCAATAAGGATATTACCTTCTTTCAAAGATTCAAGGTAATATGATGCACGTCTTTAGGGTTGCCATGGTTTCATTTGTTTGTTTTCATATATGTATGTGTGCATATGTAAGCACACCATTTCAGACCTTCAGCAGTCAGGTATATTTAGAGATTTTTCTATTATCTGTTCAGGGGCAAAAAGCAGGGGACATTGGTATTTATCTGACATTCTTCTTTCATTCTTTCTCTCACAACCATCTCTTCTTCTTTTTTCTCTCCTGGCACATCCACAAATGGAGATGCCTTTGGTCTAAATCCAATATGAGCATAACCTTTCAAGTATGCAGTAATTATGCTTCCAATCTCATTATGTTCCAGTGTGTCATCCATCAGACAATGGGCTGCGATTAGCAGGGCAGAAAGTCAACGCTATTTATTTCAACAAGCAATTTGTATATGGATTTTGACCAATCAGACTGTATAGGAAAGCTATCTCTGATTTCATGACCATAAAAACCCTGATAAATAAGGCTTGCCTTTTTAAAAATAAATAAATAAATCCAGATTTCTAAATTAGTAAACATCTCAGGGCGTAAGAAGAGTCCGCTGGATCAGAACATTGGCTCATCTAATCCAGCATCCTGTTCTCACAGGAGCCAACTAGATGCCCATGGGAAACCCTGAAGCAGGATCACAGCACAGGAGTGCTCTCTCCTCCTGTGGTTCCCAGGGGCTGATATTCGGAAGCATTGTTCCCTCTGAGCATGAAAGCAGAGCATAGCCACCATGGCCAGAAGGCTTATCACCCATGAATTTGTCTAATCCTTTTTCAAAGTCATCCAAGCTGGTGGGCATGGCTGCCTCCTGTGGGAGCAAGTTCCATAATTTAACCATCCTCTGTATGAAATTCTTTCTTTTATCTGCCACAAATCTTCCAACATTCAGTTTCATGGGACGTCCACATGCTCTACTGTTAGGAGAGAGGGAGAAACACTTCTTTGCTCTGTCTACGTCCTCCCTGCAATGCATAATGGCACAATCCTAGTGCCTCTTGCTCACCTTTTCTCGAGACTAAGAACTCCCCAAAGCGGAAACTTTTCTTCATAGGGCAGTCACTTCAACCCCTTGATTATTTTGGCTGCCCTATGCTGAACCTTTTCCGACTCTACAATATCCTTTTTGAGGAGAGGTGACCAGAACTGTACACAGTACATAATTTAAAATGTACATAATTTAAACACCAATTCCAGCCAGGCGCATGGACTCAAGGTGGTCATTTTGCAGGGGTGTGCCTGCAAAGGGTCACATTCAACCTCCAGGCTTGAGGTTCCTCATTGCTGCACTGGAACATTTCGTTTCAAGTAGGGTTGCCATATTTCAAAAAGCGAAAATCTGCACAAAAACATTAATCCGGACACAAAAGTTGTTAAGCGTCTTTTGCAAAATCTCAAAAAAAACTAGGAAATAAGTTTTAAATCGCCATAAATCAACACTTCCAACATGCTTTGCCATACACCCTGGTTTTCCCCAGACATTTTTCCGATTTTTGAAAATTCCTCCCAGCCGCTATTTCTGACAGACGAATCCTGGATATGTCTAGGAAATTCCAGATGTATGGCAGCCCTAGTTACAAGTACCCATTTCTCTCTGTGTGCATGTATTTCCCAGCACCACAAGCAGTGAATTTTAATAACAACAACAACAATTTTATTATTTATACCCCACCCATCCAGCTGGGTTATTAAAAGGTAATAACAACAAGGAAGCTCTCACAAACACAAAATTTCTGCATTGCTATGAAAAAAATATTATGTTGGCATCCAAGCAGGACTGATGGCAAAAAGTACAAGAAAAATACCACTGTGTATTTTAATCCTTGCATTACACCCATGTCATCAATCTATAGCTGCAAATGCCAAGCCTCCATCAAGACTACAAAGTGTGATTGCTCAACCTGCCTTGGCAGGTTATCTATTGGGTAAAGATAAAGGACCCCTGGATGGTTAAGTCCAGACAAAAGCGACTATGGGGGTGCAGCGCTCATCTCCCTTTTCAGACCAAGGGACTGGCGTTTGTCCACAGACAGCTTTCCAGGTCATGTGGCCAGCATGACTAAACCACTACTGGCGCAACGGAACACCGTCATGGAAGCCAGAGCACACAGAAATGCCATTTACCTTCCCGCCGCAGCAGTACCTATTTATCTACGTGCACTGGTATGCTTTCGAACTGCTATGCTGGCGAAAGCTGGGACATAGCAACAGAAGCTCATCCCATCACACGGATTCAAACTGCTGACCTTCTGATCAGCAAGCCCAAGAGGCTCAGTGGTTTAGACCACAGCACCACCCGCATCTTATCTATTATCTCCATGACACTCCAGAATATTACCATGGAGAGCTACAGTTCCCAGATTTCTCTGGGGAGAGGGATTGATTTTTAAACCATTCTCAGAATTAGAGTTCTCTGAGGGGAACTCTCAGCATCCTGAACAAACCACAGTTCCCCAGATTCTTTGCAGGGAAGGCATGTCTGGTTAAGGTGGCATCTGACTGCTTTAAATGTAGAGTGCAGATGGGGGCATGTTCCATGTAAGAGCAGGTGACAGGAACTGAGTAGGAAGAGCAAACAGTTTCCTGTGTATTGTGGAGCTTTGGTGTGATATTCACTGAGATCTTTTCACAGGTGCCACAGGAAGTACTGGCAGGCACACACTGGCATTTGCAATGCCTAAAACTATATCCAACACCCTCTCTCAACTTGAACTGAGAAACCTGCAGTTACTTATTTGCTGACATTAGTATAGCATGTCAATTATTTGTCAATTAAATATTCCCCGCAATTATGCACCAGCCTTTGAAGTATAATTAGAAAATCACCCCCTCCCAATTCTTTAAATAAAGGCTAGATAGAGTGAGGTTTTATTTTGTTTTCCTTTGTAGATGTAGGAGTGATTTATCTCTTGCTATTTCCATGTTGAGATAAATTGATCTGGCTGCTTAGAAGTGGCTTTTCACATTGTACGATTAGTGTGTCCTAATCTTTGTTGTTGTTTTTATATGGATGACCCAAAATCCTCCCCACACCCAAAAAGAAAATCTTCCAGCAGTGCCGTCCTAGACTTAATAGGACTTCCTGGCTCCACTTGTTTGAAAGCAATGAAATTGAAATTCAATACGATAACTGATTTCAATGAAGGGGATCTATGAAAGTCTTTCCTGTGTCTAGTAAATGAATCTTTTTGATAGTTTTAATGCTCTTTAATTCAGTGGGAGATAATTTCAGTTAAATTACTCCTAGTGTTAAATGCTTTGACAACTCAGAATATTTCAAATGTAAATAAGGAAGATAAGATCTTTTATGGTTGGTGCTAGAGCAAAGCTTCAACTCTGTTGTGTTTAAAAATCTGGAAAATAAAACAAACTTTGTTTCAATATGATGAGCAATCCTAGCCCATCTTTGACCGAGTCACATGATCTGCTTACCCAGTCATGTGGTGCTGCCCGAACCAAGAGTATGCATTCTGAATGGAGATTTTGTGTCTGCCGAATCAGAGAACCTACCCCACCTTCAATGACCCTCAGATGTCCATATTCTCCTCACACAGCTACAATTCCCAGCATTCCCTGGGAAGAGAAATAGTTGGAAGCCACCCAGAATAGCTGGGCCAACCTGGTCAGATGGGGGCATATAAATAAATTGATGTTGTTGTTAAAGTGCTCTGGGAACTGTAGCTCTGTGAGGGGAAACAGGGTCTCCTAAGAACTCACAGCACCCTTAACAGACTACAGTTCTCAGGATTCTTTGGGGAATCAGCCACAACTTTTGAAATACATATAGTGCAGATGGGGCCTAAGACTCCTGCATACTTTGAAAACTTTGGTTTGATTTATTGTCTCTGACAAAAAAAAGTGAGTGGCAACAGAGCTCCCGTTGGAAGGTGATGGTTGTACATGGACTCTTCATTTATTCAGCATGTATAATAGGCCCACAAAAAATGAGAAAGAAATGAAACTACATTTAATGGGAGTTCACCTATCTGTGCTTTGCTAGAATCATAGAACAGTAGAGTTGAAACTGACCCCAAGTGCCATCTACTCCAAACCCCTGCAATGCAGGAATCTCAACTAAAGCATCCATGACAAGCGGCCATCCAACCTCTGCAAGGAAGGAGAAACCACCACCTTTCAGGGGAGTCCGTTCCACTTTCCAACAGCTCTTGCTGTCAGAAAGGTTTCCCTGATGTTTAGTCAGAATCTCCTTTCTTGTACCTTAAAGCCATTGGTTCAGGTCCTACCCTCTGGAGCAGGAGAAAACGAACTTGCTCCATCTTCTATGTGACAGCCCTTAAGATATTTGAAGGTGGCTTTCATATTCTCTCAGTTTCCTGCTATCCAGGGTGAACGTACCCACCTCCCTCAACTGTTCCTCATAAGGCTTGGTTTCCAGACCCTTGATCAGACCCTCCGCTTCGCACATTTCAGCTTATCAACATTCTTCTTAAATTATGGTGCACAGAACTCCAAGTGTGGTCTGACCAAGGCAGAATAGAGTGGTACTATTACTTCCTTTGATCTGGACACTATACTTCTGTTGATGTAGGCTAGAATAGCATTAGCTTCTTTTGCTGTAGCATCACACTGTTGACTCATGTTAAGCTTGTGGTCTACTAAGACCCCTAGATCCTTTTCACATGTACTACTGGCAAGTCAGGTTTTCCCCATCTTATATTTGTGCAGCTGGTTCTTCTTGCCTCATTGGAGATCCTTATATTTCTCCCTATTGAAATTTGTTTTGCTAGTTCAGGTCCAGTTCTCCAATCTGTTAAACTCACATTGAATCCCAGTTCTGTCTTTTGTGACATTAGTTACCCCCTGCCCTAGTTTGGTGTCATCTGCAAATTTGATGAACATCTCCTCAATTCCTTTATCCAAGTCCTTTATAAAGATGTTGAACATCAACAAGCCAGCACAGAACCCTGTGGCACCCCACTGCTACTCCCCCCCCCCCCGCCGAATAACAAGGAACCATTAGTGATCACTCTTTGCTCAACCACCTGTTACATCTGAATTCAAAAAGCATTGGCATGCCATAGTTATTGCCCTTGCTTTTGCTACATCATCTAGACAGGAGCGATCTTTTGATCTTACGAAGCTAGATGTGAGATTTCTAACAAAAAAAATTCAGCACCGCCTCAAAACTACAGATCCATTGTGGGAAAGCTATGATATACTTAAAGAGCTATGGAACGATCACTCAGAATTAGATGGAGCCCGAATTTAAGTACTTGTTTTGGTCTTCTAACTCTAACTGTCTCAAGATTATCTTATCTCCATGAGGAATAGGTGAAAAGATCCTGTGTAAAAGAATCACACTCCCAATAGATTTAATTACATGGAAATAAATGCTTTCATTATCATGACAGGAAAAAAAATTAAAAACCCAATTTCACTGGGAAAAAGCCCCACATTTTAAATCCTCTATGTTTGTGTTTCTTTTGAATTTTTTTTCCCACAGGGAGAACATTATTTATAGCACTGTGGAGGAATATGGATATTATTATTATTATTTAAGTTTCCTGATGAATATACAGCAACCCATGCAAAATTTATTATAGCATTCAGTGGATTATCTATTATTTATGGAAAAAATATATGTTACAAATTTTGGCACACATACGAGATGGCTGGTTATAATAGCTTCAGCAGGGGAGTTCATATAAATAAGTAAGAATATAACATAATAAGAGCCCTCCTAAATCAGGCCAATGGACCATCTAGTCAAGCACCTTGTTCTCATAGTGGCCAACTATATGGCTGTGGGAAACCTGTAAGCAGGACCTGAACACAAGAGTCCTCTCTCCTCCTGTGGTTTCCAACAACTGATATTCACAAGCATTACTGCCTCTGACTGTGGATGCAGAGCATAGCTATCATGGCCAGCACTGGTAGCTTTATCCACCATGAATGTGTCCAATATTTTTTTAAGCCATCAAAGTTGGTCAACATCAGTGCGTCTTGTGGAAACAAATTCCGTAGTTTAGCTCTGTGCTGTGTGAAGAAGGACTTTCTATGATTATTAATTTTTTGTCCCAAATCTTCCAACATTCAGCTTCATTGGATAGCCCTGCATTCTAGCATGATGCAGGAGGGAGAAAAACACCTCCTTACTGTATTCACTCTTTCCACACAACACCTACTTTTATACATCTTCATGTCCCACGTGGAACAGGACCTATTTTGCTTTCTAACTCTTAGGGCAGCCCTCTTCAACCCGGTGCCCTCACAATATTTTGGACCACAACTCTTCTTTCAGTCCCATCAACACCAGAGCCATGAGTGGTGGTGACAGAGCCTTTTCTGAGGCTGCTCCCATATTGCGGAATTCCCTCCCAAGAGAGGTTAGACTTGCTCCCTCCTTATCTTTCTGCTGGCAGACTAAGACCTTCCTATTTAGACAGCCCTTTGGAAATTAGGTACAGGCGACACTGACTATTCTCAGGCTGCTCTCAGGGCAGTGGGTATTTTAATGCTGGTTCTAAATAGGTTCTTCCGTATTTTAACTATTGTTTTGAACCAGTTTGTTTTTATTATTTTGTATTTTAAAATGTTGTAAACCACCTTGAATCCCAGCTTGGGAGAAAGGTGAGATATACATACATACATACATACATACATACATACACGCAACAATTTCTCCCATCAGCCTCAGGAAACAGGCTGGAGTTGCAACTCTGAGGAGCACCAGGTTGCAGATCCACTTTCAGTTTTCTTTTTTAAAAAGTTTTACAATTAGACCAGAGGATAGGAAAGTTTTTCAATTAGTATCTGGGCACAGTAGCCGGAGAGTTCATTTCACAATATCAGACATAAAAGCACCCTGCACTGTTTTCCAGCATCTAAGCAACCCTGAGCTACCTCGACAACAAGATACCAATAAACCTGCAATTTCAATTGCTCCCTCCCCTCCCTCCCTTTTTTTATGTGTTCTGAGTCTTAGCAAATTCTCATCTCTCTCGCTCGCTGCCATAGGCTAATAGTCTGTAACAAAGCTTACCTTCAGAAATGTCAGATATAATGAAAAAAGCAACATTGCAGAGGAGAAAGTTGGCCTTCACCAAATCCAGTGGGGCCACCTCTGAGATTCTTTAGCTTCCGCTGCTTCCTTCTTCCCTTAAAATTGAATTAGAAGTTTGCAGTAAATTAAACTACTTCAGTTTCCTGCCCTTCATTAATCATTACCCATGGAAAAGGGAGGAAATTGAGGGCTAGTGGAAGCTACTCATATGTGAGATTCCATGAGACATGGCTTGGTTGACCAGGCTTTGTTAAAATCTCTCCTGCCCTCCATCAAGATGCTCAGAGTGAAAAGCAAGGTCACATCTGCACCACTCATTTAAAGGATGCCTTAAGAAGCATGGCTTCCCCCAAAGAATCCTAACAGCTGTAGTTTGTTAAGGGCCTTCTAGCAGCTCTCAGCACCCTTAACAAACTACAGTTCCCAGGATTTTTGGGAGGAAGCCATGACTCTTAAAGTGACATTAAAAAGGTCAAGGTCAAGGACCCCTGACCGTTAAGTCCAGTCGCAGACGAGTTGTGGTGCTCAGTGTTTTAAATGGATGACATGCATGCAACTCTCTCACTCTCTCCATTTTAGCCTCATGGCAATCTTGTGAGTAGGGTAGCCATGTGTCCTACTTTACAGAGGAGAGTGCTCTATCTGAAGCACTTAAAAGTGCACCTTAAAGAGGTACTTCCAGTTTGTGGGAGGCTGATTTCCTGCTACCACCACTTCAAGCAAATATTTCTATGCAATTAATGTTATCAGTTGCATTTATTTTTTAAAAAATCCAAAATGAGGTGCAAATGTAGTTTAAAAAAAAATATCCAAGAGCATGAGCAGCTTTGAAAATTTTGCTTTAGATTTTTAAACAGAGGTGTGTGTGTGTGTGTGTGTTTGTGTGTGTGTGTGTGAGAGAGAGAGAGAGAGAGAGACTAATCAAAAAGCTTTGGTATGAAAACTGAGCATAGTTCAAATTGAGAGAATGGTATTCAATGCCAGTCCCATTCAGAGTACACCTATTGAAGTTAATGGTCATGAGTAACTTAGATATATAAATTTCAATGGGTCTACTTTGAGTAGGGCATACTTGAATACAATCCAGAGTCTAAAAACCGCAATAAAAGATGTGTGAACAGTAAATAGAAAATGTGTTTTTTTCTTCATTTGAAATGTATTTATTTGGTATAATGAGATAATTGAACAGATCTCTTTTAGAAGGGAATTCGAAAACCCAGACATTGAAAAATGCCCTTATTACAGAGCAAAATAGGTGGCCAATAAAAAGCACTTGAAACTGCTCCTGCAGAAGCTGAGTTATGCTCCTGATTCCTTGTATCCAAGGCAAAACATTATTTGGATAGGTCTGGTGCCGATCTCAGTTTGAATCAATTAGTGTTCATTGTAACCCAGTATGTTTTTATTTTTAAATGTCGGGTTCCTTCCATTTTGAAGTTCCACCATTCATTCGGTTCCTTTGCTGGTTTTGAGCATGAGAGCCAAGAATATTGTTTCTTTCTTTTTTATTTTCTTAAAAAAATCTTATTGGCAAAGCTTTGGCCCCTATAGACTTTAAGAAAGCAGAAGGCAGACACCTGATTTTTTTTTTAAAGCTATTCTCATTTCCTGTGTGTCAAGGGGAAGGGTTGAGAGGAGAAAACTGGAACATTTCCAGACTGTGCTTGAGACAGAACCAGTTTTAATTAATGAAAAAGGGAGGCAAGTATCCATTTTGTAGATTTTCTTGTTCTTTGGTGATCACTCGTAACTGAGTAAGATTGTCTTCCATAAACACGGTTTGGTGTTTATACTACATTTTTTTAGATTTGCCTTGAGACAGTCTTTAAACCTCTTGTGTTGATCACCAGCATTACGATTTCCATTTTTAAGTTTGGAATAGAGTAGTTGCTTTGGAAGACGATCATCAGGCACCCGTACAACATGACCAGTCCAACGAAGTTGATGTTGAAGAATCATTGCTTCAGCACTGGTGATCGTTGCTTCTTCCAGTGGTACACTGGTATTAGTTCACCTGTCTTCCCAAGTGATGTGTAAATTTTTTCAGAGACACCGTTGATGGAATCTTTCAAGGAGTTGGAGATGGCGTTTATAAATGGTCCATGTTTCACAAGCATATAGTAAGGTTGGTAGTACAATAGCTTTGCAAACAAGCATTTTGGTTTCCCTGCGAATGTCCCGGTCCTCAAACACTCTGCACTTCAGTTGGGAGAAAGCCACACTCACAGAGCTCAAGCAGATTTCGGCATGAATGTCGACCCTTGTGGAAATTCTGTAGATATTATCTCATTAGCTCTCATTAGTGTATGGGCTGTTAGGGGAGGGATAGTACCTCTGGTGGGGGGGGACACACACATCATGCTCCTTCTTGGGTAGTTTGTCTACCTTTGGTCCTCACCCTGAATTCAGCTCTCACCTGTAACTCCTCGAAACTGTCAGCATGTGACAGAGGTCACACCCTGGAAATGCCTTTGACTGGCCAGCTAAATCAGGAGAGGGTAGCCAATGGGTGAGTTAGGGACTTCCCCTGCATTGGAAGACAACTTTAAAAATTATATAAACAGAGGTTTGCTATATCTTACCTTTCCTCCAAGGAGCTCAATGCAACATACATGCCTCTCTTCCTCTTCATTTGATTTTCACAGCAACCCTGTGAAGTGGGTTAGACTAAGAGATCGCTACTGGCCCAAGGTCACCCAGTAGGCTTCATGAC
The DNA here is from genome assembly GCF_965112155.1 of Podarcis liolepis. Taxonomy (NCBI): domain Eukaryota; kingdom Metazoa; phylum Chordata; class Lepidosauria; order Squamata; family Lacertidae; genus Podarcis; species Podarcis liolepis. The sequence continues at coordinate 35,703,416 of NC_139561.1, read as the reverse complement.
TGAGTGGGGATTTGAACCTTGGTCATCCAGGTTCTAGCCTTGATACTCTAACCACTACAGAATACTGTCTCCTGAACCGAATATAGGAAGCTGCCTTATATGGAATCAGACCATTGCTCCATCTAGCACAGTACTGTCTACACCGACTGACAGTGGCTCTCTCTGGGGTTTTAGGCAGTGGTGTCTCTCCCAGCCCAGAAATGCCTGAGAATGAACCTGGGACCTTTCTGCAAGCAAAAGATGTGCCCTATCACTGAATTACAACCAAAAGCTTTTGCATAGGTCCCTATGGATTCTCTGTGTGGGTAGACAAGGTTCCCTGCTGCAAAGGTTCAGCCCCTCATCACTTGGGGTGCTGTAGTTGTAGGAACATCAATGAGACAGAGGGGGTGAGGCCCAGAGCTACTGCTCTACTCCCCAGCCCAATAGGAACTGCCTGAGAAGAAACACCCAATGAGGGCTAGAGGCAATCAAACAAGCTCTTGTGTACTTGCACTAAAAAGGCAAAGCTTAATAGATTATATTGTGCCGCACAATGCTTCATTAATTTCCATCTACAGCACTATGGAATGTATAATAAATGCTTAACACGAGGGTGTCCTACACCTGGTGTTCAGGAATTATGCAAATCCCATTTTCTTTTGTAACTGCTGTTGCTTTTTAAAAAAGCTATGAGTAATTTTGGCTAAGCAAGGGAGCCTAGAAATGGTCTAGGATCTCACTATCACAGCAGGAGTCCAAATTATTTATGTGCTATCTGAAAGAATCTGTCCTTTTGAAAACACAGCACGTTTGTTAACTTGTTTATAAAATGTTTCTGTCCCCCTCTCAGCATCTAGCACCATCCTTTGCTTGCCTACTCAGAGGAGAACCCTACTGGTGGTCATGGAACTTACTCCCAGGTAAGTATGATCCCAGGGTGTGGTCTGAAGGCACATATTGCTTTGCTGAAGCTGAGCAGGTTTGGGTCTGGTCAGTTCTTGGATTCTGTGGTGGAAGGAAGATGGGACTTTCCTTAATCATCATCATCATGTAGGCTGGTTGCCCAAAGCATCCAAGTTTATTGATAAGGTTTCATTGGTGCTCTCAAATATTGGTCAATACTGTTTAAAATGATGGTCATTTAGCCTAGTGGCATCCAACCCCCAATCTGAAGAACTGATGGTGCTTCTCAATGATTGTCTTGTCCCTTCCATGCCAAGGGATGAAAAGGGTTGTTGGCTAATTGTTTTGGGGTGTGTGGCAAGACAGATGCACTTTCAACAGATTTTGATAGTGCCTGTCCTGCACTCACTGGCAAAGCAGTTCGGGAGAGGAAAAAAGTCACACCCACATATCATCAATATGTAGCAATTTATATATATACACACACACACCCATATAGACATACATTCACAATCCATTTGCCATTGACACCTCCCGTCCTAATTTGTCAGCTCTAATTAAACTTTGAGCATGGTATTTGCAGAGAAGATACAGTTATGTGGGGTCTTTTCTTCAAAGAAGAGTCAATTTAATGCCCTGGCAGTTAACAAGGTGTCCAAAGGGTGAAGGTAAATTGTACAAATAATGTTTAAATTGAGGGAATTGGTGGTTTCATTTAGAAGGAAAAGAAAGCCATTGTCAGGCTGGCTTTTTCAGAGAGCCAAGAAAAAGAAAGAATGAGGTTAAAGACAGGGAAATTATCCAGGGAAAGCACACAAATTATTGCATAGGGATTTGGAGGCAAGAAATACATAGTCACATAATGCACTGTAAATTAAAGTCATTTATAAAGCACCACTGCCTTCCAGATATAAAGGAGAGAAGCTTAGTCAGCAATGGGAAAACCTGCCATTTGTCACTACTAGAATAATTCTGTGTTAGCATGAGCTCTGTTTATTAATTGTTCAGCATTTGGGGTTTTCCTCCCTTAAAAAGAAAATTCTGATTATTGAAGGCAACCCCAGATAATCAGTCTTGGGGAAAACACACTCCAATCAGGGGCAAGAAGTATGATTTAATTTCAGGGTTAGCCCTTTTAAAAAAATATTGAGTTTTAGAAAACATGCAATAAGCATATACCAATATAGACCAAGTACATTAGAGTAATATCTGCAACAGCATGTGGAGTGGTATTACAATAATACATATTGCAGAATATCTGAGGAAGTGTGCGGTGAGTCAGGATAAAATTCAGAGTGCATGTCCAGTATAAGCAAAGAATGTGAGCTGTTAGGATATGCCCTCCACAATGTGGCCTAAATCATTGGAGGCTGTAGTAAATGCCCATCCTTGTTCATATAAGAAATAAAAAGCCATCATATTACATTAAACTTGTCTTTTTTAAAATTATTCCTCAAACCACCTGATTCTGACAATGCTACATCCCAGCCTTTCCTGGAAAATCTACATTACTTCCAGGGCCCATTGTCTCCACTCATGATGCTGCCTGCAGAACAACCACCAGGCTGCAGTGGTTGAGAGGGCAAGCACCATTTTAGCAGGGGAGGAAATGGCATAGACACAGATGGATTCATGCGCGGCAACACTGGGTATTTCAGTCACTGGGCAATTATTCCTGAGGCTCCTCTATGTCAGGGGTGGGAAATGTTTTTTCTGTGGGGAGGCCTCATTCCAGTCAGGCAAAAACATTCAAGGAAGGTGCAGACCAAGGCTGGCTCCCTCCTTGGCTACATTCACATGGCAGTATATTCAGTTTCTCTAACATCTTAATTTCCATATTATGTTTTAGCTTTCACACGACATAAAAGCCACTTCCAGAAATAAGAGTGCAAGCTTAGCACCCATTTCTGTGTTAATTGGTTCCAGAAATAATCTGTTCGTAAACCCATTAACCCCAGGCAACCTCAGGAGTAAAGTGACAAAGTTTGGAGTGGGACACTGGCCTACAGTTCTTTCCTGTCATTTTCATCAGGGAATCATTGGGGAACAGAACCAGACATGTGTGAAAAGGTGGGGCAGTAGGAAGACAGCCAAATGGTGTTCATTGCTGTGTCATGCCCTGCCAGTAAGTTTGAGTGATATTTAGAGCAACATGCTGGTATATCCTCCAAGAAGCCACAGTTCCATAAAGCAACAAGTACTGCAGTGTGAAAGGAATGTTAGAAAACAGGACAGAAGCACTAGCATTATAAGCAGGAAAACTAAATCATTATTTCCCTTGAGTATTTCTCATAATGCCTCTTGCTTGTTTGGATGGGGGGGGGGAGAAGGGTATAGAGAAGAGGCTCCACCAACCACTAGCATGTGATGCACATACACCCTAGAAAGTTGCCCAGATGGGACTGTAGTTCTCATGCTGAAAAATGTTTCCCCACCCCTATGGAAATAGGATGCTGAGAATCACCCCTGCTTGTGATCTTAAAGCATTGGGAGGCTGGTAGAGGAAAAGGTGCTTAAGCATTTAGATCTCAAGTCATTTAAGCCCTCCACTTTGAAGTGGACCCAAAAGCATACAGGCAAACAGTTGGGACTATAAACCGGAAAAGAGCCACTTTGTCTTATTTTGCCACTACAGGTTTCAAAACTATGACTCAATGTCCCTGAGCCAAATGGGGCTTACAAGCCACGTTGTCCAACCCTCAGGACTTTGCTCCTCTCCTACTATGTGCTGGGTTTGGCTGAAGCTCAAAACAAATGGGGCTGATTTGAGTGGAACCAGGCTTTGGCCCAGTCGGGTGGAGATAGCTCTAGATCACCCTGGTCACACACACACTGATCAATCCTGGGCGGTCAGGGGTGGGGCAGTGGATGGGAAGAAGAAGTTTTGACTGTGTGTGCCTGTTCCCAGCAGGGTAGCACACAAGTACAATCAAACCAAGAAGGAGTGGACCCTCTGTCTCCAGCTGATGAGTTGAGCATTCATTCCTGCATACTGCAAGGGTCTGCTTCGTCCCTGTGTTCTCAGCAAAATTAGGGTTTTAAAAACACTAATTGAACATTCATTCTGCCCCACCCCCACACTGAGTTGAGGCCAGATCTGGGTCATGTGTTTCCCATGTCAGCTGGGTCAGGGCACAGCTGTACATAAAGCCTATGATGCTTGGATGGTACTGGTGCAACATTGACTCATGTCCCACTCCAGTTTGGACTCCTTGATTGGCCAGCTCCCCTTGCTGTTTCCCAACCAAGCCATGACTCTCCTCCTTGCCCTGCTGGACAGCTCCTTGGCCTCACCAGGAGGATAAGGGTTCCAAGCTTGGTGCTCTGTGTTGGCAGGAAAGGGATGCGTGGTTGGTGGACCACACTGGCTTTGATGGGCTGCAAGTTCTGCAGCTTCATCTGAAAGAAGGGAGATTTGGCACCTCTGATTTTGGCACTGCCTTTTGCTGCATCTGCTAACAGTGGTCATGGTGGTGGAGGAAGAGAACGTTACTCCCTGACAAACTACTTATATTCCCTGAAAAATAGCAGGATTGGCCTGGAATGTAAACACTGAGAACACTTGTATCTGCCTCTCATCCTACTCAGATTTTTAGGACTGAGAGGTGCCATAAAGAGGAAAAAATTAATTTGCAACTGTACTGCTTTCAGTGGGCGTGCTCCATGATCAAACAGCAAAGTGTGACCATCATTAAAGACGAGAGTTGGCAGAACCTTGATTTCTCCTTTTTCTTCACAAAGGTTTTCTGTATTTCAAGAATTGCAGCGGGCTGGGAGCAAGCAGGTGCCCGGGAGGACAACGGTTACCATGGTTAGTTCAGCAAGCATTTCCACCGAAGGGGAAAGGCTTTTGTTTATTCAGGCACACAGACTCCGAGTCCAAGCCAAACAAGGCATTGTGATGCGCCACCTTCTCATCTCTATTCTCATTTAATTGCTTCACTCTAGTTCACATGTGTTCCGTGGTTGTGCCTTCACCGTTGACTTGTTTTTTCAAAGGAGAATTGTCTTCCTGGTGTTCAAGATGCAATAATAATTTTCATTTGGTTATATTTCACTTTTCATTTCATTTAGAACGTATGTGTTTTGACTCGTAGAATCGTAGGGTTGGAAGGGACCCTAAGGCTCATCTACTCCAACCCCCTGCAATGCAGGAATCTCAGCTAAAGCATCCATGGCAGGTGGCTATCCAACCTCTGCTTAAAAACATCCAAGGAAGGTGAATTCACCACCTTCCAAGGGAGTCCCTTGCACTATCGATAAGCTCTTACTGTTGGAACATGGACATTTCAGATATTCCAGATGAGAATCTAGGAGGAAGGAGGAACAAAAAAGTCTATCTGTGGCTACTCACCACAATGCCTATGGCTCTACCTCCATTGTTAGATGGAGCGCCTCTGAATGCCAGTTGCATGGAACTGCAAGCAGAGAGAGTGCCCTGCTGTACTCAGATCCTGCTTGTAGACTTCTTCTAGGCATCTAGTTGGCCACTACAAGAACAGGATGCATGATTAGGTGGACCTAGATGAGTCTTTCTCACCTTGCAAGAATATTGATATTTCAAGCATGCACTTTGTTGGGATGGGTGACTCTCCTATCTGTGAGGGTGGTGCCTAGTTCTAGACCACAGGACTGCACCCTCCTGTATATTCACCTTTGCCTCCTGTTCAGACTTCTCCTGCAGCTGATCAAATCTCTCCCCAGCTCCACCAAGGCTCTGCGCTTCTCAGGGAGGTCAGAGGGGAGAGCCAGCATCCCTGCTTCCCCTTCCAAAGTGGCTGACTTTGGGGTGGATGCACCCCTCTCTTCCAATGCAGGTCCCCACAATTCAGCCCCTCATTCCTCCACCACCAGAATCTGACAAACCAATCCTCACAGCTCTGCAGGGCCCCTGACAAGCCAGGAGATCTGTACCCCAGGTATCTCTCTTTGGAATCTGCTCTGAAAGTCAGCTGCTGGCAACTGCTTGGACTAAGCCAGAGCTGTGGGTGGCTATACCAGGAATCAGACATGGAAAACATGTTCTCTCTCGCAGGATTACCACAGCTAGGAAATGAGGAACATTAGGCAACAAGAGGTTGACCAGGTAAGTGCAGATGGACAAACTCCTAGTACTTATAAAAGGTGTCAGCTGTAAAGCACCCACATGTACAAATCAGGAAATCTGGTAATGGGTCCCAAGTTCTTTACTCCCTGCTCCACTAGGGCTTCTCACAGATGGAAGGACTGTTGGCTTGAGCCACCTTGCTCTGCAGTGCTCCCTAACAATGGTGGGAAAGAAAACTGCAAGGTGACCTGGGAAGCCAATTGGAGCCCAGCCAGCCTTATATATGAACACTCCCAGGCTTGTTTTCCCAGACTGAGCTCCTCTGTGACAGAAAGCACTAAACAAGCTCTTGTCTTTGCATCTTCATGGGCCTGCTCCAGAACCTGACTGATGGCATGAATTGTACCATCTATCTCTGACCCTTTGAATTCTAGAATCCACTTCAGAACCTGACCACTGATCTGTTGGGACCATGTGGTTTGCCTCTGACCACAAGGAGCCCTGACTCTGACCAAGAGGCCTCGTACTGCGTGCCAACCCCAGGCACTCATGTTGTGAATCCCTCTTCTTTTCTGTGGCTGAAGAGATGCTGGCTCTGAGCATGTGTGGTCTTGAGGGTGCCTTTTGCTGTGGCTAGCTGGGGAGCATTAAGCTCCTCGTTCACGACACACCCTAGACTTTTGTTGCATCATACAGTTTTTGGGTCGAGCATCCTGATAACTCACAACATAGCCCAATGGCATTCCTTGGAGCCACTTGGCAGTCTGACTGTGTCCTGGTGTGAAAGGGGGGCAAACGGCCTGAGGGGAGCCCTCCTCACAGCAAGACTAATCCAATTGTAACATAGTGGTTCTCCCACACACAACACATTATGGTTTTCTTTTGCTAGACCTTCAGAAAATGAAGCCCAAGGTGAGTGGGCAGAGAAATCTTTGCAAACTACATTAACACTTTAATGGCATTGCTTATGGGCAAGAGATAATGCAAGAGGTATCACTGTGCCAGAACACTGGTGGGTTGATTACTTAGTGTCCGCCAGAGAGATGAGCTCCATGAATTGCATAAGCAGCGGCGATTCACCATGGAAGGCAGAGTAATTTAGTTATTGATTTAGACTTGTGATAAACCAGCTACTCCTGGTCTCAGGATTGTAAAGCACACTTGTGAGAACCTCCACTTATTGCTTTCAGAGCCAAGCTACCAGGTAGAAGCAGATAAATATTTCTGGAAGAATAAAGCCAATTCAAATTGCTTGGTCGGCTGCCTGAAGTGCATCTGTAGGATGGCACTAAAAAGAAGGAGAAGCTGCTATCTATTTTGACCAGCCTTCCAGACACCTCCAATAGCAACCTCTCTGTTGGACATCTTAGCCAAAATCTTTGGCCCAGGCATTCTTACAGATCCCTGGCTCCTGGTTCCCACCTCTTGGCTTGCACCAGACTGCTCTCCATGGTCCACCCTTGACATTTCAAATTGTACACTGCTTGGGTGTTTGTTTACAGCATTTTTGCCCTTTAGCCAAAAAGGCCATACAAAAATCAGGGTCCAAACAAACTCTCACCACATGAAAGTCTCACAATGAAAAGAGTTCCTGGAAACAGCAGACATCACTCTAGTCTTTCACTCTAGACTTGCTTTTAATGGCAGGCCCAAGGTGGATGGTACTTCCTCAGGCTGCCCACAGCTGTGTCCCATTCAGCTGCACTTTGCACATCCAGTTCTAGGTACAGCAGGCTTGTTGAGTTTCCCCAAGGGTCCAAAGGATGGGGAAGCCCCCACCACAGCCTCTACTCACCACTCTTTCTTCACCCTCTGTCCTCATTCCTCCTCCAGCTGCTCTATGGCAGAGCTTGCTTTTATGAGCAGGCCCAAAGTGGATGGTACTTTTGCAGGCTGCCCACAGCTATGTCCCATTGACAAGGCTGTGTCCATGGTGATTTTTTTAAAAATTATTATTAGCAAAGATGCAACAGGATGTCTGTGTGATCTCCAGTTATCGGGGATGGGATCACTGCACAAGTCATCCAGCAACTGACTTCATTTGCCTTTAGTGACAACTTCATGGAGGAAAGAGAGGGAAGAAATCAATAGGCCCAAGTTAGTAATGTCCACTTAGTTCAATCGGTCTACTCTCAGCATGGTTAACATTGCTTGCATTCTCTTTCTTCCAATCCCTCTCACATACTTTGGCACTGAAATGGTAAAGCAGGTTGGTTTAGGAGGATGGAGCAGGGAAAAAATACATTGGAGGGGGGCAGGTCCCAGACATCTGTGTGTCTAGTATGGCATTTGAATAGTATGTCCTTTCTGAGAAGGAGACTGTCACCCAGTGGGAAATAGATCAATGGGCGATGTTGTGTGGCAATCACTGTTTGCTTTGGAGGAGTCTCTCTGACTGGCCCACTCCCTGCAATGCATGAAGAATAAATGACAGAAGTAATATTTTTTTTGTTCTTGTTTCACTTTCATTCATCTTATTTGATCAGCACTGAGCCAAAGTGACATCTCATCAGACCTAAAAGTCTGTTTCAGCTGCAGGTTCATCAGAGAGTGGCATTTAAAACACAGACATTGTAGGAACAAATGTATTTGCCAGACCCGTCCATCGATGTAAACCTGACCTTTATCCTGTACATTTATTGACACTCGGGTGCTTTGTATCATATTTTGTTATTGTGCGAAAGACGGAAGGCCCTTCCTTGCAACACACACACACACACACACACACACACACACACACACACACACCAGCCTTTCTCACTCTGATCTGCAAGTAATTACATATTCAGAGACATGAAGGAGGGATAAAATATCCTTGTTCCATGGAGGATAAACTTACAGTATGTCAAGCAGGCTTCTAGGTGAGGGCCCCCTTGATAATATGGGCCCTTGAAGAGGCAAGGTTTCCACCCCCTATTTAGGAATACAAGAAGCTGTTTTAGACCAGGTCAGATTATTTGCCCATCTTACCCAGTATCATCTTCTCTGACTGGCAGACTCTCCAGTATCACCTGCTACCTAACCCACCATCAACTGGAGATGCTAGGGATTGAAACTGGGAACTTCTGCAAGCAAAGTATGCAGTCTACCTTTGAGTGATACTGCCTCCCTATAAAAGTTCTCTCTTCCTACCCATTTGGTTTTTAAATCTACTGCATATTTTGGAAAGTTGTTTATCTGCTCACTATGCATTTGGACATAAGATATCATATGGTTGATGGCCACCAACCAGGATGGCTTTAAAAAAACAAATTCATAGAGAAGAGGGCTATCAATGGCTACTAGCCATGGCAGCCATTCTCAGTTGGAGGCAGAAATGCTTCTGAATACTGGTTGCTGGAAGCCACAGGAGGGTATAGTCCTCTTGTGCTTGAATCCTGCTTGCGGGTTCCCCACAGGCATCTGGTTGGACTAGATGGACCATTGGCCTGATCCAGGAAGCTTTTATTGGGGTCCCTTCCAAGCCTACAGTTCTATGATTCTATTATTCTTATGTTTGTGGGAAAGCTAAGCAACAATGAGCATTCACCCTGGATTCACCCTGTTATGTTTCTGTGCTGGTTTTCCGCCTGCCCATTAATCATGCCCATACCATACACTTCTCAGTGCATTTTCATCTTGCTTCCCTAACCACAAAAAAGCCTGTTGCCTGTTTTTAAAGTAGCTCTGTTGGACTGGAGTAACTGAGCACTTCGATCCATTTTGCGCAAAGCCCAAATTTCCTGGATTGTGTTCGGATCCCTCCCGCCAAGCTCTGACAGCCGGCAGTTGATCTTGCTCTCGCACTGTAATCTACTTGTTCCTCTGCTTCCTTTAAATCACCCTCTAACAACTTCCCCCCTCTTCTGAGCATCCAGCCAACCTCCAAGGACCCACGTGAGCCACTTTATGAATCCCGCCTTTATCGTCCCAGTCCTCATAATTGACACATATCCATATTAACGGCAGATGAGAGGGACTGCACCACAACATTATGCTCAGCGCGGAGAAAGTTTGATGAGGATAAATAAAAATTAACAACACGATCTCATCCGCGCTCAAAAGAAAACAACACCCTCCACATTTTCCTAACTAATTGGCTAAATAATACTTGGTGGGATTTCGCCGCATCTCTTACACGGGCGGGGGGGGGGGGAGGAAATTGGATTTTTTCCAGCAACTCAGAACATTGCTGCACCATGCTGGTAAATCCTTTGTGAATCACAGCTGTGCTGTTGTTTTCAGCCTTCTAGGCTTCAACATATTGAAACAGTCGACTTTTGGCAGCTAAGCAAATGGGGGGAGGGGGAGGGTTGGGAGGAGAAAAACAAAAGAATTTAATATCATCATGTTGGGTTTTCAAACACCAATATTTACTCTAGCCTAAAGGATATGCAGTCGAGGGCAGAAATGTGAATGCCATTGTCAAACACACCAGCATAGTCACTTCTAAATGTTAATGCCAGAATTTACAGCTTTGGGGTACGATTCTGTATGTTGCGTTCAACCGAAACCCCAATCAACGCTAGGGATATACATGGACTCAACTTGGCTTGAAATGGAATGCATTTTCCTCCCCTCAAATGACCCCAGAGAATGCTAAATAAAAACAAGAAAAGGGATTGTTGTTGTTATTGTTATTTCCTAAGGAAGTTCAAGAGAAAAAGAAAGAGGGGCACCTTCCATGACAGTCCTCTCTTTCCTGTTGAAAAATGCACCCCTGAGAAGATGGAAGAGTTTATTGGGCAGGGGAGAGAAATAGCTTACTGGAAACAGAAATCTTATCCTATTTATCCTATACTAAAAATGAAGCTCTGGCTGGAGCATGCTCAGGACTGCTGAATAGGGAGGGCAGCCTAGAGGCAGGGACAAAGCAAAGTCTGTTATTACAAATCAGATCAGGCAAGATAATAAAACCTAAATAGATGAGCAAGAAGTGATCCATGTTCTAGTTCTCACCACCACCACCATGAAATTAATAATATTATTTATTGAAGACATTTTAATCCCATGCTTCTTCCCAGAAGCTCCACATTGCAAATGCGCACACACCCCATTTTAGTTTCACAACAATGCTGCAGGGTAGGTTAGGCTGGAAAATTGCAACTGGCCTAATGTGCTTCATCATGGCTCAGCTGGGATTTGAATGAGGATTTCTGTGGTCTTTGCCCAATACTCTAAATGATCTGACTACTGCATCACACATATGACCTTGTCCTTTGACAACAGTGAATCAAGGTATGTATAATGAAAGGTTTCCTCATAGTTTGACTCTGAAGGGGGGAAATGTTTGTGAATTATAATATAGGGATAGGGAATCCTCCAATCCTCCTTGGCTCTTAGGATTGTCCTCAGGCCACACCCACCTCCCCAAGCCACACCGCTTAGTCACCTTGCTTTGTATCCTCCTTGAGGGCTTTTCCCTGGTTGCAATGTTTTCCTTGAACTCTGATCATGGTTCCTGATTCCCTGGATGGAGGGTGATGAGGAGAGTGCAAGTGTGTTTGGAAACTAGCCTACTGCACAAAGGTTACATTTATGTTCGGCGCTCTGCCAGCTTTTACCTCTGGCCCAGCCCATCACTGTCGTCTGGCCCCTGGAAGTCTGCCCAGAAAGGAGTGCAGCCCTCAGACTGAAAAAGGTTCTGTACCCCGTTATAAGAAACACTTGGCCGTGAAGCCCGTTGGGTTACTTGGAGCCAGTCACTGCCTCTCAGCCTAAGCTACCTCACAAGGTTGGTTTGGAGGTTGAATGAGGAGGAGAACCATGAACAATATCTTGAGCTCTTTGGAGCTCAGTCACACTAGAAGATTGTAAGCTATATTCATTCTCTCACCTTAGACACATCTCCCCAGCATTGAATCTCAAGTCAACTCAAATTAACACACACACACACACACACACACACACACACACACACACACCTGCTCCAGACTCCCACCTAGTAGCAAGCCCACCCACAACCTGTCATCCAAAGGGAGTGCCCTCATGACACCCCAAAGGAGTGACCCAAAGAAATGATTTCTACCTTTGGAGTCTACCCTTCGTAGGGTGAGTTGTAAGCAGTAGGGGAAGAGGATATGAGATACAAGTGTTACAGACAGTGACAATTCCATTAGAGCTAGAGTGTATGTCAAATCAATGTAATGACCCTTAAACAGCAGCAGTGATAGGCAATTGTGCTGAGATACAGTGCAATCCTAACCATGACTACTCAGAAGTACGTCCTGTTGGATCCAATGGGACTTACTCCCAGGTAATTTGGATTGGGATTGCGGTCTTAATTAACATCTGTAGGAGGAAAGGAAGCCCTTGTCTCTATTCAGTCCCTATAAAGAATTGGGTTGAACTCCATCTTGATTTGCAATTCAGCTATGTCACAACAAATGAGAAGTTGGTTGCTGCCAGACTTGGGTTGTTTATCAGCCATTTTGTCCACTGAACATATGGATTTTCAACAAAGAAGCTGCCTTTTTGGGAACACAAATGAAACACATTGACTGTTTGATCTGTGAAAAGTGGTCATGAGAAACAGTTCTGTCAGCTGACAGTGATACCATCAAACGAATAAATTTCCTTTTGCTTTGGAGAGAGCGCTTCCTCCTTCCTAATCGAGAATAGTTTAAATGAGCTGCTACGCGTGTTCCCTATTCGTTATAACAGTTGTCACTAATTTAATAGCGCTGGATCAAACAGGAGCAAATAGCCAATTAACAACAGAGTATTTAATCTCCCGGACTTTACATTCTAATGGCACCAGAGAGGGAAATATTACTAGGAAGTGCTCCCAATTACTCTTTTCTGATCACTACTTATCAAATGCACTCAGCCCTGTCATGCAAATGAGCTGCCTACATCCCTGGATCAAGGGGGGAAAGGAGTTTTCTGCAACTTCTGCATTTTAAGTGCATTTGGTAATCAATGAATTTAAAGTTTCAAAAGGCACAGAAGATGTCTGCTTTTCCAAGTGTATACTCCTGTTCATGTAGTCTCCCTACTCGCTAGGGCATGGGGTGAGAAATTTGTTTAATTAATTAATTAATTACATTATCCAAGTGACTAGCTCAGTTGGTAAAAGTGTGGTGGCAGGTCTCGATTCAGACAATGTGGAGAGCCACTTCCGCCTTCAAAAGGAGGTGGTGTTGCGGGCTTCATGCCCCCACCATGTGCGATTGAGGGAATCCCCAGCAGCGTCATCCCCTGGACAGCCAATCGGCTGGCTCGGGGGGCGTGGCCTGCCCTATTTAATGCAGGCACGGCCGGGGATCTCCCTCTATTGCCACCTCCAACTGCTCCGGTTTCCCACCCTCCCGCCCTTTAAGGTTTTCGTCTTTGACCTTGTTACGGACCTTGGTTGGTCGCCGTTAAGGGGCCTGGTGGGAATTTTTTCCACTTGACAAATCGGCACCAGCCACTTGGTCTTTCACCTACCTTGTAGCAAATTGTCACAACTTCCTTGGTATTGGCGGTTAGGCATTGGTATTGGTATTGTTATGTAGATGGAAGGGGGGAGGAAGCACCATCACCTGCCCTGCATATTGAAGGGTAGTCCGATAAAGGATTCCAGGGGACGTGGCCCTGTCTGAAGCCTATGGAGGTGAGAGCTTAAGGCACGCCCCCGAGCGGTGACCCCGGGGAAGTTCCTAGTTGATGTGCATCAGCAGGACTCCCCCTACTGGTGGTTAACCCTCCCAGACTTCAAGTGAACGAGCTGAAGCCAGATAGTCAGTTAGGACCAATGCTTAAGCCAATACCGCTCATCGCTTGTAACCAATAAAGTTGTGGTCATATTTAGCCCATTAACCTTAAATAATTGTGTCATGTGTCTTTATTTCCACTGGGGGGCAGGAACTCGCCACACAACTGGCCATCTCTGATGGGCCAGTCCCACCAGAGGTAAAGGTGCTGGATACTGACCCTCTTCCCAGCATTATAACTGACCCTGCATCCTAGACCAAGTCTATTGGATTGAGGACCCTTGAGCCAAGGATTCCAGAACTGAGATTCCCTGGGTCCTGCCCTTGAAGCTGACACCCTCCAAGGAACTGATCCCCTCCATGGAAGGGACCCACATCCTTATGCCAGCCCATCAGCTCAAATGAAAAGTCTGGAGGGAACTGAAAGGAAGGCAAGTACCAGTCTACCAAGCCAAATGCCTGCTCCGTTAAGGTCTCCCAATCCTCAAAGAAGTCTGACCTGGAAACATAGATGTCTCTAATCTTTGGGTTTATGCCCACATCCTTTTGTCCCACTGCTTCCCCCAGAGAAAACTGCTCTTTCATGCGCAATCAGAGCAAAAGTCAATAGTGGAAGTGTGAACAGACCCTTTGTTAGAGATGTGCTTGTTTGGAGCTGTCCCTGGTGCTGAAACTCCCCATTGTTGCCTGTGGGCGTTTCATCTAGGTCAGGAGCAGCTGGAAGCAGGACTTTGCTGCTCCTGTGCAAAATTTCTGCTGAAGCAGATAAAGCCCCTTATTTGTTCTGCCCTATGTAAGCCATAACGAAGATGTCTTCTCCCTAATTTTATCACTTGCAAACAACAAAGCTGAAGGAGCATTTTGGGGTGACTTCAGAGGATCTGTGAGAGAGGAAAAGTTGGTGGTGAACTTACTGCAGGCTGCAACAGTGCCCTCTGAAATCTCAGCAGGCACCACTTTTTACTTTCCAGGAGTTGTTAGTGGAAGGGTGGGAAACTTCAGGCACAGGAGATTACAGCCCTTCCCCATAGGCCTCAATTCCCCTCCCCAAGCCTACTCTGCTGCATCCTTGAGTGCTTTTGTCTGGCTGGAATGTGTCAATGAACTGTGCTCATACTTCTTTCTTGTCTGGTTGGATGGTGGAAAGGTGTGCGGGCATGTCTTTTGTGCAACAATGTGTTGTATCCAGTGCTCCAATTTTGCCTCTCCTCCCTCCAACCACTGACCAAGTGTCCCAGGAATATAACCCATGAAGGAATGCAGACTTGGGCTAAAGGTTTCCTTCCTTCCTTCCTTCCTTCCTGCCTGCCTGCCTGCCTGCATTCTTCCAACGAGCTCAAGGTGGTGTACATTGTTCTCCCCCTCCTCATCTAATCCCCACAACAGCCTTGTGAGGCAGGTTAGGCTGAGAGGCAGTGACTGGCCCAAGGTCACCCAAAGAGCTTCATAGCTGAGTGGGGATTTGAACTCTGGTCTGCCATGTCATAGTCTACCACTTTAATCACTACACCACACTTCCGCCACCCCTGCCCTAGACTGAGGTCACTTGGTTTGGCTTCATGATAATGCTGAGCCACCACACCATATCCCCATGAAGCCAAATCAGTGTGAGAGCAATGCTTCCTGCCATCACTCTAGGAAGAAGAATCCAAACTACCCGAAGGAGTCTCAAAGTGGCTAACATTCTCCTTTCCCTTCCTCCCCCACAACAAACACTCTGTAAGGTGAGTGGGGCTGAGAGACTTCAAAGAAGTGTGACTAGCCCAAGGTCACCCAGCAGCTGCATGTGGAGGAGCGGAGACGTGAACCCAGTTCCCCAGATTATGAGTCTACCGCTCTTAACCACTACACCACACTGGCTCTCTAGGAAACCTTGGGAAGGAAAGGCTGGTGGCTGCTAGCTGCCAAGACCTTGGGCGGACTCCTCTGCTCAGCACCTGAGGGCCCCAGTCCTGTTACTCACCACCTGGCCCATGGCGGGGCCTGATGGGCTCTGTAAAGGACTGCTGCTGCTGCTGCTGCTGCTGCTGCTGCTGCTGCTGCCGCTGGGCAGAGAGGGCTCCGTTTTGTTTTGTTTTTGTTTTTTGTTTAAATTGCTGGTTGTTTTTTTTTACCTATGTCATTTTAAACTGTGGTATTAATGCTGTTTTCTTAGTTTTAGATTTCGTTTTATGTGAAAATTGTTTCCCATTTGGTTGTGTATTTTTTTTGATGTGGTTTATTTATTGTTTATGACTTTTGTAATTCTGTAAATCTTGTTAGGCTGTAAGCCGCCTTGAGCATTGGTTTTTTAACTGTGGAAAGGCGGCATACAAATGAAAAATGATGATGAAATGATGATGATGATCATGCCTCCAAGACCACCCAACAGGTGGCAATGGCAACAAAGGGTGGGCCAGTTTTAGGAAACTGGTGGCCCCTGGAATTCAACCTAAAATGTTCCTGTAGGACATGGCTGTGGGAGCTGCGTCCCTCCAGTTGTTCAACTAGAACTCCCATCTCCCTTGACCAGTAGCCATCCTTGCTGGGGCTTATGGGAGCTGGAGTCTCCAGGAGGACCACAGGTTCCCCACTCCTGGTGCAAGAACTCAGATCAGCTCTTGTTCAGCCGCTCATTTTCCTGCCTTTTGCTGTCAGCTTCAGTTTTATTTACACATCCTAACCATTCTGTGGGGTTTTTTTATGGCTTGTTCACCACTCTCGGGGGGGAAAAAATAATTTTATACAGCTCCCAAATAAACAAAACAAAAGCCTTGGATGTGTTAGCAGGCAGACTGCAATTTTTAAAGCTACTCTGGATGCTATCCCAACAGCACTGATGTCAGGGAGGATTTTAGCCGTGGTGCACAGCAAGGCTTCCCAACAGGACCAATGGAGCTTGTTGCAGAGGAAAGTTCTATTCACTGGAAGCAAGGGGGCCTCACACGCTATCCATTAATAATGATCCAGGCTTTAGTGGTGCAGTGCAAGAGGTCACACATCAGCACTGTCTGTCCAACGCAGGTCGCCTCAAATGAGTGCAGCTCACCCCACACTGTCATGCATTGGGTATATGACATGCCTGTTAAAGGCCAGCCATTTGATGTATATTTTAGAGACATAGCATCTAGGGATCTTTTGTATTCTTTCCAGCTGCATTGAATCAAAGTTGGTATTCTTTTATAAGCATTCTTTATACATCGCTTCCAAATATCGGATGGTGAAAAGGAAAACCCACAGGGATGAAGACAAAATAGCATGCTTCTTTTGTTTCATTCGATAGATCAGGGCTGGGGTAACCTGTGAACCTCCAGGTGTTGATCAGCCCCATCCAGCAGGGTCAATGGGGAGAGGGATTGTGGGAATTGTAGTCCAACAGCCTCTGGAGAGCGAGAGGTTTTCCACCCTTGCTGAAGAGAACACACTGCCTCATGTCACAAATGAAAATTGTCTACTTCTAACCTTGTTGTCCAGTATTTCCCAAACTTGGGTCGCCAGCTGCTTTGGGAGTTGTAGTCCCAAAACAGCTGGAGGCCCAAGTATGGGAAACACAGTTCTTATCCCACCTTTCTCCCAAGGAGCCTGGGGTAGCATGGATGGAGTCTCAGGAGAAACTAGCTTTTTACCTGAAGAAGCCAGGCTTCTTTTTCCTCTTTACCACAGGTGCAATGGAAAATGATATATTGCACCTTCATTCTACTCGGCCGCCTCAGGATTAGTCCACCACAGGAGTCAGCAAGGTTTTACCTGCCCGGTCCAATCAAGTCCCAAGGAGATCTCTCTGTGGGCCGGATTGCGTGCATGCGTGAGTGCACGTGTGCACTATTTCCGGCTTCTGGGCATGTGCAGATGCGATTTCCGGTGCCACAGAAGCGAGTCCCCACGCTGCACCAGTTTAGCACAGTGCGCAGGGACCTGCTGAGCAGGTGGCTCAGTTCGGGAGCTGCTCGTGGGCTGGTTAAACTGCCCCTGTGGGCTGCTTGTGGCCCATGGGCCACAGGTTGCTGACCCCTGGTCCACCACAATGACTGCATTTCAGTAGACTGAGCCTATTCAGGCAAAGATCTGAAGCCTGTGTTTTAACGGAGAGCATCATTCTGCTACTAGCTAAACAAAGGAGGAGGGGAAGTGAAAGAAAGCACACAAAACACTCACTACCTGATCTTTAAAGTCCCTCAACAAACCAACAATTGAGTGACTGCAATTCATTAAAACCTAATTACAAAAAAATCAATAGTGCAATTTGGCCTGACCAATATTCATCATAACACGCCACGGACTTGTTAAAAAACGAAGGAGGAGCCCAACCCTGGGCTTTGTGAACGAGGCTCTAATACTCCTCTGTGCACAATGTCACCAAGCACTTCAGTGAAGCAATTAGCAAGGGCAATTCAATTTCACTAAACAAGGAAGGCGTGGCAAGGAATGGATCCAGTCCTACTCCAATTCCAGATGCCTCTTGCAAAGAGCTGGGGTAGTATCCAATGCACTCGTTCCATTGGTGCAAAGATTTACACTTGCGCAATGGAACTCCCCCTCTCCTCTCCCAATATGTGCATGCCACAGCCTTCCCAAATCTGCTCCCAAAGGTTGGGGGAGCCCATAGGACAGATTTAGGGAATGTTGGGGAGTGGGGGCAAAAAGTTTTCGTGCAAAAGTGTAAATCATTGTGCTAACAGAACCAATTGCCTACTGTTACATTGAATACAACAGGTATCTTCAATCTTTTCAGACCTACTTTTAACCCAGACATGCATCTGGGGACCCGTTTCTTAACCCTTTACCATATTTTTGCATGGTAGCAATGTTCCCATTGTGACCCACCTTGCATCAGGCCATGACCCCTAGTGGGTCCAAACCCACCTGTTAAAAAGCAGTGGGATACAACACTTCAACCAGCCATCCTACAGGATCCTGGACAAAATGCACCAAATTACTTACTTTACTTTGCCAAACCTTTATTAAGCATTACAAGTACAGGCCATCATAGAAAAAAATCATAAAACATCCATATATAAAATTTTAAAATATGTACAAATAAACAGCCATGTAAAATATATAATGACAAGGATTTTCACTGGGATTTCTTCCTGCTAAATGGTGCAATTCATCACTCTAAGAGATGCTGTTGACAAAAGCTCAGCCACCTTTGCAGTTACTTCCGGGTTAACGTCAGACAGATAGAATCTGATATTTTCATTGAATGCACCAAATTAATTAATACTAATTATTACATTTGCACTCCATTTTTTCTCCAGTGCGTTCAAGGACACACACGGTCCTCTCCCTCCCCATTTTAACCCCACAACAAAGCTGCACAAGTAGGTTAGGCCGAAAGACAGCAACTGGCCCCAAAGTCATCCATAATCATAGCTGAGTTTCCCAAGTCCTAGGGCAACACTCAACCCACTATCCCACACTGCCTGAATGCTAGAGCATCCCCAACAAATAAGAGCTCTGCTGGATCAATGCCAAAGCCCCTCTAGTCCAGGTACCTGTTCTCACTGTGGCCAGTTAGGAGCCTATGGGAAGCCCATAAGCTACATAATTGCCAGTAACTGGTTTTCAGAGGCATAATGTTCTGTTGGCTGTTCTGATTTGGCTGGTTTAGAATATCTACCACGCTGGTATACCAGATAGTATTTCTCTCTCTCCTGTACTAAAGCATTGGAAAGTGAAATAGAACCGCACAGATTTCATTTTCAAACACAGTTATCTTTCTACAAGTCCCTATAGCATGTGATAGCAAATATCCTCTATGCCATAGAAATAATTTTCTATTAAGCTTAATAGCCCTATATGCAGTTGAGTTCCTATCCAATTCTCTGGGATTTTTCCGGGAGGATTCCAAGGGTTTATTTTATAGTGGGCCACTGTACATCCCGTTTTCCACACATCTGTCTCTCATCAACAACCCTGACTCAGCCTATGACACTTCGGAACTCCAGGAGGATACCAGCTCGCTCACTGCCGCGTCTCATAGGCAGGTTTTTATATCCTCTGATCAATCAAGATAATTTCAATTAAGCTTAATTGTCCTGTTGGGGTTCTTGGCTGCAGACAGCACAGCAGGTGAGGATCACCCAGAAACTCCAATGACTTAATCAGTTTCTTTAATAACGCCTCTTGCGGTTACAGAGAACCAACCCTCTGTTGACTCTCAGTGGCTTTTGCTTCAAGGGCTGGGTATTTTTTTCTGGCTTGCAGACAATCTACACCATTACACAGGGTGGTTCTTGAAGTGTGTGTGTGTGTGTGTAACAGGACAGGAAAGATGTTTAATGGTCACTTTAAGCCAGAATGCCTGAGCAGATTTTTTTTTTTACAGAGGTATTTTTTAATATAAAGAAGTTTATGCATCCCGCAACTCCCCAAGATCTCTGCTCAGCTGCCCAATATCTTTTTAGCTTCAGGGTGAACCCAGAGCCAACAGAGCGACCATTGTTATTAATATTTATTTATTTGTATCCCTCCTTTCCCTCAGACCAGGACGCAAGGTGGAATACACAAACTAAAACAGCACAGATGAAATACAAAAAGCTAAATATATATATGAAAAATAACCATTAAAAAGGAATAAATTCTGATAGAATTAAAACAACATTTAAAATATATATTAATATATGGATAATAAAAACACCACAGCACTATTCAAAGCCATTTCCTAAAAATATATATATTTAAAAAACAGTTCCCAAAAGTATGTCAGAATAAAACTGTCATCACTTGCCAGAGGAAGGACAGAAAGGAAGGAACCAGAAAAGGAGTTCTAAAGTCTGGGAGCAGCCACTGAGGAGGCCCTCATTTATGGTGAGAACGTGACAAGTTTACTGGGTTTTGTCAAAGCATGTTTCATGCAGTTTCTAATATTATTGGTCACCACTGAACTCAGCTCTGGCCTTTCTGTCACTAGACACTGATCTGGACCTTCCCCTTATGGATAAGGATCTAATTGTCATGCTGGTTACTGCTGCCCATTTGGAAAGACTCCAAAGGACCATTTCTGGTGAGAAGACAAGGGAAAGTTTGGGATCTGACTCTTTCTCAGCATCAAACGCAGGGTGGTACAACACATGGCCTGAAGGCTGACTGCAGCCCTCAGTGCCTTTTCTGGCACCCCAAAGCAACGTTTGACACCCCCCACCACCACAGCCCTCACACTGCCTTCTCAAAGCCCGGTAAGGCTTTGGAAAGGAGTCATGATGCCTCTGGCAGAGTTCTAGAGTCCTCCTGCCTCCTTCCCAAAGCCTAGTAGTGCTTCCCAGCTTTGGGGAAAAGATGGGAGGGCTCTAGGACCAGACCCTCCAAGTGTCCCTATTTTCCATGGACGTCTCTGATTTAGAGAAGCCATCCCAGTTTCTGATTTGGTCCCGGAATGTCAAACTTTTCCTTTGGATGTCCCTATTTTCACTGAAGAAAGGTTGGAGGGTATGGAGTTATCCGACCCCTGAGCCATCTGGAAGCAGTCCTGTATAGGGAAGGTTTTTTTGTCTTTTAAATGTTTAGTGTTTTATTATGTTTTCATATACTGCATGTTGGAAGCTGCCCAGAGTGGCTGAGGCAACCCAGTAAGATGTGTGGGGTTTAAATAGTAAAATTACCATTATGGAATGGGAAGTCCCTATTTTCATCAGAGAAATGTTGGAGGGTATGTAGGACCCTGCCAAAACCTCACACGTCCTTCTCAAAGCCTTGCTTATCTGGCTTTGGGAAAGCAGTATGGGCGCTGGGGCTGGGGTGTTCAATTTTGGTCTCAATCCTCCTTCCAGCGCAATAACATTCTTTGGGGAATGTTTCTGCTGAACAGATTAGTTCTGTTATCATCTTCTATTTGTCTTTTGCAACTCTGTGACAAACTTTTCTTTTTCTTTTAGCAATGGGGGACATATGTTTGAAATGCATCACTCAAACTTTCCCCAATTACCTTTTAATTCTCTCCTCTTCTTTTTTTACATTTTACTAGATGCCTCATACCCAGCTTTGCTCAGGAATTCTAAGAAAACAGGGGGAAAATGTTGCAGTTTTGTGCAGTCAGCGCCATTTTGAAAGGTTCTGTTCTCCATCTTGATTCAAAATGGCATCCAATCATATCCAAATAGAGATGAAAACCGGCTCCTTGAACTCAGGAACCATCATGCAAAATTTGGTGAATACATCTTTAGAAGTGTGAAAATGCATGGCAAACAACTTTCCAAATGATATTGTTTTGTTTGTTTGTTTGTTTAGTATTATATTTATATACCACCCTTCATTCAAAGATCTCAGGGTGGTTCACAAGATAAAAATACAGGATAGAAGCACAAGATAAATAGTGGAAGCAAAAGGAAACAATCACTCCCTACTCCCCCACAAACATAGTAGTTTTCTGTACTCTAGTACAGTATGCTGGTTTATTGTTTAGTAGTGGGTTATCTCCATCATTAGTCTTACTCAGAGTAGACCTAAATGAATGTGAGAGCCATGACTCACTCAGCTCTACTGAGAGTAGACCCACTGAAATCAATGGACGTAAAAGTAGATACAACCCACTATATTTTGCATTTTTAAAATATATATATTATTGTCTGGTGGAATTAGCTTTTATTAGAAATTTACTACAGCTGCTGCATTGTAAAGGAAGTTGCTCAAAAAGCAAGGCATATGTTTTTAAATAAAATAAAAACAAAATAAGGCTGTGCCAGCTATACTGATGCAGGCACACATCACCTTTAGTTACACGGAGCACATCCACCTTCTCTGCCTCCACTATAAGTTCCCATTTGCATGTCTCATCAGCACGTTTGATTATCTCTTGCGGGAGCAGCCTAATTCACCTCTAATAGGGAATGGCGACGATGTAAAAATGATCCATGTCAACAAGGAGTTTTATAAGGCAGAGAAGCATTCTTGCACCAGCTGCAATTAGAGCGAGAACTGTATTCTGGATTAATGGTAACTAACAAAGCACATTTAAAAGAAGGAAGTTACAAGGGCGAAGATAACAAAAAACCCATTAGCGGAGCACGTTGCAGTTTCGCCCGTACTCTAAAGAGGGTCAGCTCCTTCGGTGATTCTGGCTGAATAGCTTTGCTAGTTTTCTAGCTGCACACTGACGCCAGCAGTGGAAATGCAACACTGCACTTTTAAACTGGGAAATACTGTACAGAGAATGAAAAGGTCCTGAGGGATACTGCTCAGATAAAACTCGTGGCTTCAGATAGGCCCACATTTGCCCGGTGGTCAAAATGCCATATTTTGGAGAACGTCAGTTTCATTGCGGGACGCGGGTGGCGCTGTGGGTTAAACCACAGAGCCCAGGACTTGCCGATCAGAAGGTTGGCAGTTCAAATCCCCGCGACGGGGTGAGCTCCCGTTGCTTGGTCCCAGCTCCTGCCAACCTAGCAGTTCAAAAGCACTTCAAAGTGCAAGCAGATAAATAGGTACCGCTCCGGCGGGAAGGTAAATGCCATTTCTGTGCGCTGCTCTGGTTCACCAGAAGTGGCTTAGTCAGGCTGGCCACATGACCCAGAAGCTGTACACTGGCTCCCTCGGCCAATAAAGTGAGATGAGCACCGCAACCCCAGAGTTGGTCACGACTGGACCTAATGGTCAGGGGTCCCTTTACCTTTACCTTTACACCTTCATTGCATTTCTCCTCCTTCCTTTGGGTGTCACCCACCAACAGCCCCACATCCAGGTAAACAGAAGGCCTTATCACAGTTCAAGCACAGAATCTGGTCAGACAGAAGCATTCTAGGAGATCCTGCAGCAGGGCCACTGAGAGGTGTGGTCTATAAAGAGGGGTGTGGCCTAAGCTGAAGCTTGGGGACTGCTCAGAGAGGGCCGCCTTTGGCCCACTTGCTGGAAGTTCCCCACCCCTGACACAGAACTTTGGTCTGATCTGGCAGAGCTCTTGTTAATGTTAATCTGCTACCGCACATTTCTCCATCTGTAACACTAGGGTATACTAATAATGACCTTGAATGAGATTAATGATGCTATGAACTTTGCATGCATAAACAGGTATAGTGCAAATGATGAGTTGGGGCATCGTTGGGATTTATTGCCAACAATGCATTTATTTATCACATTTATATTCTGCGCTTCTTCCAAGGGATTCGGAGCAGGCTTGGCGACAATGATTAGTGCAAGGCCACCCGGGGAGGCTCATAGCTGAGCAGGGATTCAGATACAGGTCTCCATGGCACAAGCTCAACACTTTATCCTCCATGCCGTATAAAGATCTGTTGATGAAGATTCCAATGGATTCTTGGCAAGCAACATCCCGAGGGCTTCAGCCAATGAGAAAAGCTTCCAGGGATTCTAAGCCCAGTTTTGCAGTAACCCCACTCACCCTTGCCCTGCCCCAAACAGAAGAATTCTAGGAAGGACCCTTGGATTTCAGAGGCCCAGCACCAGACACCGCCACCAAATGAAGTTAGGCAAGAAGCTACAAAGGTGAGGGCCTTTTTCATGGTAGCCCCTCAGCTATGAAATAGCCTCCCCAGGGAGACTTGACTGGCACCTTCTCTATCAGGGCCACCCCCGATGTTTGGCCAATTCAGGCAAAGCTGAAAATGGCCACTTGGCTACTGCCACCTCTTTCACCCACATGCCTGTCTCCTCCTCCTCCTCCTCCTCTGTGCCTGGCCACCTCCTCAGCAGATAGCCATGGCTGTGCATGTGAAGGGGGCAGCCATGGCTGTGGAAGCCATACCTGCCGCCTGAGGCAACTGCCTCATATTGCCTCATGGACGAGCCTGTCCTGTTCTCTATGGTGTTTTTGGTGCCAGATGAGTAACTTCAAATTGTGTTTAAATTGCTTCAGGCTATGTCTATGCAAGGAAGAGTTCCAATGGTTTTTTTATTGCATATTGTTGTTTTTCATTATGCCGCAGAGACAACTAGATATCCCAAGGGGTGATGAAGTGTGGTTTTTCCCCACCCCTGGAAGATCCAGGTGACTTGGCCAGCTGCCCGTGGCTGCAGATTGGGATTGTGCTACTGGAGGCACAGGTGGAGTGGGGAATCTCAGGCCCAACGGTGAAATGTGGCACTTTGGGCCACTCTCTCCAGCCCTTGGGACTCTCCCTAGGCTAGGATACTCATCAGCTCTACTCTGTGCTCCCCTGAAGTGCTTTTGCTGACTGCAATGTGTCCTTGAACTATGATAATTACTATTGCTTGCCTAGATGGAGAATGGAGAGAATCTCTGTGCATGCATGTGTAGAAAAAAACCTCTGACTGGAATGTAGGTTACTGCGCAAAAGTAAGTGTCATGTGCATGGCTCCTCCCACTTTAGCCTCTGTCCCTGCCCAATTTCTGACTCAGGGCACACCCATGTTCCCCTCTGACTCTACCTACCACTAGCATGGAGCCCCAGAGTTCAGAAAAGTGTAGCTCTGTGCGGGGAATAGGGGCCTCCTACTACTCTCAGCGGGACACAGGTGGCGCTGTGGGTTAAACCACTGAGCCTAGGGCTTGCCGATCAGAAGGTCGGCGGTTCGAATCCCTGTGATGGGGTGAGCTCTTGTTGCTCGGTCCCTGCTCCTGCCAACCTAGCATTTCAAAAGCACAACAAAGTGCAAGTAGATAAATAGGTAAAGGTAAACGGTAAACGGCGTTTCTGTGTGCTGCTCTGGTTCGACAGAAGCGGCTTAGTCATGCTGGCCACATGACTCGGAAGCTGTACGCCGGCTCCCTCGGCCAATAAAGCCAGATGAGCGGCCCAACCCCAGAGTCGTCCGCGACTGGACCTAATGGTCAGGGGTCCCTTTACCTTTTTACTACTCTCAGCACCATTAATAAACCACAGGTCCCAGAATTATTGAGGGGAAGCCATGACTGTGGTACAACAGTGCTTTAAATGTATGGTGTGAATGTAGCCATAGAGAGTCCTGGGAACTTCACTTTGTTAAGAGTGTGAGAACTGTAACTCTGCGAGGTCAGCAGCACCTTTAACAAACTACAGTGCCCAGGATTCTTTGGGGGAAGCCGTAACTGTTATAGGGGTATAAGAGTTTAAATGCATGGTGTGGACACATACCCTCCAACATTTCTCCAATGAAAATAGAGACATCCTAAGGAAAAGCGGGACATTCCAGGATCAAATCAGAAACCAGGACAGTTTCTGTAAATCTAGGACTGTCCCCAGGAAATAGGGACACTTGGAGGGTCTGGTGGATGTGACCTGTTTCTCAGGGGTGGGCCTTATCATTAGTAGTGGCAGTAGCACAGCTTCCAGTTCCCTACTCCATTTAAGGTTTTGAGCCTCATTTGTTTTTGCAAGTGACATCTGTATTGGTGACTGGGCTGCCATTTTGTATTCTCCAGAATGCTCCAGACCTAGCTTCATTCCAGTGCATTTTGGGGGAGAAAATGGCAGCCACTGCAAAAACAATAACAGCTGAATAATATTTTGGGGAGATTCTGCAATGCAGCCTTATTTTTCTAGACCAGTGTGAAAGAAAAGCGGGGGGGGGGGAGTTGGCTCCACTTTAGTCAAATTGCTTCTAAACTGAAAGATGGCGGAAGACAACGAAGAGGGTGACATTAAGCAAGTTGAGAAACAAAAGGATGCAGGAAACAACACGAGCAGCAAAATGGCATCGCTCTGCATATTTAACGAACCTCTGCAAAGAAACACCCAGGCGAGGCGTCGAGAGTTAAACAGAAAGTGCGGGCATGATGAATGGATATAATACTGTCAATGTAATGGGTTTCCTATTTAAATTTTGCGAGGATTTAATCAGCTGGGCACAGCTGCGCAAGATGCACCATAAACAATGTTGAAAAATATGGAGACATGTACATTTATCTGCTACAAATTAAGCTCACTTAGAGGTGGTCTTAATGGACCATGTAGCAATCATTACGAGCATAAATCCCAAACTGTCTGTTTCCGGTGAATTTGCTTTTTTGGGGGCGGAAATAAATAAATAAATAAAGGCCCCATCCTTAGCGGAGTGCAGTAATAAATGGAAATACCCTTAATTTGCTAAGCACTAATAACCCAGCAATTATTCATTATAAACCCCATGCTGGATAATGTGCATTGCTTATGGTGGTATTGTTGATTACTGTACTTTACCTTCACAAAGTATCTCTCTTATTGTCATCCGCACCACAGACAAATGTATTGGAAAGAATTTCGATATTACTCCATGCACTTGCACAGCAAACAAATGCTTTGTTTCTGGATGTGCTGCTCACAGAGACCCCATGCACTTTAATGGGTGCCATACAACAGGGTTTTAATATATAGGACACCCATTATCCATATCACAATTTTGATGCATTGGGGGGGGGGGGGCTGGAGCCCTTTCCTGAAATACATTTTTGGATTAGCATTTAGAGTATTAGTGTTTTTTTCCAGAGCGCTGCTAAAAGCTAGGCACATTTATATGACACAAAGAGACACTGGCCCACCTCATAGGCCACATTCACGGAACATATTGTTATGAGTTTGCGAGAGGGGAGACTATATGCCTGAGTGCCCCCTTTATAATTCCTGGTTCAGCATGGATTCAATTCCTGGAATAGCCAGGCTTCCTAGTGAGGTTATGGCCCTCTATGTATGGGGCATTAAGGTAACAAAGGAAGTAGCTCTGTGCCATAGAGCAAATGGCTGGGTTCCCCTTCCTCAATTCGCTGGTAGTTGGAGAGATGAAGGGCAGAGTTGGGAGTTGGGTGTGTGAGGTAGAAGCAGGATTCAAGCTGAAGGCTGGGCAGCTGAGAAGCAGAGCCATGCCTGATTTCTGCTGGAATCCAAGGCTATGGCTATGGGAGAAGCAAGTCCCTCTTGGGGTGTTAATGCTGTGCGCCCCTCCATTGTAGGCTCAGGATGTATAAATGAACCATATATCCTAAAGACAGCACAGTCTCCACTTTCCCTCATTCTGAGGAAACCAAACTTTGTGTAAAACCTGGAACCTCTGGAATATGGCACCGCTTGGAGATTGGGGTGGTGTACAACAATATTTAAAGCACTATGATATTACTTTTAAAAGTTATGACTTCTCCCCAATAATTCTGGGAGCTGTTGCTAGGGGACCTCCCCCCACAGAGCTGCAATGCACAGAACGATTCAACTATCAATCCCTCTTAACAGGGAACTCTGGGAATTGTAGAGGAATGTGAACCTCACTGGTGTCATACTCAACTTCACCACACTGCAGCCATATTCACACCATACATTTCAAATACTATGATACAGTGGTGCCTCACAAGATGAAAAGAATCCGTTCTGTGATTCTCTTCGTCTAGCGGTTTTTTCATCTTGCGAAGCAAGCCCATTGACGGATTAGCGGATTAGCGCTATTAGCGGCTTTTAGCGGCTTATCTGCTAATCGGATCAGCTGATAAGCGGCTTAGCGGCTTAGAAAAAGGGGGGGAGGGAAAAAACCAGCAGGAACTCGCAAGACATTGTCGTCTTGCGAAGCAAGCCCATAGGAAATTCGTTTTGCGAAGCACCTCCAAAACGGAAAACTCTTTCGTCTAGCGAGTTTTCCGTCTTGCGAGGCATTTGTCTTGCAGGGCACCACTGTACCACTTTAAATAGCCATGGCTTTCTCCAAGTAATTCTGGGAGCTGTAGTTTGTTAAGGGTGCCAAGTGTTGTTTGGGGACCCCTATTTCCCTCGCAGAGCTACAATTCCCAGAGTTCCCTGTGGAGAAGGATTGATCGTTAAACCACTCTAAGAACTGTAGTTGTGTCAGGGGAATAGAGGGTCTCCTAACATCACTCAGCAGCACTGTTAACAAACAACAGCTCCCAGAATTCTTTGGGGAAAGCCACAACTGTTTAAAGTGGTATCATAGTGGTTTAAATGCATTGTGTGAATGTGGTTCTACTTGCTGAAGTTAATGGACATGGCCAGCTTAGGTTCATTAATTTCCATGCGTCTACTCTAAGGAAGACTACTGCTGGATACAACCCACTGGCTGCTCCAGGCTTAGAATATTCTATCAACAGACTTGACTGCCTCTTTAAGTCATTGAGGAGTCAGCATTGATGTTGCCTTGTTAACTGTAGATCAGCGGGTGCCTCCAGTTCCATGTCATTCAGAGAGGGAAAAACACAATAAATATGGACAAGGAAACACAAAGAAAGGCCTAGCTGGAGCCTTCATTCACTCGGCTGCAGGAGCTCCAAACAACAGTGAGAACGTCGGTGTTGGTGGCCGTGTCTTGGCGTGTTTAAAAATGGAGGATACCTCAGCGGTGCACAGAACGCAATGAGCTCTGTTTCTCTCTCCCGCCTGGCTCTTTGTCCCTCAGAGCAAATAACTTCCTTTACAACTAGAGTTCCAAAAATGCATTTGTTTGTGCGCTCTCTCTCTCTCTCCATCACACTCTCACACATACAGAAATGCACAAATCTACTGTGGTCACCTCTCTCTACTTTGTTGACTGGCTAAAAGGGTTATTATAGAAACACAACAGAGGCCTTTGACTTCATCAGGCTCTCGGCAGCTGTTCTTTCTTGTCCTGCGTCATCACAAAAATAAAATAAAAATCCAGCAACGCTCCGTGGGGTGCTTTTTTGTGTGTGGTACCTGTTGTTGAAAAGACTATGGTCCACATCTTTCATGCCTTCCGTGTCTTTCTTTTTTTAACGATCACTTGCAGTTCAAACAATGTCACTTCATGACTCATATTAACATGAAAAAAGCAGGCTCCTTTGCTCGAATACTTCCGAGGAGGTGCGGGTCAAATGAGGTCTATCTAATCTGGCATCCTGCACTCACAGTTGGCCAACCAAATAAGAAGATCCTACTGGATCAGGCCAGTGGCCCATCTAGTTAAGCATCCTCTTCTCACAGTGGCGTCTTACCCAGATCCATACCCTCCAACATTCCTGTGATGAAAATCAGGATGGGCATCTTTTCGTGCTCTGCTCTGTTATAAACTAGATGACTTGCGTGAGATTGTGGCACCACTGCGAGTGCCAGCACTGGCTGCAAGCGCTGTCTTATCCTCCCCAAGGTCATCAGTCGCAGCGCTGGAGTGGGGGGAAACAGGACATTTCAGTATCAGATCAGAAGCCAGGGTGGCTTCTGTAATTCCAGGATGTCTGCAGCAGCGCACTGGAGCTAGAGCAAGCAGCAATGTCTTCCCAGGCTTTGTTAGCCAAGTAGTGCACTTTAGGTTCTTCCAGGCCCCATTCCTAATCCTCAAGTCTTTTAGATTGTTTTGGGGAAATGGTATTGTCTAATCTCTCATCTCAAAAGCTGTGCCTTGCCCATTTCCCAAATCGTGCTGGACAGGGCAGGGTTAAACCAGCCACTAAAGAATAAACAAAAGAACAAGAAGACACTAAAATGCTTGCTGGATAAGACAAATGTTCCACTTTGATTTACTAGAGATACATGAACAGATGTAGGAGCCCTAATGGCCTTCTGTGGAGCATAAAAGCAAAATGTCTCTTGCTCTGGCAGTATTTAAACGAACTGAAGTACTGTTACAAACACGCGGGAGGGAGGGGGGAACCCTTCTATTAAACCCTTGTCAAAGTACAACTCATAAAACATGTAGGTGAAACTTGCATTGTTTGTATCTGATTTGCCCAGGCTCAAATCTTATATGTCCTTCAGTTAGGGATGGAGGAGAAAGGGAAGTCAGTTTGCATTTATAGGGGAGCTTACCTGATTCGCACTTTCAGAAACGGTTCACGAACCGAAACGCAGCCATCCTTCGAAATTTGCACTTTTTGCAATGTAGTTCTCCAGCCAAGTATTGGTCTGTATCCAGCTAGGTTTTACTCAGAGTAGCCCCACTGAAATGACTGAACATGACTATGACAAGTCCATTAATTTCAATGGGTCTACTCTGAGTAAAACCTAATTCAGTTCCACCCATTGTGTAGAAAAATGCAGAATCATAAAGGTGCATGAAATACACCATTATCATCATCACATTAGTGATTCCTGCATTGCAGAGTGTTGGGCTAGACTTTAGAATCACTTCCAACAATTTTATGATGTTGTTGTTGTTGTGGTTGTTGTTGTTTGTCCACCAGCAGGTCCCAGCGCAGGACACAACAATTTAAAATTCAGGATTTAAAAAAGTTAAAACAGATTACAGTCTCAGGAAAAGGATGGCCCCTGAAAACACACATCTCAGGTGTCAAATGCCAAGGTAAAGATATGTGTCCCACGCAGCTTCCGAGGTGCATCTATGTTAGAAAATAGCCAAAAACAAAACAAAAATGCATTATATAAGGAGAAGCTGCTTTGCAAAAATGTGCATATTGTGCAGATTTGCATACCAAGATATGTCTGTTAGGAGAAATTTGCACTAAAACGAGTCTGGATATCAGTTGCTAGAAAGCAAAGGACGGGAGAACGGTCTTGTGTTCAAATCCTGCTTGCAGGTTTCCCACAGGCATCTGGTTGGCCACAGTGAGGACAGGATGCTCAACTTTCTGATGGCAAGACCTCTCTGACAGTGGAATGGACTCTCAAGAGATAGACTCTCCTTCATTGAAGGTTCTTAAGCAGAGGTTGAGTGGCCAATGCATTGCAGGGGGTTGGACTCAGCGTCCTTCCAACTCTACGATTCTATGATTGTATGACTAGATTGGCCATTGGCCTGATCCAGCAGGCTCTTCATATGATCTTATGTTTACTGTTAGAAGGAACAAGGAGGAGCTATTTGTGTATATGCAAGCAGTAGAAAAATCCTGTGCAACTTGTGCTTCTTAATTCAATGCTTCCAGCTTCTCATCGAGCACCCAAGCACCATGTCATAGAAAAACTAAATATATGCAATTCTTGTAATTGCACTTTCAATTAAAGTTTATCAGAATTAAAGTTTCTCAGAATTTACACATCCAGATTTTTTTTGGTAGTGGCGGCGGCGGGGAGGGGAGGTGGAAATGTGAAGTTAATGGAACATATACATCAATGGAAGCGGTTATTAGATTTGGATCGAAATACTTCCTGTGTCACAGTCTGGTAGCTTTGTATATCAACCCAATTAGACACTGCATATGCTAAATGTCTCTTTCAAGAAATTTAGCAATTTACCCTTAGATGGCTATTAAAACTTTGATATTCTGTGAGAAATTGAAGGAGAAAAATTAAGCCGGGGGAGGAACCCCATTTACTTTGAGACTATCTCATTTAATTGTTACGTTGTTAAATTCATCAATTAATTGAACAGTTTACTCAGCTATAATTAGGAATATATCTAGCCTTGCCAAACATAATGAGATTTAAATTAAGAAGTAAGGGAGAAAATCTTGAAATTTAGGACACGATCCTGCCAAAGTTAGGCACTCTGTGGTCCCGTTGATTTTAGCGGGAGAGATTTAAGCATGTGGTAAAGAGTGCAAACCTATACATTTCTACTCAGAAGTAAATCTCACTGGACTCCCTGGTGATGATTACACCCAGATGCCTATAGCATTGCAGCCTAACTCTCCTAGTGAAATCAGTGGCACTTCAAGGTAATTGACTTTGGCTGGATTGTGTCCATTATATTTCCCACAGCATGTATCTATGGAAGAAAATGCTATCAACAACTGCTAGCCATGAAAACTATGTTCTGCCTCCACAGTTGGAGGCAGTAAATTCTTCTGAATATCTGTTTCTTGAAGCCACCAGAGAGAGGGGGGCTCTTGTTCTCGGTCCTGTTTGCAGGTTTCCCACAGCCATATGATTACCACTATGAGAACAGGGTGCTGGACTAGATGAGCCACTGGCCTGATCTAGCAGGCTCTCCTCCTTCTCCTTCTCCTTCTCCTTCTCCTTCTCCTTCTCCTTCTCCTTCTCCTTCTCCTTCTCCTTCTCCTTCTCCTTCTCCTTCTCCTTCTCCTTCTCCTTCTCCTTCTCCTTCTTTCTCCTTCTCCTTCTCCTTCTCCTCCTCCTCCTCCTTTTCCTTCTCCTCCCTCTCCCTCCCTGTTTCTCTCTCTGTTGTCTCTCTATCTCCAGCTGTTGTGGCTTTCTTCAAAGAATTCTGGGAACTGTAGTTTGATAGGGATGCTAAGAATCCTCTTTTATCTCCTTCACAGTTACTGGAATTCCCTGGGGATAATATATGCCTGTTATACTTTTGGAACTGTAGATCAACCTTCCCAAACCTGGCGTCCTCCAGATGTTGCTGGACTACAACTCTAATCATCCCTGAAAGAAAGGCAAACAACCTTGAGAAGGAGTGTTATAGCATTTCTACATGTGCCACGGAGTAGGAACCCCATCAAAGAAAAGGAAATCCGTATCCAGCCTCTGCTGGATTAGTTTCCAAATTCTCTGACAATTCATCAATTACCCTAGTGCTCCAGCAGCACATTATGGCATTGCTTCTGCTCTGGTAAAAGTCCCAGAGCGGACCTGCCCTGCACCCCCCCCCCTCCACCACACCAATGTTGTTGGAAACAGAAAGGCTGAATGCATTTATTTGATGTTCAAATGTTAGTATTGTCATAGATGTCTAGGAACAGGCATGAATCCAGAGAGTGCCTTCATCTCTCAAAAGCAACACAGAAGCAATCTAAAATTATAGGCGATACGGATGGTTCTTCAGCACCCCAGTCTTTCAAACCAGAGAGGAAATAAAGTAAATAAAGGGTTTAAGACGTACAAATATCTCTCTGTGTCACTCACTCCTCTCTAGCACATGCTAATATCAAAAAGCAAATATCAGTAACTCTGGGGGGAATTATATGAGAAAATGTCCCAATACGGTGTAACATAATTAAGTCGTCTAACTGAAGTCCATTTGCTGAAGTGATGGGAAAGGAGACCGATTAATAATACCCCCCTCCTGCAAAAAAAAATTCAGATAGGGAGCTCTATAGCTGGTTTATACACAGTTACCTCCCCCTTACTCCATCCCAACATTTTGGACCAGTTTCCAGCAAAGCAAGGAGCAAGACTTGTTCCCTTTTGAACACTTATTTTCATTTGAAAGCATGACTTATAACTATAAAATTCATTTGTTTGGTTTATAATTCTCCATTTCATATTTGGAGTGCCTGAATTAATATGTATGTTGGAAACAGAACTCATGGATTATTCTTAGTGTAAATGTTGTTTGGCAATGGAGTTGTTGCTTTTCCATTCTAATTGCAAATATAAATGTGGGGAGAATGTGTGTGTGTGTGTGTTGCAGTTTTCTTTTTCATTCTCAGCCATTTTCTCTCTCTCTCTCTCTCTCTCTCTCTATATATATATATATATATACACACACAGAGATACACACACACACACACACACACACACACACATATATATATATATATATATATATATATATACACACACACACACATACACATACACACACACACATATATACACATATATATACACACACACGAGATCAAGGGTGGGGAACCTGTGACTTCAGTTGTTATTGGACTCCGAATCCCATCTTCCCCCAACTAGCATGGCCAGTGGTTGGGTGTGATGGGAGTTGTGGTCCTACTACATATGGAGCACAATGATGTAAGAGAATTAAGTATGGAGCCTAAAATTACTGAACTGCCTCGCTGTCTTTGCTCCACCCAAGACATCATAAGAACACAAGAGGAGCCTGCTGGATCAGGCCAAAGGCCCAACTACTCTAGAATTCTTTTCTCACAGTGGCCAACTAGATGCCTGTGGGAAAACCTGCAAGGAGGGACTTGGGCACAAGAGCACTGCCTCCTCTTGGGGTTTTCAACAGCTGGTATTCGGAAGCATTACTTCCTCCAACCAGAGAGGGAAGCAGAACAGAGCCACCATGGCTGGTATCCACCAATAGCTTCTCCTCCATGAATTTGCCCAGCCCTCCAAGTTGGTGGTGAGCAAGTTCCATAGTTTAACAATGTGCTGTGTGGAGAATTCCTTTCTTTTATCCATCCTGATCATCATCCAGCAATGAACTTCTAAACTGGCCCCTGCTGCATACATAGAATCATAGAACTGTAGAGTTGGAAGGGGCCCATAGCTCATCTAATCCAGCCCCCTGGAATGTGAGAATCACAGCTCTAGAATCCTGAAAACTTTGTTTCACACACCACACCTAGGAACCAAGGCATCTACTTCACCATTGTATTTGTGGTTCCATTTTTGTCTCTTTAGGTGATACTTCCACAGGGACCACAGCAGAATTCCTCAGTGCCCTCCAGGTGTTACCTCCAGGTGTTGTTCTGTAAAGAAATGGGGGGGAGTGTGATTTAAGGGTTTACTAATTCTCCCCTGGTCTCCTCACTGGCCCAAATAGGACTAATTTAACCAGCTAGCCCCGGTGATCATCTAATGTTTGTTGGATGGATTTTCCCCCTGAATTGATTTTTGAATTCTGAATTTATTGTTATTCATGTTTTATACTGTATTTTATGCTGTTTTTGTTGCATCAATTAAATGTTTTAAATTTGTTGTTAGCTGCCCTGAGCCTGGTTTTCTGAACCCGGAAGGGCAGGGTAATAATAATAATAATAATAATAATAATAATAATAATAATAATATATTATTATTATAATCCTGGGCACACTTCCTTGATAGCAAGTCTCACTGAACTCAGTGCAACCTGAAAATGTGTCGTGGCTCAGGCTGTCAGTTGATTAATCAACAGAAACCTGCAGCCTGAGCCCTTCTTTACGAGAAAATGCCCATTTCACGATGTTTCTATTTATTGCATCTCGTGCTTCTGCTGTGGAAAAAACTGGCAGGTTTAGCGGGTGGAGGGGGGTTGAAAAATACTGTTTCGTGCTGGGAAGTGTACATGTTATCTGCCACCCGAGACATATTTCTATATCTCAGTAAAATGTACAAGTCTGCCTTTTTAGAATAACTCCCATGTTTAATAGGAATGGGGTGGCGGGGGGAGCCTTGACTCTGACACAAACTAGAAAGCCTAAGAATTTCACAGTGAAAGCCAATGCTCTATCCATAATTCATATGTTTTTGTGTGGAGTTTTCCTTGCACAACAGCAGGGGCTTGAAGGATCGAGGGTGAGCCTTCCCCCTGTCAGGCTTCACTTTCCTCAGCTGTGGGTGTTATTAATGTTTTAGTTGCATTCATTCCAAGGGAAAGTCGGGCACCTTCCTCGTGGGAAGACTGACAGCTATTCTCAATATCCAGATGTGTGGGGATAAGAGTAGCCCTAAACAGTGAACAAAACCTTTGCACAAAAGCAGGGTGCGACACAAGAATTGGGCATGTAGAGGTGGTTGACTCATTGATGAATTAAGCTCTAATTCTGTGTACACACTATGCATTTAAAGCACATACAGTGGTACCTCTGGATGCGAACAGGATCCATTCCGGAGCCCCGTTTGCATCCTGAAGCGAATGTAAGATGCGACTGCGCGTCTGTGTGTGCGCGGGTCGTGTTTCACCGCTTCCACGCATGCACATGATGTCATTTGTTCCATTACTTCTGGGTCGCCGTGGAGTGCAACCCGAAAATATTTAACCTAAGGCGTATTCATCCTGAGGTATGACTGTAGTTTACCCCTCATGGACACTCCTGAGAACTTTAGTGGACTTCTAATGGAGTTACAACTCCTAATGAACTACAGCTTCCAGGGAGTAATGTTGTTTAAATGTGTTGTATGTACACAGGCTAAGGCTGCTAAGTCTTGGAATAAAGTCCTATATAGCTTCTTATAAGGTCTTAGATAGTAGTTATAAACCTGCCTTCATTTTGCTACTGTAACTGCTACTTTGAAACCTAGAGTGTGTAAGTAAATACTACTTTTACTCTGCTGATCTCCTTCACGTGAGCAAGGAAGGACAATAACTAAACAATATATTCTCTCCTAGTGTCTAAATCCATTCCTTTAAAAAATGCTTTACAACAGGGGAAATTGCCTTGCCAAAAGTTTATATCTGGCAAAATTGCATTTCAAAATGCTCACTGCAAGAGAAATTCACACAAAAATGCTGATGAATTTTCATGAGAACTGTTGTTTTTTTAATTGCAAACTGATATGGAAATGTGAAGAAATGAACTTAAGATTGGAAAAATGAGAACCTGAAAGAAACAAAAATGGATAGGTTCACCCATTCCTAGAGGTTAGAGACCTGGGCAGGGCTCAGCTCTGGCAGCTTAAGCCTAGAGTCCACTGGTTTTTAGTAGCTTGCAGGTGGAGCCAAGCAGTTTTCAGCAGCTTCAGCCTGT
The DNA here is from genome assembly GCF_965112155.1 of Podarcis liolepis. Classification (NCBI taxonomy): domain Eukaryota; kingdom Metazoa; phylum Chordata; class Lepidosauria; order Squamata; family Lacertidae; genus Podarcis; species Podarcis liolepis. Next base: position 35,666,737 of record NC_139561.1, on the reverse strand, counting down.
GCCCAGTCCATATATTTTTGGCAGTTTGAAGAATGGATCCCAATTATTATTATTTTTTGTTTCTTTAGTTTATCAACCTGTTCCAAATCCACTTTACAGAATGTCCAGCAAGAGTCCAGTTTAGCAATCATTCCAAACTCTTGATATTCCAGTCCTTCAGAAATTATGGCCAGCTGGCTTAGGGGTGCAAGCAGGCTCTTGTCTTTCTCCTGCCTTCTTTGCCAGCTGGCCTTGGTCGAAGCTCCTTTTTCCACAATGATAAGTGGGGACATGCTGACTTTGCCACCCCCAGGTCATCTGTCTGGCCAAAGTCATCCCATACGCAAGAATTCCTGGATCTTGGATATAAAGTATGCCAGCAAAATGCAGAACCACTTCTCTCTTTTTACATTTAAGCTCATCTCAAATATAAGTGGGACCTGTAACAAAATGATCTTGTGTGGAGTGCTCCTGTTTAGGATTCCAGCCACCCCGGTCTCTACCGGAAGCAGGGATTTATTGACACTGATGGTTCATTCTCTAAGCCACTCCCTTTCCTCACAGGCTCACCACTGGACTGAACAATTACTTCAGACTCAATTTTGCCTTCCCACTCTGCTCTTGCACCTCACAATTCTGCAAACTATAGTGCTCTGTTTCTTCCTGGTTTGCTGAAGTGTGGGGGACCTTTGGCTCTCCATATGTTGCTGAACTGCAACTCCCATCAGCCCCAGCAGTTGGGGCCAAGAACCAGGGAAGATGGGAATTGTAGTTCAGCATCATCTGGAGGGCCCATGGCTCCCCAGACCTATCGTACACCATTCCAAGCCATTCTGCTTTGCTGCAAGCAATGGTTGCCTTTTAGCCAACCTCAAATCACCCAGGGGAGCAGCTCCAGTGCTTGCATTCTCTCCCTTTCCAACTTCCTGCTCATGTGTGTTTTCAGGGGGTGAACCAAAAGCAACCAGCTGTGGGAAACAGTTGCCTCCAACTCCTCACAACACCTCTAGCCCTAAACCAGGCATGGCCAAACTTGACCCTGTTTTGGGACTACAACTCCCATCATTCCTAGCTAACAGGACCAGTGGTCAGGGATGATGGGAACTGTAGTTCCAAAACAGCTGGAGTTTTCAACCAATGCCAGCTGGCAAAGAAGGCAGGAGAAAGACAAGAGCCTACTTGCATTTTGGCCATGCCTGCCCTAAATAGTTAGAGACTAGGTTAGCTAAGGGGGCATCTTTTCCCTAATCAAGCCAGTTCTGTTCTCACATTCTGCAAATCCATTCAGACATTTTTATTCCAACAGGGTGTTAGATTAAGGGAGGCTGTTGTTCTCATGATTGCCTCCTTCAAGGAGGAACTATCCATCTCAAACAGTGGAGTTGATCATACCCTCGGCAAAACTGGCCATGTCTAGTTTGACCAATATAACCAAGAGAGATGGGTCAGGGTCAAGTGCACATGGTTGCCTGTGTATGTCTGTTAAAGCCATCTGTATTGAAGACAGATCTACTGCAAAACTTTCCATAGTTAATATTCTCAAAAATCCTGAACTTGAAATGGACTCTCTGTTTGGCTCTCTGAAATGGTTCTGGGCGACATCCCTGAATCTTATGAGCAAATTTATGTGCGTGTGCATTTTAAGGGCCCTTTAAAAATGTTATGGAAAGGTACATGATTGTGCCGAGCCTTTGTGCCGCAGACTGTACATCTGGCAGATTCTATGGCATTTAAGCCTCATTAAATTTTGAATTTTGTGTCATCTGCCCTTGGCTTAAAATAGTCCTGCGTCTTTCTTATCTTTAAAAGGTCCTTGTTAACACATAACAATTTTTTTGTCTCCTGTCCGTTCCTTTCCCATTTCCACAGATGTCTCTGCATTCTAGCCTGTGTCCTCCTTTTATTAATTAATAGGTTCAGAACTTCTATCCATGCAAATCTCCAAGACCTAAAATGGCCAACCACATTTTCGTAGCTCATCCATTCTGTCCCCCTGCCAAAACTAACAAAGGTACTACCCAGGGCGGCTATGCTCTGCCTCTACATTTGGAGGCAGCAATGCTTCTGAATACCTGTCACTGGAAACCAAAGGAGAAGACTTTCTGAGGTCCTCAGGTCCTGCTTGCTGGTTTCCCACAGCATCTGTTCAGCCACTGTGAGAACAGGATGCTGGACTAGATGGGCCATTGACCTGATACAGCTGGGCTCTTCCTATGTCTACATGCAGTGGCGTAGCGTGGGTGGTGCAGGGGGGGGCCAGCCGCACCGGGCGCAACATATGGGGTTAGGGTTAGGGGGCGCAAATCCACGGGTTAGGGGGCGCAAATCCATGGGTTAGGGGGCGCAAATTACTTGCCTTGCCCCGGGTGCTGACAACCCACGCTACGCCACTGTCTACATGTTCTCAGAACTTTGCAGAAGGTTCAAGGTGATATCAGAATCTCAACCAAATCATGAAGGTCCAAGCAACACTGACACTGAATTGCAAATACTGCCACCCCGGCAGAAGAAGAAGAAGAAGAAGAAGAAGAAGAAGAAGAAGAAGAAGAAGAGGAGGCAGCCACAGAGGCTGAGCTCTTTGAGTGGAAGACCAGCACAGGGAGGAAAGCTGTGCAAACAATTCCCCTCTGACCATTGCACCCTCTCCCATGGTAGTGCCCTCGTGGTGGCTATTCAGGGCTAAAGTGCCTCTGATGCTAGAGGTAATATATAGCCATAATGACTAGTAGCCACACTGATAGCTTTCTTCTCTATGGATGGGGAATATGTTGTCCTCCAGATGTTACTGAACTACAACTCCCATCATCCCTGTCCATTGGTCATGCTGGCTAGGGCTGACAGGATGTGGAGTCCAGCAATATCTAGGGGGCTGCAGGTTCCCCATCGCTGCTATAAACAAAGAGATCTGGGTTGAATCTTTTACAGGGGGCAGGGGTCTGTTTCCCTGCTATGTCATGTGGCCATTAGCATTCTCCCATTCTAGAATTGATTGAAACCAAAACATTTCATTAGAGAAAATGTTCTCCTAAGATTCTGCGGAAAGATTATGCTAAAAATGACAGAGAAGAGAAGTAAAATTTACAGTTGCAGCAAATGAACAGTGTCTAATGCCTAACAGGATAAATCACACCCAGGAGAATTCATTTACATCCTATTAAAGTTGACATGTTAATATCAAAGCATTAAAATATGTAAATAGCATAAGCATGCACCAAATCCTAATTACTGATTTACATTATCAACTCATTTACTCTTTATGATATTTTATGAATAGGGAGCTGTGTCAGCAAACAATTATGGAGTGCCTCCTACAACTTGATGGAACACATTCCCCCCCCCCCCCCCGTTTTCTCTCTTTGGAAAATTTTCTTCCAGTTGCAAAGGGAAGTGAAATACCCTGCTCCCTTGCATATTGAATGATATTTTTGAATATATTTTTCACATCAACAGCACAATCCTATAGGTGTTTGTTGGAAAGAAATTCCATTAAGGCAAAGCCTGAAATCCTAGATTCACATACCTGAGAGTAAAGCCTACTAAATTTAATGGGACTTACTTCTGAGTAGACATGTATAGGATAGTGCTGTGAGGAAACTTCACTGCCCTTTTTTAATAAAACATTCTTGGAGGGGAAGGGCAAATCAATTGTGCCTACAAACAGGATGGGAAGGTGGAAGACTTTTGTGAGAACGTGCAAGGTTCCTCCTACAAGTGTGGAAGCACACTTGAATAATCATATTACCACATGGTGTTGTGTGGCACATGACCTCTCAAATTCAGTAGCATGATCCATGAAAACCACTGCAGCACAAAACTCCAGCAATCTTCCAGGTTAACAAGGTCACAAACAGATTTTGTTCAGGAAGCAATTAAGCATGGAAACAAGTGCTAAACCTCTGCAAGATTCTGCTAGTTTTCAGAACTAACTTTTTCTATTATATGAAAAATCAGGGGGAAAACACATAAATTACTGGGTAAGGAAATGTTGGGGAAACAGAATCAAACACTGTCTTGATGCAGCCGCTATTGGCTATGAGCAAAGAGGTTCAAGTTAATATCACAGAGAGGAGAGGGAAGCTGCTTCCTTTCATAAGACCATGCTTTCTTTGAGCCCTAAAGTCTTTATGACAGGAAGAGAAAGTGTCATAAAATCTCTACTGCCAAAGCAACATAAAACGTTGCATTCAATATGTTGAGGGCTTGCTTGTACTTTGAAGACACTGAGCACTAGATGGTGGGCTTAAAAAACAAACAAAGAAAGAAATGTTATCTTACATTTGCATCAAAGAAAGGGGGGATTTCTTTGGAATGCACTACCGCTTGCTTGGCTGAAGCTGATGATTTGTTACAAGTAACACCATGCCACTTATGTGTGGGAGCTGCCTTCCTTTATGTCAGCAAGGATCTTACAAAGACCGCTTCTCAAAGAGTTATGGTGTGACTTGGATGAGAGGGTGTTTTTGTCAAACAGCAAATGTAGCTGTACCCCAGTGGGTGGGAGATTCTGTGTGCTGAGGTGGAGGTCCTTGAGAATGCAATAATCGGACGTCCCAGTATGAACCCTCCTGCTGGGCACCTCCTGGGCTCGTGTGCCAGTCAGAATGCAGCCACCCATCAGATTTTGCCCTTCTCAGAATGTTGCCATGCAGTTCTTGATCCAAAAGATGTAGCAAAATGTAGTTTGAAAGGTGCAACTGGAAAGGAAATACCATGCTGGGTCAATGTATCTTAAAGGTAAAGGAACCCCTGACCATTAGGTCCAGTCATGGCCGACTCTGGGGTTGCGGTGCTCATCTCGCTTTATTGGCCGAGGGAGCCAGCATACAGCTTCCGGGTCATGTGGCCAGCATGACTAAGCCACTTCTGGTGAACCAGAGCAGCGCACGGAAACGCCGTCTACCTTCCCACCGGAGTGGTACCTATTTATCTACTTGCACTTTGAAGTGCTTTTGAACTGCTAGGTTGGCAGGAGCAGGGACCGAGCAATGGGAGCTCACCCCGTCGCGGGGATTCGACCTTCCAACCTTCTGATCGGCAAGTCCTAGGCTCTGTGGTTTAACCCACAGTGCCACCCGCGTCCCCAAATGTATCTTAGGTTTAAACAAATAACATTGGTTTAGTTTTTATAGATCTATGGCCGAGTTTAAAAGCTTGGAAGCTGGACTTGGAAGCTGCAGTTCAGTGTGGACAAGTGTAAAGTGTTGCACGTTGGGACAATAAAATTTAAATTTCACAGAGATGCTCGTGGGGTCTGAACTTGCTATGGCAGGTCAGGAACAAGACTGGGTTGTAGCATTGTTAAAGGTATGGTATATGTTGGGATGGAGATTGTTGGACTCTGGCATGGCCAATGATCAGGGATGCTGAGAGTTGTAGCACACCAACATCTGGAGGACCAGAAGCTCCCCACCCCTGTTATAGGGAGACAAATGCCAAGTTCCCTTAAATAAGCAGCACATAAGCAGATACATCCAACAGTATATCTCATGGAATAAAAACATTAATGCATTAATGCTTATAAAACTATGCTGCAGAAATATAGTGCCGCATGGGGCTTGACTCTTTTATTAAATGTTGTTTTAATTGCTTTCAGAAGTAATCTGCAAAGAAAATAACAGAGTGGGGAAAGATAAGGAAAAAATGTACAAATATATACAGTGTTCTATTTTGGTAAACCGATTACAAAAAGGAATGGAATTACGGGGGTGGGGGCAGAAACGAGTACAAAATAAAATCTTGACTCTTTAATGCATATTATACATGTGATAAATACATAATATATGTAATTGTTTTGCATAGTTTAATCAGGCTTTGAATAAAAGGCAATGCATGAACGGTTCAGATTTAAGCTGGTGCTCAGTGCAAGAACCAGTCCGATGCAGGCAAAGCCTGAGTGGAATAGAAGTGCCAATTTCCCTGTACAAACCCCTTTAAAACAGATTCTTCCTCCATCCCTAGCCGCCATTCTTTACCAGGAGACAGGTAAGTCCCTTAAATAAATGACGCTTCCACCTTTGAGTAGGGGTGAATTTGCAACACCCCAACTCCCCCTGAAAGAAGACTCAGAATGGTAAGAGTCAGGGAAGGGTCAGGTGAGCCATCAGGAGAATTGGGGAGGGATGAGATCAGGCTTTATCACCTGGCTCCATCCCTAACACTCCACTCTTCTCTTGACAGCACCTTCCTTCCCTATGCAGTGGGGTTTGCTAACTGCCTGTTTGGGGGCTGAGTAGGAATATTTTTGGGAGCCCTTGAATAGCCTTGAGACTCTTCTTTCTTAGTGTTGGGTGTCCTGTCTTTCGGGTGGCATTTTTGATTGTTTTAAGTGGCTTTCATTCTGGGCAGGAAAGACAAGTTAAGATGTGGTGGAGTGAATACCTGTGGCATTACAAGGTTAAGGACAGCCTTAGTCATCCTACACTGCCTTGATGTTGGATCCTTTGGGCTTCCCTTGAAGTTTGGCAGGTGCACTAGGGTGAACGCCAACCCAGTGGAACCACGGGGCACTTAGCAGGTTCACATCCCCAAGGTTCTTGTAGAAAGGGGGAATAATTCCTTCCAGTCCTCTGCTGTGGGGCCACAGGTGGAGCCGATAAACATGCTCAGGAGTGGGGAGGGGCCAGATCCCACATTCAGACTATATTTTGTTTTGGCTAATTATGTTTATTTGATTGTTTGCAGATCTTCTCTGTTGCTGCAATTGAGTAAATGTAACTTTCCCCACTGCACTGATGGTTCCTTGTGTCTCCTTTAAGGGTGTGCTGGCAAGAGGTCATAAAAATGCGGTCCAAGGGAACCTGACAAACGTAATGACGTAATGCTGGGCACACCGTTCCATGAGCTCATGTTCCTGAACAGATGGTCCTGGCAACATTGGTTTTAACTGGTGCAAGGTTGAGACAATCATGCTTGAATGATCTCTGGTTGCCTGGGGAGCAAGCCGGATAGTGTACAGCAAAATGCCTGCACCTCCTGCCCGCATCATCTGCTACTCCCAGGGTTTTCATTTCCTTCACTGCCACTTGCTTTATCGTACGACTCAGTGGCCAGCCAGCCTGTGCCCTTGGTTCAAGAAGCTTAACTCCAAAAGAGGGAGAATGAGATGATGATGCACACTTCATATCAGTTTGCAATCTCTCCATGATAGATGCACGGGCTTCTTCCTTGCAGACAACTCCACGGTCAAGTGCGAAGCAGGTATATTAGCAGACAGTTATACTTGATCACTAGCAAGGCAAAATCCATCAGCCATGATGAACAGACACATTTTGGGGGTTTAGCTAATTGAATGACAAGGGCTGTTTTGTATACCAGAGGCTTCAAGCAGCCTTTCTTTTTCTTGCTTTGTAACTAGCATTAAAAAAACAATAACCCTACATTAGTGATGCCAGAGGATTTTGTTCCATCCATATTTTGTATGAACTACCCTGATTCACACTTCCCAAAGTAATACACAGATTATAATCCATCTAGTATCCCATTATTTACAGTTTTCTGAGCTTTGCAATAGTTTTTGGTGCCAAAAAAGGTACCAAAATGCATATAAAGATGCATACGTTCGGTTAAAAGTCATTCAAAAATGTATATTTTAGTGTGTCATTCATACAAAAATGTGTCGGGGGGGGATACATACAAAAATAATGCAGGTTTTCATGCTATTGCATGTTGGTACAGAAATGGGATGGGATGGATTTGTGAATGAACACATGTGAAACTGTCAGAGACCAAAAAAACCCCAGACAATTCTGTCCATCTCTAGCCAGAATACACATTTGCATTACAAATGCCTCTTCTTAACCTTTTCTTCTGCATCAGACCTCAGTCAGCAGAAGTCCTCTTGATCTCAGAGTTGTGGGTTCCAGCCCCACGTTGGGCAAAAGATTCCTGCGTTGCAGTAGATTGAACTAGATGACCCTTGGATCCCTTTCAACTCTACAATTCTATGATTCTATGGAACATGACATTTTAAATTCGGCTCTGGATCCATTCCAGTCCGGCTTCCGCACTGGTCATGGGACCGAGACGGCTCTAGTCGCCCTAACAGATGATCTCCGCAGGCAGCTGGATCGAGGTGGGTTGGGGCTGCTGATTCTTCTAGACCTGTCAGCAGCCTTTGACATGGTCGATCACAAACTCCTGGACCACCGCCTTGCCGACGTGGGGATTCAGGGTGCAGTCCTTCAATGGCTGCGCTCGTTTCTCTCTGGTCGGGGACAGAGGGTGGCGCTTGGGGGGGGGGGAATTGTCATTGCGCCACTCCTTGGTGTGTGGAGCACCTCAGGGTGCAATACTCTCCCCGATGCTTTTTAACATCTTTATGCGCCCCCTCGCCCAGCTTGTCCGGAGTTTTGGGCTGGGTTGCCATCAGTATGCAATCCAACTCTATCTGTTGATGGATGGCCATCCTGACTCGGCCCCAGACACACTGACCAGATGTCTGGAAGCTGTGGCTGGATGGTTACGTGGGAGCTGGTTGAAGTTAAATCCTTCAAAGACAGAGGTCCTCTGGCTGGGACGGGACGATATGGGATTGAGGGGGCAACTCCCATCTCTTGCGGGGGTGCAATTAGTGCCAGCACCGTCCGTTAAGAGTTTGGGTGTAATCTTCGATACCTCCCTCTCTATGGAGGCGCAGATTACAGCTATAACAAAGGTGGCATTTTTCCATCTCCGCCAAGCTAAGCAGTTGGCCCCTTATCTCTCTCGCCCTGACCTAGCCACTGTGATCCACGCGACGGTCACCTCCAGACTGGGTTATTGTAACTCGCTCTGCGTGGGGCTGCCCTTGAGACTGACCCAGAAACTCCAGCGGGTGCAGAATGCCGCAGTGAGACTCCTTATGGGGTCTTCGCTGCGAGATCACATTCATCCGGTACTATACCAGCTGCACTGGCCCCTGGTGGAGTACAGGATCAGGTTTAAGATGCTGGTTTAAACCTTTAAAGCTCTATATGGCCTAGGACCCTCGTACCTATGGGACCGCCTCTCCTAGTATGTCCCACAGAGGAACATACGGTCTGCAAATAAAAACATCCTGAAGGTACCAGGCCACAGAGAGGTTAGGCTGGCCTCAACCAGAGCCAGGGCTTTCTCGGCTGCGGCTCCAGTCTGGTGGAACGCTCTGTCACAAGAGACTAGGGCCCTGCGGGACCTGACATCTTTCCACAGGGCCTGCAAGACAGAGTTGTTCCACCAGGCCTTTGGTCAGGGCGCAGCCTGACTCCCTTCTCTGGCAACCTGCACAAAATTTTGCTTAACGGTTGCCATCAATTTGATTTTAATTAATTTTTATAATGAAATGTTTTTAGAATGTTGGATTATTTGATTGTTTGATTATTTGATTGTTCTTAGCCGCCCTGAGCCCGGCTTCAGCTGGGGAGGGCGGGATATAAATAAAAATTATTATTATTATTATTATTATTATTATTATTATTATTATTATTATTAAATTTTGCTTTATGTTTCTATCGCATCCTTCCTTTCTTTATTTCGACCATTTCTAAATTGCTATCTATCTATCTATCTAAACCAGGCATAGGCAAACTCGGCCCTCCAGATGTTTTGGAACTACAATTCCCATCATCCCTGACCACTGGTCCTGTTAGCTAGGGATGATGGGAGTTGTAGTCCCAAAACAGCTGGAGGACCGAGTTTGCCTATGCCTGATCTAAACCTAAGTGGTGTACAGAACAACAAAAAAGTTACAAAAGTGCTTAACAAAAGACAAGAAATACCCAATAATTATAATTATGCACAATAGGCTGGACTTTAAGTGCACACTGAATTCAATGTCTCCTCCATCCTTAGTCCTGGCTTATCTCAGACTGCTACTTAGGGCTCAGTCCTGACATCCCAGCTTTGGGTAACATGGCTCCTGGTTCTCCCTCTGGAGCAACTGACAGGGAATAAGATCATCTGGGATGAGAATACTGCAACTCAGTGTTCTAAGAATTTTTATGGCTGTGAATGTCACTTCCACTTGGTTCCACTGAAACCCCACCTAGTGGCATCGCCTGACATATTTATGGAAACAGATTGCTTATTATTGCATAATAGCCTTACAAATCATGCACAGGCTCCATTAGCGAAATGTGAAAGAGCAGCGGACGTTGTTGGTGTCAATGCGACCACGCTGGGAAGATTTCACCGCATGAAAGATGGTCTAATTAGCAAGGTGGTGGGCGATTTTAAGATAGGCTCAAGAGGGTAAGGGACGTTTTGCATGTTTTGCACAATTCTGATGGCCAACCTCAGTGGGGGTGTGAGTTTGTGGAAATGATCAAGCAGCCACATGTCCTCAGATATCTGGCCATGAAGTCACAGTGCAAAACTATAAGAATGTAAGCATGCGTGGTGTGGTGGTTAAGAGCAGTAGTCTTGTAATCTGGTGAGCCGGGTTCGCTTCCCCTCTCCTCCACATGCAGCTGCTGGGTGACCTTGAGCTAGTCACACTTCTCTGAAATCTCTCAGCCTCACTCACCTCACAGAGTGTTCATTGTGGGGAAGGAAGGAAAAGCTGCTCTGAGACTCCTTAAAGGGAGTGAAAGGTGGGATATCAAGTCCAAACTCCCCTCCTCCTCCTCCTCCTCCTCCTCCTCCTCGTTCTTCTTCTTCTTCGCAGAGCCCTGCTGGATCAGGCCAATGGCCCATCCCACTCAGCATCCTGTTCTCACAGTGGCCAGCCACAGTTGGACTCTGGGCCTGGGATTCCCCATCCCTTGGACAGCAGAATAACGTCATGATTACTCACTTTGCAAGAGTATCCCAAAGCCTTTTGGTTTCATATTAACCAAGACCATCTGGTGCACGGGTTCCAAGAGGAAGACGCATTTCCATTATTATCAGCATCAACATTCTCTCTTCAGAAGTCAGGCCTGAGTAATTATTCTGCTCATTTCAACTTCCACTTTGATTTTCTCTGTCACTTAACCGATTCCGTTTTGTCATTTCGCAGCTGCTACAGCCCATCTAATCTCAATCAATTAAGCTCCCCTTTAGAAGCGCCTGCTTCCTCCAGCACAGGCAAAGCGAGTCAAATTGATAATATTATTGTTCAGATAATGCAGACAAATGGGCCTCGCCACACAAAAAAATGAGGCATGTCGTTATCAGAGTGGCTTGTATTAATAATCATAATCCCAGACATTTGTTGCTTATCGAAACAGAAGGCATGGATCACTTAAAGGCTTGCGTGGGGAGAAAGCTCTGGGTCTTAAGGAGACACAAGCAATTGTTCTGCTCAATATGAAAGTGAGAAGTGCCACCAAACGCTTCCGGCTTGAGTGAGACATCAGAGGAATGCAAGGAAAGCGCACACACACAAGGAGAGCTTTGAGAAGGCCATTCCTGATCTAAGAACATACAAAGAGCCCACTGACTTAGGCCAATAGCCCACCTAGTCCAGCATCCTGTTCCCATGGCGGCTGACCAGATGCCTGTGGGAAACCTGCAGGCAGGATTCGAGCACAATAGCACTCTCCCTTCCTGTGGCTTCCAGCTACTGAGTTTCAGAAGCATTGCTGCCTCCAAGCATGGAGGCAGAGCATTGCCGTAGTCACAAATTTGCACAACTCTCTTTTTAAAGCCTTCATATCCATGCTTTTCCCTGATCTGCCTTGGCGCACCCCAGTTTCTCCCATGCCAATGTCAGAGGAGCTCCAATGTCTGTCGGGCAAAAGTCAGAGAGATTTCTGTGGCAGCAAGAAAGGGGCAAGCAAATATTGGATCTCCCTCTCTGAGGTCAGACTTCCTATGGGCCTTTGGGACATCAGCTCAAGGACCATAGGATTGCAGAGATAACATTCTAAGAATGTAAGAAGAGCCCATTTGGTCCAGCATCCTGTTCTCACAGTTGACCAACCAGACGCCTGTGGGGACGTTGCAAGGGGGGACACTGCTCTTTCCTTCTTCAAAGGAGTTGCTCAAAGTGGCTTAGAAATATGAAAGCAAGCAGTAACCCCCACCCCACTGAGAGATCCCACTATACAGTGGTACCTCGGGTTACAGACTCTTCAGGTTACAGAAATAGTACCTCGGATTAAGAACTTTGTTTCAGGATGAGAACAGAAATTGCACAGCAGCAGCGCGGCGGCAGTGGGAGGCCCCATTAGCTAAAGTGGTGCTTCAGGTTAAGAGCAGTTTCAGGTTAAGAATGGACCTCCAGAGCAAATTAAGTTCTTAACCCAAGGTACCACTGTAAGAAAAACTAAAATACCTGTTATCAAATGAAAATAAATGGCACCAAGTAAAGGAAGAACAGCACTCATAATCAATACATGATTGTATCATAGCCTCATAGTGCTTTAATATGACATAACATATTCATAGTGTGAATATTATATCTAAACACACACACACACACATATGGTATGCATTTCTGAGCAGAATTGCTAGAGAGATTTTTGGTTCCTGGTGGAGCATCTCAAGAGGCCTAAAAGAATAAGAGTAATAAGGTCTTGCAAGTACAACACCCACCCACCCGGGGGGGGGGGAGAGAGAGAGAGAGAGAGAGAGAGAGAGAGTCAAGGAGTTTGGTAGGTGCAGAGCCTAGCTCTGTGTACTTTAATAATAGTGGCACTCTTACCCGAGGGTCTGTATTTATTAGTTCTTTAATACAACACAGCTCTGTCAATCCATAACCCAGTGTCAGATAGCACTTTCTCAAACTGCAGGCACAGGAGGAAATCTACCCCTAATAAAGAAAACTCTTTCACACACACCCCCACCACTTGTGTCTTCTTTTCTCTATCTTGTCTCCAAGGTATTGCAATGCCACCTGCGATCAAAGATCAACAAGGAACTTTTCTTTTTACCAGTGTCATTTTCTAGATGAGTAGTCAAAATTAGCCCGGTTCCTTCAGGAAAGCCTTCTTCGTATCACCCATAGCTTTGACTTCATCACCACCGTTGGTCCTGCCCCACCACCCATGAAGAGGTTTTGCAGCATTGGGGGGCTTTTTAAGTTGAGAGAAAAGGAAAGTCAGAGGTGACATGATAGAAGTCTATAAAATTTTGCATGGTATGGAGAAAGTGGGTAGAGAAACCATTGTTTTCCTCTTTCTTGCAGCGCTAGATCTCATGGACATCAAGTGAAGTATAGAGTTAAACTATGGAATTTGCTCACCCCAACTTCAAAGTAGTGATGGCCACCAACTTGGGTGGCTTTAAAGGAGGATTACACTATCCTAGCCACAGTGGCTATCTTCTATCTCAACTGTTGGAGGCAGTATACCTCTGAATCCCATTTTCTGGGAATCCCAAATGGGGAGAGCTGTTGTTGCACTCACATCCTGCTTTTGAGCTTCCCCATGGCATCTGATGGGCAACCATGAGAACAAGATGTTGGACTAGATGGGTCATTGGCCTGACCCAGCAGGCTCTTCTTGTGTTCTTCCACCAGTCTTAGAGCTGCCAAGATTTATTTCCAACCTAGTGAGTGCAATGGGAGAGGATTTTTTTTAAAGACAACCAGCCACAAAAAGCTATATAAAAATGCAGAAAGCTACACACACACACACACACACACACACACACACACACAATGCTGAACTGGAAGGGCCATTGGTCTGATCCAGCAGGTTTCTTCTCATATGCTTATGTTATTATTGGCCACACTGGCTGAGACTGATAGGAGTTGTAGTCCATCAATATCTGGAGGTCTGCAGGTTCCCCAAGCCTGATGTAGTTCCTTGCTTGCCCTCTAGAAATTAAAACTCCCAAATTCTAGATACACTGAGCTATCTTAGCAGCAGGATCAATCGCCACTTTCTTCAGCAGAGATAACCACACCCAGGCACCACTTCCCTGCGTCTCTGCTTGCAGAAAACAGCAAGGGAATCCAATGCCTTCAAGCTTGAACAAATAGCTTTGCTATGCTGCGAAAGCTCGAATCCCTTGCCACTTAAAGCAAAGCCACAAGGTATGTGAAATCCAAATAATAAGGGCATGAAGACATAAGATGTTGCTGCTGTAGTCAGATTTTAGTCACTTGATACACTGTGCAGAAGCAAAAGCAGGTCATGGGGTATCATGCTAAGGCCATTACACGTGATGTTATGTGCACCAGCAGTGGTTGTCGTTTTTCATACACATATATGATATTTTGCATTGAATACATAAGAGCCCTGCTGGATTACATCCCCAAATCCATCAAGCCTTGCATCCAGCTTCCAACTGTGGCAAGCCAGATGCAGCCAGCAAGTTTGGAAGCAGAGTGTGGTGGCAATAGCTCTTCCCTGCTGTTGTTTCATAACAATTGGAATTCCTGCCCATACATTAAGATCTTCTACGGAGGCCTCTCTCCAACAACCATCACTTGCCGAAGTGCATTTTGCTTGCATGAAGAAAAGGGCATTTTCTGTGGTGGTGCACAAACTTTTGTGTATCCTTCATAGCATGTCAGACTAGGATATGGGAAACTAGGGTTCAAATCTCCAAGAAAGCATGAAACTCACAGGGTGATCTTCGCCCAGTCAACAATTTTTCACCTAACCTACCTCACAGGGTTGTTGTGAAGATAATATTTATTTATTTGTTTGCTTGTTTGTTTGTTTGTTTGTTTGTTCGTTCGTTCATTCATTTCATGAAAATTATACATGGTTGTGTGTGTTTTTTTAAAAAAACCTCTCAAAGTCTTTTACAAAAAGATAAAAACAAATAAACAAGAAAAAATACAATATTTTCAAGTAGTTAAAATACTAAAACAGATTAAAACTCACACCAGAATTCCTAAGCATCCGGATATGCTTGTCTAAACAAGAACGTTTTCAGCAGGTGCTGAAAAGAATACAGTTATAGCAATAAGCAGGGAGTTCCAAAGGCTAGGTGCTGCCACACTAAATGATTGAGTTCTTATCAATGTGGAACCAATATGAGAGCCATCTAAACCAACTTGAGCTTCTTGGGAGAAAGGTGAGACATAAATGAATAAGGCCTTGGTCAGTCCCATACTGTCCTGGCTTTTCTCTAAATCATCCCTGCTTTCCCCTTCTAAAGCAGCTAAAGATCAGGTGGAAAGAGGACATCCCCATTCTCCAACCCAGATTTCTACAGTTCAGCCCCCCCCCATTTATTCTTCCCCCTCCTCCATCTGAGCATGCCAATCCAAGTGTGATCCCGACATTGCTGCATGCTCATGATACTTACCTTTAGACTGAGCAAGTTGCTTGTTTGGAGCTCTCCAAGGTGCTGAAATCCCAGTCTGACTTGCCTGGTAACCACACTGTGTGTCATGAGCTTCTGCCTGAGCTTGGCACTCACCAGAGACACTGCTCCTGCCTTAATTGGGACCAAGCTGCTGTTGAAATCTTGATGCCCCCTCCCACTAGCATGTAGAACTTAGACTCAGATAATTAGAGCACATCTGTCAGGGTGCAACCCCTGCCCATACCATGAAGTCTCCTCTGATAAAGAACAAAGGGAGGAAAACCTCCAGCAGATAGTAGTTCTGATCCAGAGGAGCCATAGATCAAATCATCTCTGCCTCAGGACTGGTCGTCCCCACATTTAGATTTCAGATCCCTTCCCCCCATCATCTCCCCCAGGGCAACTGGAATAGAGGAAACAATGAACATAAGACCATAAGAAGAGCTCTACTGGATTGGGCTGATGGCCCATCGAGTCCTGCATCCTGTTCTGGCCAACCACATGCCTGAGGGAAACCTGCAAACAGGATCTGAGCACAAGAGCCCTCTCCCCGCCTGTGGTTTCCAGCAACTGTATTCAGAAGCATTGCTGTCTTCAACTGTGTAGGCAGAGCATAGCCATCAGGACTAGTAGCCATCAATAGGCTACTATTGTCTAATTCTAATTTGTCTAATTCTCTTTTAAAAGCCAGCTAAGTTGGTGGCCATCACTGCCTCCTGTGGGTGTGAGGTCTGTTTAATTCTGTGAAGGACTTTTTAATCTGACCTGAGTCTTCAACTCAGCCCACAGCGCCACCCGCGTCCCTTTGTCTGAACTAGAAAGTCCCAAACTCTGCAACTTTTCCTATAAGGAAGATGCTCCACTCCCTTGATCATTCTGCATACCTTTTTTTGGAGCATGGGGGAACTTTAGCACCACCACTGAAGTGCCATGTTAGCTTCCCAAGAAGCTAGCATGTGGGAGGAGAGGGAGATGTATAGAAACACCTGCTTGTATCCAGTATGTTGTGGAGAGCCAGAAAGCACTTGTGTCCCAACCTCCTATATAATTTCCCAGCCTCAGCTGATTCATCAAGGTCACCTTTTTATATATATATCATCTCATTTAGCTGCTAAAGCCATACCTGAAAGTTCTTCTTCTTGTTGTTGTTGTTTAAAAAAAAGAATCCTAAGAGATGAGAAGAATATTTCCAACCTCCCTCCCTGAAATTATGTTCAGAAGGAGAAAAATGGTGAGCATTTAAAAAATAATAATATTGGCAATTTTTGGTGTTGACCTGAAAGCTGTAGATGAAGAGAAGATCAAAGTCTTTGAAAGATCAAACATTTTGAACACGGCATTTGTGATAATTTTGCAAAAAATAAAATAAATCTCTCCACCTTTTAAAAATTATGCTTTTGTTTCTGTTCAGGAGGTATTACAGAACGGGGAGCATCAGACAGTTTAGAAGAAGGCATATCAAAGGGATTTATATAGAAACAAGCAGATTTAATGTAGACACAAAGGAGAGCTTACAAAGGAAAGGGGGAGAAACCACGGGTGATCTATGGTATACGTAACTCATCACTTCCTCTGTACCACTGAAATTATCCTTAGATTTGTGTGCAGCGGTAACTTCCTATATGCTATCAAAGCTGTTGCATACCTATTTATACAGTGGTCCCTCGGATTAAGCACTTAATTTGTTCTGGAGGTCCATTCTTAACCTGAAACTGTGCTTAACCTGAAGCACCACTTTAGCTAACGGGGCCTCCCACTGCTGCCGCGTCGCTGGAGCACGATTTCTGTTCTCATCCTGAAGCAAAGTTCTTAACCCGAGGTAATATTTCTGGGTTAGCGGAGTCTGTTACCTGAAGCGTATGTAACTCGAGGTACCACTGTACATTACTGTGGGAAACACTCGTGGTCCAGAAGGGGAAAGGGATGTTAGGCTTGATAGGCCTCTGGGCTGATCCAATAGGGCTCTTCTTACGTTCTCCCATCCACTTGGAGTGCTGTGGTTGGTTGGTACCAGTGCTAGGGTTACAGGAGGGCAGCCCCCTAACCTTTGTGATGCTGCTCCTGAGCTTATGTTTTCAGAAGTCTGTGGGATGTCATGGTTCAGCTAAAGTAGAGGGAGGGAGAATCAGGAACAGGGTCAAAATTTGACCCCCACTCCCCCGTCCTCGTGCCACCTTCCCAAAGTTACCTAAACGAGGCACTGGGCTTTGGGGGGGGAGGCACAAGGGCCCTGGCAGAGTCCTAGAGCCCTCCTGTCTCCTTCCCAAAGCTGGGCAGGTGGTAACCAGACTTTGGGAAGGAGGTGGGAGACTCTAGGACCCTGTCAGAGCCCTCATGCCTCCTTTCCAAAGCCCAGCACATACTAGGTTTTGGGAAGGAGGCAGGAAGGCACCTCTTGACTAGGCACCCTGTGGGGGGGGGGGAACGAGTCATGCTACCCTAAATCCACCTTTGTAAGGAGATAAGTATTCTGGATGTAGGATTAAGAAGTGAAGATTCTGAATTTAGGAATGAGGGCTCCTTACACCACCATTGCAATCTGAGCACTGATTGATAACCATTGTCAGGTTGATCACAAACCAAATGTTACTCATGCTAGGCTCCTTTGTTTTCTGGTATGTTTCTTACATCTAGGTCAGCTCTACCAGACAAACAGTAACCTGTTCTTCACTGGGATAGACCAAGGATGTCTGTGGGAAATGATTCCACCTGTGCTGTGTTGCTGAGCCTAAACAGGCCCTCCAGGCTTCCCATTGGGCCTGTGTCAGGATTTCGCCTGGAGCACAGCCAGATGTTCATCACCTGACATCGTATGTTGCCTTCTGGAACTCCGCAGCTTCTCCTTGCACCCCCTGCCCCCAATGTGCCTCATTTCTTTGTCATCTCTGACAGAGCTGGCATAAGAGCTTTGGTGCCTGAGGCAGAGAACAAGATGGCTCCTATAGAGAAGCCGATTGGTTTGTTAGATTTGCTATTCTTAAGAGCAGAACAAAAGGCCAAAAGAGCTTGAGGCCTAGTCTTTAAATATTCAAAATGGCACCAATGCCAATATTGATCTGTTTTGTCTCATTATACGTTTGCTTGTCTGTTTACTCCCTTGTTTTTGCTGATAGCATTTCAGTAGACTATGGCTGACCCTGTTATAAATGCATCATCTCTTATTAGGTTTGGCTCAGTCCTGCTGAAATCAATAGGGCGTAAACACATTGAATGCTTGTTGGATCGTGCCCACGATGGAAAGGCAATTTACCAGAGTCTGGTACCTGAAAATTGGGGCAGTACCTCGCAAGGCCGTGGGACGTGGGTGGCGCTGTGGGTAAAACCTCAGCACCTAGGACTTGCCGATCGTATGGTCGGCAGTTCGAATCCCCGCGGCGGGGTAAGCTCCCGTTGCTCGGTCCCAGCTCCTGCCCACCTAGCAGTTCGAAAGCACTCTTAAGTGCAAGTAGATAAATAGGTGCCGCTTTATAGCGGGAAGGTAAATGGCGTTTCCGTGTGCTGTGCTGGTGCTGGCTCGCCAGAGCAGCTTCGTCACGCTGACCACGTGACCCAGAAGTGTCTCCGGACAGCGCTGGCCCCCGGCCTCTTAAGTGAGATGGGCGCACAACCCTAGAGTCGGACACGACTGGCCCGTACGGGCAGGGGTACCTTTACCTAGCAAGGCCAGGGCTGATGTCAAGGGATGGCTTTATTGGGTACCTGGCAAGATCCATACCCAACTAGGGAGCCCACTGCCAACCCTTGGAACCCCGTGGTTCTTGCTGTTTCTACTCCTTGCAGCTGCAGCTGCCTTCTCTGAGTGAGTAAACAGTGAGGGTGAATGGGATACTGCTCTACCAACCTCAGTCAGCTCCTACTAGGCTGAGGATGGCAGCACTACCTGCCACCTTCTTAGTCTCACGGTTGCCCTAGTTTCACCCCAAGTTTCAAATGACTCAAATGACTCTGGCTCTGCCTGTCATTGGCTCTGGCTCCACCTACTGTTTGGGCAACCTGCCTTCTGACATACCAGTCCAAATGGGCACCAGTCATCACTGGTGAAAAAGAGTAGCTGTTTTTGTACGCCTTGCCCTCTTTCTCTAAGAGATTGTGCCAATTGGGTCCAGAAGCAGCAGCAAATAGATGGGCGTCAGCCGCCACAGTGTGAGGAGGAGCAAGTGTCTCTGAAGCCTTCCAAAGCCTGGAACCAGCACTGGATATCAGAAGTGCAACAGCAGATGTCATGCAGTGTGCCATTTAAGGGTTAATTCTGTTGGCGTTAAAGTCAACCATCCAGGAGGGGGACAGGTAGAAGTGTTGCTTAGCAACCAGGCAGAGCTGCATGATGTTTGCTGAGGTAGCATGTGCCCTGATTGGCTGTGTAGTTCTGAAGGACGTTTTCCTCCATACGTTTTGGTTGAACGTCTCTGCTATGTACAAGGCCTGAAGTAAGAAAAACAAAATGGGAAACTTATCCCTCAATGCAAGAGGGCTTGGGTCCCCACCTCCATCCTCTCTGTTTGCCTGTGAAGCCCCTTTGTCTCTCCCCACACGACAACAAAAATATTAGGGACTGATTTGCTCTGTTGGATTGTAGGGCAGGATGCTGAAGGCAGATGGACAAGGGAAGGTACCCCCACCACCCCCCAGAACATCCTGGGCCATCTCCAATTTAATTTAAAAAGTGAGTTTCCTACAGCTCTCCCATCTCTAATTTCAGCTGATGCTCCCTTTCAAAAAGAATTTGATTTTTAAACAGGATACAAAGGCCATGTCTGAAGAACCCCAGCTGTTTCACAATGGAATAAATTTATAACTTCCCAGCAATAAGCTGAGAAGCTGGTGTAGCAGACCGACTGCTGAAATAAAACATCTTTCATTTTCATATGGCAGAAGGAGAACAGATCAATAGCCCAAAAGGAATTTACTTTGGGTTGGTTTAATAAGGAAAATCATTTTGTGGATGTTCAGATATTATCTGCCGTTTTATTTTTAACTGGGGTGTGTGTGTGTGTGTGTGCAGTTCAATCACATAAGAAGGAAAGTGCCTGGGTGTTTGATTTGATACAAATCAATATTTAAAGTTCTAGTTATTTTGTGGAAAAGTAAACTTATTGGCTTAAGATGTACACTTCTCTATGTACTGCAGAGCTGGTCCATCTACCTCTGTATTGTCAACAGCAGCTGTGGGCACCTTTGGCTCTAACTTCAACACCCATCAGCTCCAGTAAACTTGGCCAATGGCCAGGGATGATGGGAACATAACATAAGAACTTGATCAGGCCAATGGCCTCTCTAATCCAGCATCCCATTCTTACAGTGGCCAATCAGATGCCTGTGGGAAACCCATAAGCAGGTCTTGAACACAATAGCTCTCCCCGCCTTCTTGTGATTTCCAGCAACTGGTATTCACACACATTACTGCCTCTGATGATGGAGGCAAGAGTATAGCCATCTTGGCTAGTAACCATTGATAACCTTGTCCACCATGGATTTGCCCAATCCTCTTTTAAAGCCATCCAACTTTGTGACCATCACTGCCTCCTCGGAGAGTGAGTACCATATTTAACTGTGTTCTGCATGAAGAAGGACTTTCTTTTATCTGTCCTGAAAAAGTTGTAGGGAGTTGTAGTTCCCCAGATGTGGTAGTCGAGTCTAAGGTTCCTCACACATTGTCTCCACTGATTGGCAATTCCCAGAGAAACAGAAGCAGCCTGAGCAGAATAACATTGGTGTCTTTTTAATGTCAGTGAAACTTTCTTCTAAGTCCCTTTTGGTTCAAAAGCATACACTCTGAGCCTTCACCATTTTCCAGTTTAGTTGCAGATGGTGGCCCACTTCAAGACAGCACTTCAAAACATATGGCTTGGAAGTATACAACAGAACCTTCTACTGAGTTTACCAAACTAAGCCACACATATGAATGTGCAAACATGCGCTGTCATGGCATGCAGCACCAGAAGTTTGTGCTGTTGCTGTCATCTTAGAAAAGTTTTAACATCCCCTTTTGACCTCGCTTGGGAATTTCTGCCCAGGAAACAGAATAAAAAGCCCAGACATGTGGTGTCCAATTCTCTCTCTCTCTCTCTCTATCTCTCTCTCTCTCTCTCTATCTCTATCTCTATCTCTATCTCTATCATCTCTATCTCTATCATCTCTATCTCTATCTCTATCTCTATCATCTCTATCTCTATCATCTCTATCTCTATCTCTATCTCTATCTCTATCTCTATCTCTATCTCTATCTCTATCTCTATCTCTATCTCTATCTCTATCTCTATCTCTATCTCTATCTCTATCTCTATCTCTATCTCTATCTCTATCTCTATCTCTATCATCTCCGTCTGTCTCTGTTTCTGTCCATCTAGTCCTGCACTCTGTGATCTCACAGCAGCCAGTCAGATGCCCATGGAGAGCCTGCAAATGGCAGAGCTCTCTCCATTTGCAGTTCCCAGCAATTTGTGTTCAGAGACATACTGACTTTTCATACTGTTCAGAGACATACTGCCTTCCAACAGTGGAAACAGAACTTAGCCATCATGGTGGCCTCCAAGGAAGATGCTAACATTGTCCTATGACACTGTGGAAAGAAACTCAGTTTTGTGTGCTCCTGCCCCATGTGGTGAGCCACAAGAACTACAGTTTGTGTCTTCCATCCTAGCTACCAAAGGATCCTTGGGCTCTGAACTGGACCTGCTCATCTAGGCAACCCGCTTGGCCCTTCTTAGACAGCGCTATAAAGGGTTTCCTGTGTGGGCTGGGATTCTGCCTAGAGGACACTGGCCTCCCTGGCTCTGACATGTTTTGCTTTGCCCCTTGATACTGGCTCCTGGCTTTGTCCCCTCGGCTGTCTCTTGGCTTGACCTTGTAGCTTGGCTCTCCAGCTCTGGCCCCCCAAGGCAGAACTCCTGGCTCCCTTCTGACAGCTCTCTACAGCTCAGCCCTGATGAAAAAGACAGGAAGGCTCTTTTGAAAGAGAGCCTTCCTTTAGTTAGTCCTGATGATACAAAGTGGCTTAAGAGTCTAAGGATTGCAGTGCTTAAGGATAGCAATTGGATGTGACACGCTGGGACTGAACATCCGATCTTCCTCAGATTTCCCTTCAGTAACTCTGCGGCTCTTGCCAGCCCTCCCTGGATTTATAAACACTGTGAGCAAAAACCTGCTTCTCCGTTGACAATTGCATCACTCAGGTGTAATGCGTATTTTAATTCTAGCTAATCTTCTGTACTTCTGACTGAAGAGGAGGTAGTGCAATAAATCAAAACATGACAAAAGCAGCCGGTAGCAACCAAGGCTTGTCACGGTAATCAGCTTTATTAACAGTGACTCATATTGTAAAACCTCTACTCGTTTGATGGAGTCCCTGGATTTCTGCTGTTCTCCCTTGAAATTGCTACGCTCAGGGACAGAGAACTTGAGGATCCTTATTTCTAAATGATGTCATGGTGGTGCTTTTATTTAAATTAATTGTTTCAGTGTGGCCTATTTCCAGGTTTACATTATCATTATTATTATCAGGGTTTCTTTTCGGACAGAACTCACCGGAACTCAGTTCTGGTAGCTCTGAGATGGGTGTCATTGCCATTATAAGAGAACAAGGGTGAGATTATGGTGAGTTCCGGCACCTCTCTTTTTTTAGAAAAATAGCGTTGTTGTTGTTGTTGCTGCTGCTGTTGTCGTCGTCCTCCTCCTCCTCCTCCTCCTCCTCCTCCTCCTCCTCCTCCTCCTTCTTCTTCTTCTTCTATTATATAGGTAAAGGTAAAGGGACCCCCGACCATTAGGTCCAGTTGTGACCGACTCTGGTTGCGGCGCTCATGTCGCTTTATTGGCCAAGGGAGCCAGTGTACAGCTTCCGGGTCATGTGGCCAGCATGACTAAGCCGCTTCTGGTGAACCAGAGAAGCACGGCAATGCCATTTACCTTCCTCTCGGAGTGGTACCTGTTTATCTACTTGCACTTTGTCATGCTTTCAAACTGCTAGGTTGGCAGGAGCAGGGACCGAGCAACGGGAGCTCACCCCATCATGGGGATTTGAACCGCTGACCTTCTAATCAGCAAGCCCTAGGCTCTGTAGTTTAACCCACAGTGCCACCCACATCCCCTTCTATTATATACCACCCATCAACTGAGGATCACAGGGTGGTTTACAATATAAAAACACAGAAATGCAAACCATAATAACTACCAAAGCAATACTTCCCCACCCTACCCCGTTTAAAGGGCCATAGATTGTTTAATAGGCCAAAGCCTGGAAGAAGATATATGTTTTCACCTGGCACCTAAAGATATGTAATGAAGGCATAAATAAAACATTGAGGGCTGCAGTCTTCGTTGATATTGAGACACCATGCGGCATTTTGAATCAAGGTGGTATATAGAAATATGACTTTCCCATGACTTCACCCAATTCTTGGCATGATGGTCCAAACTCACACATTACAGTAACCATTTTTTAAAAATCACATTTTGAGAGGGGCGGTTTCTAAAAATTCCTGGGCAGCGCCAGGCACTGTCGACTAGCAATTGTATATTTCATTGTGACTTGCCCTGACGCCTTTTGATGAAGGGTGAGTAAGAAATCTTATAGGATAAAAATAAAACCACCCCCACTGTTGTCATCATCATCTATGTATACTGCCCTGATTTCCATGAAGGAAGGAGAGGATAAAAATGTAATACATAAATATTTCTGTCACCCTCTACAAGACAACCAACAGAACTCCCGGTATTCCCCTTCAGTTATCTATTGATCATTTGCCTGATGCTTCATTTATTTTTTAATGTTGAGGAGAACGACCCCTACTAGTGCTGAGGGTTTGAGGTTTACAACGATTTTAAAAGACATGGAATCAAATGTTATTAGCTTTCCACGTCTCCACAGCTACAGATTCAGAAACATATTCCAGTTGCTGGAGGGAATAATTCACAATGAATAATTTATCTGAACCACCTCGCCTGTGATTATTATTATTATTTTTTCCTTCTTTGAGAAATCTGTAAATAAAGCAAGGTCTCTGTAAATTTTATCCCTTGTTTTATGTTCATTTATTTCTTTGTTGTTTTTGTTTTATAAACCATTGGTGAGATTTTTAAACCGCTTTTTTTTTTTTTTTTTTGCATAGACAGCCCCAAAGCCACCGAAAGGGATTCATAAAATCAACAAGAAAAGGAAAGGAAAATAAATAAATAAATAAAAGCCAATAAATAAATGAAACAACGGATCGGAAACAAGCACGTTGGCAGAATTGGCTTTAGAAAACACGCACAAGACACAAAATGAATGTCTTCTAACCTGCTTCCTATTTAATGTGTTTTCTATGTTTATATGGGTATGTGTCAAGCGCTGGGGCTTGCGTTGCATTCCTCGAGACTCATTGTCCAAGCCATGCTGGCTAAGTGGGATGCCTTGAATGAGTAACACGTCACTGTCCCTGCAGTTTCACCCAAAGCTTTTCAAAAGCTGCCCATCCTATGCCTTATACAACTGATAACTGGCCCTGAAAATGCAGCAAGGCGAACAGCTCATTACCGTATTATGAAGCTGTTTTCTGATTGCTCCCATCTTGGTGGAAGCTGCCTTATACTAAGTCAGACTATTGGACCATCTAGTTCAGTAATGCCAACCCGTGGAGGACTTTGGGCTCTCAGATTTCAATGGTGCCCTGTGCGACACTAAAATTCAGGGGGCCACCCCACTCTATTCTACAGCATTGTTTTGGTGCCCCCTGCAGGACAGTGCCCTGTGCAACCACCCTGGTTGTGCTGCCCTAAAACCGCCTCTGTGCCAACTCTGACTGGCAGCAGCACCTGAGGCTTTCAGGTTATTGTAGTTAAGCATTATATAAATGCTTTCTTTCAGTTAAAATGGTAAATAAACATAGTGCAGGGTGCCCACACTTAGGAACCTAAGAAGCTGTCTTGTATCGAGTCAGACCACCAGTCCATTCAGCTCAATACTGTCTGCACTGACTGGCAGCCGTTTCAGACAGAGGGCATTCCCAGCCCTAACTAGTGGAGTCCTTGTCGCCAAAAGCAGGGAGAGAAATCATTTTAAGCCAACAGAAGCGTGTGATGAAGCACTTTATTTTTCCAATAATTGACTAGATTATTAAGCCACAGAGATGGTTATCATTATGTGAAGCACTGTTACTTATTCAAGTGATCGTGACCTGCTTCCTTCTTGGTAGGTGTGAGTTAAGAACTCCTGCAAATGACTGTAATACCACCTGAAATGTCACCAATGTGGTGAGGGCAATTAAGCATTCCATCCCCCTTCTCCCCCCCCCCCCACTGTTCATCTGAAGTCTGACAGCTCAGCCAACAGGGCAGCTGGGTGCGGAGAATTCGCTCTGCACTCTCTGACAGTTTTCCCTCCGTGGTGTTCTCTTTCCCTGGCTCCCTTCGTCTGGTAAGAGCCTTTGAATCCAATGTCAGATAACGCTTTTGAGAATGAGGAGGAGCTGGCCCCTGGTACAAGCAGCTTATGAAGTCTCATTAAGGGAGGAGGGAGAAAAGTGTCTTTTGCGTGCTGTTCTGTTTGGCCGGCATTATAATGATGCTTTTGCCACAAAGTGCAGAGAAATGTTATTCTAATGAACGCCAGGGAGCCACTTGGCACTCGCCAGTGGGATTAATGAAGCGAAGGTGTTCGTGAAGGCATTGGGACACATTGCGCAGTTCTGGGTGACCTTTGCTTTTGAAGGTTTCTACTGTATGAGAGGCTTAATCGGGAGGGGGAATCACACGGCTTATGCTCACACAGACTTGCACACATATAGAGTTTAACATAAGGAGCTCATCCTGTTGGTTTAGCTTCTGTGATGTCACAGAACTACCAGATATCCTGGGTGTGCTTTCTTCCCAGATGGATCTCACCTATGTAGCATAAAAATGACATTGTTACACAAATGTGTGTGTGTGTGTGTGTGTGTGTGTGTGAGAGAGAGAGAGAGAGAGAGAGAGAGAGAGAGAGAGAGAGAGAGACTTTTTCTCCAGACATCCCTTCCAGTCCAAATCCGCCGTCAATTTTATTGAAGAAAATCTCCAGTTAAATTGGATTAAAAACTAGCTGGGAATTCTGGCCTGAATTTTCAGTTACCACTTGCTGGTCCTTGCAGGTCCACTGGTCTCAGGCCAGGACATGGGTTTTGAACTGGCTAAAAATGATACAGAACTGTCATGTCATTGCCTCTGCCACATAGGTCAGCAGCTCATTATCCCTGACTGCCATTGGTTTGGCTTCTCTGATGTCACAGAGAACAAATCTTTGTGTTCCCTATAATGTGGCATATAAAAATGGCAAGAACCTTTCCCCCTTTGGGACAAAGTGGATAAAAATCATAGGCATGGGAGGCTTTCCAGAATGGATTAAGCCTGCCAATTTGCAGACAAATAGATCTAGGGTTTTGCAGGGGGATGAAGTCAAAGGAATTCACTTTACTCCATGATCATTGATGAGGAGGACAGTGGTGGTTTGCCTCCTGAACTTTCTTACTTTAAAGTAATTAAGAGGTGACCAGGTGGTGTGCAATATTGGTTTGTTTTTTGAAAGCTTCTTATTGGCATTTCTTTGTGTCCTCTGATAGGACTTATAATAGGAGGTTGTCTAGAATACTGCCTGTGGAGTTCTGAAGAGCTCTGAGATGGTGGTTGCTGTTGTTGTTTTGCTGTTGCTAAAGAATTGCAATGTCTTTAAAAATAACTTAAAGCTTCTAATATTTGTTTATAAACCTCCATTGTTGTGCTGTAAGGAAAAAAACCAATGCAGAGCTTTGACATGCTCTGCAGGCAACATTTTAGACAGCCTCACTTCTTGCAACGCCCATGGACCTAGGGAATTATAGACGTATAAGGGAAACAAAGAGCTGTAAAGTATAGAAAAGGACAGAAGCAACAGAGTGACAGAAGACTTTGTGGCTGGGGTTCTGATCTGACATGGGAGAGTATTGTTACTGCACTTTGACTGAGGAGGGAGGGAAAGCCCCCAAATTACTGTGTTTTGCCTCATTATTCAGTCCCCATGCAGAGTCAAAATACACCCCTTTTAGATAGCTCTCGACTACATGGCATGTCACTGTCTTCTCTCCTTCCAAGATGAATGTCCACTCACTATATATATCAGGGTGTTTAAGATTATGTGTTAAGATTTTAAGACCAAAAGGGAAGGGGAGAAGAGTGAATGAAAGGAGAGGCGAAACCTCTGCATAGGGTCTCAGGCAATGTTTGAAAGACAAAATGAGAGAGGATTGATTAGTTACTTTCTTCACACTAGGTAGTGATCAAAATGATGAACGATCAAAGGAGCTAACTGCAGCGGGGCAGGATGCTGTAAAGGGAAGACTTCATAGACACACAGCTGTTTTTTCTATGAGCTAAGCGGGTGGGAGGGGGGGTTAACACCTCAACACATTAGTCTGGCATCTGAGAACGAGCGGAATGGGACAGATGTTAAGAACAGCACTGATTCCGTCCTGTAACTCTGAAATGCCACTCTAAATTTTGAGCTGAGAAAGACAGAACTGTACTTTTCTCCTGAATGATTCTGGGACCTATGGCATGCAAACTGGATGCTCTGACACTGAGCTATGGTCTCTACCCTGAAAATAAAACAAGAGTCCATCCCTCACATTTCTGAGCAAAGGTCTGGTTCAAATACGGGCATAGGAAGTTGCCCATCGGACCTATTGGTTCATCTGCCTCACGCTTGCCTGCACTAGCTGGCAGTGGCTCTCCAGAATTTCAGGCAGGCTTATCTCCCAGCCCTACTAAGGGTTGGACCTGAGACCTTCTGCATGCAAAGCAGGTGTTCTCCCACTGAGCCAATGGCCCTTCCCCATGGAGACATTGGCTGCGGTTTCAATACTATTTTCATTTTAAAGAGCAACTTCAGACCAGTCCTGGGAGCTGAGTGTTTAAGTTGACCTCAATCACAATTCCTTAACAAGTGTTTCTAACCAATCTAACTGGTTTCTTAGACTAGGTGTAATTTCACAATGCAATCCACAACCATTTGGTTCCTCTCCTATTTTTTTGGACTAAAAGGAGAATCTTGATGGTGATGACGCTTTCCAGAAAATCATTGCTACTTTGTAGTGTTGTTCTTGGTGGTGGTTTTTTTTTTAAAAAAGGATGGCAACTGTCACTGTTTTCCAGTGAGAACAATCTCACCTTGAACTCCTGGATTTGTTTGGACCTGAAGCACACAAGGAAACCTTGAAAGAAAGCGAATTACAGAAACACTGAGACTCGATAAAAGGTGACCTCCACTCTTTGAGTTCTACGCAATTCTTCCAAGGGTACAGCAAGAGAGAAACAGAGAGGTTTGTCTCCTTCAATAAGGCTCCAAAGAAAGATCACTAATTCATTGGTGGAGAGAGAGAGAGAGAAAGCTACAGACAGCAGAATATGTAAAGACAGAATAAATGTGTAGGACCAGCGAAAGCATCCTTCCATTAAAGCAATGGTTCCTAAACTTTTTCAGCCCACCCCTTTGGTTCCATAAACTCATCCCCAGTCCCCCCCCCCACCCTGTGAAAAGCATTATTCAGAATAGTGGGCTGAATGACCCAATAAGGAAGATAATAACACAATAAAATTCAGAACAATTAATTGCACATTTATTCAAAGTCCAGTTAAAACTATTTAGTTTAATGAGCTCCACAAAGGTGATGATTTTGATCCAGTGATGTCTGATAGTTATTTGCAGTATCCAGCGCGCCCCCCCCCCCTCCACCAACATATATATTCTGCCTCTAAGGAGCTGAACGTAGCATACATAGATTTGCTGTACTTGACACTGGCTTCATTTATGCCGGATAACCTTATTTATTGATTTATTCCATAAAATTTATACACCAGTTGTTTTGAAAACAAAACAAAATCTGACAGCAGTTCATAAAAAGAAAAAACAATAGAATTATCAGTAAGAAAAATCAACAAGAATAATTCAAGACTTTCAAAAAGTTAAGATAGCAATAGACTAAAACCAGATTACAACTCGCATCAGCTTGTCAAAAGAAAAATGTTTTTTAGCAGGCCCTGAAAAGAGTACAAGGAAGGCAACTGCCTCATGTCAACAGGCAGGAAGTTCCAAAGTGTAGGCTCTGCCACACTAAAAGATCAATTTCTTGCAAATGCAGAATGGGCATTGTAGTGGTTGGGAGTTACTCGTGCGTAATCCTGCTCCGTTTGAGCATTAGTTTGCCTGGTTAAACCCTCCGGACTGCACAGCCAATCTCAGCGTGGCTGCCCTTAGTCACTCGTAGAGTCTGTCTGTGGGCGTTTCTTAAAGCACTGCCAACATAAGAGTTGTTTGACGCCCAATCGTCTCCGCCTCTCACTGCGCGGGAGTCTCCTGCGCAGGGTGGGCGTGGGCAGCGGGGTGCCTGGGCTCTCCTCACTAACATCCAACGAAGAGTCCTGGAGCCCCTGCACCTCCCTGTCCCGTTGCTCTCCCGGATCCCTGGTGTTACACTTATTCCCTTCCCCTTCTTCCCAGCTGAGTCTCCCCCTAGCGCTGGGACCTTCCCCTGCAGAATCAGAGACCCTCTCCTTCTCCCGTGCCTCTGATGTCAGTTCCCTGACAGGCATTGTGTGGCATCTGTAGCAGCACTAGTGCCTCCGATCAAAGTAATCAAGTGGTTGTACATGGGCTAAGGTAACCTCACCATCTAATTGTGCATAGCATTGTTTTGCATTGCTGCTATTATTATTATTATTATTATTATTATTATTATTATTATTATTATTTTCAATGTTTCTTGTAAGCCACCTTTGCCTCCTGGCAGATGGTATATAAATCGTGGTGATACATAATTTTTATTTTATTTTTATCCTGCTGTTCGGTTAAAAAGTTGCTCACAGGCATTAAAATTCAACGCACAGCACTGCTGGCAGTCAGCCACTGCACATAAATAAAACGAAGACACGAGTCCTGCCCTGAGGCGTACAGATTTCCTCTAAAACAAAAACAACTCCCAAACAAGACACACTGGAGTAGTAGAGTAAAAAGGTAAAGGAAGGGATTCGGTTTGATAGGGCAGAACAAAGAGATGAGTTACTAACAGCATTAGCAGCCCTCGCTTCCATAGGCACATAGGATTTTAGTACTTGTGTACAAATCAGGTATGAATGAATGCACACGGACGGAAGGCCTATCCAGGCTTTTGGGTAAAGCAGGAAGGGCCAGGAGTGCACGCATCCTGACTGAAGGGAGGCTTCTGAACACATTAAAGCCAAGTGCACCTTGAACCTCCCTTTAGACCTATGTGTTCACTGCATGGGGGAGGGTGTGGTGTGTTTTGAACCCCATCTGCACTCTACATTTCCAGTACCACTCTACATTTCCATAAACCAGTATCAGACCCCTTTATGCAGCCATGGCTTCCTGTAAAGACTCCTGGAAATTGATTGTTAAAGGTGCTGGGAGTTGTTAGGAGACAGCTGTTGCCCTAACAGAGTTGCAGTTCCTAGAGTTCTGTGGGGAAGGGGGGCTGTTTGTCCAAAAACCACTTTGGGAATGGTAGCTCTGGGAGGGAAATAGGGGTCTCCTAACAACTCCCAGCACCCAAACAAGCTACAGTTCCCAGGATTCTTTGGGGGAAGCCATGACTGCTTAGAATGGTAAGAGAGCACTCTCAGAGTATGGTGTAATGAATTCTGTTTCCCTGACTCAACAGAAGGCAAATTCCTATGCCCTTATTTAAAGCAGCACTTTGTTCAGAATCATGAGGACTAGAATATTATTTTATTTTTAGGAGAAGGACCATAGCTCAGTGGCAGAGGATCTGCTTTGCATGCATGGTGAATTACCCAGTTAAAGAGATGAGTGAAGGTCCCTGTGCTTAGATGGGACTTGATCATTCCACACTGACCCAGAGAGATGACGTGCAAATGCAAAGCCTTGGGCTTTATTTAAATTCTGATGTTAAACACACACACACATGCATGTACCTTGCACCAGCATTATGGGGTGCGAGTGGTTGCACCATCTTGGCTTGCAAGTTTACGGCCTTCACGAGCATCCATCTGCCATCCTCACTCTTTCCCCCTCGCACGATATCCCTCTTATTTTTGTTCAAAGGCTGCCGATGAATTTTCACGGAACTGCACAATAATTAACAGGGTGTCTCTGAGTTGCTCTGTGAAGCATAGGACCTCCAGGGAAGGGAAGAAAATTACAGTAAGGAAATTAAAATAACTTTGCAGTGCTGAGTTGGTGGGAGCTTAAGGGAAGCCTGCTGTGGCATTTGCTCCCCTCTTGCCTCTGGAGATCCTGAGGGGCAAAGCGACCAAGGGGCAAATGTGGGAGAGGAAAGCTGGAGAAAAGGGTAAAGGGGGGGGAAGCCACCATAAAATAAAATCACATAGCTGAATGCTTTACTAGAAGCTGGCATTTCAGCTCTAAATATATACAAGGGGTGGGGGGAAGGATTTAGGAACTCAGGACAATTCAAAGGCAGAATGCGATGCATGTTTGAAGCTTCTTTTCACGCAGTTTCCACGTCACAAGGAAGTGCTTCTTCACACAGTGCACAGTTAAACTTTGGAACTCTCTGCCTCAGTGATAGCCACCAACTTGGATGGCTTCAAAAGATGATTGGACAAATTCATGGAGGAGAAGGCTCTCAATGGTTGGTAGCCAGAGGCACCAGCTTCTCCAGAGGATGGGGAGTGGGGGGACGACACAACATTGCGCGGAGCCAGGGGGCAGAGCTGAATGCCTTCTGAAATTTCAGGAGCCAGTTAAAATTGGGGTGTGCGTCTTTCAGTGCTGCATTCCTGTGTGAGCCAGCTGGGGCTTCCCCCTCCCCATCTCCTTGTCTCCGTTACCAGCAGCAGTTCCCTCTGCGAGTGCCAGGCCAGCACCAGCAACTCCCTTCCCCTCCCCTCCCTGGGCTCTGGCACCTTCTTTTCACATGATATACACACATATTTTGGTGCCGAGCTCTCGCGGGAGCAAGCTGAAGTGCAAGAGAGCTCAGCACCGAATAATAATTTTATAATAATAATAATTTATTATTTATACCCCAGCCACTCTGGGCGGCTTCCAACAGAACACTAAAATACAATAACCTATTAAACGTTAAAAGCTTCCCTAAACAGGGCTGCCTTCAGATGTCTTCTAAAAGTCTGGTAGTTGTTTTTCTCTTTGACATTTGGTGGGAGGGCGTTCCACAGGGTGGGTGCCACAACCGAGAAGGCCCTCTCCCTGGTTCCCTGTAACTTGGCTTCTCGCAGTGAGGGAACTGCCAGAAGGCCCTCAGCGCTGGACCTCAGTGTCCAAGTAAAACAATAGGGGTGGAGACGCTCCTTCAGATATAGTGGACCGAGGCCGTTTAGGGCTTTAAAGGTCAGCACCAACACTTTGAATTGTGCTCGGAAACATACTGGGAGCCAGTGTAGGTCTTTCAAGACCAGTGTTATATGGTCTCGGCGGCCACTCCCAGTCACCAGTCTAGCTGCCACATTCTGGATTAGTTGTAGTTTTCAGGTCACCTTCAAAGGTAGCCCCACATAGAGCGCATTGCAGTAGTCCAAGCAAGAGATAACAGGACATCTAATCAGAAGCCAGTACAGCTTCTGCCATTCTGGGATGTCCCAGTCAGATTGGAACTGTTAATAGGTATGATCTTGTTGGCCATTGTGATAACAGGATGCTGAACTAAATGGACCTGATCCAGCAGCCTGTTCTTAAATCAGACCAATTGAGTTCAGCTGGCTTACTTCTGAGAAAACATGCTTAGGGTTGCTCTTAGAAGCCTTGCTAAATAAAAGTTTTGGCAGGGTATATTGCAGCAGTCTGTGTCCTGCCAGGAAAATACAGAATGAAGAGACGTCAATGACACATCTTATTCATAGTGAAGACAGAGCTCTGTCTCCTGCTCTCACCCTGCCCAAGACCCATCTAAGAACCCAAGAACGTTAGGAGAGTCTCCTGGATCAGGCCGATTGCCCATCTAGTTCAGCATCCAGTGGCCATGCAGATGCCTGAGCTTCTTTCCAGACTGCCTTGGGCTGTGGCAGGCAGAGCACAGCTGTCATGGCTGGAAGCCATCAAGAGCCCTCTCCTCCATGAATTTGTCTAATCCTCTTTTAAAGCCATCCAAGTATATGACCATGAATGCATCCTATGACAGTGAGTTCCACAGTTTAACAATGTGCTGCATGAAGAAGTGCCTTCTGTTATCTGTCCTGAATCTTCTGGCATTCACCTTCATCGGACATCCATGAGTACTAGTATGGACTCTCGACTTCAGACCTAAACGGAGAGAGCTTAACTCTCCATCAGAAAACTTGTGAGGAAATTGACAGAAATCCACACCGTGGAAGGGCTTCAGCGCAGCAGTGCAATAAAAGGGAATCGCCAGATACAGAAGCTTCGGAACAAAAACACCTCGTAGCTATTATTTTCATCACTCTCTGACTTATTTTTTCCCCCCTACTTCTCACCCAGCACTTCAGAGAAATGTCTCCCGTCTCTGGGATATGAGGAATGGGTTAATCAAAATCAATTAACAAAATCCTATTTCTCAAACCTTTCCCTGTGTGGTTTCAAGGTTCTGTGTTTATTGGAGATTTTCTGGCTTTCTTTTCTTCCTTGGTACAGACGCAAACTGAAGTAAGGACTTAAAGGACAAGATGGGGAGAGCACATAAGAAGGGAGGGGGAATGAACTATCTCAGTAGAAAAGGGGAGGACAGAGAGGAAATGGAGCAATCTCTTCTTCAGGCAATTTATGTATGTAAATAAGGCATTTTAATACTGTGTTTCAGGCAAAGATAGAAAAAAATCTCACAAAGCCATTTACAGAAAATCAGTAAAACGATGGTAATGCTCACTGGTCCAAGATTCCTCCAAACAACTCTTCCATCCCAGAGATAGCAAAAGTGGTACCCTCCAGATATCACTGGAGTACAAGTCTCATCAGCCTCAACCAGCATGACCAATGGTTAGAGATGAGAGGAACTGAAGTCCAACAGCTTCTGGAGGGCACCACATGGCCTACTTCTGCTCTACCACTTGAGTCTACTGAGCACCTATGTGTACCAGACGTTGCCAAGTTTTCAGGGCTATTGGAGACATTTGGGCCCCAACTTCACGAAACAGTTAAAGGAGTATGAAGCCACTTCAAATAGGCATGTTTCCCCGCAAAGACTCATGGGAAGTGTAGTTTGTTAAGGGTTCTGAGGTGTTATTAGGTGGCCCCTTTTCTCCTCACAGAGCTACAGCTGCAAGGTTCTTTAACAGCCAATCCTTCTTCCCAGGGAACTCTGGGAAGGGTGAAGCTTGCTGGGAGTCAGTTTTTGCCTCTCAGCCTAACCTAGCTGAGGTTTCCTTGGAGAAAAAGACAGGATACAAATACGATAAATAAAACAAAATTAATGCTGGAACAAGCTGTGAGTTGGGAGGCAGTGTGTGGGAGAGCCGGCCAGCATCACAGGGTCCTGAACTGAGTACGGCTTGATGAAATAATTGTACAATTCACTTTGTGGATAAGATTAGGAAAACAGAATTTATTCTGAATTTTAAACTTTTAAATATCAGATAAAACAACTCGGGCTTAAGCAATGAAAATATAGCCAGCCAAATATGAGAAGCCTGAGATTTCTTCACTCTGTCATTGTGGGGGTCTCTGCAGCATTTGAAATTGGAAATCCTAATACCGCTTTGTATAAAATGTCAAGTGCTAAAGTGGAGGCCAACCACAGACAGAGGTTTAGACCCTTTGTGACACAGAGGGAATACTAATAGTTTACATGCCTGCAGAATGTGCTCTTTGAAATGGCAGCCCCTCTCCCTTTTCAATCACAAATATTGTGTGTGTCAATATTGTGTGTGTGTTTGTGTGTGTGTGTGTGTGTGTGTGTGTGTGTACACTCTCCCTCTCTCTCTCTCTCTCTCTCTCTCTCTCTCTCTCACACACACACACACACACACCCTAGGACATTCCCAGCCAAATAGAAGGACAAACTTCCTAAGAAGCAAATTTGTTGTTGTTCAGTTGTTTAGTCGTGTCCAACTCTTCATGACCCCATGGACCAGAGCACACCAGGCACTCCTGTCTCCCACTAGCTTGCATAAATATAAAGCAGGACTAAACTGAACTGCAGAAGGGGAGCTGGTTGTAATTGTACTTTGAATGCTTTGAAATGCACGTGTGCATTTGATATATTAGGCAGACTGAGCCCATGCCCTTCAAAATTCCATATGTGAAAACAGGGGCTGCATTCACACCAAACATTTTCATACAGACCTCTGGTAGCCTTTGTGATGTTCTCTGGATGTTATTGGACTTGCATCAGCCCCGGTCAGCATGGTCAATGGTTGAGAATAATAGGAAGTGGAGTCCAGCAGCACTTTTAAGGTACCACTTTTAAGATACCATATCGGCTACCCTGATATGGTACCCAAAGTCTAAGGGCACAGGCTGAATGGGAAGTTGACTCCCTTCCTCAGATGAGACTGAACCTGCTACTATACTGATATACACAGTTTGTACTTCTCCTTAATTTTACAAGTGATGGATTAAAAGCCTACTTAATCTGGCTTCTAAATGCTTGCATGTTAGAACACCTGCCTTTTCTCCATCCCGCAAATTGCTTTCTTTTGGTAATGAATCCTAATGATCGGTTTGCATCCTGCTTTGTAATACAAAGCCATCCCGATCTATCTTTATTCTCCCTGCTTTGATATATTAGAACTGCTTCCTCCCAGAAGCAATCAAGGTTGATAAAACGCCGCCGCTCAATTCACAAACATAAAGCACGCTTGCGTGCGAGCCAGAGAGGTCCCGTTTCCTATCGTATCAGCAAACCCGAATCAATTGCTGCAACATCACCATGAATTGACATTGTCAGGAAATCCATGTTGGCATTCAAGGGTTTTTTCAGAATGAACTCCCTGATTTAACAGCATTCAGAGCCAAATGGAGACATCCATACCGTCAGTAGCTGTGGAGTTCAAAACAGGAGTGATGGAGGTCATGGGCTGGAGTACTCATTGTCCTGGCCCTCACTGCTGGATGAAAAACTCAAACTCTCAGTTCTGTTAATGCCTGTAAGGCTATGGTGCATAAATCAGATTGGCACATAGGCCAGGCATGGGTTACAAGGGGCAGCAGGTACATAAGAGCTAAGTGCAAGCTAAGACATTGATCCAGCAAGCGACATGCCCCCTGGACACTCAGTTTGCTTGGTCCCTCTGCTGAGTCCAGTTCTCCACTCCCCAGAAAACTGGTCTTCTTCCCTGGTCTCAGACACTCCTTGGAATCCCAATTTTACCTAGGACATTCCCTTGAGTCATCCAGCTCCAATTCCCCAAGCTTCCCCCATTTCTCCTTGGGAGAATGACCATCTCCTCCATGACATCTCTATGGGACTTATAACCCTAGTGGCCCTTTAGATATTTCTGGACCACGTTGCCCACAAACCCTGACTCTTTGCCATGCTGGCAGGGCCAGGTGTAAGTTACTCATTTATTATTTATTGCCCACTCTTTACCCTAAGGTCCCAGGGAGGGTTACAACATTAAAGCACAAAGTTAAGAACATTTGAACACAACTTACAATCATAAAAGTAAGGTGGGTACTCAAAACATGCACCTCAAGTGTCAAAAGTCGAAGAAGAGCATCTTCAGCATCCTCCAGCAGCTCTATAATGAATGTGCCAGACACCCCACTGTGGGGAAGGAGTTCCACAGCTTAGGTGATCCTGCATCCTTCTCAGATGCAACTTGCCAAGTGGGGCAGAACCGCTACACTAGCTTCCCGGCAGGTGGATTGCTGCTGGTTACCATCAGGGAAAGGGGCAAGGCGGTGGAAAGGCTAGTGTGGTGCAAGTGCACTGGCAGGAACACAGGATTAGCCATGCTCGTGTGTTTGCACTGCAACAACCTCCCTGCCATCTCTCCCTCCCAGGAAGCAACTGCAACCCATCTGCTGGGAAGGTGGCATAGCAACTCTGCTCCACCCAGCAAGCCATTCTGATCCTTGGTTGTTCTTTGTTTGTGACCCCTGGCTTGTTCTTTAGCTAGGATTTATTCTTCAGTGCTGCTTACCAGTTTGCTCCCAAGTCCTGCTTCCTGGTTCATCCTACAGTTCTCACAAGGGATGTCTAAAATCTGTCCATTTCAGTTTCTCATCCTCCTCACCACCACTCTTAGGTTCAGTTCTCCATATTTCCATGTCGGTGTGCAATTTTATTTGATTTTTTTTAAAAAAATAAGTCCTCATGAAAACTCAGCAACCTTTTAGTGTTAATTTATCCTTATGTGCACATCTTTATTTCCCCTTATACAATGCATTTCCCTATGCCATTTCCACTGAGGGGTGGGTGGGTGGGTGTTTATGCATGTCACATTACTTGGCTGGAGAACTACATTGCAAAATTCAGGAAAATGTGAATTTCCAAGGATGACCTTTTTTTTGTTGGCGTATTGTTTCAGCAAGTGTGAATAAGTTCACCTGTCAATGTGACCTGGATCAAATTTCTGCCCAACTTGTACTTCTGACTTATTCTCTCATCCTGACCACTAGCTTGTTTTAGTGGCTCCTGCTTTTACTTGCTTGTTTGTTTATTATTCCATTGTATCCCGCCTTTTTGCCAAAGTGGTGTAAATGCTTCTCCCCCTCCCCGTTTTATCCTCACAACCTGAGAGAGAGGTCAGGCTGAGAAACTGTGACTTGCCCAAGGTCACCCAACCAGCTTAGTGGCTTGGGGATTTGAACCCTGGTCTCCCAGGTCCTAATCCAACACTGACCACGGCACATTGGACCATGGCCTACAGCCCATCCCTGGCACTAGTTCATTGCTACTGCCTGTCCTAAAAGCTCCTGAATGCACTATTCTGGTCAATTTGCTGCTGAGGGAGGCCACCAGGCTTATTCTCTGCATTGCCAGGCTATTATTTTCTGCAGCCAATGGGCCCTTGCCATTCATCGATCCATTATTAATTTGCTTACACAAAGAGCAGTGAAGACACAAATAAAATATTTTTTTATTTTTTGGGCAAAAAGAACAGGCTATCACATTACCCTCGCACAGCGATATGCTATATAAGTGCGTCTCAGTGGGGATTTGAACCAGAGAAACACAAAATGTAAAATCAATGGCTTCTAGCAAAGAATTACCATCATGCGCTGGAGCTAAATTGCCACATTTTAAGAACACTATAGTAGATGAACTGCACAAATGACTATAGCCACGAGGCAGTGGAGGTTTGGGATCAGTTTCCCTTCTCCTAGATGGGCTACCTTCAAAGGCTGATGAGCCCTATGTGCCTCTCACTTCCCTCTACAGCACGTGCAGAAACAGCCTTCTTGATAATTGTACCCACTATTGCTTTTGTCTGCTCAATCCACCAGAGCCTGTCTTCACATGCAGGGGAAGTCACTAACTCACTGAGGGTTTTAGACCCATTGGCTACTCTCACCTGGTTTAGCTGGCCAGTGAAAGCCATTTCCCAGGGTATAGCTGCTGCTGTGTACTGGCCACTTCTCGGAGCCACAGGTGAGAACTGAGAAGAAGAAGAAGAAGAAGAAGAAGAAGAAGAAGAAGAAGAAGAAGAAGAAGAAGAGGAGGAGGAGGAGGAGGAGGAGGAGGAGGAGAAGGAGGAGTTTGGATTTGATATCCCGCCTTTCACTCCCTTTAAGGAGTCTCAAAGCGGCTAACTTTCTCCTTTCCCTTCCTCCCCCACAACAAACACTCTGTGAGGTGAGTGGGGCTGAGAGACTTCAAAGAAGTGTGACTGGCCCAAGGTCACCCAGCAGCTGCATGTGGAGGAGCGGAGACGCGAACCTGGTTCCCCAGATTATGAGACTACAGCTCTTAACCACTATACCACACTGGCTCTCGGGTGAGAACCAAAGGTGGACAAACTATCCCAGAACAACACATCCCCCCTCCCCGAGGTACTGCAGAGGGAAGATATGAAGTTGAACAGAGGATAACTGATGGGTTGAGATTAGACATTTTGTGTGTGTGTGTGTGTGTGTGTGTGTTTGTGTGTGTGTGTTACTGTGATTGTGTTTCTAACTGTTTCTAACATTGCACTTTAATTGCTGTAATCCATCTTTGGACCTTAGGATGAAGGGAAAGTGAAGAAGAAGAAGAAGAAGAAGAAGAAGAAGAAGAAGAAGAAGAAGAAGAAGAAGACCCAAATCACCACTGAGAACAGAGCTTGGGTTGGGTTTTGAGCTGAGAGTTATTGCAATCTTCCAGAAGGCAGAATCAATTTTATCTTTACAGAGATACTATTGAAAACTATTTTGGAGATGTATGCCATGTATGTATGTAAGGATCATGGAACCATCCAAGGCCTACATTGATTTTGTTCCAGATCCTTAAAACACACACACAGCCATGAAAGAAGTGTGTGACTTTCAAGGGAATTTGCTAATGATATGCATCCTAAACCTTGGGGAATCAGGATGAAGGTCAACACAGCATAACTGTCTGATTGACATTTTCAGTAGGTACCGGCAAACTGGAGGATGAATTAAATTACATATTATGCAAGTGTAGCAAAACACATTCATTGCCAGCCTTTTGATTGAATTGTAGAAGACCGTCCTTTCAGCCTTAATAAGGAGAGCCATTGTGTTCAGAGCCTCCATGAAATGTTCATCATGGAGGAGATGTCAAAATGTTCGGGTTGGTCATTCCACCAGAGGCATGAAAAACAGGGAGTGCCAATAAATTACATTAATAAACACTGGTGGATCAGGGTCTAGTCCAGCATCAACTTCTCACAGAGGCCAACCTGATGGCTTTGGGAAGCCCACAAGATGGACTCATTTGACTCTGGTTCCTTATGGGTCTCTAATTTCATATCCTTTTGTTGATATTATTCATTTTATCTGGAATTTTATTTTTGTGTGTTGCGAAAGAAGGGCAGGGTGTGCAAATGATCACAATCCAGAAGGAAATGAAAACTAATAAGGGCTGTATCCAATGCAGCACTGAGTTAATACGTCCCATCAGTTGAAGGATTTTCATCTGCGCTGTGTCACTTCCTTCCTCTCTCCTCCCTGCTTTGTGCCTCTTAAACTAGTTCTAGTGGTCCCCCCTATTGTTTCAGAGGTTTCCCAACCTGTAGTAGATTTTGGGAGGATGCAGTGCAAACAAGGAGTGAGGAAAGGAAGGGTGAGCCATTGCACAAGTGTAAATTTTTTGTGCTGGCAGGATGCGTGAGTTGAATACCACCCTAAAGCTTTTATTTTTAGAGCAAACGAAAAAGAGAGTATCCGATGTTCAGTCTCAATAACTATTTTGGTGTTGCCAACACAGGACATTTTTGATGCAAAGATAGATAATTTTGTATGCATATAATATAGCAACATTTCACTGTTTAAAGAAGGCGTGGCCACAATGGTGCACCCTGGGTGTTGTTGGGCTCCCGTCAGTCTTAACTAGTATGGTCAATGGGAAGGAAATATGGGATATGGAGTCCGACAACTTCTGAATGCCACCAGGTTGGGTATCCCTAGTTTATAGCATTAGTCGCCCACTGTGTCTACTCACCGAGCTGAACAGAAATGTAGATGGCCTTGAGACATAACCAGATGAGGTTTAAAATATGAAGTAGGGCAGATGCCCCATGTGTTGCAATCAATCGCATTTTATGATGGCTTTTCTCCTGTGCGAAGCAAGCAACTTAAAGGAAACAAGGCATTTCTTTATAAGCTGTTCCTTTGAACAACAACCAGAATAATCACAAGGAACATGAGGACATGGATGGCTGGGTGAGCCAACTATAAATCTAGCAGTGAAATGTGGCAAAACGATGCATTAACTGATGTCTTCATCGTTAACGTGCTTAAAATTCTGCTGCAATAGGTAGTGAGAATCATCTGCTCTTCACCATCTGGCACTTGCTCTAGGATCTAAAAAATGCATCCTAACAGGAAGTGATATACAGTTGCTAGACAATGGCAGTGATCCCTGTTTGAGGGTGAGATATTTGGTAGCGTAACTGTTATGGCTTTGGTGGAAATTAGAGAGGGAGGAGAAATTCAATTCAGTTCTTATTTAAAGGCAAACTTATCTAGGGTGGTGTTCAACTAAGCTTTACTCAAAGAGGACCCATTGAAATGAACAAACCTGACTGAGATACAGCCACTCATTTCAGCTGGCAGGGGCATCCAATGAAATTTGCACTTCTCTGAGTTTTGTGGTGCAGTTCTCTGGCCAAGCAATGTGTACAAAAATGGTGGATCAATGTTTCTCTGCTTGTATGTATTGCTTCCCTTCCACTGGGACTACTGATCATGTAGAGGTCACAGTTTTGTGAAAGCCTACTCTTGTGTAGGCTTCTTCGTGTGCAGGTACCCCTACTAACATGTAGATATGCATGGGCAGGGCCAATGGCATGCCTGACAACAGGTTGACAGCATACCCCACCCCTGGGTAATTGTGTGAATAATTCACATCTTAAGGCTACCTAAAGGACCAGTGAAGTCCATTCAGAGACAAGAAGAGAGGACAATGCAAACAAATAAAGAATCCATCCTTGCCCTCAGCGGCAAAAAGGAAGTTTTTGATGCTGCTGAAAATGTTCCCAAGAAACAGGGCCCACTTTGAGCACCATCTCCCAAAATTTTGAGGGGGTCTCAGATAGACCCCACGAACTATGAAATCTAGTCTTCCTTTAGTCTTCTCTGATGCACCACACAGTGCTGAGAAGGCAAGTGAGCCCATTGTTCAGCTCAGAGGCCCAGCAACCTTGCCACACTATACAGTAATCCCATATCTAAATCAATCTCATTCCACCTGCAAAAGGAACCTTTTATTTATTTTTCTTCCTCCTTCTTTATCATTATCATACCACGTGTGCCCAACTCCAGTGTTTTATCTCCAGTGGTTTCCCAAAAGCAACTCTACATTTCTTTCTTGCTGATTAGATTTGTTGCACTTCTCTCCCAATCCTTTTTTCTTTTAACTACTTTAGTTCTCTGCAGTGAAATAAAATCTATAAATTCCATCTTCCAGACAGCGGGGGGAGGTAGGGAATCCATTCCCAACTGCTATCCTCCAGCGTTATTCTCACATTTTGTATTCTTGCAAAAAAAGGAAAGGAAAGAAAAAAAGAAACCACGCTCTGCTCTGACCTCCTTCCCTCTCTCTGGATGCCAGCACGAGTTACGTGTGGCGTGCCTTTCTCTTTAAAGAAGATATATCAAACTCCCAGCTTCCCCAGTGTCCCTTCCTTGGCCACTGGTAACCAAGGAAACCAGATACTATGGTAACTAAGGGATGAAAAACAAGACATTCAATATTCCTTAATCTCCACCCTGGGTTGAAAGTCCTCATCTCTTACTTTCCCCAGGTGCTAAAGCATCAACAATAAAATTTGTAGCTTCGAGGGCCTCATCTTGATTCATGCAGGGTACTTAACTAGGTAAATGTTGGGCTTCTATTTTTCTAAATCTCCAAGGGATCCACTCTCTGCCTGGCCATTTGGGGCTTAAGATGTGCAGACTTTCAGAACAAAAGAGAAAGAAGGGAGTGGACCGGGAGTTGCTTATAGCTTGCAGTAGGGCACTGGAGTTGAGTTTAGAAGCTCAGGAGGGCAATATGGTCTATGAATCTCTTCGTGGGGGTGGTTTGATGGAGGAAACTGATAAACTTTTCTCCTTTAACACTAGAACTCCTGGACCTCCAATGAAGCTGGATGTTGGAAAATTCAGGACAAATGAAGCCTATGTGCTTCTTCATGTAGAACATAGTTAAACTATAGAACTCATTCCCACAGGAGGCAGTGATAGCCACCAACTTGTATGACTTTCAGAGATGATTGGATAAGGTCTTGGAGGAGGAAGCTAGCCACAATGACTATGCTCTGCTTCCACAGCTGAAGGCAGTATGCTTCTGAATACCACAGTACCGAAGGCCTATCTCAAGAGTGGGGAACATGTGGCCCTTCAGATGTGGTTAGACTGGAACTCCCATCAGTCCCAGCCAACTGTCAGGGGCTGGACTGAGGAGGAATGGGAGCTGCCCCCCCCTCTCCTGAGCCTTCCCAAGGACAGGAGGACAGTATTGATTTAGAACAGTGGTTTGCAGAGGGGCATAGTCAAGCTAGGAAATACTGGGTGAGGAACATCTAGAAGATGACACAGGAGGGCACAGGAGAGAGAGACAGC
Source organism: Podarcis liolepis (assembly GCF_965112155.1). Lineage (NCBI taxonomy): Eukaryota > Metazoa > Chordata > Lepidosauria > Squamata > Lacertidae > Podarcis > Podarcis liolepis. The sequence continues at coordinate 35,623,491 of NC_139561.1, read as the reverse complement.
TGGCAGATTCAGTGTCCTTGGACAGCACTCCTGACCCCACCCCCCTCACCTAGGACTAGGCAGGCTCTGAGAATGATAGAACAGAAAGCGCATAGGCAACAATTTCAGGTTACCTGACGCAGGAGTGACATAGAGTAAGGGGGACGGAGGGGGGTGAACATTAACTGGGAGCAACACCACTTTTTTAGGGATATGCATTCCTTTGTCTTTCGCTGTGATTATTAAAGAAACTCTGGTAAGAGCACTCCTTTCGTTTGATCTTCTTAATCACTGCCACTGGGGGAGGGATCCAATTCCCCAAAGCCTGACACCAACATGGCCAATGCTCAGGAATGATGGGAATTGTAGTCCAGCAACATTGGAGAATCAGAGGTTCACCTAGTCCAACATCCTGTTCCCCACAATGGCCAACCAGAGGCCAATTGGAAGCCTATAAACAAGACATAAGGGGAAGTGAACGTCTCTCACTTCTATTCCCCAGCAATTGTTGTTCAGAAGCATGTCAGAGGTAACAATGAGCCATTCTAACTAGTAGCCGTTGATAGTGAATTGCATAGTTTAACAAAGGGTGCCAGCAATCATCTGGAGATTCTTGTATTGAAAACATATTTCTTTTCTTTTCTTTTCTATGAGGCTGAGATTAGCCAAAGTGGATACAATTTAGCAGCAATTGAGAGGATAAAGTTTCTGATTTGGCAGTCAGCAAACATAACACTCCCCCGCCACCGCCACCGCCCCCCCCAAATACATACACATAATCCAAGTTTAAAATGAACATTGTGAGACCTCACTGGTGAAGACTTAGCAAGAGCCCACGGAAGAAGTTAATCAAAAATAAAATGTCAATGCACACAGCATAAAACCTCCTTTGTCTGTAGCTTAAGAGATTTTGCAGAGGTGGTCCTGCTTAAAAAAAATAATAACCACAAAGAATTTGAAGATTCTGATAAGAAAATACATTAGCGGGCACTTTGTTTTCTGAAGTGAAAAGGAAGCTTTGAGTTTGCACCACTCAGTTGGCGTCACTCTTCCAGGGAAGGATGCAGAAGTTCAACCGTAATATTTCCAAACAATGGAAGGCAAAAAAAGGAGTACTTATTAGTCTAAGGAGCTGCTCTGTCATTACCTGAGAGAAGGAAATCACACCATCCGCTGCATTCTGTGTTTGACAGCATGCCTCCATCAGACAATGAAGAGTCCTAGGAAAGGAGCTACGTCAGTGGTTTACAAGGGGGAAATCGCCAACTTATTTTACAAGGAGAGATGGCTTGAGTCATGGATGAAATAAAAGGTATCCCAGTCGGAACTTAAAACAGGTTGTTCTTTCATGCATCCGTTTGAAAGCCGTATCATATTCTATAGGGCTATTTTGGTATATCATGTAGCCATCATGATTACTCTGTTTAGAGATAAAATGTCAGACATTATTTGCCACCACTCCGAACATCTAAATCTGACTATTATTATTATTATTATTTCACAACATTTATATGCAACTTGATTGCAATGAAACCTCAAAAACAATAAAATTACAAGTAATAATAATAATAATAATAATTTTTATTTATATCCCGCCCTCCCCAGCCAAAGCCGGGCTCAGGGCGGCTAACAACAATCAAATAAACAATCAAATAATAACACATTCTAAAAATATTTCATTATAAAAATTAGTTAAAATCAAATTGATGGCAACCGATTAAACAAAATTCTGTGCAGGTTGCCAGAGGAGGGAGTCAGGCTGCGCCCTGACCAAAAGCCTGGCGGAACAACTCCAGTATTTAACACATTCAAAAGCAATTGAAATCAACAATAAGCAAAAACCAGATTAAAACTCAACATGTCTAGATAGGCTTGCCTAACCAAAAATGTTTTTAGCAGGTGCCAGAAAGAGTATTGTGAAGGCGCTCATCTGATGTCAACAGGCAGGGAGTTCCAAAGTGTGGGTGATTGAATTCTTAGAAGACCAGTTCCGCAGAGCTAATCGGTTGGCCATATGAGGTATCAAACCGCTGGTTCATATATGGAATTTGCCCCAGTAATGTCCATCTGGCAGTGGATATCTAGGGCTATCCTTTCTTAGCCCTGGAAATGCATAGGATTGGATCAATGACCCTCAGTATGCACATCCACTTGTTCTGAGTCCAGAAAGCATGATTCTGAGCAGTATTCCACTTAACCTGTGCTTTCTAGGCGCAGTTTTCCCCTAGCCTCATTCCTTTCCTGGGAACAGTCTTTACTGCTAAATCAGTCAATCCAGAGTAAACCCGAGTTGCCATTTGCTCTGATTGAGTCCTAAAGTTTGTTTTTCCCCAGGACAAGAAGAAGTGTGGAGAAGCCCAAAGCAGAGATGCTTTAGTGGGCAGTGCAAACCCATGGGGTAATCAGTCTTACAGAAACCTGCTGGCATTCTAACCGTAGCTGAGGGTCTAATATATTTTATATCCTGAAATTCTGGGAACTGTAGTGAGACCCCTATTCCCCTCATAGAGCTACCATTTCCAGAGTTCCCTGTGAGGAAGAATTGAATGTTAAACTACCCTGGAAATTAAAGCTCTGTGGGGGGAATCCCCTGATGAAACATCAAGAATTTTCTGGGTGGTAAGAGCAGTTTGACAGTGGAATGGATTCCCTCAGAAGGTGGTGAACTCTCCTTCAGTGGAGGTTTTTAAAACAAAGGTTGGATGGCCATCTGCCATTGATTCCTTCTCTGCGATTCCTGCCTTGATGACCCTTGGGTCCCTTCCAACTCTACAATTCTATGATTCTAATATCTGGAGGGGTCACAGGTGCCTTCTTCCTGCTTTAGCCAATTCCCCATCTCTTGGCCTCAGTTGCTCAAGTCTGTGATATGGGGATAAGGACAAACAGCCTGTTAAAGGCACTGTGAAAATCAGCAAGGTGAAAGCCTAAAGAGCATTTTGTGCTCAGACAGGGCTGTATAAATGATAAACAATGCCTCTCAAGAGTTCTTCACAACAGGACAGATCTGTACTAAGCTTTCTGGTAAAACAGAGAAAGAGAGCAGACTCCAGCTACTTTAATTGGCTTTCCAAAGTCCTACCTGCATATCAAACATCCGTGGACAGGCCTTAGGGAGTTGAGGCTGGATTTATTCCTTAAGTGAATTTACGGGTCACCTTTGTAATCATAGATGCCTTTATAGACTTACAAGAAGCAAAAAAAAACCAAGAGACAAACACATATTATTTCCTCTTTATTGCCTATTGATGATGATCTTCAGGTTACAGTGAATTTACCTGCTTTATGTCTGCCCAAAAAGCTCTTTTTATTGCAAATTCTAAATAAAGCCTTTCCTTGATTCCCAGAAATCTGTGGCAAGGTAGGCTAGCAGCAAGAAACAGGCGATGTAACAACTTGCGTTCAGATAAGAGAGAAATGAGAGTTGTTCCACGGTGCTGCTGAATATTATGTCATCGGTATTGTTTAATTATAGCCCCAGAGGCATGGAAACGTTCTTTTGAACCCTGCCCTTGCCGCTTGTTTAATTAAGGGTTGTATGTGCCTCCCAGTGTATGCGAAGTGCCATACTCTTTAGTCTTCACCCTCGATAAAGACGCCTCAACTAATGTGCTTTGAATGCGGTGCAGCACTTAGCTCTGTTAATTCTCGAGAAACGGAATCATTAATGGTCAGAGATGTGTGCTTCGCTTGCTAGCTAGCTTTCTCAAAATCAACATATGCGAGGCTTCCCCCATGATGCTTTTGTGGAAGAGCCATGCTTGGCATGCGAAAGGTCCTCGCTTCAGTCTGCCCAGGTACACCTGCACAAGGACTCTACCTGAAACCCTGGAGAGAACCCTGCCAGCCAGTGTTCATAAGAAAACGTGAAGAGCTTGCTGGACCCTAATATTACTGTTCAGATAACGCAGACAAATGGGCCCTGCCACCAAAAAAAATGAGGCTTGTCGTTATCAGAGTGGCTTGCATTAATAATCATAATCCCAGTCATTTGTAGCTTATCAAAACAGAAGGCGTGGATCACTCAAAGGCTGGCGTGGGGAGAAAGCTCTGGGTCTTAAGGAGACACAAGCAATTGTTCTGCTCAGTATGAAAGTGAGAAGTGCCACCAAACACTTCCGGCTTGAGTGAGACATCAGAGGAATGCAGGAAAAAAGCACACACACAAGGAGAACTTTGAGAAGGCCATTCCTGATCTAAGAACATACAAAGAGCCCTCTAAATCAGGCCAATGGCCCACCTAGTCCAGCATCCTGTTCCCATGCTGGCTGACCAGATGCCTGTGGAAAGCCTGTGGGCAGGATTCGAGCACAAGAGCTTCCAGCTACTGGGTTTCAGAAGCACTGCTGCCTCCAAGCATGGAGGCAGAGCATAGCCTTCAACCCTCCTTATCATAAGCAAAACAGCTGTTTTGTTGCACTCCTAAACTTTCTTTGGAAACTTAGACCAAGATCCATCCAAATCAGTCTCCTAACTGATTGTGGCAGTTGTTAGACCAGTCGCTGGCTGCACTGTTTCTCAATTCAGCGTCCATCCTTGATACCTTAGATACCATTTCTCCAGCAATTCATCATATCTCCTGTAAACGGCTTTATACAAGAGCAGGTAAGGGAATGATGACTTATGACCACCACTGTCCCCAAGGGTCACTGTGTGACAGGTGGATGCATTGTGTGGCTGGCAATAAACACACTGGGTCTTCTTCTTTTTAATCTCCTCCGTAAATTTCCAAGCCAATTTGTAAAGCAAGAAGACGATGACTTATAAATAATGACAGAAAACAGTTTTCATGATTTTCATAGATTGCAGGATAAGTAAAAACGTCTGGCAGAGAAGAATGAGTATTGGCAACTTCATTGGAGCCATACAGCAAGAGAATAAATTGAAGCCATAAAGGACTTTAGCAAAGTTCAGCCATTGATCACTGGAAAAAGTCATTATGAAGAAAGCGGTGTGTGTTTTAAACACACACAAAAAACCCTGTCACCTTTCTTTTCCTTTATCTGAACTTTCCCCTTGCTCTCCACCCTTTTGACAAAAAGTATTTTTGCCCATCCCTATTAAACATCCTAATACTTTCAAATCAGGAGCTGTTAAAAAAAGCGGACACACGCACACATCCTTCCTCCTTTCCTGATATTTAATTCTCTGTCACTTTTCAGCTAGCAAGTTCCCAGAGTCTTCATAAATAACCCAATTTAAAATACGATAGAACGGTAACTTAATCTAGCATTAAAAGACCTCTAAAATCAACAATTGGCTAATCAAATTGCAGAAGGTCAAAAATTCCCACTACACTCATTACAACCACATAGAATAACCGCTTGGTGTTGTGTCTAGCCCTGACCTGGTAGCAGCCATGGAGTTCTCTGAGGACAAGTCAGATTAATTCAAAAAGAGGGCAGAACGGACTTATGAATGAAGAGCTAGGCAAGGGCCCACAAAGTTGATGGGCTTTGCCATTAGAACGGTGTGTGTGCACCATGTCATGTGATTGATTTTGTGGGGTGGGGCTTACCTGCCCCCTCCCCAATATTTTATTCAAGTTAGCACACCTGTCTCCACATCATACAGTTAAAGTGCATGGCTTTCCCCCCCAAATCCTGGGAACTGCAGTTTGTTAAGGAAATGTAGTTCCTTGAACTAATGTTCCCAGGATTCCTTGGGGGAAGCAATGGGCCTTAACTGAGCCTTAAATATAAGGTGTGGATATGACCCAGCTGCTGACTGATCAAGACTTAATGCATCCATCAGTTAAGAATAAAGCAGAACACACACCATCTATATCTGTCTCTAGCCAGCAGACAGTCCTAGTTATAAAGTTCAAGGTTTCTCCATTAGCAAAGTAAGCTTTGGAGATGTTTCTACAAGGTGATGCATCAATATAATTCTTCTCAGGCTGTGGCATTCAAGCTGCATTGCTAGAGCTCTGAAGGTTTTTAATTGCATGCTTATTTGGGGGTTCCTCAATGAGAACAGCAATTGTGATGGACAAGCTTACCTGAAAATGAGAAAGAAAAGGATCCACCAGTCTCAATCTTCCTCTGTGATATACAGCCACTGGAAAAGGTTGGGTGAATTAGGGTTGTGCGGCAGTTCACATAGGATGGTTATATGAGGCTCATCCAGCCTGCACAATCTGAGCAGGCACACAGGAACATAAGAACAGGAGAGCACAAGGAGAGCTGTGCTGGATCAGGCTAATGGCACATCTAGTCCAGCATCCTGTTCTCACAGGCTAAATGCCTGTGGGAAACCCGCAAGCAGGATTTGAGCACAAACAACTCTCCTCTCCTGTGGTTTCCAGTAACTGGTATTCAGAAGTATTGCTGCCTCCAGCTGTGGAAGGCAGAGCATAGCCATTGTGGCTCATAGCCACCAATAGCCTTATCCCCCATGAATTTGTCCAGTTGTCTTTTAAAGCCATCCAAATTGGTGACCATCTCTGCCTCCTGCAGAAGCAAGTTCTGTAGTTCAGCGAGGCTCTTTGTGAAGATGTCCCCTAGCACAGATGTTTACATGGAAAGAGTAGCAAATTTCAAGGTAAGCTGTTCTAAGGCTCTCCTAGTGGGGAGCCCACTGTCAGTGACAAGTGGTTATTTACCAGACCTGTTATTCTTGACTTAATCGGGGAAATTAATATCAAGGTGGATAAATGAGTACAGGAAGACCATTTTTGTTTATTTCCACCTTCCATTTGCAAACCATTCAGCACAGCGTTCAGATTTAAATGCCACGCTTCCCTGGGCTAAACCCACACATCTTGCTAGCTTTGATCATCGGTGCTCTCTAGCAGAGAGCGGACTCCTCGTCTTCCCCGCTGACAGACAGGGGTTGCAAAAAGCACCCGTTTCTTTTCTGTGCCTGTAAGTACTGTTTTAAATGCTCATGACGCCCTTTGCCGTTTTTAAATGCTCATAACGGCCTTTGGCAGCTTCAAGTATAATCTTCTTGTCAGACCGACTGGAGAGGCAATAACCGTGATTAGGAGGTGAGACGTCAAAGGCACCCGTCTGTTATTTAAAGCGTCTCACCAAGAGGAATCCGACGAAAGGAAAGGAGGAGCTGCTCAACCAAGCCAGTTGCAGTCTGCCAAACCACAAATGCTGTGGAGAAATCAGAAGGACCACCACAATGATGAAAGGGCTGGAGGAACTTCCCTTACAAAGGCAGGGACCGAGGTGCAGTGATCAGGGGTCATAGATTGCTTCCTTTTTCTGCAGCAGGGTCCCAGCAGTGCCCCTGTCCCTGCCATGCTGGAGCTACCCAATCAACACAGAACGGGAGCTTTTTAGACACTGTGCTGATCAGAGGCAATCAGACCAGAAGGAGTTGAGTCAGCCATTAAGGATGGGCTCCTAGGGTAACTCTGGAGAAGGTACATGGAAAGGACACAGAAGAGTTGTTCCTCTGTATGCACCAAAGCTGAGCATTTAGGAACATTGTAACACAAGCTTTAGGAGAATTGGGTGCAAGTTCCGTAACGTACAATGGAACTTCTCAACGAAAAGACAATGAGTCTCAAAGCGGCTAACAATCTCCTTTCCCTTCTTCTCCCACAACAAACACTCTGTGAGGTGAGTGGGGCTGAGAGACTTCAAAGAAGTGTGACTAGCCCAAGGTCACCCAGCAGCTGCATGTGGAGGAGCGGGGAAGCGAACCTGGTTCACCAGATTACGAGACTAGCGCTCTTAACCACTACCCTACACTGCAAGGTAGTCCAAATGATTTGCCCGTGTACATGAACAGAAAATAATAGATCTAACTGAAAGGCAACACGTGGAGATCTGCACTGATTGTTGCAATGCAACCCCAATTCATGGAGGAATGGCTGCCAGTGGGCCCTGCAACAAAATGGTGCAGCATGGAGGGTTGCTGTTCAAGTTTCCATCCATTCCATTCCATTTTGTTAGAGGGGGTTTTTTCACTGGTGGCAGATGGCAGAAGCTATGACACCACAAGACCGGTGTGAAACCAAATCAAATAAAGGTTTTATTACAAAACAACAAACAGCAAAGCTTGTGGGTGTTTTTTCTGCAGGCAAAGTTCAAACTGCAGCTTTTCTTCTTTTGTAGTCATGACCAGCTGCAACCAATCTGCCCAAAGCTCCCATAAATAGTTCTTAAAGGTACAAACATCTTTACTATTTCTATGCAGAATGATTCCCAACACATTTCTCCTCCCACTCCATTTCATACAAACACAGCAGACAGACGGCATTGCGTGACCCACTGCATAAAATGAGTCCTCATTAGACAGTTTGGGGGCGAGTCCCCCTCCCTTTTTAGAACCCCCCCCCCAAAGATTTTTTTGTACTTTGTTGGGGTTCCCCCAATCCTATTAATCCCATTTTTTTTTTTGCTGCATAAGGAGCAGCAGGCTTCCTGAACCCTAGAAATAGAAGGAACAACTGTAAGAATGGCTGTGAGCAACCCCCAACTTCAGATACCATGTACCACTGAATACCATCAGCTGGGAGTTAGCTCTTTTTTTTTTCAAAATCTCAAATAAAAAAATGAAGTTTTTGAGCTATTTTAAAGGAAATTTGGCAAAATCTAGACTTCTGACATGGGTTTTCCCAGACAGTCCAGTGATTTCCGCCCAGGTGCTGCTCCTGACTACTGTACCACATTCCGGCAATGTCTGGGAAATTCCAGACGTATGGCAACCCCACGAAAGCCTGCTCTTAGGGGCTTTCGAATCTGGAGAAATGATGATGTAAGAAAAATGCATTTGCTGCTTGGTATTTGGCCAAAGTTTCTTCCATTGCAGCACCTGCAGATAGAGCATGTTGAGCAAATGCTTAAACTAATCCCATAAAAATCAATAGGTTCATTTATTTATTTATTTTTAAACAAACCTAACTTTGGCTGGATGGTGCCCTGTGTGTTTAAACTTTCACCATTTCGCTTGACCAACTAATAAGACCCTAAAGGTTCTCTCTTGAAGGTCAGATGTAATAACCAGCCTGTCAATCATCCTAGCATTTTTAAACAAATAATATCGATTTGAGACACTGGTGTGATGCTGTATAACGTGGCAGACATGGCTGTCGACGTTATGGGGGGGGAGTTGATATGTTTGATTAGAGAAAAACTATTGCTGAAATTTATTAATAACCATAATCAGAGAACACCTTTTGGACTTTTCGTGTAAAAGGGAAAGGAATTCATCTGAGACCTTTGGGTTGGCAGCACCAACACTCCAGAACCCCCTGTCCACTGGGATCAGCCTTCTTTGTGTTCTTTTCAGTGCCTGCTGAAACATTTATTGTTTAGACAAGTCTACCCATAAAGATGCAGAATGCTGAGGTGTGCTTTAGTCGGTTTTTAGTTCATCATTAATTTTAATTCTTTTAAATTGTTTTTTTTAAAAAGATTAACTGCTTAAACAAACAATCTTGCTGTTCTTTTTTCATAAAACCACTTTGAGGTGTGTGTGTGTGTGTGTGTGTGTGTGTGTGTGTGTTTTAAAAGAATCCATCAAATAGTATGTACTTTTAATGAGTTAAATAAATAAATAAATAAAACAATTCTGGGATTCTCCAGGGTTGGGGGCATTTAAATATGCTTTAAATATTCCAGTACATTTCTGAGCACAATTCAAAGTGTTGGTGCTGACCTTTAAAGCCCTAAACGGCCTTGGCCCAGTATACCTGAAGGAGCGTCTCCACCCCCATTGTTCTACCCGGACACTGAGGTCCAGCGCTGAGGGCCTTCTGGTGGTTCCCTCACTGCAAGAAGCAAAGCTACAGGGAACCAGCCAAAGGACCTTTTCGGTAGTGGCGCCCACCCTGTAGAACGCCCTCTCGCCAGATGTCAAAGAGAAAAACAACTACCAGACTTTTAGAGGACATCTGAAGGCAGCCCTGTTTAGGGAAGCTTTTAATGTTTAATAGGTTATTGTAATTTAATATTCTGTTGGAAACTGCCCAGAGTGGCTGGGGAAACCCAGCCAGATGGGCGGGGTATAAATAATAAATTATTATTATTTAAATATGCCTTAAATGTACAGTGTGTTGGCAGCCAACTTTTTTTAAAGAGGCTACAGAAGTGGAACCATAAACATTCCCATTGCCTGTTTCCTTGTCCCCTTTCTGTCCTTTTATGTATTTATGAGTTTCTTCTAAACAAATATTCTAAGCAATGTAGGAAAGGGGGAAAGTTTATATATATATATTTAAGTAACGAATAATAACAGGCATGTAAACAATAAAAGCAAAAGGTAATAAAACACAGATTAAAAATGAAATACGTGGAAACGACAGAACAGGGGGAAGACAGATATTTTTAAAAAAACCCAGCTCACAGTAAGCATTTGTTCATCAGAATATGTCATTCACCTGGCAAAGGCATATCAAATTAAAAGATGTCTTAATATGATAGGTGGTCACAATACAGGCAGACTAACTTATATGGGAATATATCCCATAAAACAGATACCAGCCACAGCTAAATTTCTGTAAGCCCTTCGTTTAAATGGGAGGGGAAGATTGGGGCTGTGGCCAAATGTCACCCCCCCCCCCGCAGGCCTGTCTACCCAGCATTCAGAACTCTACTTAGATTGCTCACCAAGCCACACCCCCTCTCCCTAGGCCCCTCCCATAAGCTGCCCTGCTCTGAGCCCTTTTCTAGTGTTTCTGTTTGGTTGGAATGTGTCTTGGAACTATGACAATGCCTTTTGCTTTCCTGTATGGAAAGGGGTGCCTGTGTGCATTGAAACCTCTTGTACACGGCTGGAATATAGCTACTATACAAAATAAGAATGGCATCATCTGGTCTACCCTCTTTTGGCTATGATTCGACCTGCCTTTGGCATCTGGTTCCTGGAAGGCTAGCTACAAGGGAATGCAACCCTTGGGCTGAAAAAGGTTCCCCATTACCGATTTAAACACCGGCGCATGATTTATGCATCCTGTTTAGAACTGGTCTGATTTCAGCCTGTGCATCTCCCCTAATACATATTTCCCTAAGGATGTCATCACGCTCCAGTTCATGCGGCTGCCAGCAGGTGGCACTGTGAGCTACAGTGTGGTGATGAACTGGGTTTTCAGAGCTTCTGGGCCATCTTAGCGGTGCCAGAAGGCAAGGAGGTGGGAATCAAAGATGCAGACAGGCATGTGGCTGGCCAAAGCCAGCCAGTGCAGGGTGGGGGGTGGGTTTGAAAGGTGGCTTGGTTGAGCTCAAGGTGGAAGCGGGTAGCGAGCATTGGCATGCAAAGCAAGCAGGGGTGCAGCTGTGTGTGTGAGAGAGAGAGAGAGCACATGCACGTGAAACCTTAATTCTCTACAAGCTCCAAAGTCCTCTTATTTAGTAGAGGAAATTCCCGGCACGATAATGAGCCAAAATGTGACAAAGCATCAATCAAAGAAGCTGATGGCTTCTGACCCCTTTCTAGGTTTGGTTTCATAACTTTCATATCTTTGAAGTTATGAAAAGAAGACAAGATGTGACAGGTGCTGTGCTTGGAGAAACCACTTAGTCAATTTAATTCCAGCCACCTGTGAGTAACTCTGCCGAACTACTTCAGCACATTTGAAAGTTTTTCACCCCTCTAGTAATTCCATCCTTACAATGCGCCTGCCATCAGTGCTCACTCGTTGGCTGCTCCATCAAGTGAAACATTTTAGGTTTTGAAATCTCCAGCATTTAAATGGCTGGGAGATTCCTTAAATCTTAAGCCTACCATAGAGTAAACTGTGGTTTAATTGTATTTATTTATTGTTGCGTGGGACCCCTGACCATTAGGTCCAGTTGTGCCCGACTCTGGGGTTGCGGCACTCATCTCACTTTATTGGCCGAGGGAGCCAGCGTACAGCTTCCGGGTCATGTGGCCAGCATGACTAAGCCACTTCTGGCGAACCAGAGGAGCACACGGAAATGCTATTTACCTTCCCGCCGGAGCGGTACCTATTTATCTACTTGCACTTTGACGTGCTTTTGAACTGTATAGCTGAGTTTTGCTGGTGGTTTGCTATACTTGTTTTTAGTGTGCTTTTGTTTTCGTAAACTGCTGTGGGTTACTTTTCTTTGGAAAACGACGAACAAATATTGTTGTTGTTGTTTAGTCGTTTAGTCGTGTCCGACTCTTCATGACCCCATGGACCAGAGCACGCCAGGCACTCCTGTCTTCCACTGCCTCCCCCAGTTTGGTCAAACTCATGCTGGTAGCTTCGAAAACACTGTCCAACCATCTCGTCCTCTGTCGTCCCCTTCTCCTTGTGCCCTCCATCTTTCCCAGCATCAGGGTCTTTTCCAGGGAGTCTTCTCTTCTCATGTGGTGGCCAAAGTATTGGAGTCTCAACTTCAGGATCTGTCCTTCCAGTGAGCACTCAGGGCTGATTTCCTTAAGAATGGAGAGGTTTGATCTTCTTGCAGTCCATGGGACTCTCAACCTCCAGCACCATAATTCAAAACGAACAAATATTAACAACAACCTTGTGATGCAGGTTAGGCTGGGATGAGGCTACTGGTGCAAGGTGCATGGCCAATGGGGATTTGAACTCAGGTCTCTTACCACTACACCACACTGAAAACTCCCATTGACTTGTACCTTGCTGTAGCTTGTTTGTTCCTTCCTTCCTTCCAAGGCCTCCATTACATCTATTTGTAGCATGTAATTAGTCCCCAGTAGATTTATTTGCATGGCTTTAGAAAGAGAGCGTCCTCTTTCATTTAAAAACCAACAAAGAAGCTTCAAGCTTTTCTTGTCTGGGGGGATCTTTCAAACACCTGTTCTTCAGAAAGTTTTAATTGCGTGCACTGCTTTGGGCAATTTATCGGGAAAGCAGCCTATCGAGTCTCAAGTTTGCCGATCCAGGTGAAGGCAAGCGACGCCCTCACCTCTCACCCAATGTGTTTCCCTCCGCTGCACATGGCTCAAGATAAAGTTTATTGTGTACAATTTTTCACCGTATCTTCCCCTTCCTTTAATATGAGGCCTTGGAAACCAAAGTTATTACCGTAGCACCAGCCTGAGGCAGTGAAGAAAAATTGGCATACACACTTTCATACAGTGAACTTTTGAAAGCCCTGGATTTATTTATTTTTGTTCGAAGGTAGAAATGGTGGGGGCTCGTTCCTGTCTATGTTGAGAGCAAAGGTGAACACAGGGGTTGCCGTTAACTGTATGGCATGTCCACAAACATTACCCATCAGCGGGCCTGCGTTCAGATCTCACAACATAATTTAAAAACGCACAAACAAATGTTAAAACGGTAACACATTTGTAAATTCTCAGGGCGCTGGAAGGACTCCCTTATGAGGGAAAGTTACCATGTTCACAAGATATTACTATGTATTTTTTTATTAAAAAAATAATTTTATTGTTTATTTAACATAATTGTTACAAAATATAAGCAAAATATTGCAAACACATACATACATATATATTTCAAATGAGCACATATACATGAAAAAATAACAAAGAGAGAAGAAGAAAAGAAAAAAAGAAGAAAAGTTGGAAGAATTTCTCCCAAGTTTATTCTACAAATATCTCAATATGAAAATAATAAAAAAATTGCATTGACTGATTTCCATCGCTTACACTGCACTTCCTATATACATTTTAAGCAAGATTGTATCTGTTATTCCGTATTTTTCCCATACAATCTCATACAAATATTCTAATCAATAAGTTTTCTAAATCTCTCATAAATCTATTCTAAACACAACCAATACCTTACATTTAATCCTTGTCTACATAAATACTCATTTAAGCATTTCCATTGTTTCTGGATTATATTTTTTGGTTTTTGTCTTATCAAATCAATCAATCACATAATTTATTCAACCATTCTTCTTTGATTGGAATATAATTTCTTTTCCAATTATTGGCTATGAATATTCTCGCTGCTGTTGTCACGTATAAGAAAATATTAATTTTGTCATTTGGGATGTCTCCATTCAAAATTCCTAATAAATATGATTCTGCTCTTTTATTATGTGATTTTTTATTAGCCTTTTAATTTCCTTATGTATCATATTCCAATATTTCTTAATTTCCGGACAGGACCATCGCATATGGTATAAGGTTCCAATCATTCTATTACACCTCCAACACTTGTTATCACCCGATTTTTTCATTTTTGCCAACCTATCTGGCTACATATACCATCTGTGATGCATCTTCATGAAGTTTTCTTTCAATTGATAAGAAGCCGTAAAAACTATAATTTTTGTCCAAAAATTAACCCAATCTTTGTATTCAATTTCATAACCTAAATCTTGTTCCCACCTTAACATATTCTTACTTTTGATTTCTTGATTATTTGTATATTATTTAATAATTTATGCATTTTCGTATTTTTTGTTTACTCTGTAAGACTTCTTTATCTAACTTCAATATTTTATTTCCATACCCTCTGCTTTTTATATCTTTTCCAAAAGTCGCTTTCAATTGAACATATTCCAACCAATTTATTCCCATCTTTTTTAATTCTTCATAGTCTTTTAATTTTGGTTTTTCATTCATTTCTTCCACTAACTCTTTGTAGGTTGGCCACAGTTTTCTTGCATTATTCTTGAGTGTGGAAGTTGCCTTTACTGGAGAGATCCACCACTGAGTTTTTTCCTATGGTTTTCTCCTTTGTTCTTTCCCAAACTTCAAATAGAGCCTTTCTCACTAAATGATTCGTAAATCTTTTATGTACCTGTATTTTCCCATACATTAGATAGCCATGCCATCCATAAATTCTATCCCAACCTTCTAATTGCAAAATCTCCATATTTTTAAGTAACATCCACTCTTTCAACCAGCTCCAACATGCAGCTTCATAATATCTTCTTAAATCTGGAATTGCAAAGCCTCCTATTTCTTTAGCCCCCATCATAATTTCAGATTTAATTCTAGCTTTTTTCCTTGGGGGGGGGAGATATTGGTATGTATTTGATATGTGCAAGGAGGTTGCAACTTACACAGTTAACTCTGCAGATCACAAAAGAAAAAGAAAAAATAAAGAGGGTGGGGGATCCTTACTTACTGGACTCTGGAGGCTCTCGCAAGATCTCACAGGAACCTCCAGAGGCCTCACGTGACCTTCTCAGAACCTGGTCAACAAAGCAGAGGACTTAGAAAGGCATTTCTGCAAAGGGAAAACCCTTCTCGGAAAATGCTTTTAAGCCCTCTGCCTTGCTCACCAAGCTTTGGGACGGTTGCACAAGCCTTTCTCGGAGGCTATGCCATCTCTTGGGGTCATCTCAGATCTCACAAGATCTCAGACAGCCCCAATCTTGTGAGATCTCAGATGGTGGTTCTGAGGGTCATTCTCACTTCGCACGATTTTGCCCTTACAAGGAACCCCCAGGAATGTAACCCTTGCAGAAATGGCTATCGCCATGTATCATAAAGCACCATATTGCTATTATTTTTACGATAATTGTCCCATACAGAACAACGAAATTGAAAAATCTACATAAGACATTCAAAAATTACTATTACTTCTATTACTGTTATTGATTTATTACCCCTCAGCTTGCATGTCTTTCTTTGGCCTGAGCACTGCTCCCACTTGTAGGGCTGTGTAGCACGATGGCCTTCTCATCTTCAGACCAGCCTCTGGACATAGCTGTCAACTTTTCCCTTTTCTTGCAAGGAATCCTATTCAGAATAAGGGAAAGACTCTCCTCCCTGGAAGAGAGGGGAGTGGTTGTGGGCGGGAGACCGAGCTCCGCCCCTGGTAGGGGGCATTAGCCCGCTCCCCTCCTACCTGGCTGGCGCCCACGCCCACCGGAGGTGGCCAACCAGGTGCCTCCGGGGGGCGTGTGTAGCAGCTTAATGCTGTGGTGCTAGCTCCGCCTCCTCCTCATTCGTCGTCGTCCCTCGTCCCTTATTTTTGATGTTTCATTCATATGCCAGGCAGGGCATATTTGTTCACGGGTGTTTTTCCCTCCATTATTTTGCACATCAATACAAATCCCATGTAAAGATTTTTAGCCTGTCCTTGCTGGGGGCCCTGAAGAACATTTTTTTCACCCAGGCCCAAACCCATTTTCAGCAGTTCTGAGCAGTTATGCTTTGGGGAAAGAGCTGATTAATTACTTTCCCAGCCACAGGAGAGAGAGAGAAAACAACCAGGGATATTATTGTGGGTAGAGAGAAGTACGCTCTGTGAGCCCCTTGACTACATTCTCGCACAGTACAGCACACCACTACCAAAGGAAGTATATAGCTAGAGCTGCAGCAAAGTTGAATCTGTAAAGGGGAAGGAATGATGGTTGCAATTTGGGGAGGTGGTGGTGAATTGGGAGTGGGGAAAGAAGCCAGAAATTCTTATTTGGCTTGAATTACCGGTAAACTAAGTGTCAGGTACACGGGTGGTGCTGTGGGTTAAACCATAGAGCCTAGGACTTGCCGATCAGAAGGTCGGCGGTTCGAATCCCCGCGACGGGGTGAGCTCCCATTGCTTGGTCCCTGCTCCTGCCAACCTAGAAGTTCGAAATCACGTCAAAGTCCAAGTAGATAAATAGGTACCACTCTGGCGGGAAGGTAAACGGCGTTTCCGTGCGCTGCTCTGGTTCACCAGAAGCGGCTTTGTCATGCTGGCCACATGACCTGGAAGCTGTATGCTGGCTCCCTTGGCCAATAAAGCGAGATGAGCGCCGCAACCCCAGAGTCGGTCACAACTGGACCTAATGGTCAAGGGTCCCTTTACCTTTACCTTAAACTAAGGCCTGGGAGACAAGGGGTTAAATCCCCACTTGCTCATGAAGCTCTCTGGGTAACCTTGAGCCAGCCACTCACTCTGAGCCTAACTTACCTCACAGGGTTGTTGTGGGGGTTAAATGAGGATTGGGAGAACCAACTACATCACCTGAAACTCCTTGGAGGAAAATGTGAGGTATAAATGCAATGAAAGGAGAAAATGAAAGAAATAAAATCTGACCTGGAAGAGAACTTGGGGGAAGGGGTTTGTAAAACTCCCTTCCTGTTTTTGAGATATGTTTTGTGAGGTTCTTTTCTGTGCCTGGAGAAATTCACACATAAGCTCGAGTTTGGTACCCTCACTGCTGGCTTGATGTTGGTTTCTCCTCTTAAGAAATTTCAGATGGGCATATGAGGACACAAAAGTAATGATTCATCTACTCAGCCTGGAGTCAGCTATCTCTAATTTCTTTCTAGGTCAACTTAAACTAATGTCACACGTCCACAACAACAACAACCACAAAAAAAGTATAAAGCTACTGAAAACTTGGCAGAAGAATATGTGGCTGTCAAATCTCCTATGCACAACAGGAAAGAAAAATGGGAGGGGAGGAAAAGATATTTATTAGCAACTTTCTGCCTATTAGAAAGCACCTTGAGTTGTCTTGGCACAATAAGTTACCATATGGAGCGAGTGTGACCTGTGTTAATTTTGTACGTATCAAGAGAGTTTGGGCAATATCAACCTCTATGCTGTGATGGGAGTTTTGGGCCCCATATGGCTGCAGGGATACAAGGAAAATATACAGCTTTTCTTTTCTTGCTTTTCTTTTCTCCCCCCCCCCTTTTTATTGGAAGAAACAGATTATCCTCCACATCAAACTGAAGAGTCCTCAGAAGGCTTTATTGCTACAAACTAAGCTGAAGGTTGCTCTGCGGAAGCAGCAGATCATGTGGTTAAATAGCTCCTAGACTGTTCCACTTTGGACTGCAGGTGGACGACTCTGGAGGTGGACAGTTCAACCTATCTTTGAACCATGTGAGTTCCATCTATCTATCTATCTATCTAGATGTGAAGTCATATGGCTTCAACCAAAATCCTATGCTCCTTGAACTCATAGGGGATTACTTCCATGTTGACATGCACAGAAATGCAGTAACAGTCTTAACAATGGCCTGATCATTCATCTACTTTTGAGGCAGAAGAGAGAGTGAGTGCTTGTGTGCTTCTTTGGGGGTATAGGTTTAGCTAAGAGAAGTCCAAACTAATATTGGTCTCAGACTTGTTTCTTCACATTTCACCCTATCTGTCCCACTGTAAAACATTCAATGTATGTCAGCCTTCAATAGCATGGTACCTTCCAGATGTTTTGAACCACCACTCCTATCAGGCCCAGCTAGCACAGCCATACTGGTTGGCGATGATGGGAGCTGTAATCCAAAAGAGCAGGGCAATACTGTATGGTGGGAGTTGTAGTATGAAGCAGCAGGGCAATACTGGCGGAGAAGGATGGGAGTTGTGATCTAGTGGCGTAGCGTGAGTAGCCAGCACCCGGGGCCTGAGGGAGGGAAACAGACAGAATACGCATGTGCATTCAACTGCCTAACGCTATTGGCATCACCCAGGAGGTTGCAACCACAGAGATAAGAAAAGAAGAGTCATTCCATTGTCTGGAGAGGTCCTTGCTGGTTCACATGAAGAAGCCATTTTCAACAGAGCCCAGTGATGGAAGCGTGCAGCTATATTAAGGCAGCACCGGGTGTTGAAATTTTGCACCCCTAACAATATTGTGGCCAAGGCAACCCCCCGTCGTCCCCCCATGCTACACCACTGTTGTGATTCAAAACAACTGGAGGACACTCAGTTGGCAAAGATTAATGAATGTCACCCATGGCACTGTTGATCTATATTGCAGGTTATTTTGAAGAGGGAACGCAACTCACTCAGGGAGGGGTTATCTCAAGAAGCCAGCATGCCATTCCCTCCCAGAAGAGTTCTAATCAATATCAAGTAATCACAGATCACTTCACATAGATCTCTTTGTCAATGCCTTGACAGAATAATGAGTTATAGCCGCTGCCAACCTTTTTGGTCTTCACAGGAGCCTGATTTCAAATACTGACCAAGATTATCAAGTCTCTGAGACTTCAGTGACATGTGGCAAGCCCTTTCCTGAACTCCAAAGGGATACTTATTAAAGGAGCAACATGAAACAGAAGACATCAAATAAGCAAAATATAGCTGTTGGTCAAAAGGTAACTATATTCATCCCCCCCCCCACCTCCAGTAAATCCAAGGAGACTTGATATCACCAGCTCAAAACATTAGTCATTTGTACACAGAGTTTCATGGCGGAGTAAAAAGAAAGGCGTTATCTGGATCTACCTTTGGTGTCTTTCCAGACTAGCACGAAATGGGAACTTGGGAACAATGTATAGCATATTTATTAAATTGATATCCCACCCTTCTTCACAGAGAAGCCCAAGGCAGCAAACACTAAAAGATGGAAAAAATAAAATCCTCTTAAAAGCAATGCAACGTGAGAGAATGTTGTTCTGATATAAAAGGTGATGTAACTGCTGTTAGCCAGTCTGTCACTCTCAAGGCATTCCGGGCAGTGTAGTCAGCATGAAACCATGTTAGGTTATCTTTGTGGGATGTATTATTACTAGAGCAGTCAAGTACATTTTCCTGTTGCCTAGAATGGACACACAGGGGAATGTGGCTCCAGGCAGGGAGAACTTCCTGTCATACCTGGTCTGGGGCTTCCTCCTCCCGTATGTGACCAAGTAGATGGGTGTGACCCTAGATGACCAGATAAAAGGGCTGGCCATGCAACCATCTCTCTCTTGGACTCTTATTCTCTTACTCTTACTCTTGGACTGTAGCTCTCCTGGCTCTTAGCCAGCTCATGGCTCAACCTTCCATAGGATGGAGTCCACGAGCAGAAAGTATGAGATGTAGCTCAGACTTCTTTTCACTGTAACCACAAGATAAAGCCTGCCTTCAGATTACTGCTGTGAACTGAATGTGAGTAAAGCTTTATTCTTACTTTTGAAGAAGACTGTGTTGTGTTATTATTATTTTAAGGGGGAAATAAAGGGGAAACTTACCAGGAACAATCCAGACTGAACAAGCCAGACTGGATGGCTTAATTAAAGGATTCTAATGTATCATCAACTTGCTTCCAGTAAGTTGCAAAGGGAATGTGCTCTGTTGCTTCCTCACTAGTGTGAGTGAGGAGGGATAATACCAAATCAATATATCCTCTCCTACCTTCCTTAACATTCCCACATTCTTTGCAGCTTATCATCGGCCATACTTCTCAGTGAAATCTGTTAAAGTAAATGGCCACCCCACCTTAAAATTTTGGAGAAATATGGCCAAAATATTGGGAAATATTGGAACAAGATGGAGACAGAATAAATTGCAGAGCTTTGAAAAATTTAAAAACAAAGTGCGAGATTGGCTCCATTATTATCAAATAATGGAAGCTTACAATTTGGACAAAAAAGTTGGTTTCCAGGTGGAAAAATCAAAATTGGAAACAGAATTGTTGGATCCAAAAATTAAGAATTTGTCAAGAATGTATAACTTGCTGTTGAAATGGAATACTCAGGATGAAACGGTGAAATCAGCTATGATTAAATGGGCACAAGATGTTGGACATAACATAATGATGGCTGACTGGGAACAGTTATGGACCACAGGTATGAAATTCACGGCATGTAATGCCTTAAGAGAAAATTTAATGAAAATGATTTATAGGTGGTACATGACACCAGTCAAGCTTGCAAAAATTTACCATTTGCCCGACAATAAATGTTGGAAATGTAATGAGACTGAAGGTACATTTTTTCACCTTTGGTGGACATGCCCAAGGATTAAGACATTCTGGAAGATGATTTATAACGAAATGAAAAAGATATTTAAATATACTTTCCTGAAGAAACCAGAGGCCTTTCTCCTGGGCATGGTTGGCCAGTTGGTGCCAAAGAAAGATAGAACTTTTTTTATATATGCAACAACAGCAGCAAGAATACTTATCGCGAAGTATTGGAAGACACAAGATTTACCCACCTAGGAAGAATGGCAGATGAAGTTGATGGACTATATGGAACTGGCGGAAATGACTGGCAGAATCTGAGACCAGGGAGAAGAATCGGTGGAAGAAGACTGGAAAAAGTTTAAAGACTATTTACAGAAATACTGTAAAATTAATGAATGTTAGAAAAATGTTGGAATGAAGTTATTTGGCTTTAGTAGAAATGTTATAAGGAATTAAGTATAGCTAGATTAATAGAGTATTAAAGGGAAAAATAAGGTTAGAATGTGTTAAGATAATTATAGGATAGAAAACAGAGGAAGATGGAAAGGAATTGCTGAAACAATTAATAGAAGTGGAGGTCGTGGAAATAAGTGAATGAAAGATAAGATATTGAAATTGGATTGTGTTTTAAATGGTTTTTGTTTTGTTTTGTTAGTTGTTTGTGTTAGTGTTTTGTAGTGTTTTTTTGTATTGTAATGTATTGTTGTATTGTTTTTTTTCTTTTTTCTGTAGTGTTGTGTTTAAATTGTTGAAAAATCAATAAATATTATTTTTTTATAAAAAAATTTTTTGGAGAAATATATTTCTTCCCCATTTCCAAGAAAGCAGCAGAAAATTGGCCTCCATTTTTGCAGGGAAAATATATTCAGGAAACAAGGAAGGCTGAGGCAGGATTTCATCGCAGCCTTTGGTAGGAGAAAGCCAGTGGCAATCTAGAGAAGTCACAAAACAGGACAGGAAGGCAAGAACCAAGACAGAATAAAGTGGCCTTCCTTAACCCAAAGCCATCCAGCTGTTTATGACTACAACTTCCGTCACCCCTGACCATTGGCCCTGCAGGCTGAAATACAGTGGCACCTCAGGTTACATACGCTTCAGGTTACATACGCTTCAGGTTACAGACTCCACTAACCCAGAAATAGTACCTCGGGTTAAGAACTTTGCTTAAGGATGAGAACAGAAATTGTGCAGCAGCAGTGCAGCGGCAGCAGGAGGCCCCATTAGCTAAAGTGGTGCTTCAGGTTAAGAACAGTTTCAGGTTAAGAACAAACCTCTGGAACGAATTAAGTACTTAACCTGAGGTACCACTGTAGATGGAAGCTGGTCCAACAACATCTAGAGGGCATCAGGTGGGGGAACTTCTGTCTAAGGAGTAACACACACACACATCACAGAGACAGAGGTTATGGAGAATAAAATTGAATTTGCAAGGGGGCAGATCAGCAAACCAAGCTTTAAGAATGAAATCTGGGAGAGTGTTATGAAAGTTATATGACCCAAGAACTTCCCTATTGTTAAAATAGCTGTTCGTACTTGGCTGGAGACCTATGGCCAACAATCTAGGAGATCCTGGATGTAATCTCAGCATCTCCTTGGATTGATTGGGGTGGTCATAGAGACTTGCCTGGCCTATGCCAGTAGTCTCATAATGGCTCTTAGTCTGCAGTTTAGATGAGTTATGTGGCCATCTCTGGCTTTTGTGTGTGAGAGAGAGTAAAGCTACACTTGTTGAGAAGTTCACAAGATACATCCCTCCCCCATGAAAAGCTAGGAGGAGAATCTCCTTTAGAGGTGACCTCAGTGCTCTTAAGTGCCATCAGGGATCACAGCCTGTTTGCATCAATGAAGTATATCCACAACCATGAACAAAGAGAGAGGTTTGGTGCCAAGTCTTCAGGCACCTTGTTGCCATGATTACAAATCAAGGGAAAGTAATATCCTTTATTGGCAATCAAGGGTAGGAAGCACATCACCAACCTCCATTGATTTCTCCATTTATCTTGAAAAGAAGCCAGGAACAGTTGAGTCTCAACAAGGCAGAAGAGAAGCAGAGGAAATGGGACAGAAGGGTGACCCCCCACACCATGAATCACATATGTATCCCACTGGCTCCCTTTGCCTGGCATCCATGAGGTTACCACCTTTGACCAGGTGTGGGAAACCTCATACCTGGATGCTGAATGTGGCTTTCCAGATCTCTCAGGGTCATGTCCCTTAAAGGGTCCTTAAAGTGTGGTGATGCCTCTGGATGAAGAGAGAAGTGTTTGCATAGAACCCTCTGCCTTTCATGTGGTTTAAATGTAGCCTAATGTGGAAAGGTAAATGTCACATCCATTGCACCACCCATCTTTTCCTCCACCTCTGCTCACCACTAGAATGTGCCACCTAGAAGGCTGTCCATGAGGGAATGTGGTCCTTGGGTAGAAAGAGACTCCCTATCCCTGCCTAAGACCTTTACACAGCCTTGTGTGTTTGGTAAGGCTGAGAAATAGTGGTGGGTTCATGATCACGCAGTGAACTTCATAAGCACCTAAGGAGAGCCTACTGGGTCAGGCCAAAGACCCAACTAGTCCAGCTTCCTATTCTCTGACGCTTGTGGGAAACTTACAAGCAGGATCTCAACAAAAGGACACTCTCCCCTCCTGCTGTTTTCAGCAACTACTATTCAGAAGCATTGCTACCATAGCAATCATGGCTGGTAGCCACTGAAAATCTTATCCTCCATGAATTTGTCCAGTCTTCTTTTAAAGCCATCAAGCATGGTAGCCACCAATGCCTCCTGGGGGAGTAAGTTCTATAGTTTAAGTATGCGCTGCAGGAAGAAGGGCTTTCTTTTATCTGTCCTGAATCTTCCAACATTCAGCATCATTGGATTCATTGGACTTCATTTTCCTGGACCCAGAACCACCTTTCCCCCCTTCTTCCTAGAGCACCATAAATCCCACTTCACCATTTTTAGTCTCCTTCAGGTATACAACTGTATTAATAGTTTTATGTATTGGGTAAAACAGTTTTGTAGCTCCCTCAGGATCCCGAGGAGTGAAAATGAGATGAGTCTGCGGTCCTCTTTTGCACTCATCAACTTTACTGAAAGCAGTTTCAGGATAAACATTGAATAAATCACCAGCACAATCCAAAAACAGCAGGACAGTGAATTTATCCTAGACTTTATTGGGCAAGGCTGAAGAGAACCTTCCTCGCATAACAGCCACGGCCTTCAAAGAAAGTCAAGATGGTGATTTGCACCATCGAGAAATGTGACCCAAGTCTCCAGCAGAGACCAAATATTAGGGACAAAAAGAACTCCATAACCTCAATTTGTCAACACCTGCAACTGCAGTTTCTCATGGAATGAAGCGGGGATGCTCTTCCACCTGGGTTAATTCATTTAAATGCATGCAAAGTTGAACTGGCCCATTGCCACACAATGAAGTTAAAGAAGCAAGTGCAAAATTCATCAGGTCTGCGATCTGCACTTCTTTGGTAGAGGTCTTGATAAGTCTTTTACCTATCTCTGATTGGCTGGGGTCACAATGCACATGCTTGATGCTTTGGAATCTGCCTCATGCCAAGTCAGAACACTAAGTTCAGTATCGTCAACACTGGCTGGCAATGGCTCTTCAAGGTTTCCGGCAGGAGTCTTCTGGAGCCCTACCTAAGAATGCCAGGGATTGGACCTTGGGACCTTCTACGTGCAAATCAGATGTTCTACCACACAGCTATGGCCTGTGGCTACAGTTCCCACAGAGGTCTCTGATACAGACCAGACCAGACCAGCACTTGAGGCTGAAGGCTTTGAGTGGGAGGACAGAAGGAAGAGACTAGGAAGCAGACACCACTTGATGAATCACCACTCTGCCCTCAGATGTGCTGGGACCTCATGAGATGGCAGATTCAGGGGCTACCCCTTCTCTGCCTGTGAAGCATGAGGTGGACTCAGGGGCACAACCTACCATGACACAGTAGGAAAATTCAGAGAAGGTGTGCCCATCTGCCAGGGGGAGGTGATGCCTCAAGAGAAGAGGAAACCCCCCACCCCAGAGAAGTGCCTGTCTTCAGGCCAGGAATTCTTGCAGAAGGAAGGATTCTTGTTACTGAGCTTTCTCCATGCTTGCTTTAAGACTTGGTGAGTAGGCGAGGAACCTTGTTGGAACAGCTTCATTGCTCCCATGCATTTCTGGACCTCTTGCTACTGATCTTGGACTCTTGAACATTTATTGGTATCAATGTTCGGATTTATTGCCATTACTCCATTGCCTTTTAAAGCACAAGGACCAGTCTCTGCTCTTTCCTATCTGCTGGGTTTGTACTGCTAGACTGCTACCACAAAAGTTTACTTCTTTACTTATGAGTAAACACCTCTGTGCTTTGGTTTTGGGAGAGAGCCAGGACAGAGGCCTTCTAGCTGAAAAAAGTTTCCCTAGCTGTGCTTTAAGGTGTAATGTTCTGTAACCCCTTGCTAGACCAAGCTAAATGGGGGCTTTTCCTGTGTGACATCAATCCGCCAGCCACTGAACTACAGAGGATCCTGCCCCGCTTTTTTTGGTAGAGTCCAACATGTATTATATCATAACCCTAAGCAGGCTGTCTATGTTCAAAACTTGCTGTGTTTAAAAACACTTCTATCCTTCCATTTATAGCCACTCTTGAAGCCAAGAGACATCAGTGAACAAAACACCATAACTGTTCCTTTACAAATCAAATGATGTTAGACAAGGAGTATGTGTGTGTGAATAAATACCACAGCTTGATCCTTAAGGGGTGGGGGGAACCAGAAATGAAGAAACTTTATTTGAAACTTCAGGGTGGAAGTGTGATGGGTCAATCTCACCTAAATTAAATTACCCTACTCTATTAGCAATACAAATTCAGTGTAACAAAAGCGTCATGAATCTCTGTGACAAGGTAAAGGCGGGGCTCTCGCCTCAGATGAACAGAGCGCTTGATCGAGACCGAAGTGAACACAGCTCACTCATATTTAAAACATTCTTTCATATATTTTTAATAAAACAACTGATACCAATTCAAAACTGCCTTCATAAATCAAACATTATTCAATGTACCGGCGCTCCAAGGTTTTCTCCCACTGAAGCATGCCTGTCTCGGAGACAAGGGTGGGGTGGGGTGTTGTGTGGGGGGTTTTTTTCCCCCTTCTTCTTCCTCACATGAGTGCTTGAGGTTTTATGAAAGGTTTATTGGATTTCATAGTCCCTTAAGGGGAAACCCTTTAAATGTCTCCGCAATTATAAGACTAATAACACTTTCAGCTCTTGGACACAGCCTTGACTTGACAAAGATAAGGAACTGGAAGTTACTCAGTCAATACAAAGCTATTAATCTCTGTCACCCTGCTGTCAATGCGGCTCAGGGAAACAATGTCGTCTCTTGACCTACGCGGAGTCATGTAGTGATTTTATTCAGGATGTCAGCATTCATTGGGACAGGTTTTGTCACACCCCGACTCCCTCCAAGAACTCCCGGTTCTTTATCTTGACTGCAGTGACACCCTTCAGATAGCAGGAGTTTGTTTCCGTCTCGGCTTATTGTTGTCATTTAGCAGTTATTCATGGGTGGAACCTTTTCTGGGAGAGAAAATTGGCATCCTCTGCGACAGAGAAAGAAAGACAGAGAAAAGGAGCAGGGACTGAAGCATACGCCTGCTCACTACTCAATTAGTCTATACTAAGGCTCTCCTTAGTACCCCATGCATTTAAAGCTCATGGCTTCCCCTAAATAATCCTGGGAACTTAATTTACCCCTTGCAGGGCAGCCATTCTCCAGCACTGTGAAGAAACTACAGCCCCCAGGATTCTTTGGGAGAAGTCATGTGCTTCAAATGTGCTCCCAGTTGTATGGCATGTGGGGAGCTTTAGGTATACATGTTTTATTGCCAGCCTCTGGTGGTGACCTGCAGTTCTGAGTGTGCCAACCACAGATATTCTGTGGATCAGCATCCCACTTGAGATGAGACAGGCACGCCCGATCTGTTGAAGACATTTTTGGGCCAGCAGCTGGATAAATGGGTCTTTGTCACAAGATTTCACTTATCAGGGTTTTAGCCTTGCTAAATTAGGTGAATATTGCCTTGAGATGGTGGTTTAGAAGGACATTAATAGATTAATTGCAATAATAGTAATTGGTTGGTCACTGTGAGAACAGGATGCTGGACTGGAGAAGCCATTGGCCTGATCCTGCAGGCTCTTCTCAAGTTCTTATGCTCTTAATTTGTTGTTGGGTTTGCAAATGAGTCTATAGCAAGGAAAGGAAACAAGTGGCTTTCCAGATGTTGTATTCGGGCAACCATCAGCCCCAGCCAGCATGGCTAAAGGTCAAGGGCGATGGGAGCTGTAATCCAGCAGCATCTGGAGGACCACAGCTTCCCCATCCCTGATTTAGACTTTGGGTGGAGAGATTCTTTCATTCAGCCTGAAGGCCTGTCTCTACCTCCATCACAGATCAAATCACACCAACAGAGCCTTCGTCAAGTGGTTAAATGGTGAACTTCCATTTGTGAAGCTGACATGAATGCATGAACATATTCCTCTGTATATCACCTTGAGGAAATATGAAAGGCCTGCCTGTTTTGCTTGATCAGCAATGCCCCTTTCCCGCATGCAAAACATCACCTGATGTTGAAGTCTTCAAGAGGCAGAAATGCATATGTGAACCAGAGCTGCCATTTTTCTTGCCTGCTCCAACACAGGTTGATTCTAATCTTTGGTAAAACTGAATGTTCCCCCTCCCTCACAACACATCCTCACTGCTGAAGTTTAATTGTTTGTTTGTTTTTCTACACATATCACATTTTGGTTGAATTTATCTGGGATAATCTATGCTTCAGGCACCTCTGGCACAGTGCATCGAAGGCTGCTTTTGAACTAGGGATTAGCATCACAGCCTGTTGTCAGTGCAGCAACTCAGTACTGGAAATGCAAAATAAGAAAATTCAAACAGGCCGTGAAAGAATGAGGAACGGAACCCAAACGAGCACACTGAAATGCAATGGAGAGAATTGAAGGTTCCACATTTTGGGGGAGCAGGCTGTGGGGGATCAAATACACTGGGACAATGAAAACTTGGCTTGACATTAGTAAATGTGAAAAGGATGTGTGGATTATATACCAATAACACAAGCTAAAAGCTCAGCCAGGTGTGTGATGCAGCTTCCTAAAAGGCTAATGTGATTCTAGGCCCCATTAATAGAAACATAGTTTTCAAGTCAAAGGAAGTAACAGTTCCATTTTAGCTAGGCCTCGTCTGTGGTGAATGCCAGTTGCCAAACTTTAAAGCAGGATATATCAACAATAGAATGCATTCAGAGAAGGGCAACAAAGATGGTCAGCAGTACAGGGCAAGGCCCCATCTGCCTGGAGGCGGTTGGTGGATGGATGGCGGCTAACAGATTGAGGTTGAATTCTGACAAGACAGAAGTACTGTTTTGGGGGGTCAGGGGGTGGCAGGTGTGGGGGACTCCCTGGTCCTGAATGGGGTAACTGTGCCCCTGAAGGACCAGGTGCGCAGCCTGGGAGTCATTTTGGACTCACAGCTGTCCATGGAGGCGCAGGTCAATTCTGTATCCAGGGCAGCGGTCTACCAACTCCATCCGGTACACAGGCTGAGACCCTACCTGCCCGCAGACTGTCTCGCCAGAGTGGTGCATGCTCTGGTTATCTCCCGCTTGGTCTACTGCAATGCACTCTACATGGGGCTACCTTTGAAGGTGACCCAGAAACTACAACTAATCCAGAATGCGGCAGCTAGACTGGTGACTGGGAGTGGCCGCCAAGACCACATAACACCAGTCTTGAAAGACCTACATTGGCTCCCAGTACGTTTCCAGGCACAATTCAAAGTGTTGGTGCTGACCTTTAAAGCCCTAAACGGCCACGGCCCAGTATACCTGAAGGAGCGTCTCCACCCCCATCATTCAGCCCGGACACTGAGATCCAGTGGTGAGGGCCTTCTGGTGGTTCCCTCGCTGTGAGAAGTGAGGTTACAGGGAACCAGACATAGGGCCTTCTCAGTAGTGGCGCCTGCCCCGTGGAACACCATCCCATCAGTTGGCAAGGAAATAAGCAGCTATCTTATTTGTAAAAGACATCTGAAGGCAGCCCTGTTTAGGGAAGTTTTTAATATTTAATGCTGTATTGTTTCTAACACTCGATTGGGAGCCGCCCAGAGTGGCTGGGGAAACTCAACCAGATGGGCAGGGTATAAATAATAAATTGTTGTTGTTATTATTATTATTATTATTATTATTATTATTATTATGCAGTATCATACCACTTTAAACAATCACAGCTCCTCCCAAAGAATCCTGGGAACTGTAGTTTGTTAAGAGTGCTGAGAGTTGCTAGGAGGCCCCTAATCCTCTCAGAGAGCTACAGTTCCCAGGGTGGTTTATCCATCCATCCTCTTTCCCTGGGAATTCTGGGAATGATACTTTTGTGAGATGAGTAGGAATAGCTGTCTTACCAGCCAAATTTTGTAGGAGGAATTCCTAGCCACTGAGGTCACGTGGCCCTCTAGCAACAAAGATGGGTCCAGGAGCATCCTCAGGCTATGAACAACTCCCTCCGAAGGTGGATGGATAAGCAGTTGGTGATATGGTATGGGTCTGATCTATAATCCCACAGATCACGCATTCCCAAACCCTCAAATTGGCCTAAAGTAGTTCATTGGTTTCCTGCCAATACGCGCCTTGAGATGCAATTAAACAAAGCATGTAAATAGGCAGCTGATCTAAAACAAATTAACTACAAATATTCCAAAAGCATACTTTTCATTTTTAGAATTTTTTTTAATTATGAAATCTGAATAAAGGAATCAATGAATAAAAATGTGCAGCAAGCTGAAATTTCATTAAATGATTGATTATTAATAACTTATGAATAATGATGATCCCTGTCTGGCTGCATTTCATAAGATTGTCATTTTGCCCCAGCCTTCATTTGGGTACCACTGAAAACGAGGACTTGAACTGAAAATGATGTAGCCGGTCTCCTAAACAGATACGTTTACTGGGTGTTTACCGTATTTTTCGCCCCATAGGACGCACCGGCCCATAGGACGCATCAAGTTTTTTGGGGGGAAATAAAGAAAAAAAATTATTTCCCCCCCCCCAGGCGCTTGTGGGGCAGGCAGCGGGGAGAAGCGCTCTTCTCCCCGCCGCCCGCCTTGCGATCAGGTCCGGGAACAGCAGGGAGATGCAGCGAGTCTCCCTGCTGTCCCCGGAGTGGTGGGGCAGGTAGCGGGGAGAAGCCCTCTTCTCCCCCCCGCCCGCCTTGCGATCAGGTCCGGGGACAGCAGGGAGATGCAGCGAGTCTCCCTGCTGTCCCAGGAGTGGTGGGGCAGGCAGCGGGGAGAAGCGCTCTTCTCCCCCCCCCCCCGCCCGCCTTGCGATCAGGTCCGGGGACAGCAGGGAGACGTGCTGCATCTCCCTGCTGTCCCCGGACCTGATCTCCAGGCGGGGAAAAGTGTGTCTTATAGGGCGAAAAATACGGTATTTTGCTATCCCTTATACGGTTGGATGGCCATCTGTTGTATATAATCTAGTTGAGATTTCTGCATTGCAGGGGGTTGGACTAGATGGCCCTTAGGATCCCTTCCATATTTACAGTTCTATGCTTCTATGATTTTATTATTTGTTTTGGACCCTCTAGACATCTCAGGCACCCTGGGATCAGACCTGAGGATCTGTGAGGAGGAACAGCAGCAGGCAACCAACTCAGCCCAGACTCCCTAGGTTGTCTCCAGCCAAGTTCTACTCAAGGGTAAATCCACTGAAATTAGTAAACCTAGGTTATTCGTACCCATTAATTTCAATGGGTCTAATACTCTCTGATGTTGGATGCGGCTTCCTGTTTAGTTAGAAATATCTGCCACCATTTCAGCATTACAGCGGAGATGGGCAGATCACTTTATCCAGATCTTTCTCCCATTTGTTCACTCTTAAGTCTGTTCCATTCTGTTGCCATGCTCATCATCTATTTAAATCCACCCCACCACAAATCTCTCTCTCTCTCTCTCTCTCTCTCTCTCTCTCTCTCTCTCTCTCTCTCTCACACACACACACACACACACACGTATATTTTTAAATTATCTGGTTGGCCTTGGAAGAATAAGAAGAAACTTAACCCTTGGTGATTTATGTAATGTACAGTATAAAATGTAATGTACTACATCTCCAATTTGGCCTTTTCTGCATATGCAAATAAACTTCCTTTACTGGCTTATTAGAAAATCCACCCACCAAATATGTTAGTAGAAATGGTTCAGAATCTAAGCTAGGTAAAAGTATGCCTAACCAGTGGGGGTTGTTTTTTTAATCCCCACAGGTAGTTGTCCTTTAATGGTCAGATTTGATTTGATTATACCAAAAGGCAGGTTTACAATCCTTCATCTGTTCACTTGGAACTCTCCATGGTGCTGAAATAACCGGGCTGCCTTGCTGCCTTGACCCCATGGGTACCAGATACTGACAAGACAGAGAGCTATTGTGAAGATAAAATGGGTGGTGGAGAGGACTGTATGCAGCACCCTGGGGTCCTTGGAGGAAGAGTGTATCATAAATATGAATATGCAAATAATATTTCACTGTGGCTGTTCCTTAGTTCCTGACTACTGTTTGGCGGCCATCTAATGGTCCAGCTTCAACATATCTTAAAGATGGGCATCATTGCGAAGGTAGGGCCAATCAGACTTACTTAGGAAGATAGGAAGCTGCCTTATGCTGAGTTAGACCATCGCTTCATATAGCTCAGTATTGTCTACATGGCTACTAGCCATGATGGCGATGCTCTCTCTGCCTCCATGATCAGAGGCAGCAATGCTTCTGAATTCCTGTTGCTGAAAACCACAGGAGGGGAGATGGCTCGTGCTCTGGTCCTGCTTTCCAGTTTCCCACAGGCACTTGGTTGGCCTCTTTGAGAAGAGGATGCTGAACTAAATGAGGCATTGGCCTGATCCAGCAGGGCACTTCTTATATTCTTATGCACATTGACTCTAGGGCTTCTGGAAGGATTCTCACCCAGACCTACCTGGAAATTCCAAGAATCAAAGTGCTCCACCACCCAAAAACCACCAAGAAGGAAAGCCATGACACCTAAGCCAATTTAACTCCACAGTATGGATCTTACCTACTAGGGGCAAGTCACACAACCTTGGCTTATATTGTTCCAGGTGGTGGCTGTGGTTGGCCATGAGAGGGTCTCTCATTTGGAATTCACAATCAGTTTTGGAGACATCCCTCATCTTACTTTAAGCTGCACACTCTGATCCTCTCTGATCATTATATCTTGCACCTCTGGACTTCTGCCAGCGCCACATTGCAACCTGACAGGATGCACTGTAAAGTCTCTCCTTTGCCGATACACTGTATGCAGCTGTCACCTCTGCTTAGCCTCCCATCGTGCAAATTAAATGTGACTGGCAGGAGAGGATGGGACAGAGAGTTTCAGACACTTGAAGTTCTGGGACAAGGTGTGCTTTCACTTTCAAAAGACATTCCCTTTGGAGAGCCCTCTCCTCCCACTCACCTTAATGCTACTCCTTTGGAAGCTGCTGCCACTAAGTGTTTCTTTCTTTTGTCACTCCTTGTTTGTTTGTTTGTTGACCACATTTCTATCCTGCCTTTCCTCCAAGGAGCTCAAGATGATGTGCATGGTTCGCCCCCTCTCCATTTTATTCTCACAACAACCCTGCGAGGTAAGTTAGGAACTGGCCCAAGGTTACCCAGTGATCTTCATGGCTAAGTGGGGGTTTGGGCCCAGGTTTCCCAAGTCCTAGACCCTCGTCTGCACTAGACATTTAAACAGTCATGGCTTCCTCCCCAAAATCCTAGAAATGGTAGTATGACAAGGGTTGTGGTAGGAAACCCCTATTTGCCCTACAGAGCTACAATTTCCAGAGTTTCTTTCCAAAGGGATTGGTCACTAAGCCACTCTGAGAATTTTAGATTTTGTTTTTAAAACACCCACCCACACACACACACACCAGTGCATGGATTCTAAGTCAGCTTCTACTGGTGTGAGAATCCAAAGACTGAAATCCACTCACAGGATGCTTTCACCAGCAGGAGGAGGGGAGTAACTTTCACCTTAGTGAAATCTGCTCTGGGAGGGTTGGAAGGGCTCTGGAGGAGTATGAAAGGCAGTACAGGGGAAACTGGTATAAATTGCTTTTCCTCTCTCCCATCCATCAGCAGATTCCTCCATTGGCTATCCGTTCCACCCACAAAGGAAGAGAAGGAGCCCTTCTCTAAACAGATGCCTAGTTAGGATCCGAGCCATTATATATTTTAAACATTTTATAGCACTGGACACATAAAGTTTATGCATTGGTTTTGGACCATTAACCCGTTGTTTCTGAAGCAAGGACCTAAACATTTTGTCATCCTAGATGAAAACAGGCCAGTGAAGTGACTTCTAAAGG
The DNA here is from genome assembly GCF_965112155.1 of Podarcis liolepis. Taxonomy (NCBI): domain Eukaryota; kingdom Metazoa; phylum Chordata; class Lepidosauria; order Squamata; family Lacertidae; genus Podarcis; species Podarcis liolepis. The sequence continues at coordinate 35,590,609 of NC_139561.1, read as the reverse complement.
ACAATGATTTGGAACTATTCATAGGTGCATATGCTTAAAGACAGCGTATTGGCACTAGGAAACTGCACCTGTTTACATGTATCCCTCATCCGCCCTCAAGAGAGATCATTTTTAAGACACACTGTGAGATTCTTAAATTCATCACCTCTGGAAACAGGCCCTTAAAATATCGGAGCATTTAAATTTTAGTGTGTGTTAATGGTTTGGCCACAAGAATATTTCACTGCGTAATGAGTTAATTTGGAAGTTGAGTCGTAAAAGTGAGAACCGAACGAAACCATTTTCAGTTTTTAATTGGGTGGAACAACAGAGGCAGGTCCAGGATGTTTCGCCTGCTGTGGAAACCATAAATCAGTGCAGGAGCCAGTATGTAGAAAAGTAATGTGTCCCTTTCAAATTGCTGCAAGGAAAAACGGCTCCATCTGCTTGCCACTCCGTAATAAATAATGCCATATAAATGGATTTTAGGATCACTGGGAATGTGCCTTTTAAAAGGAGAGTGTAAGCTGTCAGGAGGGGCAGAAAGAGAAGAAGGGACACAACTATTGTAGTGGTTTAACCTGCCCAATCACAACACCTCTCTCCATTATTATTTGATGCTACAGTCAGCTACACAATGAAGGGACATAGTTGCTGAAAAACCTTATTGCAGGCTAGATCCATTTTAAAAAGAAGAAAGCATAAAAGTTGTTTAATACCTCTTTCTTTATTTTAAAAAGAAATCCTATGAACAGGGAAACATAAGGAGCCCTGCTGGATCAGGCCAATAGCCAATCTAGTCCAGCATCCTGCTTTCACAGTAGCCATCCAGATGCCTGTGCAAAACAGGGATTCGGGATTTGAGCACAACATTCTCCTCTTCTGCAGCTTCCAGCAACTGCTATTCAGAAGCATTACTGCCTCCAGCTGCAGAGGCAGAGCATAGATGGAGGAGGGTGGAAGAGGTAGGTTCCTGGGGGAGAATACAGGTGCATGGGGAAGAATTTAAGGAGAAAGGCCGTAGCTCAATAGCAGAGCATCTGCTTTGCATGCAGAAGGTCCTAGGTTCAATCCCTGGCACCTCCAAATAGGGTTAGAAAAGACTCATTGTCTGAAAACTGGAGAGGCAGTGCCAGTACTGAGCTAGATGGACCAATTGTCTGGATCAGCAGAAGGCAACTCCTATGTTCCTTTGAGAATTCATGGTGGAAGGACCACCACCTCCAAACCACTTGACAGACTTGGGTTGGCCAGGGTTGAAGGCAGGGTGGGAGTAGCTGGAGGATACATAAGTACAGCAGCTCCAGGAATGGCAAATTTCCCCTCCCTTCTTGAGGGCATGCCAGGGGAATTAGAGGGCCTTGGATCCTGTAAATTTAAAGGAAAACAGGGAGCTGCCATATATCTACTGCTCTATCTACTATTCTAAGGTGGTCCAGAAGCTGCTGTTAGTGCATAATGCAGTGGCTGGGTTGGTGAGTGCAGCATCTTGATGGGACCATGTGTAACCAGTCCTACAAGTGCTGCACTGACTGCCAGTGAGCCACTAGGTCCATGCCAAGGTGTGAGTTTTAGCTTGCAGAGCTGTAAATGGCTCGGGAGCCCACAACCTAAGACAGGGGTCTGCAACCCGCGGCTCTGGAGCATCATGTGGCTCTTTTACACCTTTGCCGCGGCTCCGGGGCGGATACTAGTGAGGGGAGGAGGCGCATTGTGCGCCCCGACACTCCCCACTGTGGCGGGCGCTGTACTGGCTGTGACGTCGCATGGGGGCGGTGCGTGCGTTAGCCACGCACTGTCCTGACGTCACCTTCCCGCCTGCTGTCAGATCGGACATTAAGGTAAGAAACAATATATGCAGTGTTATATTTGTTTTAAATGTTGCAATGGTTTTGCGGCTCCCAGGTTTTTTTTTCTTCGGAAACGGGTCCAAGTGGCTCTTTTTGTCTTAAAGGTTGCAGACCCCTGACCGAAGAGAACCCCAGTTATCAATCAACTCAGGTCTTTCAATTGGCAGGAGATGCCCTATTGGTGTTGCCTGGATGGTCCTGACTCATGACAAGGCCTTCTTGGTAGTGGCTCCCTGTTTGCCCTCCCTGGTGAGGTGTGCTGCCTGCCTCCTTCATTATTAACATTCAGGTGGAATTTAAAGACATTGGTGTGTCCCCAGGCATTGGGTGGTTTTCACAAACTGTTGCAGGCAGCCTTTAAATGATTGATCTGTAAAGATATTTGGTTGCTTTTAAAATGTTTTTTATTGGTTTGTTGTTTGACTGTTTGCTCCCCCAGGATCCAACCGAGGAACTAGCCCAGGCTTCCTCAACCTCGGCCCTCCACATGTTTTGAGACTACAATTCCCATCATCCCTGACCACTGGTCCTGCTAGCTAGGGATCATGGGAGTTGTAGGCCAAAAACATCTGGAGGGCCGAGGTTGAGGAAGCCTGAACTAGCCTATCATAGAAAGGCACCATTTATGTTCAATGCTCTAACCACTTTCGCCTCCGTCTCTGCCCACTACTGCCCTTTAGCCTCCCCAAAAATTACCAAGGAGGGAGCTTGGTTTTCATGCTAAACAATGTTCCCTCACCCATGGCTTATAGTGGAAACATCCATTATGTTTCACTGAACAGCTTCATGTGTTTTGTCACCATCATCATCATTATTAAAATAATTTATATACCACTTTCTATTTCAAGAAGAAATACCTTTTATGTAATGGAAAAGCAAGAGTACCACTACATCCATTTCTTGTGTAACAAAGACCTGCTGTGTTGCAGTTGCTGTCTTCACACTGTGAATAATTTGACTCTGCTGCTCATGATGTATTGCTTTTAAAGGTATTATTATGTGTTATTATGTGTTTATTAAATTGAATTGCATTTATAGAACTTTTAATTTTCAGCATTTTTATGGATATTACAGTATGTGTGTTCATTCTGTGGTTTATTACAGTACTATGTTGTAAACCACCCTGTTGTCTTTTGACAAAGGACAACCAATAAATTTCTCATAAATAAATGACCATTTGTGCCCACAGGTTTCAGGCTCCAGTACAGGCTTGGGTTTGAAGCATAGTTGTTTTCTGTATGCAATGCCCCTAAACTGTTTCCTGGATTGGAGCTTTGCTTGTCTTAGAAAAATCTCCATGCATGATCCAATAGAATTTTAAAGGGCTTACGAATGAGGAACGCTGGCCAGGTGTAAAAATAGAGGTTCTTCCACTTCTATTGCATGATCTGCGTGGTGCCTGGTTTTCTTCCATCTGTGCACGTTTCAGACGGTGTAATTAAAGCCACACGCTGACAAAACTGGTGCCCGGATTATGTTTGGGTCAAAGGAACCTGTGAACGGCTTGGGAAATCTTTGAAGCAGGCCAGGCTGTGAGGTGAAACAAAAGGGATGGATTGTGTTAACTTCAAAAGAAAATAAGGAATTCAGGAGCACAGGCCATCTTTGGCTGTCTGGCTACACGACAGTGCGTGGATTTTTCCACTCTAGACTGGTGGATGCCTTTCGTTATTCTCCTTTTGTTTACCCCTAGAGCTTACGCACAGGTACAGTACAATGATCTCCCGCCAGGAGGTATGATAGATTCATCTCTTTTCTCCTCTCTCTTATCACCTTGTTATTACCTTTGACCTCTGGGTAAATTGGATTTGGGTTTAAATTGCACAGATGCTGTGTCTCCATATTTATTCCGAAAAGGCAAAGAGTTCAGAACCTTGATACTTGGCACACGGTGTAGAATGGACTCTTGGAAAATATGTGCAACTCACTCTTCAATATTTGCATTTATAGATTTCCCCCTAACCCCACTTGAAGCTAAAATGAATTGGGAAGAGGACATTCACAGGCAAATTCACTCAACTTCAGTACTCTTGTAAAAGCATCACATCCATATTTTCATCTGACCGTTTTGACACAGCATTTTCTATTCTTTTGGATTTAACTACCTGATCTCCCCAGCTCCTCCCCCACAGACTTCATGACATCACAGTAACTCAAAGGGGGCTTATAGATGGATAGCAGACAGACAGCTGAATTCTTGCAATGCTGCTGTTGTCATTATCAAAACTAATCTCACACAGCATCGTTCCTGGTGGCTGCCAGGAAAGAAAAATTGTGGCCACCAGTGAGTAGCCACAAGAAGAAACTCTGGTTTAGGGTGATAACATCATTCCCAAGCTTCATCTTGTCCACCCCCTGCAATGCAGGAATCACAGCTAAAGAATCCCTGACAGATGGCCTTCCAACCCCTGTTTAAAAACCTCCAATGAAGAAGAGTCCACAACCTTCTGAGATAGTCCATTCCCCTGTCAAGCAGCTCTTACCATCAGAAAGCTCTTCCTAATATTTAGTTGGAATCTCCTTTATTGTAATTTGAATCCAATGGTTAAGGTCCTACACTCTAAAGCAGCAGAAAGCAAGCTTGCTCCATCCTCCATGTGACAACCCTTTAGATATTTGAAGACAGTTATCATGTATCGTCTCAGTCTCCTCTTTACCAGGCTAAATATACCCATCTTCGTCAACTGTTCCTCATAAGACTTGGTTTTCAGACCCTTGATCATCTTTCCCCCTCCTCTGAACACATGTCAGCTTGTCAATATCTTTCTAAAACTATGGTGCTCAGAACTGGACACAGGACTCCAGGTGGGCTCTGACTTAGACACCTTACCTCTGTTGATGCAGCCTAGAAACGCATTCACTTTTTTGCTGCTACATCACACTGTTGACTCATGTTGACTTTCTCTTGAGGAGAGGGAACATTTGTTTTGGTGACCTATGTGACCTGTTTTGGCCAATAGGCTCGGGGAAGGGGGTTGCCTGTAATAGGCTTCCGACGAGTCCTCTATTTACAAAAGAGGTCTTGGAGGAGGGACAGCCTGTTCCACAACACACACACACACCAGTCCTTTATTTTCCTGGCTGGAAAAATATTGCAACATTGAAAAATACACATACAATTTAGAGGGTGTCAGATATGAGCAACAGACTGAGGTCAGCAAGGAACCATGTGATAAAGTCTTAGACTCAAGGCAGAACCAGAAGTCAAATCAGGAAGCAGGACTGAGCACTCACCACCCAGATTTAGGAGTGTGGCGTGGGAAGGGGTATGATCTGGGAAGAGGCCCAGAAGCCTGATAGAGATGAATGAAGGGTTACATTTGACCTCTAGACCTGCGGTTCTCCACCCCTGCTCTAAGCATAGTCTGGGAGCTTTGGGGTGAAAGTAGTCAGCTTATTTATTTATTTTTTCCCAGCTGCATTGTAATTTAAAGGATGGAGCACCCTAGTTATTTTCCTTTAACTTGGTTTTCTCTTCTGACAATTGCACTAACAGACCTGGTTCTATTTATGCCATGAAATTTATGTATCTTTACTAAGGGAGAAGCTCATCTATCTGCCATCCCGTGTCAGCAGAATTATAAACCTGTCAATGGCACAGTATTTCAGAAGTGACCTATGCTGGCAGTAAACACCAATGCAAATGCTCCGATAATGTATCATGCGCAATGAAACAATTCCTGGCAAATAATAACCATGCTATGAAATAAAACAGTGGCATACTTCTGTGTCTTTAAAATAATGAAGAGCTTATACATCAACTCCCTTGAATCATTTAGAGGTTGTCTTGTTGTTGTTGCTTGAACGTTTTGTGTTTAAGAGCTCAGCATATATTTGCCTTCCTTTTTAATTCACCAACAAATGAAACTTTTACTGCCATTAAAGAGGAATCACTAATATGGGCCAGGCAAGCACAGCACACTAGCTATAGACGTGAGCTGAGGAAAGCCATGTTTATGGCCTTCCTGACACTGAGCTTCCTGGGACTCTGTGGTTGTTCTTTTCCCTTGAGAACCTAGCAGACCACAAAGCAGGGCTGGTGCATTGTATTTGACTGTGAGAATTTAAGGTGGCTTTGCATGATCTCCAGGATCAAAGGGAGCATGTGTCTGAATTAGGGATGGGCAAATCAGTCGATTTCAGCTTTTCTGCATTTTTCATTTTCCCCACACCACTCTTAAGTTCTGTCCTCCACATTTCCACATCTGTTTGCAATTAAAAACAACAACAAATCAAGTTTGCATGAAAATTCAACAGCATATTTGCACGAAACTCTCTGAACAGGTATGCAATTTTGTCCACAATCTTTCTATGCAATTTTGCCTAATATGTGTATTTTTGCACAGCGATTTCCCCTTGTAAAATGTATTTCCATATGCTATTTTCACAAACACGTGCATTTCTATACAAACTTTATACTAACATACTCATTTTTGTGTGCATTACTTGGCAGGAAAAGCGCATTGTAAAATTCAGAGAAGTGGGCCTTTTTAATAATGGCTCTGTTTCATGTCACATATTGTTTCAGAAAGTATTACTTTGGTGCTGTTTAGGACTAATAAAGCACTAAATGGCTTGGGCCTAGGCTACCTGAAAGGCCTTATCTCCCTATATGAACCTATCCAGGTGCTAGGATCCTTGGGTGAGCACCTTCTCTCGGCCCATCATTATCAGAAGGATGGTTGGTGATGACATGAGAGAGAGCCTCTGCTGTGGTCACTCCCAGATTATGGGATTCCCTCCCAAAAGAAGTTAGACCAGCTCCTTCTTTGCCATCCTTCCACCAGCAGCCTAAGACCTTCCTATTCAGACAGACCTTTGAAAACTAAAGTGCAGATGATGTTGAACACTGGGTTGCTGTCAGGGCAAACTGTGTTTTAATTGCTGGTTCTAAATGTCTTTTGTTCTAATTTAACTATTGTTTCTAACTAGTTGTTGTTTTTTTAATCTGGTTTTATAATTTTGTTTTTAAATGCTAGAAGTTGCCTCAAAACCCAGCTTGGGAGAAAGGAGGGATATAAATAGATTAAGTAATAATAATACAAGCTTAACTGAATTTCTACTCTAAATGTCAGCTGTAGTGGAGAATAGCAAGAATTTACTATTGCGCTCATGTCCTGCATGTGTCCTTCCCATAGGCATCTGGTTGGTGGATGAAATGGATCCTTGTTCTGGTTCTATTTTCTTATTTGATGGACAGAGCCATCCTGAATCAAGGGTGGTACTCAATACTAGTCCTACCCAGAGTAGACTCACTGAAATTAATGGGCATGGTTAACTTAGGGTCATGAATTTCAATGGGTCTACTCTGAGTAGGACTTAGTTGGCAGCAACCCAAATATTTCTAATGAGTAATGAGTTATTTTCTTCTTTACTTCTGCATTAGCCGCACAGCATTGTCCTCTTACTTTTAGCCGATTTATAAATATTCTCCTCCCATTAAGATTTTGTTCCCTGGAGTCTTTTTTCCAATCCACCACACTCTTCCCCATGTTGATAATCAATTTGTTGCTTCAACATGCTCAAGCTGCAAATTAATCAGGGCCCTTTGAAAGTCTACAAACGGCACTCACATGTTGTAGGAATGTCTTACAAGGATAAGTCAAATTAGTGTAACCAGCACAAATTAGCTCCGTTTTAGAAGGCGTGTAACCCAGCAAATCCCATCTTTCACTCACTGCATGCCATAGGATTATGAAGGATTTGTTTTATAACAGAACAGCTAATTACATCTACACATTTAGAGCATTGCTGTTTTTGCCATCAACATTCAAAGACTGAGACATTCCATTAAATGATTAAGTGTATTGAATCATTGGACTTCATTCTGCTCAGTATTACAAGGAAACTAACCCAGACAGGGCATACAATGAAATGCAAATGTTAAATACTTAATCCTTTGACTTATGTATTTATCCAGAACTGGTCTTCTGGGAATCAAACATCTTCCCTCCTGCTGCAGCATTCCTTTGGAAAGCAATAGGTTCAAGCACAGTAGGTCACCTGTAGGGATGAGTGAATTTGCCAAATTCGTTTTCTGACAGTTTCTCATTTTTCCACTTTTAACTTGAGTTCTCCACCTACAGCTTGTGGTTTCTTTTTCAAAGTCCTCATGAAAATCCAACAACATTTAGTGCAAACTTCTCCTGATGTTGCCTAAGATACACATTTTTGCAATACAATTTCTCCTCATAGAATGCATTTTAATGTTGTTTTTACTAATATATGCATTCCTATGCACACTGTAGTATATAGATTTTTTTATCACATTACTTGGCTGGAAAACTGTACTACAAAATTCAGAGAAGTGCAAAGTTTGAAGGATGGCTGGGTTTCACTGTGGTCTGGGCTCTGGTCGGGGACAGAGTGTGGCGCTTGGGGGGGGAACTGTCATCCCGCCACTCCTTGGTGTGTGGAGTGCCCCAGGGTGCGATACTCTCTCCGATGCTTTTTAACATCTTTATGCGCCCCCTCGCCCAGCTTGTCCGGAGTTTTGGGCTGGGCTGCCATCAGTATGCTGATGACACCCAACTCTATCTGTTGATGGATGGCCATCCTGACTCGGCCCCAGACACACTGATCAGATGCTTGGAAGCTGTGGCTGGATGGTTACGTGGGAGCCGGTTGAAGTTAAATCCTTCGAAGACAGAGGTCCTCTGGCTGGGACGGGACGATATGGGATTGAGGGGGCAACTCCCATCTCTTGCGGGGGTGCAATTAGTGCCAGCACCGTCCGTTAATAGTTTGGGTGTAATCTTCGATACCTCCCTCTCCATGGAGGCGCAGATTGCAGCTATAACAAAGGCGGCATTTTTTCATCTCCGCCAAGCTAAGCAGTTGGCTCCTTACCTCTCTCGCCCTGACCTAGCCACTGTGATCCATGCGACGGTCACCTCCAGACTGGATTATTGTAACTCGCTCTACGTGGGGCTGCCCCTGAGACTGACCCAGAAACTCCAGCGGGTGCAGAATGCCGCAGCGAGACTCCTTACGGGGTCTTCGCTGCGGGATCACATTCATCCGGTGCTATACCAGCTGCACTGGCTCCCGGTGGAGTACAGGATCAGGTTTAAGGTGCTGGTTTTAACCTTCAAAGCCCTATACGGCCTAGGACCCTCGTATCTACGGGACCGCCTCTCCTGGTATGCCCCACAGAGGAACTTACGGTCTTCAAATAAAAACATCTTGAAGTTCCCAGGCCTCAGAGAGGTTAGGCTGGCCTCAACTAGAGCCAGGGCTTTTTCGGCTGCGGCTCCAACCTGGTGGAATGCTCTGTCACAAGAGACAAGGGCCCTCCAGGACTTGACATCTTTCCGCAGGGCCTGCAAGACAGAGCTGTTCCACCAGGCCTTTGGTCAGGGCGCAGCCTGACTCCCTCCTTTGGCAATCTTTACAATACTTTAGTTTATGGTTGCCATCAATTTTGATTTTAATTAATTCTTTGATGTTTTTATAATGTTGCACTATTTTAGTGTTGTTAGCCGCCCTGAGCCCGGCTTCGGCTGGGGAGGGCGGGATATAAATAAAATTTATTATTATTATTAAAACTAAGAAACTCAAAATTACAGAAGAAAATCTGGCAGTGCTCAGAACTTTCCCTCAAAAGCAGTTCACTTATACCTCGCTGCAAAAAAAGACATAGAGGGGCAGAAAAATGCAGAGAGTTAGACTGAATTGTGAGCCTTTTCCCTGTGTACTTTCTTACTCTCTCCCATGTCCCATAATTAAACCAGGAATTCTCAAATTAATTACAGATTCCCATTTCATCAGAACTGGGAAACTACGGTTACCAGTTTTAAAACAAGCCAGGATATTTAACCAACTTCAGACCATGTTTTCATATCTTGGCTTGTTCTAAAACCCTCGTTTCCTGGACATCCATCACACAGGAAACAATGGTTAGCTGAAGACTGCTGGGTTTCATTGCTGGCTCAAGCAAAAGGAGAGAGAAGCAAAGGGGCTACATGCACCACCCAAAGGCTTGCGCATATTTCACCTTATTAAGCTGAGATGTGATCATCTGAATTTGGCCAGTAAAAGGATGTCAAAACATGGGTTAGATTGAACTGGATGTTGTGGACGGGGCAAGGGTAAATAACACACGCCTGCCATTTTCAGCAACGCTCCGACTGTCAGACTTGGGTCTCTCCCACACACACGCGCAACAGCTCTAAAAGTTAATTATTCAGATTTATTGGTACTTTAAAAAGCCCTGGTTGGAGCTCAGTTAATTTCAGTCTTCTTCCAATGACACAGTTGCCGGAACTAAGCTCCGCCCCCTTTTCCCCAACAGGAAAAACGCCACCTTCTCTTCCGATTAGTTTCGCACTTCTTGTTTAATCTCGTGATTCTATGAGATCTTGGAGATTGCACTCCCACTATTTCTGTGTCTGCGTCACTATCTGAGCTCTGCAGCTGCATTGCTGCTCTGTGTCTCTCCACTTTCCTCTGTGTGTACAGTGGTACCTCGGGATGTGAACGGGATCCATTCTGGAGCCCCATTCGCATCCTGAACAGAATGCAAGACGCGACGGCGAATCTGCGCGTGTGTGAGTCGTGTTTTGCCACTTCCGCGCATGCGTGTGATGTCATTTTGAGCATCTGCGCATGCGCGAGCAGCGAAACCCAGAAGTAACGCACTCTGTTACTTCCAGGTTGCCGCGGAGCACAACTCAAATGCGCTCAACCCAAAGCACATTCAGTTCTAGGTATGACTGTATGAAGGTTGGATTCCTGTGGCTAATTGCTCCCCGCCCCGCCCCCCCACTAAGGAATTCTCTCTGTTCTTCCACTGTCTCTGTCCCTGTCCTGCCTGTCAGAGAGTCTCGTTCTCTGACACCGACTTTCTTGCAGTGTTGTCTTCCCTGCTATGCAGAATCCTCAAGGAGCCTGAATCAGTGCCTGAGAGCCAGTGTGGCGTAGTGGTCAGCATGTCAGACTAGGCCTTGGGAGGCCAGGGTTCGAATCCCCACTCAGCCATGAAGCCCATGGGGTGAGCATGCCTCTCAGCCTAACCAGAGAGTTGTTGTGAGGATAAAATGGAGAGGAGGGAGAACGATATACACCACTTTGAGCTCCTTGGAGAATAAGGTGGGGCATAAATGTAATAAACAAATAAATGATTATGCCTGGGTCTGTTCCAACAGTATGCATGTGTGTGTGTGTTTTCAGAAATGCCTTGAAAAGGCTAATATGCAACTCAGAGGGGCGGGGCGGGGAGCCTTGACAAACTAGGTAGCTGAGGGACTCTAAAGTGATTGTCGGCTGTCGCTTTTGACTGATGCATCTGCCAAGAATCAGAGGCTCGTGGAAGGCTGACCTTGTGCTGGGGGTGATCTGTCTTCATGGGAACTGTCATGTGCACAAGTCTCAATTTCACAGAGGAAGAGCCCGGAGTGTGAAATGAAAGAGCCTTGGACATTGCTAAGGAGGAAAAATGTGGAAAAGCGTCAGGGTCTCACCAGTGGTTAAGAAACCATCTGCAAAGGTTCTGCTCTCTTCAGCACCACCACACATACATACAAACAAACAAACACACACACTGATCTGATAAAGATAGGCACAAACTATTCACTATGTAGACTGCATGATTCCTTGACACTCTGCAGTTTTTTTAATCAAAAGCAGCCCAAGGCAACTTGCATATGAGCAGAAGTTGACAGTTGGTTGCAGGGTAAATGGGGAAACATTACTTAAAACTCCCGCCCCACATGTAAATCTCTGTGTAGAGGGATCGATTGTTTAACCACTCTGGAAATTGTAGCTCTGGAACAGAGGTCTCCTCATAATTCTCAGCACCCTTAACAAACCACAGCTCCCAGAATTCTTTGGGGGAAGCCATGACTGTTTAAAATGGTATATCGTAGCACTTTAAATATGCAGTGTGGGTGTGGCCTAAGACTCCATCTCCCCTACTTTATGTGTGACCATGGTGGACACAGCAAAATACACCTTTGCCTCTTGTCACCAGGTCATCTTGTTTGGCCTTTATTGCTGAAAAGGCAATTGGGATAATTCTATAAGGTTTTCCTTCATGCTAAGCAGTTCTTATTTTTTAATCCGCCCTACGTCCGTGCAGCAGTAGGGAGAAAAGGGGCTAAAATAAGTGTGATGTTTTAATTGTGCTGCCTTTTAGAGTGTTGGGTAAGCTGCTTTTGTTCTTGGTTTTTTTGTGGGTTTTTTTGGTGCGGGGGGTGGGCATTCACATACTGACAGTTCAAACAGAGATTTCTCTCTGGGTTCTGAAACAGCATTAAAAACAGCAGACAAACGGATCTGACAGGAAGCACTGACTGATGTCCAATATTCACTTATTAAAGAATATAAATGAAGTAAGGAAAGGCTGGGAGCTGATTTGATATGTCCATCTGGGATCATTTTGGAATGACAGGAATAGCAGAGTATTATTAGGTGACAGAATTCTGTTGTTCTGAGAGGTGCCAAGTGAGTGAATGTAATTTTGTGCAAAAGGAGTGGGGGGGGGCAAAGATTAAGCATTGCACTTACTCTGGAATTTAAAAAGGTTGAAAGCCGTTCTTAGTGATCTTTGCTGATTCTTTAAGATGGGTGGAGAATGGTGTTTTTTGTTGTTGTTTTGGCAAGGAAGCAATCAAACAAAATATGAATAGATTGCAATTTAAGTTTCCCCCTTCTAGTCTAGAAGACTGTCAAAACATTTAACATAAATTTCAAAAGTTCAGATAACTGACAGTGCTTTTAAAAAAGAAAAGTATTGCACAGAGATGAAATTGCGTGCATATGAATAGGAGCAGGGAGCAGAGGAAATAATAAGTTTAAAAGTTTCACAATGGTGAGAAAGGAGTGGTGGTGATCTCCAAAGTTCTGTACAGTGGTGCCTCGGGTTACATACGCTTCAGGTTACATACGCTTCAGGTTACAGACTCCGCTAACCCAGAAATAGTGCTTCAGGTTAAGAACTTTGCTTCAGGATGAGAACAGAAATTGTGCTCCAGTGGCACGGCAGCAGCAGGAGGCCCCATTAGCTAAAGTGGTGCTTCAGGTTAAGAACAGTTTCAGGTTAAGAACGGCCCTCCGGAACGAATTAAGTACTTAACCCAAGGTACCACTGTGGTGGCGCTGTGGGTTAAACCACAGAGTCTAGGACTTGCCGATCAGAAGGTCGGCGGTTCGAATCCCCGTGACGGGGTGAGCTCCCGTTGCTCGGTCCCTGCTCCTGCCAACCTAGCAGTTCAAAAGCACGTCATGTGCAAGTAGATAAATAGGGACTGCTCTGGCGGGAAGGTAAACGGCGTTTCCGTGTGCTGCTCTGGTTCACCAGAAGCGGCTTAGTCATGCTGGCCACATGACCCGGAAGCTGTCTGCGGACGAACGCCAGCTCCCTCGGCCTACAGAGCAAGATGAGCGCGCAACCCCAGAGTCGGTCATGACTGGACCTAATGGTCAGGGGTCCCTTTACCTTTACCTTTACCACTGTATTGTGGATTTCACATAGGCCCCATCAGCACTTTACATTCAAAGCAGTATCACGCCACTTTAAACGGCCATGGCTTTCCCTGAAGGATCGTGTCAATCTGAAGTTTGTTACACACTCCTCTACCTAGGCAAGCAAAAGGCAGTATCAGATAGCAAGGACATATTCCAGCCAGGCATAAACACCCAAGGAGGGCACAAAGCACTGCTGATGAGAGGTGTGTCTTGGGAGGGTGTGTGGCCTTGCACTCATCGCCGCTCATCCCAACCAAGGTTTGCATATCATCAAAAATGCTTGGTGCTTTTCTTAGAAGAACCTCCCATTTGCAGAGAGTAAATTGGGAGCATCCAAAATGGAATTGCTGATAGTTGAATGAATGGAACACCAACCACCACAAAAGAAAGAGGGGAGAGGGAACCCGGGAGAGTGTGTAGGAAAAGTAGACAAATCAGGAGAAATAATGTCAACAAACTCCTGCAGATATGCGAGGAAATCCAAAATCCAGCAGTGCAAGCAGATGGCTGTAAAAGCTGTGCGATGAAACAGATTACTGGGGTCTCACCCAAACAGAGAGCTCGCAAATGAAAACAAGGCCCTTTTTTTTTTACCATGTTGGAGAACAGGATGTAAGAAAGCTGTTCGGATATTAAGCAGAGAGAGTTAAACGAGGGGAGATGTGCAAGGATTTTAGAAATCCGCAAGGCTCAATTGTCAGACTCCTGACTGAAATCTCAGCCTGTTCACATCCACAAAGCAAAGCCTCCTTTGCTTCCTCCAGGGCTCTCATAACTTCTGAGAAAAACCTGCTCTGAGTGCTCCTGTTGTCTGAAGGATGGTAGGCTTGCCTCACCGTTGATCTATACAAATGATTTACCCACAAAAACCCATGTGTTTCAGTGGATAGACTTGGCATCCGCTGTGAATTACTATGCAGGATTCAAACACAAGCACTCTCCCCTCCCGTGGTTTCCAGCAACTGGTATTCAGAAGCATTTACTGCCTCCAGCTGTGGCAGCAGAGCAGTCATCATAGAGAGTAGCCATTGATAGCCCTCTCCTCCATGAATTTGTCTAATTCTCCTTTAAAGCCATCCAAGTTGTTGGCCATCAATGCCTCCTGTGGGAGGGAGTTCCATAGTCTAACCATGCACAAAGAAATCCTTTCCCTCCCCCTCCCCTCTGTCCCAAATCTTCCAACATTCAGCTTCATGGGATGTCTAGTGTTACAAGAGCGGGAGAAATACTTTCTCTATTCACATTGAGACAGAAGTCAGGGGAATGGTGTCAAGATACAGGCCGGGATGAACAATGTAAGCCAAGTGTGTATCAATAGCTAAACCAATACTTACACAGACGAATGAGATTTCTACAAATACCTGGCTGTTAGCTTGCATCGCAGGGGAAATTTGGAACCACTGACTGTCATGAAAATTGTCAAGTGGTGGGAAATATGTGTGCACTTCACGTTTCTGGTTCGCTCCACCACTAACCTTATCAGGGGCGCTTGCAAAGCAAGTCTCTGGAAAAGAAATTCTAAACAAATAGGCTATAAGTTAGCAAATAGCAAAAGGGGTTCCCAACAATCATCTGATATACAGAACGCCCCTCAAGCAATTTGCACTTGGCGGTTCAGCAGGGTGGGAAGGAAACATAACTGGGGGTTTGGAAGCTACAAAGCTGTAAAAGAAACTGGGAATTTGTGGAAAGGAATTCAGATCAGCGAAGAGTGGCTAAGAACGATGGGGTGACTTTGGAGCAGAAATAGCCTTTTAAGAGAGAACAAATATGCTCATATAATGTTTACATATTTAAACGGAGGTCTCAGCTACACGATTCATTTATCCTGATTTTGTGCCACTTTTAAGTCATGGTTTTCTCCCCCGCCCTGCCTCTAGTGAATGCTGGGAACTGTAGTTTGCTGTGAGTGCTGGGGATTGTTTGAAGTCTGCTACCCCTCTCAAAGAACTACAATTCCCAGGGTTCTTTGGGAAGAGGGATTGTTTGTTAAACCAGTCTGATTAAGATTAAATTTAATTTAAATTATTATTTAAAAATAGAAAATGCTTCACAGCATAATTTATAGACTGCTTTGCAGCATACAGCCATCAAAGCAGTATACAAGAGAAAAACAGAGTATCCAAGGCTGCAAGGACAAACTGGTTTGAGCAGGGGTTGAAGCCACTTAAGAGAAACGCCATCACACAGACTTGTTTGTGAACGTCTCTGTTATCCAAATGATGGTGAGTGACTCTCCCCACCCAGACTGGTCATTGGATCCTGCTGGGCAGGAAGGAATGTGAGCACTTCCTGTTGCAAGCTGAGCCTTCTTCAGGCACTTCCAAGGTTTTGGTGTGTTTCTGCAGGGATTTTGTAATAATGTTTGTGGAAAAGTGGAAATTTCAGGAGGGACTAGAATTAAGAAAGTTGGCACCATGCAAATGTTGATGGAGGCAGTGGAGGCACAAAGAGCAGGAAGGGTAGAGGTGCTTGAAGAAGCAGAATACTCCCATATTGTGGAATTCCCTCCCAAGAGAGGTTAGACTGGCTCCCTCTTTGCTATCCTTCCGCCATCAGGCTAACAGCTTCCTAATCAGACAGGTCCTATTCAGACAGCATGTGCTCAGAATGGCTTCAATAACCTGGCATTAATAAACCTGAGTTTTCTAACATCCTTTCAACAATGAGTCTTACCAGGCTATTTATTCCTGCACCCTGATGCAATATTTACCAAACTCCAACAAGACTGAGTTGGGTTTCAGGCAGAGTTCTCTCTCCCAATCCTTACCTGGAGATGCCAGGAATTGAACCTGGGACCTTCTGCATACAAAGCAGATGCTCTACCACTGAGCTAAGGGCCTTTCTGCTAAATAGTCCATCAAAGGCTCTGAAGGTAAGGACAAGGGTTTCCTTAAAGCAGGCAGGAAGCCACTGCATTGATAACTAGGAACACATACAATGAAAAGCAACTTCTAAGAGACTGGTATGCAAGGTCAGAGACAACCAAAGGGCTGTTGGGGGTGGGGGGGAAATAATTAGCCCAGTTAAAAGAGAGATGGGGGGAATCACTGAAGTGAAACCAGCTATGACTAAGGGCCATAAAGCAAACTGTGAGATGCAATGGTCTGATTATGCTTTTTTGACCTCTGTGGACCATCAAGACCAGAGCTGCCATTTACAATGTCAAGCAAACCGGGACGAACAAGCACAAATTTGCATAAGATATCCAATCGGCAATTTATCCATGGAAGTTGCTTACCCAGGGAGCAGTGTTGAGAGGGTCAGATCTGCAGGCACTCATCAATATCTTCTTTTCGTTTCCTTTACAAAAGGAAAAAAGACCTCTCAGACCTATGAACAGCAGCCTAAGGCTGTGTGCACGTTCAAAACACATTATTTCCCTCAAAGAATTCTGGGCACTGTAGTTTATCTCTCACAGGGTTACAATTCCCAGTAGCCCTTAACAAACTACAGTGCCCAGAATTCTTTGGGGGAAAGCATGTGCTTTATAGTGTGTCTTCAGCCTCAGTTAGCTCCATCTCCTCCAAAACACAAAGCTGCTTGAGGCCAGTGTTGAGTCCTTGTTGCTTGGAGTCTACAGAAGAAGATGGTTCCACACAACTGGGAATTCTTATTCTCCTGTTACTTCAAATGACCCTCACCAATGAGCAAGTGAATCAATGGTACAAGAAGGGTAGAGAATGTCAACTCTGGAAGCCACGAGAAGCCCAGCCAGTGGGCAGAAACAAATCCAAGTGTTACTTCAAGAAGGCACCTGTGTTAAGTTCAGGACAGAAGTCAAGAAGGCAGCGATGGAAGCCAAGGGAGACCTGTAAAAAAAGGCAGCTCAGGACTTAGCACCACCCTGAGATAGGCAGATGAAAATTCTAGCCAATCAGAAACTGGGGAAGCTCAGTTGTCACATGAAGGCACCTGAGATTAAAGAAGGTTCCATGATAAGAGCCAGGAATCTTTTTCAGCCTGGAGGATGTATTCTGCACGAAGGCAACCTTCTGAGGACCCCAAACCAGTAGTGCGACCACCCAAAATGGGCAGGTCAATGGGTGTGCCTCTTAACTTTGTTTATTGGGGAACATTTCAGCCATGCAGACATCACAAACCCAATTACTTATGTCTCTCTGTCCCCCATCCAGACAAGCTAAGAGTCCAAGGACACATTCCAGTTAGACAGAAGCACTCCAGGTGAGGGTGGAGCAAGGCAAGTGAGGGGTGTGGTGTGGCCTGAAGAGCATTGTGGGGGGTACAGAGACTGGGGTGCTGCATTCAGCCCCTGTGCCTGAGCTTCCCCACCCTTGTTCTCCAGATTCTTCTTCTCGGTCATCCACTTATCACTAAGTGAGAGTCAGCATGGTGTAGTGGTTAGACTGTCGGACTAGGCCCTGGGAGACCAGGGTTCAAATCCCCACTGTGCTATGAAGCTCACTGGGTGATCTTGGGCCAGTCACTGCCTCTCAGCCCAACCTACGTCACAGGGTTGTTGTGGGGATTGATGGAGGAGCGTAGGAAGCACATACGCCGCCTTGAGCTCCTTGGCCAAAAGAAAAAAGGAAAAAAGTTCGTTATAAAAGAAATGAATCAGTCGATAAGAACTAGATACAGTGGTACCTCGGGTTACATACGCTTCAGGTTACAGACTCCGCTAACCCAGAAATAGTGCTTCAGGTTAAGAACTTTGCTTCAGGATGAGAACAGAAATTGTGCTCCAGCGGTGCGGCAGCAGCAGGAGGCCCCATTAGCTAAAGTGGTGCTTCAGGTTAAGAACAGTTTCAGGTTAAGTACGGACCTCCGGAACGAATTAAGTACTTAACCCAAGGTACCACTGTACACTTCTCAACTGACCCCCCAACACACACCAGGAGATAGCTTGGACAGACACATAATATATAGGGATTAATCAGGGAATAGCAGTACTCCGTATTGGTAGGCAATATGAAGGAATTTATAGTCCAATGCTGTTTCACTTTTAAAAATTCATTTAACTAGGGTCCACATTCTATGGACAGTGTTGGAGTCCTTCTAAAAAAAAAAAAAAGACTACTCATCTCTTTTCAACCAGTCATTCAGTTTGGCTGACAAGCATGAAGGATGCTGAATACAGTGATCTCCCAAATATCCAACTGAAGAATTAATCAGCCATGACTTCTTAATATTCTGCATTTTCTGGGAGGTTCTGCAGATGTGCGTGAAACACACAACAACCAGCTTTACTTCCGTTCCTCTTTGCTGTATGCTTTGATTGAATAATGGACCCAGGAACCCTCTCTTTTGAGTGGTGGTTGCTAATATTAAAATAACTGGAATAATAATAATAGTCAGTGTTTATAGCAGGGGTCGGCAACGTTTTTTGAGGCCAGTCTGGTCCACACCCCAGCAGACCTCTTGGTGGGCCGGAATGTGTGCGCCCGAGCATGTGCTCAAGCTATTTCCGGTGCTCTTCCAGATCGGAAGAGTGCCAGAAATAGCATGTGCGCATGTGCATGGGCGCTCCTCCGTCCCAGAAGTGTGCCACAAATAGCGTGTACACACGCGTACGGGTGCTCCTCCAGGTGAGGAGCACCTGTGCGCATGCGCACATGCTATTTCTGGTGCTCTTCTGACCTGGAAGTCAGTCCCTGTGTCAAGAAAAAAAATGGCACCACGAAAAAAAAAAAGCATGGAATCCCCACACCAATCCACGGAACGGCCGTGGGCAGGTTCCAGGGAGCTCATGGGCCAGAACCGGCCCATGGGCCTTAGGTTGCCGACCTCTGGTTTATAGGCACATTACACTGCATGTGCCTGGTTTATAGGCACATTACTCACATTTGAGTAAGTTCCAGATGTTGTTGGACTCCCAACTCCCACCAGCCCCAGGCAGTGTGGCCAATGTCCAAGGATGGTTGGAGTTGTGGTTCAGCAGCACCTGGAGAAGCCACTGGTTCTGCATTCTGGCTGTAAAGAGAATGATGGATATACCTTTCTTTATGCAAGATAGCGATGAGTTAAATTATTACAAGATTGAAGCATGAGTATGAATCCCACCGTTTTCACAACTTATACCCAAATGTATGCTTTTTCTTCCTAGGTTTAGGAAGATAAGGAGAGCCTAGCTGGATCAGGCCAATGACCCCTTCTAGTCCAGCATCCTGTTCTCAAACTGACCAACAGCTGCTTGTGAGTAACCCGCAAGCAGGGCCTGAGTGCAAGATGTGCTTTCCCCACTTGTGATTCTCAACAAGTATCCAGGTATTCAGATACATACTATCTCCAACACTGAGGTGGAGCACAGCCATTGTGGCCTTATCCTCCATAGTGGATGTGCTTGGTGAATATCTGGGGGAACATATTCAGAGCCAGGATACCACCACTGAAAAGGCCCTGTTCCTTGTAACATCCTCCACACCTCAGATGGCAAGGAACCTGCTTACTTCCTTCTGGAAATTCCACTTCGCTTAGCTACATCCTGGTTGTAGCCCTCCTCCAAAGGCCACATCCACACCATACATTTAAAAGCACAAATAATCCTGGGAACTGTAGTTAGTTAAGGGTGCTAGGAGTTGTAGCTCTGTGAGGGATCCCCTAGCAACTCTCTGGAATTGAACCTGAGACTGCCTGCTTACTACTCAACTACAGCCCTTTCCCATCATTGTAGAATATTTAAATCTTCTGGGCCTGTTTTCCATTCTGTGCTGTTGGTGTTGTATTCCTTTCAAGGGGTTGTTTTATTCTTGTAAGCTGTACTGAGTGTTGCAAATGCGTTTGAAAGGTGGGACAGGCACATTCCAAACAAACACTCAGATTGGAAATGCCAACAGTGAGGACAGGATAAGAATCTAACGAGACCACATAATAAGTGTTCTCTAACTTAGGGATGCAGGTGGCACTGTGGGTTAAACCACAGAGCCTAGGGCTCGCCGATCAGAAGGTCGGCGGTTCAAATCCCCATGACGGGGTGAGCTCCTGTTGCTCAGTCCCTGCTCCTGCCAACCTAGCAGTTTGAAAGCACGTCAAAGTGCAAGTAGATAAATAGGTACCGCTCCAGCAGGAAGGTAAACGGCATTTCCGTGTGCTGCTCTGGTTCACCAGAAGCAGCTTAGTCATGCTGGCCACATGACCCGGAAGCTGTACGCCGGCTCCCTCGGCCAATAAAGCGAGATGAGCGCCGCAACCCCAGAGTCGGCCACGGCTGGACCTAATATTCAGGGGTCCCTCTACCTTTACCTTTAGCTTAGGGTCAGCCCTACCATTAGGCAGAGCAAGGCCACTGCCTCAGGTGACATATGCTGGGAGGTGCTGATGACCCTGAGCTCCCTGACCATACGCTTCTGTGGGAAAAGAGAGCCGTGTGTCATGCATCTTGTTTTCTGCCCTTATAAGTATCCTACTGACCCCCTTCAGGGGCAGTGTGGTGCCCCATTGCTAGCACTGGAGTAGAATTCACTACTGTGTTTTTGCGTGCGTGCGTGCGTGCGTGCCTGTCTCCATGTGCCATTTTGTCCTTTGCCTCAGGCAGCAAAATATATTGGACTGACCTTGTTCTGGCTCTCAGACTTTTGTTACCATTTTCCCATTCCTCACCAAGGACTAGAAACTTGTTCCCTCTCCTTGCCCTTCTCCTCTGCACTAGCCGCACTTCGTGAGCAGCAGCAGCATAACAATACAAAGGAGGAAAAGCCCTTAACACTTTTCATTCTCCCCCTCCGTTTGTGTTTTTGGAGACAGTCCTTGACTTCTGTCCTCTGGGTGTTTTCTCTAATTAGTTATGATGGAGCATTAGGAGGTGCAAGGGCAAGAGATTGTGGGAGGAGAGTGACTCCTTAATAAGCATGAGTCATTGGCCATCCCTCCCTGCCTCCCATTCCGGCCCTCGCCCAGCCTTCTCCATCACAAGCTGCTTGCTGCTTGTTATGAAATAAGAGGAGGCGGAGGGGGCAAAACCATCCTAAAAAGGAATGAGATAGAAGGGGCTTTGTGCCAGCCTGACACCCGGTGGGCCTTCTGTCTTGCCAAAACCACTCATTAGATCCGCTCGAGCAAAGTGTGAGGAGCATGCTGATTCTGCAGCTGCCGCCGAATTTGTCATGTCCTGCAATGGTGGAACCGCAATCAGGATCCCTTCCCACACGACGCTGCTTAGCTCACCATGCAAGCACAACAAAACGCCCACTTCAGGACAGGTTTCCAAAAATTGATGGCCCTCTCATCGTAAAAACAAACGGGCAGGAACACTGGAAGCTGCCTTGTACCAAGGTCTCGTTTGCACCGTGCACTGAAAGCACAACACTACCGCTTTGAATAGTCATGGCTTCCCCCCAAGAATCTTGGGCACCGTAGTCTGTTAAAAGCGCCACTAACCTTGCAGATCTACAGTTCCCAGCATCCTTAATAAACTACAGTTTCCAGGCCTATCCATGGCCACATTCGCACCACGTATTTAAAGCACTGTGATACAACTTTAAACAGTCCCACCTCCCGGCACCAAGGATTTGGGGAACTGTAGTTTTTTAAGGGTGCTGAGAGCGGTTAGGAAGAGACCCCTGTTTCAGAGATTTGCAATCCCCAGAGGTTCCTGAGAAGATAAATTGATGGTTAAATCACTCCGCAGACTAGCTTTGTCAAGGCAATAGGAAGGTCTTCTAACAATTCTAAGCACCCTTAATATACTACAGCTCCCAGAATACTTTGGGGGGAACCATAGCTGTGGCCCTCAGAAGATTGCCTAGATGGGGAAATGGCCCTTGGGCTTAAAGAAGTGTCCCCCCCACCTCTGGTATAAATGACCACCTATGTAGTCTTATGTGGTTTGATCAATTTTGTTTAGACAAGAATCCAAAAATTCTATTATCACTTTGGTCACTGACAGAATTACAAGGTGATATTGCAAGAACTTCAGAAGATAAGAAGAGCCCTGCTGGACCAAGCCAATGGCCCATCTAGTCCAGCATCCTCACAGGGGCCACCCAGATGCCTGTGGGAAACAGGCAAGCACGACTCAAGTACAAGAGCTTTCTGCTTCCCTGTGGCTTCCCGCAAGTAGTATTCAGGTATTCAGAAGCAATGCTGCCTCTGACTTTGGAGGGAAAGGACAGCCATCATGGCTAGTGGCCACTGATAGCCTTGTCTGCCATGAATTTGTCCAATCCTCTTTTAAAGGCTTCCAAGTTGGTGGCCATCAGTGCCTCCTTTGGGAGTAAGTTCCATAGTCTAACTATGACTGGATCTACGCTGATCTGTAAAAACGCTTTTTAAAAAAAACCCGTGATATAGCTCTCGATTCAATTTTCAATTAATGGCAGATCATTGCTCTAGAACACCCTCTGGTGTCACATTTTAATACAGGTTACATACGCTTCAGGTTACAGACTCCGCTAACCCAGAAATAGTGCTTCAAGTTAAGAACTTTGCTTCAGGATGAGAACAGAAAATGTGCTCTGGCGGCGTGGCAGCAGCAGGAGGCCCCATTAGCTAAAATGTGCTTCAGGTTAAGAACAGTTTCAGGTTAAGAACAGACCTCCGGAACAAATTAAGTACTTAACCCGAGGTACCACTGTAATGTATTTTTAACATTATAACTGACCAGTGTAGATTAGCCCTATGTGCTGTAAAATCTATCAAGAGGTACAAGTGATTGTTACATACTAGCCTAGAGAGCTAGTATGTAATATGCCAATCATTATAGGGGATTGGAATGCTAAAGTAGGGAATCAAGAGATAAAAGGAACAACTGGCAAGTTTGGCCTTGGAGATCAAAACGAAGCAGGGCAAAGGCTAATAGAGTTCTGTCAAGAGAACAAACTGGTCATCACAAACACGCTTTTCCAACAACACAAGAGACGACTCTACACATGGACATCCCCAGATGGGCAACATCGAAATCAGATTGATTATATTCTCTGCAGCCAAAGATGGAGAAGCTCTATACAGTCAGCAAAAACAAGACCTGGAGCTGACTGTGGCTCAGATCATCAGCTCCTTATAGCAAAATTCAAGCTTAAACTGAAGAAAGTAGGAAAAACCACTGGACAGGTAAGATACAATCTAAACCAAATCCCTTATGAATACACAGTGGAAGTGAGGAACAGGTTTAAGGATTTAGATTTGCTGGACAGAGTGCCTGAAGAACTATGGGTGGAGGCTCGCAACATTATACAGGAGGCAGCAACTAAAACCATCCCAATGAAAAAGAAATGCAAGAAAGCAAAGTGGCTGTCCAACGAGGCCTTACAAATAGCGGGGGAGAGAAGGCAAGCAAAATGCGAGGGAGATAGTGAAAGATACAGGAAATTGAATGCAGATTTCCAAAGAATAGCAAGGAGAGACAAGAAGGCCTTCTTAAACGAGCAATGCAAAGAAATAGAGGAAAGCAACAGAATGGGAAGAACCAGAGATCTGTTCAAGAAAATCGGAAATATGAAAGGAACATTTCGTACAAAGATTACCATAATAAAGGACAAAAGTGGTAAAGATCTAACTGAAGCAGAAGACATCAAGAAGAGGTGGCAAGAATACACAGAGGAATTATACCAGAAAGATATGGATGTCTCGTACACCCCAGGTAGTGTGGTTGCTGACCTTGAGCCAGACATCCTGGAGAGTGAAGTCAAATGGGCCTTAGAAAGCACTGCAAATAACAAGGCCAGTGGAAGTGATGGCATTCCAGCTGAACTGTTTAAAATTTTAAAAGATGATGCTGTTAAGGTGCTACACTCAATATGCTAGCAAGTTTGGAAAACTCAGCAGTGGCCAGAGGATTGGAGAAGATCAGTCTACATCCCAATCCCAAAGAAAGGCAGTGCCAAAGAATGCTCCAACTACCGCACAATTTCACTCATTTCACATGCTAGCAAGGTTATGCTTAAAATTCTACAAGGAAGGCTCAAGCAGTATGTGGACCGAGAACTCCCAGAAGTGCAAGCTGGATTTAGAAGAGGCAGAGGAACCAGAGACCAAATTGCAAACATGCGCTGGATTATGGAGAAAGCTAGAGAGTTCCAGAAAGACATCTACTTCTGCTTCATTGACTATGCAAAAGCCTTTGACTGTGTTGACCACAGCAAACTATGGCAAGTTCTTAAAGAAATGGGAGTGCCTGATCACCTCATCTGTCTCCTGCAAAATCTCTATGTGGGACAAGAAGCTACAGTTAGAACTGGATATGGAACAACTGATTGGTTCCAAATTGGGAAAGGAGTACGGCAAGGCTGTATATTGTCTCCCTGCTTATTTAACTTATATGCAGAATTCATCATGCGAAAGGCTGGGCTGGATGAATCCCAAGCCGGAATTAAGATTGCCGGAAGAAATATCAACAACCTCAGATATGCAGATGACACAACTTTGATGGCAGAAAGTGAAGAGGAATTAAAGAACCTTTTAATGAGGGTGAAAGAGGAGAGCGCTAAATATGGTCTGAAGCTCAACATCAAAAAAACGAAGATCATGGCCACTGGGCCCATCACCTCCTGGCAAATAGATGGGGAAGAAATGGAGGCAGTGAGAGATTTTACTTTCTTGGGTTCCATGATCAGTGCAGATGGTGACAGCAGTCACGAAATTAAAAGACGCCTGCTCCTTGGGAGAAAGGCGATGGCAAACCTAGACAACATCTTAAAAAGCAGAGACATCACCTTGCCAACAAAGGTCCGTATAGTAAAAGCCATGGTTTTCCCAGTAGTGATGTATGGAAGTGAGAGCTGGATCATAAAGAAGACTGATCGCCGAAGAATTGATGCTTTTGAATTATGGTGCTGGAGGAGACTCTTGAGAGTCCCATGGACTGCAAGAAGATCAAACCTCTCCATTCTGAAGGAAATCAGCCCTGAGTGCTCACTGGAAGGACAGATCGTGAAGCTGAGGCTCCAATACTTTGGCCACCTCATGAGAAGAGAAGACTCCCTGGAAAAGACCCTGATGTTGGGAAAGATGGAGGGCACAAGGAGAAGGGGACGACAGAGAATGAGATGGTTGGATGGTGTTCTTGAAGCTACTAGCATGAGTTTGATCAAACTGCGGGAGGCAGTGGAGGACAGAGGTGCCTGGCGTGCTCTGGTCCATGGGGTCACGAAGAGTCGGACACGACTAAACGACTAAACAACAACAACAACAAGCCTAGAGAGCCAGTAGAGTGTGGTGGTTAGATTACTGGACTTGGACCTGGGCAACCAGGGTTTGAATCCCCATTCAGCCACCGTTTCTCAGCCTAACCTACCTACCAGGGTTGTTGTAAGTCTAAAACGGGGGAGGATGAAAACCATTTATACCATGATTCCTGTGATTCCTGTATTGCAGGGGGTTGGGTTAAATGTCTGTTTGGGCCCCTTCCAGCTTCTGCAATTCTACGACCACCTTAAACGCCTTAGAGGTAAATGTGGCATATAAATGTAAGAAATAAACAGAACAAAACATAAGTAAACCTGCCAATTAGAACCTTGCTCTGTTCACGGCCTCCGATAAACAAAGATTCATTTCTTAAGAGTTCTCCTCACTTTGGATTTTACAGCTGCAGCACTTTTCTCTGCTCCAGCCCAGGCGAGAGTGGGTTTTGCTTTGCGAAATCAAATCAAGCAAAACAGGCAGCTCTTTCTCTAAATTCATTCATGCAGCTGCTGATCCCTGATCTGTGGCGTAGCTTGGAGTTTGGTATGGTAAGAAGAGGGTGTAACTCATTTAGGCTGAATAATTTATGCGTATTTAGAGTGCTCAGAAGCCAGAAATAGGCCCCCCGGCAAAACTACCGGTGGTTAATAAAAATTGCTTTCCTTGTGCAGATCTCCAATTTGCCAATTAACCATTAACATGTCGGCGGGGGGTAGGGTTAGATGCCGTGTTTTTTACACCCTTAAATTATTGTTGTAGCTGCACAGTGCTCTTAGATTTACTCTTTTCCTGAGCATTAAAATGGAACAGAGTCAAAAATCGTAACTTGGTGTGGTTGTGGGAGAAGCTTTTTCATGTGAGCCTTTCCGAATTTCTTCTAACACTGTGAGAGAAGGAGACCTTGTAGGGTGTTGCAGGGAACGAATGAATGGAAGAAGCTGGTAAAAGCCACATCTATTGCTCTGTCCAGTTTTGCTGCTGGCCCCCTCCCACCTCTGGCATGTGGCCCCCAGAAGGGAATGTGGCCTTCAGCTGATAAAGCCCACCCCAGCCCTGTTCTGAAGAACTGCAGCATCCTTAAGCATCTGCAATCAGTGCCGTGCATTGGAGCCATCATCTACCAAGAAACGACTGGATGGGGATGAACCTCCACATTGGCTTTGTGTAAGCAAATCAGGGCAAATGCTCATCAAAATGGGTCAGATGGAGTGGCCCTGAGTATGCTAGCAGCATATTGGATTGCATCATCCAGATAGCTCCCACCAGAGGACGCAAGTCAGGACGCAGAAAGAAGCAGCATAGGACATGTCCTGTGGTGCCCAGAATCGGAAGCCTACACAATGGGGGAGAAATTGCAACTCTAACTCACATTCTGGCTCCATCTCACATCATGAAGCCCACCTGAAGGGCCTGTACTCAGGAGTTGCATCCAAGATCTCACTAGCATCCCTTGGCACAAACCCATCTCTGAAAAACAGCCTTTCCTCCCAAGCTGGTTCCTTACTTTCTTCTTCTGTTCCTTTTTCTTTCCCTTTTAAGCAAGCATTACCTCACTCACTTCTGATCTGCCTTTTACCCTCAAGTGTTTGTGTCTGGTTGCAATATGGCCTTGAACTCAGATAATGCCTTTTGTTCTCTGGGTGGATAGAGGGTGGCTATGAGCAGCTATAGAAGCAAGTCTACAAAGGTAAAAGTCACACTTGTTGCTCCACCCACTTTTGCCTCTGGCCCCGCCCAACATTGCCATGAAGCCCCAGAACGCTGCCCCAAAGGGAATGTCGCCCTGGAGATGAAAATCATTCTCACAGCCCTGCATTTGAAACTCTTCCCCCTTATACAGTGATACCTCGGGTTACATACGCTTCAGGTTACAGACTCCACTAACCCAGAAATAATACCTCGGGTTAAGAACTTTGCTTCAGGATGAGAACAGAAATTGTGTTCCAGTGGTGCGGCAGCAGCAGAAGGCCCCATTAGCTAAAGTGATGCTTCAGGTTAAGAACAGTTTCAAGTTAAGAATGGACCTCCAGAACTAATTAAGTACTTAACCCGAGGTACCACTGTACATACATACACACCCCAAACCATGCAACCCATTGGTTCCTCCTGCCTCTGGACCTCTGACACCTTGGCTTTGCTCTAGGTGCCTCTTCTGATCAGTCAGAACTTCCCCGACTCTTCTAGCTTCCCTATTTGCTCTCATATGATTCTGCCTGTTCCCCTTCTGCTGACACCCAACCCTGCCAGCAAGGCATTGGTTCCTTCTGACCTAGCTCTAGATGTCTCTGGGTCAGTCCAACTTTTTTCCTGGGTAGCGTTCAGAACTCTGTCCCTGCCAACCTTTCTATGGGCTGGTTAATAATAATAATTAAAATACATCAAAACACATTGGGAACCAGCAATTAAAATGCAGTTTGTCCTGACAACAGCCCAGCGGGCAGCATTCTCTGCACCTTATTTTTCAAGGGCCTGTTTGAACAGAAAGGTCTTGACCTGCTGGCAGAAGGATAACAAGGAGAGAGCCCGTCTAACTCGCTTGGGAAGGAATTCTGCAATATGAGAGCAGTCACTGAAAAGGTTCCGTCTGTGTCACCTCCAACCATGCCTCTGATGTTGGTGGGACCAAAAGAAGGTGCTCACCTGAGGATCTTAGCACCTGAGCGGGTTCATAGATGGAGATATAATCTTCCCAGTAGCCTGGGCCCAAGCCATATCATTCTGCCCTTTGATTGCTGACATCTTCATTCCAGCTCTACTCTGGATAGATTTCTCAGCTCAGACTCTGGAGGACATTCTCTCTCTCTCTCTCTCTCTCTCTCTCTCTCTCTCTCTCTCTCTCTCTATCTCTGGTCCTGTTCATGCCAGGATTCTCACATCAGCCCAGTGCTAACTAGTAGACAGCGGGAAAACCAAAACAAAGTGTCTTCCTAAATCCAGGAGCACCTAAGGTGCTTTAAAAAAATGCCTCTATCGATTCTCCTGCTGCTGTCCACAGTTCTAATCAGTGCTTCCATCTTATATCTTCTCTCGTTGCTCCCTGACAATTAGTGAAGTCTAGAAAGAAATATGTAAGCACAGTGCCGTTAATTGCAAGGTGTAAATTCAGCAGTGAAAACTCACCAAGGATCCTTCTCCAGGTGTGATGTGCATCTTGATCACATGGCTTCATGGTTCATTGCCATGCAGCCAATAATTCCAAGGAGGCTGCAACAATGTATTATATACCTTGGGCTCATCCATGAACAGCATACAGAGAAAGGTGTAAGGAGTTTGATGGAGAGGGGGACCTTGCAGGTAAGCCCAAAGGACTAAAGAACAAGAAATTATTTCACATGATGAAAAACACTTGTGCACATACAGTGGCACCTCAGGTTAAGAACTAAATTCGTTCTGGAGGTCTGTTCTTAACCTGAAACTGTTCTTAACCTGAAGCACCACTTTAGCTAATGGGGCCTCCTGCTGCCACTGCACCGCTGCTGCACGATTTCTGTTCTCATCCTGAAGCAAAGTTCTTAACCCGAGGTACTATTTCTGGGTTAGTGGAGTCTGTAACCTGAAGCGTATCTAACCTGAAGTGTATGTAACCTGAAGCGTATGTAACCCGAGGTACCACTGTACTATATAGCTAATCTGTCAGGCACACCATGTAATGTTCCCTGGAGGTGAGTCCAAGTGTTCCCTTGAAGAGGATTCATATTTGGACAAATGACAGATGACCCCACTTGGAGGGGCAGGAAAGCCCTCAGCACTGTCTTCTGTACCCTCCCATCAGCCTCACACTACAGGAATTACTCCTTTGTAGCTTTTTCTGCTCCACAGTCGCAAAGCGGCATGGCTTTACATCATAGCTCTACACCCTTCAAGGTTTGCAAGCACCTCCACTGGAAGGTGGAGGTCACTGCAAAAGAAGGGTCTACCAGCATTTTTAAGCCTCCAGGTGACTTTGACCCTTTCCTCAGACATTTCTCATAGCTCAGTCAGCAGGACCCACTGAGAGCTGTCTAGGGTTCTGACCTACATTGTCTGGACCTGCCTGAAAAAGACTATGTCTTTCCACTTTCCCTGTGAACCCCAAGCCCCAGCAGAACAGGGTGCAACCTATGTTTGTACGCAGGCACTCTGTTTTCTACACATTGCATTGGGAGCTGTTGTACTAACTGACAGAGAAAGGTAGGGCAAAAGTGAGTGGAAATTTTGGCGCAGAGCTAATCATATATTTCAAATTATAATAAAAATCCAACATGTCAATAAATCAAAATACCTGTTTTAAAACCAATGGTGTGTTTTTTCTATATAAAAGAGTAATATTTCAGATCGAAAACTAAGGTTTCATCTGCAACTCTTACAGCTGCATTTCACTTCTGTGTCAAGAGTAACAGTTTGGAAGCTAATGAGGACATGTATTGCATTAGTGCGTCTGTTGTTTACAGCGGGGGCAACTTTCATGTGATGGACAAAGCCTGACAAGTTGAACTGCATGTTCCAATAAAGAAAGGTATTAAGGAGATCCAACTGATGTGCCTTACATGAAGCTTTTCTGGGCTTTTATGTACTTGAGTGGGTGTCACTTTCAGTGTCGGTGGTCTTTTATTTCTCTGTGTGCAGTTAGAATGGAACTTTCCCAATGCAATTTCGGCTGAATGTCTTGAGAGAACATTTAGTCCATAATGGATAGGTGTCCAAAAGAGAGAAAGACATAAAGTATATGATGGTACAATTACACAAAGGCATGTAGAGATGTGTCAGAATGCAATGCACCCAGTGTGCCATATTAGCAACACAGGTTGTGAGTATAAGCACATTTTAGGAAGGTGGGGGGAGATGCCCTCCTCAATGAAATTCATCTGCCTCCCTCATCATTAACTTCCAAAAAGAATTTAAAAACATTCCTGTTTGCCAAAGCAGCCTTGAAATTACAACCTGTGGAGATTTGTGACTTCTTTTACATCCTTTACATGTTATTGGATTATCTTAATGCTTTTAGATCTTTTGATTGTTTTAGATATATTTAATATATATTTAATTGTTAAGTACATTTAATTGTTTTAAATAATATATCTATTTTATTTTCAATAGTATTATTTCACCACTTCCGTGTTTGACACTCTGGACTCCTTTAGGAGGCAGGGTGAAGTAGAATAATGTTGTTGCTCTTGCTGTTAAACATCATCAGTGGATAAACTAGATAGAGAAAAGTCACGCACACACACACACACACACACACACACACACACTTTTATAACACTAGAACTCATGGACATCCAGTGAAGCGGAATGTCGGAAGATTCAGGACCTATAAAAGAAAGTGCATCTTCACACAGCACATAGTTTAAACTATGGAAATCACTCTCACAGGAAACAGTGATGGCCACAACTTGGATGGCTTTAAAAGAGGATAGCACAAATTATTGGAGGTGGGTAAAAAAAAAACCTTCATATAGGAGGGGCCATGATGGCTACACTCTGCCTCCATGGTTGAAGGCAGCAATGCTTCTGAATATCAGTTGCTGGAAACCACAGGAGGGGAGAGGGCTCTTGTGCTTAAATCCTTCTTGCGAGGTTCCTCCAGGCATCTGGTTGGCCACTGTGAGAAGAGGATGTTGGACTAGGTGGACCATTGACCTGATCCAGCAGGCCCTTCTTATGTTTGTATGTTGTTATCATGATCATCATCATAGAGGCACCTATAATGTTAGCCAAGCATGGTCTGAAGATAGATGATGCAGCTACTTTGCTGAAGCTAAGCAGGTCCAGGTCTGGTCAGTGCCCAGATGAGAGACCTCATGGAAACCTCCCAAAGTGCATGATGGAAGAAAGGCAAGATATGAATATAGTAAATGTGATATAGATATACTGTATATACACATAAAAATACTGAAGGGGGAGATCAGTTTTGGAAAGCCAGAGTGAAGAAATGAATTTTAAATTGCCATTTGAACTCACCAACACAGTCTCCCATAACCCGGTGCCCTTCAGATGTTTTGAACTAAAATTCCCATCAGCCCCAGCCAAGATAACCAAGATTCAGGAACAGTGGGAGTTAACGATGGGGAGGATTCATGATAGATTGAAGATGTCACTGCCATAAGAGATCACTGCTGCTTAACCACTGCAATTTTCAGTACTATTAAGTGGAAGCTCACAACCTCATCAGAGACACTGAGCAATCCACTCTCCTTCTTAACAAGCCTTGAGAATGCACTGGGTTTTACACAGTGGAACAAAATGATTGGTTTCACTGGGCTAATTCCAGTCTGACAAGCTGAGCTGCAGTTACACACTGGAAGAGGGAGGGAAACTTATCATGTCTTCCGGAATGACACAGACTATTAACTTTTTGTCTTTCACCATAATGAAAGACTGCAAAGAAATTTAGGAAGAGTTTCTCTGGATTCAAAACACAATCAATGTTAATTTGATCTTGATGATTAATTTGTGCAAAACTCATCATTCTACAAGAGTTAGAGCTGGAAATTAAATAATGTAAGGTGATCAAAACAGCAATGTGTAATGAGTGCCGAATCAATACAAATTTCTTTATAAGCAATTCTGAATTCTGATCCATTGATTGTCATCATAATTCCACTGCTCGCTGCTATTCATGGCAAGAAAGGAAAAGAAGGAGATAACTCTTAATCAGTGCCGTTTTCCTCTGAAATATTTTTTTAACTAAGAACATGCTGCTTCTAATGTGACTTTGGTGGAGAATAGGTGTAAATACTAGTGCTAGGTTAATATTTCAGTCAACTTATTCCTGGCCATTCAAGGAGAAACAAAAAGAAACTGTACCCCAAAATTGTGGAGTGTCATGAAAAGCATGACAAGCTTAAGAACTTTAGTTCTGGAAAAATTATGGTCCCCCCATAGTGGATGAGGCAGCTGAACTATGTTCCCCCTTTAAACTTTTTTTTAAAACGAAAATGACCACTCCCCGCTTAAAATGGGGGGCGCACTTTGCGTGGACGTGTGCAGCCCCTAGATCTGGAGCGGCCCCAACAGCATAGGCTTGGCTTTGCCTTCCCTCAGGTGGGATACCTGGAGGTCTCCGCCTACCTCAGTCAGTTGTCCAATCCCACCTGGGGGAAGCGTTGCCAAGGAGACCAGGCCAGGTAGGGGAGGGATTACCTGCCCACACAATAGAGGGAGGATCTTACCTAGGAATCCTCACTTGGCTCCAGAGCTTTAAACTTTTTTTTTAAACAAAAATGTCATTCCACTCTCTAGCATCCTCCAGATGCTTTACTTCAGGGGTAGGAAACCTCTGGTTCACAGGCCAGGTTTGGCTCAGCAGACCTATTCATTTGGCTGGTGAGGTTGTTTCCCGCAAACCATGTCCACCTGCCTTATACCTAGCCATAGGACCAGGTAAAGAATAGGTCTCATTCCCAGCACCCTTCCAGCCTTGCTAGGTGGTCCCTACCATCCCTCCTGAACAGCTGCTAAGAGCATTCGCACAGGTTTGGAACTCCCACAAGCTATGGGCTTTGTTCCTCCAGAAGAGAAGGAAATATTCCTGTTCCTTCATGCCCTATGTTCCTCCTCTTGCCCTATGTTCCTCCCCCACTGATCCTCCAGGATCCCTTCCTCTTTCCAAATGAGTCTGATCTAATAGTGTCCACTGATTATGACTTCACTGCTAGGAGTCATGCTCTGCCACATAGTTGAGCGTAGCACTTGATTGGGCCAGAACCAGGGGATAGGGCTGGGCAGATACCAGCCCTGGCCTAATAGCTCTTCAACTAACATTTGGCTTCTGGACAACAGCTATATGAGAAATATGTAAAATAACTAAGCAAGTATTAGAAAGCACACCAGAATTGGCCCTACTAAACATCTTCCAAGGCAATAATGCCCATCTACACCACAAAGAACTCATAACCCCCCTACTCTCAGCAGCCAGAAGCATCATAGCCAGACACTGGAGAGACTTGTCAGGAGTAAGCATGGACCAATGGTACCAAATAGTATGGGAAACAGCCTTACTAGAAAAATTAACCAATAAATTAAAACTGACATGGGGACAAATAGACGCCTTCTCCCCATTATGGCTCCCCTTCATCACATACACAGCCCAACAAGACATTGACAAAAATCCACCAACAGCATACAAATCAATATGGCTAACCTGACCCAAAACACCCACCCACCCCACTCACACATGAAAACAAAGATCACCACAGCCAATCACAAATGAACAACCACACCCTAGGCCAACCCCAACCTCTCTCATCACCAAAGGAACACAAGTGAATAGCAAAGAACCTGTACAAGCGACGCTGACACAAACCCCACACATACATTAAGTAAAATAGAAACATCGCCACCTGACCCCAACCCCACTCACCTCTCCCACTCCCCCTCTTTTCTTCCTAATGTCTCAACAAACAAAACTGATCTGTAAAAAAATGTTACTTGAAAAAAGAGAGAGAGAGAGATTGCACATACTTTTGTAGACCAAGAAAATCTTTCATAAAAATACATTAACCTAACTAACTAACTAACATTTGGCTTCTCTCTCAACATCCTTTACAGAGGTGTCATAAGGATAAAACAGAACGGCCCTAGGGATGCTCCTCTAAACCAGCCTCCTCCCAACCTGGGTCCTCTAGATGCAGGCAAACTCGGCCCTCCAAATGTTTTGGGACTACAACTCCCATCATCCCTAGCTAACGGGACCAGTGGTCAGGGATGATGGGAATTGTAGTCTCAGAACATCTGGAGGGCCGAGTTTGCCTATGCCTTTTCTAGATGTTGGACTGCGGCTCCCATCCACCTTGACCATTGGCAATGCTGGCTGGAGCTGATGGGAGCTGTGATTCAGAACCTCTGGAAGGTCCTGCAATGGTTTGAAAAGGACCAGAGCGTGTTCTTCCTGCTTAGTGCCTTCTCTACCGTTTACCCTCCTTGCAGTGCCTTGAGTTTCCACGTTCTTCCAACACTTCCACTTTTTCTTTCTTCCTGGTAGCTGCAGAAGTTAGTGAAGGACAACAAGCAAGACTTATCACACAGCCAAGAAGAAGACATAGTGCATTTAGATGCCCCCCTCCCCAGCCTCCTTCCCAGTCTCTCCCTAGCATACTCATTAGGGCTAAGAATGCACGATCAGACCAGCAACCTGAGCAAAGCTTCTTTAATTGTGCATCCTATTTGCCCCTGATCTGTGCATTCAACCTGCGGAGAAGAAAGACATTTAAAGATTACTGAGGCAAGTTTGTAATGAAGCGGATACCTCTTTGTCTGTCCCTGTGCCAACAGTGGCAGAAGGGATACTAATTAGACGGTGAATTATTAGTTTCCCATGGTGCACGGCAGGGGCATTAAAAAATGAGCATAGTTTGTGGCTTGCCTTTTTTCCGATGGTAGTCCCAGTTTAATATATTCCTGTTTCTAGGTGAGCAGCAGGGGAGAGAGGTTTTTTATGATTATAATTGTTGCATAATTACTGGCCTAAGGTTGCCTATTGTTAAATAAAAATGCTGAGATACTAATGTTTTATTGAACAGTACAAGTAGATAAAACTGTAATATTTTTTTTAATTTTTCCTGAACAATATATGCTTGTTATCTGGGAGCTCAGTGACAAGCTAAGTCATCTTGCAGAGAGAGGCTCATCTTTCTCTTGGCCTTTTTTATTATTATTTTTAAAAAGGAAAACAAAAGATATCATTATAATGCAAAATATTGTTCTTGGAATTAAATACATGTGTTTTTCAGTAAAGGTTAGACATCCGTCTGATCAGTGTGTTGCCGGGTTGTTGTTGTTTTTACTAAGAACATAAGAAATGTCTTGCAGGATCAGGCCAGTGGCCCATCTAGTCCAGCATCCTGTTCTCACAGTGGCCAACCAGGTGCCTCAATGAGAAGCCCCCAAGCAGGACACAAGCACAACACCAACTCTCCCAACTGGCATTTAGTGGTATGCACTGTCTGTATCAGTGGAGGTAGAACATAGCCATCCCGGCTAGCAGCTTTTGATAGCCTTGTCCTCCACAGATTTGTCTAATCTTCTTTTAAAGCCATCCAAGTTGGTGGCCATTGCTACATCTCGCAGGAGCAGTTTTAATAATTAGACTATGCTATGTGCAATGACAAACCTAGACAGCATCTTAAAAAGCAGAGACATCACCTTGCCAACAAAGGTCCGTATCGTTAAAGCTATGGTTTTCCCAGTAGTGATGTATGGAAGTGAGAGCTGGACCATAAAGAAGGCTGATAACCGAAGAATTGATGCTTTTGAATTATGGTGCTGGAGGAGACTCTTGAGAGTCCCATGGACTGCAAGAAGATCAAACCTATCCATTTTTAAGGAAATCAGCCCTGAGTGCTCACTGGAAGGACAGATCGTGAAGCTGAGGCTCCAATACTTTGTCCACCTCATGAGAAGAGAAGACTCCCTGGAAAAGACCCTGGTGTTGGGAAAGATTGAGGGCACAAGGGGAAGGAGACGACAGAGGATGAGATGGTTGGAGAGTGTTCTCGAAGCTACCAGCATGAGTTTGACCAAACTGTGGGAGGCAGTGGAAGACAGGAGAGTTTGGCGTGCTCTGGTCCATGGGGTCACGAAGAGTTGGACATGACTAAATGACTAAACAACAACAATGTGCAAAGTAGCTTCTTTTGTCTCTCTTGAAACACAAAGTGAAAGTCTCTGATTGTAAGCAGATCTTTCTCCTGCTATCCAGTAGAAAGCCAGGGGGAAAGCCAGGGGTGGTTAGCATAATGGGGAGATCAAGGGTTCAAATTCCACTTGTCCATAAAGCTCACTTGGTAACCTTAGGGGGCAATCTCTCTCTCTCTCTCTCTCTCTCTCTCTCTCTCTCTCAGATCTTTCAAGCACATTTGAAACATATTATTTCTCCCAAAGAATTCTGGGCAATGTAGTTTACTCCTCGTAGAGTTACAATTCCCAGCTGAATGTTGAAAGATTTGGAACAGATAAAAGAAAGTACTTCTCCCAGTGGTGCATAAATGATGGAACTGGCCGGTTTATGCGGCAGTAATGGCCACCAACCTACATGGCTTTCAACAAGGATAAGACAAATTCATGGAGGATAAGGCTATCTCTCAACAGCTACTAGCCATGATGGCTCCACAGTTGGAGGCAGCAATGCTTCTGAATGCATTTGCTGGAAACTGCAGGAGGGGAGAGGGCTCTTGTGCTCGGGTCCTGCCTGCAGGTTTCCCACAAGCTTCTGCTCAGCTACTGTAAGAACAGGGTGCTGGACTAGATGGGCTGCGGGTCTGATCCAGCAACGCTCTTCTTATGTTCCTATGCAAAACAGCCCAAAGTGAAACAAAGGTGAATCTTCCCAAGTTGCTTCCATCTGCACCTGGCTTGACAGTCAGTCATCCTCATTGCTCTCTGCTTCCTTCCCCTCCCAAACTCATCAGCATCCTTATCTGCCAAGCTCCTTCCACCTTGACCTGAAAAAGCTAGGTAATAAGATCAGAGTCATTTGCTATTTTTGTAATGAAATGCTGATCTATGCAAGCCGATCCGTCCAGGCTGGCACGTCTCCCTCCCCCCCCCCCCCCGCAAGATGCTGCCAGTTGCCAATCTCAGGAAATCCATGTTATTGTCAGACAATGGGAGCCTGCTGACCTTTCCTTCCTTTCCAGTGAATAGGCATTTTCAAGAGGAAGGTGGCTGGAGATAGATGGTGGCAGGTGTCACACATTAAAAAGCGGAGATGCCACTTTGTGCTTTGAGAGCCCTACTATGCAAATGACACTAGCACATTTCAACTTATTTGTCTGCTGGGATATTTGGCTGGTGTGTGTGTGTGTGTGCGCGCACACACACACACATACGGAGAGAGAGAGAGAGAGAGAGAGAGAGAGAGAGAGACTTATTGTTTGTCGCTCTACTGAACCAGGAATGGGAAAACTCAGGCCTAAAGGTCAGATGCAGCCCCCTAGACCTGTCTATCTGCCTCACTTGGGACTCTTCTGAGGTTATGCCCTTCGCTGGCCATGATTCACACACCTCCTTGGGTGTTTTTGCCCGGCTGGAATGTGTCCTGGAACTCTGATCATGCTTCTGGCATATCTGTATGAAGGATGGAGAGGAACACATATAGAAACAACCCTACTGTACAAAGGTAACATTTATTGCCATCGTGGTTCCCCATGAGTCTGATGGTGGGGAGGGAATATATGTACACCCTCCCAAATTTCTCCAATGAAAATAGGGACATCCTGTTCCATGATGATGATGATATTATTATGATTGTGATTATGATTGTGATTATTATTATTACCCCACCCATCTGGCTGGGTTGTCCCAGGCACTCTGGCTGGTGTCCAACATATATAAAAACAACAAAACTATACAGGACTGCCTTCAGATGTCCTCTAGAGGTTGTATAGTTCCTTATCTCCTTGGTTCAGGGGTCGCATAACTCCATACCCTCCAACATTTCACTGGTGAAAATAGGGACGCCCTAAAGAAAAGTGGGACATTCTGGGATCAAATCAGAATCCAGGGTGGCTTCTATAAATCCAGGACTGTCTATACAACTACTGCAGCAAGAATTCTTATCGCAAAGCACTGGAAGACACAAGATTTACCCACACTGGAGGACTGGCAGACGCAGATGATGGACTATATGGAACTAGCAGAAATGACTGGCAGAATTCGAGATCTGAGCGAGGAAAAAGTTGAGGAGGACTGGAAAAAATTCAAGGACTATTTGCAAAAGTATTATAAGTTGTTTGAATGTTAAGATTGTGCACGATTAGGAAACGTTATGCTCCTGCAACTTGATTAGGTAAATGACAAAGTAAGTTAAAACAGAGGAAAATAAGACAATTTGAAACAAATATATTATGTTTATTGTAAAGGTACTAAAATTGAACTACAATCTTTTTTTTTTTTAAATTGGTTACATAATAATTGAAAGGTACAGCAAGTGGTGAAATAAGGTAATAAATTGCTGATAATGTTAGTTTAAAGAATGCAATGTTGGGAGGACGTGAGGAGGTCCACTGGAGAGTAACTTATGGAAAGATATTATGAAATATCTTTAATTTTTCTTCTTTCTTTTCTTTCTTCTTCTTCTTTCTTCTCTTCTCTTTATATTTGTCTATTTACAAAATTTGTTTCTTGCTTACTGTTTTGTAACCGATTCTGTGAACTAATGGAAAGAAACGCAATAAAAAATTTATAAAAAATAAATAAATAAATCCAGGACTGTCCCTGGAAAATAGGAACACTTGGAGGGTGTGTACGTAAAAGCACCTGCATGGATCTGGGTAGGGCTAAGAGCCAGGAATGGGCAGAGACCCAATCTAAGCTTCTTCACTGCTGCAGCAAGAGCTCCCTTTCGAATTCCATGCTCTAGGCTTTGTGAACTGGTGAAATAGACAAAAACAGAGTAGGCTTCATATGCTCCATTCATCCCTGAAAACCCTTTTTCAGAAGGCAAAAACTCAAACCACATGTTGCAAAAAGGCATCATTTTGTAGCAAGCAGATGTTCAGTGTGCTTTAATTCAGGCTGTAATGTTTAGTCCTAATGAGCTTAGATTTTCATAGGAACAATAGGAGGCTGCCTTGTACTGCGTCAGCTCATTGGTCCACCTTACTCAGTATTGCCCACACTGTCTGGCAGCACCGCAGGTCTCTCGGGTTTTAGACTGGGGAATTTCGCAGCCCTGCTTGGAGATGCCAGGGATTAAACCAGGGACTTCTTGCATGCAAAGCAGAGGCTCTGCCTCTAGGCATGGAGGAAAAATTTGATTCCATTCACATTTAAATGCAAACTTACTTAATCTGACTTTCTGAAACAATGTGCAAACAACATGCACACATTGCAAAACCGTGTTTAGTAGGCAAAATTGCATATCTAAATGTCTTTTGCAGAACAAATCCACACAAAAATGCTGACACATTTTCAGAAGAACCTTTAAAAATAAAAATGCAAACTTGGTGTGGAAATGCAAAGAACTGAAGATAGGAAAAAGGAGATATTGATACTGATGAATTTGCCTGTCCCCATCTACCACTGATCCAAGGCCTCTCCCCCAACGTGTTTCAAACATGAGAATCACCCAGAATAGTGTCCCTGATTTATATTCCGGAGTGTACCTATAACAACAGCTTGCAAAGGCTGTATTAAAAGAGGGATTCCCTCCCATACGAGAGAGATGAAAGAATGTCCCTTCTATGGTGGTGTCTGCTGTAGCATATGCAAGTGTAATCGTAAAAAATTCTAATGCGAGATTTTACTCTTTGAAACATTTCCATATGCAAATATAGTAGGTTTAATCAATCGACTCAAACTCACTTGATTAATCTGCTAAAACTAATTTCTCTAATTGGGTGACAGCCCTAATTTCCACATACAAATACTTCTTCAGGGCACGTCAGTGAGTTCGAGCTGCAGCAATTAAAAACAGCAAAAATAGAAAATCTCTAAGCATCATGATCCCAATCCAAGCTACTTGTTAGGAGACTTTTCCCTGCTGACCACAGAGCTACAATTTTCAAAGTGGATTAACAATCAGTCAACCCAAAAGGGAACTCTGGGAGGGGAATAGCAGTTGTCTAACAATTCTCAGGACCCTTAACAACCTACAGGTCCCAGAATTCTTTGGAAGAAGCCATGACTGTTTACAGTGGTATGATATTGCTATAAAAGTAGAGTGCAGATAGAGCCCAATACATAAACTGAAACAGCTCTCTTTTGAAACTGGCACGCCTTTTAATTTTGAGATGTTCTCCAAGCAAAACACGTGTACAAAAATGAGTATACCAGTTCTGAAGACATCACTATATTTGGGGAAACTGCTTGCAAAAATGTGTGCATCAGGTAAAAAATACATGAAAATGTGTAAGAATTTTTGTTCGGGCTTTAAAATATAAAGTGCAAACTGATGCAGAAATAAGGGTGAACGGAACTGAATATGGCAAAAATGAGACTCGGAGAAAGAAACAGTATCCTTTGTCTCTACCGCACAACTGCATTTACTTATGAAGAAAATAAGAACATAAGAGCCTGCTGGACCAGGCCAATGACCCAGCTCGTCCAGCGTTGGGTGTTCTCACAGTGACCAACCAGATGTGTATGGGAAGAAGCACTCCAGCACTTCCCATCCTGCGATTTCCAGCAACTGGTATTCAGAAGCATCCCTGCCTCCAACAGTGGAAGAAGTGCATAACCGTCAGGACTAGTAGCCATTGATAGCCTTCTCCTCCATGAATATGCCTACTCATCATTTAAAGTCATCCGTGCTGGTGGTCATCACTGCTTATTGTGGGAGCAATTTCACAGTTTTAACTGGGTGCTGTGTGTTGAAGTACTTTCTTTTGTCTGTCCTTCCTGCAGACTCTCCGCCATGCCATCTTTAGCTCAGCCTTGGAGCAGTTTAATATCTCATCTTTTGTTACCCGTTAATAGGGAAGGTGGGGGGGAAATCAATTCTGTTCACATTGAAAAGCAAGCCTCCCCAAGCTGCGGTTTTCTAAACAATATGTGGACCAAAACACAGCCGCTCTTCAAGGGTTGCACTGCTCTGAATTTTGTGATGCAGTTCTCCAGTGAATGCCTACCAAAATGCATATACTAGGATAAAGTGTGCAGGTATCTAACTGGCTAGAAATAGGTATAGGTATAGATGATATAGATATGTGAATAGATGGGTGATAATAGCATACAAATGCATTATATTAGGCAAATTTGCTTTGCAAAATTATGTAAATTAGGGGAAATTGCTTTGCAGAAATGTGCATATTATGGAAAATTGCATAAAAATGGTGTGTATATTAGGACTACACAGTGTTGTATTTTGGTGCACCAAATTTTGCTGAGTTTCCATGAGGACTTCTTTTTTAAAAAAAAGAATTGTAAACTGATGCGGAAGTGTGGAGAACCAAACTGGAAAAAAATGTGAAAGGAAGAGAAACTGAAATTGACAGATTAACCCATCCTACCCATCATTCCCAGGCTACCTTCAAGGAGACAGCCAGTTTTTCCCACTTTGCATCTGAGAACAGCACAGCTCAGGTGGAACAATATATCTTTGCCCTCTACCCCTCATGCACTCACACCCACAATCCTGAAAACACAGTCCATTTTCTGCCGTAAAGAATGAGAAACCTTTCAATATCTCACAGCCATGCCTTTTCTGTAGCCTAGTAAAACAAAATAATCTGAATTGTGCTATTCACCATCATGCATCAATATGGTTAATCATTCTTTAATGGCATGCAGTCTCTGGCAAATATTATGACAACCCGGGCTGGTGATCATTGCTTCCGCAAAGGGAAAAACCAATATCTGCCTCAACTAGACTAAGTAAGATTGAGCAGCAGCCTGAAAGGTCTTGTTGTGCAAGCCTGACTGCTTCTGCTTTTCCTTGTACTATCCAAAAGCAATGGGTTTGCCCAGAGCAAGGCTAATCAAGGCCTAGAGAACGATCGCTTAAGCAGAATGACAGATGAAAGCAACCGTTGAGATGCTGTCCAGTGCTCGAAAATAGCCCATTAAAACAGGGAAGGGAAGGGAACTCCTCAGTGTGCGATTTGTAGTGTCCTTTTCACTACCACCCCCTTTCAACCAACAGCCTTCTGTAGGCAACCCATGGAGAGTATAACTGAGAAGTGTATTTGTGGAAAGGGGGGGAAGCAATTGAAGAAAATGTAGAACAAAACTGTGGAGTTTATTTCCAAATACCAATCCTCACTTGGGTTATTTCACTGGAACTTGTCTTGTCTTGTCTTGTCTGCTGCTTCAGAGGATAGGGCCCAAGCCAATAGAATCAAATGACAAGGAGATTCTGACTTACAATTATGAAGAATTTTCTGGGGGTAAGAGCTGTTCAACAGTAGAACAAGTTGACCTCAGAACATGGCAGGCTCTCCTTCATTGGAGGTGTTTAAACAGAGGTTGGGTGGCCATCTGACGGGGATTCTTTCGCTTTGATTCCAGCATTGCAGGGGATTGGACTTGATTCTTTGGGTCCCTTCCCATACTATGTTTCTATGATTCTATGCAGAGCCAGAGTAATCCACAAATAGATACTAGGGTTAAGAGATCAATGGAGTTTGAACAGATGCTCAACCAAGAGATCTCCCTGGCATGAAAAGTGTTTTGTTTGTTTTTTACTTTTGCTTTAGCATGAGGTTAATACAGTC
Organism: Podarcis liolepis; assembly: GCF_965112155.1. Taxonomy (NCBI): domain Eukaryota; kingdom Metazoa; phylum Chordata; class Lepidosauria; order Squamata; family Lacertidae; genus Podarcis; species Podarcis liolepis. The sequence goes on along the minus strand of NC_139561.1, from coordinate 35,548,101 downwards.
TTTGAAAATAACAAATGCAGTTTACCAACCCAGTCAGATTAAGAGTTAGATCATTGTAACACACACAACAAAAATAATAACAAATATCACCTTCCCCAAATGCCATGTAAGTTCAACACTGTCACTAAAGGGGCAGTTGCCAAAAATAAATAGCCTTGCTGGACAGCAACTACTCTGGTGGGTGGCACTATGGTCTAAACCACTGAGCCTCTTGGGCTTGCTGATCGGAAGGTCGCCGGTTCGAATCCCAGCGACGGGGTGAGCTCCTGTTGCTCTGTCCCAGCTCCTGCCAACCTAGCAGTTAAAAAGCACATCAAAGTGCAAGTAGATAAATTGGTACTGCTGTGGCGGGAAGGTAAATGGCATTTGCATGCACTCTGGTTTCCGTCACGGTGTCGTGTTGCACCAGAAGTGGTTTAGTCATGCTGGCCACATAACCCAGAAAGCTGTCTGTGGACAAACGCCGGCTCCCTCAGCCTGAAGCAAGATGAGCGCCACAAGCCCATAGTCACCTTTGACTGGACTTAACCGACCAGAGGTCCTTTACCTTTACCTTTTACTGCTCTGTGTTACTAGTGCACCCAAGTCGAATGCTGCAAAAAATCCATGCTAGTGAAGCTTATGTATGATTATTTTTCTAGTCATGATGGCTATGCTCTGCCTCCATGTTCAGAAGTAGCAGTGCTTCTGAACACCAGTTGCTGAAAACCGCAGGTGCGGAGAGGTCTCTTGTGCTCCAGTCCTGCTTGCATGTTTCCCACAAGCATCTGGGTGGTCACTGTGATAACAGGATGCTGGATTAGATTGGCTATTGGGCTGATCAAGCAGGTTATTCTATGCTTCTGCTTTCACGTTTCTGCTTGTTGAATTTCTTTGTTTCTTTTTTTTCCCTGTTCAATTTTTTTTTCTGTTGAACTGAAAACATTTCAGATATTAATAATATTCTTGGCCTCCTTTCCTCTTCTCTCCTGACTCCCAACCGAACTTATGGATCCGTAATGATGGCATTTTCATCAAATGGAAATGACAAGTTACATTAGCCCATCGCCTTTTGGCAAAATATTTTAATTTTTTTTAAGTGAGCATTAACTCTGGAAGGAGACAATGCAATTGATAAGAGGGGTATGTCCCAAAGTGGGGGGGGGGATAATAAGCTGTAGAAGAAGGAAATTAGTACTGACTTTGTAAGAAAAAATAAAATCCAAAATACTTTCAATGGAAGCTGCTAAAACATGACAAAGATAAAGAAAAGATGCAGAAATATAAAAGGCAAACAGAAAATAACCATTTCTCACCACATGCAGAAAATGTCAGGGAGTTTTAATGCTTAATGAGCCCATCACGCGTCAAATACATCCACTGTAACATTTTCACTAATTGGCTACAATATTTACCCTCTTTGAATTTTTCCCCCTCCTCTAAAAGCAGGGAGTGGAAAACTATGGAAGGACAAGGACACTGAAGATTGTCATTGAATTAGATAGCTACTCTTCAATTTTACTGGTTATCTAGGGCAAGGGAAGGGGTCTTTGACCCTCTCACATGCTGCTGGCCATGTCTCCTATCATTCCAGACCATTAGCCATGACGGTTGGGGATACTGGGAGTTGGAAGCCCAAGAACCCCTGAAAAGCCACCGGTTCCCCATCTATGGTCCACAGTGTTTTGAAAACTAGCTCCTCACATTATATCAGGAGGGCAGGAGCCAAGTGAGTGGGGGCACATGGGAAAATGACATGGGAAAATGACCCCTTAGGAAACAAATGTCAAAAGGTTGTGAAGACAATTGCATTTATATTTACACATGATTTCACTTATTATTAATTATTATTTGTAATAAATGTTGGCTGATCTTCAAGATGGCTTTCAATAAACTGCAATGCCACATCCTTATATAGGTACACAAACCCACACAATCCAACACTGTTAAGGGAGGGGCAGTATCTCTGGTAGGTGGACACGCCACGCTCCTTTTGGGTATTTTGTGTCTCCCCCTGCCCACATCACCATACTCAGCTCTCACCTGTGGCTCCCAGAAGCCGTCAGCTTGCAACAGCAGACACACGCCAGGAACAGCTTTGACTGGCTGGCTAAACCAGGTGAGGGTAGCCAATGGATCCCTAAGGCAGTTGGATGGTGTCTTGTACGCCTCCTTCCAGAAACTCCTGCAGCCAAGCAAGTGCCAAATGTATTGCTTTGCTTTGCTTTGTACTACATCAGCGAGGCTGAGAGGAGGTTTTTTTTTTTTTTTTTTTTTGGTCATCTGAGCTGCCCTGGACCTCCATACACACTGCCCAGGCTTGATGGTACACTGTCTACACGGTTAGTTTCTGTTTCTCACTGAGCAGCTGCGTGGAGTCACAGGACTCTGTTTACATTCCAGAGACCTTGCAGTCTTACGGGAAGGGAGACGGGATGTGACGTTAGTGGTTTCCTGTTTCGTTTGTTCCTTTGTTCAGTTGCTCTCTGCTCTCACAGGGAGAGGATGTATATTTCTCTGCTCTCTGCGTAGCTAGATAATAAAGCATAGCAATGTAGCTCATACTATCTCATCCTTCCGTGTTGTTTTGATGCTCTGCTGGGACGATGTGCCTGAGGCCTTATCAAAGGATCAGGTCGCCAATTAATCGTTGGGAGGCGATTCCGAAGATGACCCTTATCAGCTTGGTTGAACAGAGATTCCAACATACACCAGGCATGACCAAACTTAGCCCTCCAGCTGTTTTGGAACTGCAGCTCCCATCATCCCTAGCTAACAGGACCAGTGGTCAGGGATAATGGGAACTGTAGTCCCAAAACACCTGGAGGGCCAGGTTTGGCCATGCCTGGTCTACACCGACCAGCAGTGGCTTTCCAGGGATTCAGGAAGGTGCCTTTTCTGGCTCTACCTGGAGATGCCATTGGTGATTGAACCTGGGACCTCCTGCAGATGTTCCACCACTGAGCTACCCCACTTCCCTGTACAGGCAGAGGCCAGAGTGTGTTGTCTTTTGACTCTGCAGTCAAGGAGTTCAAGGTGGCATACATAGTTCTCCCTTTCCTCATTTAATCCCCCACAACAACCCTGTGAGGTAGGTCAGACTGAATGACCGTGCCTGGCCCAAAGTCACCAATTGTGCTTCATGAGTGAACAGGGATTTGAGCCCTGGTCTCCCAGGTCCTAATCTGACACTCTAACCAACTGCATCACAGAGGCTCCCCCATTTAAATGTTAAAGGTGAGGCATAATCACCTGTCTGGCTGGAGCCAGGAATTAAGAGTCAAAGTCCAGATTCAGAGCCAAGCACGAATCAAAACACATCGGGAAGAAAATTGTTGCTCAAGTCTTGTATTCCTTCTCCTCTCCCTTTCTGCCTCCTAGCTCAGTCCTGGCTTGCTTTTTGGTCCTGGATTCCTGGTTTCTCCCCCAGTTCTCAACTTCCTGATGCCCTGCAGCTCAGTCTTGACATCACTCTTCAGTTTGAAATAATACAGCCTAGCTGCCCTGTCTTATTCGGTCGAACGTGCTGGTTGGGCCGCAGACATTAATATCCGAAAGAATCCCACTTGCCACTACAAGACTGACACTCCTTTTGACAGACAGCAGCAGAACCAAAGAAAAAAAGGGAACAAGCAACGGTACTTTGGGGATGCTTGATTTCTGCCCACCGAACCATTTTGCTGCCCTGAAAACACAGAAACACATACATACAACCAGCCAGTCAGCAAAGATGGCAATAGAGCTCCAGCCCTCGCCTGAGACGGAAGTCAGATTGGTTATCCCTGACAAACCACTAGAGCACTATTATAAATAACTACATAAGTACAGTTCAATTGCTTAATGCAACAAAGGCACGGCTGCTGTCACAGCGGTTTCCGATTCAGAGGAACCACAAGGACTTGTATTGTTTTTCTGTCACATTCTGATATGGCGAGTCTGCCTCATGCCATTTCAGGGGTGGGGGGAAAATAGTATGTTCAGTGTGAATATTTGAAGGCTGACACATGCGGGACAGAGCAAACCCAATTTCCATTCCTCTAGATGATGGGACCAGAGTCAACAAGGTCAAATTGTGAAGAAAGGGGGTTCAGGTGTTCCCAAGTGTGTCAGGGGACTCTTGGGGGGGGGGTGTGACTGAAAAGAGAAGGCTAAAACATGGGGAAAGACACATTTGGTCCTGTTATTGGTATGTTTTGTTCTTGTTCTAATTAAGTATTTTGTGTTTTTATCCTGTATTTTTATTCTGTGAAACACCCTGAGACCTGCAGGTGAAGGGGCAGTATACAAATTTAATAAATAATAATAATAATAATAATAATAATAATAATAATAATAATAATAATAATACTTTTATTAAGTATACAAGTCAAAGTCAGAAGGCTAGATCTGTATCCTCAGCTTATGCTGAGATCCAGTTGGTATGACTGTAGGGAAATTCTACTGATTTGGTTTCAGTAGAAGGGGGACATTTTCCCACTCATGGCAGGAATGCCCTCTGGCACCCAAATATTGAACTGATGTTTTTGAATAAGTATCAAAAAGTGTTAAATGCCCCCATCCAAACATCCCCGCAGCTGGCCCTTTTGTATTCGTGGGATGATCAAACAGCAATTTTATGAACTTATTTTGTGAGTGCTGGATGCAATGAGAACTTCTTTGGCCCAGAAATGGAAATGGACACTACAGGGCTTAAAACCTCTCATTGTGCTACAGGAATGTGTGGACTCTGACTACTGCAGGGAAAATAATTCATAAATTACACACTTCTAAGGGTAAGGAAAACCCAGAGCATTTCAATGCCATTTGGTAGGATTTCATTTCAGATAAACAAAAACCTTTTCCTCCAACAAATCGTGAAATTTGGCTTCCATGGTGTGATTTGCTGGTTTTATTCATCTATATTATCTGTTTTCTGCCTGTTTGGAAAATTCAACCTCTGTACTGCTCCTATGTTTTGTAACTTTGATTGTGGGTGGGTTTTTTTGTCTGTGCTTTTGATTTTACATTAATTTTTACATTAATAAAAAACCATAGAAACACAGGATGAGCCAGAACAAAGTACCAAGGACGCAAATGGCACTGTGGTCTAAACCACTGAGCCCCTTGGGCTTGCCAGTCGAATCTGCACAACGGGGTGAGCTCCCATTGCTCTGTTCCAGCTCCTGCCAACCTAGCAGTTCAAAAGCATACCAGCAGGAGTAGATAAATAGGTACTGCTGTTGTGGGACAGTAAATGGTGTTTCCGTGCACTCTGGAATTCTGCACAGTGTCCTGTTGTGGTTTAGTCATGCTGGCCACATGACTCGGAAAGCTGCAGGCAAATGGCAGCTCCCCTGGCCTGAAGTGAGATGAGTGCCGTACCCCATGGTCACCTTTGACTGGACTCAACCACCCAGGGGTCCCTTACCTTATTACCTTTACCTTGATGGCCACCTATCAGGGATGCTTTGGATTTCCTGCATCAGTAGAGGGGTTGACTAGATGATCGTCAAGATCCCCTCCAACTCTGTTGTTCTACATTTGACTACATAATTAAAAGAGGCTGCAGCTCATCACATCAATTTGCGCTGCTTTCCGAGGATGGTTAATATCATTCCCAAGTCTAAAATCTCCACTAAGGAGACACTGAACCACTTTTCAGCTTAGTAAAAAACACATCCACCAAAGTAAATCCTATATTAGAAACATGTCAGTGATATTAAGAATTAGCAGGCTGAAATCCCATTCTTGTTCCCTCTTGAGGCACCTAGGAATTGCAAATGTCTCCTAGGAGTGGCTGATCCAAGTCTCTCTCTCTGGTAATACCTAGCACATTGCATACGAGATACTAAGAATGGAATTTCAATTTTTCACTCACATTTGCTGCTTTTGAAGGTCAGACCCCGGCTGTCATTTGAGCACACACAGATCCTATAAAGACTCTGGAATAGCCTTGGAGAGGTCACCACTGGCCTGGGTGGGCTGTCCATCCAAAACCTGTAGATCTTGAAAACGCATCTCTTAACCCTGGGGTTTGACACCTGAAATGTGCTCTAAGGAGCCACCCAGTCCCTGTGATCGTGATTTGCTTTACTACTCTTTTCAATACTGACTTTTAAATTGTTATATCCCACCCAGGGACCTGTGGATGAAGGGTGGGTAATAATTATTACCTGTCTCCGATGAGGCAGTACCACCTCCTCCATCACTGAGGTCATTGAGACACCAATGCAGGCTTCAACAACTGAGGTTGGTTCAGCCTTTTTGGAGAAGTACTAGTGTCAGACGGCTGTAAGCAACTCCCACGGCCAGGAACGTTCAAAGACAAGGAAAAGTTTCTTACCACCCGCTTTTTATTGAATATTTACAGAGAGAGGCTTGGAGCACAGCCTCTTGGATCATGGCATTGTTCTGAGTGCATCTCCACCCCCTTCTCTCCCACTTCCTCATTCATCATAATCACCTCCTGTACGGATGCTGCTTAGTGCTCTCTGTCTCCAAGCTCTTTGCTCTCCTACTTTCAAGGCTCGCCAGGTTCTGGGGAAAGGGGAGGGGTCTGGAATGCTTTCTAGAGACACTGTGTCCATTAGGTGTCACACACACAAACACACACACACACACCAGTGCTTCCTTTTCCTCCTCCTCTCCCATTATTTCCCAGCTTTTCCCCTCATCTGCCTCTGAGCTTTGACTTCCCTCAAGCCTCTGTTGTAATTCTGAACTGTCTTCCTCTTCTCTGGAAGGGTCAGGCTGGGGAGGTGGTCTCCACCATTCCTCCTCTGCCCAGTCCCTGACAACTAGGTTGTGTGCCCAATTAGAGGGTCAAAACCACTTGCCGCGCTAAGCTCTGCCTTTCCTTTATGACAGCATTGCAGGGGGCATGTCGTTGTTGGATCAACGCCTTCACCTGAGTAACCATATCACCTGCCATGTCTCTGTGTAGCTGTGCCTGCGTGCCATGCGCATCACCTTCTGTGCCTTTAAACAGTGGTTTGCATATGTATCACACTGATCTGAGCATTGTCTGGGAAAAACCATCACCTGAGTTTGAGTTGGCCAACAGGCAGGAGCCAGGACAAACTGCAGCTCCCAGAATTCTTTAGGGGAAGCCATGACTGATTCAAGTGATATCATAGTGCTTTAAATGGATGTGGCCCAGACCCAATCAGGTGAGTTCACACTGCAATTGGAGTTGAGCCAACTGTACATCCATTAAAACAAGCATGGCTGAAGCCTCTCTAATTAAGCCCCTTTTGTTTCTATTGGTTGTGATGACACACCTCTTTTTCCTGGTGTATGGCACTTGAGAGGTATATATTTTCAAGACCTGCCTTATTATTGTGAATGCAAGTTGTTTTGAACTGTTTTTAATATTGTGTTTTAATGTCGTAAACTGTCCTGGGAACCTTGGTATGAAGGGCGGAAAAGTAAAAACAAAATCCTAATTATGGTAACGGCTTTCTTCGCCCTTCAGTACTGCTTTAATAAACCTTCAGGAACATCATTTTCTTCCTTTTCTTCCACAATGTGTTTTTTTTAAGGTCTGCCTCTTTAAAACACACTGAACCTGCTTTTATTGGATGGAAGCATTAGATACACACACACACCTCGCACCAAAAAGTCCCACGCCGAGTGATTGATACACATTGTAGTTAGAGGCAGCTGATACCAGCTGGCCACCTCTTCATCCAACTTGCCCATTAAACCCGCCTCACTGCTCCGAATGTGTTTTATACATACCAGGGTCTTTGGCAGAGACCACGGAAGGCCATCAAGCGACAGCATCGTAACCGCGCTCGATATATTGTGCATAATTTGATCAGCAGGGTGGGGGTGGGGGGTTTGAGGCCAAATATGGCGATCACATTACTTTCTCCCCCTGCCCCCCCTCTCCTTCTTTTAATCACTGATTAGCTAAATCAGACACACGAGCCTGAGTGTGTTGTTTTTAGTCCTCTGGTTAGATTGAAAGAAAAAGTGTGCCTTTCTGAGGCTGGGCAATACTGATCCATCCATCTCCGCAGCTGCTAAATCTCGGCAGATAGCAGAATGACAAGTGTTGAGAGGAAGGTGGGGGAGAACCTGGCGAGAGTGCCACTGCGGTATGTGTGCAATTGATGATTAAGTGGTTGCAGGCTCCATGCGTGTATTATAGATCGATTCTCACACTTGCAATGGCTCCCTCTTCCCCCCTTCCTTTTCCTTTCCTCGTGTGAGTGAGTGTGTGTGTGTGTTTGATTGACGACAATGGTGTTTCATGTCAGCCAAAGCCGCGATAATATTTTAGAGGCGTGTTTGTGAGGACTTGGTCTAAATGAGAACAATTGGATCGGGAGGCCTTCAGTCACAATTCCTTGATTTAGGGAAGCAGCAGGTCCGCCTTTACTGCAACAGCAGATAAAAGGAGAGGTAATTAATGGAGAGTGTTTAAATCACCCAAAGTTCATCAAAGACCATGCCCAATGTGCTTGTTTGCGGATCAAAGATGTGCTCAGCCAGCCTGGTGAAGACAGTCTTTTGAAGACCGCGGGAGGCGGGCGAGCCTTATTCGGTGGCAATAATGCCAAGGAGGAAAGGGGAGACATGCTTTTCCCCTCCTCCCCTACCCCCCTTTAAAATGCTATCCTTCAAAAGCAATGGGTTTATTAGTGTTTTCCTCCTGGGAAGAGATATCCTGGCTGAAATATCAAGGATTGCGGGAGAACTTGAATTCAGTCCACCTTCAAAGGTGAACCTACCAAATTTGCCCATCCCGAAACCATACCTGAACCAAAAGCCATGGCTGTTTTTCCCACAATCTGCTGACTTTGACATTTTGAAATGCGTTTCTCCAGCCTAAGGTGGAAAAAGCAAAGAAATAAACAAATGATTGATAACTTTGTGGAAATGGTCTGCAAATAATGCATTACATTAGTTGTTGTTGTTTAGTCGTTTAGTCATGTCCGACTCTTCGTGACCCCATGGACCAGAGCACGCCAGGCACTCCTGTCTTCCACTGCCTCCCACAGTTTAGTCAAACTCATGCTGGTTGCTTCAAGAATATTGTCCAACCATCTTGTCCTCTGTCGTCCCCTTCTCCTTGTGCCCTCCATCTTTCCCAACATCAGGGTCTTTTCCAGGGAGTCTTCTCTTCTCAAGATGTGGCCAAAGTATTGGAGCCTCAGCTTCAGGATCTGTCCTTCCAGTGAGCACTCAGGGAGGGGAAATGGCTAATTCATACTCTCATAAATAATGTGCAAGTTGAAACATAGCCGTCTGTTGAAATTTGTGTTTCTCTGCATATTTCAATACGGTCGTCCAGCCAAGTCATGTCTACAGCAATGCATGTACTGAGATATAATGTGCATAAAGGTAAAGGTAAAGGGACCCCTGACAGTTAAGTCCAGTCGCGAACGACTCGAGGGTTGCGGTACTCATCTCACTTTACTGGCCGAGGGAGCCAACGTTTATCCACAGACAGTTTTTCCAGGTCATGTGGCCAGCATGACTAAGCTGCTTCTGGCGAAACCAGAGCAGTGCACAGAAACGCCATTTACCTTCCCGCCAGAGCTGTACCTATTGATCTACTTGCACTTTGACATGCTTTCAAACTGCTAGGTTGGCAGGAGCGGGGACAGAGCAATGGGAGCTCACCCCGTCGCAGGGATTCGAACCGCCGACCTTCCGATTGGCAAGCCCAAGAGGCTCAGTGGTTTAGACCACAGCGCCACCCACATCCCTTATAATGTGCATGGGGTGCATATACGGTATTTGTGGAAACAGCATATACAGAATAGCATTGCAGAAGGGAAGACGGCTTTGCAAGAATTAGCATATTAGGCAAAATTGTATACAGAAATGAGTATATCAGGCAAAATTCCATAGAAACCTGTGTATATTGGCTAAAACCCACAGGTGCATTTCCATGATGAGCACTTTTCTTGGTGGAGGGATGGGGGGACATGAACTGAGAATGCAGAGAGTTTAATTGAAGATTGGGGGAGCGGAATGAGAAATAGAGCAAAACAGAAATTGACTAAATTCGCCCATCCCTAATAACGCTGTGTTCATAGCATGGGAGCCTTTGAATCAAGTCCCTTCCGGATCACACCCTTAGCCAGCTCAAGATATTTCATGTCTTTTCCCAGGCAACTCTCCGTATTACCACATAGGAAGAAATCTCCCTGTGAAATGGATGCCCAGCAATCGTGCAAAAAATAAATAAGGAAAAGGTATGGACAGGCTAAAGCTGCAGCTGAGCTGCCTTTGTATACAAACAACGCTCCCGGCGGAAACAGAATAACTGCACTGCGCCACAGGGCAGCTGTGCTGGAAGGGAAACAGTATTTTAATAAGTCACTCTTTAAAAAATTATAATTGGATTAACATGAAGTGAACCATCTAAATGGCTACAGTATAATTAACTGTGCGTCTTACAGCTTGAGACAATAAAAACAAGTTTTATCCGCCACATGTTAGTTGAGCATGTTTTCTCTCCCATCCTTTTTAACCAGACCCAAGTCAGTTGTGTTTTTAAAAAAATGCAATTTTTAGACCAGCTGGTGCTTTTCAAGAGTTGGAGGGATCAGATAATGCAAGGGGTAGAGGGAAGGACTTTGTTCTCCCTCACCTGTCACAGCCTGCGCAAAAAGACAAAGAAACACACATACTTCCTCTCCTGCAACCGCTGATGGCTAATTCTGACATAAGGATGAATAAGCGGCCACGGAATTTAGATTTTCAAAACACCACGTACATCTTTCGGTGCAAGGACTCTCTAACAAAGCATTTCCTTTTGCTCTGATATCCCCCCCCCCCTCCTGATGACCCAGAAGCTTCATCACTACAAACGGCCCCCACAACAGCTTGCAGAAAAGCATCTCAAGGCCAATGATATATAATAGGAGGCACTCTCCTCCTCCCCCCCATATAAAAAGGGGAGTGGGGGGGGTGAGACAAGACCATTTGCTGAAGAACTGCCAATATGGTGGCAGGGTTAAGATCTGCTCCACTCCCTCAAAACGCGTAAATTAACTAACTAAAGATGCAACCACAATGCTTTTTCCGAGGGTTCTTTTCACACTTCCCCCTACATCGTATTGTCACGTCACTGATTTCTGAAGCTTTACAGGCAAAAAGCGCCTCTCGTTCACCTGTTATTCTTTCCATTTTGCAGATCAGAAAATGAGGCGGGACAGTGAGGATTTTTCTTTTTTTATGTACGTAAATTCGCTTTTTCTTCTTTCTTTTTTCTGTATTTTCTTCTTTTCTTTTTTCTTAATTGTTTTTTCTTTAAATTTTTTGTAGTATGAGATTGTAAATTCTTTCTAAATTCTTTGTAAATTAAATTAATAAAGATTAGAATGTTTTATCATTTTACTGTTGTTAGCTGCTCTGAGCCCGGCTTCGCCTGGGAAGGGTGGGATATAAATAAAATTTTATTTTTATTTTTATTAAAAAAGAAAGAAAGAGAGGCGGGACTGCCTGGGCATTATTTAAGCATAACAAATGGGGCATGCGACTCAAAGCTGCAGCCTTGAGTGCTCCTGTTCTGTGTGCCTCTCCATCAGCCATGCCTTCTTCCGCAAAACATCACATGCTGTTCCCCCACCCACCCAGTTTTCTTTTATGGCTTTCACCTTTCTCTTCAAGAAGCAACGATCACTATTCAACAATCCCACCTGACCCACAGAAGCACCAAATGTATGCTGAATTACATTTAACTTCTAAACAGTTTTAGTTTTTAAACAAAGGTCTCATTCCATAAGTTGTCATGTGATCTCAGGGGCCTTTAATCATGTTCTATTGCTGTTGCCTGTGTCATAAAAGTATGCCAGTTTGATTGAAAAGTAGTGATTTTCCTGTCCATTCAGCTCGCTTGGACAAGGGTTGTCAGTTTACCCACTAATATTAAGACTCAAAAGTTGTGAGATTCAGATCCCAAGAAGGTCTGCTTACCCAATTTCCTCTACCACTACTCCCATCACTCAACCAGTATTCTGTGATAACAGAGCAAGTGGGGCTGTTTGGGGGGATCCCACCCACCACTATTTTTTTCCCTTAATGATGGGGCTGTACTTCTATAAAATGTGAGATTGCATCGATGCTGAATTGGCTATGTTTGAATCGGCACTCACCTCTGAACTTCAGAAATAGAAGGGATGCTGGCTGCAACACTAGGAAGCCACACGCAAACCTCCTAGTTCAGCTAAATTCTCATAGGGATGGAAGACCTCTGGTTTGCGGGAGTCTCATCAGCTATCTGTTTTATTAAAAATAACAGTTCCCCTTGCAGGTACAGGCATGGGCGTAGCCAGGGTTTTTGTTGGAGGGGGCACCCCAAGTTGTTGAGCCTCTTTTAGGAAATCAAGTTGTTGAACTTTCCTATGGAAGCCACAGATAAAAATACCCCATGAATAGGACATTGCAGGGAATGGGTTTCTGAGCAAGTGGGGAGGCAGAACCTCAGATAATTGAGTACTTTGAATGCTTTTCAGTATGCTTCGCTCCAAATCCTTACCTAGTTTGGAGTGAGTGCCACGGCCCCACCTCTGCTAGGGAGGCGGTGACAGTATAGGTGTCAGGTGTCAAGGAATCCAATCCCCCCCCCCCCATGGTAGGCTGCCAGGAATAGATAGACAAGGAAAGCTCTTACCAATGTCTTATATTCAATATTCACAGAGAGCAACTTAGAAATGTAGCCTCTTGGAGTAATGGCATTGCTCTGAGTAATCTCCACCCTGCTTCTCTCCTCAATCGTCAACAGCACCATCCACCTTATGGTGGATTCTTAGGGCCATTTGCTCCCAGTCACCAATCTAGCTGCCACATTCTCGATTAGTTGCAGTTTCTGGGTCACCTTCAAAGGTAGCCCCACATAGAGCGCGTTGCAGTAGTCCAAGCGGGAGTTAACCAGAGCATGCACCACTCTGGCAAGACAGTCTGCAGAGGGCTCAGAGGCAAGGATGTGTGAGACATCGCAGAGCTAATCTACATATTTATTTACACACTATGTGCAGACAAAGCATTATGCACACCACCATGCACATCACCTTGAGCTCATTGGAAGAAAAAGAGGTATATAAATGTAATAAACAGAATACATGCAAAATGCATTCTTCTTCTTCTTCTTTCCATGTAAATCAGGCTGTTGTTTCCTCCCCAATTTTTGTCTTTCTTGGGAACAAGAGACGTTGACAACATCCTCCCATAGTATCCCCACCCCCCTGCTTTTGGAAATAAACAAATAACTGAAGAACAGACAATTTCATTATTAAGGCTAAAGCTGCAAGTGCGAATGAGAGAGAGAGAAATCCTTTCTCCTTTCTTTTCCCCCTAACAAGTGTATAACAGCTGCTAAATCAAGCATTCCTAATTGGTGATTTAGCTAAAGACTGCTGTAGCTGTTCTCTGACCCTGCATTCTTCCTCCCATTATCACTTCTGGAAAAGGTGTCATTTTCCTTTTATAGCGTCTTTGTTTCGCACAGTGTCACAAAACACACCAAATACTTCCATTGCCATAGCAGTGATAAGCTTGGAGCCAGTGAGAAAAAATCCTTCTCCTCTTGTTCTCTTTGTAACTTTCTGGGGGGAGGGGGGAGGGGTGCGGGAAGAGACCTAAAGGCTAAATTGGTTTCATTTAAAAAGCATTTCTTCAATTATCCAATTAAAAATTCCCCATGGAATGCCAATATCAAATTAGCCGCCATTTTTCTAAATAACCGTAAGTGTGTGTTCCTTCCTTTCTGCAAAAAGCAGGCTGGCTTGAGAGTGTGTTGGCGCAGATCAAGTGCTAGATTTTTACCAGCAAGACGTGACTTTGTATCCCTGTTTGGCTACAGACCTTAAATCGTCACTAATTCTCAGCCTAACCCGCTTTGCAGGATTGTTGTGAGCATAAAATAACATAGTTTTTTTGTGTTTATGCGGGTTCTTTTGTTTAAACGGGGGGACCCAGTTCTGCCATATTTGACATTCAGTGGAGCTTAATGGAATATCGAAAACACATCAAAACAAACAAACAAACACATCAGCAGATGAAGTCGGAGAGCATGCCATTAAGGACACTAAAGCCACAACTAGATGGCTGACCATTGTGACACTAAAGGTAAAAACCCAGCAGAAATATTTGCCCATCTAAAGCTCACTCCTAAATGGAATATTGTGCTCAATTACACATTCAGCCCGTGTGCTGGCTGGTGCCCATTGAAATTGATGGGGTGTAAGGCAGGGAGACCCACACATTCTAGTTCCGCCCCTGTCCTCCGTTGTGTTGAGTTCTACACTGAGATTTAGGAGGAGGAAGATGACAGTCCATGCTGCCTGGCTGCTAGTTACAAGTAAGAAGGCAGGTAGGTGCAGGCTGACTGGGTGGGGCCAGACTGAGGTGGGTGGGGCAGTGCCCCATTTGCCCTAATGCAGTGTTTCCCAAACGTTTTTGGGCAACGGCACACCTGTTAGCCGGAAAAAAATCTCGCGGCACACCACCATTAAAGCCCCGCCCCGTGACGTCAGCGCGCAGCGTCACGCCGGGAGGGACGCACAAAAGCGAAAGTTTTTTCCCTCCCCCTTGCCGGGGTGGGAGGAGGCAGCAGAGCGAGGGCAGCTGAGGCGGCGGCGGCTGTTGTGGTGGTGGCGGCGATAGCGGGCGGAGGAGGGGGCGGCGGCGGGAGTTGCTGCTGCTGTTGTTGCTGCTGCTGCCCGGACATGCCGGCCTCCTCCTCCTCCGCTGTCTCGCGATCCTCCCTTTTGCGCGCGCTGCCCCGCCGCTCGGCACCACCACCGCGGAGCCGCCCCCGGCTCGACGCGGATCCTCGCCGCCGCCGCCGCCTCTCACCGCCCGACTCGCCCGCCTTCCTCCCACGGCACACCAGCCGATGTCTCACGGCACACTAGTGTGCCGCGGAACACCGGTTGGGAAACACTGCCCTAATGCACCAACCACCATTGCATTCATCAGAACCAAGAGAAATCTTCCCTGCAGGGTCAGTTCCAGCTGACTTCTGGTAGGACCCCTCCTTTCTTGATTTTTTTTTAAGATACAGTGGTACCTTGGGTTACATACACTTCAGGTTACAGACTCTGCTAACCCAGAAATAGTACCTCGGGTTAAGAACTTTGCTTCAGGGAGAGAACAAAAATCGTGCTCCGGCAGTGCAGCAACAGCAGGAGGCCCCATTAGCTAAAGTGGTGCTTCAGGTTAAGAACAGTTTCAGGTTAAGAACAGACCTCCGGAACGACTTCAGTTCTTAACCTGAGGTACCACTGTACTTGGAAGATAAAGAAAGCCATCATGTCAGGGAGAAGGCTGAGCTGATGCCTTCTGCCTGAGATGCTAACTTTCTGCCCCCGGGGAATTTCCTATTACCCTCCTGCAACATTAGGGGGCACAATTCAGGATAGCTTTGATCAAGTAATTCTGCTGATTGCTTTGGATTAAATACGTACACTATGCATGCATATCATATGTAACATGTATGACAAAAGAGTGGAAAGACCTGCTGTGTTAGCAGGCTGTCCTACTTTTTCCCACATCTATTAGCAGATCCAACCATGTTAGCAAAAAGGTAGGATTTCTGAATGTTGACACTGGACAAAAACACCGCCTGACCTCAAACTGGAGGGCAGTCCCGGCATCACTCTGCTTCAGCGAATGAAGCCATTCTGAACATCCCTGCCTCAAAGCTCTAGGATCTGCCACATGGGAAACAGCATCGTTTTTATCAGAGCAACTGATGAAGGCAGAAGATTAAACGTTTTTCTATAGGAATGTAAAATTTCTGTTTTGTCTGTCCCTGTAATAAATATATAACAAAGCACATATATCTCACAGCAAATCTCACAGCTCCTTCTTCTGCACACCAAGTCTTTCATTTCAGGCTCAACATTCTCTAAAACTAATAAACCGTACAAGCGTTAGGCACGGGATTCACTAATTTTGTTCCCCTGTGCTGCAGAAGCAGCACCGAAATAACTATGCTATCGAATGAAACACTTGCTGCGTTGTAAACTAGCCATGGGAAATAATGATTCCAACCTGCCCTCATCTCCCTGCCCCGTTTTCTGTGGTTCCTTCACCAGCTCTGCTGAGGTAGCATAATTAAAATTCAGGGCCATAAAAATTCTAATGCAACCACTAAAATTTCAGTGCACTGTTTTCGAGTGAGTTCTTGCTTTGAATTCCAAATGCATCCGGTGTAAATCAATTATGGCGGCGGAGTAGATCTTCAGTTCAGGCATGGTGGCCACCTCACCTGCCGCCTGGGCCACAGCAAAAACTGTATGGTTGGAAGGGACTGGTGGAAAACTCCAAAGTCATGTTTACTCAGAAACAAACTACACTAGTGGCCACCACATTCCTCGGTGTGCAAAGTACTTCCTTTTGTCTGTTCTGTACATCTCACTATTCAGTATCATTGCATGACCCCTCGTTCTTATATTATGAGAGAGTAAGTTCTGTGTTACCAATACTGCATTTATATTCCATCTTTACTCCAAGGAGCTCTTCCTCATCTCCATTCTTATCCTCACAACCACCTTGGGAAGGAGGTTAGGCTGAGAGTGGGTAACTGACCCAAGGTCACCCAGTGAGCTTCGAACCCTGGTTTCCCAGGTCCTAGTCCATCACTCTAACCACTACACCACACTGGCCGTCATACACCTGATGAGAAGATAGCCTCAAATCTAAACGTAACAATAGAATAAATGACGGCCTGTTTATCAATCAAATCCAATATAATAAGAGCAGAAGCAAGATTGTTTTTCATCTCATTCGGGCTCTTTTCGGGGGGGAGGTATAATCTGTTTAGAATTCAGCACCTTTTAGCCCAACATCAAAATTGCATTTTAAAATATGTACATTTATTCTAGCCATCAAACCACCAAGCAAAGATGCTTTTGTCTTTAGAGACAGGGAAGGAGAGGCTGTGTGCGCACTCGTTTCTAAAAACATGACACAGAAAATACAAAGACGTGTTTAAAAACAAGTGGAAATCCCTATCCAAGCAAATTCTTTGCTTCAAAGATTCGCACATAAACACAGCTTGGCACAGTAGTGGCTTCACATCAATTTCTTTATGTCGACTGCTATTTTAGGAAGTGTCAGAAGCTTTCACTACTCTGAAATGAATGTTGGGAGGCGTGTGTGGGTAGAAAAAGATGGGATATCCTGATCTCATTGATATCCCAAGTCATAACAAGTGTACCGTGCAGCAAACTGGCAATGGCAGTCCCTGAAAGTAACATTGGGGATGTTTGTTTAGATGATTGCAGCAGCAATCACCAATCTCTTTCTCCAAAGATTCATCTCCTTAACTAACAACTACAGAGAGATGGGGCCAGACACACCTTGTAGAAAGTTCTACCGGTGTTAGATACTCAGATATATAAGCTAGGCACCAAATGGCTCCTTAAACCAGGGTTACAGTCATCAAAATGGAATGCCTACTTGCCATTTTGGGGACCCGACGGCTCGAAAGTCGGATTTTTCAATGCGACGTTTTGGTTCTTGAAATCCATTCTGATTGCGCAGATAAAATATAATGAATGAAATTCTACAGGATGTGTTGCTAGTGCGCGAAAGCAGTCAAGATCCAAGGATCTCCAGGCATGCACCTACAGATGGTGGAGACAGCAGGTGCCATCCTGGCACCCAGGCATCTTCACTTGGTTACAAGTGGCTGATAGCCGGTGCAAAATGTGCAGGCACCTGGCAAACACTGAATTCTATGTATGAGGAGCCACCACTAAAAAGGCCGTTTCCCAGGCCTCCACACCATGTGCCTCACACATGGCAATTCTTATGCTCTTAAGAGTGCTATGATGCCCCCTCTCAGTCTTCCCTTCTCAGGCTATACATACCCGTAAGAGCACAAGAATAACCCTGGTGGATCAAGCAAATGCCCATCTAGTAAAGCATCCTGCTATCGCAGTGTCCGACCAGGTGTATCTTCGGGGAAGCTCACAAGCAGGTCCTGAGCACAACACCAACTTTCCTCACTTTTGAATCCCAGAAACTGGCACTCAGAGGCGTACTACCTCTGACACTGGAGGTAGAATGCAGGCATGGATAGCCTTCTCCTTCACGAATATCTTCCTTCAGCATTTCCTCTTTGGAAAGAGATGCGTTCCCCATTCGCTGCTCCTCTGTGAGGTGGCACAAAGCTGATAGGATTCTGATTAGAATGGCCTTCTCTCCCTAACACAAATGACTGCCTCCTACCATTTCCAAAGACCTTGAGGGCACTTCTGCAAAGACTACTCCGTGCTCCAAAGGTCACTCTCCACAGAACTTCCATTACTAAGAGATGCAGCTATTATTTATGCCTGGCATTCAGCATTCCATGCAAACAAAACGATGCCAGATTCTCATGTTAATGCTTAAAAAAATAAAAATAAAAACACTTTGAGAGAGAACTGGAAAGGTTCTTTAAATAAATAAATGGTGCAATCATTCAAGCCATCCTTCCTATGGCTGGGTTCAGATCCTGCGTTTTTTGCAAGCAGTAAAAGATCTCCCCACGCTTTTCCATTACGTGTTCCGTTCCAGTTGGACATTCTGCACACAGACCCATTTTGGACATCCGGTGGATACATGTTGGAGGGGTGCAGGAACTGGTCATAGAACACATTTAAGCAGGGGGTGTGGAACCTCAGCCCCAGGGGCCAAATGCAGCCCCTCACAGCTCTCTGGCCCTTGAGACAGTCCCCCAGGCCCCATCCCTCACTGCTTCACATTCTCCTTGAGTGTTTTTGCCTGGCTGGGATTTGTCCTTGAGATTTGATGGTGACTTTTTTCTTGTCTGGATGGAGGATAGAAAGGGGTGCATGTGTGTGGAATCTAGAATCATAGAGTTGGACGAGACCCCAAGGGTCATCTAGCCCAACCCCTGTGCACTGCAGGAATCTCAGCTAAAGCATCCATGACAAATGGCCCTCCAACCTCTGCTTTAAAACTTCCGAGGAAGGAGAACCCACCACCTCCCGAGGGTTAAAAGTTAAAATTTACTGAAATATACTCAGAGTCGAGAGTGGATTTCATGCTCTTTATTCAGCTCATAGTGGTGAGGAGGAATGGAAGTTTCCCCAGAATGTCTGCTTTATATACCGTATTTTTCACTCTATAACACGCACCCGACCATAACACGCACGTAGTTTTTAGAGGAGGAAAATCCGTAGGCATGCCACCCGTAGGCATTCCCTCCATAACACGCACAGACATTTCCCCTTACTTTTTAGGAGGAAAAAAGTGAGTGTTATGGTGCAAAAAATACGGTACATTATTTACACAATGGGCCCCGCGTGGTTGCCTAAATCCGGGATTCTCCTGGAGGCTAATCAGGTTGTGGATTCACTTCCACCTGGAGATGGATAGGGTGGCTCCTGTGGACCAATCAGACTGCTGCATTCTGAATCCTATTGTTCTAGGACCAATCAGACTGCTGCATTCTGAATCCTATTGTTCTAGGACCAATCAGACTGCTGCATTCTGAATCCTATTCAACTCAGTACATAACATTTACATACATTGTTCTGCCCACCCGTGACTGGCATGTGGCCCCTGGAAGGTTGCCCAGAAGCAGGACCGGCCCATGATGTTTTGCTGCTTGAGGCAAAACAGAAAATGGCACCCTGCTGCTACTCCCACTGCCACCTGCTCCTCTCCAGCCTCCTTCAGCCACTTCAGGTGGTGGTGAAAGAGATTGGGATTGCTCTGAGAAGTCCTGGGGTGCTGATGGAGGCCAGAGTGGAGCGGGGGAGAGTGGAGGGGGGCAGTGGAGTAAGAAGAGGAGGACAAGTGCAGGAGGTGGCAAGCAGCGAGCTCCTCAGGGTGTGGGTCTGCTGCCCTTCCCAGTGTCCTCAGCTCTGCTACCTGAGGCAACTGCCTCATCGCACCACATGGGTGGGTGGGGTGGTCCTGGCCAGAAGGGGATGTGACCCTTGACCTGGAAAAAAAAATATTTCCTACAGAGGAAATCAGTGTTTGGATCCAACCTAATAGATAGATCTATATCTATCTATCTATCTATCTATCTATCTATCTATCTATCTATCTATCATCTATCTATCTATCTATCTGTCTATCTATCATCTATCATCTATCTATCTAATATCAAACATTCTGGTGAAATAAAATACGCATTCACATATAAAACAATATAGTTGTGTTTTTTTTAAGGGCGTGGGGAAACCCCTCAAATAGTATGATCTTAGGCTGGCTCCTTTAGCTCCAGGTATTAAACTCCAGCCCTAAAATGTTGTTGGTGACCACATCTACAGATAAATAAGGAAGCCATCAGTTCTATACCAATGGCAATATTAACAGGGATGTGGGAAAAGGCCCACTTCTCCTTTGTGTTCGAAATGTGAAATATGCTGGAGTGATTTGCTCAGTGTGGGTCCAGAGACAATGAGAAGTTGAGTGCGTAGCTGCTGCCGTGCTGGGGGATGTGCTCCCAGTGGAAAGCGAGAGAAGAGGGGTACCTTGGAAACGTCAAGGATTTGAGGGCAGGAGATCCAAGGCAACAGCTTATGGTGTTTGACGCGGTACCGGTGAACAATAGCACACCAATAAGCAACATCTGCAGCACGCGAAGCACTTATCGCATACCAACGACATCTCGCCATGTTCTTCCCCTTTGCACAAAGCTTTTGTCTTGCCAAGGACGTTGTCAGGCTCGGCTTCCATGGCCAAGCTCAGCTGCTTAAAGACATGAGGTTTCTTCAATACTTGTTTGATCCCTTTGAAACTAAGGCAGTGCCCTTCCATTCGTTTAAATGAAGAGTTCATGGATGACTCTCTCTCTCTCTCTCTCTCTCTCTCTCTCTCTCTTTCTCTCTGTGTGTGTTTAATATTGTGGAGAAATTACTAGTAAGGGCAAACAACAAAATTCTCCCTCTCTCCTAACACGAGAACTATTGGCCATCCGATGACTTTGAACCTTGGAAGGTTCAGGATGGATTTTTTTAAAAGCTAAACTATAAAACTTGCTCCCATGGGAGGAAGAGATGGCTACCAACCTAGATGGCTTTAAAAGAGCAGTGGAAATCAATGGCTACTAGGTGTGATGGCTATCCTGCACCTCCACAATTGGAGCCAGCAATGGCTCTGAATACCAGTTGCTGAAAACTACAGGAGAGGAGAGGGCTCCTATGCTCAAATCCTGCATGCTGGTTTCCCAGAGGCAACCCTTCAGCCACTGTGAGAACAGGATGCTGGACTAGATGGGCCTGATCCAGCAGACTCTTCTTAAGTTCTTATGACTGACGGAGGGAGACACATGCTCAAAGGCAAGCCAAGATATTTACATGGGGATCTGAACCTCTCATCTCCAAGCCCAGCATTGTATCTGTATTATACCCCAAAACGCCCCTAATAAATAGTCCATTCAGTTTCCAATGACAGTACAGAAGAAATGGAGCAGAAGGGATTGAACTTACGAAAAAAGAGAGAATTTGACGCCTACATAACATGTGGACGAGGTTCATATAAGACCGGTTGGTTGCCTTTGAAATCATCGCAGAGCAGAGAAGAAAAATGGAATCCTTCTCTAGTTGGCTGGCTAGATGCAAATTAACTTGTTTACTTGTCAAAGTGCTATCAAGATTCTAGAGGAAGGAACAGTCTAATTCTTCCCCCCCTCCCCACTTTAAACAAGACAGATAGCTTTGATGCAAAATGTTAAAAACAGACAGTGAGCACCAAAGGATAGGTTTTCATTAAAAGGGGGGACCTTGGTATACTTTGTGGTTCAGTTCATGAATTAATCATGGAGAAACCTTAAGTGCAAAAATAAACAGAGCTCTTTTCGTTGCTGACATGACAAAAAGAGGGTCACAAATGGTTATTAATAGTCAGCATTCTGAAAGGTCTTGCATGTGGATCAGAAAGCAGAGATGTTTCATGGCACTGAGGACTAAATGGCTCGCCTGCGGTATGAGCTTCCCTTGGACTAAAGAGTCCTTGATACAATGACTGAAGAGGAGTGCAAAGATGTGGTTTCTGAACACACAAAATCTTGCAGTGTGGAGTGCTCCTGTTCAGAGTTCCAGTCAGCCAATCATAGGAACATAGGAAAATGCCTTGTACTTAAACTGATCATCATTGTATACAATGACAAGCAGAGGCTCTTCAAGATTTCAGCCAGGGGTCTCTCCCAGCCATGGAGGAGAGGGCTATTGATCCTTACATTCTTATGCCACTGAGGATTGGACATGGGACCTTCTGCATGTGAAGCAGATGCTCTACCCCTGAACTACAGCCCTTCCCATCTTCCATGGCATCACTCCATTGTCCTTCCTCCCAGTTTTTCTACCACCATCCTGTTCACACCCAGTCACTGTCTTGCGACTATTGAGCATAAGCAGTCCACATTAAGCTGGGTTGAGGTGTGTCTCCCTCCCCCCAAAAAACTTGGGTTTCTGTTTTTGTACTTCTGCAAAACTTGGAGTTCCCCAGAACCTGTTGAGAACCTCCCTCTTTTTCATGCATGATGCTTTTTGACAATATAAGTGTCCACTCACAGCCTGAGCATTGGAATTAGAAGGAAATGGGATTGAATGGAGAGGGATCAGGATTGCATGCACTTTCCCCTCTCCTGATAGGTGTCGGCATCCTTTCGGGGGTCGAGAAGCCAGCTGGCTAGCCTCCAGCTGGATCATGCCCTTCTAGCCATGATGCAATCTCCCGACCTCTGGTGCGACGTAAATCAGCGACTCAGGCATCAAAGCCTGAGCACACTATATCAGCAGAGCATACTGCACAAACAGAAGAGGCGTGAGGCTTGTGGAAACATACTAACAAGCTACCGATTTATTAAGCATAAATCAGGACAAAAGAAACATGTTTTCTCTCTTTCCGTCTCCTCAGAGAGAGAGTCAAAAGCAAAAGTTATACACACCGGAAGTTCCCAGCAAACGGTGCTGGAACGTAAACAGACATGTGACATGTAACAATCCCACACGTCTGCAACTTAAGGTGGAATGGAATTTTCCAACAATAGGTCCATTTACGATCTACATAGAATCCTATGACTGCATAATTATATGCATGTTAGACAAAGGATAGAAAAAAGTAGCAATATCCATTCTGTCCTGCATTCTTCACAATCAGCGCTGCTTCCGCTCTTCTGCATTTCGGTTCCCACCAAATACTATGCTATTTGTCTCACCGTCTGCAATTTAATGAGTGAGTTGTAGAACTATTTATGTAACTTACATTCATGTCAACGAAAATGAAACATCAAAGCAATGCAGAAAAGGAATAATCCCACAAAAGTTGCAAACCTACAATAAAAACCCAACAATAATGTGAACAAATACCAATTGCATTCCTTTGACTGATTTCCATTCCTGACCACAGACAAACATGCAAACTGCAGCAATTTCCACTTCCTTCCCCAGTTCCATCAGAATTCTCAGACATCCCTAGGTAGGGCTGCCTTTTGGTCACCTGCAGAAAGAATATGGGAAGATCCCTGCTGGATCAGGCCAGTGGCTCATCTAGTCCATGGGAAGCCTGCAAGTGGAACCTGAATGCAACAGCCCTCTTACTGCTTGCAATTCCCACCCATTGTTTTTTAGGGTTATACTGCCTCCGTCAGTGGAGGTAGAACATAGCCCTCATGGCTGGAAGGCACCATTAGCCCTGTTCCCTATGCTGACAGCCTTATCCTTCATCATGCATAGGAGTCTGTGCATGGGGTACAGTGCAGATATGGGAACGAACCCCTGGAGCTCAATCGCACAAGCAGTGCAGGCGATCCTGTTCCTCTGCCCTCTTCACACATTGAGCAATGTTGGGTTTTCAACATCACCAGCTAAACATTGCAATATACCTATACCTATATAATCAGACAGCTATATTCCTGAATCGTGCTTTTTGCCGGCACCTGCTCTTGTGATTCGCTGCCCCCTGCAGGAGGCGGGGAGAGAGCTGAGCTGGCAGAGTTATCAGGGGCTGCAGGAATTGAGAGAAGCATTGGCTGGCTTCACAGTTTTCCCCACATTGTGATTTTTGCATGGCACACACGCATCATGATTTGTGATATATTGCCAGGTCAAAAAAATTATAAACTGATATCACAATACAGTGGTACCTCAGGTTAAGTACTTAATTCGTTCTGGAGGTCTGTTCTTAACCTGAAACTGTTCTTAACCTGAAGCACCACTTTAGCTAATGGGGCCTCCTGCTGCCGCCGCGCCACCGGAGCACGATTTCTGTTCTCATCCTGCAGCAAAGTTCTTAACCTGAAGCACTATTTCTGGATTAGCGGAGTCTGTAACCTGAAGCGTATGTAACCTGAAGTACCACTGTATGGACTTCAAACCTGTTTTGAACAATATATCAATATATCGCCTATTGAGAGGAGTATCAGCACACTTTGGAGAGGGATGTTCATCCGTTTTATTGATTCATTGGTCGTCATTATTTCATGCTCATGCTTTTCAGTCCCATGGGAGAGCGGGTGGGCGGGGCTTGCTAGCAGTGCTGCCACCAATGCAGGACTTCAGGGCAAAAGTCCAGGGCGCCACTCAACAAAGCGAGCAGAGCTGACTCAGCACATTGTGGAATAAGTGAGGTCATATGCATTGGCTGAAGAGAAGGGCCCACAAAAAAAACACATTTGGAGTAAGTGAAGTAATGCACATTACTGTCTAAAAAGGACGGTTGTGCGGAGAGCATTAAGTCTACAGTCTAAAATTACCTAAAGTGCACTGTTGCGTATTATAGCTGAGAGAAACGAGAAACAGATAAATATCAAGAAAACAATACGGTAAATTAAACTAGTCAAGCAGCTCAGCCTAAAAATGGGTGGAGGAACAGTGCAGTCCTACACGTCTACTCAGAAGCAAATCCCATTGAGTTCAATGGGGTTTACACCCAGGAAAGGAGGGTTAAACTGCTTAGTGGTTTGTGTCAATTAAGTTGTATATAGATCCTGTCAAGTAAATAAATACAATGCAGGGCTTTAAAGATCAAAATGGGCCCTTTGAACTGTGTCCAAAATGTACTGCTGACCTGTGTGATAGGTATAATAAGCCCTTTGTTGGACTATCTGTGCCCACACCTTAAGATTTCCTTTGGATGCTTGCCTGGTGTGCCCAACCCCTAGTTCATCAAGGTGGGTGGCCCTTTGTTACTCATACCCTGGCATCTGAGGATGGAACTGAATGGCAAAGATGGAGCACCATTGGCATACTGATGACATTGTCTCCCAAGCTTTCAGATGAATTATTCCATAGGTTTCATGTAAACGCTGAACACCACAGGGAAGAAAACAGATCCCTGTGGAACCACACAGCCAATGACCATGGAGGAGAGCAAACATCCCCCCAGCACCACCTCTGGGTGCGACCCTCCAGGAAGCACCAGAACCACTGCAGCAAGACACCTCCTAAGCCCAGTCCAGGGCTGCATTCACACAACATTGTATTCAGTTTCCCCAACATTTCCCTAAGTGTTAGTTTCCACATTTTATTTGAGCTTTCACGTGACATAAAATCCACTTCCAGACAACTAATGGAATATGCTGCATGTTTAACATCCATTTCCATGTTATTGGATCCCAGGAAAAAATCTGTTTCCCTTAACCTGGAAAATCGTGGGAGTAAAGTAATGAACTTTGGGGCAGTATGATGGCATACGGTTCTTCCCTGCCGTTTTCTTGCGGGAACAGTAGCATCCATGTGCAGAAAGGGAAAGGAAGTAGTAATGCTGTCCAATGACATTGACGCTGTTGTGTCACACCATGCCCACCGGTGTGAATGAAATGTAGCGTGATATGCCAGTATATTGGTCAACGAACCACACTTGCCTTGAGCAACAGGTCCTGCTGTGTGAAAGATTAGAAAATGGGACAGAAGTGCTAGCACTGTAATAAGGAAAACGAACTCAATATCCCTCATACCCTAACCTGATAAAGTCCCATAGGAGAGGTTACCTAAAGTTATCTTCCCTTGAGCTTTAACTGGAGCACAGGCACCCAGGGAGGCTGCAGAGTACCAGAAACCATTGAGATAATTTTGTTAATGAAAGGAAGGACACCCACTAACACCCCTCTACTGCCTCCAAAGAAGACTGGGCACAACAACCCCCCTGAGCCCCAATCCATGAATGTTTCATCCATGTTTTCTCTCTGCTTTGATGATGTTTTACTCCATTTTTGTTCATGTGACTTGATGGAGAAATGCAGGAATAATCGATATGGCCCTCTCCTGATTTGGTGGCAGTGGTGGCGGTCGTAGGGATGATGAATGTGGCCAGTTGTGAACAGTACATCACCCCATAATGGGGGCACTTTAGATCCATTAATGAAATGGCAATATGTATAGCAAACAGCAGGAGCTACGGATTGATATGCAGCTTTTAAATCATTTGCGCTAATTAGCCAGATCAACAACAACAACAAGACTAGCAAATGTGTTGTGGAGGAAGCTAACCGCCTTCTTGCTCAGCATTTCCAAACAACCAATTAATACAGACAACCTTTCAGCCCTTTCCCCCCTCCAGCACACGAGGAGTGGGTGAGCACCATTTTACGCGGCGCCCTAATTAAAACGTAAAAGGCTGCCGATCGCTGCATAATTAAACAGTGCATCAGGTGGCTTCATCTGGCTGCCGCAAGAGTAGCTAGTCCTGAGTGTGTTGTTGCCTTCGATGGGGCTTAATTGAGGCCCAAGACAGCAGAACTGCATTTTCTCCAAAAGGGAAAAAGGGCCTTATGGTCATTACGAAGATAATATCCTCCAAAGGGGCTGTTAATGCAGAAAAATATTACAGACCTTCGCTCCCCCCTGCCTCACCCTCCCCATCTTGAAATAGCTGCAGCTTTCTTTATATTCACTTTTCTTCCTAATTAGCCTGAAAGAAAAAGGCAAGTTAGGATAATTAACTCCTAGCTACTGTAATCTAAATATAAAGCAACAGAAGCAAAAAGAGGAGAGATGAGCTTATTCCCCCTTCCTCTCTGTGGTGATTCTTATTTAATATATATATTTTTAACGAACCATAAGCTCTGTGTTTGGCAAAGGCAGGGGGAATGGTTAACTGCCCTTAATGGATGCAAAACCCTGCAACAGAACGCATGGTTTGCAAGCATAAAAGTTTCCGGTTCAGCCGAAGCACCTCCAGTTAAAAGGATCAGCGGAACTGGGGAAGAGCCACAGCCAGTCAGGCAGTTCTTGGTGACATGGACCAATGGTCTGTTTCAGCAGAAGGCAAGGCGATGTCATAAACATATAACTAAGAAGAATGTATTTAGAATCTCATGCTTATTCAAGCATGGGTACATTCTTACTTGAATAGGTCTTATGAAAGGTTTCTACTTTCACTTCAACAGTATTCTCTCTTTTCTTTATAGAGAGCTTCTACACAGGTTTCTCCCTATTAACATTTAGGGATCTTCCTCTGTCTGTTTCACTTCAGACAGATCACACTGACATACACTGTCCACAGCTGTATCCTGAGAAGTCTCTCTCTCTCAGTCACTCTCTCTCTCTCTCTCTCTCTCTCTCTCTCTCACACACACACACACACACACACAGAGGGAGAGAGAGAAAAAAAAAGAAAGCAGTTAAAAACAACAGTTACTGGAATAACAATCACAACAGAATGAAACACCTCTCTTATGTGACTCACAGTCACCCAATTACATGAGAGCTACTGCCAAAGGAAAACCCTCATGTTAAGAAATACACAGTAATTTAACATAAGTAAACATTCCCTTTTCAGGAATTTAAACCATTATCCTTAACAACAACTTAGCGCACGCCACAGTTCCAGTCCTTATGACTGGGCAAGCAACTTGGTACTTCTCCGAGAAGGCTGAGCCCATCCCATTTGCTCACACCTGCATTAACATCTCTCTAAACTGGGTTACAGAGGAGGCATTACTGCCTCCTCAGAGGCAGCTGGGACGGGCAGGATAGCAACACACACACACCCCACCAAGGCCGGACTGGATATGGTTTCTGACAACTCCGGAGGTAGAGTTGATGACACAACAGACAAAGGGGATGTGCCAGAAAAATCATCCAGCAACTCTGGTAACAGAAATGGAACCCATGCCTCATGCTACAGGGACTGGTGGGACGAGCTGAAGGAGACCCCTCCCTCAGTAGGACCATCCCCAGGATTCTCTAGGAAGAAGGAGTGGTTGTTGAACCACTCTGTGAATTGTAGCTCTCTTTGCCTTGGCTGTGGCTTTCTCTGGGAAAGTGGGTTTCTCGCTTACCTTGCATCATTTCTAGGGATGCAGTAGCCCTATTCATGAGTATAAATGGGGAAGGGGAGCAGGCACATGTACACTGCCCCCATCCTCAACATCCCCATGCCTACTGCTGAAGCCCACTCCTTCCTCGACCTACCTCCACGGTCAGAAAGGGGACTTTTAAGCATGTTTGGCATGTATGGCATTCTGTGTTTCCCTCCATTTCGCCCTATAGGATGCACTTTTTCCCCTCCAAAAGTGAAAGGGAAATGCGTGTGCGTCCTATGGGGCGAATGCAGGCTTTCGCTGAAGCCTGGAGAGTGAGAGGGGTCAGTGCGCACCGACCCCTCTCGCTCTCCAGGCTTCAGGAAGCTATCCGCAAGCCTTGGGAGCCCGCGGGAGTTCCCGCCAGGCTCCCAAGGCTTGCGGACAGCAGCCTGCAGCCCAAAACCTGGGGAGCGCAGCAGAGCGCACCCTGGGCTTTGGGCAGCTCTCCACAAGCCTGGGGAGCCCGGCGGAAGTTCCCGCCGGGCTCCCTAGGCTTGCGGATAGCAGTCTGCATCCCGAAGCCTGGGGCACGCTGAGCAGCACGCCCCGGGCTTCAGGCAGATATCCGCAAGCCTGGGGAGCCCGGCGGGAAGTTGCGCCGGTCTCCCCAGGCTTGCGGATAGCAGCCTGTTCTGGGGGCTGGGGTAGGGGGAAGCTCAGGCTTCCCCTGCCCCAGCCCCGCGCCTGGGGGGGAAATAATTTTTTTTCTTTATTTCCCCCCCCCAAAAAAAAACACACACTAGGTGCGCCCTATGGGCCAGTGCGCCCTAGGGGGTGAAAAATACGGTAATACTGAGCATATCCAAAAGCAAGCAGCTGAAACTTCCTATGAATCCCCAATCTCACACTGTTGATGATTTTTCTCTTCTATTCCTATAACGGGGTGGGTTTTGACTTAAAGGAATCCCCAGTTGAAACAGCAAACCTGCCCTTTTCCTCTCTCCAGTAAGATTTACGGCAAGGCTTTCTGCCCACACTCCACAGAACAAGCCGCGCTCTTCAGCTATTTATGAAAACACAAGTAATATTTAGCAAACCATCCTTTTGAAAAGTCACACCGACAAGAGGCTTCGTGGGATGCCAAGATGAAGCATCTGTTCAGCATCCAATCAATATCTGACAGCAGCGTCTTGGCACCCCTCCCTCCCCAATATCCCTGGTGAATCTCCTCCATCCCTTCCCTTAATTAGCTAGAGGTGTCAGATCCTGCCTTTTGATCGCTCCTGAGGCTACCACACACCCATGGCCTTTGTCCTTTCGAAAGTAAATAAAGACAGATCTAAGCAAACTTGGAGGAAACCAGCTTGGCGGACAAAAAAGTGTGTGAGAGAGTGAATACACAAACACACACAAACACACACTCTCTCTCTCTCTCTTAGCATTTGCCAGTTTCGCAATCCTGGGAGAACCTAATTGAGCCAGGGAAAATAAACAAAGATGTGCTATAATAAGTACTTGAAAATGTGGAACTGGCAATAATATGAAAATGGAGAGGTAACATGGGGGAATTCTTGGATCTCTGTTCCAGCATGTTCTCTACTGTGTGTGTATGCGTGTGTGTGTGTGTGTGTGTGTGAACACTTTATAGTTAGATCTGTTGTTTCAAAGCCTGATCCCTATTTTTAAATTATTATTTGTAACATAAGCGAATAATCAGCATATATGCCTTGAACATAAAAGAAATAAATGTTGGATTTGAACCAATGTGGTCCAAAGTCTACTCCAAGCATCAACATCGTTTGGGCTTCAGAAATCTAGGCTCCATTTGTGCTGTGCATTTTAGAAGCGTTATTCCCTCACAGAGCTACAATTCCCAGAGTTCCCTGGGAAGAAGGATTGATTGCTAACCCACTCTGGGAAATGTAGGCCTTTTTTGCCTTAGCTATGGCTTTTCATTAGTGAAGTGGGTGGCATTGAGCACACACACACACACACATGCATGCATACAAACACACACAATATATAGTAGACACACACCAGTTGTTAGTTGTTGGTAGTTATGTAGAACCAGCAAACTGATCAGAAATATAGGTGGCCGCAGATATAATTTATTTATGGTTCAACAGCAGAAGTGACTACAGCTCCCCCTAACTATCTTTGATAACCCATTTCTCACTTGAACACAATTATATGTGGAATTATGAACCACAGATAACAAACAGAGCACCGTGAACACCTCCATGAGAATACAAACAGAAAGCATATTGGTACATCCCTTAAAGCACATGTGGATATTGTGCATGACACAGATTGCATTTCCTTGAAAGCCAAAAGAAAAAGGAATGCAGGTGGAAAAATCTTGGAGAGGCTGTTCTGTGTCAGTCGCTTCTCGTACATTTATATAACTGGGGAAAGCAGCAGCCAGTTTTCCCACCACCAACATTGCGAGGAGCAAATCACACCTCTGGCAGGCTTTCAGGATCACATGCAGTGTGCCAAACTGCCATCCTGACCAACTAAGGGTTCATTTACAGAAGCATCTAAAAAAAAAGGAGGACCTAGCCATATTTCATCCCTAAAAGGTTCCTGCAGCAGCTGTGGTTTTGCATTGTTCTTCCGAATGTCCATGTCCTTGGAAGCTTGTGGAGTGGTATATTTTCATCGCTCTAACCACACCCACCCCTTTCAAATGATATGCACTTGACTGTTGGAAATGGAGCATTGTGAATGATGGGTACTTCAAACGCCCAAAAGGTTAGAACAGCCCCGCATTTGGGGGGTATTCTAAAAATAATTTTGCATATTTGGTGGTGGGATGTCATAGCAAGCCAGCCTTTCAAGCCAGAGATTGGGGGGAGGGCTGTTTTTTTATTGAAATAACAAGTTATGGATGGCAAGTATAGCGATGAACCAATCTGCTATGTAAAAACTGGAAGGCGGTGGGGGGTGGGATCAAGATACTTCCTGCTGCCTGAGGGACATCACAGACATGGAGACGAAAGAAAAAAATGGCCTTTAATTCAAGCAACACTCCAGATAACTTTATTGATGATTAGGATGGTGGTTATTATTTACTGCATGTATTTGCTACTTTTTATCAATAATGGCTCATAGTTGTATCTAAGGCCACATTCACACTATACATTTAAAACACTCTCATGCCATTTTAAACAGTAATGGCTCCCCTCACAGTGTTCTAGGAGCTGTAGTTTGTTAAGGGTGCTGAGAGAGTTGTTAGGGGCACCTATTCCCCTCACAAAACTACGATTCTCAGAGTTCCCCGGGAAGACTGTTAAACCACACTGTGAACTGTAGCCCTGTAAGGGAATTGGGGGTCTCCTAACAACTCGCAGCACCCTTAACAAACTACAGTTCCCAGAATAATTTTGGGGAAGCTGTGATGGTTTTAAGTGGGATCATTGTACTTTAAATGCATGGTATGGCTATGACCTACATCATAATCACGGTAGATCAATGAAATTAATGAAGCTGTAAGTCTGATTTGAGTAGGACCATTAGTCGGATACAACCCTTTATTTGAGATGACTAAACAGGCCTCAGTAAATCCTAGGGTTGTACATCGCCTCTGTGCTCTTCCCAAATTACATACAGATCTAGGTGTTTTGGATGAGGTTTCCACATGCTGGAGTCAGAGCACACCTTTAACTAAGTATCTTGAGTTGGCCAAGGGACTCCATGAAGTTCTGAGCCACTCTGTCAACTCAGCTGCCCCTCAGTCCTGCATTTTTTAGGGAACTGCTGAAATAGCTATTTATTTTTATATATAAAAACACATAGGCTGACTTGGGAAACACCCTGAACTCAAGTTCAGAGGGGCTAAAGAGGTGCAGAGGAACTTTCAATTTGATGACAAGTCCAGGTTTCAATCGCAGTTCATTATTTTCCTAGGTTACTCCAAACGTGGTAATCTGGGAGCCAGATATTGAGGTAAATCTTACAAACTGGGGGTGGGGTGCAGGGTTCCTGTGGAACCATGTTATTTTTTCCAGTACTACCCCTTCCCCTATTCAAGTCAATAAAAGATAAATTAGATATAGATAGATAGATAGATGATAGATGATAGATAGATAGATAGATAGATAGATAGATAGATAGATAGATAGATATCCCTCTGGGAGAAAAAGCTATTATCTAAAAAAAAATCATAGCTGTGGTAGAAGTCCATTGCATCCTTAATGCTTGGGGTAGCAAGGTACTTGCTGGGGACTGACATTTTCTTCACCCCAGTCTTTCCTGGGTATCTGTTGCTGCTTTCCCCACCACTATCCAACCCCTCTATGATTCCTCTTTTACCCACCCTAAAGCAGTAAGGCCTGCCTTTGCAAGAGAACTGCCACAGCTATCATTCTGAAATCTGTCAGGATTTGACCATGCTGGCAAATCACATCCAATTCTGGTACAAAATGAAATACACTTTTAAAAAATCAAAAACCAAAATTTAAATGTTCCTTGCACGAAAACCCCAGGGTGTATCGGCCCACATTTTTGTAAGCTTATCCACAGCTACACCTGCAAATTTCATCCACTTCTGTGAAAAAAGAGGGGGGAAGCTATTGCTGTTTTTAGATTCACCATTATAGTGAATGGGGATGGGGAGCACAAAGATTTGTTTATAAGACATCTCATTTGGTCCTGAATGACCAGCTGGGCTGGAGCATCTCCTAAAGAGACTGAACTGCTTCCCAAAACTACAGATAGATTTATGTTGGATCTTGTGGCTATAGTATGCACACACTCCATCCGATGCTATCCTCCCGCTAGCCTATCCAGCAATTTCAGGATATCTAGAGAAAGGGTAATCGCTGAGAGTTAATAATTTATTCTGAGCAGTCTGCTTCTTCATGGTGTGCATCAAGGTGATATTAGCCTCAATATAAATGTAAAATGTCAGCTTTAAACACACACACACAGACACACCAAGCAAAGCTGCTTTTGTTTTAGGTGTGAGCCTCTGAATAATTTATTCACGGCACAGCCGTATGCTGTCAGCTCTATTGACAGCTGAGAAAGAGATGGGCTGTGTTCCTGGCAAACATCAAGAGAGGGGATTTTTAAAATCCATATATATATGGAGAGAGAGTGTGTATGTGTGAAAGAGAGAGAGTGTTTGTCTACTAGGCAAGAAAATAGGAACATCAGAAGCTGCCTTCTCCCAAGCCAGACCATTGGTCCATTGAGCTCAATATTGTTAACATTGACTTACAGAAGCTCTCCGGGGTTTGAGGCAGGGGATGTTCCCAATTCTACCTGGAGATGTCATCGGGGATTGAACCTGGGACCTTCTGCATGCAAAGCATGTACTCTGTCACTGAGCTATGGCCCTCCTTCCCTTCTTATGCCTTTTATAGGTAGCTCCACGGTCACACCTATTCTGTAGGCACCTTGGCTTAGGACAGTTATCTCAGGATGCTAGGCTGTTGTTCCATTTAGTTCGGTATTGTGTGCACTGACCAGCAAAGTCTTTCCAGGGTTTCAGGAATGGGACGTTCCCAGGCTTACGGTACATGCCAGGGATTCCCCATCATTTCTGCCTTGCTTTTACCACTTTTAAGGGGTGGTTTCGTTTTACTCTTGCAATCCGTCCTGAACTCTGCAAAATGCATTGAAGGGTGGGGTTTGGGTGTGCCTTTCCCCAAGAATGGAAAGAGAGACTAGGACAGCATGATCAGAATCTCCCCGACACTTGAAGTCGTAACAGTTACCCTCAAATGACCCCAGAGTGGCTTAAAACATCCAGATGTCATTCGGACACCCATAAAGTTTTAAAGGAAGGATACAGGATCTTTGAAAAGACAGCACTGCTGCAGGGTTGGATTCTGCAAGGACTTAAGAACTGCCATAAGAAGTTGGAATGATGGCTCATTTAGCTGAAGTATCCTTGAAAAGCTTAAAGAGGAAATGACCAATGACCACCCACCCCTGAAAAATCCTATTTATATCTTGAAGGAATATCCAAACTTTTGTGATATTTGTTATGGTGTACACTTCCTGGAGCTTGCATTAATCTGCCTCTTATGTAATGACCTGGCTGTTTCCATTTGAGCTCCCGTTCCTTGTCAACACCCCACCTCCAGGAGACATATTTTCTTCCGCAAAAGAAGAGAGGCTTAAATCTGAAAGAGAATTAACACAGAAGAAAATGGGGTCGGGGGGACAATGCAGGTATTATTGAGGTTGAAGAGGATGGAATCCTCTGTCAATAGGGGATAATATCTATTATGGGTTGCAGCCAATTCACATTTACCATGTACACCACTTTGAGCTCCTTGGAGAAAAAGTTGGGATGCAAATGCAATAGATGAGTGAATAGAGAAGAGATCGGCTGGATCTCTGAAGGCACTTGGGATCCCCAAGGAGGAAAGGTAGGGATCCTCACAATCACGTTGCACTCATCTCTTGGCCAGACTGACCTCACAGGGCTGTTGTGAAAACCAAATTGAGGGCAGGGAACTTATGCTGCCAAGAGTTCCTTAGAGGAAAAGTAGGATACAAGTATAAACAAATATTTATGTAAGGTGTACCATTATTTTCTTTAAAAAAGATAAAGACTAAAGTGGGGGTGGGGAACACCACAGAAATGTTTTCTTGCCCTTTCCTGCTTCCTAGCCAAAGACGTTGCCTTGTGTTTTTGACAAACTTACCTCTAAACTGAATTCTTATTTTAATATTCATTTGATTGCTGGCATCCTAGGAGCAAGGCCTATGTTTTTTACTGAACTAGTGCATTGTTTCATTTTTGTAGCAAAAGCAGAATGTTTGGATATCTTAAAATACGTATGGATTTTTAAGAGCCTTCTCAATCTAGATTTTGTTTTGCGCACGCACACACACACATACACGCTGCTCCAAATATCACGTGGCCGTGTTCCTTTATTTATCGTAAGTGGAGTTGAGGGTAGCAACACACTTACAAAAGAGCCAAGAAATGATAAATTACGTCTTATTGTATTAAGTCAAAGGTTAAACTTATTATTGCCCACCGCAGGCCAACCTTAACCTCAGAATTAATGCCGTAAACAAAAAAAGAAATGCAGGTTGAAGCCACAATACAAAATGTCTCCAAAGGATTACAAAAGTGAAAGGATGCCCCCTAATGGTATTTTTTCCCCTTTACACTCTATCAGTCCGATTGATCTTTTAAAAAACTAAAATCCATGCATCAAAACACCCAAACCATTTCCTAATCTGCCCATGTTTGTTATTTGTCCCAAAGATCTAGTTCTCCATTCCTTTTTCTAAACAAAATGTGATTTTGCAAAGTTATCTGAAGCAGGAATATGTGAAGCAGAGCATGCTTCCCCTCCTCCAATGCTTTGAAAGGTTCTGCACGCTCACTAATGTGGGATTAAGAGGACTTGTCATTTTGAAAGCGACGCTCTCCTTTTCTAAACCGTGGATGTTGTGAACTCCTGCCTTAATTACAGGAACGTCGCTAATCATAGTGTGAACAAAGCAATTATGTCAACCGCTGCGAATCCTAATTAGGGGGAAGGACCGCAGCTCAGTGGTGAAGAATCTGCTTTGCATGCAGAAGGTCCCAGGTTCAGTCCCCAGCATCTCCAGACAGGGCAGGGCTGGGAAGGAGAAAAGTCTCTGTCTGAAACACTGGAGAGCTGCTGCCAGTCTGTGCAGACAATACTGAGCTAGATACCGGAACTTCCTCCGTTCCGATCAGCGCTCTGGGTGATGTCATCTTAAATGTAAGGAAAGGCTGTAGCTCAGTGGCTGGCAGAGCATCAGTTTTGCATAAGGCAGGTCTCAGGTTCCCTGGAATTTCCAGGAAGGGCTGGGAATGTTCTCTGCCTCAAACCCTAGAAATCACTGCCAGTCAGTGTATGCAATACTGAGCTAGATGGGCCAATAAGCTGAGTCAGTATAAGACAGCTTCCTGTGTGCCAAGCTTGCTGAATCTCAGAACCTAACATAGGCCAGAAGAAGACAAGGTTTTTATTTACTTAATGGTACCCTGTTTTTGAGGTTCCTCATAAATTCACACAGGAATCTGCCTTATACTGAGTCAGACTGTTGGCCCACCTAGCTCAGGATTGTACCGGCAGTGGCTCTACAGGGTTTCAAACAGGGATCTCTCCCAGCCCTACTTTGAGATGTCAGGGATTGAACCAGGTCCTAGGACCTTCTTCATTCAAAGCAGATGTTCTACCATTGATTTACTGCCCAGTGGTACAGTTCTCCAAGTGCTGTGCAAGTTGTTGACAAAGAGAAAAATAAAATATAGCAATAACGCCGCTCCACACAAAAGCCAGGGACGCGGGTGGTGCTGTGGGTTAAACCACAGAGCCTAGGACTTGCCAATCAGAAGGTCGGCGGTTCGAATCCCCACAATGGGGTGAGCTCCAGTTGCTCAGTCCCTGCTCCTGCCAACCTAGCAGTTTGAAAGCACATCAAAGTGCAAGTAGATAAATAGGTACTGCTCCAGTGGGAAGGTAAACGGCGTTTCCGTGCGCTGCTCTGGTTCGCCAGAAGCGGCTCTGTCATGCTGGCCACATGACCTGGAAGCTGTACGCCGGCTCCCTCGGCCAATAAAGCGTGATGAGCGCCGCAACCCCAGAGTCGGCCATGACTGGACCTAATGGTCAGGGGTCCCTTTACCTTTACCTTTACACAAAAGCCACAATGAGCCTCAAAAAAGCCTTAGGTTTCTACACACATACAGTCGTGCCTTGGTTGTCGAGCGCCTTGGTATGCACCCGTTTTGGCTCCCAAATGCCGCAAACCTGGAAGTGAGTGTTCCGGTTTGCAAACGTTCTTTGGAAGCCGTATGTCCGGTGCAGCTTCTGAGACTTCCGATTGAGTGCAGGAAGCTCCTACAGCCAATCGGAAGCCGCACCTTGGTTATCAAACGTTTTCGGAAGTTGAGCGGACTTTCTGAACGGATTCCATTTGAGAACCAAGGTACAACTGTATCCCTAACATCCTCCAGCCACGCAAGCAAGAGGTATTATCAAGAAGGAGGCATTTTAGGCTCCTCCATTTGGCCAGTGGCCAGGGGCAGAGGAAGGGAGTGCGGTCAGGGCGAGCCACCCCGGGTGTCACCACTGAGGTGGGGTAACAAAATGCCAGGCGGCACTCACCGCGGGGCCTGCAGCATGCCCAAGCCACACATCTCTCCTGGGAGTGACGCAGTGGCTTGGGCGCCTGCAGGCTCCGTGCTGCCCCATACGGTCTGTCCGCCTCCTCCCCCTCAGCTTTAGGGCGGCTGAGTGGGAGGAGGCAGGCAGACTCCTCAGAGGCCCTGCGGAGCGTCCAGCGGGCGGCTAGCCCCACCCCTGAGTGCAGGGCGCGCATTCCGCCCCAGGCACCCAATCGGCTTGCTCCGCTGCTGCCAGTGACTCCATTTGGGTAATGCTGTATCCACTGAACCTCTCCCTATATAATCTACTTTTTTTAAAAAAAAAAAAAGGCATGTGGCAAACTGTTTATGATGATGATGATGATGATGATGATGATGATGATGAAGTTTGGGAAAGCCATTTGCAATGAATAGGGGAGGGAGCTTAGCTGTTCAAAAGGACAAAAGTCAAAAATTTCCCCCAGCCTTGCTCAAGTCCCTTGGAGAAGTCTAAACATCTCTTTGGATCCCGGCCAACATTACCTCCACCATCCACACATCCAAGGCTATTTTCTTTCCTGGCAGAGTTTCTGAACCATGCAACTCTCTTTTCATCTCTGTTTGGAGTGCAGCAATTAAGAACCCGGCACATTTTGCATGCAACGTTTCAGCTGTATTTGGGGCAACGGTTCCTAAATGACATCTGCTTTACAATGGCACCACCAGTTGTCGTTCATGCTAGTACTCTAACAGTGTTTAAAACTCTCTCTCTCTCTCTCCTAATGGAAGCAATCCCCCTTCTGTGTCTTCGTTCCATTTGGAAGCCAGAACGTTTTCACTGCAAATACGAACGCCGGGAAATTGAATACGACTCATTATCATACAACAAAATATTGATATTCTCTTTTTTTAAAAAAAAAAAATCTCTGCTTGACTCTCTCACAGCCAAACAAACCCATGCCAGTACACCTGCGGGTTTTTTGGAACTAATTAAGGAATTCTAGCAAACACTCAAAATGGGGGCTTCAAAAACAAATGCAGAGCCCATTAATTAAAATTCAAAGCACCCGGCTTCTGTGGCCACTGAGACTGTAATTGAGAAATGTCTGGCTTCTGTCTTGTTTCAGTTATATTTTGTACTTTTTTTAAAAAAAGAATGCTTTATTAGCAACGGGGTAGAAGCAAAGGTAGTCCTGCCAGAAGGGATGGGGATGAAAGATTCTGCCAAGGATCAGGTTCATACCTTGGGAGGATTTCTGGACTCCAACTTGTCCAACTGGAGTCCCAGGTTGCTTCTGTGGCTAGGAGTGCTTATGCCTAGCTTAGGCAGGTTCACCAGGTATGACCATTCCTGGACCAAGTTATCCTAGCCTCAGTTATCCACAATCTAGTGACCTTCTGCTTGGACTATTCTCTATG
Organism: Podarcis liolepis; assembly: GCF_965112155.1. Classification (NCBI taxonomy): domain Eukaryota; kingdom Metazoa; phylum Chordata; class Lepidosauria; order Squamata; family Lacertidae; genus Podarcis; species Podarcis liolepis. The sequence continues at coordinate 35,509,456 of NC_139561.1, read as the reverse complement.
TGGGGCTGCCCTTGAAGATGCTCTGGGGACTGCAGCTAGTGTAGAACGTGGCTGCTAGGTTGATAAGTGGGGCAGCCCGATGGGACCATGTGACACTGGTCCTGAAAGCACTTCTTTGGCTGCCAGTCGGCTACCAGCCCACATTCCAAGTCTTAGTACTAGCATATAAAGCCCTAAATGGCTTGGAACCCAAGTACAGTGGTACCTCTGGTTATGTATTTAATTTGTTCCGGAGGTCCATTCTTAACCTGAAACTGTTCTTAACCTGAAGCACCACTTTAGCTAATGGGGCCTCCTGCTGCCACTGAAGCAAAGTTCTTAACCCGAGGTACTATTTCTGGGTTAGCAGAGTCTGTAACCTGAAGCGTCTGTAACCTGAAGCGTCTGTAACCTGAAGCATATGTAACCCGAGGTACCACTGTACTTAAAAGAGTACCTTCCTCACTGCCAACCATCTTGATGAGGGCTTGGTGGTGTTGCCACGGGCTGGCAAATGGCTTTTCAGTGGTGGGTTCCCCAGTTGTGGAATGCCCACCATGGTGAGGAGGAATTTGAAGACATTCATGGTTACCTAAGCATTTGGTAGCTGGAGAATACCATTCTCTACTCTCGGTGGTTTGGATGGAGCATAGAGGAGGGTGTCTCTGTGTGTGCAGAAACTAGCCCCAGTGCCAGATTAAACCCTGTGGAGGCCCCTTGGCAGTCATAATCTCTCCCAAAGTATCTCCCAATATGTTTTTTATTTCACCAACCAACCAACCAACCATTTTAATACTTTATGCTCAGGGCTGCTCTTTTGAGCACATGAAAAAGGTGTGTGTCCCACTGGGTTCGGTGGTCTTAATCCTCCTTGAGCTCCTCCTTATGAGGAAAATAGAGTCTACAAATGTAATAACAAATGAAGCACTGCCACTGAATTTATGGGGGTGTGGGTTCCACTGTTAGGCTGCACCCCATCTCGCCTATTTTAGTCCAGCGAAGTTAGGGGCATCTCTCAGCCACAAGGCAATCATGCTTTTGCGATCTTGTGGATAGGTGAGGGCAGAGGAATGGCAGGGATCCAAAGGTTAAAGCACTTGTCCTTCCCTGCTTCTCCGATCCAAAATTAAACCCACCCCCCCAATAAAAAGTGGTTCTTTTGATAAAAATTCTACACCACCTTTTTGCTATAAAATGGCCTCAGGGCAATAAAGCACAATAAAATCGGATAAATGCAGTGTAATAAATTGGAAGTATAATATTGGGAAATCAGAGCATAAAAGTATCTCACCACCCCACCAGCCCCATTTTTTCACTTAGATCAGCATCAACCTTACTATGAGGCAGTGTGACTCAGCCACCATCCTTTTTATACTTTCTGCTCGTGGTATAGCCTGAAGAGGGCTCACATATACTAAATGAATCAGAGCACAAGCTGAGCAAAGATTCAAACTGCAGGATGAGAAACTACAACCCTGCAAGGGTTTTTAGTTCCATATCGCTTTTAAATTGTACACACAAATGTGGCACATATGTGATGCTCCAAAACTGTTCAGTTTTCTGAAATTTCTAAGTATCGGCTTTACTGTACAGCATGAGTCAAGCAGTGAGACTAAAAGTTTAGGGACTTTTTATGTGAGGGTTGCCAACTAATCCTTTTGCTGGTGGGGCTCCTCCACCTTTAACCAATTCTCAATGGGCAAAAAATTGGCAGTGAAGCATTTCCCATCAGCGTATCCTCCTGCCAGAAAAAAACTTCCCCTGCTGAATTTCAGTTTGATTGGCAGCTGTTGAAGGCACAGGGTGCCAGTCAGAAAAAACAGTTGGCAACCCAATATAGAGTGGGGGGAGTCCAGAGGCAGCAGGGAGGGCTGGCATCCCAATTTTGTATGTTTTTAGATGTTAGTAGATGTTGTAGGAAAAAATGGAGTTTGCTTTTGTAGCCCAACTCGCCAAGGGACTCTGAGTTCCCTAAGTCCATGTCAGAGGAGAATGGATGGAGCCAGGGACCACTAGAAGGAAAGCAAGGAGTATACAGTGGTGCCTCGCAAGACGAAAATAATTCGTTCCGTGAGTCTTTTCGTCTTGCGATGTTTTTCGTCTTGCGAAGCACGGTCCGTCGCAACTGCGCCTCTTCAAGCGGCTTTAAAAAAAAACGCAAGACGTTTTTGTCTTGCGAAGCAAGCCCATAGGGAAATTCATCTAGTGAAGCAACGCAAAAAAGAAAAACCCTTTCGTCTAGCGAGTTTTTCGTCTTGCGGGGCACCACTGTATTTAATTTCCTGTTGCAACAGAGTTCACCTCCCACCTCTGCAAGGAGGTGAGGACCCAGAACAAAGGTGTGCAAGAACTTTAAAGAAAATTTAGAAACTACCCAGCCTCTTAGCCAAAGACCACCCAAAAAACATCATACCCAGCACAGAATGAGGCAGTCTGAAACAGAAATTTGAGAGCTTGGATTGTCTCCTGTCTGATAAGATACCCGTTAATGGTCACTGATTGCACCAATCTGGGCCAGTCTTTTGAGATGGTAAATATCTTAGTTCTTGAATTCAGGTCACAGGCCTACCCTATTCATACACAAAATATATCCTTAAGACAGGATTTGTAGGATTTGCAAGTGAAAAGAACTACTGGGAAAAGTTTCTCCAAGATATTCCCTTCTGCAGAGGAAATGTTTAATCATTAGGAGAGCCAATGTGGCTTTTGGGATTGTTCCATGTGCTAAAATAAAGTGCAATTTTCTGAGGGAGTATTTCCTAAATTCTGAAGGGTGAAGGATTTATAACAGAAAAGTTTATAACAATGTGATGCTTAGAATTAATACACCACAGAAAAATACATGCGCTTATAATGTCCCTAATTTGAGCCAGTAGTTATTCTCCAGAACACAAACTGTGTGTCTAAATCCCTCTGATTGCTTCCACATGGGTGTGTATTTTGGGTCCACAGCATCCACACATGGTCAATGGCATCAAAATGCCAGCTCATTTCCCACCTGCTTAATCTGAATTTCTCCTTTCTAGGAAAAATACAATAATTTAACAAAAACCTGTTGCCAGCGACTCATTGGTGATATCTGAATGGCCCATTCACCATCTTAAGCTCCCGTCAGGAATCACCCTCGCACTAAAAAGCATGTTATTTCCCACACTATACATTTAAAGCATGTTCAAAGCACATTTACAGCACATGGCTCCCCCCCCCCAAATCCTGGGGCCTGTGGTTTCCCACTCACAGAGCTACCATTTCCAACACCCTTAACAAACTACCGTCCCCATGATTCTTTTTGGGCAAGGGAGGGGAACCATGTGCTTTAAATATGAATTGAGTATGTTTTTAACGTATTGTATAGCGTGGCTCTGTTTTACTTCTAAAAGTTGCACTGGCTTCATTCAACCAGCTGATGGCACCAATAACCTCAAGATATCCAACAAGGAAAAGTGTGTAGGGTTTTGTTTTTAAAGGCAGATGCACGTGGACTGTAAAACAATCAAGAAATAAGAGTCGTGCCATTTACCTGCTTATTTACAAACAATTGTGCATTGCTGAGGAAGCAAGAGATTGTGTATACTAGTGGTTTCCCCCCCAAAAAAACACACGTTTGGACCACCATGGTTGCATAAGCTCATCCCCAGTGCACCTTACCCCACCCTATAAAAAGCACTACTCGGAATAGCAGTTTACACAACTCACTAAGGAAGATAATAACGCAATAAAATTGAAAACAGTAACAATGCATTAATTATCGGATTCAAAATCCAATTAAAACTAGTCAGTTTAATTAAGTCAACAAAGCTGATGAACTTGATCCAGTGAAACCAGCTTTTCAAAGTCTGGTAGTTATATGCACCTCCATTCCCCCCTCCCACCGCCCCCTTGCCTCTTAGGGCCCCCCCCCCAGATCATCCCCCTGCCAGGGGCAGCAGTACCATTGGTGTATGCCATTGGGAACCATTGGTGTATGCCAATACAGTAGAACCTTGGGTTGCGAACGTGATCCGTGCAGGAGGCACATTCCCAACCCGCAGTGCTGCGTCTGCGCATGATGCGATTCAACGCTTCTGCGCATGCACAAAGCATGATTGCCTGTCTATTCATTTCCTGGCTCAGTCCAAAGTGCTGGTGCTTACTTTTACAACAGGAAATTAGTGGCTGAGGAACTGCAGCATTGGGCTGAAACACAGCCCTTCAGGTCTCTCTACTTAGCCCTCACTCTTTCTCCCCAAGATGCCACTTTTTCTTCGCAGGCTGCGCCCTCACCAACTGTGGTTTGCCCCCATCTTGAATATTTTTACCCGGATGCAAGGTGCCTTGAAATTCTGATAATGTTTCTTGCTTGCCTGGATGGAAGATACAGAGGGGTGTGTCAACTAGCCTACTGTACAAAGCTGACGTTTACAACAATGGCTCCATATCAATGATAATAATAATAAATCAAAAGAATACCTTGGGGGAAGGGTGGATAATGAATTGTAATAATAATAATAATAATAATAATAATAATAATAATAATAATAAAAAATGGGCCTTTTCTGCAGTGGCTCCATTTGTGGAATGCTCTTCCCGGGTAGGTTCGGCGGGCGCCTTCATTACACACCTTTAGGTGCCAGGCAAAAACGTTACTCTTTAAGCATGCCTTGGGCTGATTGATATCCAGTTTAAAATGTGTTAGGGAGGAGTTCTTGGGTTGTTCTTGTTTTTATTATGTATTTTGTGGTTTTATGTTGTGGTTTTATGTTGTAACCGCCCCCAACCAGCAGGTGGTATTCAAATTTAATAAATAGTAGTAGGAAGACAGGAGTGCCTGGCGTGCTCTGGTCCATGGGGTCACGAAGAGTCGGACACGACGAAACAACAAAGTAGGGATAGAAATAAATAGATAGATAGATAGATAGATAGATAAAAATAACAACGTAAATATATGGAAAATGGCGGACAGGGCTGGGGAAGAAATAGCTGTAGCATATTAGATTACTTTAAACTTAATCACCGCCACCATTCTCATCCACCCAAATAATACCGACTGCTTGAAACAGGGCGCCAGATTTCGGCTCTCCCAAGAGTCACTTTGCCCACACCCAAAATGGCGGCCGGAGACATCGCGTATGGGCAGAGCGACGGAGCCCCGCTGCACCCAGCCAGCCCTTAGCCATCATAGAGGAGTAACTGAGAAACACGCACCGCCGCCTCCTTCCCCCCTCCCCCCCGCGCGCCACAGCTCTGTGTGTCGCGCCGGCGCCTCATGGTGACGTCGCCGTTGCATAGCGATGAGGCATTAGCGCTTCCGGGGTGTGGGGCAGGGCGGCGGGGGGAGTTTCCCCGATGGGGTTGTTGTCCTGACTCCCTCGCAAGGCCCGAAGCGATGGGAAGCGGCAGGGGCGGCCGCCGCCAGCAACGCTCACGCCTCCGCTCCTCCGACCGCTCCTCGCCGCTGTGATGGCGGCCTTCACTACGACCAGCAACGAAGCCGCTGCTGCCGCAGGCGCTCTGCCGCCGGAAGGTCTCGGAGCCGAGCCGGTGCTGGACGAGTTCACGGCCCCGGCGGAGAAGAGCGGCTCCCTGGAGCGGAGCCGCGCCAGCATCGAGCGCCTGTTCCGGGTCCGCCTGGCCATCCTGGGGTCGCTTAGCAGCGGCGGTTGGGCCGCTCTAGATCTCGGGCAGCAGCAAAGCGCCGCCGCCGGGCGCAGGATCTGGCTGAGCCTCCGAGGCCAGCGGGAGGACGTTCGGGCCGCCAAGGTATATTGGGGGGGGGGTGTGTGTGTGTTAATCTCTTATTTGTTTTAATGCATTCATACCTTATCATCTCTCCAAAGCAGTTCAAGATAGCTTATCCATTGTTCGTTAGTTTGTTTATTTCCTTTACAGACCACCTTTTTCTACTCCCAAGGAGCTCAGTTGTTCTCCCCCCCCCCCAATCCCCATAGCAACAACCCCGGGAGGTAGGTTAGGCTGAGAGGAAGTGACCGTGTTCCCAAGTCACCCAGTGAGCTTCATGGCCCAGTCGGGGGGTTTGAATCCTGGTCTCTTCCAGGCTTCTGCCTGACACACCACTGCACCTCCTGCTCTTTGTCCTCACCACAACCCTGTGAGGTTGTAGAAGCAGAGGACATCCAGTGCAGATGAATGTCGGAGGGTTCAGGGCAGATGAAATAAAGGGCTTCTTCACGCAGCGCATAGTAGTAGGCAGGCAAGGGAGGGTGTATGTGTATTTAAATTTTACATGAATATCCCACCTTTCCTCCAAGGAGCTAAAGGTGGCAAATATACCGTATTTTTCGCTCTATAACACGCACCCGACCATAACACGCACATAGTTTTTAGAGGAGGAAAATCCGTAGGCACGCCACCTGTAGGCATTCCCTCCATAACACGCACAGACATTTCCCCTTACTTTTTAGGAGGAAAAAAGTGAGTGTTATGGTGCAAAAAATACGGTACTTTACTTCCTCCCCAATAATCCTGTGAGTTAGGTTGGGCTGAGAGTGAGTGACTTGCGGGAGGTCACTTAGTGAGAGCTTCATAACTGAGTGGGAAAATTGGCCTCCCAGCTCTTAGTCCAGCACGGCACCACAACAACTCTGGGCGGCTTCTGTTTTAATAAGGCTGTGATATATTTGTGTATATAGGGAAATGATTTTGATTCAGTGGCAGAACATTTGCCTTCATGTAAAAGCTCCCATCTTCAAACCCTTCCATCACAAAGCAGGGGTGGGAAAGACCTCCAACTGAAACCGTGGTACTAACAGTCAGTGTTGACAATACAGAACCAGATGGATGAATGATCTGCCTCAGTATAACGCAGCTTCCTGTATTTGTGTATTTGTATATAACTGAGGTAGGGAAGCTGTAGCCTTGTTGCACTACAGCTCCCACAATCCCTGGCTGTTGTCCATGTTGACTAGGCTGATGGGAGTTGGGGTCCAACAACATAAGGACAGTCACAGGCTCCCCCGTCCTTGGTATATTGTGTGTAAAATAGAGAGAAAGCCCAAGTCATGCTGGGTAAGATCAAATGTCTCTCTAGTCCAGTATTCCCCGCCTTGTCTCTGAGAAGCCTACAAGCAGGACTTACGACCTTCTGCGTGCAAAGCAGATGGTGTACCACTGAGCTACATCCCTTCTCCTTATAGATGAAGGCAGGAACCCTTTCCTGTTGTTGCTCCCCAGCAATTGATATTGTTATGGCACCATGTGTGTAAATGGTTCTTTTTTTAAAAAACGGATATGACAGCTTCCTCTCTGAGGGCTTAAAATCTAAACTATATACAGGGAATGGAGGATAGGGAGGAATGAAGGCTGGGGAAGATTGTGATATTTCAACAGCATGTGCGTTGGCTTAGTTACATTAAGGTATAGTATAGGGGGATGATCCAAAAGTTTCCTGGGAAAAAATAGAGACATTATGATATCTGAACCTGGAGGCTACACATAGCCATTTTGACTAGTAGTTGTTGATAGCCTTACTGTGTGTGTGTGTGTGTGTGTGTGTGTGTGATGTAACACCTGTTATTATATCATAGCATTAAAGCAACCAAACAGCTTTGCTAACAAGTAGGTTATGATCCCAGTGCAGGCATAGGCAAACTTGGCCCTCCAGATGTTTTGGGACTACAACGCCTATCATCCCTGACCACTGGGACCTGTTAGCTAGGGATGATGGGAGTTGTAGTCCCAAAACATCTGGAGGGCCAAGTTTGCCTATGCCTGTCCTAGTGGGGTACTATCTTACACTGGTTAACAATATATGAAAGTAAGGTTTAACAAGCCAATTTTCATTGGGTCATTCATTTCCTTTCATATAGCACCCACATATACGTTCAGATCTGTCTGTCTGTGCACACACAAATACTAGAATTTAGTGTGTATATTACTCATTTTGAGTCCATGAGATAGGGTGGGGTGTAAATGAGTTTCCTTCTTCCTCATTCAAGTATGTGTGTGCATACGTGCTTGCACATATAGACATGCGGAAAAGGGATTTATAGAACACCCTATCCTAAGTACCCGGGTGAGCTGTATATATTTTACACCTGACAAGAGAATGGTTTTTGCCCACCCTTACCATAAGGGCTCAAGGAGGTTAATAGCTTCAGGTACAATAGAACATGATTATAACTCAGTTGCCTTAAGGCCTTGAGATAGAGTATTTCTCTTGTGTACATTGTATGTCAACAAAATGCACATGCATCTTATTGTGTGTAACTAAAAATACAGGCAACAACTGTTTTATCTTTATCCAATATGCGTGGCAACGGGGTGGACTGATGCATGCTCCGCTGACACGCAAGGGGGTCAGGAGCATGACCCCCACGCAAAACGAGCCTCTTTAGTCAAGGCGAACTATATGTATTTGAGTGTGTAGAAAATAAGCACAAGAGGGATATATTTGCTCTATAGCATGCCTTATTCTGAGGGGTCAGGGTGAGTTAGAGCCACTCAACAAGTGTGAGAAGCCTGCTGTTTTAGGATGAGCTGTTGCTATGTAAAATTTTCAAAATAAAAAAATTTCTTCCAGTAGCACCTTAAAGACCAACTAAGTTAGTTCTTGGTATGAGCTTTCGTGCATGCACACGAAAGCTCATACCAAGAACTAACTTAGTTGGTCTTTAAGGTGCTACTGGAAGAAATTTTTTTATTTTGACTATGGCAGACCAACACGGCTACCTATCTACTATGTAAAATTTTGTAGTGGACAAAGGTCATGAATCTGCCTTGGCAGCATCCCATCAATTTTAACAATTTTTAAATGTTAACACTCAGTTGGCACCATGTTAACTTATCTTATGGAGAGCCAGTGTGGTGTCGTGGTTAAGAGCGGTAGTCTTGTAATCTGGTGAACCGGGTTCGGTCTCCGCTCCTCCACATGCAGCTGCTGGGTGACCTTGGGCCAGTCACACTTCTCTGAAGTCTCTCAGCCCCACTCACCTCACACAGTGTTTGTTGGGGGGGGGGAGGGAAAGGAGAATGTTAGCCGCTTTGAGACTCCTTCGGGTAGTGATAAAGTAGGATATCAAATCCAAACTCTTCTATCTCCTTTTCTGGGGTCCTCAACAGCATGATCTACAAATTCAGCTGCTGCTGCCACCTGAACTAAAGCTTGCTGTAGTGGGAGTTGCTTTCAGAGGAACTGCCAAGCTTTCTGCTAGACTTTTTGAAATGTATAAGGTTGCCCTCAACCAGGACTGTATCCCGCTGGGCATATGATGTGCTGATACTAGCAAGACTCTGCCCATCAATCTGGGGACTCAGTGTACGTTTCTTGATACCTGTTTGTACTTCTCAGTTACACAAATATTTGAGTATACTGTTTAGAGGGAGGAGGAAGAGATTTCTAAAAAAAAATAAAATGCAGTGGAACAGGAGCCTGAGCTGGTGGCTGGCCAGCAAGTACTTAGGGTGCCACTATCACAAAAAAAGCATGTGGGTGACAGATGGAAGGAGAGAAACATGTGGCCTTGATGGTGCTGCCCTTCAGCAGTATTGTATAGTCATTTCTAGTTCCACAATTAACTGGCAAATCCTGGCCCATTATGAATTTCCAAAGACATGGGGCCAGCACTTGCCAATTAGTTGTAGAACCTTGTTAGTAGCAATTTGTGGGTTGTGGAAATGGTGCCAGCCCAATAAGAAAAGAGAGAACTGCCAACACACAGTGCCCAAAATGAAGGAGGCGAAAAGGTTTGGAGTGATTGCCAGTTGTTAGGTTGGAGGAGCTTGAAATTAGGGCCACCCATCACTTTGGTTTGCAAAATTGTTATTTATATGTTTTTATGCATGGAATAAGATTTTTTTTTTTTTTTGCTTCAGCCAAATAAAAGATTTTCCTTAAATGGTACTGTTCTTGAATGTATGGAAAGAGATATGCTTATATAAACCTTTAAAAAATAAAATAATTATAGAGAAGCCGCTTAGTGCTTTATATAGGGGACATACTTAGCCATACATCCTTATGAGTGTGTCTTGCTTTCCTAACTGGCAAGTAAATTCCTTTCCCTTTATACAACTTATTTAAGTGTTTGGAACTAACATAATGGGGGAGTTGCCTTAGGACTTTTAGCAGTGGGGGAAGTGTACATTTTCTGGGTAGGAAGTATACCTTCCACTCCTTCCTCTCCCCCCCCCCAAAAAAAAAACAATTAGTGTTTGCCTTTGTGATCAGGTTTTGACAATTGTTAGACCCCTGGTTTGCCTAAGAGCCTAAGCATTTGGCATACAAGGCATTATAAAAATAGTTGCATGTACCCTGAAATGGGAATCTGTTTCCCTAAACAGCAGTTTTCTCCACACACACCTCTCTACCACTCAGCATAGGCACAAAGCATAGACAAGCATAGTCAGTAGTCAAGAACAGCAGGTGTCTAAGTCATCTGGGGGGCTCTAGGTTGCTGAAGGTTGTTCTGCACTGACTCCAGTGGCTTCCTTGGGGTTTCAGGCAGGTGATTGAACCTGGGCTTTCTGCATGCAAAATCACTGAACTACAATCCTTCTACCTACCAAAAATAATATTTCTCCCCTTCCTTGTGTCAAGGGAGGATTAAAAAATACTTTTTGACATGTGTTTTATTGTTCGGATGGAGGGACGGGGAGGCAGGTAGACTCCATAAGTTTGAATTTATAATCCTCAGGCCTGGCTACATAACTGTCCATTCTTAGTTTGGAAATACTTTTCCAGCCCTGGACCAAAGTATGAGAATTGCTTTGCTACCACAGAGTTAAGCAATTGTCTTTCAGTGTGAGCTATTGTAATGTCTAGAGACATTGTGGGAAATAGGAAAGGTGATCAGCCTACAAAGTAATGACATGGCTAAACCACAAATAAGTTTTACACAGGATATATTTATAGTCACATGCAACTTCTTTCAAAACTCACAGAATGATACTTGCTTTACTCCTTAAAAATATTCAATGTGTCTGAGGCTTGTGCTGTTTTTGCCAGTTACAGCTGTACCTTGGAAGTCGAACGGAATCCGTTCTGGAAGTCCGTTCGACTTCCAAAACGTTTGAAAACCAAAGTGTGGCTTCTGATTAGCTGCAGGAAGCTCCTGCAGCCAATCGGAAGCCATGGAAGCCCCATCAAACATTTGGCTTCCAAAAATAGTTTGCAAACCAGAACAGTTACTCCCGGGTTTGCAGTGTTCGGGAGCCAAAACATTCAAGAACTAAGCTGTTCAAAAACCAAGGTACAACTGTATGTAAGTTTGAGTTCAAACCCAGACTCATTCTAGATCAGCAGAAGAGCTGCTCAGATCTTCAGGAAGGGGCCCTTTCACACATTAAGGAGAGGCAAACACAGGAATGCCACAGAAATATACCTTAATGTGCTGATATGCATAGCTGTGTAGTACAAATTTACAAGCAGTTTTTCATGCTTACACTTTACACGGTTAGTTTGTAAATCAACACAAATGTGTGACAGGAAATGGCCTTAAGACTGGATTGGGGAGAGATTCCCTGCATGCTCAAAGGAATTTTAGCTCAGGTGTAGGTTGTTCTGTGGTAATACGGAAAATTCTAAAGAGTTAGGTTATTGGATGGTTTGTTTCAAAATATCTCTACCCTGCCTTTCTGATTTCAGCCCCCAAGGTAGCTTACAAGACAAAACACTTAGACAATAAAATCCTCATTAGCAATATTAAAACATAAAACTGATAACTAAATAGCACCATTAGAAGAGGTAACAATAAAATCAAATGCAATGGAAAATAAGTTGGTTTTAATTACGTTAACCCCACACTCAAGCTAATAAGGCACGCAGAACAGCATACATAATGTTTTGGATCACTAACCTTTTGAGACCCATGGGTACATTTGGCATTTTGAGCGACTGCTGTGATAGCTTCTCCCATTCCCACTCGAATGAATATATAAATTATTTGTGTTTCCATGGAGGTTGGGTAAAAGCTGGATCCAGTGGAATTAAAACATTTTCACTTGAATATGCATGATTTTACACAGGGCCCTCACCACCATCAAATTAAAGCTCACATTAGTAGACTACACTGTAAAAAAACAATCCACAGATTCACTGCTCGCTAACACCACTACAACATGGATCGCCGTGGTTTTTAGAGATGATGACAACAAACCAATGGCAAACTAAAAAAATGCATATATAAACACAGAGGTGACCTGTGGTTTGAGAGAATTCCTTGTAAAATTATAAGGAAGCACCATGACAGAACTGAAAAGAACTGGATCTGTGACTTTTATGGTTCAGTTAATGAGATCTGTGATTTGGAGTGGAGTGAGGGGACTGTGAAAAAACGATGTAATTTCAACATAATCTGTTTTACTAGATCTGGATTCACCCCCCCCCCTCCTTTCTCTCTGAGTCACATTTCTTCCTCTCTGGCACTACATTATTATTCTTGCACTCTTCCTTTTGAATCCAGCAAGCATTCCACTCCTCCCTGATTATTCACTTTTCCCTTCAGCTCCTATTTCCCTCTTATCCTTTCAAACACTCCCCTTTCTGCTCAGTTTCTCAGGTGCCTATCTGAGCCTTGAGAAGAACACAGAGCTAAAAGAGGAAGTGGCAAATAGTATTGCTTACCCTACTTCCTCTGGCACTTTTTTGTGCTTTGAAGGAAAAGCGCCTTGCCACCTCATCATAAAGAGGCTGGTGAATGCAGGAGGCACTGAGGTTTTGTGGGCACCAGGAAAGTACTCGAGGATGCATGGTGCCCGCAGGCACCATTTGGCAATCCCAACCTAAGGTCATTTAAGAGGAGTGGCATATCTTTAAGAGCAGTAAAACTTGTGTGTGGTATTTAAATAGCCCATCTGAAGAGGTGGAGGTGCTGACAGTTGCCTTGCTGGTGGCTCCTCCTTATGTTCACATGGAAGTTGGTTGTAATGGTGTCTGTGACAGAAGGGAGATGGTGGAGCAGCAGCTGTGAAGATGGCCATGACAGTCTCCCTGACATATTTTGCTCACAGGGTGATTAGGTTTAGTTGGCACAGTTGAATATAGTTAGGGAGGTTATTTACAGGGTATTCTGAAAATGAGGTATTGTTGAGGGGGGAAAAAAGGTCCTCTTTCTATCAATATGCACCAACCTAGTACCCAAAGGCAGAGGCACTAGAGCACTCAGACGAATTAAGTTTTAAGCTCTAACAGATTTATGCAAGGATACTGTCCTTCAGATACCTCAGCCGCTTAAAATTTTATACAGCCGTACCTTAGAAGTCGAACGGAAGCCGCTCCGGAAGTCCGTTCAATTTCCAAAATGTTTGAAAACCAAAGCACAGTTGCAGAAGCCCAATCGTACGTTCTGCTTCCAAAAGAACATTTGAAAACCAGAACAGTCACTTCCGGGTTTTGATCGATCAGGAGCCAGAACGTTCAAGAACTAGGCTGTTCGACTTCCAAGGTACAACTGTATGTTTAAAAAGCAGCTTTCTGAATTGCATCCAGAAATGAACTGGGGGCTTCTGAAAGATCCTGAAATGCCAGCATATCATGATCATCTGGCAAGACCTCATTTATGACCTCACCACAGCATTCTGAACCAAACAAAGTTTCTGAATAGACAGTCATCAAATACAGTTGTTTGTATGATGCATTGCAGTAACACTCACATTTCTGTGTGCAAGTTACCTTACAGTAAAACACACATTTCTGGTTTCCCTTCTCAGTACTCTCTTGGATGTAGGCACAAGAACAGCAATGCAAAAGAGCACGGGATCTTTTCTTTTTGCCTCAAGCAGTTGCCCAATTGTGGGTTTATTACTAAGAAATATACCATGCTATTTTTTTAAAGGGATAAAACCAGAATGTTGCAATTGTTTCCGTTGTTTATAAGTACTGTATTTTTCGCCCTATAGGACGCACTTTTTCCCCTCCAAAAATGAGGGGGAAATCTGGGTGCGTCCTATGGGGTGAATGCAGGCTTTTGCTGAAGCTTGGAGAGCGAGAGGGGTCGGTGCGCACCGACCCCTCTCGCTCTCCAGGCTTCAGGAAGACATCCGCAGCCTAGGCAGCCCTGTGGGAGGTCCCGCAGGGATGTCTAGGCTGCGGATAGCAGCCTGCTTCCCAGAGCGTCGGGCGCCCTGAAAGCAGAGTGCCCGGCGCTTCGGGAACACATCCGCAGCCTAGGGAGGTCCCGCAGGGATGTCTAGGTTGCGGATAGCAGCCTGCTGCCCAGCGTGAGGGGCGCCCTGAAGCAGAGCGCCCCTTGTGCCGGGCAGACATCCGCAGCGTGTTGGAGTCTTGCAGGAGTTCCCCGCAGGGCTCCCCACGCTGCGGATAGCAGCCTGCCGCCCGGCGGGCGGGGCGCCCTGATGCAGAGCGCCCCTCGCACCAGGCAGACATCGGCCAGCCCCACAAGCTCGGGGGACAGCGGGGAGGTGCAGCGCCGCCATCCCGCTGTTCCTCGACCTGGTTCTGTTTCCCCGACCTGCTTTGGGGGGGGGAAATAAAGGGGAAAAAATTTTCCTTTATTTCCCCCCCAAAAAACTAGGTGCGTCCTATGGGACGGAGCGTCCTATGGGACGAAAAATACAGTAACCTCTTCAAAGCTGTGAAAATTTGTGTTGGGGATGTTAGTACGAGAAGTACAGGATGAGTCCTTTAAAAGATGCCCCGTGGATACAAAGTACAGTGGACGCTCAGGTTGCGAATGTGATCTGTGTGGGGTGCATGTTTGCAACCCGCAGCATGCGCGACTGCCAAAACCCGGAAGTAACAAGTTCCAATACTTCCGGGTTTCGGCAGTCTGTAACCCAAAAAAACACAACCTGAAGCGTCTGTAACCCGAGGTATGACTGTACACATGTTCCATGAAGCCTTTTTTAAAAGACTCACGCCGTACAACTCTGTCTGAATGCAATGTAATGCAGTATTATATGCTCATGATTTGAATATATGCTGCTGGACTTTATTTCTGGAGTTTATATTAAACTTTTTGTTCTCATAATCTGAAATACACTTATGTTGAAATGGTATTAGGGCATGCTCTTCTTCTTCTTCTTCTTCTTCTTCTTCTTCTTCTTCTTCTTCTTCTTCTTCTTCTTCTCCTTCTTCTCTCTCTCTCTCTCTCTCTCTCCTAGGACCCATAGTTGCAAACTAGGGATAGGTGTGACAAGGAGAAAATTGCATATTTGGTAACGTGTCATTGGACTTCTTTGGGAGAGGGAGGGAGAATGAGTCTTACATATGTTCTTCTAAACATGTTCATATGTTAGAGTTAGGAATTCTGTAGAGGCTGAGGGCCTTAGCTCAGTGGCAGAGCACATGTTTTGCCAGGTTCAGTCCCTGGCATCTTCTGATAGGACTGGAAAAGACTCCTATTGGAAACTATGGAGAGCCACAGTACTAGTGAGTTTTAAGTACTAACAGACAGGCCTATGGTTTGACTTGATATAAGGCAGCTTCCTATGCTTCTGTTGGGTAGGGTATGTGCTCTTGGAGATTGCATGTGCAAAGAAAGTTCGGTTCCTGAATGGAAATGCCCTTGGGTTTTTTGGTTTGTTTGTTTTAATAAGTCTCTTGCACCTTCCTCAATAAAGTGGTCACGACAGGGCTGCTTTTTTAAGAAAGAGGAAACGCTCTCTTAAAAAGTGAACATATATTGAGATCTTCCATGGAATACCTGTTTTCCACCTGTTTCAGGAAGACCAAAAAGGTCATGGGGATTTCTCAATGAGTAGTTCATATCTTGCAGGTTGTGTAATGTTCTAAAAGAGTAAGTGATTTCAGAGCTGAACAGCTCTAAATTGGGGGGATGAGATATATTCTTGAAGGATAAGGCTATCAGTAGCAATGTAAAATTTCCAAGAATTTTGAAGACATGATGGGAATTGGCTTTTTTTTTTTCGGGGGCATGAAGCTTTTGGAGGAATGGGAAAATATGCAAAACTTTTCTTTTTCAACACACTTTACAAATGAAAAGTCACTTTCAGAACTTAAAACACATAACTTGGTTTGCCATAACCTTTGTTATACTTTGTTAACATAAGTATCGTTTATTCAGATGATAAATACATTCTTAGCCAATGCTAAGGGGGGACATGGTTTCAAATCTCTGCTCACCCAGGAAGCTCATTGGTTAGTCACTTTTTCTCTCAGCTTACCCTTTGTCGTGTGTTTTTGGGGGACTGGAGGTTAGAACAAAATGTAGGAGTGGACCATGAGAAAATGTTATTAACAGAGATCTGTAATGATATACAAGCTTCCGTAAATAGAACTTGTCTCGCATTATCAGTCTTTCCATGCAGTGTGCAGCCTTGTACAGTTCCCAGAGTGTTCAAGGCCTCACAAGTTCCCAATGTGAACAGTGTGACCCAGATTCCTCTGCATTGTGTTTTGGTGTCTCTGCAGGTGCTTTAGTGTGAGAAGGCACCAAGTTGCTGTGGTGCTTTAGTTCACTGTACCCTCCAGGGAGCTGGAGCACAGGTTTCAGAGAGTCTTGGAAAATAGTTCATGTTCCTCAGGCCCAGCAGTAGCTCCTGTGCAGAGCAAAAAGATGGGGAAATAACTGAACATTGTGCCAGTAACAAATTCTTATTCACAAGACCCCAGCTGGCTCATTGTGTAATGTTGCTGTTCTTAAATTGGTGGCAGAACTTGGCAGCGTCATTGCTGCTGTTGAGCAGTTTCTGCTTTTCTGGCCCTTTTCTATTTGCTGGTGGTGAATCAGGGTGAATTAAGGGTTCCAGTGTGGCCTAAGGCACCCCTGCATCATTTTGTAAAAATGTGTAAACTCATCCATCTTCAGGGCCAGGAAGCTGGTGCATAATAATAAGCAAGAGGGAAGGCCCTTGCAAGGCTACCGTTGCATGTCACAGTCAGGAATTACACGTGTACTCATTGGGACCCTGAAATTCACTTGTTGGTGGGTGGTTATAATTAGGTTTGGAGGAAGTGCATCCTTTGAGTTCAATCCTCATCTCTGACAGGCTTGTTCTAACCAATGTGGTGAAGTTAACCTTAGAACAGGAGCTGTCAACCTTTTAGATCCAGGACACACTTCCAGTTTCTGAATTTCTGCTTGCCTACTTCATTTTTCTCCCTTTCTTATCTTTAAATAACAAATAAAATAAAATGGTGATGGTGCATACGTGTGTATAACCAGGGGGTGGCTGCCAGTGATTCCAGTATATTAGGTGACCCTTCAGATCCTTGATTGACAGATTTGCTTTGAGTGATGTTCATTTCAAGGAGTGAGGGAAGTGAATTGTGTTGCAAGTAGATATCTGAATTAAAAGATGCCAGTTTCTCTAATTTTTCTTTCCTTTTTGTTGTAGGAATATATTAAAGGAATTTGTGAACCTGAATTAGAAGAGAGGGAGCATTATCCCAAAGACATGCACTGTATTTTTGTAGGAGCCCAGAGCCTCTTCTTGAACTGCCTTATTCAGGGGACCTGTGCTGATATTACTGTTGTGGAATTAGGGACCCTGAACATTAAGGGTGGTGCTGAACCTGTTGTCATGGCCAGAAGCCACGTTCAACAGTTTGTGAGTCTCTTCAGAAACAACACAAGTCTGCTGAACAGCAGAGAGTCAGAAGTGAAAAAACAGTTCAAACAACTTGTTGAAGCCCATGCGGATAAATATACAATGGACTTGTTGATCTTACCAAGCTCACTGAAGAGAGAACTACTTAGCCTTGCACAGAGCGAAAGCCAGAAAGCAGAAGGTAAAAATGTAGACCCTGCCAATTTTGATGGGACTCCAGAACTTCTTCCCAATGAAATACAGAAACGGTCTGCAATGAACAATGACTGCAGAACAGGTCACGAGGAAGCAAGAAACAATGCAGGTACCCCAGTCACTGAGTTAGCAAAGCAAATGGACACTCTCTTCCCTGATGCTCCAGAAAGACATTTCTTACCTATAAATGGACTGAATTCCTTAGAGACATCTGTGTGCAAAGAGAGACAGTCATGTAAAAGGAGGTCATCAGATGCTGAGGAAAGGCTACCAAAGAAACAGTTTTCTTTAGAAAACAATGTAGTAGTGGTTGATCTGGTCACTGATGAAAGCAGCGAGATGGATGGTCCGGGTTTGAACGCTAAAGAAGGCGATGAGATAAGTGAGGAAATGGAATACAACATTTTGGTGAACTTCTTCAAAAGCATGGGCTACTCACAACAGATTGTGGAGAAGGTGATTGGAGACCTCGGACAGTTGGCTGAGCCTCTACTGCTTTTGGAAGAAATTGAAAGAGAGAGCAAAAAGGTCCCGGAAGAGAAAGACCAGGTTGATGACCCACATTGGACTGCTGGGACTTGGGCAGAGAAAGATAAAGGTAGCTCCAGCAGCAAAGGCCAGCAGGACCGAGGTCTGAAATTAAAGCAGCCAAAGAATGCAGAACAAAACATGACCTCTGCTCCACGAGCACAGTGCAAGGTTGAAGGCAAACCGCATATATCAAACAGTGAAAACCAGACTCCTCTTTCTGGAAGCCAAAATCCACAATACAAAGGCTGCAGTAAAGCAGTCTCAAACTATTATTATGAACAGTCTCGTATTTCCCAAACAAATGATATAGAAAGTGACGGTCATGTGAATGCTTGTGATAGTATGCAAAGGGTAGTGAAAGGCAGGAAACCGAAAGAGCCCGGCTTGGTAGCAAGGGGTGGCTCGGAGACTCCACACCCACCAGTTGAGAAAGAAACTATGGTTCTTCAGGCATGTCCAGACCCCTCATCTGCGAAGCATGATCAGCATGGACGATGTAATCCTTTGCAGCTTGGAGCCAGGCAGTTCCCACCCCCAAAAACAAATCATCTCCTAGAGCATCTGCAAATGACTGCCCCTTCCTCAGAAAGGAGAAAAGGAGGGTCATACAGTCATCATGCTGACCCTTCAGTCACTGGGATTCAGAGGTTTAAAGAATCTTTGAAAACACCATACAAGTTGGAATTGAAAAATGAGCCAGGGAGAGACCACTTAAAGTACATAGTAATAGATGGCAGCAATGTTGCAATTGCGTGAGTATTGATGACTGTTGGGTTTCAGTAGCATTTCAGAGTGAAACCAGGTGTGGGAGGGGGGCCAAATTACAAAAAAGTGCATGTATTTAGAGCCGGGGTGGGGTAGCAGATTTTACCAGGACTAGCATAGCTTTTCAGTCAAGATCCTTTATTAGGCATAGCAAACCACACATCATCAAACAGACACCGTATACAGATTGTGCAAAATATGAATGCATAGCTTTTCCTGGTGAGAGGTGTGGGAAATTTAGATCAGACTCTATTCTCCTTTTGACATGTTGGACCATTTAAATGTTCTGTAGCAATGAATAATATCCAGATATCTAAAGTAAAGAAAACCTCTTGTTTTGTACACCAATAGTTACATGAAGCTTGGCCAATGAGATGGCCAGACATGAATTTCTTAACTAGAAAAGCATTGGCAATATAACCAAAAGTTCCCTCAGCATGTGCCAGTCTGGAATATCCTGTTTGATTTCTGAGCAAGCCAGCTGTAGCACAGTCTAAAGAAATGCACTTTAGTTGTCACTCGTGCTTTCTTTATGGTGCTTGAGTTATGTATCCTCGGCCAGTTCTTTACCCTGTTTTGGACTTGCCTCTTTTCACAACCATCATGCATGCTTAAGCTTCACTGCAGGTTCAAATCATCCCTCTTGTGTGAATGAAAGCTACATAACGATTGAGATTGTTCCTTGTGCTTCATATATGTTAGTTTAATCATCCTTACTATAAGGAAGGTCATAATTTTATTAGTCACAGCTCAGGTGAGGGTGTGAGTAGGTTGCTGAGGCCACCCAGTAAGTTCACCTTTGAAACAAGATTTGCGTTGGGGACTTCCAAGCAAACAGCTTACATTCATTGTTGCTATGCTTCATGGGCTCTGTCATAGTTGTGATACGTGTTCATATTTCTGAAGCTTTCTGATTAACCTCTGAAAAGTCACCATCTCTCAGCCTTACCTGCATGTAAAGTTCCTTGTAGGAAGGGTGGAATCCAGTAGCAGGGTAAATATAAATTGTCAGACTATTTGTCTTTTGTGAAAAGTGTGAAGAGGAAGGGTTATCGGTGGCATTTTAGACATGGCTGGGAAAACCTGAAATGTTTGTGGCCAGCATTTTGGAGCTGGATTTCTTTTGGTTTTTTTACATGTTACATTTATTTAAGGCCCCATATGATAAGGGCTGTCTTACAATTGAGAGCCCTTCTCCACATTGCTGGCTTCAAGATTTTTGGGGGGCTTTGAGCAAGACACCGTCAGTTGCCAACTGTTAAACAAGACAAGGCAGAAAATCCCCCCCCCCCAGTGTTCCCACCTTTCTAGCTGTCCTGTGAAAAGTGAAGATTGCTGTGTGAATGAAAGAGTGGGCACTATTGGTCTTGGGGCTTGGCAGATACCCTCTGCTGCTCTTAGGGCTCTTCGACCTTGAATTGCTGAGTCTACTGTCATTCGCTTGCATTTCATGACCTTGAGTTCTAGTCTTACAGGAGAGAAAGAAAATACTGTCTCCACCTCAACACATGCCATCCTGTAGCAGCTTCTTTTGTTGTATGGAGCCTTCTTTCCTCTTGTAGTATAGAGCCTACACAGGTGCTGGAGTAGGCATGAACTAAAGGCATGAACTAAAACTAAGCACACCACCAAGCAATGCTAACAATAGTCTATAGTAATAAATCAAGATCATGTACACACTTGCCCCTCCCTCTTAAAATTAGGGTTGTTACCCAATTAAAGACATATTAATTAGATGGGTTTTAGTTGATAGGTGGATTCAATTTCTGTTCAGCTAGTAAAAAAATAATTCTAAAACACAGTGCGTGTATAGATTTGCAAGCATGTGTCATGGACGCCACCTTAGAGCCATTCCATTTTGTTCAATGGAAATGTGGGACTACTTCTTTTGTTTATGGTTGGCAGTTTTTTATAAGTACAGTACTTGTGTTTAATAATATGCGTTGTTGTTTTTAAAGAGTCTTGTAGCGCCCTGAAGACCAGCAAATTGATGGTGGCATAAGCTTCCATATTATCCTAGTTATATGAATACATGCAGAAGCTGCTACTTAACTAATTAGACATTCCTGGTCTAATTTAATCAGAATATTGCAGCACTGACTTAAAACACTCGTAAGACCTAATTTCCTCTTCTACTGTATGCCGCTTTCCATAACTGACTTTAGAACAGGTTATTGCAGGACATTTTTGTTTTGTTTGTAAATCATAGCAGTGGGAATTTGCTTGTTAACACTGGAGAGCCCCTTTTAGGTTCACTATAACAGTTGCTCCAAATTTGGACCCAAACCATTGGCTTTTGAAACAAATAGATGTTACACAACACCACACTTACTGTTGGGCAAACCTATTTCTTTTGATTGTGTTGGCACAAGGAAATGATGCTGCTGAATTATTATCATTTATTGTATTTATATCCCGCCCTTCCTCCCCAAGGAGCTCCTTTTTAACTGTAGGATCCCTGCATCATCTTTCAGTGAAATTACAGAGTTAAAATTAAAACTAAGCCATGCAGTAATTCCAAAATTAAGAACCTATGAGCATCTTAACAGAGATCAGATCTAGCCGCTAACTTGCAGCCCAAAAGCTTCCTGAGAGAAAGAGAGAGGTATTGACTACTCCAGTAAACCACAACAGACCTTTTACATCCAGACTAACAGGCAGGCAATTTCAGAAGGAAGGTGTTACAAGAGTTCACTGTGACCTCACTAGATGTCAATCTCACCCCTGAAGGCAGTGGCCTTCAGGGTGGAACTACCCATTGCATGAATATATGTGTAACCAAAAAAACCCCGCCCTGATTGCTGAATTTCCTAGGGAAGGGAAATTTTGAGTAGAGAAATTCTGGGTGTACGTCCTGAATCCTGCCCATACCTTCAACTCCAAATTGTTTTCCCAACGCAAGCTGCCTTTCCTCATTCCAGAGAACTTCCAGAGACTTGTTTCTTCATTCCAAGGATTCATTTGGAGAGAACCAAGCAAATGCTTGGAACATGAGAGAGAGGAGAAATTAAGTACCCTATTCCCCAGTTGTTGGTTTTTTTCTTTTGCAAATCCCTCTCCCATTGAAAGAAAAACATATTCGGGGAGTTTTCTTCCTCTCTGAGAAGAAATATAAATCATATTCTTCTAAATGAATTTTCAAGTGGCAAGAGCCCTTTTCAGGCATTCTGCATCCAAGTAGAATAAATACACATTGGGGACTAGTGTGTTGGCGCTGCCTCCCCATGGCTAGTCTGATTGCCCTTCACAAGGTGGAGGATGCAGTTCTGAAGTGGGGATTTCTGTAGCCTCTCATTGAGAAGAGTAGGCTTTACATTTCAGAAGATCACCCTCCACCTCATGGAAAGCACCTGGAACAGCAATGGGGGGGAGCAAAGCTAGCACACTTGTCTCTGCTGCTCTGCTTTTGTGATGAAGATGATGCTGTGGATTTATCCTATTGTAGGGAAAGCAGTAGTTGGGATTTTGTTACACGTATCATCTGTTGTTAGGCCTTTGGATCAGGGCCTCTCTGGATGATCTCCACATTAGGAAGATGCCCATAGTATGCCTCAGGTCTGTAGTTAGAAACATACTGAGGAAGCTGGAGAGGGGAGGTATTGTAGAACAGATGAAACCTAAATACAGGTAGCCCAATATGTTTAAATCTGTATTAAATACCAATATAGACTAGAGTTTGTAAAAGGAAAAGAAGGAATCAATACTTGTCTGTTATTCCAAGGCCCCTGTAGTAATTGGCTAGAACAAATTTACTTGTTAGTGTGTAACTGGGTAGACTTTTGCCTCCATGTTTTCTGGACCAGAAAAGAGGTTGGAGCCATAGGGCTGTATCTGAGGGCAGGGCCAGTGGCTTGGGTGGACATGTCCTTCTGCCCAGTCAATCAAACTGTCCACTGCCAATGATGTGGAGCTTCCCTTTCAGCCCACCAAAGAGGCAGATGAAAGTGCTGGTAGCAGCCAGTGGAAGTGTTTGGATGAAGGAAAGGCTGGTCTGGCCCAGGGTCTGTTGAATCTGATGACAGTCATGCTACCAGCACATGGTTGCATCAGGCCTGATTGCTATGCCAGCTCCTGATTGTAGCAGCAATCATCCTTTTCTTCTCCCCCTCTACGTCCCCTCCCCCCGGCTTGCTGCTGTAAAGGTAAAGGTAAAGGGACCCCTGACCATTAAGTCCAGTCATGACCGACTCTGGGGTTGCGGCGCTCATCTCACTTTACTGGCCGAGGGAGCCTGCGTACAGCTTCCAGGTCATGTGGCCAGCAGGACTAAGCCACTTCTGGCGAACCAGAACAGTGCACGGAAATGCCATTTACCTTCCCGCCAGAGCGGTACCTATTGATGTACTTGCACTTTGACGTGCTTTCGAACTGCTAGGTTGGCAGGAGCAGGGACCGAGCAATGGGAGCTCACCCTGTCTCAGGGATTTGAACCGCCAACCTTCTGATCGGCAAGTCCTAGGCTCTGTGGTTTAACCCACAGCGCCACCCGCATTTGCAGGGCTGCAAATGGCGCCATGGCCATGGCCCTCCACAAAACTCTGCTGGGTAGTGGCCATGGTTTGTATTGCAGGGACAAGACTCGCTGAAATTAGTTGACTTAAGTTCATCATGATTGAGTAGATTCATTGAGATCAATGGACAGAGTATACCCATAGTTGAAAGACGAGAATTCAGGCAAGGCCTGGGTTATCCCTGAAGGGCCAGGATTCTCAGGGGTTACATCCATGGTGCTCTTCTTCATTCCCTACAAAGATAAGGCCATCTCCCTGAATTGTGCACAGGAGCATACTGATAAGTGTAAATTTGTCAGTGTGGTGTGGAATAGTTGATGGGATATTAACACCACCAAGTTCACTATCCAAAAAGCTAAAGGGCTAAGCTAGGGTAGTCAATATGAGGCTCTTCCAATGTTGTTGGATTCCAGCTCCCACAATCCTTGGCCATGCTGGCTGGGGCTGATGGGAGTTAGTCTGCTGGCCACTCTTGGACTAAATAAGGTAGCCTGTGTGCTCTCAGCACATGTTGCCAAGGCTGTAGTGCCTCACCATACTGCTTTTTAAGCTGAACAGGGGGAGCAATTTTCAGTTGTGATATTGCAGGGAAGGAGCAGTCTGTAATATGGGGGTGTGGAAAATGCACCATTGTGAAATCACTGGACTCCAGAATAAACTGCTATTACAAAGGGGGAGGGGGTGCATTAAAAATCCGCTGATGTGAACAATTTCTTCGTTCTTCAAAAAGCTCAGAAAATAGTGATGTAAAATGAAAGTCACAACTATGATTCATCTTAAATTCCAGTTTTTGCCCAGACTGGGACTAATGGGGAAGGGTATGCAAATAGTTGACACTGTGTAATAATTCTATGCATCATGTTTTAACTGTGAACTTATTAAAGGAAGTGTGTGGCCTTCATTGGGTATTTTGAGACTTTTGCAATGATCATTGAAGGGTGGATATCATGCAATGTGTAAACCAAGCAAAGTTATGGTGTGGTTTTGCCTCTGCCATTAACTCATGATTTCTTTTTTCCAAAATTCTACATCTATATATAAAATAATAATAATAATAAAATCCTTCCAGTAGCACCTTAGAGACCAACTAAGTTTGTTATTGGTAATGAGCTTTCGTGTCCATGCACACTTCTCAACACAGAGTCCACATTCCATGTCCCTGATCATGCTTGGTTCTTGGTGGACTGTTCTTCAGATTCCTGCTTTAGAAATATAATAATAAAAACTTTATTTGGGTGTACTTCCACAGACCTTGGTGCTCCCCCAAGTCTGCTGAATCTCTTTGCAGGGAGTCATGCTATTTTGGCTACATATGGGCCCACACTTGTTGAATGAACTTGGTATTAATCCTTGAGATAATTATAGCTAGAAATTAATTCCAGGTTAAAAGGGCCACTGATTATCACTTGCTGGGGAGCAACATTGCCTCATTCTCCTGTAGACTTCATGGGGCATCTGATTGGCCACTGCAGGTCCCGGAAAGCTGAACTAGATTGGACTTGAACTGCTCAAGCATTGCTTGCCCTTATGGTCTTTGAATGTGGAGGGGTAGGCTCCAGGCTGGTAAAGTATAGAAAATTCTGTTCCAAAAAGTCATGATTAAAATATTATGTGTTGGTATATCAATCATGACCCTTCATCTAGTCCTCCTTGCCCGTCATACCTTGCCAATCCTCCAACCCACCTAGCATGAGTTGCAACTCCTGCTGAGAAGCAACAGGCAGCCTCCTCTGAGGACAGATATTTCTATTGCACTCTGCATTGATTGGCTCATTTTGCTACATCCAGGACAGAGATGTGGTTAAATGCACCTTTGCAGTGGAATGTTGATTTGTAAGGGGTCAGGCCTGAAGTACTGTCTCTTCTAGAGTTTCTGAAGGCAGCCTCCTCTGTGGATTGATCATTTGGGCTCACATAATTTCTCCCATTGCACAAGTGTGTCCTGGTGCAAGGTTTGGAAATTATACCTGAGCAAATCTTCCAGGGTTTTTTCCCAAGAGGGAAAGAGGAAATAAAAGAAATAGGTGGTGGCAGGTGTTCTTTGGGTTGTCTAGCAAGACAGTTCATAAATTGCTGCAAAGTGCACATGACAGCAACTCTGAAGCTTCAGTGCACAGATTTCTTAAACTGCATCCACACTGGACATTTCCAGCACATGACTTTCCCCTATGAGATCAAGGAAGTGGGCATGTGCTTTTTATGGATGGAGTGTATGCAGCCTTAGTTTGGTATAATGGCCTTCAGCCTTCCCAGTTCCAAAGCCCACATTTAGTACAACATGGGGCCTGTTTTGGTGTTTCTTTCTCTATATCTTGACCTGGCCTTGGGCAAGCTTCTCTTTCTCTCACCTAATCTGCCCCTTGTTGCGTGCTGAGCCTCGAGATTGTAACTAGCTTTGAAGCATACCAGGAAGGAAGTCTAAATAAACAGAACTACCAAGAGTGAAGCACGTACAGCTGGTTTATTTTGTTCCTCCCAGTTACTAAGCTTGCAGTCCCTCTTCTGTTGCAAGGACATGAGTGTGCAATAAACATTTTAACGAAGAGTTATTACAATCCTCTTAGAGATCTTGAAATGTTGTGATTGATTATAAGGCTAAAACTACAAGATAATAGTCACGTGGGGTTTTTTTCCCTTGTAAAACTCCCTTTAAAAAAAAACTGCTGCTCAGGCTGCAATCTCTAATGCAAGGTTGGTGTGTGTAGGGGGTGGTTTTGGACAGTTTCCCACCTCCAGAGCAACTTCTCTGACTGCTGTTTGCCCCATGGGAGGGAGAATGTTTTCTCTATGGGGTCAGAAGGGGTTGCTGTTGCAAGTAAGTTGTTCAGTTTTGGTGTGCCACAAGGAAAGTAAATAAGATGGTGGGAATGAGACACCAATGGGCCTGTGGGAACCCTGCTTTAAAAACCTTGAAGTAAGACAATACAAGAGAAAACAACTCTGTTTTTATGTAGCACTGAGCGGCATAACATAGTATTAGCTTTGCCAAGGGAGTTCCTGCGCAAACATGACTGGTTACATAAGCCTAAATGTTTCTCTGTCACAGGTTAGCGGCAGCAGGACAAACAAGGGGAGGAGAAAAATTATTAAGGGGCAAGACAAGTAGAAAAGGGAGCAGTTTTCCATGGCTCTTTGAGTTTTCCCATGTAGCTGCTGCAGCAGGGAGCCTTTTCTACTCATAGAGTGATCAAGGACTTTGGAAGATGGTTGTCCTTAATTGCATGGGAAGCCTTCATGACTGAACATGGAGAAGCAAGACGTGGTGCCTGGGGGAGGGGCGGTCCTACAGAATTTTTCTACTTATGTTTCCCAACTGACTTCGATATAAATGACTTTGATATAACATCCTTCCAGCATCCAAATTCTATAAACCTTTAGATTGGCTACCCCCCCCCAAAAAAAAATCAGTGAGGAGTACCGTTGGTGGACTGCATCATTTGATTTGTACAAACAGTTCACTTCTTATCTTTACATGCTTTTTCATCTTGTATGTTTAGCTGTTGATTTCTTGTAAAGCAGACTCTGATGATTAGCAAACATTACTCTGCTCTTTTTTTCCCTTTCGGCAGCCATGGTCTACAGAAGATCTTCTCATGTCGGGGAATTGCAATTGCTGTTGATCACTTTTGGAAACGTGGCCACAGAAAGATCACTGTGTTTGTCCCACAGTGGCGAACAAGGAGAGATTCTAACATCACAGGTAAAAGATCTAATGGGATTGTGCTTGCTTTGGAGTTTCACAGTTCCCATCTCCTGTGTTCAATTTTTATTTACAAAATGGCACTACTGGAAGTAAGCTGGTACCTAGTAAACAATTTGGATTTGTTTAATTTTATATATAAAATGGCACATCTTCCTAACATTCTGTCCTGTATGAGCATGACCAAGAAACTGGATTCTGGGGAGGTTGTACAAATGAATGAATGGGGCTATACCATTTTAGTAAGGAGCTCCAAGGGCTTGCTGTTCTTTCAGCTTCTTTCCCTCCCTCCCTTTTCTTTCTTTCTTTCTTTCTTTCTTTCTTTCTTTCTTTCTTTCTTTCTTTCTTTCTTTCTTTCTTTCTCTCTCTCTCTCTCTCTCTCTCTCTCTCTCCCCCCCCCTCTCCTCTCCCCTCCCCCCCATCCCCAGCTCAGGGATAACAAAACAGACCTTTGTAAAAGTTAGCATAATGGGCACTCTTTGAATGCTCTGATTCACTTGATATAATAGTACATTGCAATAGTTACTTTTCTGCCGAAATAAAATCCTGCACAAAACATCTGTTCTTTCTAAACTCAGTTCTTTTCAATGTGTTCTTTTTTTATTTTCGTTTTAATAGAACAGCATTTCTTAACCCAGCTCCAGGATGTTGGTATTTTGGCGCTCACCCCTGCAAGGGTTGTATTTGGAGCCAGGATTGCATCTCATGATGACAGGTAAAAAGAGTTTGTGTACCTAATGGACAGTTATGCGACTCCTAGTTCTTCTCAAGAGGAGCCATTTATTGAGTTGGGAAATGGGATACGCATCTGTTTTGTCCTATTAACATATTATTCTGTGTTGCTTTTAAGATAGCATACCTTTGTGAGATGTGTTCCACTTAATATAAGTCTCCAGGTTCTGAATGTGAATGTATGAAGAAGCTATTCTAGGGACTTCTTCATACTAAGAGTGGGCTCTGCCACTGAGCTGTGGTCCGTTCTTCAATCCACTTGACCATCTCACAGTTTTGTTACCTCTTTTTCCTGCATATGCTGAAGTGTTGAACAGCCACACGTCATTCATGCACATCTGATTCAGCTCACCCTCAAGGAAAACTGTGTAGTGTAGACTTGCCCTGTTGTTCTGCAGACTGAGCACTGTCCCTGTGTGTGTCCAGTTCTAAGTTGGTACAAAATGTTGCTGATCACCCTCTTTATTTTATTTTTTTAATGTTTGAGTTATTTCATACATGATGCATTTGCAATATTTAGAAACCTTTTCTGGAACACATTCATTGTTATCTTGCCTTAATTTAAGAATTAATAATGAATTTAATTATAAACATATAGCCCAAGTTTCCTAATGGATATAATGCCTGGAACAGGATCCAAAGATCTACTTTGCATATCGTTTAGTCCCAAGCCTTCTGTGAAACAACAGAGGCTTGGTTCTTTTGTATGCTGGCCAGCTTAGATTTAGGCATCCCCAGAACAATATATGGTCTGCAGCACTGTAATAATAATAGTAGTAATAATATCATCCTCATTTCCCATCCAGGCCCTGACCATACCCAGACCTGTTTAGCTTTAGTAAGGTGGCCAAATCATCAGCCACCTAGGAAGCACAGCAGCTGCTTTCCTGTGTGACTTCCTGCGGGTCACAAAACCAGGATTACTCGATCC
Source organism: Podarcis liolepis (assembly GCF_965112155.1). Taxonomy (NCBI): domain Eukaryota; kingdom Metazoa; phylum Chordata; class Lepidosauria; order Squamata; family Lacertidae; genus Podarcis; species Podarcis liolepis. The sequence goes on along the minus strand of NC_139561.1, from coordinate 35,480,649 downwards.
ACAGTAGCACATGGCTGCTTTGTTGCCCAGAAATTTATTCAGTGCAACGATGCTGATTCTTCCAACAAATGTTGTTGTAGGTTTTTGCTACATCTCGCTGAAAAGACTGGAGGAGTTATTGTCACCAATGATAATCTCAGAGAATTTGTGGATGAGTCCACATCCTGGAGGGAGATTATTCAAAAGAGGTAATGTGTTAGTTTTGTTCAGTTACAAAAATGTGCAGTGGGCAGGTGGACAAGTGATCGGTTACAATATTTGGGGGGCGGGGACTGATAAAGGTTGCTTTGGCTTAATCACTTAATTTAGATAGTCTTATTGATTTTGCCAGAGATGGGGAACCTTGTAGCCCTATAGTTCTTGGGCTCCAAACTTCCAACACACATTATCCTCAGCAAGCACCATCAGTGGTCAGGGGTGATGGGAGTTGTAGTGTGGCCACACCCTGCGAACTACAGGTTCCCTGCTCCTGTTTTATTTTGAGGTGGTTGGTGTTCCCTATCCAATTCTGCGTCTTTATTTCTCAGGTTTGTTTTTGGATTTGGGGCACAGGGCAATTGAATTTCCAATCAACTCTCTGCCATGGCTGGAACATGAATTCCCTGGTGGCAAAACCCCATCAGCACACATTCACCAGCTTTATAACCTGAGAGAGCTCATACTTAGTGAGCCACTTCCGGATAGAGCAGAGGGAAGCTTGGCCATCGTGTGTCCCCAGCGTCTCACAGGCAAACTCCTGAAATCACTCTGTTGAGACTTCTTGTGGATTTTTAGATTCTGAGACTGTGAATGGCATATATCTTTGCAATACAATCTGGAACAGGTGATTGGGAAAAGACCCAATTCAACAAAGCAGTGTTTGAACTAAAGCTCTCCTAGGATTAGAACTGCAGTGGATTTCTGTGAGGCTGGATTCCGCCCGCTGAATTTGTGCTGCCCACAAGCATTGAAGTTCAGTAGTAAAGTGCACATGTTGTATGAAGAACGTCCCAGGCTCAATCCCCTGTGTGTCTCTACAGTTAAAAGGATCTTTGATACTATAGCTGGGGAAGACCTCTGCTCAGGATCCTGGAGAATTGCTGCCAGTTAGAGTATAGCAGCCTTCCCCAACTTGGTGCCCTCCAGATGTTGTTAGGCTACAACTCCCGTCATCCTTATTAGCCATGGTGGCTAGGGCTTATGTGCTTGGATTCCGGTTGTCTGGAGAGCATCAGATTAGGGAAGGGTAAAGAATGGAGGACTAATTAAACCTATGGTCTCATCAAGTTTAGGACTGTTTCATGATTTGATAGTGTCCTGCCAGAGAGCCCTCCCCCCAAAGAACACCAGCTGTATGTTTGTATAGTGTGTGAATGTTGAGATTACTTCTGTCTATAAATCTGAATGTTGCTTTCCTTCCTACTACTTTTCCTCACTGCCTGTTTTGGCGTTGCAGGCTGCTGCCGTACACTTTCGTTGGAGACTTCTTCATGGTTCCCGATGATCCTCTGGGACGAAATGGACCAGGAATAGAACGTTTCCTTCAGGAGGAAACCCGTTTCAGGTAGAGTACCCTGTGGGGCTTAAGGGGGAAAACAGATGCCACCACTGAATCAAAGCCCTTCGTGTGACTGAGAAGGTCATGAGATGTAAATCACACCACATAAGACCTTAAATAGGAAGAAGCAGTGGTTTTGCAGGAGGAATTGCTTGTCGTCAGTTACCACAGCTATCTCTGTGGTGATGCCAAATACGTTTGTATAACATTGGATTGTAACACCGAGAAAAGGAAGGCAAGTGTTCTGGTAACATCCTTTGATGTTAGATTGTGGTGGGTCACATGACGACATTGGACACACTGCAGTTGGAGCTGTGATGCACTTTCATGAATAGCTGGTTTGCTGCATCAGCTGTTAGAAGATCTGCTGCTTAGTTGCGGTGGGCACAGGGAAAGTGCTTTATTACCTGTGTCCGGTCTGCATCTGGGAGGGGCTCAGTTCTTTGTCCTTTATCATGTAAAGCTTTATTGTGCTTTATTGTGTTTAAAGGTAAGGTAAAAATGACTTGCATAAAATGTTGAATACATAAGCAAAGCAAGGTCTAATCTGAACTCCTGTTTCTATGCTATGGCACTTCAAGGTTAGAAAGTTCTGTAATTGTATTGGTGACTTGTAAAAGTCCATCAAATGCAGAGGAATATTTTATTATGATTAAATGTGTGTAATCTCCCTTATCACCAGCCGTATCAAGATGATGATGATGATGATGATGATGATGATGATTATTATTATTTTAAATGACAAATGTGGAAAGAGACAACTTGAAATGTCAAATCAGTGTTACTTTCTACTGAAAGCAAAATAAATTACTGTGTCATCCAGAGTTCTTTAACAAATTTAAACCTTAAATCAGGCTTCCTCAACCTCAGCCCTCCAGATGTTTTGAGACTACAATTCTCATCATCCCTGACCACTGGTCCTGTTAGCTAGGGATGATGGGAGTTGTAGTCCCAAAACATCTGGAGGGCCGAGTTTGCCTATGCCTGTTTTAGAGCATCTTTCTTTTTAGACCCCATGGAAACATGGGAGATGGTTGTTCTCTTGCCTTCCTAGTTTGAAATGTTGTTTTTGTTCTCCAGAGGTGTTCCACCCCAACATGGCCATGGAAGTGGCGGCCCACCTCCTTTTGGGACATCGCATTTCCTGATGCCAACTGATGGTAGTGGACAGTTGCCAAAGAGCCCGTTACCTGGTGCCTTACCTGCCTTGACTATGTTTCCACCAGCACCTCATGCTAACCCAGCCCTCCCCCCGCATCCAAGATCTACTGCAGAAACAGTCCACTTAAGAGAAGCCTTGAGAAAAATCTTCCCTACGTCTGAGCAGAGGGAGAAGATAGAAGAGATACTTGCCCAGCATCCCCACATGAGGGACATGAATGCCCTGTCTGCAATGGTGCTTGATTTGGGCTGATGCACACAATCGCAAAGCTTTGGATTCTGCAGTTTGGATTGTTAATGTAAAGATGCATACGAGCTGGTGTTAGGCCATCTGTGAATAGTCAAAACTTAATCCTTTTGTATAAAAAAATTGTTAATATTTGGATGATTCACTGATCCCCCTTTTTTATTCATCTAAGTTATGTTGCTTTTACAAAATTGTATTGATGCATTTTTTTAAAAAAAAGAAAACAAGTCTTTATTTCTGACTGGCTTGAAAATTGTTTACAAAACTTCAAGTTATTTGGGAAATAAGTAGATCTGACAGCAGATCTAAGTTCTGCTTAAAATTGAATTCATATTTGCAGGTTTCTTAATGGGCATTATTTCTTCTCTCATTGCCTGATTTAATAGACAGAGGTGAATTTTCAGTGAGCAAATTATGGCCATTTCATATATCCTGGTCATGCAAGTGCTGGAGGTCTCCATCTTAAGGCAAAATACTTTCCTGACTACTGCATGCAAGCCCTTGGCTTGCTATTGGCTGAATTTTTACAATATCGCACAGTCCAAATACAGGCTAATGGGGATAGCTGTGCCAATGAAGCTTTTGGAGAATGCTCAGGAAAAACATGTTAGAATTTTGTCACTTCCTGAAAACCATTGTAGTCCAATTTAGTTTGCTGGCTTTTATTACAATATGTGTTGTTTCTCAGTTTGGGAAAAAAACATTGGAAGGAAACATTTCTTCCCAACTTCTTATAGTGGGCAATAAAAACAAATTGTTTTATGGCATTACCACTTGATATCAATGAAGTTGTTGTAGAGCATTTGTACCGGTAGGAAGCTTTTGAAGGTGGCTCTGCTCAAGCCGAGTGCTCCTCCTTCCTTTGTGAGAAGCTACAAGGTGCTTCAATGCTTGGGTTCATATGGTACCATTTGAACACTGATTTAGTGTGTTTGGGGTACAATATGCAACCACATCTTTGGCTTAACCTGAGAGAATGTATCTGTGACCTCACGGCTGGAAAAGCGGGGAAAGAAGGTCACGTGTACAACCACCTTAGAATGGGCCCTCACTGAAAAACTAGGGCATCTACAGCAGGGTTGGAGAACCTGCCTTTAAAATATATCTCAGCATCTTTCATAGAATGGGTAGTTGTGTACACATGCTTCCAGTAGTAGAAGCATGTTTAGGACTGCAAGGAGCAAAGTAAACTTGGAGTGGCACCAACTTTGCCTTGCACTGTTAAAGAGCACCATCTCTTAACAATTCAACAAGGGAGAGGAAGGAAGATGGCACGAGCAATTGTCAAGGGAACAGTTCCATTGCTCCCCCACCCCATTTTAGCACACCAACAGTTGTCAAACAAGCCTCTTGACAAGTGTTCTTGGCTTTGCAGGAATTCCCCTCCGCTTGAAAGAATGATAAACCGGTCTGTTTAACCACAGTCATGTCTACCAGCTGCTTCTGTTTATTTACCCACCTTCCCTCCACTGAGCAAGAAGAATTTGCAGAAACAGCCATGCTGAATATGTTAAGATAGCACAAATGTTTGTTGGAATTTTCTGAGGGCTGAATGCAAAAGCTTCTGCATGGAGATTCTGTGGAGTGTGTGACAGCTATTGAGTCATTTAATTAAGAAGCTCCAGCTAATGGTGAAATACAAGAGCTGATCTTTAATGGTCCGTGAAATAAAGTCATTAAGGGGTGAGCTGTCAACAGAGGCTATTCACAGCAGGAATGGGCTGTTTACTAGAACTGCCACTGATGCTTTAAATTTACAAATAGACTGTATATTCAGCATACCTTAAGGCAGGGATGGGCAGCATGATACCCTTCAGGTTTTTCTTTATTACATTCATATCCCTACCTTATTTCCATCATGGGACCCAACAGGGTATACATGTGGTTCTCAGGCAGTCACCCATCCAGACACTGACTGGGCCCTAGCAAGGTGGTGGCTGCTGTGCCTTCAGACCCCATGATTAGGCATGATGGGAGTTGTAGTCCAACGTACCTTCCACATTTGCTACCCTTGCCTAAGGAATAACAAATCTGTGTTAAGTGATACTGTATGCTTTTGCTTAAGACCCTGTGTGTATTGCGTAAGGCCAAGGTCCCCAAATCCACCATATTTTGCCAGAACCCTAAAAAGTGTTAGTGGTAACCAAGTTCACTGGAAGTGTGCTGATGAGCTCTGGTGCACCCTCTGCCCATCTCTCTAACCCACAAATAACACCAGCAAAATAGCCCTTTGAAACGTTTGCTGCAAGCATGGTGAATTTAGCAAAAAAATCAAACAACTGAGAATCTGCATGATTTCTCAGTAATGGGGCTTTATTCCTTATACCATGAAAGGCCTGCACCAGGCTTGAGGGGTCAGCCCTCCACATAAGGGTGCTATAGTGGCCTTCTTGTGGGGGAAATGCTTCTCGGACCCTGGGAGTGCTGCTCCGATCGAGGCAGGTTACTTCCATTTCTCACAATGGCTTGCTGCTATTCTGCAGTGGACATTTCAGTACAACTTCCCCAGAGCTGGTGGCCGCAACATAGCAGAGGGGGAAAGAACGCATATTTCCCCCCCTTTCTTGTAGTTGGTCTGAAAATACAAGTGAGAAAAGGCCAGTTTTATTTCCTATTTGGCTCATAACCCAACACAAACTGCTACACAAGAACTGTATCCATCCTACCAATGAGATTGTCATTTCCAACTGTGCTGTGCTTACAGAACTCTGTACACACCTCTTCTTGTTGGGGCTTCCAGGTCAGGAGCACCCCAGACCCTGAGATTTCAGTGCCCAACCCTGAGACTTTGGGATGTCCTTTGTGGGTGTCATGGGGAGTGGTACCTCGTGATCCTTCCTCTGCACTCCCACCACTGAGCCCTGGAGACAGGTTAATTGGGAGAGAGGAGGTAGGAAGACTCATGAGAGAGTCAATGCAATAATTTGCAACCAGCTCCTGCCAGGATGATGCTTGCAAGGCACAAGTCCTCCCTCTGCTTCCTTGAGGGGACCAGGCAAGCCTAGAGACTTCATGTCAGCCCTGGAGGTCTGGCAACCCTATTCATGCACCCCTGAGCAGCTGGTGAGATGGGGCATGGCAATGGACATCTTGTCATTGCTACTAGGAAGGAATTTAGAGGCCTGCCTTCCCCCACCCTCGCCTCAACTTTTGTCGAGGGCAACAATACTGGTTTTGACATTCCAGGACTTCATCCGCTCTAGATCCTCTGAATGAAAATGGTCAAAATACTCAAGCAAACAAATCAACAGGAAATAGCTTATGAAACAGTTTCAACCAAGATTGCTGCAAAAACATAACAAGAAGAGGAAGAAGATGGTGGCAGTTGGAAAGCACAATTCTGGGAGGTGCTGTGAGTTCATCTCAAAGATACGCAAGGGAAAGGGAAGAACTTTAAGGCCCAAGCAAGTAGTGCAGTGAATTCAGGCAGGTCAGCTCAGGTTCTGCTATGAGTTTCCTCTTTCTTCATACATGAATTTCACATTCCTGTACTGTTGTGCTTTGGTAATGAACCTCATCTATTGAAAGCTTGGCCCGGCATCTTGCGACCACAAAGGGGCTGCATTATTTTGTGAAACTTGAACAAGATGATTTACAGAGCAGCTTAAGTCCAGGTCTTTGGTTAAGCTAATTGACTCAGCCAGCTTTGTTCCAAGTACTCTGTCTTAATTGGTTAGCAGCTCAAGCTGCTGGAAACCAGGCCTGCAAAAATAATACTGTAGCCTGGTAATAATGTCACTTAAGTCTAGCTGTGTTTATGTGGCATCTTCCTCATTGGACTTCCTAGATATGAAGATTCATGGCATGGTGTTCTGAGTGATACTGCTTGTATGCTTCTTATATTGCATCATGAGTGTTCTGTCAGTGGTGGACCATCAATCTGAAGCAACAATTTCCACTGATTCCCTTATCCCAGAGTCATTTTAGCATGTAATTCAGTTATAGGATGGAGTGATGAAAGAAAGACAGACATCTGTACAACCCCAAACAAATGTGACTAAAAGCTTTGCTTAGTGAAACCTCAGCCCAATAAAGGAGTGCGTCCCCCAACAAGGATATACTGCAGAACAGGGAAGGCAGAGCAGCCAGAGGTGGCTATTTAAAATGCAAGTACCAAAGGTAGGACTGGATGGAAGGGCCATACTCAGTGGGAGGTGCATGCAGAAGGCCCCAGGTTCAATGCATGACAGGGTTAGGAAGGACTCACACCTCAAACCCTGGAAAACTACTGCTGCTGATACTTCTTTGGCGATCACTTGTAGCTGAGTAGGATTGACTTCCATGAAACAGTCTTAACAGTGAGTCCGTAAGTGAGTGGAGGCCAAATTATGGATCCACACGTCCTTCCACAGTAAGCACATAGGTTTCCAGGCAGCAGTTGATCACGGTGAGCATTTGCCAAATGTGCCTTCCTCTTAGCACGTTTCTCCCTTTCATCCTGAGTTCGAGCGTCTTCAAAGTGTTGACAAAGCTGAGCTAGAGTGATCAGTTATCTGATGGCATAAGGATGTTTCCTGTGTTCCTAAGGGAAGAGCAGCTATAAATGCTTATAGCTCAGCGCTTTGTTCCAGCTGTGAAATACTGAGCCACAGCTGCCTTTACCTTTTCCCTCCACTTCTCTTCCTGTTTGTAAGCCTGTTTGTAAGGCTGGTCTTTCTGTTTCTTGTCTGCTATTTTTGTGTAAACCCACTCTGTCTATAAAGAAAGATAAAAAGGCAGCAAGCAAGCAAGCAAGTAAGTCATTTCCTTGCACAATGCCAACCCATGACCTAATTCTTCCCATACAATCCATTCCATAGCATCTTGGTTCTGGACTCCACACTCTTTTGCTCTCTTTAGGGAAACTGAAGGTGTGAAGCAAGGCTGGGGAGGGTAGGCGCCCTGAGGACAGCTCCAAGGGCCAGTTTGACAGACCTGACCCTCTCCCTGCCTGTGTGAAAGGAAGTGTTTTATCAAGATAGATGCTGTGAACTTGCAGGGTGCCTCAGCCAGTCAAGAAACAAGGCGTGCTTTGGAAGTCCTAGCGCAGAAGGGTTTGGAAAAAACAGGTGTAACCTTCCACCAGTAGGTGGAGATAAACCCTCGACAATGCTGGTTTCTTTTTAGTTTAAACTAAGCATTAGGCGCCAGATCATCAGGCCTGGTTACAGATATTTCAGAAGGGGGTAGCCTCGGCAGCCTGCCTGTTGCCACTTTGGTGCCCTGGTGATGGCACAGGCAAACATTAGGAAAAGGCTATCAATGGCTAATAGCCACAATGGCTATGTTCGACTTCCACTGCTGGAGGTTACATGGCTCTGAATGCCAATTGCTGGAAATTACAAATAGGGAGAGTGCTTTTGTACTCAGATTTTGCTTGCAGGTTCCACACAGGCACCTGATTGGCTGCTATGAAAACAGGATGCTGGAATGGATGAGCCATTGGCCTGATCTAACAGACTCTTCTTAGGTTCTCACACAAGCATTAAGAGGAGGTTGGAAGCTGCAGCAATGCAGCCTCTGTGAGTCAAGCAGCAGCAGGTGCTTGGGAGGGCAAACCAGGCATCAGCCCTGGGGTACATAAAGGTAAAGGGATCTTTGACCATTAAGTCCAGTCGCGGATGACTCTAGGGTTACAATGCTCATCTCGCTTTACTGGCCGAGGGAGCCGGCGTACAGCTTCCGGGTCATGTGTCCAGCATGACTAAGCCGCTTCTGGCGAACCAGAGCAGCGCACGGAAATGCTGTTTACCTTCCCGCCAGAGCGGTACCTATTTATCTAATTGCACTTCGTGCTATCGAACTGCTAGGTTGGCAGGAGCAGGGACCGAACAACGGGAGCTCACCCTTTTGTGGGGATTCAAACCGCTGAACTTCTGATCGGCAAGCCCTAGGCTCTGTAGTTTAACCCACAGTGGTGTGCATAGCCCCCAACAAATGCCTCTGTGTGCTGGGTGCTTGGCCTCCTGTTTGTATTACAATCGTCCTTATATTAAAACATTGAGTGAACATGAAATGCAGCTGCGCAATCCTAACTCACTTAATTTATCAGTGATGACACCTGAAAAGTTCTGGGGGAACACACATGATGAGGCAAAGTCTATTTCTAGGTGGGCATGTTAAGATCTGTGAAATAAAAATAACAGTATATTTTAATGACAGAAGTCCAACAGTGAGGGGCGAGCTCATTGTTTGGCAGGTACTTGCCTTCCCTGGTGCCACCCATGCAAGTTATTGATAAACAAAACCTTCTATATTTTGTTTTATCTTAAATTGCTCCCCCATTTTCAAACACTACTGGATGCAGGGAATGGATTTGCTGAAAATAAAGAAGAGATGTGATAGAGGGGACCGATTGTTTTTAAGGAAAAGGCTGATACTTTGATGTTTTTATTGTAATGATGGATGGATAGATAGATAGATGATAGATAGATAGATAGATAGATAGATAGATAGATAGATAGATAGATAGATACATGAGAGAGAGAGAGAGAGATCATACTAATGATTAATTGTGTTGTTGTTTTTTACTGTTTGGTGGTTTTCACCCTTAAGGAGGATGGAAAGCAGAGCTGGTGAGAGGTGTGGCCTAGGAGGAGTCCTGAGGGGGGCAGACAGTGAGGTCTGGAGGGCCACATTTGGCCCCAAAATCAGAAGTTCTCCACCCCTGTCTTAAGTGCTAAAGCCACAATGTTACAGACTGTGCCCAATACACCCCAACCACTTTACATTCTCTATCCCCACCACTTTTTTTTTTGGATAAGCGTGTGTTTTACTAATTTTTCAATTTAGCCTGTGAAATTGGAAGAGGGAAAGCATCCAGCCGCAATCATCTGGCATGTGTAAACTAACAGAGGGCACTTGAAAGCCTTGTTTACTCCAAAAAGACCAAAGAGAAACGCCAGCGGTGGCTGTCAAAACGCCCAACCAACATTCCACTCCTGCATCAGAGAGAACATTTGGCTCGTTCCCTGAACTTGTTATGCAATCTACGGGATGGGGCCCTGGGCTGCTGCTTTGGGAATATCTCCCTTACATAACATGGCATGGAGCCTTTCCTATGCAAGCTCACCAGGATCTTTCCTGGGACAAAACCCACCCCCTGCTTCTAGATGTCACACACACACAAGACCCCCTCCCCCCACTTATCCCAAGAATGATACTCGAAAGAGGGTAAGCTAAGGTTACCAGATTTTTTTCCCAAGGAATCTGGGGACACTTTTCAACTTCAATGGATTTCGTATGGGGGCTGATTTGTAAATCCGGGGACTGTCCCCGGGAAACGGGGACGTCTGGTAACCTTAGGGTAAGCAAATAAATACTCTTTTGCCTTTGGAACTGTGGTTATTGGAACATGGTGCTCTTGTTTTCATTTAAGTTGTTTAATTAAAGCCCTTTTGCTGAGTTCAGCGGCAGTGAGAGGGCAGGCCCTACCATTAGGCAGAGTTAGGCAGCTGCCTCAGGCTGCACATGCAGAGGGGTGGGGAACGGGCAGAGGTGAAATGCCCAGCGTGGCCTGGCCTGTGCTCCTCAAGCTAGGCTGAGGCGCTTGTAGGTGCAGTACTCTCAGCTCAATTACTGTCAAAGGCTTTTCTTTCTAGAATTCACTACACAGCTCAAACATAAATCAGTTTACAAGGTACGCAAGTCAGAGCACTATGGCATGTGGCTAGGCGTAATCTAACATATTGTCCCCAACACTTGACACACACCCTGAGCTCATCTTTTGAAGAGTAGGGTGGGTGCAGTGATTTACATGGTTGGTGCTTGCTTGCCTCTGGCAAGCAAGCAAACGAACCCTCCTGTGAGTAGGTTGGGTCTGCTTAAGTCAGTGCAGCCAGCATTGTATACCTGGAAGTGGAGATGTGTTGATCAGCTCACTGTCCTATCCATCCTGGGGTGCCTCCCTGGGGGTGCAAAATGCTCTGATGATGGGAGGCAGAGGTGCAGCTGCATCACCCGATTCCTCCTCCCCTCTCAGAATGTCCAACATGACCAAGGCAAGACTTTTCCCTGCCAGATCCCTCAGCCCCTCCTTAGCATCTGGAACAGTGCCCCCCAAACTACATCAACCCTCCCCAGGATTGAGTTCCTCATCCCATTTCTCCTCCCCATCAGAGGTCCAAAGGTTCCCCACCCCAATCTGAGGAGTGGGGAGTGAATCAAGAGTCTGAGATCCTGAGGTTCAGCTACAAGGCAATTTCAACAAGATTCCAAGTTGCTTGCCCAAGCACATTATCTGCTTATCAGTGGTTAAGCTGCATGGTTTCTTTATTTATAATATTGCTAAAAAGAAAATCAAATAAGCTTCAGAAATAGCCTTAGCTGAGGCCAGATAGCCAGCTCTGCTATTGCATTACTGAGAAGCTAATGTATTATGAACTGATGCCAAGATATTCCTGCGTAGCACAGAAGAAAGTAAATGGAAATTTCTATTTCTGGGATATGCTTTGCCGCATGCCATGCAATCATGGGAAATGTCAAGATCACAAAGAGTGCATAGATAACCCAGTTAATTAGGAATGTTGGTTTTTTTTTGTCCCGTCCCTCCAAATGGTTAGGATCTGAATATTGCCTTTATAGGATGGGTTAAAAAACAACAAGAAAAGAGATCAACAGACAGACCCCCCCCCCCAAAGTATTTTGTAAAGGAACTTCCAGAATGCTGGATAGAGAGAATGTGATTTTGCATTGGCAGTCAATCAGTTTTTTTTAATCTCCCCGCCAATTTATTTTGCAACCACATTAAGTTCCCAGGCTAATAGAGGACACTGGTAGAGAGGCCTTAAAAGTGATTGCATGAATTGATAGCTTAGCTGCAGAGATAGCAACAAACAATTAGCAAGTGCCTTGACGGTTTTGTGAGTCACCTGTGTGGAGCTCGCTGACCACCAATGTCCACAGACCAGAGTTTGAGAATCTCTGCTATTGCTGGAAACTAAGTGTTTGGAACATCTGTTCCTCCAGATGTTGATGAACTACAACTCCCATCATCTCCAGCCATTGGCCATGTTGTTGGAGCTGGTGGTGGGAGTTGCATTTCAGCAACAGCTGGAATGCAAAAGGTTCACCACACCTGCTAGGGCCATAGAACTCAGCAAAGCTCACATCCAACAGTTTGTGGAATGCTCTCCATGGGGAGGCTTGCCTGGCACCTTCATTATATATATTTAGGCACCAGGTGGAAAGGTTTCTCTATAACCAGGCTTTTGGCTGATTAACATTCTATGGCCTTTAAAATGTGGGAGGGAGGGTTTTTTGGGGCTTGTTTTTGTTTTATTGTGTATTTTATGTTCTCATTTTATATTTTTATATTGTGAACCGCTCTGTGATCTTCAGATGAAGGGTGGTATACTACTACTGATGATGATGAAATGGCTTTCAGGCAACACTGCTGGTGACTCTAGGAGACCTAAGAAAAGCAACCACAGTCTTATCCAGACACTGTCCAAGACTTGATTTGTCCTGGACAGTATCTGGATACGACTAAGATCGCTTTTCTTAGGTCTGCTAGACTCAGGTCTGGTACACTAATAAGTGCACAAAATCCTGATTTGATTGCAGCAATAACAACAGTTAATTGGGGCATCATTAAAAGCCAATTTAATATTTCCTCTATTAAGGGGAACCTAATTACTTTTCTCTATAATGACTGTAATTGGTTAATACAATGGCAAATATGATTGTTTTTATTTACATTCCAGTTTTAATAAGGGAATGATTAAATTAATCTCCCACTTTTTGCTTGAAATTGAAAAGCATTTATGTCATAGGTATTTTGGAGAAATTTCTGAATGTGTGAGGATGTAGTTATAGCATGCTTCATGTTAGCTTGGTTTGGGGTGTTTGGGGTTTTTCCCCCCTAGTGGCACCTTTTGGTACAGTGATTCTCAAACCTGGGAACAAGAATTAAAAGTGCCAAAACAAAGAAAGATCAAGGAAGGGAAACCATATATGGAAAGTTTGATATTCTTTTTTATCCTATGTAGAATCTACACACCTTAAAAAATGCTGTGAGAATGGTGTTTTTAAAAAGTTTTGAAAAATACATTGAATTGTCCATAGCTCACTGCTGCCATCTAGTGTCACATTTGTATGTTGCACTTTGCAACACACTTAAAACTTTTTATTTGCAGCTGTATAGCTGAGCCCCTAGTGTTGCTTAAAATGTGGCGGTTAAAAAAATTAATATATAAATCAGGCCTGCACTGGCTTTTAAAGATAACAGGCAGGTCACAAATTAGCAACACTGAAGCAGTCACCCTCATATTCCTGTCTTATGAAATTACAGCAAATGATCCAATAAACTTTAGATTTATTGCCTTCTTCCTCCCATCACTGATGTGTGACTTAATGCTGACACACACTTTCTTAAACAAAAGCAAAAACAAAACAAAAAGTGAAGCTCAGTTCCCAATAACATCTCACTCTCATAGTGCAAACTGTATCTTGCATTTTTAAGATGCAAAGTCATGCTGAATCCCAAACTGACTGCTGTGGTTATTGCAAAAGTGGCAACCAAATGGAACACCTGCCTAAACTGGATGTACCAGTTTGAGGCTAATTACAGAAGAGAAAGATCAAGGTTTTTACCCAGGAGGAGAACCAACCACAGCAGCATTGGGCAGCAAAGGATTACAGTGTCTCTATCCCAGGAATAGGGAACCTTGGGCCCTCCAGATGTTGTTGAACTACATTTCCCATCATGCAGCTATACTCGTTTGTGAGAAAGGCTTTGGGGGTAAACCCTGAGGGAAAATCTGTACCCTCTCCCTTGTGGTACACCTTTGAGAGAAGGAAAGGATAAGGAGTAAACCTTACATAAATCCGGAGTAGAGTTCCTAAGGCCTCATCAGTGAGACCAAGGTGGGCCCTTGACAACTGGGCAGCCTAGGACCTCCATATACACTGCCCAGGCTTGTGCTCTGCAGAGATTCACCCCAGGAGGCACGCTCAATTGTCTCTCAATTGTCTCTCGATAGACGGATGCCAACAACAACAACAACAAGAAATGCAATAGATCTAGATTCTCGGTAGTGGCGCCCTCCCTGTGGAACGCCCTCCCACCAGATGTCAAAGAGAACAACAACTACCAGACTTTTAGAAGACATCTGAAGGCAGCCCTGTTTAGGGAAGCTTTTAATGTTTGATGTATCATTGTATTTTAATATTCTTTTGGAAGCCGCCCAGAGTGGCTGGGGAAACCCAGCCAGATGGCCGGGGTATAAATAATAAATTATTATTATTATTATTATTATTATTATTATTATTATTATTATTATTATTATTATAGATTGTGTGTGGACTATGTACGAAAAGCAAGTACTCAGGCTCCATCGATTCTAGAATAAAATGTGTGCAAGCAGCCCAAGGCTGACCCTGCCCAGCAACAGCCCTGGCTTGACATAATAGTCATACCTTGGAAGTCAAACAGCCTAGTCCCTGAACGCTTTGGCTCCTGAACATCGCAAACCTGGAAGTGACTGTTTCGCTTTACGAATGTTCTTTGGAAGCCGAATGCCCCAACAGGGCTTCTGCAACTTACGACTGGCTGCAGGAGCTTCCTGCAGCGAACCAGAAGCCGCACTTTGGTTTCTGAATGTTTTGGAAGTCGAACGGACTTCCTAAAATATCTTAAAGACTGTTGTAAGATTGACGATGGCTGAGATGTTATGGTTATAAGAAATAGAGATTTGCAGCTGTAAATCATAACTTTAAAGAATGTAAAATGAAAATGAGCGAATTAATTGAACTAAGGGTTGCTGAGAAAGGGCTAACATAAGGATGCAGAAAAAGGGAGGTATGGGGAAGTCTGGGAAATAAGGTGTATGAAAATAAGTCTAAGAAATTATACGTGTTTATTTGTTTGTATGTTTTGTATTGTTTTGTTTTACTTTCTGTTTTATATATGCTTGGAAAATTAATAAAAATTATTAAAAAAAAAAAAAAAAGGAAGTCGAACGGACTTCCGAAACGGATTCCATTCAACTTCCAAGGTACGACTGTACTCATGAGTACTAAAAGAAAGGTGTGATCTTGCTCCTTATAAACAGAACTGTATATAGCCTCCAGACAAACTGCTTAGAATTTAACTTTTCCCACAGCCCTCTCCAGCTTGACTGCCACTATATTCTCAGCTTTGCTTCGGAGAATAGGATAGGAACAAGAAGACCATAAGGTCATAAGAAGACTCTGCTGGGTCAGGTCAATGACCCATCTAGACCAGCATTCTATGGCCGACTGATGCTGGTGGGAAACTTGCAAGCAGGACTTGAGCACAAGAGCACTCTCCCCTCCTATGGTTTCTAGCAACTAGTATTCAGAAGTATTACTGCCTCCGAGCCTTGAAGCAGAGCATAGTCATCATGTCTAGTAAAGGTAAAGGTACCCCTGCCCATACGGGCCAGTCTTGACAGACTCTAGGGTTGTGCGCTCATCTCACTCTAGAGGCCGGGAGCCAGCGCTGTCCGCAGACACTTCCAGGTCACGTGGCCAGTGTGACGAAGCTGCTCGGGCGAACCGGCACCAGAGAAGCACACGGAACGCCATTTACCTTCCCGCTATAAAGCGGTACCTATTTATCTACTTGCACTTAAGGGTGCTTTCGAACTGCTAGGTGGGCAGGAGCTGGGACCGAACGACGGGAGCTCACCCTGCTGCAGGGATTCGAACCGCCGACCATGCCATCGCTATTCTTCTCCATGAGCCTCTAGACAATCTCTGCAACAATGACATTCCACCTAACCATGGCAAGAACCACATGAGTTGGGCTCATCTCTGCAGCATACTCAATATAATTGTTAATTCAGCTCTGTTTCTTCATGAGAGGTGGGGGTGGGGGCATGGAAACATTTGAGAAAAGAACAAGCAGTACAATTTTAATCACTTACATAAACAGGATAAGGGTTGCTTTCCTAAATGTTATCCTGCATAACCTTTCAGTAATAACCTAGGCAAACATTACTTTTAAATGGCTGTAATTAATTAAATTAGAATAACACATCCCTCTTTTATTAAAATAAATAAACTAAAGCTGATGTTTGGCTAAAGACTTGGGTGCCACCCTAATGATTTTTCTTTTCTTTCTTTTTTGGATTCGTTTATTAATTTACTAGCTCAATAACTATTGGCTGCCCCTGGGAAATGTTTGTTAATATTTTATGTCATGTAAACATCTGGATCCAATTTAGCCAAGGAACATTTGTGAGTCAAAGCTGGCATCTTGCCAAGACAATCTTGTAGGTGCCTGACTATGAGATTGCTCCATTTGCATTATGCTTTGGAGATAAAATTACTATCAGTTAGCTTTGCTGAGATTTGTTTAAGACACGCCCCTGTCTCCACTTGTCTAAGCACTAAGCATCATAGGGAAAATGAATAAATGAAACCCTTTTAGGATTCTGCTATGGGAAAATTAAGGCATTAGTCAGGATATATATGGAATAATAAGGATTTGTTTGCTGAGGGAGTAGGCTGGCTTTGTTGATAGAGCAAACGAGGGTGTCAGAGAGAAAGTCAGGCTATACCTCACTACCTAACACTCTATTTTCTAAATTCAGAGAAGGCCCTTTGTTTTGTTTCAGTGGGAATGTCCCCTTCCACATACAGGCCACATTCACACCATGCATTTAAAGCTGTATGGTATCACTTTAAGCAGCTGTGGCTTCTGCCAAAGAAGTCATAGCCATAGAAGTCATAGTCTATAATAGGTGCTGTGCTAGGAATTGCTTGGAGACACCTGTCCCTCTTGCAGAACTTTGAACTAAATTTGAACTAAAACGCTAATGAATTTTCATGACAATTATTATTATTATTTTAGCAAACTGATGTGGAAATGCAGGAAAAATGAACGGAAATGAGAAACTAAAAGAAACTGAAATTGAGAGATTTTGCACATCCCTCCGTAGCTCAGTGGGAACTAGCTGGAACCATAGGGCTTGACCACACTTCCATTTGTCCTGCCACTTTCTGCTGGGGAAACCCACAGTTTATTGTTAAATCAGAACAAATGCCAATCAGTTTTTCTGCAGATTTACTTTCCCCCCATTTTTGTGGTAAACAGTGGGTTTTCCTGAGGAGAATGGTGGGACAAATGAGAAACTGCCCAAACTCACACCTAGAAAGCATGGGACAAGCAGAAGTGTGGACAAGCTCTTAGTCTTATCCATGTACCAAGCACTAGCTGATCTATGCAGATGTTGACCTTTTATTGATTCATAAATACAGCTACTGAAGTTCTTGTGACTCCTGCTGTTTCCAGGTATTAATGCAGACCCATTGTAAGTTATCCTCACATAGTGAGTACCCTTCTGAAACTCATGGGATACTACCAAGTTGTCTATAAGAAATGGTTACAATATTTGGGGCTTTTAAGTTTAGAAAAAGGTGAGTAAGTGGGGACATGATAGATGCACAGTGTGAAGAAAGTTGACAGAGAGAAGTTTTTCTCATAATACTAGAATCTGAGGCCATCTAATGAATCTGAAGGTTGGAAGATTTAGGACAGACAAAATATAGTACTTCTTCACATACGACATAGTTAAACTATGGAATCTGCTTCCCCAAGATGCAGTGATGGCCACCAACCTGGATGGTTTTAGAAGAGGATTAGCAAGTTCATGGGTAGGGCTGTCAATGTTCTACTTCCAATATGACCCAACGAAGAGGATGGGGAATGCTTAAAACTCAGTGGTAGAGTATCTGCTTTGAATGCGGAAGGTCCCAAATTCAATCCCCAGAAACATATCCAGATAAGGCTGGGGGTGTCCCCTATCTGAATTCATGAAGGGCCACTACCAGTCAGAGCAGATGATCCTGAGCTAGATGGACTAATGTTTCTATGATATTGGGAAGGAACTCTAGGTAATTAGCAGGCTCAGAGCAGGACAAGGAAGAATGAAGGATCACAAAAAGCAAGTAAATTTAGGCTACAGATTATATCTGAGGCCCAGCCAAAGGACTCGAAGCCAGAGCTGTTGAGTTGCTTTCCAACAGCCTCCTTCATCTTCCTTTCATGGAGACTGCCAAGAGTCTGGGCTCAATGAGTCTGGGACAGGCCAATTAGTCCCAATTGTGCTTATCTGAAAGTCAGTAGAGTGTAGCTATTTCCTTTATTCTAGGATGGGATTCCAAGCATGAGTAAAAGGGTTATACAAGCCAGCAAACTAATCTGCAAAACTCTCTTTATCCAACACCCACTTCATACATTTCAAGGATGGTAGTTGCTCCCCTAGTATCTATGAGTAAACGAGGTCTGCACCAGGTTTGCATTGGATGTCCAGGCTTTCAGACTCTTTTTTTTTGCTCTGCTTTAGGAGCAAAGGAAGCTGCGTTCTAATGAGTAAAATCACTGGTCCATCTAAGAAGCAGCTTTCCAGGGGTTCAGACAGGATTCTTTACCAGCCTTACCTAGAGATGACAAAGATCAAACCTGGGACCCTCTCTGCATGCAAGGCAGATGGCCCTTCCTTCAAAATTATTCTAGTCCTTGTGGTTCTGAATAAAGGATGTAATTAAATATTGACACAGGAAACTGCACTGAGTCAGACCATTTGTCCACCCAGCTCAGTATTGTCCATACTGACTGGAAGTGGCTCTCCAGGCAAAGGACGTTCCCAGCCCTACCCAGAAATTGTGGGGATTGAACCTGGGACGTTATACATGCCATGTCTGTGCTCTACCATTGAGTTGTGACTCATCAGGCTTAGGAGAAAAGATGGCTCCCAACCTCCTTCCCTAGGCAGTGGGACCCAGCAGGGCATGGGAAGCGGCAGCAGCTCTGTCATAGATTCTCCACCTGCTTACCATGTAATTTCTGTCAATCAATTTCTCTGTTAATCCATTTGTCAAGTAATATTTTTGTTATCAGATGTTTTGTTATCAGAGCTCAAAATAGGAGATGATGCCAGACAGCTGACAACATACAACTTACTTGTTCCTTTATTTCATTTTCCTTCCTTCCTTTAAAATATGTACACTAGAGGTTGTGAGCCTAGGTCCAAATATGGAACTCCAGTCCCCTTCATCTGACCCTCAGGTATCTCATCAGGCAATGCCCACTCCCCAGGCCACACCCTTTCTCTCCAGGCTGCACCCCCTCATTGGCCTAGATGATGTGCTTTTCCTCAGTTTAGATCAGGGCTAGGCAACCCAAGGCCCGTGGGCTGGATGCGGCCAATTGCCGCCTCAGTCCAGCCCACAGACGGTCTGGGAATGAGCGTGTTTTTACATGAGTAGAATGTGTCCTTTTATTTAAAATGCATCTCTGGATTATTTGTGGGGCATAGGAGTTTGTTCATTCCCCCCACCACCACAAAAAAAATATAGTCCGGCCCACCACATGGTCTGAGGGACGGTGGACCAGCCCATGGCTGAAAAAGGTTGCCGACCCCTGGTTTAGATGGATGAATGGCCTGCCTCAGTATAAGGCAGCTTCCCTAGGCAGAGCCGTGCCTCATTAGTAGAGCAAATGCTTTGTAGAGAGAAAATCCAAGGTTCAATCCCAAATGACATCTCCAGGTATGAATTGGAAAGACTCTGTAGGAAGCCCAGGAACATTATTGCCAGCATCTCAAGATAGTAGCAGACTTTGGTAATATGGTGCCCTGAGCGAGGACAAAATTTGGCACCCTTCCCCAAAATACTTCTCATTTTCACAATAATTCCTTTTAAAAAAATTATTATTATTTTGTGCCCCCTTGGCTCAGTGTCCTCTGTGCTCACACCACCGTAAATCCAGTATTGCTCAGGACAATACTGAGCTAAATGGACCAACCGTCTGACTCACTTAAAGGCAGCTTCCTATCTTCCAAAGTCATCGCTGACAATTACTTCTCATCTGCCTTCAAGTACAGAGTCATTTTGTCCACATTATTCTCTGCACTCCCAAAGTGCTGCATTAACTTGCTTGCTATCAGCCACAGACACCAGACGGGCTCTTTTTCTATTAAAAGACTGCTCATAAATGTGAGATATAGCATCATTTAAAATCCATGCAACATCTTCCTACCTGGCAGTTTAAATTTAGAATTTTATGCTGTCAATAAAAAACAAACAAAAAAACCACATGCAATTGTTTATCATCTGCCTTGCTTCAGGCATTTGTAAGTCAATCTCAGATGTAGCAGGTGCTTGTCTCTTAAATTTGGGAGTATAAAGATATAGTGGATTTTTGCCACTCTCTCCACTGCAATCAGGTGTCTTGGTAGTTTAGGTAAGTTTTTCACTGTAGCAAATAATAGCAAAGTTTTGTGCCAGCAACTGTTTTAGTTCTAACACTTAATCCACAGTGTGTAGTCTCTCTTTCTGGAACGCTAGAGATGGCAAAATAAGCATACTTTCCTACACTCTAGAATTTTGCAGGAAGATCATTTGTACTCATTCGCCCCTACAAAAAACCCTCAAAATTGCTTCTAAAATGTATTGCTGCATTACAATTTTTACTCTACAGTAGTGGTCTCTAATTTGGCACCATAGTGCCTTTCTTTGTGGCTGCCAAGGCCCCCTGCTGCTCCCACATTTTAAGAATTGTGTCTTGGTTTGGTTGGGGAGGGTTGCCTCTTGTTTTTGGGGTAGAGGGGGCTGTTTTTGCCTGTATTTTGTTTTGGCACATATGTCTTGCCTTGTGTAATTTTGGTTCCCCTCCTTTTTTAGGGTGGGTTTTTTTGAGCATCTTTTTGGAAGTGGGTATTTTGTGGTGTCCATGACAGTTTCTTAAGATTTCCAGATGTGCCTCTGGTCCCCAAAAGGTGGGGGGTTGATTTTTACACCCACCACACCCACCCACCCACAGTCTTGTTGCTGAGCAACGCGCAGGGCTCAATGGAGTGGGAGGCCAGCCAACCAGAAAAGACTCTGAGGTGAACTTGCCTGGAGGCAGAATCCACATCCAAAGTCAGGTCCAGTCCTAGGGTCAGGCAAACAGTAGAATCATAGAGTTTGGAAGAGACCACAAGGGCCATCGAGTCCAACCCCCTGCCAAGCAGGAAACACCATCAGAGCACTCCTGACATATAGTTGTCAAGCCTCTGCTTAAAGACCTCCAAAGAAGGAGACTCCACCACACTCCTTGGCAGCAAATTCCACTGTCGAACAGCTCTTACTGTCAGGAAGTTCTTCCTAATGTTTAGGTGGAATCTTCTTTCTTGTAGTTTGGATCCATTGCTCCGTGTCCGCTTCTCTGGAGCAGCAGAAAACAACCTTTCTCCTTCCTCTATGTGACATCCTTTTATGACATCCTTTTATATATTTGAACATGGCTATCATATCACCCCTTAACCTCCTCTTCTCCAGGCTAAACATGCCCAGCTCCCTTAGCCGTTCCTCATAAGGCATCGTTTCCAGGCCTTTGACCATTTTGGTTGCCCTCCTCTGGACACGTTCCAGTTTGTCAGTGTCCTTCTTGAATTGTGGTGCCCAGAACTGGACACAGTACTCCAGGTGAGGACTGACCAGAGCAGAATACAGTGGCACTATTACTTCCCTTGATCTAGATGCTATACTCCTATTGATGCAGCCCAGAATTGCATTGGCATCTATGTGGCAGTCGATCCAGGGGTCAGGGAATCCGATGCTCTTGGGGTCAAGAGTCAAAATGAGCAGGAAGCAGCAAGATAGAACCAGGAACCACAAGTGTTGCAACCAGCATCTGACTGCTGCTGGAAGCTCTGCTTAAGAAGGCTGAAGCCACCTAGTTCTCATCAGCACCTTCTCCTTTGTGTCCTTGAAGGCTGATCAGCTGCAGGTGGAGTCACTCTGCCTTCAGGTTACTGTTCAGCAGGTGAAGCGACACTCACACATATACGACCCATGACACTCACACATATACACTCATATATACACTCATATATATTGACAATGTGTGGCCTCCAGGCATTGTTGGACTACAACTCATAGAACCATATAATTGTAGAGTCTGAAGTATGGGGGTGATAGGTGTTGTATTTCTAGACATCTGGAGGGAACGTGTTTGGAGAATGTATTATTATTATTTATGAAATTTGTATATTGCCCTTAATCCAAAGATCACAGGGCGGTTCACAAAATATAAATATAAATTAGGAACACAAAACATTAAAAAAATAGCAAACCAATAAAACCCTTCCTACAAACACATTTAAAAGGCCATAGGAAATGTTACCAGATTTTTTTTCAATGAATCCAGGGACACTTTTCAACTTCAATGGATTTTGTATGGGGACTGATTTGTAAATCCGGGGACTGTCCCCGGGAGACGGGGACGTCTGGTAACCTTACCATAGGGAACCCAGTCAGAGGGGCAGCATATACGGTAAATAAATTATTGTTATTGTTAACAGCCGAAAGCCTGGTTATAAAGTAACATTTTCACCGGGCACCTTAACATAGCTGTCAAAGTTTCCCTTTTTTAAAAGGAAATTCCCTTATTCCGAATAGGATTCCTCTCAAGAAAAGGGAAAAGTTGACAGCTATGCACCTTAAGATATGTAATAAAGGCTCCAAGTGAGCCCTTCTGGGCCCTGGTGAGCAAGTTATTTTATTCAGTAGTTTACTACATGTGTCGCCCTGCCTGCCCCTGCTGCCACCCAGTACAAACTCCTTCTCATACCTCTTGCAATGGGAATTAATCGGCCGTGGCCTGATGACATTTTCATTTCCCAGATCCATTTATTCCTCACCCCTACTAATTCATCAAAAGTGCTCTCTGCTTCCTTTTCCCTTCCCTTCCCTACTTCTTTTACCCCTGTGGAGCATCTGATTAACACGAGGGCTAGAAGTAAAGAAAAGACAAATCATGCAGTATCAGCGAGACTTAATTTACAGCCACTTCAGCATTGGGCTTTATTCCTTTTGTTGTCCTACAGCTATTCCAGAGAATTTGGGATCCTGCATATAAAATTGAAGATATTCGATTCTAGTTAAGAATCTTTCTTTCTTTCTTTCTTTCTTTCTTTCTTTCTCTTTCTTGTTGGGAGATTCAAAGTTGGGTACTAATTAAATTTGTCCACTAGGTTCAAAGAGCTCAAGGCAGAAATGTGGAGATTTCGACATCAATCATCTCCAGGCTTTACTCTTCTGAGGGGTTTCCAAACTGAGCTTCTGTAATAATCAGAAAGGTGATAAAAGGAATGGTGGGTGGACATCAGCTATTTGCAGACTCAAGCTGAAGGATCTGCTTGTCAAAATGACAGCTGAGGAATTACATCTGAGCAGACAGGCATTTAAACAGATTGACTTCCTATCTTGGAAGTGCAAAACCTCCCAATGACTCACAGAGGAAACTAGGGACATACTGGTAAAATCCTTGATCTCACTGGAAGCGTTACTGCCCTGGCTGCCTCATGATATATATGATATATATTCTACTCTCTGTTACTAACCTGCACTGATAGGTCAAAGATACACTAGAAAAACATAATCAGGTCCAGCATTAGGTAGAGATGTTGGAGAATTCAGACAAAAATGAAAACAAGAATGAAAATGTTGCTGATGTTCACTTATTCAGCCCATGCCCAAAACAGAAATGAATGCAGTGAATAAGATTGGTATTTGCTGCTGTTGTTGCTTTCGGTCCACAAATGTTAGTAATTGATTCCACACACCCATTTGCATTGCATTTCCTTAGCACTGAAAATAATAGGGTGGAATATCATAAGTTACATTTTGCCAGTGTGGAGAGTAAATCAAATAATAGAGTTTTTGGTGAAATACGAACTGCAACAGAACAGAAACTTATCTGTATGTGGTAACTATGGGGTAGAATGGGAAACGATGCCTTCTTGCATCCCTAGCACCAGGGGCTGGCATAACTGGGAACATACTAAAGCTAAACCACTGGAGCCTCACAGTCTTGTCTTCTGCTGGGCAATGGTGCAGATCATGCCCAGATGGAATGGAGAATTCAGTGCGCAGTGATGACAGTCGTGACTTGTAAGCAATAGAGGCCCCACTGAGCATTTTCTAGCATAGTCTCATGTCCTACTTTATAGAGGACAATCTACTGTTTGAAGAAGCATAGGAAGGCAGTTCTCTATTTGAAGATGTCCTTGATTTGAAGGGCTGCCCAGTTCATGTCCAGTTTAAAGATAAAATGACCCCTAAGACGGGAGATCAGGAGTCTTATTGTCAATCAGGAACAGTGAGTAGCTGGACAGCAGACTGAGCAGGCACGTGTGCTACCTGGTCAAAGTCTTCCTCACTGTTGTGAGACAGGCTGTATTTCTATTTGAATTGCAGTCATTAGTTCTAAATTTGCACATAGACCTTAGCATATGCTGATTTTATGCAAATGCATGCCCTCTTTTCTCTATGGTATGTTTCCTTTGGGTGGGTAGGGGGAAGCTAACGCATAAATGGTTACCCTAAGTCCCTGCACACCTTTGAGCCAACACTGCATCCAACTGTCCTACAGTTTGCTATTAAGAGTACAAAATGAGCCTCACTGGCATAGGAAAAAGCAGGCTATCTGAGATGTAGCTGGGGCTTTTGGTTCACAGACACAGCAAGGCGCATTTGTACAGGAGCAACAGTGCCTCGGGCTGCACGGCATAAATTTAAAGCATGTTCTCTCTTCATGATGCAATCGGTGGTGTCCAGATCTGGCTGGCAGGAAAAGTGCATGCCCCACCCTTTGCTTGAGGATGTGCTGTGTAATGCTTCTGTTTATCCCCTCCAGGCCAGCTCGAGCAGGATTTATTCCATACATTATTGAAATGGATGTTTATTTTACTCTGTGCAGATGTCCGGACAATGCGCCAGCTTTAGCTCGTTTATAGAGAAAATTCACTTTTCAGCAGTATCCACCAAAAGCACTGACAGAGCTTACAAAAGGATTTCAGTTGACTGCCTCACTGCACACTGTGGTCATGTCATTTCCTCATGTGTATACACGCAGACATACAGATCAAAATACTTTGGAAGGAGGGTATCTTTATGAGCTG
Source organism: Podarcis liolepis (assembly GCF_965112155.1). Lineage (NCBI taxonomy): Eukaryota > Metazoa > Chordata > Lepidosauria > Squamata > Lacertidae > Podarcis > Podarcis liolepis. The sequence goes on along the minus strand of NC_139561.1, from coordinate 35,455,808 downwards.
ATGAGTGATAAATTTTCTTCCAGGCAGAACTCTGAATGTACTTTTTTTGTTTTTGTTTTTTAAGAAGAAGGTGGTGGTGGGGCAGGAGGCTTGAGATTTATTTCAAACAGAAGAGCTTAAGGGATTTTTGTATTTAATTTTGTGTTTACTTTGGGGCATATATTTAACCTTGCACGGATGAAATCTAGAGCGCCTTGGCTCAAAGTCAAGAGAGCATATTTCCTATTTTCTAAGGAGGACACTGGTCACAGAACCAACTCTCTGAGGACAAAGTAATAGAACACCACAGCCTATCGTGAATGCAGTGGTTTTAATAAATAGAATTAAGGAGACACTGCTGGCAAAGCTCAATATTACCATACCAAATTGGATAGCTAACATAATCCCGCTGTATTAACTTTCTTTGAATGATCCTGCCGCAGAGGAGACAACCCTTTCCAAATGCATCTCATGAGACTCAGAATAATATGATTATGGTGACTTCACCAATGAAAAAGAAGCTTGTAGGCTCCAAGGTTTGTTACGTAACAGTAGAATAGGAGGAGGGAATCTCAAGCCCAGGGCTAGAATGCAGTGTTCAAGCCTTTGCTATCTGGCCCTCATGACTCACCATAGGCTCAGGAATGGAATGTGGCTCTGCAAGTTTATGAGGCCCCTGAGACTTTTCCCAGGACACGCCCCCCCCCCCTTGAGTACTTTGCCTTGCTGGAATATGTCTTTGAACTGTGATAACGCTTCTTGTTTGCCTGGATGAAGAAATGTGTGTATACATAGGGACAAGTGAGTGCATGCACACATGGAAAGCTGATTTTTGCATGGTTGAAGCATAGCTTACTGTACAAGATCATATATTTTGCTCAGTTCACTTTTGCCTCTGGCACCGCCCACCACTAGCATGGGACCCTTGGGAGGTTGCATGGGACCCTTGGGAGGTTACTGTATTGAAAAATAGTACTGGAAGACACAAGATCTACCCACCTGGGAAGAATGGCAGATGAAGCTGATGGACTACATGGAGTTGGCAGAAATGACTGGCAGAATCCGAGACCAGGGAGAAGAGTCGGTGGAAGAAGACTGGAAAAAATTTAAAGTTTATTTACAGAAATATTGTAAAATTAATGAATGTTAGAAGGATGCTGGAATGAAGTTATATGGCCTTAGCAGAAATGTTATAAAGAATTAAGTAAAAATAGATTGTTAATGGGTCAAAGTGGAAATTTAAGGTTAGATTGTGTTAAGATAAATTATAGAACAAAAATTAAGAAAGATGGAAAGGATTTGCTGAAATAGCTAATTGAACAAGAATACAAAAAGGGAGGTATGAGGAGGTCGATGATACAAGTAAATGAAAGGTAGAGATATAGAGATATTGGATGTGTTTTTTAAATGTTTTTGCTTTTCTTGTTGTTTTGTTGTATTGGTTTTTTTTGTTTTTTCTCTTTATTTTTGATGTATTGTGAACTTTTTATTGTTTCTTTCTTCTTTTTTCTGTAACTATTAAACTTTTAACAAATATCTTTAAAAAAAAAACAACCCTCATACTTATTGAAAAAGGTTCCCTAGCCTAAAAGCAGAAGTGACACTGTAAGTTGGCAGGCTTCTAAAACGAGATTATCTTCCTTGAATGAACTATTGTCACTGTAGGCATTCATCTCAATGAACATTATGCTTCTTTGGCACTCAGATGTGCAACATGACACAGCCTGCATTCAGACAGCGCCTTATTCCATTTTCCTGATGTTTCCTTATCTGATAATTTACATGTTTTATGTGATCTTTCGTGTGACTTAAACACTACTTCTAGAAATCTACAGGAATGTGGTGGAAGTTTAGCCTTCATTTCTGTGCTAATTGCTTCCAGAACAAAATCTGTTTGCAACCCCATTAACCCGCAAAATCGTGGGAGGTTTGTAAGATGCTAGTTCCCTGAGGTTTTCATGGATCATACACTGGGACGAAATTTGGGATTGTATTCTGGCATACAGTTCTTTCCTGTCGTTTTCATGGAGGAACCGTAGGGAAAACAGAAGTGCACATCTGCATACACAGCGGCAACATGTCCAATGATGCCGGCTGCTGTGTCACACCATAGTCAAGGATGTGAATGAAATTTAGGGGGACATGGTGATACATCAATAAAAAAGCCACAGTTCCATAATGAAGCAGGTAGCGAAGTGTAAAAGGAACATTAGAAAATGGCACAGCACTAGCATTATAACCAGGAAAACTAATGCAATAATCCTGTCTGGATGCAGCCATTAATGTCTTTTTTACAGTCCCCTCACTGCTCTGTAAAATCAGCCGCATTAGGGTAATACACACACCTGACTCCTTCCCCCCTCTCCTTCCTGCTCCTTAACCAGAGGACTGTTCCTCTTATCCTTTGACTCCTAAGTGTACTCAGACAGCTTTAGAGTGGGCCTTTGTCCAAAGCTTCTTGGAAGTCCAATGCATAATGGACCATCACTATTACATTCTCAAAGTAACTCTAAAGGGTTAATGAGAAATGAGTAGACTTTGCACAAGATTTTTCTTCAGCAAGACTTGCTCTGCATCTGCATTATACATGTAAATCAGTAGCATAATACTTTAAACTGTCATAGCTTCCCCAAAGAATCCTGAGAACTGTAGTTTGTTATGGGTGTTAAGGTTGTTAGGAGGTCTGTATTCCTCTCAGAGAACAATAATTCCCGGAGTTCCTTGGGAATACGGATTGACTGTCAAATGACTCTGAGAACTGTAGTTCTGTGAGGGGAACCAGGGTATCCTAATAATATTCATAAACTATATTTTCAGTTAGAACCCATTTCCATTTCCATTTTAAGTGGACTGCCTTGAGTGGCCACCCCACTCTACCTCAAAAACACTTCCAGGGTCCTGGGAATGTGGTCTTTCAGAATATGCAGCTCAGGGAAAAGAAATGATTGGGAATCCCAGACACAGTGATTCAACAGCATTGTAAAGATGCTTAGCATGAATGGTAGGGAGCATTAAGAGTATTAATGGCTGTGCAGTCCAAGGTAAGGTATTACTTTCCATAGTGCAGGCTGCATTTCATCAAATATTGGGAGCACTGCTGTCTAGTTTCCCAAGAATTCTCAACCTCAGAATGAGTGAGGAACCTCCACTCATGTCTGCCAAATCTCAGTCACAGTTGGAAAGAGGCTCATTCATTTGGCCTCTGTTTCTTGCCAATTTCTGAAGTGTTGTACTCTCATGATAAAAGGTTTTGCAATTGGTCTCAAGCAGGGGCATTTAAAACATTGCCTAATTTTGTAAATATTTCCCCTCGTTTTACACTTGTTGCCCAAAGCCATATTACACTAGGGTGACTAGTGAGCTATAGCGGAAGGAGAAGACAACAGCTTCGCAGGAGGTTTTGGAGAAGTCATAGAGGTTAGTCCAATTATGAATATGCAAATCAGATAGGCTAAATGAACAGGCTATTTGTATTATAGCCAACAGGAGAGCAGGGTTTTGTGCATAAAACCCAGATTTCTAACACAATAGTTCGGATAAACTGGTGGGATGAAAGAATGATGGGTTGGATTGGAAGAAGAAAGAGAGTGGAAAAAGAAGGGAAGGAAAGACAAGAGTTGTGATTATTGTCAATTATAGCTATTGTTTATTGCCAATCATTTATATCTCACTTTGCCATCTAAAAGAGGAGTCCCCAAACTGGTTTGCAGACCTTCAATGGTCTGTGAGTTTCATTCAGGTGGTCCGTAGAGCATCTGTGGATTTATGGTTGAAGATGGCACATTTATCACATTAAATATTCCTACTGACTTTTAATTCATATTTTTCATATTTTTATTGCTTCTTACATTGAGTTTTTATTGTATTACAATTTGAATTCAAATTTGAATCCAACAACATATGGAGGCACACATCCCCTACCCCTGACAAGTAACCCATGATCTGATGTCATCGTGTCCAGGAGAGGCTAGTCCAATACATGTAATCTTGTCCAGAAGAGGCTAGTCCTGACCCTCTCCGGAGGGTGGCAACATGAGAACAGGCCTTTTAGGAGAAATGGAATAAATTGTTGTGTGAATGCATTGCATTCCTGCAGGCATGTAATGCATGTATTGGACTAGCCTCTCCTGGACAAGATGGCTGCAGATCATGAGTTATTTGTCAGGGGTAGGGAATGTGTGTCTCCATATGTTGTTGGACTATAAATCTCAACATCTCTGGCTGTTGGCCATGCTGACTGGGTCTGATGGGAGTTGCAGCCCAACAACATTTGGAGGGCCACATGTCCCCATTCCTGCTATTGGGAAAGTGATCTAACAACTGTTAAGTGGTGGCAGAGAAGCAAAACGAAGCCTTGGGGCTATTGCTCACCTCCAGAAATGCTGTCAATAGGTAAGAGAATATTTAAGTACATGGGAAATCAACATAATAAATGAATTATATAGCTTAGATTGTAGAATTTAATGACAATAAATTCATTATCACGAATACTGATTTAGCAGATAAGCAAACAGTTCCTTATCTAATGAAATGGCACGCAAGGTAATTGGCACCCAAGGTAATTAATGACTGTATCTACTTTACTGCACCTAATGTACTGGAATGCAAAAGTAATTGTCCTCCAATCTCAGGAAATTATAAATCATCAGAGTTGATTTACATTATCTAGTATTACTAAACTTAAGAGCAGAATTTATCAAACATTTCCATAATTCAAAACAAATGTCATTTATTACAACAATTAATAGATAATCTAATACTTAAAACAGATAGCTCACTTGAATGTTTCCATTACAGTAGTTTCATTCTGGTTAAATCATAATTTAAATCAGGAATGGGGAAATTTTTAGGCTAAGAACCACACTGGGAAGGCACATTCCACTGGGCAAGGCCAGACCAGCATATACAAACACATGCCCTTAAAACACAGTTATTACAGCAATGGGGTTTGACAATAATTCCGGCCAGTATGACCAACAGTCATGGATTATGGGAGTTGGAGTAGTCCCTCAGTGATTATGAGAGTGGAGGGTTCTCTATCCCTGGCATATAATGTGGGTGGGTTCTTTGTTATTGCCTGATTGGTAGGTCGGTGAGAGAGAGAGAGAGCGAAAGAAAGAAAGAAAGAAAGAAAGAAAGAGAAATAAGGTGGAGTGGAATTCTAACTCAAGAAGATAATACGAAGCACCCAACACATTATGCCAAATCGTGGTTGGTTGTGGTCTGTTGTTCAGTGTTAGACACCCAGACCAAGAGGTGAGCCAAACAAAAATATGATAAATGTATACGATGTGTTCTGGAGCCTGATATAATAACAGTGTGTGTGGATGTATTCACTGGTGCAACCACCTCTTTTTCCGCTGCCCATGTCAACCATTTTGTGCTGTATCTTGTACCAAGATACAAGTACCAGCACATTTTATTTTTAATCAAAAAAGTACTGTATGTACGCGCGTGCGCGCGCACACACACACACACACACACAATTATGGATCATATCCAATGTTAATCCTACTCAGAACTAGTCAGAGTAGGTTCACTGAATTTAATGGACTTAATGTTACCCATGTTTATTGATTTCAGTAGGTCTACTCTGAGTCAAGCAAAAATGGAATATAACCCAACATAATAATCATTTCAGTCCTCTTTCAAAAAGCCTTTTAAAATATTTCTCAGTCAGTATCCGTTCTTTTAAACTGTTTCTAGATTTCCTGCTGTTGTCCCCAAAATTGTTTTTATATGCAGATACGGTTTCTGTATACATAACTTCTACATACGTCATTACTGCACATTGCAAATCGCTTCTAGAGGCCTCATGGGAAGCAAATAATAATAATAATAAATAATAAATAATTTTGAAAGTTTATTAAAATTAGCTTGAAAGTTAATTTCGTAAACATTTCTGCCTTAAATGGTTAAACTTTACTATTATTTCCTGTTATTTAAATATCACAGGACATTATCATTATTATTATTATTATTAAAGGAGATCCCAAGTTAACAACCATATATTTCAAGATTAACTAGGTGAGAGGAATAAATCTTGTCTCACCTCAGTGAAGGATGAGGTACATCCAAAAGCTGAGGAGGCGGCGCCACAAATCCATCTAATTCTATCCTCCCTCCACCTAACGCCGCTCATTCCCCGTCAGGCGAGGTCTCGTGCGCGTGCGCAAGGAGAGCGAGCCAGCTCTCTGTTTCTGAGCTGCAGCTGCTGCCCTTAGCCGGGGTGCGCGCGCACGCGCGAGGGAGAGGGCAGGGTAGGGTGTGTGCGCGAGCGCGCGTGCGCGCGCCACCGCTGGAGAAAGAGAGCCGAGCGCGCTCCCCTCCCGGCCTAGCGCTGGTGGTGGCGGTAGAGGGAACGAGCGAGCGAGCGAGCGCGGGGTCGCTCGGCCGGCCGACTATTTAACTCCCCCCACCCCGACCCCGCTTTCTCCCAAGGCTGGTTCTTCCTCCGTTTTATTTTCGTGTTTGAGTGAGTGTCGTTTTGGCGGCCATCGTCGAGATAAGCCCGCCCGCCTCTTTTACTCCTTCTTTTAACCCCCCTTTTTTTAATTCCCTCCATCCCCCCCCCCCGTGCTCGCTTCGCCAGCTCATAGAGCCCTCCTCACACGGTCCTCTCGCGGCCCGTCCGGGGGTGGGAGCCAGGCCGCGGCTCGCCGCCCAGCCCAGCACCCACAGGTGAGGAGGCAAAGAGTGAGAGGGAATGTGTGGTGTCGCCGCCGCCGCCTCATGCCGGGCCCGAGCAGGCCTCGCCGCGGCCTAACGGGAGTCTGAGGAGAAGTGGCGGCGGCGGGCCTGAGTGCGAGGGGGTGGGGAGAGTCCGGAGGAGGGGAGGCCCGCGGCTCGCCTCCTCGGAAGGAGGGTGGGTGGGCTGACTGGCTTGGTCGGATTCCCAGGCCCCGCCGCGCGCAGGCCCCGCTCCGCCTCCCTCGCCTTCTTCCCTTTGTGGTGGAAGAGAGGGGCTGGCTGGGCAGCCGGCCGGCCGGCGTCGCCTGCTTAGCCTCGGGTGTCCTTTTGTGCTGAGTTCGGAGGGGAGGCAGGCCTCGGCGGCACCAGAAACAACAGCGTGGCTTCGGCGGCGGCCTCCTCGCAGCCCTCAGCCTCGTCTTCCACGGTCACCGCTTCAGTGGCGGGGAGGAGGAAGTGCGAGGCGGGTGGGGAGCGGCCCGTGCGGCGCGGTTTCCTTTGGAGCAAAGCCCCGCAGCTTTCAAGAAGCGGCGCTTACTCTTGAGGAAGTCTGACAGCCACGGTGTAGTCGTGTTGCTGCTTAGGGAGCAAGCCCCGCTGCCTTCAGATGTAGCCCTTGCTCCCGAGGAAGGCCGGCAGCCACAGTCTGTTGCTGCTGCTGCTGCTGCTGCTGTTAATGTTGCTAATAAGGACTAATAACTAAGTAGGACTGACGCCAAAAGATCGTGCAAAGCCACGTGCAAAGTTTTCAAGTTCCCCAGAACTCTTCATCAGTCAAGATGTTAAAAGGAAACAAGTGGTAGTGGGTGAGAAAGGGGGAATGGTGATCCCAATGATGTTTGCTGCCCCAAACTTGTGTGCAATTTGTAACGGTCTTTAAGCTGGAATGCACGTGGTGGCTAGATAGATGTAATGATATTAGCCACACTTGCCACCGTACAAGATGGCAGCATGCACGGGGGGGGGGGAGTACTTGGGACAAAAGAAGCAATGAAGATAGTTCCCCATTTTGGGGTATTTGGAAATGCACATTTCACTTACTGGGTTCTGTCTGTAGCCCTTATTAGAGCACACTGGTTCTTTGGTGTGTGTGGAGAAAACAATAAGAAAGAGAAACAGGTTAATTGTGGATTGGAACGTTAAATGATGAGTGTGACACTGGAGGGTTAAGCTGCACTTTCTCTCTTACCTTTCTCTCTAGTTTTCAAAACTTATTGGGAGCTGATCACATCTCTCCACCCCCACTTCCCTGATCCCCAGATGTTTGACATCCCTTATATGGACAATTCCTGACATCAAATAAAATTGGAAGGGATGCTGATCACCTTTCCTTTCTAACAAAAATGCAAGATCTGCTGTACAAGTGTTTACTTAAAACTGCCATTATATCCTGTATGCCTTACTCTCCAGTAAGTGTGATTAGGATGCAGCCCAATATCATTATCCACTGTGTTCAAAGTAACTCCCATTGTTTTCAGTAGGACTTAGTCCCAGCTAAGCATGCATAGGATTGTAGCCCTAGTTGTAATTGCTGCTGGACTTTCTAATCTCCCTACCTCTCCTTACCAATTTATTACACCAGAGATCTTAAGAGGTAGGGACATTCCTCATCTTGTATCTACATCTCAGTTGATCTGTTTATTGCACACTTATTTTCCCTGTTTAAATTCCTAGTTTGTGATATGTTTCTGCTTGTTTGTCTCCGCCCTTTTTTTGTTCTACAATGCATCACCATGCATTGTTATATGTACATAATGATATGTTATTACTTTACCTGTGTAGAGTGAAGGCATTACATAAAATACGGAAAGGGCTGTTTATGTTTAGTGTACATTTTTTACTGCAGAAGTGGTTCCTGTTCTTGTGTAGTTTGGGGAAGTTCAAGACTGGTTTTGAACTGTGGAAACTTGATAAATTAGGGGCAATGTGGCCTTAGAGAAACTGTGTGCAAGTGGTAAAGATAGGAGTATGGAAATATATAACACATCTTGCCACTTTCAATTTCATGTTTTGTTTTTTTAAAAATCTTTAATACATGTATCATGAAAATTGCCTGTGTAGGCTTCCTAGCTATATACCAGGGGTTGGAAACCTAAGGCCCATGGGCTGGTAGCGGCCCACGGGGCTCGTCTATCCGGCCCATGGTGCTGCCTGCTCTTACTGGCGCGGCGCAGGGACCGACTTCCGGGTTGATGGTGCCTGTACGCACACGCTATTTCCGGCGCACATCCAGGTCGGAGGAGCGCCGGAAATAGCATGTGCGCACAGGCTCTCCTCCGACCTGGAAGAGCACGCGTGCGTGCACACATGCTCCGGCCCATCTGAAAGACAGAGTGTGGACCGGCCCATCGTTCGGTAAGCTTGCTGACCCCTGATGTATACAGAGAAATATGGTATTTTCCAGAATAAAGAATAAAATCATTATTTGCTTTAATCATATATGACAGAAGTGGACAATTGTGTAATTATACTCTTTAAAAATGCAAGGTTCTATGCTGTTTGTGGGTTTGTTTTTTACATGTTTGAGCCATGACCTAGTTCTTCATGCTCTCCCTATAGATGCTGTATGCTTACTTTTAAATCACTGCTTTTTCGAGTACAGAATAGTTGATTTGGTATTGTGACATCAACCTTGCATGATGACTTGGTTCATGAAGTTAAATAAGAGTTGGAAAAGCAGAAAGCATTGGGCCACCTGTGTATAAGCAGACTTCTTGTGAAATAGCTAAATAATATTAAACATTCATGTAGTTTAATTCACCTGTTCAAAACACCTGGCACATTATTTGATAATCCTTAATATAACACTGCAGGATAGTATAGTCCCAATATTATTATCCCCATGCTGCATATGGGTCTGAAGCTATGAGATAGTGGTTTGCCTAGGGCCACTTTTTAATCCCATGGCTGAGGTCAGATTTGAACTTGGGTCTCTGACTCTTAGTTACTGAACTAAACTAGTCCTCTATAATTCTAGCTTGGATTTGTGAGGGTCATTGTGATGAAAGGGTTGATGATTTCATAAATTTAGTATAAAAGAAAGGTTCTAGAGAAAGATAGATAAGATTGGATGATCACTAAGCAAATATGGATTCTGCATACATTACAACAATTTTAATTGCTTCTTTTTCTGTGTCTGAATTTTTCCCCATCTCTTAATTGGGTTTAAAGAAGACTGACATATTGTTCCTTTCCTGTGTTGAAATAATCATTATCTAAGAAAATAGGAATTTGTCATCATGTGTGAAACAGTGCTGTGAGTAAAAATATTAAATGTTCCAGAAACAAAAAAAGTCTTCCAAATGCCATACTGCAGTTACCTGTGGTAGTATTGGCACATTTGCTATAAAATATTTTCATTGATTACAAAATAGTTCAGAAGCCTAGGGCAAGATAACTGCAGTCCGGTCCTGTTTTCTTGTACTAAAATTATAGAGAAACTGAACTTTTGGTAGTCCAATAAATTAGTTGTTTGTACTAATCAAGAACTGAACTAGCCTAGCATAAGGTGGTTAGGATAGTGTAACCTAAAAAAACTGTATTTAATGTGGGTCTTATTACAGGGTTAGTTACAAAACTTTCTTTAACTGAAATCAAAGTGACGAACAGCCTTCACTCAAATCAACACTTTCATGTAGTTCAGAGCAATATGCAGAGATTCTATGATTACTGCTATATTAGGTGAGAGAAGTAAATATGTGGTACATGTTTCCCACATACCCTAGTGATGATAAAAAAACTCTGTGGCAGGACTTATCTGGGATCACTGGAGATTTCTGGTGTTTTCTGTAATAATTTGATTTATTGTTCAGAGACTGCAAACAGAATAGGTGAGTGCAGATGGCATAAATGCTTCCAACAAGCAGAAAATGCACTATCCCATTAGTCTCCAGTGAGAAGCACCCCTGCACCCCAATATACTTTCAGCTCTTAACAAAGTGCTGTCAGCTAGGTTGTAAATAGCTTATTTAAGTGTTTATACATTTATAAAACACTGATTTAGCAATACTATTTATTTAATTGCAAAAGGGCGTCTAGAAACTCCATTGTGGTGACCATAACCTACGGTTAAGGCGCCATTTGACTTTTAGCTTACATATCTGAGTTTCTAACACTGCTGGGAGGGGGAGGGTCTGCTTTGCCACCACAGGAAAGACACTGGTGAAGCAGCACCCAACAGGATTGAACCCTGCTCATCTGATAATAGGCAGATGTGGTTTGAGGCAAGTGGCCTTGCTGGCCAAATTGCATCCCTGACAGACAGAGATTTGGCCCATGGGCCAGAGGTTCCCTACTTCTAAAGTAGCTCTTTTTCAATTCAAGGCTTATAGTTGCCTTTTAAAATACTTTAAAGTATATTTTATGCAAGTCCCTTTTAGTTCTTTTGATTCATTTTGCCTCACTAGCCCTGCTTTTTCTTGGGGAGATTATGGCATGAAGTTACGTATTTTCTCCTAATTGTTTTTTTCTGTTTGTTTGGTGTATGTCACATTTGCTGCTCACATAGCTTAAAATGAGAAAAGCCTGAAAAATCCTAATGGAGCAATCAAACTATGTTAGATGGACAAGGGACCATGCAGGCAGTAGTGGGGATTAAAGATTTCCCAGTGCCTCTGCCAATTTTTTCATGAGCAGCATTTGGTTTCATGGCATTACTTGCACAGGGGTAAAGAAAAAATGTTTCTGATTTTTAGGTACCTGAGGAACCAAGCACTCAGAATACTGACTTAAGTTCATTTCTGATGTTAACCATCATACCTAAGGATAGATAGTTTCAATAATAGATTAATGTAATAGACAGTGATCGCAGAAGTTCAAATACATAAGCCATATTGGGATAGTTGTGTGACTGAATTTGAGCACAATTTTCAGCGCTTGAAAATGTCGTTGAAAATATTTGCTATCCCAGGTTAAAATGTATGTACAGTTTTAAAAGCAAGTAATCTGGTGCTCTTGGGGGTCTAATATGAGAATGTGTATTGCCTGCTTTTATTCCACAGTGCTAAACAAACGTAACTGGAAGGAAGTTGCACACAGTAATGCAACTTGCTTTGAAAGAAGTGCAGTTGGGATGAAAACTTTCGTTGAATTGAGCACTTATAAAATGGCATTCTAAGCACACAAACAAAACCCAACAACCCCACCTCCAAATTATTTAAGAGCCCTGGGAATTGTAGCTTGTAGTCATTGTAGTGAAGTGGATAGAGTATCTGACCAGGAGCTAAAGAGCAGGGTTCAAATCCCCACTCAGTCATGAGGCTCACTGACCTTAGGCCACTTATTGCCTCTCAGACTAATGTACCTCACAGGGTTGTTGTGGGGTTTGTATGAAGAGGGGGACAACAACATAATCACCTTGAGCTTCTTGGAGAAGAAAAGGTGGCCTTTAAATGCAGTTTAAAAAACATCAAAGCTGCCTGAGGGTTATTTTCAGACCATTGTAGCACTGTTTTTCATGATTTCTTGCTGCTGTAAAAATGAAGTTACAGTTGTTGAATCTGTGAATCCTGTGCATTTAACTGAACATAATATGTCTAACGGGACGCGGGTGGCGCTGTGGGTAAAACCTCAGCTCCTAGGACTTGCCGCTTGCATGGTCGGCGGTTCGAATCCCTGCAGCGGGGTGAGCTCCCGTCGTTCGGTCCGAGATCCTGCCCACCTAGCAGTTCGAAAGCACCCTTAAGTGCAAGTAGATAAATAGGTACCGCTTTATAGCGGGAAGGTAAACGGCGTTCCGTGTGCTTCTCTGGTGCCGGCTCGCCACAGCAGCTTTGCCACGCTGGCCACGTGATCCGGAAGTGTCTGCGGACAGCGCTGGCTCCCGGCCTCTAGAGTGAGATGAGCGCACAACCCTAGAGTCTGTCAAGACTGGCCCGTATGGGCAGGGGTACCTTTACCTTTACCTTTAATATGTCTAACACCAGAAACCACTTGGGCTCACGTGTCTCTTGAAATCTATCCATTTTTAAAAATTATTATTAGTAGCTAGTCATTTTAATGATCTGTACTGCTTTTAATACAAGGGACGCGGGTGGCGGTGTGGGTTAAACCACAGAGCCTAGGACTTGCCGATCAGAAGGTCGTGGTTCGAATCCCCGTGACGGGGTGAGCTCCCGTTGCTTGGTCCCTGCTCCTGCCAACCTAGCAGTTCAAAAGCACATCAAAGTGCAAGTAGATAAATAGGTACTGCTCCGGCGGGAAGGTAAACGGCATTTCCGTGCACTGCTCTGGTTCGCCAGACCCGGAAGCTGTACGCGGCCTCCCTTGGCCAATAAAGCAAGATGAGCGCCACAACCCCAAAGTTGGTTACAACTGGACCTAATGGTCAGGGGTCCCTTTACCTTTACCTTACTGCTTTTAATTGCTTTTATTTTACTATTCACAGTCCTGATACCTTATGAGAGGGTGGTATAGAAATAAATAAATAAAATATGGTGTGGGGAGAATTCTAAGCTCTTAGAGAATGCTTTTCTGCTAGCTCTTATGGTTTTGGTTTTGATACATAGATGGCATAATTCAGAGTTTCTTGTTGACCTTAAGAGGTTGTGGTTCATACTGGGCCCAAGCTGTTTAGGACTTCAGAAGTCCTAACTAGCTCTTTGAATTGGGTCCCTGTGCTCTCTATTATCTGTTAAGTCAGTTTGTTTATCATTCTAGCTGTGATGCAAGGCGAAGTAAATACTTCTTGCATCATGTAAGCCACTAGATTAGACTAATAGCATTAATGTAAACACTCTTGGCCCAAGGACTGAGAATTTCATGTTGCATTTCAAGAACTTTTCACAGAAAATGTATTTATTTTAGGAAAGGAGCATTCCAGAAAATACATGCAATATTTAAATGGGTTCTCTTATTCATAAATTTAGTTTAATCTTCTTCTTTTTTGTTCACTTAGAATACCCATGCAGTTGTATAACAATATCGGGCCCTTATTGCTTCTTAAGTTTTGAAGTGAACTAGAATAGACTTCTAAGATTCATCTTGGGATTCCTGAAAAGGCATCATACCTTTAAATGAAGAACTGAAATAACTATTTTACATTTTTAATTAAGGTGCCTTTGAGAATTTTTTAATAACCCAACCACAGTCTTCAGTGGAGAAGTTGGTTAGAGACCTCAGATTAACATAATTGGTGTCAAATCTGCATCATGCTTGATATTGTAAAGATATGTTATATCCAGTCATGGCTTTTTCGATAGGTGTCATCTGTGTTGTATTCCATACTTTTTCAAAAGTGCAGTAGTTTTTCTAGGTGTAGGTGGGCTTAGGTGGGTAGGACGGATTGATGAAAATTGGGTGCTCCACTTTGAAGATGTGTTTCCCAGGTCTAGGGTTGCAATATTTTGAAGAGCAAAAAAGAGGACATATTTGCCAACTTCTACTTTTAACTATCAATCACTAAAATGAAAAAGAGGGCGTGTCCTGGAAAAAGAGGACATATGGCCACCATTAGATACTATCGAAGATGGATGCAAATACAGTGGTACCTCGAGTTAAGAATTTAATTCGTTCCGGAGGTCTGTTCTTAACCTGAAACTGTTCTTAACCTGAGACACTACTTTAGCTAATGGGGCCTCCCGCTGCCGTCGCCCCGCCGTCGCACGATTTCTGTTCTCATCCTGAAGCAAAGTTCTTAACCTGAGGTACTATTTCTGGGTTAGCAGAGTCTGTAACCTGAAGCGTCTGCAACCCGAGGTACCACTGTAAGGTGTGTGCCACTGATAGGCAAGGAAGGAGTCCCCACCCACCTCCCCAGTCCTGACTGTATACCATATCTAGGCCCAAACTTCTGCCTGCGTCTGTACAGCTACATGTACCTTTGGCTCAATAGGCTAGTGGTATAACCAATCAAACAGTGCTCTTGAGATCCAAATAGGCATTGCAGTGTACACTAGAAAAAGTCTGTCTTGTACTCTGAACATGATTTATAGCAAGCTTTCCAAAAAGGTTGGACACTTCTGTCCTATAAATTGCTAGCAGTCTGTTGGAGTTTGAAGGTTCTTTGCAATGGCTGTAGTCCTGCAAGCACTGTTATAGCCACCATGCAGGTGTAACTCTCACTAACAGCATCAAGCTTATTTTGTACATTGTATAGGCAGGGCTTGAAAATGTTGCCTTTGCCCAAGCCTATGCAGGCAGAGCATTGCTGCATCCGGAGAAAATGCAGCAACACTACTGTGACATAAGTCACAGAAGGAATAGCATGTCCTGCCCTGGCACTGTTTTGTCATTTCCCCTGGGGTGGGATAATGGTGTCTACATCGCTCTGTTTTCCCACCCCGTCTTGTCTCCTCCACCTAGAGCTTGTCCTCACATGCAGGGGAAGTACCTAACTCACCAAGGGTTTGAAACCCATCTGCTAAGTATTGCCCTATGTATTTGAATATTATGATATAACTTTCCTTTTTGATCTAATGCATGTACTGAAAACTGGAACTTGATGCGAAGTTTCCTGACTGATAGGAGTTCAAGAAAACCCATAATTATCTCTCCTGAAGCTTTTGTGTTTGTGTAATACAAAAATAACTAAACTACAGTGGTTCATTAACACATTTCATTACTGGGTTAGTGTTTTGAAAGGAAAATTGGTAGGATATATAGTCTTAAATAAGACATGCATTAAAATTTAAGAGTTGCAACAATCCATACCCATTGTAGTCAGATCTGTCTTGGTCTATTATTATACAGACTTCTGGATAGTAGGCGGATTAAAAAGAAATCATTACTATTTCGGCAAATATTTCTTACTTATTTTCTCCATTTCACTTACAATGTGTATATATATACGTCAAATTTATTTGGACTAGGTTTAAAATATTGGCTTAACTTCTATTTAAGAGCGGGGGGAAGCACTTAAGATTGTTTTTATTTAGTGGTCGGTATACATGGATGTAGCCTGGGGGCAGCCCCCCCCCCCGATCAAGTGAAACAATAGAAATACTTAACTAATAGTCCAATCATGTTAGTTCTGCCCCCCAACAAAGTCCTGCCCCCCCAAATCCTGGCTGCACCCATGGTGTTATTTTCATTTTGTTAAATATTTTTTTTTTAAAGCCTGCACATGAATAATTGTGAGAGAGTGTGCCAGTGTGTATTAGTGAGTGGATACTTGCATTTCCTAGTTCCATCTTTTTGAACTTCCTCGGTTGTGTTTTGATACAGAGTTAAGGTAGTTACATGTAGTTGTTTTTAACAAAATGTATCTACCACTTGAATATTATGAAACCTCTAAGTGGTTTAAAATAACTATTGTTTTTTTTTTCAATTAAAAGAAGCCCAACCAGCCCTACATAAAGAATGCATTGCAGTAATCCAATCTTGAAGTCACCAGTGCCTGAACTACTATGCCAAGCTCTCCCAGCCCAGGAATGATCATAGCTGTAATACCAGGTGTAGCTAGTTAAAGGCACTTCTAGCCCTTGAGGCAACCCAGACTTCCAGTGACAAAGCTGGATTAAGAAGCCCTCCAGACCGTATACCTGCTTCATCAGGGGGTGTACAATCCTGCCTAGAACAAGCAGTTGACAGATTTCTTGGACACAGGAACCGTGTTTCCAATTTTGTCAAGATTAAAGCCCAGCTTATTGTCCCTCATACAGTGGTATATCTTGGGTTACATACGCTTCAGGTTACGCCTCCGGCGGCGCAGCAGCGGGAGGAGGCCCCATTAACTAAAGTGGTGCTTCAGGTTAAGAACTGTTTCAAGTTAAGAACGGACCTCCGGAACGAATTAAGTACTTAACCCGAGGTACCACTATACTTGGTTCACTTTTTAAATACCTAAGAGGTGAAAAAATATACAAATAGATACAATTTTAAGTTACAGTGGTGCCTCGCAAGACGAAAAGCATCCGTTCTGTGATTCTCTTCGTCTAGCGGTTTTTTCGTCTTGCGAAGCAAGCCCATTGATGGATTAGCAGATTAGCGGCTTTTAGTGTCTTAGCGGCTTATCGGATCAGCGGATTAGCGGCTTAGAAAAGGGGGGGAGGGGAAAAAACCCGCAGGAACTCGCAAGACATTTTCGTCTTGCGAAGCAAGCCCATAGGAGATTCGTTTTGCGAAGCACCTCCAAAACGGAAAACTCTTTCGTCTAGTGAGTTTTCCGTCTTGCGAGGCATTCGTCTTGCGGGGCACCACTTTATCCTAAAAGAACATGCTAATCAAAACTCCTAATATAGAAACATTATGACTACAACTATTGAGCTCTTTCATGTAGAAGATTAAATTATTTATATAATTATACATTATTGTGTCTGCAATCCCAATGCCACTTATCTGGGAGTAAGCTGCATTAAATTCAGAAGGACTTACATTTTTTATTATTATTAGTAGTAGTAGTAAAATTTGTATTACTGCCCTTCATCCATAGATCTCAAGGCAGTTTACAACATCAAAATACGAGATAAAAAAGCACAAAATAAAAAAGAACAAAAGCAAACCTTGTCTTGTGTGGGGAAAGCCTGCAGGAGACTTTTGCTTACATTTGCTTGAACACAAGCAGCCTGTAAGGCCTTGTGGTAGCAGCAAAAGTGGCGGCAGCCTGCAAGGCCATGTCGCAGCAGGAGGCAGATGCAGCAGTGGCCTGCAAGGTCACTTTGTGGTGGTAGAAGTGGTGCCAGCCTGGCACTAGTGGCATGATAATCAGCAGCCTGTGAGGCCTTGTCCAGCAGGAGGAGGAGGCGGCCTGTGAGGTCATGTTGCTGTGGCGGCAGAAGCAGTGGCCAGAAGTGGCAGCAGAAGCAGCCACCTGCGAGACCTTGTGGTAGCAACGGGAGGTGACGGCAGTGGTCCAGCAGTGACAGAATCAACACTGCCACGGCAATGCAGTAGTAGTGGTGGCAGCTTGTGAGGCCTTGCGCCAGGGGCACAAAAGTGGCGGTTTGCAAAGCTTCTCAGTGGTGAGAAACGGCAGTGGCCTTAAAGGCCTCACCAAGGCAGGCCGTTTCTGCTGCCACTTCCCGCCTCAGTGACATGGCCTCACAGGCTGCTTCTGCCGTCACATCCCACCACCACCATGAGGCCTTGCAGGCCAACCCCAACTTCTGCCACATCATGCTTCCACAACATGGCCTCACAAGTTGCCTTCATTGCTGCTGCTGCCTCCCACTGCCATGAGGCCTCGCAAGTCCCTGATTATTGTACCACTGCTGCCAGGCTGCCACTGCTTCTACCACCACTTCCCGTTGCCACGGCAAGGCCTCACAAGCCACCACAACTTCTGTCGCCACCTCCCACCACCATGATATGGCCTCACAGGCTGTTGCCACTTCTACCACTGGCTCCCTGAGGCCCTGCAGGCCACCTCTGCAACAAGTAGTAGCAGTTGCCAGGACGTTGCCCCGTTCACCTTTGCATAGTTCCATCCTTATTTCAACATCACAATATATTGGTATATCACAATTTTTAGCTAGTGATATATCACAATTTTGAAAACCAGATATCCTCTAGTCCTACTCATTAGAAGCAAAGAAGTAAAGCATCTCTGCCTACTTTCTCTACACCATGCATCGTTTTATACATCTCTAACATACACCCCACTTTTTTTCTGAAGCTCAGTATCTCAAAACGTAAAATTTCCTTGTACTGTAAATGAGTTGCTCCAGTCCCCTGATCATTTTAGTTGCCATTTTTCACATGCAGAAGTTCTTCATTATCTTGCCCAGCTTCTCGAAATAGGTGATCAGAACAGTAAATGGCAGCACAGTTTGGGAGCTAGGCAGACACAGTGAGCAGTATGGAGGCCTGAAGGAGGAAATGGCACTTAAAGCTTTATTGCCTTAAAAGGAGAGGGAGTGTGGCTATCCTGATCATTAGTTGGTTGCTGGGAGCCCTCAGCCCCCTTTTAAACTATGTAAAGAGCTCTCTAGCAATTTGTAACAAGGCTTGAAGTGGCCTGCTAGCCAGAAATGTGCTTCTAGCCCCTCAAATCCTCACCATGATGCACTTGAGCTTGCAAGACAATTAACACATTCGTTAGCTGTTTGCCAATTTTCTTATGACTTAATTAGTTGATCATATACATTCCTTAAAGTGTTTAACTAGGCAGGAGTATAGGCATAAAGATGAACCTGTTGAGCTTGGAGTGGTTTCTTCCATGTGTCATTGCTGTGGAGCATTGTGGTCAGTACTATCCCTGGCATTTTGTGCATAGTAATTGTCCTCTGTTGACTGCATGGTCTGTGTCTCCAGGCTGCAGGCACTATCCTCCCTTTCCTTGGTACAGAATTTGGGTTAAGGAATTTTGTCAGCAGAAGTTCCTCAGTTTAGTTTAGTCTCATTCCTCTATTGGTATCAGTAAAATCTCCATGGAGTTTCCTGCTCATGCTATCCCAGTTTTTTAAAAATACTCAGGGTGTATATAAAGACCTTTTATGGGAAGGTCCATAGTTCAGTGGTAGAGCACATGCTTTGCATGCAAAATGCCTAGGGTTCAGTTCCTGGCATCTTAGTAGGGCTGGGAAAGATTCCTGCATCAAACCGGAGAGTTCTGCCAAGTAGTGTGTAGACAATATTGAGTTAGGTAGACTAATAGTATGATTTGGTAGACGTCAAGATTCCTTTGTTTCAAAACATCAGCTGTGCAAATTACCAACATTCTTAAGAGTTAAAGGGGAAGATCTAAATCAGATACGTAGTAAACTGTTTTACTAGATGGTTCAAGTCCATTGTTTTGACTCTGCCTACCAGCCTGTCAAGTTTGACTCATTCACTCGAATTTTGCTCCATATTAATCCTGCTGTGCAGGAAGGACAGTAATTGAACTCTGTCAGCTACTTTTGGAGACAGCTTAATCGCTGGAGAGGGAGGGGCTGGGGTGGATGGGCCGGCGCTTGTTTGCCTCCCGCCTCGAGAGCGTCTTCCGGGCGAGCAGTGACCAGGATCGTCCCTTCGTAGCGAAGGAAGGACCAAGCCTTCTTTTCCCGGCGCGACCTTTGCTGCGCTAAGCAGTCTCCCTTGGCGGATGCTTGCGATAGCTGGCTGCAAACGGAGTCCGGCTGATCATGTGAGGCAGATCTGCCCGCCCAGCCTCCTTCCCTCCCTGGGCCCAAGCAGGATACCGCCGCCTCGTTCTCACTGGCGTTAGGAGGAGCTGGCGGAGAGTGAGCTCAGGCTTTCTTCGGCGACCAATAGCTTTGCCACACGAGGCTTCGGACTGAACTCGGGAGTTGCTGCTTCTGCTTTGGATGTGACCGTGCGCCTCCCTCTTGGGTTTGGGCGCAGTTGTTTCCAGTTCAGATTCGCGAGGGCTCCGGAGATCGCGCAAGAAAAGGAGTTGGGTGGGGGTCGAAATTCGGGTCTCCATCTTAGGAGGCTTCCTAATCAAAGTGGATCTAATTGGTGAGACTTTCTGCAGCTTCTTCACACTAGCACGTCTTTCACTTTGGATTACTTCGGAAACTTTCATTAAAGGAACGCCCTTCCCTTGTTCAGGGAGCTGCCTGCCTCGCATGGATTTGTGCCCCCTTCTGGGTATTGTTTTCGCGCCGGCTGTCTCTAAGCCTTGGCGTTTCCAGGAGGGGCCTCTGTTGTGGATTGTTTTTGTTTCTATGGAGAAACGCAATGAGCTGTTCTACTCCTCATGACGGGGAAATCCGCCTTCAGTTTTTTATACGCATGGAAAGGAGTCCTTGATACATGCCTGCCAGGAAATAAAACCAGCAAAAGAAAAGGTAGCATTTCTTACACTGGCATTGTTAGGCGCTGGACCTCAGTGAGATTTGTGAAAGCCAGCAGTTGCTTGGGATATCGCAAATGGCCAATTTTCCTTGTTTGGCACAGTATCAGAAACATCTTTAGTTTCTCACTTGATGAGTACAGTAGCTGATCCTGTAATCTTAAAGAGCTATCAGAAATAGGTTTGTTGCCCATGTTTTATTTTTCTTTACATTCACTACACGTTTGGAATGTAGCTCCCCTTCCCCCTCAAAATCCAACTACTACTGGGGGGAAACATACTGTGTGAATGCTCATCATATAATCCATGCAGGTGTTTACCCTCTTTTCATTACCAAGGCACCTGTTAAGGAAATCAGACTTGGAGGCTGGATTTGAATGCATTTTCTTTCTTGAACCCCTACCAAGTTTTGATCCAACATTGAAATGCTTCTGTTTACTCAGCATGATCAAAATATTTTGGGGAAACAAGGTACGGAATTTTAGTTTGTTTGCCTGCACCTGAACTTTTTATAGAGTTTTTCCTTTCAGCTGGAGCAGACATTGTAGAAATACTTTGCACAGTGGAATTTGCGGGTGTACTAGTGAGAAGTTGGGCTCCTCATGTGATAATCTGATTCTGACATGGATTTTTGTATTGTGGGTATCAAGACACAATATGAAACTGGTGCAATCAAAAAGCCACATAAAATTTATGGATGTTAGAGATTGTTGCAGAATTGGGCGGGATCTGGCAGGCTCCATGATGGTGGGACAGGATCCAGCACTTACCCACGTGTGTGTGTGTGTGTGTGTGTGTGTGTGTGGTGTGCAAAACATACTTAGTGACTCACAGGCTACCCTGGATTTCCTTTGTTGTGTAGAGATCCACTTTCTACCCCAAGCACCCCAGGCTGTTGCATATATGTCCACTTCATATTTATCTGTGTTGTTCCTGAAGATTTGTGTAAAGGTTTGTGTGGGTGAAAAAGACCTTGGTTGTAACTTCAGCTGTAATTAGTTGGTGTGCATACTGCTCACTTTAATTTTTATTCTATGGAATTAATGTAGCAGAACAATTAACATGGCTTTAAAAAATAGACATAATGAGAGTCAATTTGAATGTCTTTTTCCTCTTGTACTATTTGTCCTGTGTTAATAAAGGAGATGGTGACAAAGCAAAATAGGTTTTATTTACTTCCTTGAATCACAATATAGTGTCCAAGCCTGCAGCCAGAACTTTGTCAAGAGCGAGGGCTATCGTTCCAAGCTGGTGCTGATGAAAATAGCTATCACTACTACTTTTTCTTTTCTTTTTTAAAACAGCAGCCTTGTGCATTGTAGTAGAGTAGCAGAGGTGAATAAAACTCTCAGATGGCTATCAAAAAGTACAGCAACCTCCAACATCTGGTTGTGTTCCCTTGGTGACTTCAGGATTAACTATTTCACTGCAGAAGCATCTGTACACACAGTTCTGTTGCAGTTTTGTTTATGTTGTTCTTTCCCTCCCTCCTCTACTCCATTTTCTTCTGGTTGCTCACTACTTCACCTTGCAAAAATGTTGTTTACTATGCAAGCCCTTGTAATGCAGAGGAGGCATATGTACTTAGAAAATACATGACTGTTGGTCAGTAGCTTCAACACTTTAATTCTGGTCTCACAGGAATGCTTACAACTAATTCAGATTTAACACCAAATTATCTGTAGTAATGTGTGGACACTGTGATGGACTAACTCTGGCTGTCAAACAGTGGTAAGGTATTCTTGTGAGCACAGCTGTAGTTTAAAAAATGGGTCATTAAGGGGTGTGTGGTTTTTTTAAATCAAGCTTTTAGATCTTAACAAGTGACAACTTAGCCATAGGTACAGTATACCCAGTAGAAATTGAGAAAAGTGCATCAAGGTCTAATACTTTATGACCTAACTGTTAGTTCTTTGGTTCTTAGAGAACAAAGGAGGCAGGCTCTATTGATTGAATTGCAGTACATTTGGTGCTACTCAAAGAGATAATTTGAATCTTTCAAACTTTTATTTTTGTGTGTGACAAAATTCATACGATTTGAGTTTTGTTTGGGGTTTACAGATGTCTTATGAAACATATAACAAGTCAAAACAAATTCTCATATTAACTTAAATTGGAGGTAAAGTTTGCACAGCACACTTGGTAAAACCAGCAGTTTCAGTTAGATCTTGCCTAGTAGTCAGAGCATTATGGTGTTGACTTCAGTGTCCACAGAACAAGGCCACTTCTCTTCTAGCAAACCCTGCCAAAATGGAGAGATGAGACATTCTGAGTAACTGTAAGCAAAAACTCGTAAACCTTTTGTACTAATATATTCAGTATAAACTACAGGTGTTTTTGGTGTTCTGTTGTGAGGGACCACCCAGATGCAACATTCTGAACTGGCATAGGGTAAATTTTGATTATTTTTTGAGGTTGCGGGTTTTAAAAAATTTAAAAATGGGTTGTCCGCATTAATATTAAAGGCTGTCTTATTGATTGATTTTATATATCAAATAATTTCAAGCAAAATATTATACCTTTTGTCCTAAATCCCAGGATAAGTTGCAACAATGAATACATAAAACAATCAACCATGAAAAAAAGAAAAAGTCAACTGTACATAAAATAGTATTATGATTATATATTTATATAATTCTATATGATTATATATATTATGATTATACTTGTCACTTTTTTGCAACGCAGCTTGCAGTACAAGAACAAACATTAAAACCAAACAGAATAATAAGACTAAAACAAGAACCTAAAATGCTCATTCATAAAAATATATAAAAAGGACATATCCAACTTACCCCACTAAAAGGATGAGCACAAAAGTAGGCTAAAAACAACCACCACCTTCCAAATTAAGAGTTAAAAGCCTGGGCAATTAAAAACAATGTGATAGTTCCAGGCATAACCCCCTGGGGAGAGCATTTTACAAGTGGAGAGTCTCCACTGAAAAGGCCCTTTATTGTATCTTCACTCTGCATCTCCCTTAGAGGGACACATAGTGAAAGGTGATTGAATGCAGGGTCCAGGTTAGTTCATGTGGAGAGAGGTGGTCATTGAGATACTGGGGTACTGCACTGCCTAAGGCTTTATAGGTCAAAACCAGAGTTAAACTTGGCCACCAGTGCAGTTGTGCCAATATTGATGTTATATGCTCAAACTGTCCTGCAATTTGGCAGCTGAATTTTGCACTAGCTGTGGTTTCCAAACCATTTTCAAGGGAACCCAATCACACAACACAGTGCACTAATCCAGGGGTCAACAATTTTTTTTTTGCAGGGGGCCGGTCCACTGTTCCTCAGACCTTGGGGGGGCGGACTATATTTTGGGAAGCCCCCCCACTGACTCTCCCCTTCTCTACAGCACTGGATGAGCCCCAGTGGCTGCTTACCTATTCCTTATGAGCGGCAGGGGCTGGCGGCAGGATGATGAGCGGCACAAAAGGGCTGGCTCCGGAGAGAGGCTGCTTAAAATGGTGTTCAGCCAACTGCGGCTCATCAAAGCCCAGCCCCCTTCCTTCTCTAGGCAGGGCAGGGAGAAGCCAGGAGGAGGGAGGGAGGGAGGGAGAAGGCGCAGGTTCTGGGTTCTTGTTGGATATTGTAATTTTACTCATATTAAAATGTTGTGAGAGTTGGCCCATAGGAAAACTAGTTGATTTCTCCGGTCTTCCAGCAATGAGTTCCATAGATAACTGAAGGTTCTGATTGGGCCTGCAAGATAGTTGGGACAACCTGATATTTGTCAGTGGATATATTTATTGCATTGCAGATTAATTTGGTAAAAAGTGAGGCAACGTGCTTATGTCTAAATGGTCATTCAGAGTTGAATGTGACTTGTTCAGTGGTGTATTGAAATGTGTGTGGTAGCTGAGCTTGCCTGTTCTGGTGCCCAGCTTCTAAGCATATGCGTAGTGGTAATTACCTTGCAAGGCTTACAAGATGGGAAGAGGGGATGCCGAAATGAACATTTAACTCTTCCTACATTGAATTATCTACATGTGTGGGCTGTCAGGTGATTTAAAGGTTTTTAATGGTTGGGTCATAAATTGTAATCTGTTGGTTACACCTGTGTACAAATAAATTATTCTGAAGGAAATTGTATTTTGCTTTTAGATGCGTACACGTGTCACAGGGGGCAGCATATGGAAAGAGATTCCTTATTGTCTGATAGAAGAAATGTCTGTTCCAATATGATGTTTTTGTAAACAAAAATAATTAGTGCAGTGTGTCTATATGCATGTGTACACAGAAGTAAGGCCCACTGTGTTAATGGGAATTACTCCCTACAAAGTGTGATTAGATTCTTGAAAGAATCTGCCTATCAATTAATTGGTGGCATATTTTTATTCAAAATATTTTAATTGCTTGATCCATACCATTAATTGATTTAAATACTTGCAGTTCTATGTTCACTAAAAATGCACCATAAGCTTCTCAGTTCCCAGTGAACCTTTTAGCAGGCTATTAAGGTTAGCTATAGTCTCTAAGGTATGTAATAGCATTGCAACCACACACAAAAAATGTAGCCAGATGGTTAGAGACTTTGTGAAAATATTTTGACTAATGTGAAAAACCAATTTGTAAGCTGTTACTGTGCTTGAAGTGTGAATAGTACAAAACGTTTCTATTTTAGTCTGCTTATTTTTTTTTAAAAAAGATGTTACTATCCTATCTTTAAAACAACACTATATGCAAAGTATGTGTCGATACATACACCAGGAATTTTGTCATTCTTTTTCCTTGTAAGGTTACTGCTTGTCTTTAAGTGAGGTAGAGATTTCTTTGCTGCAAATGGCTAAGCAAAATTGCTAATTGCTGCCCAGAGTATATTGAGCAAGAACTTTGAATGTATCAAGGATAAGGTTTCCTGAATAGCACAAAACTTAACTAGAGAAGCTGTTATGTTTTTAAGTAGACACTAATTAGTCTGATTTTTGAGATGGTGGAAAGAATCACCTCATCTCTGAGATCATTAGCAGTTGCCCACTGTTGCATGCCTCAGGGATTTTTCTTTGTGGGGTAAATATATGCAGTAAAACAAACCAGCTTACTGGTCACTTGCAGGTTTTGCTTGCAGTTGTTATGACAGAAGGATTGTGACTGCAGTCCTGTGTTTTTATACATTGTTCAGGGTGTGGCTACAATCACAGGTTTGATGTATCCTACATGTAGAGAAGCTCTCTTGGCATTTGCGTTTCAGGAGCATTTTAACTCCGAGATACTACTTTCTCAAACAGACTGTGTTACTCCATACAAAACCAGCACCTGAATGTCTGTACTACTTATTAACGCCATATGACTAGTTGCTATATAAGACTTTTTAATACCCTGTTTAAACTTCATTGGTACTTTGGCTGTAATTCAGACACAGTTAAACACGCTTAACTTCCACTGCTTCCACTGAGACCTAGACGCAGACATGAGCATGAACTTGATGGTGGCTCTTATGTTTTAATGCAGATCACATCAGGTTCTGATTTCAGACATTGTGAAATGTGGTAATATTTAGCATTTATTGGGTCCCCTGGTGAAATTAATTTCAGGGGAGACAAAAGAAAACACTTTTCACACAACAAATTAATGTATGGCATTCCCAACCACAAGATGTGGTGTTGACCATGGCTTAGATGGCTGTTAAAAAATAGATTAAAACTCATTTACCCTAAACCACCTTATTAGGTGCTCTAATTAAGCAGTATTCCTTTACAACTATCTCATCCATTTCTTTAGTTACAAATTATTAATAAATGTGGTTAAAATACATATTCCAATACATTATATATTGATTGCAATTCAAGTAACATGTGTTGGTATTATTATTATTTATTGAATTTATATACTGCCCTATACCCGGAAGTCTTAGCAAAACCTCCCCAACATCCATCCTCTTAGATGGCTTTGAAAAAGGATTGGAAAATTTAATGGAGAATTGGTCTAGCTAAGTGGAGCTTCTATGATCAGAGGCAGTATCACTGTAAATACCAAGTTTCTGGGGAAGTTGGCATATAGGATGGGTTGCTGTCTTCATGTTGTGCTTGTTACCCTTCTGGAAGCTGTGAGAAATAAATGCTGGACTAGATGGACCTATAAGCCCTGTTGGATTAGACCAAGTTTTCCTAAACTTGGATCACCAGCAGTTGTTGAACTACAACTTCCATTATCCCTAGCTAGCAGGACCAGTGGTCAGGGATGGTGGCCTGTAGTCCAGAAACCGCTGGAGACCCAAGTTTGGGAAACCCTGGATTAGACCATTTTTACATTTAGTAAATGTGTCAGATTCTCCCCCCCCCCCCTGAAAAGTAGGCTTGATTGTTTTCTTTTGAAAGAAGGAGCTTTACAAATGTGCTCATTTTGTTTTGCTTTCTTACAGAAATGAGTCGTCAAACTGCTACAGCGCTTCCCACGGGTACCTCCAAGTGCACACCATCACAGAGGGTGCCTGCATTGACTGGCACCACCGCTTCCAACAATGACTTGGCTAGTCTCTTTGAGTGTCCTGTCTGTTTTGACTATGTACTGCCACCTATTCTGCAGTGCCAAAGTGGCCATCTTGTTTGTAGCAACTGTCGTCCCAAGCTCACATGCTGTCCGACCTGCCGAGGCCCACTGGGTTCAATTCGTAACTTGGCTATGGAAAAGGTTGCCAACTCTGTACTGTTTCCTTGTAAATATGCCTCCTCTGGCTGCGAAATCACTTTGCCCCACACTGAAAAAGCAGACCATGAAGAGCTTTGTGAATTCAGGCCTTATTCGTGCCCATGTCCTGGTGCTTCTTGTAAATGGCAAGGCTCTCTAGATGCTGTCATGCCTCATCTCATGCACCAGCATAAGTCAATAACGACGCTACAGGGAGAAGATATAGTTTTCCTTGCTACAGACATTAATCTTCCTGGTGCCGTTGACTGGGTTATGATGCAGTCTTGTTTTGGCTTTCACTTCATGCTTGTATTGGAGAAACAGGAGAAATATGATGGTCACCAGCAGTTCTTTGCAATTGTACAGCTGATAGGAACACGGAAACAAGCTGAAAATTTTGCTTATCGACTTGAGCTAAATGGTCATAGGCGACGATTGACTTGGGAAGCAACTCCTCGATCAATTCACGAAGGGATTGCAACTGCCATCATGAACAGTGACTGTCTAGTCTTTGACACCAGCATTGCACAGCTTTTTGCAGAGAACGGCAATTTAGGCATTAATGTGACGATTTCAATGTGTTGAAACCGCGATCTGACGTTTTCAGGCCAGTGTCTAAAAACAACCCACAGCATTCAGTTTCATAGAACAAAGGTAAACATCTTTGACTGCCAAATGTGAACAATTTGGTAGGGAGAGGTTAGCATATATGAAGGTAAATTAATAGGAAGGCTGTTAAAGTACAGGAAACAGTTGCATGTAATAACACTAATATATTTAAAATAAGTCAGCAGTAAACCACTGAAAATATATATATATGCGTGTATGTGTATATATATATATATTCTACCCAAAATGGGCATCTTTTTGTATTAAGAACTGATTGAATGAAATGTGTTGTAAAATAATTCTAAACTTGTTTGTAGATTGATTGTACGTTTGGAACAGATACTGTTTTGTGTTTAATTTGTATTCTTTTCCTTTGACTGACAAGCCATGCAAGGCGGTCCAGTCTCTGGCCGCTACTTCCCCCTATTCTTCCTCCCCCTCCCACTGCGTAAGTCACTACATAGTATTGCTGCTGTTCTTGTGTAAATTTTCTGTGTATTTGCTAATTTTTATTAACTTCTAGTTTTTCATTAAATAAATGATTTTTTTCTTTTATGTAATTCAGGTTTTTCCTTTTTCCTTTTTTTGACCCTTTGAGATTAATTACAGGTGTCCATTTTCTGATACTTATAATTACTTATGGTAAAGTGTATACTTCTGTATGTTTGGTATCATTTTTAGGGGGGTGCAATCCTGCCAGTGGTTATATAGTACAGATAAGTCCTGTGGACCTATATGGAACTTAAACCTGAGTAACTCTGCAAAGGATTGAAGTCCTTAGTCTCTTTCCAGTAGTTCATTCAATGATACTGTTGTTCATTCAGCTATTTTTGTGAACATAACAGTGTCTAAAAAGGGGCAACATTGAACTGATTCCTAAAAAGGCTTCTTTTAAATTGTAGATGCCATTGTATTTTGAGTTCAAGCATAACTGCAGATTTGTTTGAGAATGTTCTAATTTAAAAAAGTGGAAGGTCAGGCACATTTTCAAATGACTTTAGAGACCTTTAGACATTTTGAAGTCATTCTTGTATTTATTGGTTGTGCAGTACAAGAAGGCATTGTCTATACAGTATTTGTAACTATAAATTACAGACCATTTGTTTAAATGAGGCAGTTGAAATAAGCTGTTTTTGGTCTTTTTTAAATTCTGTCATTAAAAGAATTCCTGGCAAACTGAAAACTCTTTTAAGTGAATTTTTTGCCTTAACGGAATAGAAGCTCACTTGAATGCAACATTGCTCAGAATTCCTTGTTCCTTTGTCCAAGGATATGCTGCCTGTTCTTGCACAAGGGGAACACTGATAGTGTTCCTAGCTCCTAGAGGAATTCCCAGTGGTGGTGGTGGTGGTGGTGGTGGTGGTGGTGGTAGCAGCCATTCTTTGACCTGACCTTTTTTCTGGAACGTTAATGGTTGGGATTTCTGGGATTCAACATGCAGGGCTTAGTGCTGCATCTACTTTCCAGAAATGTCAACCAATGTGATATTTCTTTTGTGTTTACTTTTGTTTTGCCAATGGGATCTGTGCCAAGGCTCTCTTAATTTTTGTGCGGATTACACAGATGAACACTCTGCATGTCTTAAAAGTTATCCTGAGGGAAGTGCTTGTGAAAGATTAAAAGTAATCTATAAGGATTCCTTTAATAGAAGGGGCAGGCAGGAATCAATGCAAGAATGGGAAATATTCTATCTATTCAACAGCTGGAATAGCACTGTGGTGGGAAGGGGGTCTAGGAAGCAGAAGGCTGCTGGATGCAGATAGGTGAGGCACAAAAAGAACCTCATTTCACCAAGACGCACAAGGCAAGCTTCAGCACAATGCAGATAGGGAACTGGGAGGAGAGAGGGTTTGAATACACTGTGTGAGGGGTACTTCTCCATGTCTGCTGTGGCTGAATCAGTCTTGTGACTAAGCTCAGGAGAGTTACTAGTCTGTCATAGGCTAGCAGAGGACAGCTGTAGAGCTTCTGTGCTAGGTGAGGTGGCAGTGGGATTTCCTTTCTCTGGCAGCCCAATGATTTCTATACTTTGTGTAGAGGAAGAATGAAGCACTCTGTCCTGGTAATCAGCCCAGTCACTCTCCCACATGCAATTCCTTGGTTATCAAAGTACTTCAAAGTACTTAAATATGGCTGATCCTGCCCATTTCCTCCCCCCCCCCAAACTGCTATGTTATATGTAAATATTTAGTTGTAATCTAGAATTCAATAGATTGCAGTTTGCTTTAACAGGATATTGACTGTGCTACTAATTAGTTTTGACTTCAAAGCAGGTATGAAATGAGCAGCTGCATTAAGGTAAGTGCCATTCAGCCTGTTGCGTATTAAGCTTGCTTAAAAATACTGTCTTCTACCTAAAATACTCAAACCAGGAAATCCAGGATGCCCCATTATCTCAGGTATTGGCACTATTACTGTGGGTGTTTCCGGTTATATGGACTCTGTTTTGAAACCATATGCCATCAGTGCTCCCAGCTACGTATGTGGCACCACAGATTTTCTGAGGAAAATACAATCTTTGAATAATCTTCCTAACAATACTATACTAGCCACTATGGATGTGGAATCTCTGTATACCAACATCCCGCACAGCGATGGATTACAAGCTATAAGGAACACCATTTCAAATAAAATCACAGCGGACTTTGCTACCAAACTCTGCCATTTGTCCTTACCCACAACAACTTCAAATTTGGTGATGACCTGTTCCTCCATATCAGTAGCACAGCAATGGGCACCCACATGGCCCCACAGTATGCCAACAGCTTCATGGCAGATTTAGAACAGCATTTCCTAAACTCCTACCCACTCAAACCTATCTTATACCTGCGATATGTTGACGATTTTTATTATCTGGACACATGGTCAGCAGACCCTGGACACCTTCCACCAGACATTCAATGACTTTCACCCCACCATCAACCTAACAATGAACCAATCTATGCAAGAAATACATTTTTGGACACTACTATAAAAATACAGGATGGGCGTATAGACACCACCTTATACCGTAAACCAACTGACCGACAAACATATCTACATGCTTCTAGCTACCATACCAAACATATCAAACAATCCATTGTATATAGCCAGGCCCTACATTACACCCGCATCTGTTCCAACTCTACAGACAGAGACATTCACCTAAGAGATCTACGGCAAACCTTTTTAGAACTAAAATACCCACCTGATGAAGTTAAACAACAGATCAACAGAGCCAGACTGATACTCAAAGAGAACTTGCTGCAAGACAGACCCAAAAAAGAAAATAGCAACACCACTAGTAATCACTTGTAGCTCCCAAGTTAAAACAGTTCAACGCATCATCAGAGATCTACAACCTCTCCTAGAAAATGACAGTTCTTTCTCAAGCTCTGGGAAGAAGACCTTTCATTGCCTACAGACAGCCACCCAATCTTAAACAACCAGACTTAACATGGACACTGGTACCAGAGCCTACAATAAACCCAGATGCCAACTTTGCTGACACATACACCCGGACAACACCATTACTGGCCCCAACAACATAAAACATACCATCTCAGGACTATTTAATTGCTCATCTAACATTGTGTATGCCATCAAATGCCAACAATGCCCTTCATCTCTCTATATTGGACAAAAAGGCCAAACCCTACGCCAAAGGATAAATGGACATAAATCTGATATCAGGAATAACAAGACAGAGAAACCAGTAGGAGAGCACTTTAATCTCCCAGGACCTTCTATACAAGATCTCAAAGTAGCTGTCTTATTACAAAAGAATTTCAGAAATAGACTGGAAAGAGAAGTTGCTGAATTGCAACTTATTACCAAGCTTAAAACCATGGAGAGACGTGGTCTGAATAGAGACATTGGATTCTTATCTCATTATACACGATAAAGCTATTTAAAGCCATCTCACCCCTTGCTTTTTCCTGTAAGACCAATTGCAGTCGTTAACAGTTGTCAACAGGTTTACCACACCTATCAGCCAATCACCCATTCCCACTATCCTGAGTAATGCCCCTCCCCACCATCTCACTATATATCAGGGTCTGGTGACTTCTGTTTCAGTGTATCTGAAGAAGTGTGCATGCACATGAAAGCTCATACCAATAACAAACTTAGTTGGTCTCCAAGGTGCTACTGGATGGAAGGAATTTGTTTTGTTAATAATACTAGTCACAATTGCTTGGTTCTGTCTCTGATGGTGGAGGCAGTATGTCTCTGAATTCTAGTTGCTGGGAATTTCAAATAGATAAACCACTGTTGCATTTTGGTCCTCCTTGTGGGCTTTCCACAGGCATCCAGTTGGCTGCAGTGAGAACAAAGTACTGGACTAGTTGGGGCATTGTCTTGATCCAGCAGGGCTCTGCTCACTTTAAGGTGTAATGTACACATAACCAATCAATGTATTTGCATAAATCCTTTTTCTGATTTTTTTTTGTTTGGGGGGGTCATTTGACTCTGAAGTTTACTTCTGAATGTTTGCCCCTCTTTCCCCCTTGTATTTAAGGAAGGGCATTGAAACTGAGTAAGAATTATGCAGATATTTTAAGATAACCTTGCTTTGGACAGTGATACGTTTCAGGGCATCAGTGAAATGGCATGCAATTTGGATGGCATGCATCTTGGCAGCTGTATGTTTTCTGAGAATCTCTGCCCTGCTGTTTTCTGTGACATTGCAAATATACTTAGAGAGCACCTTGGACCATTGTGCATACTGCAGCCAATTATGCTGGATTTGTTTGTTTATTTAAAGTATTTCTATTCCACCTTTCTCCAAAGTTGGGATTCAAGGCAGCTTACAACAGTTTTAAAAACATTTTAAAATGTGAAGTAATAAAAACAATCTAGTTAAAAACAATAGTTAAAATACGGTAAAACACACTTAGAGCCAGTATTAACATACTGATTGCCCTGATAACAAGCAGCCCAGTAGTGAACATAAACTGCACCTGCTTTTTAAAGCTCTGTCTAAATAGGAAGTTCTTAACCTACTGGTGAAATGATAACAGAGATCTGGTCTAACCCCTTTTGTGAGGGAATCCCACAATATAGGAAAAGGCTTGCTCTCGTGTCACCACCAACTTTGATGTTGATGGGACCAAGAGAAGATGCTCTCCCACAGATCTTAGCACCAGGGCAGGTTCAAAAAGAGAGATAATCTTTCAGGTAACATGGATCCTAGCCATATAGGATTTAGGTGTTGAACTGCTGCACTACTGACTTTGCAAAGGTTTTTCTTTGAGTTTCCTGAATTATCTTGTGTTCTGGGAATGTTTGCAAACCCACTTGGCAGTATAACTAAGGTTACATATATTTTTAATATGTATATCTCCCCTGTCCTCCGGGATGGAACTCAAAGCAATGAACATGGAAGCTTTTCAGACCCTGCCCAGATCTAAACTTGCTTAGCGTCAGCAAATCAGTTGCACTATGTGCCTTCAAACTATGTGCCAAGTCATAATGAAGCTGCCCAGAGTCTGTCTAAGCTGCTAGTGTATACCCTGATCACCAGCAGCTCTCCGGTGGATTTTTCTTTTCTGAAAAAAATAATAATAATCCAGATCAGTTGGGGAGCAATTCTAGTTGACATGCACAGACATTTTTTATTTTTAAAATTTTTTTTAAATGGTCCAAGATGAATGCCACACATTTGCTTAATGAAACAGAAAGTAGCTGCTGATTTGTTCTTGTTGCCCTGTGGCTTCTCACTCTCATGCAGCTTGAAGTGAGAGCCATTGCTGCAGCATCAGCGGCAGACTCCTTTACCAGGTTTATAAAAATGGTTTTGAGGAGTGAGGCAATGTTGTTACTGCCTTAAAAAAAAAAGCTGAATGCACTGCAGTCAGATCCAGGTTGTCCTCGTGTGCCCTTTTTAATGGAGAAAATAGACTGCCTATGTAACAGTTAAAAAAATGTGTGCAGCCCTCTTCTACACATCTTCACCTGTAAGTAAAACCAACTGTTTTCAGTAAGAACTACTTCCTAGTAATGGTGTGTTTAGGGTTGAAACCTTCGTGCTTAGAAAGTCAGAGATGTGAGAGAACAAAAGAGGTAAACAAATCTCAGATCCTTTGTTCATACACTACACTTAACATCCTGGCTTTTGATGTGCAAGTTAGACCGGTTTGAATCTCTTTTGTTACTGGAGACTCCTGTTATACTTGCTGGGTTAAATTCAGAAATGGACTATGGAAATGAAATATTAGCATATGGGTGTGGGGCTTTGTAGGAGTCTATGTTGCTATGACATGTAACGAGAGAATGAACAAAGTGGGTTTTTCCAGAGCATCAATTTTATTTTGTGTCACAGTGTTTAGGGCAGTCCCTAGCCCCATCCTTGGCTGCTTTCAGCTCATGTATACATGCAATAATTGGAGGGAAAGCATTATGTGTGTTTTCCCCTTTGTGAAATACAAATTTCAAGACAGACAATGATGCAGCCTGGCTGTATTAAAAAGGAAGTGTTTACTTGGTTGCTTTTCATTCTTGAGCCCCCTACAGTGGCTGCCTGCACAGGCCTTTGGAAGAATAGGGTGGGAACAGTATTATGGCATCAAATCCTGCTGAAACAGAATTATGACCACATATTCAATAACCAATGGGACAGGAGATGTGTATTCATTCTTCCATTTTGGAGTAATATCTTGGAGCTGCCTCCTTGGTTGGAGATGTCTCCCTATGAACTTTTGGTTGTAATGTGGAATTTTTTTGGGGGGTGGGGTAGTGAAGTGTTGATCCCTGCTGTAACCTTCCTTTACTGAAATTCTATTTTTCTTTTTACGAAGCTTACTCAAGTAGAAGACTGTAGCTTGGCATCAGTGACAATTTGACTATAGCTCTGATATTTCAGCTGCCTTTTGCAATGTGCTGTGCTAGATGCTGTACCATTCTTAATCTATTTTTATTGCTGCTTTTATTTCTTACATTGTATTATACTGTACAGTGGTACCTTGGTTTGCCTAAGTTTGGATTACACACATCAAACCCGGAAGTGCATGTCCCGGGTTGCAACCTTTTTTTGGATTACAACCCTTCCCCCCTTTTTTTTGAGGCCCCATTGGCAAAAGCGTGCCTTGGGTTACAACCTGTTTTGGTTTACAAATGGACCTCCGGAACGGATTATGGTTGTAAACCAAGGTACCACTGTATTACAGTTTGAATCGTAGAATTCAGATTATAGTACAGTAAAGTGCATTTAGGATTACAATAAAAGAAGCAACAAAAGTATAATTAAACACATGATATCTAATGGGGCTATACCATGGACCACCTGTATGTGGCTCATAGACCAGAGTTTGGGAGTTAGAGTTGCTGCACTAAGGAATACTTTCCTTCTGGTTCAAGATAATTTTTTCATGCCCTGGATTTGGAGTAGATGGAAAGGGTGATTTCACAGCAATGCCTAGCAGCTTGCTTTGAATCATGACTCAGTGATGTGTTGGAAGGGGAGCTTACAGAGCTTTTTCAAAAGGGAAGTTCAATCAGTTCTCCCTCCCAGTTCTCCATTAACATTTCCTGCCTGGGCCAGTGGCTTCCTATAACTTCAGGCGGGGTAGCTTCCCATTCCAGGAGAGGCAAGGGGTGCCTGCAGGATTTTCTCATCAAGTGTCTCCAGACTGGCTAGCAGGAAGACAAAGGGTTGCATTCCTTAGCAGTGAGGGTCGGAGGGCAAAATTTCCCACAAAGCTTGCTCTACAGGAGCAGAGGAGGGAAAAGATTAGCTGAGGAATCTCCCCGCTTCTGAGCCAAGGAAGAATCTCCCACTGACAAATACAAATTGAGCAGGGTTCAAGAACGATAAAAATAAGCTGGTTAACGGGAGCCAAGAGAAAGGAAACTCCAGGAATGACGCGCGTGTGTGTCCTCCCCTTAGGGTTTCAGTTCTCTGTCTGGAGAAAATATATTTAGGAAGAGGAGGGCTTCATCTATATGCATTTGCTGCCTGGTGCCCTAATTGTATACCCTGCTTTCTCCCTTTTAAACAAGACTCATCTAAAAAGTTCTAGTGAGGGCCTTTTCTGCAGTGGCCCAATACAAATTTAGTCTGATGATAATGGAGCATGGTCAGCAGTCAGCATGTTGGCTGTCAGCTGGGAAAGAAAAATAGGACAAGAAGTGGGGACTTGAGTACCTAACAGCTTACAGTATCCTTACATGGCTGTCTAGGTTTTTAGGCATCTGTTAGAAGTTGAGGATACACTGCATAAGAAGAGCCCCACTGACTTGGTCCAAAAGGCCCATCTAGTCCAGCATCCTGTTCTTACAGTGATCACCAGATGGCTGTGGGAAGCCTGCAAGCGGGGCCTGAGTGCAACAACACTCTCTCCTCTTGCAATTTCCAGAAACTGGTTTTCTGATTGCTGCTGACAGAGGAGGTAGAATATCACGGCTTCCCTTGTCTCTTATCACTACAATAATCAAATGCCACCCTCATTTCTGTTTAGTGTGTATGAGAACTAAAGCTTTTAGCATCATGGCGCTAGTACTTTGGATAACTGTTCCCATGGAAATTAAACAGGCAATTACAATGTTTTGTTGCCAAGTGTTTTGTAGAGAATTACTTTGATTCAGGGTTGGTTGTTGGCTTTGTGTTTTATGATTTTTTAAATGATTTTAATCAGCCGCCTAGAGTGGTTGGGGCAGCCCAGTCAGATGGATGCAGTACAAATAATAAATTAACAAATTATTATTATTTTACACCACAATAGATAGATAGATAGATAGATAGATAGATAGATAGTTGGTGGTTTATAAATACATTTATCAAACACATCTATAAATAAACATGTTGAAAAGCACAGGTTGCAATACTGAAACGAAGGGGACTCCACTATCTCACTCTCCATTAGGAGGTCCTCTTATCCCATAACTACGAAGCTTACTCAAGTATTTTTTGTGAAGGGTTTTTTCAAAGTCAGAGTTGTTTCCAGTGTTTTTCCTACTTAGAGCAGATCTATTGAAAGTAATGGATATACCTAACTTACGCCCATTTATTTTATTGGGCCCACTCTTGAATTGGATACAACCCTATGTACACAGTGTTGACTAGATCACCTCTATATGTTGGTTGACACTCAAAAGTAAAATATTTACTAGGAGTTCTAAAACAACTATTGTTCTTTTGCAGGACTCAGTTGTCCTAGGGTGAGGGTTGCTGTACTTGACTAGATTGTTTTCAGTTGATGTCATGATAAGCCTGCAATCCTACGTTTGCGTGCAAAAGCAAGCCTCATTGCATTCTGCGAGACTTGCTTCTAAGTAAGTGCACAGCACTGTGCAGCCCTAAGTTATTGAAAATTTCCCAGTGGCTTTGAAAACGTTTTTAAAGAGCAGTACTGAATATATGAACCAAAAGCTGGGCTTGTGTGGGGCAATTATGATGAAAGCTTATTTTGAGAGTGAACAAAAGGAATTGCAGCTGGCCCATTTAAACACACAGAGTTTGTGGCAGGGAGCATATTTCCAAGAGTGTCAAAATAGTGGGTGTGTCAAAAATGGTTTAAGCAAGCTGACTCTACCAGTATCGCTTGCAATCTTGCATTGATCAAATACCTCTGGGTGTGATGAGGTTGTGACTTCAGAAGCCCTGAGCTATTCATGACCAGAATAGATTTGCCCTGCTTGATGTGGGAGAAGATGGGGGAGGGGCAGGAACAGCTGAAAGAGCAATAAATAAAATGCAGTGGAAAGTGATCCAACACCACACTGCGTATCTGAAGTGCTTGCCTGTAGCCTTGTATGTTTGTAAAACAAAATTCCCATAAATACTAATTGTACCCACAACTTTGTACAATAAAGTAGTGCTGCTCGTGTGTTCACATCTATCAATCAAATCAAAGTGCCTGTAGCCTGCGGTGGGTTGCAGAACCCCATGTCCTTTGAGCACTGGGTGTGGTAAGAAATACCCCCTTCCGTCCCTATGGTATGATTTTGTACACTAGTCAAGTAGTGTGTTGCACATGGAGTTCTTAAAAGCCAAAATTGCAGTCATATATTAAGCCCTGTGAAGGATGCATCTCTCGCTCACATGCCCAAGCTACATTCCATGGAACAAGGCCAGGGCTAGTGCTGTCTTGCATAGTATCATATGACATTTAAGCACTGTGCTTTATTCATGCCATGCTACATGGATTGACGTTTACTAGAACTTCTTTTATGTGAAACAGAATGCTGAAAACGTGTCTGTGCGAAACGTAAGGCTATATAACCTTTAAAAGGTTATTTAAAATGTAATTTAAACGGAAGTCATTGTGTGTGGCCTCCGTGAAACAGAAGGTTTTTAGACAAGCAAAAGCTTCAAATAACCTAGGGGGTGGGGAACGTGTGTTCCTGTGGATGGTGTAGGGCTCCACCTCCCATTAACTCTAGCCAGTAAGGTCAGGGATAATGGGAGTTAAGAGTACAGTAATGTCCAGAAGGCCACAAGTTCCTCATCCCTGCAATAACCAATGAGCATTCTTTAGGTAACTGGGTTGTGTAAACAACCCATTTTGTATCGAACGCAAATGGACTCCTTTGTGGAAATGAATGAATGTGCTCTGAAAACACCCTATGATGACCATCCACAATATATTTTGTGGGACAACCGCTCCCATTATCCTTAGCCATTGAGCATGCTGGCTGGGGCTGGCTGATGGGAGTTAGAGTCCAACAGCCATAGGGCTGCTCAGGGGGAACAGTTGCTACTGCTCAGTCTGGGAGACCTCATTCTCTTCTGTATGTCACATCTCTCACAGCTGTTATGTCACTAACAAGCCTCTGTTCAGAAATGCCCCTGTGAGCCAGCTGGCATCTTGAGATACTTCAGGCAATCAATAGATAATTATTTTCCCCTTTTTTTACCAGAATGATCTCCTCTCTCTTTCATATACTTGTTTCCCTAACCATAACCACTGCAGATGTGGCTCTTATTCCATGTAGAAAGTGTTATCAGTGCTAGGAGAACCTTCAGCCTGAAAGGAAAGTTGGCTCTTGTGTACCATCAGCTCTTTATTTTGTGTCTGATCTCATTACAACTTTTCAAGGCAATAAAGTCTTTTATAATAATCAAAGTTAAGTTTCTGATATTAAACACTATTTTAACAGCACTATTATTAACAAATCAGCCAGGCCATATATTGTCTAGAAATGCTTTGCTTCTTCCTCTACCATTTCAAATGAATCACTTCATTAATTTAAAGCAGTCAGGAGCAGCGGGGCAGCAGACTAAATTCGATGCAGTTACTCTCTAAAGCAGGAGTGGGGGAGCCTTTGGACCCTAAATGTTGTAGGACTTCTCCCAGCCAGCAAGGCCAATGGTGAAGACACAATTCGCCACCTCTGTTGCAACACTTCCTAGACTGTTCTAAGACTCTTCTAGTTTCAGAGACTCTCCTATGATTCAAAGCTGCAAGTCCCTGGTCTATTGTAAGAATGAGACCTCAGGACAATCCCATGTGCAAGACCAGAACTAATTCATTTGCATACCCATTCAGCTTAAAAACCCGAAGTGAACAATACTGTAGCTTGGCATCAGTGACAGTTTAACTACAGCTCTGATATTAAAGCAAGGTAAAATCTCAACATTTGCATCAGGCTCTTGGTGGGTGGGGGTGGAAGAAAGCAGGCTTCAATAAATTAACAGGCAGATTTCATGGAGGATCATGTGATTGGATATTCTGCTGCTGTATCAGCCTACCCCTTAATTGCACAGGGGATTAACAATTAAGAGCTTAGCATTCAAATCTATCTCTTTGGACTCCTGTCCACTAATGCACATAAAGACCAGTAAGAATGGGCAGCAAGTTTGTACCGCCAAATGAAGAAGAGCCCTTTCACACATTCTAATCTCATTCCAGTGTTGGCCACTTTTAAACACTCTCACATTTTTTTTGCATCCTGCCAGATGAACATCAGCTTTGCATTTTGTTCCTTGAGTGAGCCCAAGTCAATCTGCTTAGAGTTTACTGTTGAAGTGATCAAGTTTTGTCTTGGCTGAAAATCCCCCATCAAAAGCGGCATTAAGAACTTCATCCAGGCAGCTTGTCATCACAAAATTCAGATCCTGCCGTACGTTGGCGGCAATCTCCTCAAGATCCTTTTCATTTCTTTGAGGAATGATAATTCGCTTTAGACCAGCTCGGTGTGCTGCTAGAACTTTGTCCTTAATTCCTCCAACCTGTTTAAATACACAGAATGAAATGGGGAGAGCAGAGAGAGTTTAAGGAGGATGCTACTGGCAGAAATAAGGCATTGTGTTATTACTATGCTATGTGCAAATAATTTTCTCAACTTGTTTTGTTAATGTTTTCACAGACCAATGCATCATACTCCAGTGTTTTCTTGCCAACTCCTCTCTTGTCTCCATGTCCATTTGTTCCCTTCACCCCTTCCTTAAAGAATCCAAATTATGTGAATGCTTGTCAAACAGATAAAATGTAATAAACATATACATAATTTGGGTTTGCCACGTGCAGATTTGAAAGGAGGGGGGCACAAAAACACATGTAACCCTGGACTATGTGTTATTTAATCAAATTTATATTCCACCTTTTCCCATCATTAAAGACAACATACATGAGTTTCCTAGATGGTCTCTCACCTAGGAACTGAACAGAGCTGAAGCTATTTTGCTGCAGTAGGCTTGCTTTGTGATGTGTGTGAGCCTTCAGGTCATTCCCTGGGATCATTAACCAACAGGACTGCCTTTAACCTGAATCACTTGTTTGCCGATCTACACAGAGCAAAGCAAGTGTAACTGTTATGCAGATTCTGGTTTTTGTTCTTGTGTGTATTGGGGATGAGAGCAGTTAGCCATATTGGTTCAGCCACCCCATTTTGGCCCCAGCCTGCGAAATGAGAACACTTAAGACTACAAAGACCTGAAA
This sequence comes from Podarcis liolepis, assembly GCF_965112155.1. Taxonomy (NCBI): domain Eukaryota; kingdom Metazoa; phylum Chordata; class Lepidosauria; order Squamata; family Lacertidae; genus Podarcis; species Podarcis liolepis. The sequence continues at coordinate 35,415,369 of NC_139561.1, read as the reverse complement.
CCAACCTCAAGGGAGGGAAAGGAGCAGAAAAGCCCCATCATCAGTTTTAGCCCAATGACCAATCCTGAAAAGGTCTCGATTGGAATAAGGGTTGAAACTGGCAAAGGACTAATTCCGGAGATTAGTCAGTTTCTGGTCCAGTGCAAACTTGCTCTTTGCAGGCTGAATGGTGCCTTGAGATGTCACAAGGAAGAGGGAGTGTTTTCTTGCTTGCTGTTGGTGACGTCAACCAACACTATGCACATTCCAGAAAGCACTTCAGATCACAATGGCCTGGGCTAGCTGAGGCATGTGTCAGTTTTGTATTTTTATTTTTGTAGCAAACCTATGAAAGATGATTTTGGGCAAGTATAATGAAATCCCCGCACAAGTAGTGCTTTTTAAAAAGGATGATGATGAAAATTTCTATACCACCCTTCCATCTGAGGATCACAGAGTGGTTTACAGTTACACAGATTGTTTAATTTTGCCTGGCACCTAAAATATATGTAACAAAGGTGCCAGGTGAGTCTCCCTGGGGAGAGCATTCCACAAGTGGGGAGCCACCACAGTAAAGGCCCTCTCTCATATTCCTGCCCCCGGCACCTGGTGGAGGAAGCACATGAAGAGGGGCTGAAGGTCGGTTCATGTGAGGAAAGGCAGTCCTTGAGGTATTGTGGACCTGAGCCATTTAAGGCTTAATAGGTCAAAACCAGCACTTTGAATTGGACCCGAAAACTAACCGTCAGCCACTGCAGTCAGGCCAGGATTGGCATCATATGCTCAAACCATATTGCCCCAGTGAGCAACACTTCCAGTTCTTGGAAGTGGTGTTTAACCAAACTTCTAGGGCAGGCACATCCAACTCCCAAGGGACTGCGATCTACTCCCAGTATAGAAAAACTGGCAGTGATCTACCCATTGACATTAGAGGGAGGAGGAGCCAGAGTTGTTGAACTTTTTTGGGGGAAATGCCATACATCGCTCACCAAAAAAAAAAAAAACAGTAAGAAAACAAATGCACACACCAATTAAGACAATGATCATATCCACGTTCGACAGCAACAAACGCCAAACAAGCAAACACTTTACGCGACGGAGGAACAGAGGGGGGGAGGGGGTTGGAAACATTATTTTAATCCTGAGATCGATAAGGGTCCCACGATCAACCATGATCTACCAGGAGCACCCAGGGATCTACCTGTAGATCATGGTCGACCGGTTGAACATGTCTGATCTAGGGGTATTCTTAGCTGTCATCAAGACAGAAGTGGGAAGGAAGTAAAACTGGCTGAATCTGGTAAAAAAATTCCTTCTTCAACAGCTCCCCAGAGAACAAAGTGATGATGCGGCCACAGTTTTCAATTAGGCAATATCTGAAAATATAAGCCCCACCCTCTGGAATAAATTACTATTATCTTCTCTGTTGTCTTGCAAATGTCGCCTGTGGCAGATCACTAATGTAGAGCAGATTTGAAAAATAAAGTATCTGCTAACTGTTTGTTTTGTAGAACTGTGCTAACTTTACCAGACAACCTTCAGTAGCGTGACTAGATTAAAGAATTAGAACTAGTATTGGAATGTGCGGTGTATTGGGTTTTTTTGTTTTGCAGGGGGTGGGGCAGGGGATGAGATAGAGAGATAGAAAGCCTCAACAATATCGTTACCTGCAAAGAATACTTACTGGAAGAACAAGGCCTCTTAGTGTAATTTCTCCAGTCATGGCTACATCTGAACGCACTAGCCGCCCACTGAACAAGGAGGCAAGGCAGGTTACTATGGTAACACCAGCAGATGGTCCATCTTTTGTGACAGCTCCAGCTGGGAAGTGCAGATGGATGTCTGTGTTGTCAAGGAGATCAAAACTTCCAGAAGCTTTAAGAAAGAGAATTGGGGAGGGGGGATGTTCAGTGTGGAAAATTCAAACCTGCGGTGCTTCTGGTCTTTTGTTCTTTGGGGGAAAGCAAACAAACAAATAAACAAACCACATCACTGGAGGACTTGCATTCCAGACGCTTGTTCCACTTGGCAGCAGAGCATTTGAAAGGAGATCTGTGCCGGGTGGTGGAGGAGGGGGGGGGGAGGAGGAGGGGGAGACAGAAGGATTAAGGAAGAAAACACCTGTGTCAATATACTCTGCTACACTTTGAATCTGGAAACACTTTCCCAGATAAACCGGTTTAACAGCAGTACGAACACTTTCCGTGGTACTAAAATGAATTGATTGGATTAAAAATGGTGCCCCCCCCCATAACTGGGCAGCAGATTTTTTTTTTTTTTAAGTTACTTTTAATTTTTTTAAAGTGTTTATAAGAACTGTAGCTGAATAAGGGCTATCTCAGCAGAGGCATTCCCTTCTGCACATGTGAGAGGAGGAATGCTTCTTTGGTGATGATACGGGGTGCAGGCAATAAAAGCACTGGTTTCTTTCAGAATTGCTGGTTTTGATCAGGCAAAAATGTATGCTGTTCGAAGTAGTCAGTCAATAGTAAATTCACTTGGATAAATCTTCAAGTGAATGATAAAATTAGTTAGGACTGTTATCTACTGGGGCTTGCACAAGGTGGGACACCCAATTTTTGCCAGTCGTACCTACCTGCTTAGGCACCCCTCCCCTCAAATTCCTTGTTGCTGAGGTTGGGGGACACTGAAATAGTATGAGCTATGGCACAGAGGGGGACACGGGTGGCGCTATGGGTTAAACCACAGAGCTTAGGACTTGCCGAACGGAAGGTCGGCAGTTCGAATCCCCGCAACAGGGTGAGCTCCCGTTGCTCTGTCCCTGCTCCTGCCAACCTAGCAGTTCGAAAGCACGTCAAAGTGCAAGTAGATAAATAGGTACCGCTCCGGCAGGAAGGTAAACGGCGATTCCGTGCGCTGCTCTGTTTCGCCAGAAGCGGCTTAGTCATGCTGGCCACATGACCCGGAAGCTGTATGCTGGCTCCCTCGGCCAGTAAAGCAAGATGAGTGCTGCAACCCCAGAGTCGGCCACGACTGGACCTAATGGTCAGGGGTCCCTTTACCTTTACCTTTTATGGCACAGAGGGCTGCACAAGGCAGGGCCCCAGTGGTGAAAATCAGCTGCCCAGGTGGAGTTGCTTTCTGCTAAGCCTAAGGCAAAGTCACCATTGGACAAACACACTGAGCATCGCTAGGAAGTGTCCTGAGTTTTCAAAGCATACTTTGAAAACACACACCACCTTTGGCATCTGTAAAGTGGATCTGGACTGTAACTCGTGAGTAGAGCACGTGGTTTCACATGCATTCAATCCCTGGCATCTCCAAGCAGGACTGGGACTGCCCCTTGCCTGAATCCCTGGAGAGATGCTGCCAGTCAAAGTAGGCAGGACTGAGCAAGGTGGACCAAAAGGTCTGACTCACTATAAGGCAGCTTTCAATGGTTTCATGTGCCTAGTATTATCTCCGTATTACAGATGAGGGGCTGAGGCTTAAAGCACATCTTTAAAAAGCAGCTAGAGGGAAAACAGCATTCTTAGCCTTTTGTAAAAGCAACCTTAAGAAACCAAGGTGCAGATCATTCACACGAAGGCAAGTCCCTCAAAACCAATACTCTGCTGTTTTCAATAGCTGCGCTGTTCTTAAAAATGGAATTTCCAACTGAGGCCATTTACAAATTCTTTGTTTATTTGGAAACATTTCTATCTGCTTTTCAGTTTATGTATGTCCTGAGAACGGGAATCAAAAAAATACAATCAAAGCAATTACTGCAGCAAGAAGAAAGAATTCCCAGACTAATTTAACCAGACAGCAGTGTCAAAATATACAGTACTAATTCAATTCCAAGCACTTTTAAAGATCAAACCCTTGCCCAAAAAGAGAAATTTAAAAAGAAAAGCTTCTGTTTTACATTGGGTTGCTATAAGGCTCTTTGGGTTAACCCAAAGACATTTATATAAAGACATTTAATATAATAAAATGGAGACATGTCAGCGCCTTTCTTAGCCAGCCTACTGTGTTTTTAGCCTGCTAATCATAAGCCTGATTTTAACTTGTAAAAGGCTGGTAAAATTGGGACAGACTGCCCTGTTTGTTCTCTGCCAGTTCTTCTTATGGGTAAAGTAGGCTAGTAAAAAACTGAGCAGGCTAGTATTGTTTGGCGGCTAATTTACATGGGCTGTGCTGAGGCCCAAACCTGGGACCTTTTCCATGCAAAGCACTTGCAACAGTCTCCTTTTGCAACTTGCCCCAAGCTAAAAATGCCTTCCACCCAAAATGTATGGTGTCTTCCAGAGGCTTGATGGCCTCCACTTCTATAGTCTGAGGCAGGCAGCAAAAGCCAGACATGTTCAAAACCTATTCTATGTATGCATGAAGCATGCGCCAGATCTTTCCATTCATGCCTTCTCACATACCATTTGTCAGTAGGTATTTCTTTGCGTTGCTGCGCAGCCAGCTGATGGCAAGATGTGCCGACTCCTTCATGACATCGCCCAGCTGCCCAGTCAGAGTCAGCTGGCCTTCCCCATCCATGCGGCTGGCTTCTACAAACATGATCTCCCCTCCTAAAGGAGTCCAAGCCAAACCTATTGCTACGCCGGGTTGATTCAGCCGCTCGGACACCTGAAAGAAGCATAGTATTTCTATGGAAAAGGACAGCTTGGTGCCGAAAATAAGGCTCCCGCTTGAAATAGGTCTTCTGATTTCAGTACTGCAGAAAGGCCAAGATGGGTTTCTCCGAATGACCCTAATAAGTGGTTTCATGTAGATGTTAAATAGCATAAGCATGGGTGTAGCTGCCCTCCCCAATTAATAAGAATAGATAGCAAACTGAGGTTCTGCTCCCCCTAACAAAAGGTCAGCCCCCCTGACAAAAATCCTGGCTACTCCCATGAGCATAAGGGATAAAACTGAGCCATGAGTAACTCTGCATTGATGGGGCCAAAGAGCTGAACAGCATCTTGAACTGAGCCCAGAAACAAAGAAGGAGCCAGCAGAGACGGTATGCCCATGCTATTAGAGCATCCTTGATTATCAGAAATGGTCCTAGTTCACAGGCATTCTGGACAAGCTTCTAGGAACATTCCTAAGAGGATTACAGGAGGGAATCTCAGAAATGACTTCTGCTTATTGACTTCTGCTTATTACTGGGCACAAAATATAATAATAATAATAATAATAATAATAATAATAATAATAATAATAATATTTTATTATACCCCACCCTCCCCAGCCAGAACCCAGCTCAGGGTGGCTAACACCAATAAAATTACAATAAAATGTAATAGGAAGGGGGGGGACAGTTAATTAAAATACGGGTTAAAATACAATTTAAAATGCAGCCTCATTTTAGCAGTAGCCCATAAATCAAAACCATAAGGGGAGGGAAACATAAGGGTTAGACTGAGTCCAAACCAAAGGCCAGGCGGCACAGCTCCTTCTTGCAGGCCCTGCGGAAAGATGTCAACATTTTGCAGCATGGATCATTTCCAGAATCCTAGCTTTAACAAACAAAGCAAGCAAAACTTCAAGTGAAATGTTACCCTTTCACTACACACATTAATATTTTCCGGCTACACATATTTTTTCTTCCCTGCATCAGGCCAAGGAAGCTAAGGACTGAAACACCACTGATAACAGCTTTCTGAAAGGGTGGAGCTGCAAACATATACTCTGAGGAAAGTTTCTCCTAAGGCTAGGGTGCATGTGGGTAGGGGCTTAAAATGGGTGCTTCATAGAGCAGAGAATAGAGTACTGTTTTTTTGTAACAGCAAAAATGAGTTGAAGTTTTTTGAAGTTGGCAAATGGAACTTTTCATTTATGCAGCAACCCAGAGATCTACCCTGTTTTTCAGATTCTCCAAGTAAGGAAAGGTCAGCTCTTATACCTTCAACTTTAACTGCTATAAAGGAAGATGCTTTTTAAAAAGTGCTCTATCAAACCTTCAAATGGGCCATGATCCAGCCAAAGCTAGGTGCCTTTCTGTCTCCCTGATTTAATTGGAGAGTTCTACAGAACTCAATGGGATTCAGAAGTGTTCCAACTCTGGTAGGTAGTGTCTGCACCCACAGAACTTCAACTGCCTCAGGCAGTTGTTATACAGCTGCCAGACTGCTGACTGAGGCTGGTTGAATAGAACACATCTCACTTACAGAGCATCACTGCCTAATAGTTTGTCTCCAAGTATAATGTGAAGTGCTGGCTTAAAACCACTTAAGTCCCATATGGTTTAGGATGTAGACATACGAAGGGCAACCTACTCCCAAATATTGAAGCCATATTTAGAGGCTCCCTGCTACACACTTCAGAGACAAAGGGCCTTTTCAGTGGTGGCACCTCAACTGTGGACTTTTCTGTGAAATTCTCTCCCCAGAAGGGCACACCTATTGCCAAGTCTTGTGTCCTTGTAGCACCAAGTGAAGACTTTCTTATCCACCCAGATAATTCTATCTTAAAAGTTTAGTGTTAATGCTGCAGACAAACACCCCGCCCTGATTTTTAACCCGTTTTCTGTTTTGCCACACATATGAAAAGTTTAGCTTCCAAATGGTGGGATGAGCTGCCACTGAATGCTCAGAGGAGTCCATTGTTGTAAACCTAAGGCAGCATTTTTCAAGCAAAGTGCTAGGCGAGTCAGCCTTACCCCCCCCCCCAAAGTCTGGGGGTAAAGCCTGTGGCTTCCCAGCTGCTGTCTGGACCCCCATCAGCCCTAACCAGCATGGCTGATGGTTAGGAAGAATGGGAGTTGGGCTCCAGCAACATCTGGAGCACCACAGGTTTCCAACTCCTGCCCTCACCTACAGCTTCCAGGTTGTCAACAGTCCTATACACCTGCTGTTTCCAGTGGCCATTAAGCAGCCCAGGATTCATCAACAATATTGTAAAGAAAACATTGCAGTTGGGACCAGGGTGGCAGCAGCCCTATGGAGCAGCAGAGACAGATGTGAGAAGAGGCAGGCCACAGGGTGTTCCTAGGCACACAAAGGGATTTCGCATTTCAGGAAACCATCATGAGTTAATCATCCTCAGCCAGCACTGAGCCATCTCTCTTGAGAGAGGCAAAAGGGTGCTTTAGATATACACACTCAGACTCTGCCAGGATCGGATTTCGAAATTCCAGCGAGTGACATGTATCCGTCTGGGGTGTGCCATATTCTGATTCCACCAAAAGAGGTTTTGACTCTAAAAGCGAACTGTGACTTTGGAACAGCTGATTGAATTGATTCTTTCCAAAGCACCCTCGCTTATGAGATTATAGGCCTAACTTCTCTCTAATATATATAGTCATTTGAAAAGGGCCTTCCCCTTCCAGAAGGGCCAGTCAATTCAATTACGGGAGGTTTTCAATTTCTCTCTGCCGGGCCTCCTCGAGCTGAGCGCTGACATGTGACTGGCCTTTGCAGAGTCTTGATTTCCAGCTAGTTATTGATGGCAGAGTGAAGGTTAGAGGTGAGGCTTTCTGAGCCGGGGGTGGGGTGGGGAGGGAGAGAGGCCCCACTGCAGACTGCAGCAAAGAAAAACAAACGGAACCAATCTGGAATGTTTTTCACAGAGACGGAAGTTCAGCGCTCCTCGCTGCAGAGAGAAGGGCAACAGCAGCTTAAGAAGAAAGAAACCCCTTCAAGCGTGCCAAAGCCTCACTTCTTTTATGAAGCTGCCATCCGGTAATCTTGGCCCCTGGATGTGGCCAGATCCTGGTGACAAAATCGCAAGGAAAAACACCCCAATGGTTCAAAGTTGCACACAGAGCTACTGGAGGTTTGACATTCCATCCCTAGGTCCTAATTTTTTCACTGGCCTTATAAGACCTACAGTTCAGTGGGAGCTACCTGCTACTGCATGTAATAAGAGGGGTTTTACCCTTGCGCCTGAGCAGAGCTCAGAGGCTTCAGATGTAGTCTGGATGTAACCAAGTAGCTTCTCGAAGAGCTTAGATTTCGTACCACTAGAATAAGGTGGAGAACAGCAGGCCAGGGACCCAAATTCAGGCCCCACCCCAGCCTTTCTATCTGGCCCATGGGACTCTCCCCAGAAGTCCCTTCCCAACCTGGCTGTTCTGAAGGCGGGGAAGCAAACAAACCACCACCACCAACTAATTTATACAAGCTACAAAATAAAAAAGAGCAAAGATAGAAAATAGTCAATAATTACCTCCAGTTCGTACATTGGTGGCCCAAGAATGTCCTTCAAGGCATCTAAGTCAATTAGAATGGGCATTTCAGGTGGCAGAGCCAGATCGGCAGTGTCGCTGAGAGAATCAGGCTTCGCATCTTCCGCAACATGCTCTCTACACTCTTAAGGTTAGAAAAAAGGTCACTTCACAGATATGATCATAAGAAACATTTGCCGGCAACTTCTAGAGCAGGCATAGGCAAACTCGGCCCTCCAGCTGTTTTGGGACTACAATTCCCATCATCCCTGACCACTGTTCCTGTTAGGTAGGGATGATGGGAGTTGTAGTCCCAAAACAGCTGGAGGGCCGAGTTTGCCTATGCCTGTTCTAGAGAGAATATTGACTGGCTCCACTAAATGGATGGGCAACCACTTGATGGAGCTACTCCTAAGGATCAATGATTCAGTCACATCATTTAACACAGCTACACACACACACACACACACACACACACACACCCATTGTAGGGAAGATGCTGTAGGGAAGATACATCTTCTTTCAAACACATATGCGTCCAAATGTGTGTGCATGAAGACTGCAGAGTGTGCAGCCTGCCACTTCTCCCACAGCAGCTGGTGAGGTGCAAGTGAACACAAAGATGTTTTACACCAAGTAAAGACCACTGTTCTCATTGAGTCTATATGACAAGCAGCGGCTCTTCAGGGCACAAAAGGCAGGGGGTCTTTCGCAACACTTGCTACTTGATTCTTCTTTAACTGGAGATGCCAGCTATTGATCATGGGACCTTTGGCATGCAAAGTATGTGTTCTGCCACACAGCAATAGTCTCTCCCTGACGTATGTTTTGAACAATGGATAACACATTGTAGGAGATTTTATGTTCTTTGAGAAAAGAAGTGGAGAACCTTTGCTCCTCAAAGTGTTGCTGGACCAACTCCCATCTTCCCTGCTCCTTGCTCCCACTGGCTGGGCTGATGGGAATTGGGAATCCAACAACATTTCTCTGTGTGTCACAAGCCCCCACCCATGTTCCAGGTCGGTATTTTTAACCAAAAGAACAAACACGTTCTTTGTTTTTAAATCAACGAAAGAGAGAATATAAGTCCATGAGGAAGACCCTATGGGAGAAAGAAGCAGCTAAGTGGTTGTGCACATGACTATGCTTGCAAAAGTCCTCAGATACAGCCCTGACATCTCCAGGTAGAGTTGGGTAGATGAAGAGCTGCTGCCAGTCCGTGTAAACCACTATAGACAATGTGCGTTGTTGTACTCCAATGCTCATCAGCCCCAACCAGCATGGGGGTTCTAGTCTAACAACATCTGCAGGACCCCACATTCGCTTCTCTCTGCCAATACAATAATGAGATAGATGCACTAAGGATCCGTAGAACAAAGTGTCCTGTGTTCTTAGACCAATAGAGCCAAAGTGGGAAACCTGTGGCCTTCCAAATGTTGTTGGATTCCAACTCCCATTAGTCAACTCCAGCATGGCCAGTGGTCATGACCAATGGAGCAGGAGTCTGACCACATCTCGAGAGCCACAGATCCTCCACCACTGCAGCATAGCACACAGAGTGAGTAGAGTCTACAGCAAGGGGTACTGGCAGCAGGAGGGAAGCTTTGCACAGGGATCCTTAGAATGACAGAATGTATGTTACTACTGTGTCCTGCAGTGTCCCTCATCAGCGCAATGGTGGAAGGCACGGGAAGGAAAAGTGTGCAACGAAAGACACCAATGCATACATAACACCATAGGAATGCTCTCCAGCATTTTGCTGGAAGACTTAAGCAGCTAGTTTATTTGGAAAACCCATACATGCCTTCTCAACCATTAAGATAGGAGGAATTAGCACTGTTGCAGGTGTTACAGAATACCCATTCCGCATTTGTAAGAAATCAATCTTTTAGTGTGGCAGCACCTACACTCTGGAACTCCTGGTCTATTGACGTCACACAAGCATTTTCACTGTATTCTTTTTGGTGCCCACTAAAATAATTTTTGTTAGGCAAGCCTACCCAGATATGTAGAATGTTGACATAAGTCTTAAGTCTGTTTTTAGTTTATTGCTGGTTTTATCTTTTGAATGTTTAAAAGAGTTGTTTCTACTGATATTTTCATTTTTTAATTCTCTTTGTAAACTGCTTTGAGGGTTTTCTTTTTTTACAATCAAGCAGTGTATAAATTTTATGAAATAAAAATAAATAAATAAGAAACTAAAAGCATACAGGAAACTATTCATATTTTAACTGGGACTTGGTCCAGTTTTATTTCAAGCTGCTCACTCTGCAGACAGCAGTTGGCAACATGGGGGACTTGTAAATGATTCTCTCCTGAATTTGTGAAGGGCATCTGTCCTATTGAGAAAACCACCTTTCTTTCTTTCTTTCTTTTTTTGCTTTATACTCAGATAACCCAATTAGGAAGACCTGTTTCATAATACGTCGCAGTGACAAACAACAGTGTCCCATCTTTCGGCAGAAATTTAATCCACTCTCTGACCCCCTCCCCTACTGCCCCAAATCTGATGTAACACAAAATTTGCAACTTTGCATACCAAGTTGTGCAATTACAGCTAGCGTTGTGGTTTCTGCTTCAAATAATAAGCTCTCTTAGCTCATTCTGATTACAAATAGAACACAGGCCGGACTGAAGCATCAAATAATCAGATTGGCGTTTGTTACATAAACATACAAACCTCACAAGAGGCTACAGAACCAAGCAGGCTGAAGAATAGTAATAAAAAAAAATATCGCCTACAAAACAGGTTGGCTTATTTTAAATTAGAAAGATAACAACTAGATTTAAAAAGTATGATGTTAAGATTTCACACAAGTCCAGTGAGGGCAGGAGGAGATTATCCTAAATTGTCCATTGAACTAAATTTGGTCCTGAATGGATCTGTCCATGAGGAAGGCTTGGATAGGACATCTTTCAGAGGGATGGGGAACCTGTGGCCCCTTCCACATGTTGCTGGACTTGAACTCCCATCACCTCTGACCATTGGCCATGCTGGGGGGGGGGGCTGATGGGAGCTGGAGTCCCAAGACAACTGGAGGGTCTCAGGTTCCCCATCGTAAACTGTGTGGGGCTTTTGGTCTGAAGGGAGCCTAGAGAATCTTCTCAGAAGATTTGGGCTCACAGAGTCCTGTCTCTGAGGGTCCCAGTTAGCTGTGGGGACCTGCACTTGGATATGGTACTTCCACAGTCTGTGTTGCTAGGAAAGAGGGGCAAAATACTGTGACCCAGCTTCTTGGAGGAAGCCCCACTGAGCTCTGTGGGACTGACTGCCAAACATGCAAGCACAGGCTTGGGGAGCAAACTTAAGACAGGGTGTATGTATAGTTTGGGGGAGTCTACTGGGTTCCCTCCCTCCAGTCCCAGTTAGCACTCCAGGAGTTGCATTCCATGAACATCTGGAAGGCACCAGGTTGCCTGCCCCTGCTGTTGATATTACTCCTTTACACAGAGTGTTTGGGTCACAAGCTTTACTCTTACCCAGCTCTTTGCCATTTTAGTGGGCCAGCACCAGATAATTTTCTGGGCAGATTGTGCCAGTAGACTTCAACTTTTGCAACAGGGCAGAGTGAGGATTCTTTTGCCCTCCAGATACTGTCAGACTCCCATCATCTCTGATTGCTGCCCATGCTGGCAGGGTCAATGGGTCTTTGAGTTCAACAACATCTGGAGGGCCACAGGTTCCCTTCCTCTGCTTTATAAGCTGTGGGGGGGGGGTGGAGAGAAAAGAGAAGGTGCCAGAGACTGGGGGCCCGTCCAAGTGCTACATTTTTGCTGACATTCCTTTAAGTGTGTTAACCACAGTGCAGCTTTATTCAAAGCTCACAGCTGCCTGCAGCCGTATCACCTTGGGATTTGCTCTCATCAGATTTTCGTTAATGTTTCTGCAGCAAGATTGGCTGAAGTTGAACCCTGTGCTCTTTAGAAGGGGAAGGGGGGAGAAAGCCCCAAGGCAAATAAGAGAGACTGGCTACTTTTTGTTAAAAGCCCAGGTGTTTTAAAGCCACATGCTTGCTATGCAAACAAATGAATTTAATAAAAAAAAAAATTGAGATCCCGGGATTTTATACCCTTCTCATAAAATTCCACATTTTAGCCAAAACAGACCCGAGACTGACTTTAAAATCCTAAGTATGAGGCAGTGTGGGTTATTAAGAATGGTGCCTAACTCGCAAGAGGATTTTTGCCTGGAATTCATGCTTTTCAGATTTCCTTTCAAATTTGTCGGGTCAAAAAAATGATTGCAGCAAACAATTCAGTTCTAAGTAGTAACTACTTTGTTATATTTCTCTGGCACACTAAACAGGGAATCTCAATGCGTTAACTTTTTGTTTTAGTCATGCAATGCTAAGGTTAGTTTGTGATATGTGGGATCTGGCATTTGGCTGGCTTGTAAATCCTTACTCCTTCATTCATCTGAGGCAGGGGTGGCCCCTCCAGATATTGATGGACTACAGCCCCCTCCCCCATCACCCCTAACCACTGGCCATGGTGGCTGGAGCTGGCAGGAGTTGGAAGACTATAGATTAGCTACCCCACCCCAGGGCCTGCTTCACACCATCTGATTTTGGGGTAGCTGAACCCACTTCATCCTTGGATTTATCAGGGTTAAATGAAAGTAATGGTGACAAATTTCACAACTTACATTTTGATAACGTAGCTTAAATAGTAAAAAAATGATATTTTCAGACGAAAAGAAAGAGAACATTAGAATCATAGAATTATAGAGTTGGAAGGGAACCCCCATGCAATACAGGAATTCTGCCTACAGCTGTCCCTGGGTGATGTTCTGAATTCTGCGCTACATAATTTAAAGCGTGCCATTTGTCCAGTCTCCTGACCTCTCTATCATTTCCTTTTAGGAGAAGGACAGGCACTGCATGAGAAGTCAGGCAGCCTCTATTTGAGCTTGAATACTGTATGATGATATTTTGAGAGTCTCCTACAGAAACTGCAGCTGGGGACCTCAGCTGAAGGCTTCCTACCAGCTGCATAGTACAGACTGTTGGGTGGGTGGGCTTGATAAATCTCCTAGCTTTTGGCTGCTAGGTCAACGAAGACTGAAGAAACTGAAATGTCGCCAAGGACCCAACAAGTCACAATACATGGCGGGTGGCTTGCATTGGGCTAGGTGTTTTGAAGCTGGGCAGGCCTCAGCAACGTTTTCCAAGACGGCTTGATTCATTACAGCTCCTTACAATTGCAGGGCTTGCGTGCTGCAAAGCATTTGCCCTCCTCCTCTCTCTCTCTCTCTTTTTTACAAAACAACCCACCTCCTTCTGGGGCTAAAGCAGTGCCATTCTAATGCCAGCGCAGCCAAACATCAAGCCCTTTCCCTGTTTGTCAGGCTCTCTTTTATTTTGCATTGTTTTGCCTGCTGTCAATTTCAGGCCACACAAAGACAACTGTTCACAGATTAGGATTTCTGGGTTCTCTCCAAACAGCCAAAAAGAAAAAAAAAAGAAAAAAGACAGCCCTTAACAAACTGGAGTTTTACACCATTTGGAAGCACTCAGCTTGCTATGACTTTCCTAGCTGGCAGCGATTGCCAGCTCTAATTTTAACACTGTAAATAACTCCTTCGCTGGATTAGCTGGAATGCTGAAGACAGCCTCCCTTTTGTTCTGCGTTTAATAGTAAACAAGTCACTGTATCATGTGAAGGGAAGAGCTTCCAAACTGCTCTGCTAGAAACACAGGAAGCTGCCTGCCTCATAATGCTTCCGACCATTGATCCACGTTGCTCAGTGCTGTTGTCTGGGAGTGGCTCTCTGGAGCTGCAGCCTGGGAGTCTCTCCAAGCCCTACCTGGAGTTGCTGGGAACTGAACCTGGGGCACCTTCTGCAAACAAAAAAGATACTCTACCACTGAGCTTTGGCCCTCTCCCTAGTAAAACTAGATAACTAAAATGTTATCCTTCCTCAAGTCACTAAGACTTCAGGGCTCTTAAACTGATTACCAGCACTGCATGTGAGGTTTTTTTCTTTATGAAATATCTTAGTTTCTTTATCTTCTCCAGGGCTCCACATTTTAAACTAATTAACTGGGTAGATTAATTACTTATATTAAAAAAACCCACTATAACAAAAAACAGTACATAGGTTACATAAAACCAAAAAAGTACAAATAATGGCATGCAGTAAAATCTCTAGAAAGCAGTTAGAAACAGAACAAAACTCTTATCACCGATAAAACCAATTACTCCATTTACAATATTTTTAAATGGACTAAAGAATCCCCAAACAAGCAACATACTTAAAAGGCAACGGTTTTAAAAATTGTTAATGTGCTTTAATATGCATGCTTCATCATAGAAGAGTCACTCTCCCATTCTCACCTAGGAGAAGATGCCTTTTTCTAAGATGACACCCATCTATGACTTACAAAACAAAGCAAGCATGCTTCCTCACCTTCAAAACTTTTTTTTTGTTATATGTAGAGTTAATTTAATATTTGATTAACACATACTTTTTATTGACTAGGATTTCTTTAGACAAGATGCAGCCCTTGCCTTGCATTATTGGAAAGCATGTGGGCATTCTATGAAATCTGAGATGACTGCAAAGATTAAACATATTTGAGGTTTTCCTGCCTCTCTCTTGGGAGTGCTAAAGAGGACACATACATGGGGATCCTCCAATGACAGCTTTCTGCAACTTAATACCAACCAAATTGTTTGGACTACAACTCCTATCAGCCTCAGCAAACATGACCTTTCAAGGGGAAAAACTGGCCTTTTTAAGCAGGGATGATGGAGCCAAAAAAGCCACACAAACAACTTTTGACTCGAGCAAGGATGCATTAAAAAGGTTTGACAATAAGCATTCTGCATAGGTAGTATAGTTGTATCAGCTGAGACTATTTGTGCATTTACCAAGCCTCCCGTATCATCTATTCTGACAGGGAATCTCAGGTGGGAGGCCTGTTCCACTACTTGCTGCCAGATCTCCAGGCATGGCCAAACTTGGCCCTCCAGATGTTTTGGGACTACAACTCCCATCATCCCTAGCTAACAGGACCAGTGGTCAGGGACGATGGGAATTGTAGTCCCAAAACATCTGGAGGGCCAAGTTTGGCCATGCCTGTAGATTGAACTTGGGACTTTTGGCATGCAAAACATGTGCTCTGCCATTGAGCCATGATCCCTTCCAGAGTCCAGGCTGCGAGGGGAGAAATGTGATGGTGAATGCCGCTTACTAGAGTTAGATCTGTATGTGCAGTTCTGGACCACAAGGCCCAGCTATCAGATTCCCAGTCTGCTCAAGCAGGCACTGTGGTACCTGGGAAAAACCAAGCACGTCATGAGCTGTGACTTAATGCTCTCTGAGGCTCCAATGCACACAGAGAACTCCAGATGAGCCTGCACTTCACTTCAATTTTGGGAACACTAAAGAGAAGAGAACAGTGTGTGTAGCAAACTCCGGATACAGGAGCTCCAGCATACAGGACAAAATTTTGAAAATCAGCATCGCTCTCTTGAAGCAGCCCAGAATAGCAACATGGGCTGCCAAATACCAAAAGGTTTTTACTGTATGCCTTACATAGGTCATCCTGCTGCTATGGTTGTATGGCCTGTATTCAAAACAAATATATATATATATATTAAGCACATTCATGGGCTTGTTCCCACATAGGGAATTTTCTATTTTTTCCCTACCAGCTCCCACTATGAACTGTTTTTTTTGAAACACCCCTTGATTCTAAACAGAGGTTTGCCATGTGGTGGTGACAGATACAAGTCCAAATGGTTTGGGACCTTCTAGAATTAGCTGCATTGTTCTTTGACTCCTGGTTGAGGTATTCATAGAATTGAAGAGCTGGAAGGGACCCAAAGGGTCATTTAGTCCAACCCCCTGCAATGTAGGAATCACAGCTAAAGTACTCTGACAGACGGCCATTCAACCTTGATTTAAAAACCTCTAGTGAAGGAGAGTCCAGCACCTTCCGAGGGAGTCTGCTCCACAGCTCTTACTGTCAGAAAGTTCTTTCTAAAATTTAGTCAAAATCTCCTTCCTTGAAATTGAAAACACTGTTTTGGGTCCTACCCTCTGGAGCAGCAGAAAACAAGCTTGCTCCATCCTCCACGTGACAGCCCTTCAGATATTTGAGGGTGCCTATCATTGCCAAAATACTTCTTGTCTCCAGGCACATACAGGCAGCCCCTGGATGCCATCTACACCCTTTCTTAAATTACAACAGTGCAGGGTGTCAGCATCTGAGTGCACATGCCATGTAAGATATCAGTGGTACATTATCTTTTTAAAAGGTGTACTAGCTGTTCAATTTTATTTCTGATGATTTATAACAAAACAGTAAACAGAGGGCTGCTTTGGGGGGGGGAGTATGAAAAGCTTGTACAGAAATCTGGGTCTCCCCTGTTCTCAGATCTGAAAAAAAGAAATTGGCATAAAAACCCTTAGCTGGCAATCACTGTATCAACAACTCAGCTGCCAAGGAAGTCCCCACCCCAAGCAGTTAAAGAAACCTGGAAATGAGGTAAAAGTTCAAGGGCATGAGGCTCTTCTACACAGCACAGATGCCTCAAAAAACATGCCTTTAAACTGCCATGTGGTAGGTAGAATGATGAAGAGTCCACCATAATGTCTTTTTGCTATCACTCAGACAAGAAGCGAGTGCTAAATGGTCATATTTAAGTCTGCGAACCAACACAGAAGCATCTGACTCATCAGCAAGACTGCAGTCCCTGATTATGTTTGTCGTGTAGGCGGTTTATAGCAGGTATGCCCAATTGTAGTACTAATGGCCTCCTCCTTGACAACAGCACGTGGGTGATTTCATGCAAGCTTTTAAAGGATTTCTGAATGGCAGCATCATAACCCACAAGTAAATATCCACCAGAGTCAAAGGTAAATATCTACTGTCGCTGATCACTTCTTGTTGCTTTCATTACTCTATGTCAGGGATGAGGAACTTCAGGTCTGGGGCTCAGTTGGAGCCTGCCAGGCCTCTACCTGGCCCTCAGGACTCTCCCAAGCCACCCCCTTCACTGCCCTGCTTCGCACCCTCAATTGTTTTGGCCTGGCTGGAATGCACCCTTCAGTTCTGACCATGCCTCTTGCTTGTCTACACAGAAGACAGAGAGGGGTGTGTGACTGTGTGTAGGAAATTATCCCATTATACCAAGGTAAAATTCACATTCGTTGCTCCGCCCACTTTTGCCTCTGCACCCACCCGCCACTGGTATGTGGCCCCCAAAAGGTTGCCCAGAAACAAATCTGGCCCTTGGGCTGAATAAGGTTCCCCACCCCTGCTCTATGCAGAAATCCATTTGGTGCTACTGTTACAGAAAACTATCTGGCCACATTGCTCTGGCAAGAGGACTCAGGGCCTCTTTTTCACATGACCACATCACAGCATTGCTGATGCTTCTGTTATTGCTGGAACCTTATTCATCACACTGGAGGGGCCTGGCGATGCTGGTTTATCTGCATCCTTAACTGCTCCTTCCCATGTTATCTCCAAACTCCCAACATCACCCAAGCAGCATAGGGTGACTGCTCAGGCTCTATAGTGTATTCAGGTGCTCAATAACTGTAGATAGCTCTCTGGAAACTCCTGTTTTACTCCCTGCCGTTCTGGATAGCACTTGCTACGGGGGAACATAACAGGATACAGGACAGGAACAGCTTATCAAGGATGCTAGCCCCATATCATTAATGGCTTCACAGTTCAAAACGTGGTCTGAGCAGCCAGTCCTCACTGTGCGCCCATTTCTCAGCCACAAACTTGGCTTGAGTTTTCCTTTCTCCCCAGAGATGCACTGCAAATAATTCTATCGCTCATCATGAGCGATCAAAATGAAAAACACTGCATATTTATTTCAGTCGAGGACAAAACATATGCAAATCTACAAACTCGGAAATGTTGACGGCCCCCTTCCTTGGGCAACCTTCCAAGCCAGAGAGCTGGCAAAGGCTTGCGACTGGCAGAAGGATATAAAAGGCACACAAACCTCCTCCTTCTGTCACTTCAGAGCGATCTGGCTTTGCCTCCTTGTGCTGGCCTTCTGCCACTTTCACGGCAACTGCTCGGCAAATGGCTCCAAATTTGCGATCCAAAGAGCGGACTCCTGCCTCCCGAGTGTATCTAGTACAAAGAAGCAGCCAAGATTGTCCTTTTCAGTGCCCGTCTAAATTGACACAATCTTGGATCTGTCTAAGGGCCCTGTTCCACAACAAGGAAAGTTATCTCTTAGTTTGGGGAACATATTTCTATGAATGGTTTTAATGTGGAAAAAGGTATGGGGGAAAGTCTTTGTTGGACATTATTGCGTCCTAATGAAGGGATGAGGAATCTGTGGCTCTCCTTGTGCTGTTGGACTCCAACTCCCATCAGCCCCAGCCAGCTTGCACAATGGCTAGGGATGATGGGAGTTGGAGTCCAACAACATTTAGAGGGCCACACAGTCCCCATCCTGGCAGGAATGAATCCAGGTGCCATGGAACAACATTTTGAATGCAAACCTAAACTTATCGATTTTCCTAGGCAGCTGCAAGAATGTAGCAGAGCAACTAAATGTACCAAACAGCAAAATAAACATATACAGTCGTACCTTAGAACCTGAACGCCTTGGTACTCGGACATTTGGCTCCTGAACACCGCAAACCCAGAAGTAAGTGTTCCGGTTTGTGAACGTTCTTTGGAACCCAAACATCCGATGGGGCTTCTGCGGCTTCTGATTGGCTGAAGGAGCTTCCTGCAGCCAATCAGAAGCCACAGTTTGGTTACCGAACGTTTTGGAAGTGGAACGGACTTCTCGAACAGATTCCATTTGGCTTCCAAGGTACGACTGTAAATACGTTTTTAAAATTACCGGGTGATGATTGCCAGGGTTGCATCTTGAGGAATCTGAATCTGCTGAGGAGTCAGTCCATGTTGCTCAAGCTGCTTTGGAATCAAGTGGCGATGTGCAATTTCTATCTTCTCTTCTTGCGTGTATCCTTTGAAACAAGACACATCCTTTAGAAGAACTAGGATATTGAACTCAGATCAGAAGTCACATACAAAGCCAGATTTCTAAAGGAAATGAAATTTTAGCCTCACCTGGAAAGAGAGCGAGATGGGAGAAGATACCGGCAGTGGCCGTCTATGATATACAAGCATGGCAGGCAGTGCTGACAAGCAGCAGGAATCATTGATACATCCTGCCTTAACATCACCCGCACCCTGGTCAGTTCTAATCACCTGGAACTTGGATGATCTCCATTCTGTCCAGCAAAGCAGGTGGGATGGTGGCAGTCGTGTTGGCTGTGGCAATGAAAAGTACTTGGGACAAGTCAAAGGCTACGTTTAAGTAATGGTCTGTGAAGCTGTGGTTTTGCTCAGGATCCAAGACCTTAAAAAGCAAATGAAAAAGATTTGCAAATTTAATTCCTCTCAGAAAGTATGGCCGTAGTTACAGCCACATATGCAGTTACATTCTCTAACAGTTATATTTAGTTATATTTTAGAAGACAGTTGGCGGGAAAATAGTTTTTTTAAAAAAATAGCTACACTTAAAAAAAAAACTTTGGCTATTAAGGAGTGGACCCACAAGAGGTTCACACTAGTAGCACCACAACCTTCCTCTTTTTTATTTCTGTCCAAAAGAGACCAGGGTGTGGGAAGAGGAGATGGAGAAAATGAAGGCATAAGTACACTTCCCACTTTTATTTTATTAATATTATTTATTAACAGCCATCTACACAAGAGTCTGAAGGTGATATACAATAAAATCAGCAAACCCCCCCCAAAACCATTTAAAACACAAAAAACAGCCAATACAGTTAAAACAAAACTGAAACAACGCAAAATAGATGCTCATGGCAAAGACCCATTTCTCCAGCTGGGAGAGCCTGTCGGAACAAAAATGTCCTACCAATTGTTTTCAGGAAGTGTAGACAGACGGTGCCTGTCGTATCTTGATGAGAATGCTATTCCACAGAACAGAGGAAGGCGCACCAAATGTATACAGGTTCTCCATTCGTTTCACTGCCGTTATTCCCTCGCATAACATTCCTCAGAATTTCAGTTTTATGAAGATGGGAAGAATTCTCTGATAGAGCTCCCTAAGCGTCACCACCTGAACTTCAATTCCCAGAGCTCTCAAGGCAGAAGAGTGGCTCAGGGAGAGACAATAGATCAGTGGTAGATTAGTAATGGAGCACATGCTTTTCATACAGAAAGTCTTCCAGCTCGATGTCTAGCATCTTCATTTAAAAGAATAGACAGGCATGGTGCTTTGAACAATTGCAATATGCCATATAAATGCAAAGTATTATCTTAATCTCTGATTCTATTATTCCCTGGGTTGTAGCCAACGTTAGCTCCACTCCGAGTAAACCCATTCAGATGAATGGACATAGGACATTAATTTCAGTGGGTCTACTCTGAGCTGGTTACTTCCCATTATTATTATTATAATTATCATCCTCTCATGGTCAGAGCAGGAGAATCAACAGCCAGTGAGAAGGTAGGAGTGAAACTAAATTGCACTTGTGATTGGATGGTAGAGCTGCCCATATCAAATGTAACCCCGCCCTATTTTCTGAGTGTGGTCAGCTGAAGGAAGTGGGATGGGCAGAAGCCAAATGAACCGAGTAAAGGGTGAGCAACGCTCCAAAATCCAAGTGTCAATACAGTGGTACCTCAGGTTACATACGCTTCAGGTTACATACGCTTCAGGTTACAGACTCCACTAACCCAGAAATAGTCCTTCAGGTTAAGAACTTTGCTTCAGGATGGGAACAGAAATTGTGCTCCGGCAGCGCAGCAGCAGCAGCAGGAGGCCCCATTAGCTAAAGTGGAGCTTCAGGTTAAGAACAGTTTCAGGTTAAGAACGGACCTCCAGAAGAAATTAAGTACTTAACCTGAGGTACCACTGTAATCAATTGCTGTCTTTTAAAATGACTTTTAAATGGGTACATGTGAAAATTTAGGGTGAAAAGGGAAATTAGAGCGCATCGGATCTGAGAAGCTACTTTGACTGTACACAGCTAGGAGGGATGCATTTAAGTCACTAGCTCTTATTCTGGCTGAGTGCTTGCAAGCATGGATCTCTGTTGAGGCTATCAAGAAGGACACAGCAGGGTAATTTACCATCCATTAAAGGATGAGCTAGTGTCACTGATACGAACACTTACACTCCAAGCACCTCCCTTTGCTTATTTCTCTGTCAAACAGCCACCAAGCAAAATTGCCACTGTCACTTGAGTAACGGGATGCTAATTAAGGATAAATTAAAATGGGCACTCCACTCTGGTTCCTGCTGCGTTTCAAGGTGAACACTGGCGCTTACAAGCGCTCACAATATGACACTTGTTTCAAGCGGTCACTTGGTGAATTATTTAGGAGTGTGGGGCCATTAGGTGGCCGATGGCACAAGGACTTGCCCGTTTAATTCTAGGCACGTTCTCAGAGCTGACCTTCACATCACAGGCGATGTTGGAAGTCTAAGACTCCTGCGTGGAAGATATGCTGCACCTTGCAAATAATTAGCAGATTGCTTTGAAGAGAAGCGCCACTTCCGGAGGGGTAGTCGTGGTCAAACATGAAAAAGTGTTGAGGCACCTTAAAGAAATGCAGCATCTGAGAAATTGCAAGTTATGTGAGCCTGCTTTTCTGGAAGTCCTTGCACTATAATGTTTGGATCAGTCTCAACGTTGCTGCAACCCAGTGCTTTGGCTCTGTTTTCAACATGCGTGTTAGTCAAGACTTTTCTCTCTTATTTTCTCCCCTCCACCTTTCCTTCTCTCTCTTTCCCCCCCTCTCTCGTATCCTTTCTGCTGGGAGAGATAAGCTTCAGGCTAGGTAGGTAAATGATCATATGCTGGTGAGAGGGCAAGGATCGGGAATTTTTTTTAAAAAGTAGATCATTTTGTTTAAAAACACTGATATACAATTTAAGTACATTTTTAATTTATTTTTTTTTAGAAGAATGGTATAGTGGAATTCTGTACCACTCCTGATGGGAGCAGAGTTTTGTTAATGTATAAGGGCTTATTTATGCAGAGAAAAAGGACAAGTAAAAGTTAGGTTTGCTGGTTAATTTGGGGTTTGTTTGTCCTGCACCTGCAACTAGTTTAGGGTTGCCATGCACCCAGAATTTCCCGGACATAGCAGGGATTCGGCCGTCAGAAACTGTGCCTGGGTGGGAATCGCTTAAATGTCCGGGAAAATCCGGACATATGGCAACTCATGTTGGTAGTGTAGATTTTGGCAGCTTTCCATTAAAATAGCTCAAAAAATTCCTCTTTTTTTGAGATTTCACTCAACAACTTTTGTGTCCGGATTTCCACCTTTCGAAATATGGCAAGCCTAAACCAGTTAAGCATGTGAGAGTGAGTCAGCAAGCATGTGAGAGTGACTCAGCACAATCTAAAGTATAAATATACTTGTGTTTGAAGCAAGCTTGCTCTTGGCCTTTGCCTTTGGCCAGAGCCTAGTCCAGGGGTCTGCAACCTTTAAGACAAAAAGAGCCACTTGGACCCGTTTCCGAAAAAAACAACAACAACTGGGAGCCGCAAAAACATTGCAACATTTAAAACAAATATAACACTGCATATATTGTTTCTGGCCTTAATGCTATATATACAGGATCGTGCAGTCAGCTGTCAATCTCAAGAAAAAAGGACAAATTAATAGCTAATTAAAATATTTAATTTACAACCAGGTAACCAGGTTAATGGGACTTTTGCTCCTGAACCTCAGTGCTCAGTGTCTGCACATCAGGGCTGTAAGACGTCACCTTCATTTTCACACAGGCTTGCAAGCTGTCATCTGTGAGGCGTGATCGGTGTTTGTTTTTAATATAGTTCATGTTGGAGAAGACCTGCTCACATACATATGTGGAAGAGACCACAAGGGCCATCGAGTCCAACCCCCTGCCAAGCAGGAAACACCATCAGAGCACTCCTGAGATATGGTTGTCAAGCCTCTGCTTAAAGACCTCCAAAGAAGGAGACTCCACCACACTCCTTGGCAGCAATTCACCAAACTTTCACCAAACTTTCCCCCGCTTAAGTTTAAAAAGGGGCTTCGCTTAAAAAGGGGCTTCAGGCAACTAACTCCACGTGGAATTCCACGCGACCGCGACCGCATAATCAATGCCACAAAATGCCAAAGAAAATTAACCAGGGCCCCAGTGAACCATAAATCATAATCAGTGCCTGATGTAAATAATAATTAATAATGAGGGCCCAATGTCATCCTCGTCATTATAAAAATAATCCCTCTCTTCGCGCCGCCCAGCCTCCCAAGAAAAAAACCCCACTTCAAACGGTCACAAAGCACAAATTCCACGCGACCGCAACTTGCTATGCCCAATAACCAATGCCCCAAAATGCCATAGAAAATTAATCAGGGCCCCAGTGTACCATAAATCAGTGCCTGATGTAAATAATATATAATAATGAGGCATTCATCATTATAAAAATACCTTTTTTGACACTTTTTATTATTTCTTTGTTTGACCCCTCAGAATTACTCCTCCTCATAGAAATAAACATTAAATTAACAAGTTACTTTTTTTTGAGTGTGTGTTCTTCACTCCCCTTCAAAACAGTGACCAGTGTATATGCCCCCTTTCAATGCAGCCTGCTTACAAAGGCGGGACGACAAAGACCAGCAATAAGCTGTTGCATAACGTTCCCCAAAAACTTTCCCCTGCTTAAGTTTAAAAAGGGGCTTCAGGCAACTAACTCCCACGTGGAATTTCCTATAGTAAGATGGCGGCCGCCTCAGAAGACCACATGGGCAGATAAGATGGCTGCTGGGACGATCCGGTTACCCAGCAACAGCACAGCTGATTCCGACGCTTTTGAAAGCAGCCGGCAAAGCAAGTGTTGGAGCTCCGAAGCCACTGCGCATGTGACCAAATAGCGAGGACTTACTTTGCTAGAGACAAGCCCCGACGCTACCACAAGCCTCCCTCTCTTCGCGCCGCCCAGCCTCCCAAGAAAAAAACCCCACCTCAAACAGTCACAAAGCACAAATCAGTAAACATAATAAACATTAAATTAACAAGTTACCTTTTTTTGAGTGTGTGTTCTTCACTCCCCTTCAAAACAGTGACCAGTTTTGAACAGTGGCTTCAGGCAACTAACTCCTCCGCCTCCTCCGCTCGCCTCCTTCCCTCGCGCCCGCCCCTCGCCCCCTCCCCTCGCCTCCTTCCCTCGCGCCCGCCCCTCGCCCCCCGCCTCCTTCCCTCGCGCCCTCGCCCCTCCCCTCGCCTCCGCCCCCGCCCCTCGCCTCCTTCCCTCGCGCCCGCCCCTCGCCCCCCGCCTCCTTCCCTCGCGCCCTCGCCCCTCCCCTCGCCTCCGCCCCCGCCCCTCGCCTCCTTCCCTCGCGCCCGCCCCTCGCCCCCGCCCCTCGCCTCCTTCCCTCGCGCCCTCCACTCGCGCCCGCCCATCGCCCCGTCCCCTCGCCTCCGCCCCGCGCCTCCGCCCCGGAGCCGCAGCAAAGGCTTTAAAGAGCCGCATGCGGCTCCGGAGCCGCAGGTTGCCGACCCCCGGCCTAGTCTGTGCTGAAAAACTGCAAGGAGACTGGAAAGACTGCTGTAAAGACTGTATACTACACCAGTAGGTAACTGCTAAGCTGTGGAACTGCAATATATTGTCAGTAACGGAACCGACCCTACCCAAACTGTCTGGTGCTTTTTTCTGTTCCATTGGCACACCCCACTGGCGTGTTGAATGGGCACTCAGTACACGCCTCAACAAGTTTACATTTTCAAAGGCTCTCCCACATTAAACATTCCCTGCACATAGTAAATTCACACACCAGAGAAGAAGCTTCAGCATAGGTGTGGAGAAACTTTGGCCCTTCGGATGATGCTAGGCTACAACTTCCATCAACTCCAGCAAGCACACCAGGAAGGTCAGAGATTCCCTGCATAATTCTCTCTCTGGTTAATTACTACTAACCATGAGGACTGTATTCAGTATTAAGAGGTGCCATGGATCTAAATACCAGTTGCTGGGAAACATGGGAGAGACAGTGACACTGTGCTCATGTTTTGCTTATGAGTTTACCAGAGACTTCTGGCTGGCCACTATGGGAACAGAAGGCTGGACTAGATAGGCCTTGGGCCTGATCCATCATGGCTCTTCTTATGTTCTCTTATGATGCAAGATGACTATAACGAGTTTTTCTCTGCAAAGGAGCATCCAAGATTATTAGCAATCCACACACACATAAAATATACTTGTAATCAGAGTGGATACCACTCAGAATACTACCACCTCACTTTACCACCTCATGTCAGGTATTGTGCAGAACTGCACTAAGAATCCCAGGCTTTGGGGCACCAAGATAAAACACTACTGTACATGTTTCTGCAACTGCTTATGCCCACCTAAGGGCAGGTGGAACACAAAAACTTGAAAGAAAACGTTAAATCTATTCATAAGGCACAGCTGCTCTTCACAGTGTTTGCAAAAAGGAACTTCTTAATGATTTCCAAGCTTTCTTTTGCTTTCCTGAGTTGCTGCCAGAAGCATCAGTTAAAGCAGAAGGCAAAAGCCCAACTATTGTAGTACAGAGGAAACAGCAGAATGATGCCGAATGAAAGAAACAAACTGACTTTATGGAGGTGCATGGCACCAGTCATCTTTAAAAATGACTCCCGATGAGATCCGTTTCCTAAAAAGCAGCACAGCTTTCCAGAAAGCAGCCTGCAGGATCCATTACATCCCAAAACAACATTCTAACTTGAAGGAGTAGGGCTGGCACTCAAAGTGAATATGCAGTGCATAGAAAAGAAAATCCTGTAATTAACGTAATGAGGGAGGGGAATTTAATTTGTGGGTGTGGCTGAAGCAGAGTTCCAGCATGTCTGAAGTCAAGCACCCTCCATTTCACCAAAACAAAGACTCACTAATTTCTGTATGCCTCGGAGCGGGTTGGACAACCCTTGAGTTGGTCCGTGCCGTATACACTGGGCGGTATATTAAGATAAGCATTCAAAGGAAAACTGATTTTAGTTTCTTGCCCTAAAAAACAAGGAAAGTCGTTTGCATGTGCAAACCTAATTCAGTTAGCGAGATACTTGCACAGTCTAGTTTTACTAAATGATAGTGCATTTGAATGGAAGGCAGTTCTACAGTACTCTCCTATAACTGATGCAAGACCAGTGCAGAAAGGACAATGTGATGCTGAGGAAGAGTTACCCAGCAGGGAAGAGGGCTGGGGAAGAAGGAGTGTGAAGTACCTCTGATCCCACCCACTGCCATTTCTGGCACAGGCTGGCAATTTTCTGAAGTTTAATAACAGTACGGAAGAGGGTAGAATTTCAATCAGATTTATGGGGGGGGGGGAGCAGGCGGGCTGCAAAACAAAGTTAATATTTATCTGGAGGCCTCCCTTCCTGCCCCTTCCTGCTGCTTGGCTGATCAGTGACAGGGTAGGTTGTTCGCCATCTAAGATTAGGCAGTGGGCCAGAAGCAGCCCAGGAAAGGTGTACGCTGCACAATTTCTGAACAAGAAATGCAGAGTGGGGAAACATGTTTTGTGGAGACGATGCATATTGACTGGAGAATATATGCATGTTACCTGGAGAATGGACAACATTCAGCTGAGATATGCACATTCCTCAAGGCTATTCCATAGCTGGAAAATGTACAGAATTCAACTGATAGATACACATTTCCCAAGGCCTGCTGGAGATTATGTATACAGATGGGGAAATGTGCATATTTCCCTCTTCATGAAAGGATTATATGCACATTCTCCATGAGGGCTGGTGAAAGGACACAGTGACTAGTTATTGTGCACATTAACTACTCAACCTGCATTCCCCTTAACATAAAGGTAAAGGTACCCATGCCCATATGGGCCAGTCGTGTCCGACTCTAGGGTTGTGCGCTCATCTCACTTAAGAGGCCGGGAGCCAGCGCTGTCCGCAGACACTTCCGGGTCACATGGCCAGCGTGACGAAGCTGCTCTGGCGAGCCTGCACCAGCGCAGCACACGGAAACGCCGTTTACCTTCCCGCTATAAAGCGTTAACTATTTATCTACTTGCACTTAGGGGTGCTTTCGAACTGCTAGGTGGGCAGGAGCTGGGACCGAAAGACGGGAGCTCACCCCGCCGCGGGGATTCGAACCGCCGACCATACGATCGGCAAGTCCTAGGCACTGAGGTTTTACCCACAGCGCCACCCGCGCCCCTTAACATACACACTATCTAAAATTAAGGGCAGAGGATCATACAATGAAGCTCTTGTTATATAAACCTTGATATTTGTGGTTTCCTAGGTATCGAAAGGCAACACAACTCCCCTTCCTTAGTCACCTTCACTCCATCTACATAGAATTCTGTGATCCACACCTGTCGGCAACATCACACTCAGCTCACACCTTTCTTCCACCACCCTTCCCTTGAACTCTAGAGCTCTTGCTTGGCGCTTGATAAATTATCAATGTGGCTTTGACATGAAAAGTTCTCACATAACACATGACAGGACCTCTGTGATGCCCAAGCAATTGCATGCTGCTGTCAAGATAATTTATCCTTCCCATTATGGCATGAATACATCCCTTTTGCTTTAGCGACTTGACTTATGGACCCAGAAGAGTGCTGCTAATTAAAATTATATATCACATGTACACACAGAGAGTTTGAACATTTGTCAAGAATAGAAAGCCATCTCACTTAGCTTTCATTGCTGAAACTTAAAATATATATATTGAAGAATGAGGAAAATATAAGTGAGAGAGTGAGGGGGGGACCTTTAACTCCATGTGAATCTAAAATAGTGGGGAACCTTCTACTAAGGGAGTTTCTTCTTTCTTGTGCTGCCGCTGACCCATTTTGAATCAGAGATAAAGCTATAAGGAATGTCTATGGCGTGCTTAACAGAAAAGGCTTGTTATGTTCATCGATGTCTGGTGGAGGAGAGGGTGGGGGATTAATTATGAAAATGGTGCTTGGATTTCAACAGGTAAGACTGGGAAGGCTCATCGCTTAAAGCAGGTAGTCCATCTGTCGTAGGAAAGCAATAGGCAGCTCCTTCCTCGACAGACATCTGTTGGCATTGCTTAACCTCTTCATGTCCTCATTTGAAACCAAAGCTTGCACACTTCAGTCCTCAGTGGATGGAAGCCCTGCTCTGCATCCCAGTTCTGATGCAAGGGCCTCCACCAATATCAGGCTCTGATATTAACTGCTGCAAGATGCCTGGATGACCCTTCTTTGGTGATAGAGCATCATCAAACATTATTCTGTCAGGCCTTTGGCGGCATTGTTTAATCTTATGTCATTTGGCCATGGGTGGGGTGTTTGGTGGAGGCCTAGATATTGTTTGCACTGAAACAGATGCATTGGAAGGGGGTTGGACTAGATGACCTTGGAGTTCCTTCCACCCCTATAACTCTATGATTCTGTATATTGTTGTGAGTTGCCTTGGGGTTTCTGTCAACAGTTTGGTCAATAAATGAAACTTACCATAACTGCCGCAGATTAATATGTAAAGTGATCAAAAGCACCAAAAAGAAGAGCATACATAGTAAGGGTGAAAGGGAGAGTTTTTATGTGTTCAAAACCTCTCCCGTGTTACATCGTTAGGGGAAGTACATTATGTATGTGCAAAGAAAAAGGATATTTTCTCTGGGGACCGCCTGATTGCAGAATGCTTTCCTTTTTTATAATAATTTTTATTAATTTTAACATATAAATTACAATACATACCACAAAGCTTCATCACTTATATCTTCTTCTTTTTTTGGACTTCCACCATCACCTCTGATGATCCACCGTTTTGACCACCTTTTACACATTTCTTAAATTCATATTGCCTTTAATTGTTTTAACTAATCATCCTCCCCCTTATCCATTTTGGCAATAATTCCAATAATACTCCTCAGATTGCGGAATGCTTTCCAGAGGAAGATATGCCTGACACTGACCCTGTATTCTTTTCAGCACCAGGTTTAAATGTTTATATTTGCTTAGGCATTTTGTATTACCTTATCTTTAGCTGGTTGAATGGTTTTGATTTCACTGTACCATTGGTCTGTGTTATAATGTTTTTGTAACATTAAATTTCTTTGTATATTGCCCTTTTGCACTTTTATGGAAGAGTGGTTTCTAAAGTTTTTAAATAAATTATTATTATTATTTTAATTAAGTTCCTTCATTTCCACAACATACATAAAACCCCCAAGAACACTTAGTGGCCTGCCTACTTGCTTTTTGCTTCATATCTGCCTACCAAGGTTTTCCATCGAGACACACTTGGAACCTTTTCTGACTACTCTGACCTTCAGTGGGGTCACCCAAATATAGAACAAATGTTCTCTTGTTGATGGACAGTAACTGGAAATAGGAAGACATTCTGTTTTGCTCAGGCAACACTGCACCTCAGTTCCACCATCTGAACTACCAACATTACCCAGCAATGGGCAAACTGGGTCTTTCTCCCTCCAGTGTATAGGGCAGGGAATATTTGGGAAGGACCACAAGTCCTTTCAGTTTTATCACAGAGGGTTAAAAAAAAGGAGCCCCAGGCAATGCTGGTGCCAACATATCTGGGGGATCTTGTTCAATGCTGGTGTCTACAAAACGAAACATTTCTTCAGCCCTAGAATACGAATTTGTTCCTCAGAAATATTTCAGCACAATTTAAGGAATGGCCCAGCCTGAGGCAGGGAACTTTGAGCTGATGGTGGACTCCATCTCCCATCAGCACCAGTAAGAACGTTGATGGGAGTTGCAGTCCAGCAAGATCTGGAGGGTCACAAGTTTCCCCAACGCCAGGCGCAGCCCATGTTAGCCTGCCCTGGGAAGCTTTAAGGATAAAAGAAACTCCGGGATGCCTTGGAGATTGTAGTCATAGAATCGTTTCATTCACAATCAAACTAACTGCAATCATCCAAAGCTAGGTAGCAACCCCAGGTTACACAAAGCCGGCCTTCTCTTGTCTTCAGTCACACTAAAAAACAAGAGTTTTGCCACAGTACTAGTACAATGCAGGCACAGCACTTGGGGAACTTCCATACTATATGAAGACAAATTCCTTTGCACAGCCTCTGCCACGACAAAGCATTTGCCATTCTGCAAATGGAGCCGGATCGTTCTGCCTGACTTCCTTCCTGTTGCTGCATGTTATAAATAAAAATGCCTTTTTGTAAGAATGTCAGCTAGTCCCACGGCAATCAGATGAAGGATCCAGCAGCTGCCCAAGGACTCTCCCTTGTGTTGTTGTTTTCTTATCTCAGTGCTCCAAAATAGCTACCAATCTCAACATGCCAGAAAGTATCTCTGATATCATCATAAAACACACATACACACACACACAAAATATATCGAAACAAAGCACCCACATTACTTTCAATAGCTCTTCAAACACACAGGGCCCAACATGTGGATACAACACTGGCTTCATGTTAAACTTGGTTAACGGACTGGAAATCAGCCTCAAGAACACAGTTGAGTCACCTCATATACTGGGGTCATGCTCCAAGGGTAGCATGCCTATGTCAAAATCGTGTATTGCCAAAATGACCTTTTCATGGCTGGTTGCTGTCTGGCAAGCTCCACTGGGAGACCCTTTCCTGGTGTACCCACTGCCTCTCCTCACTCCTCCACCTGCAAGGGAGGAGGATGGAGGAGGGAAGAGAGAGAAAGCATGGCTGATCAAAATGGATGAAATGGGTCCTGGAATGGAGATGCAGCCAAGGGCATACAGTTGAAATTGTGTATTATTATTTTTTAAAGAAAATTGAATTTGTATACAGCCAGAGGTTTCAGTAAGCTTATGCACATTAAGATGTGACCTGACTATATGCCCCTGTCCCTACAGTACCCCCCTTTACCTGGAGCAAATCTCTACCCCCACCCCCTTCATGGTAGTTAAGATATTGACTCCTGATGTTAACAGCAATGGGGCTAACTGGAGTTTCCCTTTACCCTGGATCTGGGGCCCATATCAAACATTCATATTAATATGCTGTCAAAAAGCAAGTCACTACTTTAGTTTTTGATGCACACAAATCCCCAATTGTTAATGCAACAGTTTTATGAATACCAGAACCTGGGGACAAAACAACATGAGATGGTTCTTGTTCATTCTCTGCTCATGCATCTAGTTGGTCACTGAGGGGAAAACAAGATGCTGAGCTAGACAGATTTTGGTCTGATCCAGGAAGGCTCTTCTTATGCTCTTAATCATCAAATACCACAGTTATTAAGCAACTGATGGCTCCACATACACAAATGGAATTGGCTAATTGTTTTTTTTGTCCAGTGTTATTTGCATCTCCAAAAGCCCTACACTGTGATCAGGAAAAATGATATCTCCATTTGTCAAGCTCAGAATTAGACAGCTGATCTGAAGAAAAAGGTGAGCTACATGCAACAGAGAAGGAGCTCGTTTCACTTCTTACCTCAAGCAAAGCAGCCGCAGGATCCCCCTGCAGGCTCTTTCCAAGCTTGTCAACCTCATCGAGCAGGAACACCGGATTGTTAACCCCAACAGTCTTCAAGCCATTGATGATCCTCCCAGGCATGCTGCCAACGTAGGTGCGCCTTGTGGGGAGCAAGGGATGAGGTTGAAGTACGGAACAGCAAACTGGAAGCAAATTGTTTTATGTTCTCTTTCTAAAGTCACCCAAAAAACCCCAATCAGCTAATCATCAGCCTTCTGCAACCTGTTGCTCTCCAGATATTTTGGACTACAGCTTCGTTCGTCCCCAACCATTAGCCATACTGGTTGGAGTTGATGGAAGCTGCAGTCCGTCTGGAGGGCTCTAGGTTGCAGAAGGCCGATTTAGAGATTGGCTGTGTTCTGATGTTTAAAATCAACCAAAGTCAAAATACAAAGAAGCTTCAGACACACACATGCATATGGCTCACTCCACCTTTTGAACAAATGGGGAAACAAATGGCAGGAAGTCACAGTGAGATGCCCTGTTATGTCTGGCTTGAGAACGGTGTTTAATGGCTTCCAATGAAACCTGGAAGCCAACTTCAAACTATGGTTTCGCATTTGGGATCTTTTAGAAGCCATGAATCATATTTCCTGGTTTGGATGTGCGCCAACAGAAAAGTGCAGAATGTGGAAGCTGTGCCTGCAGGGAGGAGCCAACAGGGGCTGTAGAAATCCAAAACAAGGGAGGGGCAGAGTTGAAAGGAGGGATACCCCAGGTGAGCAGGCACACAAGCTCTGCACCTAGTCCTTCTCTTTCAAATTCATCGCTGCTAAATTAGCCAGTGTCACACAACCCTCAAGGAGTTTTACATGATGATACCGCCTTTGATGATTCTCCTCCTCCTACTGCCCAGATACTGCTCAAGGCATCTATGAATCAAAAGTTTTTAAATGGCATTTGTGGAGCATGGTAGGGAAAGGCCCTTAATCAGCAAAACATTTCACCTGAATATCAAGTAGCTGGAGAGAAGCTTCAGCCTCCAGCGTTGAAACCAAGGGGGCAGAGGCATGATCCCCATGTCTTCTTCACTCACCCTTGCCTCGGGCCCTGGATTCTCAGTGCTCTGCCTCCTCCCTCCTCCCACCACCTCCCTTGCCATGGTGAGCCCTGGAAAATGTCAAGCAATAAGGAAATAGGTTTCTTTCTGCACTGGCCTGGTTGTTTACAACCGCACACACACCAAAAACCTTTGCTTGGAATCTTTATGTTGGTACTATTCCCAATGAAAAAATAAACTGTTCACCCACACTGCATCCAAACTCTAATATTTCCACTGCCTCTCCAGAATAAATAGAAGTATTTAATACATTTAGACAATTTAAAGGAACAAACTGTGAGAAAGTTTCTAAGCTCAAAGCAAAATCATTTAGTTTCTGCTTTGGCATGGAGGTGGGAATTCTTTGATCTGGAAAACAATAGTAATCAGAATTAGACTCAGTAGCCTGTAATGACACTCTTATTTGCAAGAAATCTCCATAAATGGATAGCATCAGCGCTCTCTCTCTCTCTCTATGCCTGTAATTATCCTAATCTTGAGGACTGGTACTACTCTAGCCATATTAAAGCACTACATTGGCCTGAATCAGATGTTATGACTAAACCAGGGTTTGGTTTGTAGGAATGTGCTGGGGGTTCATTCTCTCCATTTGTCTCCATACCAATTCCCTGCTCAGTTTCCTGGTTAGTGGTAAACACCATTTGCCAGGGCATCCAAACTGGGAAAAGCATGGATACAGCCATTATTTACCACCAAACCAAATCTGAAAACCCACTTCAAATTACTGTTTTCAGTTTCTGGTTTTTAGAGAAACTCTCTATAGCTTGCTTGATTTGGACATCACTGTAAACTACAAGTAAAAAGGGTTGGGGGGTGAGACAAACGAAGCCAGCCTGAGAGTCTGCTCCAGCTGGACAGCTCCCCTCCACATCACAGGACAAGTCTACCATCAACCACCCGGTGGGAAGGATCCTGGTCACTATTCACGTATTGCTGCTGCCTATTGCAGTTTTTAAAAATAACAAATGCCTTGGAAAGATCTGCACCATGAAAAGTGAGAAGGTTGGGTATGCCTAAAGGGGGTATACAGGGGGTGGGTGGAAGACAGATGAACAGTGGGCCCACTGGCTGCCATTCACAGAACAACTTTAGCACACACAAGTTCAAAGGAATTTGCTCCCTTAAGTCAGTTACACACACACACACACACACACACACACACACACACACACACACAATCAAAAAATCAATGGGACTTCAAAGTGCTTAACATCAATAGAACTGTGTTCCTGGAAAGTCAGCAGGATGAAGTGGATACAGGGTTGGACCTTGACCAGGGAGATCTGGGTTAAAGCCCTTGCTAAACCATGGGTTACCTTGGGCCAGACACATTTGCTCTCTGTCTCTCAGTGTAAATTACTTAACAGGATTGTTACGATGATAACCATTTAGGAAGGGAGAATAACAATTTTGTAAGAGGTCTCCTTAGAGGCAGGGTGGGATAAAAATGTATTTTCTACCTTTATACAAAGCTGATTTGTTGAGTCAGAAATTTAAATAAGGAGTCTTAATATATTGGCACAGTGGACTTGATCTGTATCTTAATTAACCTTTGCTGATTTCACTTTTACCTAGCCAAATAAGGAGATGCCTGACTGTGTGGCTTTCTTCCAAAGCCTCTGAATCTGCCCCCAGAGTATTTCTTTTTAAAGAAGGAAGATATATGCTAAGAATGAAGCAGAAATTCTGAAGCTGTCGCCAGTTCTATTTTCCCAAATAAGCTTGGTCTCTAACACGATGGGGCAAACTTTTCACACACAAGCACGGAACAGCTGCCCAGCGAAAGCAAAGGACAGCTGGAAAGTGTCAGTTTGGGTTCTCTATTATGAGACTAACTTTGTTTGCAGAATGGAAAACAGTAGTGAATCCTCAGAGCCCAAATGGAAGGCAGAGTCACATGCACGGCAAACTCTAAGCACGTGAGCTGCCCTTACAAGGCAAGTTCTGGGTGTTCCCCTTTTCCCATATCTGAATATCACATGAGATGGTACTTAAACACACACAAACACACACACACACACACACACAACTTCTGCGCAACACAATACTATGAAGAGCTCTCATTTCCTTGTTGATACTGTCCTTCAAATTGCAGATTTAGGAATAAAGGTAAAGGTACCCCTGCCCGTACGGGCCAGCCATGTCCGACTCTAGGGTTGTGCGCTCATCTCACTTAAGAGGCCGAGGGCCAGCGCTGTCCGGAGACACTTCCGGGTCACGTGGCCAGCGTGACGAAGCTGCTCTGGCGAGCCAGCACCAGCGCAGCACACGGAAACGCTGTTTACCTTCCTGCTATAAAGCGGTACCTATTTATCTACTTGCACTTAAGCGTGCTTTCGAACTGCTAGGTGGGCAGGAGCTGGGACCGAAAGACGGGAGCTCACCCCGCCGCGGGGATTCGAACCGCCGACCATGAGATCGGCAAGCCCTAGGCACTGAGGTTTTACCCACAGCGCTACCCGCGTCCCGATTTAGGAATAGACCTCATCAAAAATGCTAACTCAGTGAATACCCAACCTATCCTTTACACAAAAGAGGGAGAGCAAGGAGAAAGCAACAGCATGCAGGTACCATGTCTTCATTAGCGGATGAGGGAATAAACACTTTGTTTTTACTTTATTTATTTTGTTTATATCCCACCTTTTCTCCAAGATATTTAGGGCAATGTGCATGATTTCTTCCCAGCCCCTCCATTTTATCCCCATAATAATCCTGAGAAATAATTGAAGCTGAGAGTAATTTTCCCAAGGCCACATAGTGAACTTCACAGCTGAGTACAGATTTCAACCCAGCTTTGCTCGAGAACTATCCCAACACTTCCAGGAATCTGGCTTCTGCTGGTGTCAGATCATTGGTGAACTTATCTCAGTACACAGATACACCTAGCTCAGCTCCTAAACATGTAAACTTCTCTCTAGGGCAGTGTTTCCCAACCTTTTTTGGGCAAAGGCAGACTTGTTTCATGAAAAAAATCTCGAGGCACACCACCATTACAGCCCCGTGACGTCAGCGCGCAGCGTCACGCCGGGAGGGACATGAATTGCTAGCAAATTACATAATCACCTCCTTGAGGGCTGGCTCATCTTCTCCGAAGGCAGAACCCCATTAATTAACAGCACAGACTCACACCATAGCCAAGACAAGGGGGGGAAACCTCAGTCATGCACAGTCATGCACATGTGGGGGCTAAATGAGGACGAAGACCGGGCAGAGAGCAGGGTTCAAATCACCCCACCTGGCCAGGACAATCCCTGGGTGCTCCCTTGGGCCACTCGCCTGACCCACCTCGCAGGGCTGTTGTTGCGAGGATAACACGGGGAGAACCACGCGCGCCCCCGGGAGCTCCTTGGAGGAGAAAGCGGGTGATGAATGCAATGCACGAAATATATGAGAGGCGACCAGGTTTTGCAGGTGAGGGGCCCCCGCCAGCCTCCGCTTCCAACACCCGGCGCAACGACGCCGAAGTTTCCCCCCGGGCTCGGCTCGGGGAGCAGCGCTGCTCCCCCCCGGCTCCCCTTCGTCCTCCCGGCTCTCTCTGCCGCCCACTGGGGACCCCCCTCACCTGCCAAGTCCGGAGCGCCGGTGGAAGTTGCATGCATGCATGCAGGGCGCCGCGTTGCCATTGCACTGCACTGCACTCCATGCAACGCCTGCACGCATGCATTGCCTTGCACGCCCGCCAAGGGGTCTCCCCGCGGTCCGATGCGTCCCCTCCGGCGCGGATGCAGCATTGCAAAAATAAAAAACCCCTGACGCAGCCCTACCTGGGGGGCAGCCTCCGCCTCCGCCGCTCCACCTCCGCGGGGATCCCCGGGCTCCATCCTGCCGCCCGATCTCCGCGGGGGCGCAGGCAGGCTGCGCGGGGTCTGCGCGGAAGAGCCCCTGCCCGCCCGGCCGCTGCGCTCATTCCATGGCCGGGAGAAGAGCGCTTCAAACAAAACGCCCGGCCCGCCAGGCCACGCTGGGAAACGTAGTTCGCGCACCCCGCACGGGCGCGGAGCCCAAGGGCGAGGGGACTACGGATCCCGGCAGCCCCTGCGCCTGGGACGGAGGGGGAGAGGCCGGGTGCAGGGATGGAGGGACGGGTGGGCGAGCGAGTGAGTGAGTGGCAGCCGCCAAGCCTTGGCCGAGAGCCAGGAAGGGCCTCCCCGGAGGAGGAGGAGGAGGGAGGCGCAGAGTGGGAGGGAGGGAGGGAACCTCAGGGGTCATCTAGTGACGGCGCCCCAATCGAAAATTTGACTTAAAAAAAAATCTTTCGAATTTTTTAATTTTTCCCGCGGCACACCAGGCAACATCTCGCGGCACACTAGTGTGCCGCGGAACAGTGGTTGGGAAACACTGCTCTAGGGTTCCAAACAGGAGAGCTTCCCAGCTCTACCTGAAGAGGCCGGGGACTGAACCTGGATCATCTGCATGCAAAGCATCTCCTCTAACACTGAGCTACAAGTCCTTCCCCAAATACAACACACTGGCATGCCTCTGGCAACTCTTCTTTCGCTTTTAGCAGAATCAGCTGGGTTTTCCTAGAGGCTAGCTTTGCCCAGGAGTGACACACACAACAAAAACAGGTCGAAGGGTATCAGCTGGTCTTGCTGCTTATCAAACTCAATTCTAAAGAGGAATTCTGGTGCTGTCAGAGCACTGGGTCACAAGCCAGAGACTGCTGTGAAGAGATCAATGGTGCACAGTGAAGCGACAAAGTCTTCTCCTGCCATCCCCCAACAGCAGACTCAAAATTGTTTGCTGCTCTTAAAGCTGAACATTTTTAAAGGGGGCTTAACGAAACCCAAAAGGATACCTGTGGAGGTGGGGAATAAGAACTCCCAGAAAGAGCCACAAGTCCTTTGTGGGGACACAAAGGTGGAGAGCTATTTATTGCACTGTGCTCTTTTAAAACTTTGCTAGCATGTGTTCTGAAACTAGCAGGCTTCAGCTGGAAGTCCAAGCTGCCACTCTCTTCATAAAAATATGTTCCCTTCACACTTCCTAAACATTGGACAACCTCTAGTGGTTTCCACGTGAACAGCAGCATGCTGTTACCACTTTGGTAGAGCACTGTCAACAGCAGAGAGAGATAAATTGTAAGGTTTGCCTGCTTCAGCCCCACATCAATGGCCAACATGGGATGAGAACATCATATCACCTAGATTTAGTGCTTAATATATGTAACAACAGCAAGTCAGTCCCTTAAGGGGGGGACGCTTGGCCACTCCCATGTTTAGCATGCTAAGGAATATGCTGTATTTGGACGTCTAGAAACGTCAAAGTATATTCCACAATGCCCAGATTGTGCAGGAGGCCTCCGCAAACACACACAGGAGGCTGCAATGACGAATTGTGTTGTCTGGGCTTATTGTATTAATCCAATTATAACAGGCGGTAGAAGCTGTGAAAAGAGCCTAACAAAGCTAACTTGAAGCGGAGTGATTTGCAATCACCTGGAGGATGTTCTGTCTTGGTGTCTTGATTTAGATGCATGGAAAAAGCAGGTGGGCCAGGTCATGAAAACTGCACAAAAATGTATGCAGGACTGCCTACAGTGCCATTTTGAAAGTCTATGTGCTTCCATTGCTTGGTAAAATTTGCCTTTTCATGTTGCATAAACACACCATTTCCCAAGAAACTACCCACAGTAAATTCAGGAATTTGTATTCTAACAGGCCCCAGATATATGACTAAACAGGAAGAACACATTTTGATGTATGCTTTCCCAAATCATTTTCTTGAACATAAATCTCAATTTGCTAGGCAACTTTGGCAAAGCCCTAAATTTTATTTGTTCATTTGAAGTGTCCCATTCCAACAAAGTACAGAATGGCAGTTGTCACAACTTGTTGCAGACAGTCAATCACCACCTTCAAATCTCCTGTAGCAAATATGTTTCCGCTACTCTTTTTTGCTTGATGGTTTCTTAATGGCCCATTACCAAACATCCTGAGGGTATATTCCTCTACTACTAGCCACTACAACTTGGTCCTAAAGCTGGTTCCTGCCTAGCCTTCTTCAGGGCTCTCCATAATCCTGGAACCACATTGGTATTTATTTTTGAAATGAAAGGCAATATATAAATCATCATCATTGCCATCAACACTGTTTTTTTAAAGAAAGGGAGTTCTATAACAGGGATCAGCAAACTTTTTCAGCAGGGGGCAGGTCCACTGTCCCTCAGACCTTGTGGGGGGCCAGACTATATTTTTTTTTTTGGGGGGGGGGGAAATGAACGAATTCCTATGCCCCACAAATAACCCAGAGATGCATTTTAAATAAAAGCACACATTCTACTCATATAAAAACACCAGACAGGCCCCACAAATAAACCAGAGATACATTTTAAATAAAAGGACATATTCTACTCATGTAAAAACATGCTGATTCCCGGGCCGTCCGGGGGCTGGATTAAGAAGGCGATTGGGCCGGATCCATCCCCCGGGCCTTAGTTTGCCCAGCCATGTTCTATAAACTGCAGGTGGAAGGGAACCATCTTAGAAGAGGCACCCCCCCCTTCAATGTCACCCACAAAAGGGGATG
This sequence comes from Podarcis liolepis, assembly GCF_965112155.1. Classification (NCBI taxonomy): domain Eukaryota; kingdom Metazoa; phylum Chordata; class Lepidosauria; order Squamata; family Lacertidae; genus Podarcis; species Podarcis liolepis. Next base: position 35,376,273 of record NC_139561.1, on the reverse strand, counting down.
CCTTTTTGGAGACGGGCCTCCTGCAACATATGCATGCACAAAGGAGTTTTAAACACAAAGTTCTGCTCATTTCCTTTTCAGAACTGTTTTTTTAGTCACATGCATATTTAAATTGAATCAATCTGTCAAAACCCATCTGACTAGTTGGCTATCATTTGTTTGTTTCGGTGGCAGCACTCACTTCCAAGTATCTCACCCACCTTTCCATACACTCCTGAATTCAGTTTCGTCACAATCGCCAGTCACTTGTGAACACTGACTCCGGACAAGTACATACCAAAGTCTCCCAGTGAGGGTGGGATACAATATACCAAATGAAGCGCAACTTCCAAAGATTAAATAGGATGAACAGATGCTGTTTTTGAATACTGCCTCCGTGTACCCCACTATAAATAAATAACATTATCTGTATCTATATTTACATGTAAAAAAACCCAAACCCTCCTGAGATATTAAAGATTCATTTTCAGCCTCCCAATTAAAATTGCTCCCCATTTCTACAAAAGAGAAGGAAATTAACAGCACAATCCTATGTGTATCTACTCAGAAGTAAGTCCAGCTGAGTTCAACAAAACTTACCTAAGGCTCCAGTCTTTCAAACTTCCCCACTAGAGGAAAACTCCCTCTGAAAACAGTGTGGCTTGCTTCTGAGTAAACTTGCATAGGATTGCACTATAAATTAAGACCATTTGCAGCAGAATTTAAGAGAGAGAGCTGGGAACAAGCTGAACACTCATCTACGGTTTGTAAATCACCAGTTTGCAAATGGAGCACTAAAGATACCTGTGTCCTCGGATGTCAGACTGGTCACACACTCCGCCGAGGGCGATTCGGTGGAACTCTCGGCCCAAAGTCTTTGCCACGGATCTTCCCACACTAGTTTTTCCAACCCCAGGAGGTCCCACAAAGCAAAGGATCGGGCCCTTCAAGTTGTTCTTAAGCTGTCTGACTGCCAAATACTCCAACACCCTCTTCTTCAACTTCTCCATAGCGTAATGGTCATTGTCCAGAAGAATCCTGGCTGCACGGATATCCAGGCGATCTGTTGACCAAATGTTAATTGTGTTTAAACGCCAAGCTTAAGCGTCTCTGCTGGTCAAATAGCCACAATAATGTATAACCCTGGTAACACCACCAATATTCCTTCCCTTTGCATTTTTCAAACAATTTGTAGTAGCCATAGTCTACAGAAGACTCCCTTTACCTTTTGTACTTTTGCTCCATGGCAGTTCCACCATCAGTTCCAAGTAATTTCTAGTTAAGGCATATTCTGGCATTGACTGAGGCATTTTCTTTAATCTAGAAGAACAGATAAAACTGAAATGTGTAATTTAAGCATATTTGTTCCTAAAGATGTGTGCTCATCAGTTCTGTATTTTAAAATCCTAGCAAGTAATCTGAACATGCTAAGCTTCACTTGCAACTGTGCTGCACATGTTTAACTGTTTTTAAAGCCACAGTTACTGGGTTCATCCCCTGATTCACTTTGTGTTCCCATGATTTTGCCTCTTCTCTCAAGTACAATTTATCAGCCAGATGTGTGGTTCCCTCCAGATGATTTGGACTACAACATCTGTAAACCATGAACACGGGCCACACTGGCTGGGGTGGATGGAAACTGCTGTCTGAAACAGCTGGAGGGCACTGGCTTCGGAAGGCTGGATTACGACGTATTAAAAGTGTGGTATTCAAGAATACAGAAAACATGAAAAGTCAAGCAATAGCTTCAAAGATTGTAAAACAGATTTTAAAACAATGTTACAAACTTAGAGCTTCAGAATCTAAATAAACTACCTACCTCTTTACCTCTTTTACACACACTTTTAGAGCCTGCTCAGGCATACTGGAGGTTCGAATTTTCTTTTCAAGGATAACAATATCGTTGTGGTCTTCATCCTCCTCCTCGTCTTCAGCAGTGCCTGGAAAGTGGGTGATCCTTCGAATGGGACGTATCGCCACAACCTACAAAGTTTGAAAGGCTCAAAGATAGCAGGAACTTTCTCTGTGTGAGCTTGTGGCTACTGCACTAAGCAACCAGTTACCCAATTCATTCATTCACTTTATTAAAAGATTCCTATACCACTTTTCATTCACAAAAATAAATATTAAAGCGGTCCACACAATGATAAAACAAAAATCATTATTGGGAAAATCAGTAAGAACCATAATAATGACCTGCTAAAAATTAACTGCTAAAATTGTTGCTATTTAAGGATGTTTTAACTGCTGGTTTAGTGATCTGATAAAAATCACATGGCTTTATATTCAGGTGTACGTAAGCCACCCTGGGACCAGCTGATAAATGCCGATGGAAAATAAATAAATATTTCATAAAATATATTTAATAATGCTTTTGTCTTTATCACCTACTCTAACGTTATGTCAGCCCCCATACAAAAGCAATAAAACACAATATTTAATTATAATAATTAAGAGATTACCCTTTTGTCATCATCCTGTTTGGATTTTCTAGTTTTCTGAAGCAGTTTCAAGCCTTCAATCTGCCTAACAAGCAAGGGTATGGTCATCTTGAACCGTTCCTCCAGCCCAACAGCATCTAAAATCTAACAGAAAGGCACAACATATTAGGTGTTTTTCCTCACCTACTACAGTTTCCAGACTCTCCCACAAAATAAATTTGCTCTATCTGAAATGTGTCTGTGCCGCTGTATGGAAAAATCAACAAGTGGTTAGCTTCAAGGAACGTATCAGAATGCTTGCAAGGATGTTCTCCTGGGATAAAGGAGCAAGGAAGCCATGTTGTAATATGAAGATGCCTAACTGAAAATCCTATCTGCTGATATTTTAATCTCTGTGTATCTCTCTGAGTTTAGCCACTGTGTGTCTGCCTAGTGCAGGGCTGGGGGAGCTGTGGCTCTCCAGAGGTTGTTGGACTGCTCCCATAATCCCTTCCTATTGGCTATACTGGCTGGGGATGATGGGTGTTACTAGTCCAGAAACACCTGGAGGCCCACAGGTTCCCCTGCTTTACCTGGAGATTGAACCTGGGGCCTTCCGCATGCACTTTACATATTTGCCATTCCTAGCGGTAGGGTAGCCAGACTTCCCCTAAAGAAGCAGAAAAACCTATAACCCATGACCCCAAAAGGAATGCACTATACTTAATGTACAGAACAAATCCACTTTTATTTCTTTATAAACAATGCATTGCTTAACTCCAATAGTCTCTAAATGGTTTACAACACAAAAATATAAATCAGTTCAAACTGTAAGATCACAGTACAATTTAAAATGCCTGCGGGAATAAGAAAAAACATTCAATAGGCACTGGAAGTTCAGTAGGGAGGGAGCCTGTCTGGCCTCAGCTGGGATTTCCATAGAATTGGGCCCACAATACTAGGGAGAGGGAGTGTTTGCCAAAGACATAAGTTTAGAACGGATGTTCCATGTCAAAATGTATGAGAACAGTGTGGTTTTCAGGATGTAGGGGTATACCACTTTATCACCAAAGCTACACACTGTGATGGTTTATACATTTTTTAAAATTTATGGCAAAGGGCTCAAGGCATTATTTCTGTGCCAGCATACTCTTGCTTCATCCTTTTGATAAATGGAACACTTGGAAACTGAGCAGAGTTGGCTGGAACAGGAGACACTCTTTTTCTTTGTTCAGTCTGTGCAAAGGCAGCACACCCTACCTGAAGCTTCTCCTGGTTGCTGGTGCGGATGATGGAGGTTAATATATCTGGTAAAGCTTCCCTAGGCAGGTTGTCTAACAGGCGTCTCAGTTTAGCCACTGCAGGGATTGACATATCTAGCATCTCAACCAGCTTCGTCATAGAAAGAAAGAAAAAAACAAACGTATAGTGAATTTTCAGAACAGATATCATTTTGGATAAGCTGCACAAACCTATACCATTACACAGCCCAGAAAGGAATCTGTCTGAAACTTTCTCAATTGCAGCAGTTTAAAAAACCATTTGTCTTCAGGCAAATCTCCTTCATGGATCTACCTGAACAAAGAAGGATGATTGGCATCAAGAAGTCTGTCAGCACTGCTGACTCAAGAAGAGCTTGAGGGGCTTTTCTGTTGTACAATTTGACTGTCTTTCTGATGCAATCATCCTCAGGAGTTCATTTGCTTTGCATAACATGCACATCTATTACACAGGGCAAGCAGTAGCTTGCAGCAAGCCCCGCAGCCCTGCCAGCATGAACCACATCTTAAAACCATGTATGCCTTGATGTGGGTTATCTGTGAGAGGTCTAGTACTGTGGCCCTACCTTATTTTTGTACCCCTATGATGTTATAGTTTATATTTATTGTGTTTTATTTCTGACTATCGGTCGAATAAAGGAAATTGATTGATTGAAAACCATATATGGAAGCACTTAGTTTATGTGCTCCTTTGCCGAGTCCAAAAGGATCAGCAAAACAGAGACACAAGCATCTGTTGCTGATTATCAGGTAGGCAAGCCCTTAGGTGTCCAAAAGGATTCCCAGCAAAGGACTAACGAGAACCTTAACAGCATGAGGGACGAGGTAAGTCGCCACATACCACACAAGGAATCAGTTGTACTGAATTTTCCTATCACTTCTTAAACTGCCATCACATGAGTCCCTCTTCCTGTTAAGGGCCTTTTTTTGTAGAGAACTTTGCAAAAGCAAAAATGGTGCTTCTTGGGCCCACTAGAGATTTCTGAAGTGGTGGTTTTGAATATCATCAAAAGCATAATTAACAAGGAGTTGCTGCCCCTGCTTATTCTACTCACCAACTCAGCCTAGGCCCTTTACCCATCCCCAACAGCTAACCAAGCACCCTCCTTCTATACCTCAACCACCCCCACCCAGCTCACCCAAAGTCTCTCCCCTCTTGCCACAGTTGGTGTGGTCACCTACCAGCAGCCTCATAAACATGATGACACCTTACATTTTTATGTGTATAGGAAGAAATGCAACTATAGTTGGAGAGTAGACACATATAATGAATCTCTCTTTTATAGCTTCAGAGCACTGGTCCACCTAGACAAATACTATTCATTCTGGCTGGCAGCAGCTCTCATGGATCTCCTGCTTAGTTCTGTCCTTGCTACCTGATGCTGAAATGCTGTTAACTAGAGATACCAGGCCCCCAAAGCATGTGGTCCACCAGTGAACTACAAGTCCTTCCTCTATAATCAGATGGGCTGCTGTTTATTAAACCCTTCAGCCAAATATCACAGGGTGGTTCACAAAATAAAAATAGAAAATGAGAACATAATACATACAAAGTTTTTATCTTGCCCTTCCTCCCTAAGGAACCCAGGGCGACAAATACACAAATTACAAAACAACTGAAACATCTAAAAGCAATTCTGGTACAGATGCAGACTGGGAAGCGTCTCTACCTAAAAGGCGAGTTGGAAGAGTAAGGTCTTCAGCAGGAGCCAAAAAACATCAGAGACAGCATCGGTCTAATATTTAACAGGAGGGAATTCCAAAGGGCAGGCGCAGATTGTGAAAAAACAGACCTTTTGATAACATGGTATCTACAAGAGCTCTCTCCTGCAGAGTAGAGTAATTGATTGGGTATATAAGGGGGTGAGACAATCTTTCCGCTATCTACATTCAAGAGCCACTATAGATCAGCATTTCCTACTTCCAACCACCTAACCTGCAATGCATATTTATAGAACTGCTCTGACAGCTCTCCCAGTTCCTCCTCGGATGTAGACTTGTTGGTGAACTGTTCCAGCCGATCCAGCTGTTCTACGTCAGCAACAGGGTAGGGCTTCTCCTTCACCAGTTGCAAAATCTGGAACCTGCAGAGGCCTGTTATCAGCAAAGTGTAATGCGGCTTTGGCCAGTTGCTGCCAACCACCTGGACTGCCAGGGCTGCTGTGCCGATCCTGGAAGCATTAAGAGGATGAGTTATTTGCTGTGACACAACAGGAAGAGTGTGCTTTGATTGGAGCAATATAGCTCCATCTCATGATTTTGTTGTTATATTGCCATTGTTTTTAAAAACTGTATTGTTTCAGCCACTTCATTGTTTGCCACATTGGATCCTTTGGCAGGACAGACAGAAGACATTTGATAAATAAAGAAAGCAGTTTTATTGACTATAGGTGCAGCTAAGATTCATTTTTTAAAAATTGAGTTATTGGACCAAGGAGTGCAACACTACCTACCACCTTCTCTTCATTGTCATTTTTCTTGTGTCATGGGAATGTCCTGACCCACGTGCCTAAGATCCTGAAGAGCTGCTGCCAGTCCATGTAGACAACGACTGTAATATATCATTGTACTACATGTAACAAAATGCAGCAGAATTATCTGCATGTATTAGGGTGGTGTCTTTGATTGCAAAATTACTACCATCATGCTGCAAAGTCAGCCCAGTGGTTGGCCAGGGAGTGATTAGAGCTGGTGAAAGAGCACAGTAGAGCACATGATTTGCACGCAAAAGATTCAGGTTCAATCCCTGGAGTCTGCCAGTAGGGTTGGAAAACTCCCTGTGTTTGAAGACCTGGAGAGCCACTGCCAGTCAGTGTAGGCAACACAGACCTAGATGGCCCATGGTCTGGTTCAGTACAAGGCAGTTTCCTCTGTCCCTCTTTGAACCAGCTTTGAACACAGAAGGTCCCAGGTTCAATCCTGGGCATCTCCAGGATGGGCTATGAAATACCCCCTGCTGAAACCCCGGAGAACTGCTGCCAGTCAATGCAGGCAATACAGAGTTAGATGGGGACAGATAGGCTTCTGTCCAACGCAGCTTCCTATGCTCCTATCACGTGGCTCAGGGTGGGCTGCTAACAAGGCAAGTGCAGGGACGGACGACTCAACTAATAATAATAATAATAATAATAATAATAATAATAATAATAATAATAATAATAATAATTATTTATATTTATTACTTATACCCCGCTCATATGGCTGGGTTTCCCCAGCCACATGAGGGAGAAATAGCTGTGGCCAAGAAGGGGAGGGCCGTCGGAAGGAAGAGGGCGCGGCGACGAAGACGTAGTGAGAAACAGTTCCCATGGCGACAAGGGGCGTATCTCTGGGAGGGTGGGCAGCTACCATGACAACAGGGGGCGCACCGCGATAGGAGGGGAAGGTAGCCATGGCGACAGAGGGTGTGGGGGGGGGAAGAGGCTCCCGGGGGAAGAGGTTGCCGTGGCGACGAGAAGGGTGGGCGGGGCTCCGACCTGTGTAGCGGGGGCAGCGCGTCGAGGTCGCTGGGCGGGTCGCTGGTGTCGGGGATGACGCCGATGATGGTGCTCTTGAGCGACGTGCCCTTCAGCAGCCGGCTCCGCACCAGCTGCATGTTCCGCGGCGAGTCCACGCTGGCGCGCATGGTGGAGCCCGGCAGCAGCACGGCCTCCGGAGTCAGCAGCAGCGGCAGCCGGCTCGGGATCTGGATGGCGCTGCCGCCCGACGACTGGGACGACGCCATGGCGAAGCGCTCGGCGAGGGCAAAGGCCGCGCGTCAATCGTTTTGCAGGCCGCGCTACGGCGGCCGGCGAGGGCCAAGCGCGCACACCGCTGCCCCCTGCAGGCTGCAGGGAGCGTTGCGCCGTTTGTCCCCCGCGCTATGAAAACTAGTTCATTAAAGGAAGCGAATAAAAACGATTAAGTGGGGAGAAAAATATTCAGCTCAATAGAATCACCTGGCACTGGATACATAATTTGAAAGTTTCCTAAAAAAAAACCAAAAACTTTGGTCTACAATGCTTTTTTTAAAGCACTTTCTATTAATTGTTTTGTCTTGCAATCCTGAACACACTTAGGAGATAATAAACATTTGAGACTCGCATCTGAGTAAACTTGCATAGGATGATACTGTTAAGAGAATGCTTAATCTCACCAGTGTGGTTGCATTTAAGTAATAGTAAAAACTCAAACCTCCATGTGTATTAACTAGAAACTTTGCAGCTAAGATTGATTTTCTAGGAATCTGCCAGAAGAAGGCTAGCTCAATGAAGACAAATATTCCTTGCCTTTATCCACAGGGCAGCTGTCATGTATAGGAAAACTTACTCGTGGATTGTGCCCTTTATTGATTAAGAGGACATGCTTACCAACTAACTGGGGTGGTTGGGATGACCTGGCTTGATCCTCCACCTTTAAAAGAGTGGCTTGATGTGGAAAAATTAGTTTTGTCACAACTTGGAGAGAAAGGTAATCACTAGCTAATGTGTGTTGATCAGATTGCTGTTAAAGGAGCAAGAGCCAATTAAAAAGTTGGCAACCCTAGAGAAAGATATTTTATTTTGCTAGCACTAAAATGTATTGAGCCAGTCCAGAACAACATAGAAATATTCATCACATAGACTCAGTTATAGTATTTCCTCCATGGACATTATTTCTGCCTGGGAAATTTGTCTTGTTTTCTCCATTTATATTTCGGAAGGGACTTACTTCAGGCAACTTATTCTGCAGCTGAAAACTCTGGTTGTCATCCACCCTGTTGCTGTGTCTACTACATCCACAAGATGTCAGGACAGCACACAAAATTCAATTTATGGAATTTGTTGCTGTAAATAAACTATATTTTGTGACTACATCTTTTACAGCAGCCTTTATATATATATTTAATGAATAAAACATTTACTTTGCTTAAAATCCCATCAAATATTTAAAATATATATAGAAAATAAAGCAGTGGTTGAAAACAAAATAAACTGTGCACAGGTGCATTTAGAGCTAGCTGAAATCCTTGAGTCTTAAGGGCTGCTTTGAAGCTGCTATGCCACTGGAAATTTGCCATTCCCCCCCCCCCTCGATCATCTACATTCTGAAATGTGTTAAATTATGTTTGGCAAGTCATTTAGTCAGTTTATCTCTCTTGCATTAATGATAGCAAAGTGGCATATCCCAGATTAATAGGTGCTTGTGAATCAAAAAAGCTTTGTAGCATCACTTGTTGTGAAAAGCCTCTCAGCCTCCTCTGTTCACTTTTTTGAATAAGGACAGTAGTTATGAAATGTTGCAAGCTTTGAGAGATTTCATCACAGCTTTGCTCGTTGCTGTGCTTGTGGTGTGAAGTGATGCAATCAACTAATGCCATTCATTCACCTGAAAATTGCATCAGTTTATAGTCTGGAGGGGTAACCTTGTTTCTCAATTGCAGCAAAAACTTGTCTCCCCCCTCAACCCCACATTGCCTATGACAAGAATGTCTCAAAATGACTGTAACTGACCAGTATGAAGGACCCTATGACTTGAAAACAGATGCTGAATGTACTTTTGTTACCTATGAAAAAAATCTTTAAATAAAAAAAAATTTAAAAAATGAAGAGTTTTGTAGCACCTTAAAGACTAACATATTTGTTACTCCTGGGATGGGGAACCTCAGGTCTGGGGGACAAATCTTTCCAACTAGTCCTTGGAACTGTCCCCATACTATACACCTCAGCTGTTTTTCGCACCCAAGAGGATTTTTTTTTTATTGTCTAGAATGTGCCCTTGAATCTTGATTGTGCCTTTTGCTTGTCTGGATGCTGAATAGAAGGGGGTGTGTGTTTAGAAATTAGCCTACTATACCAGTGTTTCCCAACCTTTTTTGGGCAAAGGCACACTTGTTTCATGAAAAAAATCTCGAGGCACACCACCATTACAGCCCCGTGACGTCAGCGCGCAGCTTCACGCCGGGAGGGACATGAATTGCTAGCAAATTACATAATCACCTCCTTGAGGGCTGGCTCATCTTCTCCGAAGGCAGAACCCCATTAATTAACAGCACAGACTCACACCATAGCCAAGACGAGGGGGGAAAACCTCAGTCATGCACAGTCATGCACATGTGGGGGCTAAATGAGGACGAAGACCGGGCAGAGAGCAGGGTTCAAATCACCCCACCTGGCCAGGACAATCCCTGGGTGCTCCCTTGGGCCACTCGCCTGACCCACCTCGCAGGGCTGTTGCGAGGATAACACGGGGAGAACCACGCGCGCCCCCGGGAGCTCCTTGGAGGAGAAAGCGGGCGATGAATGCAATGCACGAAATATATGAGAGGCGACCAGGTTTTGCAGGTGAGGGGCCCCCGCCAGCCTCCGCTTCCAACACCCGGCGCAACGACGCCGAAGTTTCCCCCCGGGCTCGGCTCAGGGAGCAGCGCTGCTCCCCCCCGGCTCCCCTTCGCCCTCCCGGCTCTCTCTGCCGCCCACTGGGGACCCCCCTCACCTGCCAAGTCCGGAGCGCCGGTGGAAGTTGCATGCATGCATGCAGGGCGCCGCGTTGCCATTGCATTGCACTGCACTCCATGCAACGCCTGCACGCATGCATTGCCTTGCACGCCCGCCAAGGGGTCTCCCCGCGGTCCGATGCGTCCCCTCCGGCGCGGATGCAGCATTGCAAAAAATAAAACCCCCCCGACGCAGCCCTACCTGGGGGGCAGCCGCCGCTCCGCCTCCGCGGGGATCCCCGGGCTCCATCCTGCCGCCCGATCTCCGCGGGGGCACAGGCAGGCTGCGCGGGGTCTGCGCGGAAGAGCCCCTGCCCGCCCGGCCGCCACCGCTGCGCTCATTCCATGGCCGGGAGAAGAGCGCTTCAAACAAAACGCCCGGCCCGCCAGGCCACGCTGGGAAACGTAGTTAGCGCACCCCGCGCGGGCGCGGAGCCCAAGGGCGAGGGGACTACGGATCCCGGCAGCCCCCGCGCCGGGGACGGAGGGGGAGAGGCCGGGTGCAGGGATGGAGGGACGGGTGGGCGAGCGAGTGAGTGAGTGGCAGCCGCCAAGCCTTGGCCGAGAGCCAGGAAGGGCCTCCCCGGAGGAGGAGGATTAGGAGGAGGGAGGCGCAGGGAGGGAGGGAGGGAACCCCAGGGGTCATCTAGTGACGGCGCCCCAATCAAAAATTTGACTTTAAAAAAAAATCTTTCGAATTTTTTAATTTTTCCCGCGGCACACCAGGCAACATCTCGCGGCACACTAGTGTGCCGCGGAACAGTGGTTGGGAAACACTGTACTATACAAAGGTACCATTTGCACCCATTGCCTTGCCCACTTTTGCTTCTGGCTCCACCAAATACTAACATGTGGCCCTTGAAAGCCTGCCCTGAAGGAAATGTGGCCCTCGGGCTGAAAAAAGTTTCCCCAATTCTGATGTATGTGGACTGCAGTAAACGCGAGTTACAGGTGATTTGCAGGTAAAGGAATATGTAGGAAGCATCCTGATATCAGTGCCCCATCCATACTATACATTCGTATTCTCACAGAGCTGCAATTCTCAGTGATTCAATCCCTCTTCCCAGTGAACATTGGGAATTGTAGTTCTGTGAGAAGAATAGGGGCATCCTAGCAAATCTCAGCATCCTTAGGAAACTACAGCTCCCAGGATTCTTTGGGGGAAGCTATGGCTCTTTAAAGTGGTATGATAGTGCTTTAAATGTACAGTGCTGATGGGGCCAAAATCAGATTATCAGTCCATCTAGCTCAGTATAGACAACATTGACCGACAGCAGCTCTCCAGGGATTCAAGAAGAGGACAATCTCAGCTCTGAAGGTGTCAGGAATCAAACCACAGAATCACCGGTCTAACTAGAGTGTGTTATTTAAGGATCCCCTGAGATCTAGGAAATGTGAATCAACTTCTGGTTACAACTATACTGGTTCCACAGTGTTCTCTCATACCTGCACTTTTTAAAAAAGAGCTCTGGAATCACAGAACCTGCAGTTCCCCCCAAACTGACTTATGAGGAAAAGCAGCAGTCAATGGATTACTCTTTAGTTCTGATCCAACAAATCTCGAAAAGTCAGTCGTTGCTTTGCTACTGTATTAGATAGAATGAGGTCCCATTGGGTATCTGGGTTTATCCTTTACTGATGTGATCTGAACCTTTTACAGTAAATAAGTAATGGTGCCTGGGGATCTTTGATCAAGTGGCGTTATGTCTTGAGTTACTCTGCTGTGTTCAATATTAGGTCTAAACAGAGTAGAACCTGTAAATAAATTAATTTAAATAGCTCTATTAATTTCACTGGGTCTACTTTTGAGTAGAACCTGAGTGGTTACAACCCAAAGCCAATAGGTTTTACCTCTGCACAGAATGATAATTGTGGTAAATACACTCATTGCAAAATCCTTAACTGGCCACAATGATTGTTCTGTGCCAGATAGTACTTTTTCTTCTCCCAACAAGTTATATATTTTTTGACTAAGGGATTGTTGCTTGTGGAATGTGCACACTCATCCCCCTTTCACCTCTGGTTAGCAGAGTTCTTTACAAATTGGACCTGCATCAACCTCCTATTCAGGACTCCAGGTAGCCCTTTCCAGGGGAGAAACTTGGCTTTATTTCACACAGGTCAAAGACCCAGTTTGGCACCCCACCCCATGTGCATTTCCATGCACACACAGGCTGGGAACCTCAATGATGCCCCCTTGAGGCTTCACCCGGGGCAAAAACCCTGGGCTAGTCCCGCCATAGCTACAGCTCTGCCCTTTCCCAGGATACTCCATTCCATAACTCACACTTTGCCTGGATTTCTGTTCCCTGCCCAACAGCATTCTGTGCTCACTGAGCATGCTCATTCTTACTGAAGGGTAGGGTGTCCCAATTTAGGATTCCCCTTTCTATTTTTTTCTTTCTTTCTGTTTGCTACATCTGATTGATTACCATGGGAAATGGATGCTGGACTACGTAGGCTTTTGATCTGATCCACCAGGGCTCTTCTTAAGGGGTAACATTTTAAACTCCTTTGCCTTCTTCAAGGTTACCCATTTCCTTCAACCAGAACTCCCATTTTAATCCAGAAACAAATAAATGCAGACATGAACCAACCGTCTCAGCTATCAGAAGTCTGAGAAATCTTGGGGAAAGTAATTATTCCTAGCTGTGCTATGTCACCTGGGGCAACAGCCTTGCCATGCAATTCTTAAGGGGGTGAAGGGATCTCAAGGTCTTGATCTGGAGAGCCCTCATGCACGACTGAGCATCGTGCATCTGCAATCAAAACGAACCTTTGGACTAATTACATTGGCAACTATTAAAACTTTTGGACATGGAAAAGTTGTTTGTTAAAAGAACTTCATTCTTTGACTGAACAGGAGAAGGAAGTTAGCTGGATCTCACATGACACGGTAGGTAAGTGGTTAAAGTTCTATTTTATTCTAGCAAGTTGGGTAACCACTTAATTCTAGGACTTCCTCACCCACACCCACCTCATCAAAAAATTCTTGTTATTTTGGAGCCTGAAACCTGCAAGAGTGAATTATTGATTCTGGAAATACTTACCAAATGAGTGTTTTCATTTGGGAATACCTTTGATGTGTAACCAACACAAGTAGATTCTTGTTTTCAGTTGTTCAGATCTGGAGTGCCTCATTAGTTCTGTCTTAGTCCTTTGAATTACTTTCTCTAGAAATAATAATTATCTGAAAGCGCTATAGGAAAGTAAGTTAGGAAATAATGTGCTCTTCTCTGTAATTCTAAACTCGTCTAAGATTGTAGTAAATCTGAGTACTGAGTATGCTTCAAAGAAACACACACTTTCAGATTATTCCTCAGCACCTCTCATTACGCTGCTTGTATTGAAAACATTTGTTTATGAATGCTTACAAAGGGCCATTGCTTAGTGGCAGAGGAAATGCTTTGCTTCTACAGGGTCCCAGGCTCAACCCCTGACATTTCCAAGTAGGGCAATGAAAGACTGTTGTCTGAAGGCCTGAAGAGCTATTGACATCCCCTTATATAGACTAAGGGAGGAGGAATTGCAGCCCTCCAGATGTGTAGCTAAAAGAAATGTTCCCAGGTCCAGCTGAAGTGAGGAGATGATTCGTTCTCACCTGCTTAGTGAGCCTGGGTAGGGAAGGCATTCTTGCTCACCTGAAGATACAAGCCCTCTCCAGGTTTCTCCTGCAAGGTCTGACAACCCTGTGATCCACTTCCAAGCAGTGTTGAAATCCTGTAACTTCTTATACCGCAAATGTTCCAGTTGGGGCTGTTTTTCTGCTCCACTTTTCCTAAGACCATATAACACCAGTCCTGAAAGACCTACATTGGCTCCCAGTACATTTCCAAGCACAATTCAAAATGTTGGTGCTGACCTTTAAAGCCCTAAACGGCCTCGGCTCGGCCCAATATGCCTGAAGGAGCGTCTCAACCTCCATCGTTCAGCCTGGACACTGAGATCCAGCGCTGAGGGCCTTCTGGCAGTTTCCTTACTGTGAGAAGCAAAGCTACAGGGAACCAGGCAGATGGTCTTCTTGGTAGTGGTGCCCACCCTGTGGAACACCCTCCCATCAGATGTCAAGGAAATAAACAACTACCTGACTTTTAGAAGACACCTGAAGGCAGCCCTGTTTAGGGAAGTTTTAAATGTTTGAAGTTTTATTCTGTTTAATCTGTTGGGAGCCACCCAGAGTGGCTGGGGAAACCCAGCCAGATGGACGGGATAAAAGTAATAAACAACAACAACAACAACAACAACAAATTATTACTAAGTCATAGTGCATGAGTGCCTCTCTGAGAAGCAGTTACTATTCCCAGGTCACTCAGTGAGCTTCATGGCCAATTGGGGATTTGAACCCTGGTCTCCCAGGCCATGGTCCAACACTTTAACCACTGTATCACACTGGCTCTCTAATATATAAAATCCTACCCATCTGGAGGAGTCCTGTTTAATGACACTTTCCATGCAAGGTGGATCTTGCCCATTGTTTACAACAGCCAGTCCCTGGGAACAGCTGCTAACTTCATGTGAACATTTTTGTTCAATTACGCTTGTCCTGTTCTAACACTCAGTTAACAATGCCCTTTTGCTCTGAGGTTTTGATGCTTCTCTCTATAAGGCAGTTTTTGCTGCGAAACACGTTCACAAAACTGACACCTTTTTTTTTTTTTTGGCTTCACAGCGGCGTGGGGTTTATTTTTGCTTTCTTTCTCCCTTTTTTTTTCTTTTGCTAATTGTCTTGCAGACATTTTAAATAAATATCCTCCATGTTAATGACCAAAGTGAAAAAGACAAAGTATGTAATTTCCCAAATCAATATGAAGAAAGCGAAGAATGACTAATAACACTAATTTCACACTCATTTGCTAATCGGCACGCTCTGCACCCTGTGCCAAAAAGATTTGCTTCTTGTCAGTCAGAATAAAGTGTGCAATTTAGCCAAATTTGCATCCCCTTTGCATAATTTGTTGTTCCACTTCCAAAATGTGGGAGTTTCAGTCGATTTAGAAAGATTTGTCAAGAAGTGAGGATGTCAGAATTAAGCACGGAGGTTCAGAGATGCTCGTTGAAAGGGTGTTAGAACGCCATGCAGAATCCCCTTTCAGAACCTTCACTCTTATAGTTAATTAAGAGATCCTATGAAGGAATCTGCAAATAAGCAGAAGAAATCTGTTTACATAGGAACATAAGAAGAGTTTACATAGGAACATAAGAAGCTGTCACAACAAAAATACATAAATACTGTATATGCAGTAAAAAAGAATGTTTAAAAAGTTAAAAACTGACATCAATTTACCATTGTGGGAGGATGTATTCTTAATTGTCTGCAAAGGCCTGGCAGAATAGAAAAAGTTTTCAGCAGGCATTTCAAAACAGAAACAGAAGGCACCTGCTGAAATTTTATTGGCAGAGTGTTCCACCGAACTGGTCCAACGATGCTAAGGATTCAGCTTATTGTTGTCATCAAGTGAGCCTCACGAACTCGGGGAATGACCAGCGATGCTCCTGCCAATGATCTTGGTGATCAAGCTGGGATAGAAGGGTTCAGGCGGCCCTTCAAGGTACCGATACCCAGAACCTAAGTTATTCAGGACTTTGTAAATTAATACAAGGACCTTGAACCTGGCTCGGTAGTAGATTGTTGTGTCACAATACATACAAGATAATGTAGGAAATGCAAGAAGCGATACAAAATGCAAGAGAAAAGCAAGGCAAATATTTAGCGCAATGGATGTGCCATTTCTCATCCTCAACCACAAATCCACAGCCACACCACTGGCCACCTAAATGAAGCTGGTAGAGCATAGTCTGGGAACCCTTGCCATAGAGGAAAATGGGCTCATCATCTCCCTTGTCTTAAAGGATCATTGCCTGAGCTTCTCTTCTTAGCATTTGGATGAGTTCCTTGGGAAGAAGGGTTGATTGTTAAACCACTCTGAGAATGGTAGCTCTGTGCAGGGAACAAGAGCTTCCCAACCACTGTCAGCACCCTAACATTCTCCATTTACCCAGATTCTTTGGGAGAAGCCACTTTAAATGTATAGTGCAGATCATGTGGCCTGGGTGTTGACAGTATGGAGGTTAGACGGGCCAGTGGTCTGACTCAGAATAAAGCTGCTTTCTCTGATCCTAGATGCAAAGACCAGTAGATCGGGCAACTGTTCTATCTGGTAGAATGCCTTTCCCTTACAAGTATGAAAAGCACTGATGCTGTCATCATCTCAGCGCCAAGTTACAGCTTATCTGTTTTGCACAGGCGTTTTAGGTGTTCTTAAGTGGGTGACTGTTTAGCCTACCCCTGCTGATTTTAGCAGCCTCCATCTGTGTTTATTCCTATCTATCTTCGACAAGCTCATTCTAGTGTCTTGTTGATGTTGTTGTTGTTGTTGTATGAATTTGGCTTTGTAATTTATTTTACATTGTATACCCCACTTGGTACAAATGTTGAATGGTGGGCTGTAAATCTTCTAATCAGAATCATAGAATTGTAGAGTTGGAAGGGACCCCTAAGGCAGAATAGAGTGGTACTATGACTTCCTTTGATCTGGACACTATACTTCTGTTGATGCAGCCTAGGATAGCATTAATTTTTGTTTTGTCTTTTGATCTGCTGCTGCATCACACGGTTGACTTCTGTTAAGCTAGGGGTCTACTAAGACACCTAGATCCTTGCATATATACTGCTGCCCTCCACCCCATATTTCTGCATCTGATTATTCCTGCCTAAGTGTAGAACCTTTGTCCCTAATTAAATTCATTTTGTTAGCTTTGGCCCAGTTCTCTGGTCTGTTAAGGTCATCTTGAATTCTTATTCTATCTTCTGAAGTATTAGCAGCGCTTTCCAGTGTGGTGTCATCTGTACATTTGGTGAGCGCCCCCTAATTCCTACACCCAAGTCATTTATAAAAATGTTCAAAAACACCATCAGGCCCAGGACAGAACCCTGCAGTACCCACTTTCCCCCAGGATGACAAGGAACCATTGGCGAGCGCTCTTTGGGTTCGGTCAGTCAAGCTTCTTCAACCAGCTGGAGCATGTGTGAGGAGGAAAATGTATGAATAACCTAATAGAAGGGAGGAGTTTCAAATGCGTATCAAGCACCCACCCTTGTGAATGGCAAGATTTAGAATCAATCTAGAATGAAAAACAGCACATTGAAGATGAGCGAGAATGATTATGGACTGAGCAAAACTTTTTTTTTGCTACAAATGGGCTGGTGGGCAGGCAGCCTACTCATACCAGCTTCTCTTTCTCGATCTCCCCAGTTCAGTGGTTACTCTAAACCAATTCAGCTCATTTTCAGTAACAAGAGCAGCAGCAACCATTACCTATATTGTGTAGTTGAGCCGTCCGTGATTCCTTAATCATTTTTTGTGCCCTGGCTTGAAAGAATCTCTGTTCATTCCTCTTTAGATGGATTGGGAATTAGTGCCAGTTGGTTGTTTAAGCTCTGGGCATGGAATCCGTGCCAAGACCTGCTGGCAGCTGCGGATACTCATCAACTGGCAAGAATAAACTCTCAGAATGCTCTTTGCAGCTAACACCATGCAACAGAAAGACATCTCCCCCCCCCCCCCAGCTCTACCCTTTTAAAATCAGTCTCCAAAGCTTTATAGATTTCCTCCTTATCCTGTTTGCATATTTGTTGGCTGAAGGCTGATCATTCCACAATAGGTATATGCTAGGAATATCGGTTTATGAACCTCACACAAAAAAGACAAAATTGAAATCCAGACAGTGATATTTTCTCTACCAGGAGAATTGAGAGATTAACAGGGAGAGAGTGTCCATTGATGATAATTTCTTTTCTGAATTGTGGATTCTTGGTTGTGTTGAAGCATCAGCAAAACCGTCTGACTGAGGGGTGTTATTAATTGCGCTAACCTGAAGTTTTTATTTTAGATGCAAAGATTAAACAGATGCAAACCATTCCATGGCAGGGAATCAACTGCATTGATTTATTCTCCCTGGAATTTGCTATTTGAGTGCAAACCTCACCATTTTCCCTGGGCAGTTCCATCAATTGATACAGATGAATATGCATTTCTGATCTTTTGTAAAGTGTTTGAAATAATGTTTATATTTAATTTTCTCCCTCTGCAGAACCCAGAGCTCTGATTTCATAAGACAATGCCCAGGAAAATTAGTACATGTGTTTCAGAATCCAGCAATAACAAGGCTGATGAAGATAAGAACGGGGTCACTGGTTTGACCTATGTGAGTAAAATTGTTGTTAGGGCAGCTATTGCTTTGCTAGTCAGATTAAGTCTGGAATGGTCTGTTAATGTTCTATTAAAGGAAGTTTATGGGTCACAGAATGACTCCTAATAGCTAGGAATCTCTCTCTCCCTCCCTCCCTCCCTCCCTCTCTTTCTCATGAGATGATCAGCTGATCTCAGATAATATGACACCCCTTCACCTGAAATAAGTAAGCAAATGTGTGCCCCCAGGCTGCGTGCCCCAGACTCTCACTATCTTGTTAAAGGGATTCATGCCAGAAATTCAAGCAATTAAAGTGGATTAAAGCATTCCTAGTACAATAAATCCACTTGGGAGAAAACCTGACTTCCTGAGGTTAGAGGAGTGCTGAGCAAATGCTCCAAAAAGCGTGGAATGAACAAATGATTAATAGGAAGATGCAAAAAAACAAACAAAAACAAAAACCCCTGCACTGTTGTATAACCTCTCCTCCATAAACCAAACAGAAAAAAATGCTCAATAAAGGCTGGGCATGGTCTAAATGCTGCATTTGCTTTGTTCAAGCAAATCAGGATGGATGCTCCATAAACAGCTCAGCTGGAGGAGCCCAAACACAGCTGTCCAAAAAGTCAGAGAGAGAAAAAACTGAATGTTTTCAGTTGGAGTTAGCCAGAACTGAAGGTGCAGCCTCCAGGGCTCCACAACTTGCTCCCTGGGGAGGTTGTCCTGCTTTGGATAATCATCCTTTTGCCTCATCTCATGTTCTGCCTGCATATTTGTAAATAAGCAAATGTTAGAAAGACGCCTTAAGTCTCTAGGATATGGGGCTTCAGTACCTGTCATCCCCCAGGCAGCTGCTTGGGGCCATTGCTGATGTTGACATCCAAGGGGCTCCTTAATTCCAGGTCACCTGCAGCTGTGTTTGTGGCCACCTTCTAAGTCCCCCAAAATGTTATGCCCTGGCTCCATGGCTTTGTGGGTTAAACAATGGTCATTGTCCTAAAAACATGCAGTGCCCCAGAACTTCCATCATCCAGGAACTGGGGCAGGTTTCCAGTACTCTTTTACTCAAAGGAAAGTACAGTGGTACCTCGGGTTACAAACGCTTCAGGTTAAATACGCTTCAGGTTACAGACTCCGCTAACCCAGAAATAGTACCTTGGGTTAAGAACTTTGCTTCAGGATGAGAACAGAAATCGTGCTCCAGCAGCACAGCGGCAGCAGGAGGCCCCATTAGCTAAAGTGGTACTTCAGGTTAAGAACAGTTTCAGGTTAAGAACGGACCTCCGGAATGAATTAAGTACTTAACCCGAGGTACCACTGTAATACATTTTATTTATACCCCGCCCTCCCCAGCCAAGACCGGGCTCAGGGCGGCTAACACCAGATAAAACAATTGATTGAAATACAACTTAAAAAACAAGATTAAAATACAACATTAAAATGCAGCCTCATGTCAGCAGAAACTCAAAAACTTTTTTTGGGATGAAAACGTCAAGTCTTCACCAAGGCTAACTATCCAGACTGGTCCTACATGGGCCAGAAAAAAGCCAGGGAAGTCCCCAAGTAGGAGTTCCATCACAGAAGGGAAAAGGAAAAAAGAAAGAGGGGGAGGGGTCAAGTTAATTCCAAGCCAAAAGCCAGGCTGAACACCTCTGTCTTACAGGAAAGAAATCAGACCCTGCAGGGCCCTGGTCTCATGAGGCAGAGCGCTCCACCAGGCCAGAGACAGTGTTGAAAACCACAGGAGGGGAGAGGGCTCCGGTCTTGCTTGTGGGTTTCCCCAGGCACTTTGCTGGCCACTGTGACAACTGGACTAGATGGGCCCAGTCAGTGGTTCTTATGTTAGACTAACACAGAGCATCTCGGTAGACATTTCTGGCTTTTCATCCAACCCCCCCCCCCCCCCGGACAGAATGTTTGGGTTGGTATTTCTTTAACAGGAATCAGCACTGTGGAAGGAACTTTGCATGGATGTCGGAATGTTCTGTGCAGGTTCAGAGTGACCGTTGAGCAGGGCAGTTGGAAAGGGAGAAGCTGGTCTGAGCGGAATGACCGAGACAAAAGCTTCCTTCCAGATGGAAGCGAACTAACATGGCAAGCAAGTGAGAAGAGGGACGGAGGGGAAGCCATATTAGAGCACCAAGAAAAGTCACCTTGAAGAGAAGATGGCAGAGCAAGAAAAGAGATAAGTGCTGAAGCCACTATAGCCAAGGGCAAAGCTAGAGATTACAAGGGTGGGCAATGGGGTTCCCCACTTTGTGAAACATTTGCAGGAGGTTGGCTTAAGCAGAGAGTAGCCTGCCCAATAGTTTTCTGTTTCAAGTCCCTCCAAGTAATTGTATTACCTTTATACAGTTTCTCCTGAATGGACACACTTTTATTTCGGAGCCCACCAGGAGGAAAAATCAGTTCAGGGATGGGAGGTATTTGCAGGGGAGAATTGACTGGGGAGGTTTGACTGCTGCTAAGAAAAGCCTGCTGGATCAGGCCAATGGCCCATCTAGTCCAGCATCCTGTTCTCACAGTGGCCAACCAGGTAGCTGTGGGGAACCCACAAGCAGGACCTGAGCACGAGAGCCCTCTCCCCTCATGTGGTTTTCAGCACAGCATGGAGGCAGAGCAATAGCCATCATGGCTGGTAGCCATGAATTGGTCACTGCCTGCTGTCAGAGCGAGTTCCATACTTCAGCTACGCACTACCTCCAGTCCACCTCTCCTAAGCTCCACCCCCTTTGTGAGAATGACATCCGAAGGGCCATCACACAGGAGGCCATGGATAGTCCTTCAGTCTGGGATTCAACTATCTGAAATGGCTGTCACGTGAAAAATGGAGCATGCTTGTTTTCTGCTGCCCCATTGCGGGGGGACCCGAGCTAACAGATTCAAATGGCAAGAAAGGAGATTCCAGTTAAACATTCGGAAGAACTTTCTGGTGGTAAGAGCTGTTCACCTGTGGAATGGATTCCCTCAGAAGGTGGTGGACTCTCTCTCCTTGAAAGTTTGTAAATAGGGACTGGGTGGCCACCTATCAGGGATTCTTTCAGTGCGATTCCTGCATTTCCAGGATTTGGATTAGATCAGGCTTCCTCAACCTTGGCTCTCCAGATGTTTTGAGACTACAGTTCCCATCATCCCTGACCACTGGTCCTAGCTAGGGTTCATGGGAGTTGTAGGCCAAAAACATCTAGAGGGCTGAGATTGAGGAAGCCTGGATCAGATGATGCTTTGGGTCCCTTCCAACTATGATGCTATGATTCTAATTATACTATCCCAAGGAGCAGAAGCAGTAAGCTGGTTAGGATGGAGCTGCTATGCTGGCTTCCCAACAGGTGGGTAACTGTTTCTTCCTGGTAGGCGGCAAGGTGAGGCGATGGAGAGGATGGTGCAGTGCAAATGCAGGAGCTGAACCAGTCTGGGGCTCCTGGTCACCACTATGTTTATGCTATGTTGACCTCCCACAGTTTTCTCACTCCCTTTGTTACTCCCTTTGTCACTCCCTTTCCAGGTAAGCAACAGTGAGAGCCTTGTGGCCCCAGCTAGTCTGTCAACGCCTGGGCAATCCCCCCATCTGACTTCCATACTCTTTGGGAAGAAAGGATCGTAGCCGAACAGAGCCAATAAATGGTGCCCTGTCAGTTTGGGATCCTTACTTGCTTAAGACCTAACCAACTCTTTCTGCCACCCAAATGAAAATGGTTTCTTGCAGAAGGGCTCTCGGAATTGATAGTTGTGGGTATCTTGCCCCACAGCAATGGGAAACAGAGACCTCCCTTGCTCCAATGATAGGAAAGTCAACTAAGTTTTCAAAAAATAAAAGATAAAGTTGGAAGGCCATGTGGTATGATCCCTGAAGGCACAGGAAACCCAGTGTTACATACACCATCCCTGATAGATGGCCATTGACCTTGTTGTTGTTGTTTAGTCGTGTCCGACTCTTCGTGACCCCATGGACCAGAGCACACCAGGCACTCCTGTCTTCCACTGCCTCCCACAGTTTCGTCAAATTCATGTTAGTGGCTTTGAGAACACTGTCCAACCACCTCGTCCTCTCTCGTCCCTTCTCCTTGTGCCCTCAATCTTTCCCAACAACAGGGTCTTTTCCAGGGAGTCTTCTCTTCTCATGAGGTGGCCAAAGTATTGGAGCCTCAGCTTCAGGATCTGTCCTTCCAGTGAGCACTCAAGGCTGATTTCCTTAAGAATGGATAGGTTTGATCTTCTTGCAGTCCATGGGACTCTCAAGAGTCTCCTCTAGCACCATAATTCAAAAGCATCAATTCTTCAGCGATCAACCTTCTTTATGGTCATCGACCTTAGTCACCTCCTAATGATGGATGGTCCACTACTTCAGAAGCAGCCTGTTCCACTCCCTTTTTTCTTTCTCGTCGTTAAAATAATAGCCTCTATCTCTCTCCCTCTCTTTTTACTTCGAAGAGAAATCTGACCATAAGCGATGAACCATGGGATCTGCAAGCGGGCAAGGTGTATGTGTCGGATTCTTGCTTGAGTCCCGGGTTCAACACAGTCACTGCCAAAAAGTCCTTCCACCAGAAATATTCTCCAAGTTTGGAAACCATGATTCCCATCCGCCTGAAAGCAAGGCAAGTTGTGTGGCATTAGGAAGCTGCCTAACGAGTCAGACCATTGAGTCCATCAAGCTCAGTACTGTCAACACAGGCCGGCAGCAGCTCTCCAGGATTTCAGGCCTTACCTGGAGATGCTGGGGATTGAACCGGGGGGGGGGGGGCGTCTACTGCAAGCAAGGCAGATGCACTACCACTGAACAACATCCCTTCCCACTGGAATGCAAGCCGCTTAACGAAGATTGCTTTGAATAGCATTTGCACCCTCTCGTTCTTCGCTGGAAAAAGGCCAGCAAAAATAAATAAATAAATAAACCTCAAACTTGTGGGTCGGCATAAAACTCTGCACCTTATTTATTTATTTATTTATTTTGAAAGGTGAATTTCTTTTGTGAATTGCTGGGCTGTAAAAATACTCCATCCGTTGAAATGTTAAGGCGTCTCCTTAACACTGATTGATGAGAGACAGACCTTTTGAAAGGATTCTGTTTATGGCTCTCTCTGTTCAATGCACTGTTACCATGATATTGAACAAAAGAAGTCCTATTTTATTCCATTGACGTTTATCCCCCTCCTTTCTATGATAAAACCAGAAACTTCCTGAAGCTAGCAGGTCCAGATCTGGTCATTGCTTGGCGCTCCAGATATACCATTCCGAGTTCTGCCAAAGTCAAGAAATAAATGAATTATAAATAACACATGGGTGTGCATAAAAAAAGGGATGCAGGTGGCGCTGTGGGTTAAATCACAGAGCCTAGGACTTGCCAATCAGAAGGTCAGCGGTTCGAATCCCTGCAAGGGGGTGAGCTCCTGTTGTTCAGTCCCAGCTCCTGCCAACCTAGCAGTTCTAAAGCACGTCAAAGTGCAAGTAGATAAATAGGTACCACTCCAGTGGGAAGGTAAACAGCGTCTCCGTGCACTGCTCTGGTTCGCCAGAAGTGGCTTAGTCATGTTGGCTACATGACCTGGAAGCTGTACGCCGGCTCCCTCTGCCAATAAAGCGAGATGAGCGCCGCAACCCCAGAGTCGGCCATGACTGGACCTAATGGTCAGGGGTCCCTTTACCTGTACCTTATGCATAAAAAAGCCATTTGCAGAAGAGATGGTGACCCTCATTATGTTTCTTGCACTCCAACTCCCATCAGCCTCAGCCAATGGTCAAGGATGATGGGAATTGTAGTCCAACAACATCTGGAGGGCCACACCTTTTCCACCCTTGGTTTTTCATGATCTGGGTCTGCGCTAACAAGCATATTTGCAAATAGAAATATAGGGGAGAAAGAGTATACGTACATATGAATAGTGGAATGATCTACGTAAGCAACAAAAGGATAGCAAATAAGAAGTGCAGACCATTACACCCAATTCTTTTGGGGACCTTCAGCTGGGGTGTGACTTCCCGCATTAAAAAGCAGAAACTTTAACTAATCTTATCGCTTTCAGAGCTACTTCCTTTTGGCCACATTTATTTGTATTTAGCCAATTATTGGTAATAGCTATTGATTTCTTTATGAATTAGTTACGGCACATCTGTGGCAGGTGAAGGTTTGTACATATTTGGTAAGTAGCTATATATAAATAGCTTGTGCTTCATGTTTCCTTTACCTTTATGTTTTCATTAGTTAAGAATGTGTTTAAAATAAATATATATATTTCATGCAGTTACTGGTTTCACTAGATCAACTTCATCAACTTTGTCAAATTAATTAAGCTGAATAGTTTTAAACGGATTTTGAATTAATGTGCAATTAATTGTTACTGTTCTGAATGATGCTTTTCATAGGGTAGAGGGCATTGGGGATACGTTTATGGAACCAAGGGGCTGTGACCCTAGAAAATTTGCAAACCACTCAGTTAGACATTAGGAGAAAACCCATGAGAGTTTTTGAGTTTGGATGGACAAACCGCCTGATGCAGCAGAAGGCAGCTTGCTAGCAATGCAATAGCTTTTTGTTTTATTTTGCTCTCTCCCCTCTCCCGGGCAGGTCAGCTGTGAATCCAATAGACAACGCAGGGCTGCTCTCATTTGCGACATTTTCTTGGCTCTCGTACCTCATGCTCCGAGGATTCAAGCACAAACTCAGCATGGACTCCTTGCCTCCTCTCTCTCCCCTTGATAGCTCAGAACCAAACACCAAAAGGTAGCAGGGTTTTGACACACCGGTACAGTCATACCTCGCGTTACGTTTGCTTCATGTTACGTTCTTTCAGGTTACGTCCCACGGCAACCCGGAAGTACTGGAAAGGTTTACTTCTGGGTTTCGCTGCTCGCGCATGCGCAGAAATACAAAAAGACGCCACACGCATGTGCAGAAGCGCCAAATCGCAACCAATGCATGTGCAGACGCGCCACTGTGGGTTGCGCTCTTTTCATGTTGCGAACGGGCCTTGGGAACGGTTCCCGTTCACAACCAGAGGTACCACTATATATCTAAGAGCTTTTTCTGCATGCAGGGAACGATCATTTGCAGGTCCTCATGCCCATCTCTGCTCTCGAGAACTTGAGTATAATAGGCAGTTCTTAGCTAGGAAATAACACTATTTGCAGCTTCTTGCTCCTCCACTCATATAAAGTTCAGGGGAACAGGATGTAAGGCCACTGTCCGTCCCCCCCCCCCCGATCTTTTGTTGTGCATGCAATGTTATGATCCTGATTTCATCCGGTCTCTCTGCAATTTTTCCGTGCAGAGTCACCTTATGAGCAGGGCTGGTGCCATGACCTGGCATCTGTGAACACCCAAACCCAGGCACCCCAGTAAGGCCTGTTCCTCATTCTTTAGTTCAGGAAGGCTTAACACAGGAATACAAGAAGGGTCCAGCTGCTGCATCAGGCCAAAAAGACCCAGCTGCTCCAGCATCCTGTTCTTACAGTGGCCAGCCAGGTGGGAAGCTTGGAAGTAGGAACCTGAGCACCATGGTGCTCTTCCCACTTGTGATTCCCAGCAAAGTGGCATTCAGAGGACATGCCGCCTCTGAAGGGAAGACCTCTTAGCTAGTAGCCTCTGTATCTGCTCAGAGGTACGGTCTTCCTGCTGCTTCACATATCATTGGAAGGAGGAGCATCATGCGCCAACAAGGAAAGTAGTCATAGCCTTGTGTTCTTCCATCCCTATTTATCTTGTGAACCACTGTGAGATCTTTTGGTATATAAATCCAATATTAATTCATGAATACATGCCATAGAATTGATAGCTCTGTCCTCCATCCATGTTGGCCATCAGCATGGCATCTTTTGCCTTGACACTGGATATTAGAATTCTTAGTGGAGCATTTGCTTCAGCGTTGATACAGGTCAAAATGAGAGCTTATATTTGAGCTGGAGGTGCCTTCTGAACTATCAGCGAGGCCCTGATCTAGGCAGGTGCCTACATATGCCTCCCCCTTCCTCCCAAGTAGTATCACTCATGCCTGAACTTCCTCCCTGGCTCACTGTCCCCTTTACTCCTATGACCCCAGAGGCAGGGGCGTAGGAAGGGGTGTGTGGTGGAGGCGGCACGCCCCGGGTGTCATCCCGGAGGGGGGGTGACAAAATCCCCCCTGGCCTGATCGTGCCACCACACTGTGATAAACCCTCTGCCAGGAGGATAGTCCCCGCCTGGCACAGAGCCGTTACCTTCGGCCATGGGGTGGCTTCTCACGCTGCACCCCTCAGAAGCGCAAGAGGAAAGGGGACCTCTCTGAGGGAAAAGCAGCCCAGCAAAGCTGCTCCATCCATCCCTCGCTCCCTCCCTCAGCCCGGCAATACAGAAGCCGGCTCCACCGTCCTTCCTGCCAGTTAAGAAGACAGAGGAAGAGGCAAAGAATTCAGTCAGGTGTCCTAGGCACTTCGCTGGGCAGCATCTCCCTCAGCGCAGCTCTTGCCTCAACCGCTAAAAACACACACACATTAGCAGCAACCCCAAACACACACACACACAGAAAAAGTTTTTATTGTTGTTGGTGTGACATTGCGGCCCCAAATGAGCACAGAAAAAATTTGAGCAGGGCAAAAGTCTCCGCTCCTGAGGAGCTTACAGTGTAAATGTGTCTTTGGAGAGATGAAGGTGAGCGGTAAGCGGCATTTCACTTTAAAATGTGTGTGCCCGCATACCTGGAAGCCCATTAAATGTGTGGAATTTGTTTTTAGCTAGCAGCAGCACTTTTAACATGCTCAGAATAACTAACTTGTGCAAGGAATTACTCCCGTAGAATTGCAAAGGTCATCTGTTCAGCACTGACTTTGTAGCTAGCCATAAGAAGTGGGTCTCTTCCAACCAGCTTGTGAGTGGAGGACATGTGCAGTGCTGTTGTTTGCCTTTGACAGATTGCAACACCTTTGGGAAGAAGAGCTGGCCAAAGTCGGTCCCAATAAAGCTTCCTTACGCAGAGTGGTGTTTAAATTTCAAAGGACCCGGATTCTGGTAGACATATCGGCTAACATCATTTCAGTTATTATTGGTGCTTTGGGCCCGGTGAGTAGCATGGAAACACAATTTATAAACACGCTTGAAATGTGTGTTTTGAAGGTGGGTGGGGGGATTGTCGGGCGGCATTCGCCAACCTGGCTCTCTCCAGATGTGTTTGAACTGCTGCTCCCATCATCCTCGGCCAGCATACCTTCCATTTGGCAGATTATCTCCCCACCCTGAAAAGTAACCGAGAAACTCTTTTGCAGACAGTGATCATCCACAACATCCTGGCGCACAGTGAAGACGACTCCTGGGACGTCATCCATGGGATTGGCCTCTGCATAGCCCTTTTCATCACAGAGTTTTCCAAAGTCTTCTTCTGGTCAATGGCCTGGGCCATCAACTACCGCACCGCTATCCGATTAAAAGTTGCCGTGTCGACCCTGACATTTGAGAAGCTGCTGTCATTTAAGACTTTGGCACGCATCTCTGTCAGCGAAGTAAGTTGGCTTTATTTTATCTGTAGCTCACCTTTCCTCCAAGGAGCTGAAGGTGGTGGACATGGTTATCTTCCTCCCATTTTTAAAATCCTCACAACAACCCCACAAGGTAGGTTACAATGAGGGATGGTGACTGCCCAAGGTCAGCAAGCAAGTTTCATGGCTAAGCAGGCATTTGAACACTGCTCTTCTAGCACTCTGGCCACATACATTCAGGGGTGAGGAATCTCAGACATGAGGACCATATATGGTCCACCAGGCCACACCCCTCTCCTCAGGCCACACCCCCTCTCCTCAGGCCACACCGTCCACTGCTCCTGCTGCACACTCTCCTCTATCTGGAATGCTCCCTTGAAATGTGATAATGCCTCTTGCATGCCTAGGTGGAGTGTGTGTATATATATAGAAACCGGAATGACTAGCATGTAACTTCCTGTCAAATTCATTGCCCCACCCATTTTCCCTCTGTCCCCACCCACTACAGCCATACAGCCCTTAAAATATTTCTCATGTGGGAACATGGCCTTCCAGCTGAAAATATTTCCTTCCCCCTGCTCTCATTAACTTACCTCCTAGGAGGCATTTGATTGGTAAAACTTCTTTGATGAAAGGTTTAGAAAGGATTGTTCTGATCACTGGACAGGGGTGCCGGCTATAGAGGGCCCTGAGGGCCACGAGCACACACAAAAATTTTGTTGAGGGATGTTCAGTACCCACACTGCAGGACCCCCAATGTCACTTCCGGTGCCTCGCGAAGCACTGGAAGTCACGCCCGAGGCCTCTTGAGACCTCAAAGATGCTGCCCGAGGCCTTGCAAGACCTCAGAATCCGACTTCCAGTGCCACCTAAAGTCAGGTTCTGAGGCATGACATCATGACGTCACGTCACATGTGCTGGGCACCTACTGCATTGGCCCAAATATAAGCCACACTTTCCCTCCAAATTCTGACAGCTAAAAGTTAAAGTGTGGCTTATATTCACGACCTTCCCTTTCCCCCAACAGCTCCGTGGAGGCTAAGGAGCAGCAGGTGGGCTGCACGCCATTGCCCCATGCTCCCAGGCTGCTCTCTGGGGAGGGGGGAGTCGCACCGCTTTGCTGGCCATCGGGAGGAAAGGGAAGGCCACCGGCAAAGCGGTGTGGCTCCTCCCCCCAGGGAACAGCCTGGGAGCACGGGGCAATGGTGTACAGCCCTCCCACTGCTCCTAAGCCTCCCTCAAGCCGCTGGAAAGAGGGAAGGGAAGGAGGATGCTGGCGGACCGGGGGTGCGGGAAAATGTCTTTTTTTCTCCCCACCCCTTGAATTTTGAAATTGCGGGTTATTTGTAAGTGCAGTTTATATTCGGGCCAATACAGTATAACCTGGGGCCCAAGTTGGCATCCCTGTCACTGGATAAGGCTATGAGTGACTGCAAGTCATGATGGACCAGATGTTTCCTCCAGGTCTAGAGCCAGCTATTGGTGGGGGACAACAGTGGGAGAGGGCCATTGCCCTCCTGTCCTACTTGCAGACTTCTGTTTAGTCCTGCTGGGCAGCAGAACGCTGGACTAGGTAGGCCTTCAGGAAGATCCAGAACAGCAGGCTGGCATTAAAAACCAGGTGGTTATACATCAGCCGATTCCGGTGTTATACATGCCTTGACAATGAATTGAAAACCTTTGATTACAAGATCACTTCTGACTAGAGACAGACAAATCTGTCGACTTTGATTCTCTGAGTTTCTAATTTTTCCAGTCTGCATTTCCACAACACTCTTCTAATTTTTTTAACGCCCTCATGAAAACTTGACATATTAGTGCAAATTTATCTTAACAGATGTAAGCAGTTTAAACTAATAACACACATTTTTGCAAGCCATTTCCTCAAGATAATGCATTTTTTGTATCTTTTTATTAGTGTGAGATATCTGTGCACATGTCCCTTTAGTATATGCATTTTGGTACACATTACACGTACAGGAGAACTTCATTGCAAAATTCAGAAAAGTGGAAACTTCAAGGATGGCTCGCACATTGTTTAAGAAAGTACAAATTTAGTAGGTTCGTCTTTAAATGTGAACCAAACTGAATTTCTCCCTCATTCTTCCTTCTGACTAGTTGGTCACAGCATCACTCTTGGTTCCTTTGTATCTTTCAGATGATCAATTTGCTAAGCAATGACGGCTATCGAGTATTTGACGCTGCTTTAGTTTGTCCCCTGCCGCTTGCCGTACCTCTGCTGATGATCATCGGCACAATCTATTCCTGCATCATCCTTGGTCCCACGGCACTCCTAGGGCTGGTTCTTTATATTATATTCATACCTGTACAGGTAACACAGTTATGTCCTACACAATCATGGTACTATTAAGTGGGAAGAAACTCCAATGAAAACCCTCATTATTACATATTTTTTACATGGCTGTTTATCTGTATATATTTGAAAATTTTATATATGAATGTTTTATGATCGCCTATATTTGTAATGCCTAATAAAGGTTTGGCGAAGTAAGTTTATGTCAATAACTGTTTTAGAAAAAAGGTCCCTAGAGAAGGTCCCTCTAGACGGGTGGGCATTTTTGGTGGGTATATTCTGCAACATGTCATTGGCATTCACACCATACATTTAATAATAATAATATTATAATAATTTATTATTTATACCCCGCCCATCTGGCTGGGTTTCCCCAGCCACTCTGGGCGGCTTCCAAAAGAATATTAAAATACTGTGATACATCAAACATTAAAAGCTTCCCTAAACAGGGCTGCCTTCAGATGTCTTCTAAAAGTCTGGTAGTTGTTGTTCTCTTTGACATCTGGTGGGAGGGCATTCCACAGGGCGGGCACCACTACCGAGAAGGCCCTCTGCCTGGTTCCCTGTAACTTGGCTTCTCGCAGTGAGGGAACCGCCAGAAGGCCCTCGGCGCTGGACCTCAGTGTCCGGGTAGAATGATGGGGGTGGAGACGCTCCTTCAGGTATACTGGACTGAGGCCATTTAGGCACTCTGGTCCTGCTTTAAACAGTCATGACTTCCTCCAAAGAATCCTGGGAGCTGAAGTTTGTTACAGGTGCTGAGAGTTGTTAGGAGAACCCCTCTCTTCCCCTCTTAGAGCTACCATTTCCCAGAGTTCCCTCAGAAGAGGATGCATAGTTAAACCACTCTGGGAACAGCCGCTCCGGGAGGGGAGTAGAGGGGTCTCCTAACAACTCTTTTGTTAAGTACCCTTAACAAAGGACAGCTCCCAGAATCCTTTAGGATAAGCCACGGCCATTTAAAGTGGTGCTTTAAATGCCTAGCGTGTCAATACGGCCCCTGATGCAATAATAGTGGTAGATTTATCCCTGGGCATCTGCACACCACTCCCCTTTATTAGTTGTTCTGTGATGCTTCCCCTGGGGCGTCACCCTTGTGCTATAGTACAGTGTTTCCCAACCTTGGGCCTCCAGCTGTTTTTGGACTACAACTCCCATCATCCCTAGCTAGCAAGACCAGTGGTCAGGGATGATGGGAATTGTAGTTCAAAAACAGCTGGCGGCTATAGTACAACATTCATACAGCACAGCCTGGAACATTGGTAGTGTGAAGTGTCACAGGATTTCAGCAGGAAGCTACAGGAGTGGATATGAAGCGGTATGTCCTTCTCAAAACTTTTTCAGGTGCAAACAGGGCTGAAAGCAAGATCGTGTGTAATGGTCCCCATACCATCATGAGCCCAAATAATTCTGAACGCATCGTGTCTGGACGGGCCCATAGTCTATTCACTGGATGACACTGGACTTATTTGTACTCACCACTGTCATGTTCTTGTTGAGGGTCAGGAAGTTGAACAAGAACTTTCTGACTGGTGTGTCCTCTAAGCCAGAGGTTCCCAATTTTTTTCCCCAGGCCACAGCCCCCTTGGTTCCATAAACCCATTCCTCTGTGTGCCCTACTCAGCCCTACAAAAAGCATTATTCAGAACAGTGGTTTGCACTGCACACTAAGAAAGATAATGGCACAATAAAGTTCATAACCGTAACAATCAATTGCACATTTATTCAAAATCTAGTTAAAACTACAGTGGAACCTCGGGTTGCGAACGTGATCCGTGAAGGAGGCACGTTCGCAACCCACAGCATTCACAACCCACAGCGCCGCGTCTGCGCACGTGTGGGTCACAATTTGGCGCTTCTGCGCATGCGCAAAGGCTGATTGCCGAAACCCAGAAGTTCTGGTACTTCTGGGTTCGGCTCGGTGTGCAATCCAAAAATGAGTAACCTGAAGCATCCGTAACCTGAGGTACCACTATATTTAGTTTAATTGATTCAACAAAATTGATGAACTTGATCCAGTCATACAAGCTTTTCAAAGTCTGATAGTAATTTAAACCCCCAGCGTCCCCTGCCACCCTCTTGCCTCATAGTCCCTGCCCACGTAATCCCACTGCCCTTTAGGGGCACTACCGGGCTACTTCGTAGGGGGAGAGGCACCTTCTCTGCAAAGCGTGTGCTCTACCACTGAGCTACTTGGACCTTCCCCAACACTGAAAGGGCTTTAAAAAAAAACAAAAAACAGGCCTGTTAGTATTTGTCTCTTATATTGTTTGCTCTCTTCGCATTTTGCCTATTTGCTGTAGATGCTCATAGCCAAGATAACATCTGTATTCCGAAGAGCCGCCATTCTGAAGACGGATAAGCGTGTGCGAGTAATGTCTGAGATTTTAACATGCATCAAGCTGATTAAAATGTATGCTTGGGAGAAATCTTTTGCGAATACCATCAAAGGTATGGGGCACGGCGGGGGAAGAGTTCTTTTGCATCTCAGCTGAGTTCCTTAAGTGGATTGTTGCCTGCAATTGTCTT
This sequence comes from Podarcis liolepis, assembly GCF_965112155.1. NCBI lineage: Eukaryota > Metazoa > Chordata > Lepidosauria > Squamata > Lacertidae > Podarcis > Podarcis liolepis. The sequence continues at coordinate 35,343,663 of NC_139561.1, read as the reverse complement.
TGTTTCAGTGGTCATCCGAGATTATAATTTGCAAAATAGCATTCCATTGTCTAGAACAAGTGGTGTGGCCAAAAGTGGATGTCGCCGCTGCACACCTGCCATGTGGCAAGTACAAGCCCACAGCCCTCCTTCTCAGCTGATCCATGCAGGTCCGCATGGGAGGGGCATTATATACAAATGACGACAGCCAATGTTCAGATGCCCCACAGTGAAATATGCCACTATTTGGAATTATTAGTAGCTCTTCAGCTTCAAGGGAGAATATAGGATCCCCAAGGAGAACATCCTGATACCTAAAGACAGAACAAAGCTTTAAAAAGGACAGGTCACAAGCCTCCAATCCCAATAATTATTCTTCCCAGGGATTGTGAATGCGGCAACCTGAATTTGTACCTTTTCAGTAGGTTTGCTTTTCGTTCAGTTCTCTCTACTGTATTTCTTATATGTTATCAAATTATATGTTTTTGATAAAATAAATGCAGATAAATACATTTCAAAATATGACTTTCAAACTGATGACTGGGGAAGGAGTGATCTGCTTCCCCATGAGGGCACCTAGGCTTGGAAAAGGGGTTTAAACCCATTCAACCTAGCTCTGTTAGCGGAAGGGTTACCACTGCCTCCAAAATCAGTGGGGTCTTGTCATTTGCTTGCAGTGGGGTAGCTCATCTAGGGTATTGGCATTCCTAGCCTAGAAGGTTCTGTGGTTTACCACTTTGCTAAAATCATAACAGCTTGATATATGTATTTTGCACTCCCCAGGCACCAGAAAAAAGGAAAGGATAATGCTGGAAAAAGCCGGATATGTACAGAGCGTGAATTCTGCCCTAACTCCAATCGTGTCCACCACGGCGATTGTCTTGACATTCACCTTCCACATTCTTCTGAAGCAAGAGCTAACAGCCTCTGTTGTAAGGCTTAGCCCCAATTTACATTTTGTCAATGATCATTTTGTCAGTTTCATATTTTGACCCTGATGATGTTGACATTACTTTTCTGCCACCCTAAAACTTAGGGTCAAACTAACATTATTCCAGCTTTGTATGTGGTTACTCACCTGTTCACCATGTGGTTCACCATGGATGACCAGACATTCTGTGATGGTGAGTGCATTGCATTCCTTGGAGGTAAGAGTGAGAAGGTCAGTGGAGGAAAAGTAGATCATCCCTTGTCTACCAGCCTGCTTTGTTTCCATGCTAGATGTGGAAGAAGGGAAGTCTCTTCATCCACAACCTGCACACAAAACAAGCATGGGGGGTAGAGATGAGAAAGATCACTCCATCCCTCCTCCAGTAGTCCACTTGATCGAATGCCTTTTAAAAAAAATATAACCCCTCCCCAACATTCTAAGAGGTTAGCTGGAAACCTCGTAGAGGGGGGCACACAGAGAAGGACCTCGGATGCTGATTGTAGGGTCTGGGTAAGTTCATACCTGGAAAGGCAGCCCTTGGAAACCTTGGGGTATTGGGGTCCTGTGTTGTGCAAGGCTTTATAGGTCAAAACCAGTATTTGGAGTTGGTCCTTTTGTCTACATACCTGTGCTGATGAGCTGGATTTCTGGTTTACCTCCTTCCACAGCAAATTCAGAAGGGCCATAGATCAGTGGTAGGCACCTGGTTTGTATGCAGAATTATTATTATTATTAAGAATACCATGCCCATCTGGCTGGATTTCTGCAGCCATTCTGGGCAGCTTACAGCATAAACAGAATGTCTCAGATCCAATCCCTGGCATCTCCAGGTTGTGCTGGGAACTTCCTCTGTCTGAAATACTGACAAGCCACTGCTGCTCAGTGTAGACAGAGCTAGATGGACCAAACGGTCTGACTCAGTAGGCAACTTCCTATGTTCCTATGAGAGCTGCTGCTAGTCCCTGTAAACAATACTAAGCTAGACGGACGAGCACTTTGACGATAAGTATAATGCATCTCCTTATGTTCTATATGGCAAAAGAGCTGGAGAAGGAGTGGGAACAGGGGAAACTGTGTCTCCCAAGCCTCCATCAGAGAAATTCAGTGCAGCATCAAAATTCATATTGCAACCTGGCAGCTTTAGTCCATGTTGCCATTGTCAAGGTGGTGTAGCGGTTGGAATGTTGGGCTCGGACTGCAGGGAGCGAGGTTTAAAGTCCCAGTCTGCCATGATACCAGCTGCCTTTTAACTCCTTTCCCTTTTCAGGCCTTCAGCATGATTGCTATGTTTAACGTCATGAGGTTTTCACTTGCCATTCTGCCGTTTTCTGTGAAAGCCTTTGCGGAAGCAAATGTCGCTATTAAAAGAATGGAGGTAAAACAACAACAACACAAATGTTTTAGGTTTGTTCAGCGGGAGCATGAGAAACAATGGCCTAGGCTGAGGTTCCTGGGCTGGACCACACTTTTGCTGTAGCAATATGCACTTTAATCTATTATTACACCGGAGGCTGCTTGCTGGGGAAATTACAGGAAACTGTACAAGTAATTTCACTCTGTTCATAACCCTTTGCTCTTGATCTTTTTTTTTTTTTTTAATTATGTTAGTTCTGACATTCAGGCTAGTTCCCAGAGTTTATTTATCCAGTGACTAGACACACAGCTTCTGGACATCCCATTTTACTCCAAGCATACCTCTGCCACAATCACATAAGGAGTTAATTCTGTGCATTACTTTATTGGGTGCCATCCTTGACCCTGCCTTTCTCCTTTTTTTTTCCTTTAGAAAATTCTGCTCACCAAAACTCCTCCTGCCTATGTGATGGCACTGGAGGACCCCCGGAATGCTGTCGTCCTGAAAAACGCCACTTTGTCCTGGGTGAATTTGCCTAGTGAAAGCAGCACTAGAAGTAATAAGGAGAATGTCCTGAAAGTGAAAAGTGCACGCAAGCCCCAATCCACGACTGGAGTCGCCACGTCTCACTCTCAGATATCAAGTTCTGGGAAGGAGTGCAGTAGTAGCAATGTCCTGTCCAACATCAGTTTTATGGTGAAGAAAGTAGGTATACCTGAACGATAATTTGCAGAAGAGTAATCATGTTAAGTCCAGCAAGGAAGAGCCGTGTGGCACCTTGAAGACTGACACGTTTCTATGGCATAAGCTTTTGTGGGCTGGTGTCCGTCAGATGTATGAAATGTTACCCCGAGTTGCTGATACATGCACAGAACACAGGTTATACCCAGTGCTATCTTTACTCAAAGCAGACCCATTGAAATTGATGGGCATGACTAACTTAGGTAGATTAGTTTCAGTGGGTCTACTCTGATTAAATCTTAGTTGGCTATGGCCCATGGTTGGGTGAGGGAACGGTAAAAATTCGAGATCAGAGGGAGATTAAAGTGTCATCTGCACTGTATATCTATTGCATCCCATTGAACAGTCATAGCTTCTCCCAAGGAAAACAGAAAACAAGGACCAAAAGAATTGTTTCTCACAGGAAGGAAACAAATCACAGATTTCTCATGTCTTACACACAATTTATGCATAAGGTTTTAGACACGGCGATGTTATTGATGGGCCTTTCTCTGAAAGTCTAGTTTTCATGGATGTCAGAACTTAATGGGCCAGTGTTATCCATGATGCAGAAAATAGTATGTCCCAGAATCCTTTGGGAAAAGCCATGACTATTTAAAATGGTATAATACTGCTTTAAATATATAGTACAGATGGGGCCTAGATCAGGCATCCCCAAACTCAGCCCTCTAGATGTTTTGGAACTACAGTTCCCATCATCCCTGACCACTGGTCCTGTTAGCTAGGGATGATGGGAGTTGTAGTCCCAAAACATCTGGAGGGCCAAGTTTGGGGATGCCTGGCCTAGATGAAGTAAAGTAGACAGTGATAGCCAGTGCTTTTTTCTGGGAGGACGCAGGGGTACACATACCCCTAAACATTTTGTGAATCTTTGTACTTTTGTCCATTCACTGTATTTATTTTCCCCAATTTGAACTATAAAATGGTAATTTTCTTGAGTCAAAATGAGAGTACCCCTAAACATTTTTTTTTAGAAAAAAGCACTGGTGATAGCTATGCACTTAACTGGGGTAATTCATTCTATTTCTAATAAATATTTTCTAACATTTCTTTCTGACTTCGATGTGTTATGGTTAAGAGTTAAGCAATCACTCTGTGCATGTTCATGTGGCATACTAGTTGGGAAAAAATGCACAATTGCTGTTTCAAAATAAATTTTCTTCGTAGGGCAAGGTTTTAGGGATTTGCGGACACGTTGGAAGTGGAAAGAGCTCGATCATGTCAGCGATATTGGGGCAGGTATGCTACCTTTTAAACATTTTGCAGAAAACGCACACTATCTAGTGGAGTTGCTTGTAATGTTGTACATTTTTCTGTATTAAATTATTCTGTGGTTGTATTGGTCGAATAAGAATATCAACCTCAGCACTTGCAAAGTACAGGCGTCATGTGTTGTGCAGTGTCTAAAGTGTCAGCCTAGGACCTGTGAGATCAGGGTTCAAAACTCCACGCAGCTTCTGGCAATAGGCAGGGAGTTCCAAAATGTAGGTGTTGCCACACTAAAATACTGATTTGTTACAAGTGAAGAACAAGTATCCCATGGCACCTGTAACAGTGCAAGTTCCACAGAATGGAGTGGCCGAATGGGCACATAGAGGGTAAGGGAAAGGTAACATGTTGGTAACAACCAGTGCAGATCTCTGAGAGAAGTGTTACATGTCAGCAACCATGCTACAACATTGTATTATTATTATTATTATTATTATTATTATTATTATTATTATTATTATTACCCCACCCATCTGTCTGGGTTTCCCCAGCCACTCTGGGCGGCTCCAACAGAATATTAAAATCACAATAAAACACCAAACATTAAAAACTTCCCTAAACAGGTCTGCCTTCAGATGTCTTCTAAAAGTCAGATAATTGTTTATTTCCTTGACATCTGATGGGCGGGTGTTCCACAGGGTGGGCACCACTACCAAGAGGACCATCTGCCTGGCTCCCTGGAACCTCAATTCTCACAGTGAGGGAACCACCAGAAGGCCCTCGGTGCTGGACCTCAGTGTTTGGGCTGAATGATGGGGGTGGAGATGCTCCTTCGGGTATACTGGGCCATTTAGGGTTGAAAGGTCAGCACCAACACTTTGAATTGTGCTTGGAAATGTACTGGGAGCCAATGTAGGTCTTTCAGGACCAGTGTTATATGGTCTCGGCGGCCGCTCCCAGTCACCAGTCTAGCTGCTGCATTCTGCACTAACTGCAGCTTCCAGGTCAAGCACAAACGGAAGCCCTACAATACAATGCATTGCAGTAATCCAATCTTGGAGCCACCAGTGCTTGAATAGCTATGGTCAAGCTCTCCTGATCCATTCTGGGAGAATGGCCGACATATTTATTAATAGCTGTGGCTAGCAGACAAGCTCCTCCCTTCCTCTTGCATGCCTTGCCCACCAAAACTAACAATCCACTTCTGTTTCACTTAACATTTTAGCCTGTCCCCAAATGCAGCCCCAAACTGCACTGAACTCTCCAGGTGAACGCAGAGCACATGGTGATGCTTTATATAAACAACTGAAAATTGTGCTTGCTTTCTGAGGCCCATTTTCCTTATTACAAATGTTTTCACCTTCTTCTTTATTTAGTATACACTGCTTAAGTTTCTCTAGACTGGCGGTGGGGAATGTGCTGTCCTCCAAATGTTGTTGGATTCCAACTCCCGTGAGCCCCAGCTAGCTTTGCTCATGGGGGGGGGGATTGTGGTCCTTTGGCACCTGGAGGGCCACACGACCCCACTTCTGCCCTGGGCAGGGATTGCCTATAAAATATGGAAATTCAGAAATGCATGCCACTGAATTAGGAGCAAGAGGAAGAAAAGGAAGCAGGCAGCTAATCTGCTCTTGAAGCTGCTCTCCGCCACTATTACAAAATCTGTGTCACTCACTTAGCACTCAATTTCAATTAGATGTAATCAGGGCACCTCTCTATGCATTTGATTTTCTGTAATGGAGTGATTAGGAGGATCCAGACTAAACACCAGCAGTGCAACAGTGTCCTCTGAAGCTGTGCTTTTCAGGGTGGGTAGCATGTGCTGTAGACATCAGGCGGTTTTTGCAAGACATTCTCTCAAGTTTGCAGTCATATGGGCACTTACTTGCAGGTAAATGCCACTCAACTCAGCTGGCACTTCTGAGTAAGCATGTGTAGGATGCAGAAGACCACCCTGATCTTATCCTGAATTGCTTGATCCTTCTGAGGCCCACATTCCAGTGGTGGGCAGAACCAGAAGCCAAAGTGGGTGGGACGATAAATATGAATTTTACTTTTGCACAGCAGGTTAGTTGCTGCAGCCACACATGCACCTGTCTGTCCTCCAGCCAGGCAATCAAGGAGCGTTATCAGAGTTCAAGGACACATTTTAGCCCTGCAAAAACTATCAAGGAGGGTGGGAAGCAGGGCCAAAGAAGGGGGTGACCTGGGGAGAATAGGTGTGGCTAGGAAGAGTCTCAAGGGTCAGAGAGAAAGGCCAGGGAGGGCCGCACCCAGACCTGAAGTTCTCAACCCTTGGTTTAAAGCCTGAAACTTATTTTTGTAGCCTGAGCTGGGATTTTTTATTTTAATGACATTTGCTCTGATTCTATTGTAACCATCTATTCTTCAATGATACGTAATTTTAACTTTGTGTAATCCATTTTGAGCTGGTTCTGCTTAAAAAAAGGGGGGGGTTAAGCAAGACAGAACGTTTTTAGCTGATAAAATAATTATGCACTCTGCTTTTTTCAGATGTACCTCCATGAGGGGACTGTCGCGGTGGGTGGGACTTTGGCATACGTGTCTCAGCAGGCATGGATATTTCACGGGAGCATCAGAGACAACGTTCTTTTTGGAGAAGCATACGATGAGCAGAAGTAAATATTAAATTAGACAAGAGGATAATGAGGTTGTCACTGTGTGTGTGTGTGTGTGTGTGTGTGTGTGTGCACCTGCCTCAGAAACATTGCAGGTTCCTTCCTAAACATTAGCTTTCTCTGGTCATTTTATGTGAAGTGTGCAGGCAGGTTTCTACCCAACATATTACTAAGGAGCAATACAAGTTAAATAACTACAAGGCTGCGATCCTATGGTGCATCGCAGCTCATTCTAGGTGGCCACATGTTTATTTTGGGATCTTCTTCTCCCAAGGAGCAGGGAGAAGCACCCACCCTTAGAAAGGTCAACCTGACTTTGTCAGCCAGGGGGTCACAATTTTTTTTTGCAGCCTATGGGCTCACCTGGAATTTTGAGGAAGTGGCTGCCCCATGTGTGGCATGGCATAAAATGGCTTCCCCGTCTAAAAGAGCGAAAGGAGAGGCAGAGCCACAGAATGGGGTGGATACAACAGCCATCAAAATGTGGTAAAGGCACCTACCTCAGCCACTGTTGCCATCATCCATGGAGAGAAAGTCTTTGCACCTTTCCTTTGTTCAGAACAGGCAGCAGGCCTGAAGGAGGCCTCTGTGGACATTTTGTGACTGGTGGTCAGGGATTGACCTCAGAAGCACCCTGGAAGGCCCATTCCCTCACAGGCTTTTAAACTCAGGGGGAGAATTCCACCTCACACATCAGTGGATCTTGGGGAAGTGTGGGGTTTGTGTGTTCATACCAGAGAAAGACTGCTTCTATAGTTCTTAGTCTGGTTTGTCTTCTCAGCTGGGTGCTTCTCATTCCAGCGATCCGACATAGCGGTCCTCATGTTTCAATTATCACCCCACCCCCCCGTTTGTATTGTCGTGTGGCGTGTGTCAGATTCCAACTGCCATGGGTTGTGCTTTGAAAGTGTAGAATAAGAGGGAAATAATAATAATAACGATTCGTAACTCTGAATGTGTTAAGTCTGCCACTGGCTCACCAACAGAGGCATCCCTCAAAAATCAAAAACAGCAGCTAATGAGACATGGCATTGCTAATTAGTGTCATTTCAGTCTATGCATATTGCTTTTTAATTTGGGGAGATTAATTAAAGCCAGCTTTATAAACGGAGCAAACTGCCTTGTGGTGAGTGATACCCATCCATCTAGCCCAGGGGCAGGCAACTTTTCTTCCTCACCCCACTATCGATGGCCACATTTCACCCAGCATTGTCTTATCAGGAGTTCCAGGCACCCAGAGCACCTTCAGCACCTTGGAGAGCTCCTAGGTTTCTGCTGAGCTAGCTTTGCAAGTTGTTGTCTCAGCAAGTGCCCAGCTCCAACTGAAGCCTTATATAGGCTGGCTGGACCATAAAGCAGCAAGTGTTGCTTACTGCTGCAATTCTAACCCCACTGACCTCAGAGCATGTCCCATTGAATCCAGCATACTTCTGAGTAGACATGGTTAGGATAGCCTTAATCTATTTTATACAATAAAACCCAGAGCAGAATAGCAACGAGGGAGACAGACTTCAAACCAAGCTAAAAGCTAGCCAATTTACAGTTCATCTAAAGTTGAAGAGATGGGTCAATGTCTGGTTCCACAATTGGGGTGCCACCCTGACCATTTGGGCCTCTGCAAGGGGCAGGGTGCTTGGCAGGACTTCTGATGCTGTGGGAAATGGATGAACAGAGCAAATGGGAGGTGGTGGTCCTTCAACTATCCTGATCCCATACTACTTAGAGCAGTGCAGGTAAAAACCAGAGGAAGAGCCATAGCTCAGTGGTAAGGCATCTGCCTTGCATACAGAAGGTCCCAAGTTCAAGCCCTGGCATCTCCAGGTAAGCTTGAGAATGTCTCCTGTCTGAAATCCTGGAGAGCCCCTACCATTCCATATAGACATGATGGAGCTAAATTGACCTAAGGTGGCTTCCAACATTATGTTAGTTCCACTTTGAATTTTGCCTGGGAGCGAACTGAAAGCCAGCGTGCTATTAGTGATTTTTATGTATTAGTATATACTTAGTTCATATCTACAAAACTAGCACATGGTCTCTTGCTTGGAAAGAAATAGTGATTTGCAAGAGTCTGAATGCTCCATTTTTTTAAAAGGTACAATTATGCCATTGAAGTCTGCAGCCTGAAGTCAGATATGGACCTTCTTCCATACGGAGATATGACTGAAGTAAGTGTCTCAATACAAGCTGCATTTAACTTGGCCATTCAGCGCATGCTATCGAGCGCCATTTTCTGACAAATGCCCTCCTGTAAGGGCTTTAATTCATAGTGAAACAGCTTTCCTATTCTTTCCCTATCTGTCAAGGCATTGTCAAATTAATCTTGCCAAGTCCCTTTTGATTTCACGGGCTGGGGCTGGGGGATGGGGAGGTGCATGAAAGCACACAAGGGCAACAATCAATCTAGCCTCAGTGTACACTTCCTGACATGTACAATAAATTGCTATGTGGATTAGACGTCCCTTACGGGGAGTGCCAGGGTGGCAACCGTGGCACACATCTGCCTGCAGAGGCCTTCTCTAGTCCACTCCTGCTGTTGAATGAAGCATTTTGTTGTAGCCAGTAGACTAGGTTGCTCTCTCTGTGTGTTTTCCCACAACAGTTTCTCTGGTTTACAAATTGGCCCGCAGGCCCAAAATGGTCAGTGACCACTTGTGACGTGTTACTCAGCCTGTGACATGACCATCAGGACTTAAGAATATAAGAAGATTCCCTACTGGATCAGTCCAATGGCCCATCTAATCCAGCATCCTGTTTTCACAGTGACCAGCCGGTTGCCTGTGGGAAACCCGCAAGCAGGAGCTGAGCGCAAGAGCACTTTCCCCTCCTGTGGTTCCCAGCAACTAGGATGCAGAAGCATTACTGCATCCAGTTGTGGAAGCAGAGCATAGCCATTGATAGCCTTGTTCTCCATGAATTAGTTTAGTCCTCTTTTTAGAGTCATCCAATTTGGTACAGATCTCTGCCTCCTGTGGGAGCAAGTTCCATAGTTTAACTATTTTCAGGTAGCCGTGTTGGTCTGACGCAGTCGGGGGGGGGGAAGTCCAGTAGCACCTTAGAGACCAGCTAAGTTTGTTCTGGGTATAAGCTTTCGCGTGCATGCACACTTCTTCAGTTTAACTATGTGTTGCATGAAGGAACACTTCCTTTTATTTGTCTTGAATCTTCCAGCATTAATCTTCTTTCCTTATGCCCTTCTAGTGTTATGGGGTAGGGGAACCAACCACTTCTCTACTCACTTTCTCCATGCCATGCTTAATTTTATAATTTTTTTTCATGCCTCCACTTACCTTATTCTGCAAACTAAAAAAAACCCCTAATACCACAACCTGTCCTAAGACTTGTTAGCTAGCAACCCAGGGTGTGGGTGGGTCCTTTTCTTCCCACCTTTCAAGGCAGCCTTATGATTGAAGATGAGACTCTAATTTGTCTTGGGGCCAAGACACCCTTTGCATGTTTTGTCGTGGACAATTTAACAGGAGCAGAATAGGAAAGCTCTGTCTGGATCTGTTTTATTTTTTAAGCACCTCACCTAATTTTCAAAAGAGCCACAAAAGCAGCAAACAAAAATCCCAGGGCCTTCCTGTTTCATTTCCATCTGGATTGCTCTGTTTTTCCCTGTGACTGATTACAATGAAAGCAGGTCCATATTTAGGGAAGGGGGTAGGGGGTTGGGAGGATAGAAAGACTATAATAATGGATTTTGGCACTGTGTCCCCCACAGGCCACCTTGTCAGTTTAAATTTATATTAAGGGCACTCTGTACCTGGGATTATTATTATGTGTAATCTACCTCGGAACTCAATCGCATTTGAGCTATTTCTATACTACTGTGGCAGATATTTGAAAAAGACACCAGGTGCCTCATTGGAGCGTGTGTCTGCAGATCTGTCCAAGTGTCTGCCATGGGACATATCCCCAGAAGAATAATCTGGAGAAGCACACATGCAAACTCCCTTTATAGACATCCCCCTATAAATAGATCGCCTCTTCCACCTGAGCTGTTATTCGCTGCAGAAATGTAGAGGTATAAGAATGTGTATTTATATAGTTGCACACTACCCCATTCTCCAAGCCGTGAAAGTCTCCAGGGGTTCCTGTGCTTATCCAGGGTTCAGTTTCCTTGGAATGAAGGTCAGTTGAGACTGTGGTGGTGTTAGGATACACATCTATGCAACCTCTGCATACGATGAAGGGCTCACAGCAACAATACCCCACCAGACCTTGCTCCTCCGTTAGTCGCAGCTTTCTTCAAGCACAGAGCAAACATGTCTCTGTGTATCCAGCTTCCAGCCTGCGTCCAGCTCAGCTCACGCAGACCACTCTAGCTGCTGTTCTCCTACCCAGCAGCTGCAAGGGACGGCGAGAGAGGAAGGCGCATCCATTTGTTCTGTAGCACAGAGCAACTTATCTGGTTATGCTGGTTGCGGTGCTTAACTAGTTGGCCAAAGCCACTACGTAGGCAAAATGGACTGGTTTGGCAAGCTGGCTCTTGGTTAGCGGGCAGAATGGTTTTAATGTTGCACAACAGAGGAATCCGTTGCAGCAGTTGCTCTCGTGGAAGCACGTTGCACAACACCCGGTGCATTCCATTGTGCAACAAAGTAACCAGCTTGCTTATGCATTCCCTTGTGCAACAGAGTTCCAAGGGTGCAAAACAGTTCCTAGCGGAATAAGGATGCTGCTAAGGGACTTTAACTAAGCACTACATTGGATACATAGGAGCCAACTCCTAGGGGCCAAGGTCCCTTCAGCCCCCTCCCAATAAAATATTTAAGGGAGCCAGCCCCCCCCCCCCGATGATGGGCATTGCCATCAAATGGTGTTTTTATGTGTCACATCTTGGGATTGATTATGCATGGGGAGGGCCTTACCTGCCCCTCCATATTTTATTCAAGTTGGCACCCCTGATTGCATACAACACATTGTATATATATTGAATATGGCAATTCTTCCCTTTTAAAGATAGGGGAAAGGGGGCTCAACCTTTCTGGAGGCCAGAAGCAGCGAATCAGCTTAGCTCGTGCTGTGTACGCCAACAGAGATATTTACTTATTGGATGATCCCTTGTCAGCGGTTGATGCACATGTTGGCAAGTATATTTTTGAAGCATGCATCAAAGAAGCGCTACGAAGGAAGACTATCCTCCTCGTTACTCACCAGCTGCAGGTAATGGAAATGGAAGGGAATGGGTTTCAATAGCTTAGCATATGAATTTGTTTTTAAGTCTTACATAGGACAGACCCAGCGGCTGGAACAGAGGAAGCTGCCTTATAAGAGGCAGGCCATTGGTCCATGTAGCTCAGTCGTTTCCACACTCACTGCCAACATTTCTCTGGGGTTTCAGGCAAGGTTGTCTCCCAGCCCTACCTGGAGACGCCGGGGATTGAACCTGAGACCTTCTGCATGCAAGGCAGATGCTCTGTTTCGTTGTTTCATTGTTAGTCTCCTGCCACCAGCTTGATAAAAATGAAATAACAGCAATACACCAGCAGGGGGCACAAGAGCCACAGCTCAAAGCTTAAGGGGCTCAGCTTTAAAAAAAAATAAAAAAAAATTCAGAAGAGAAGGAAAGGTATTTCTTCTCAGCGATGCTGGAAATTTGGTGTTGCTTGACATAGATGGAGCCATTCTACGCACAAAATATGTGTGCAGTTCAAGCTAAACACACCCTTAGACTTCCCCCCTTCAGTAATATTTAGTTCATCTGCTTCAGACAGGTGTGGGAACAGGGCCGGCCCTAACATTAGGAAGAGTGAGGCAGACACCACAGGTGGCACATGCTGAGGAGTGAAAGTGCTGAAGGGACAATGCAGTGTGCTACATGTGTCCAGTCTCTGGTTGGACCACAACTTGCATTTATTCCAGATCATTGGCTGAGCATACTGGGAATGATGGGAGTTGTACCCCAGCAGCTTCTGGGGCCTCAAAATTGAGGAGTGTTGCCCTAAACTAGCCTCAGGTCCAAGTAGACAATATTGCCTCATCATCTGCATTGTTGATAGTAAGGCCCCCATCTGCACTGTACATTTAAAGCAGTATCATAGCATTTTAAAGAATAATGGCTGCTGAACTTTCATGATTTGAATAGTGCAGACAGGTGTGGGAATGTGGAGGACTGAATTTAATTCTGGAAAAACGAGAAATGGAGGGAAACCAAAACTGACAGATTCATTCATCCCTAGGCAGAACCCAGCAACAGCCTGCTGTCTCCTTGCAGTTTGCACCAAACTCAAAGTACTTTTCTACCTTTATTGTTCCTGAAGCACTGCAGTCTTTACACGTCTCTAACAACTTTGGGAGGGAGGGAGAATCGGGACGCGCTCTCTTCCTTGCTTTGCCTGGTGCGCAGAATGTAGCATTTTTTCTATAAACTATAATTATTATCCTCAACAAGGGTGCACGACGGCAGAACATTTGATGTTTTCTGAACTACAAACTGAAACTTGTCTTTATTCTGAAAATGCGTTTTGCAGTGCGTTTTCCCTTCAGCTCATTTCCCGCTTAACCAATTTTCTTTCTCTCCCCCCCCCACTCCCCATTGCCTTTAAACACACACACACACTCCAGTACTTAGAATTTTGTGATGAAATCATATTGCTCGAAGGCGGAGGGATATGCGAGAGTGGTACCCACGCAGCGCTGATGGCTGCGAAGGGGCGTTACGCTCATCTCATTGAAAACCTGCACTTGGAGGAAACGCCGGTGAGTTCCAGGCCTCAACGCTGACATACCAGGACAAACAACAAGAGGAAGCGGTTGTGTGCCAGATGTTTACAGGGGCCATCTTGCTGATGTCTGTCAGTAACCAGAGGCTGGGTTTGCTGAGCCCTTAAAGGACTTAGGGAGGGAGGACAGGGCTGCCCAGAGAAACTAACCATGATGGCTCTGCTCTGCTTCTGTGGTCAGAGGCAGCAGGCCTTCTGAATACCTGTTGCTGGAAACCACAGAAAGCTGGGCTCCTGCTCACAGGCTTCCCATTGGGGCATGCGAATGGCTGCTGTGAGTACAGAACGCTGGGCTTTCGCCTGATCCAGCTGGCTCTTTGTATGTTGTTATGACTCTTCTTCCTTATATACTTAACAGCTAGAATAAGAGTGGGGGGCCTTTGTTCAGCCCGGGGGCCACATTCCCATGGGGGAATCTTCCAAGGGCCAATGCTAGTGGTGGATGAGGTCCGGTGGGGGGAAAACACAGAGCAATGGATGTGACTCTTACTTTTTGTATAGCTACATTTCAAAGGTCTCCCTCTTTCTTACACACACACACACACACACACACACACACACACACACACGGCCCTCTCCAACTTCCATGCGAGAAGCACAATTATAGTTCAAGAACACATTTCTAGCCAGGAACAATTATATAGATTTGAGATGCAAAGCAGGGCAAGTGAAGGGGGTGGCTTGGGGGGAGTCTGAAGCGCCAGATGGAGTGACCTGTTGGGAGAGGGGAACGCTTGGTACCTGGTCCTGAGTTTTCCCCATCCCTGATAGAACCATCATTTATTATTTCAAATGCCTAATCGGACCTTCCTCAGGGGAGGGCAGCTCATCATAATAAAACAACAACACAAAAACAGTTTAATGCACCATAATGCCCTGCAGACAACAAAATAAGTCGCATAAGAACTCCAGGAGACTATTGTCCAAAAGCCTAGACAATTTAAAAATAATAATATTGGCATGTTTCCTGAATGCATGCGTATGGACTGTTTGATTTCCCTGGGAAAGGAGTTAATAACCATTTCCAGTAGCCATTGATAACCTTCTCCTGCATGGACTTGTCTAATCTCCTTTAAAAGTCACCCACGCTGTTGGCCATCACTGCCTCCTGTGGGAGAGAGTTCCATATTTTAACTTCTGTGTGCTTTCCTTTGCCTGTCTTGAATCTTCCAGCATTCAGCTTCATTGCATGGCCCTGAGGGCCAGGATTATGAGAGTGCGTGAAAAATGACTCCCCTTTTCTCCACACAACACATAATTTAAACACCTCTATGGTGTCACTTGGACTTAAGCTAATAGAAGGGATTGCCTTCACAACCTGTTTCAAGGGGAAGCTTCCCACCATCGGAAACTGGATGCTGGGTTACAGATGACCCTGGTTTGCTCCAGCTGGGCTTCTCTTGCAAAACATTCACTCCGTGTATTTCTCTATTTCAGGTTCCACACGATGCTCTTCTTTATTCAGACACGGTGGATGTACGTGTGGAGGAGGATCAGGAGGATGTCCCCGAAATCTCTTACATAGGAACCGAAAATCCCGGTGAGATCATTTAGTATCATAATCTTCTTTTCGAAATGGCTTTGACTGCTCGCCTGACAGTTCTCTCGCATCCCCCCAGCTTTTGGCATTTCTGACGAGCCGAGCCAGGAATCCAGGAGCGACCACAAAATGAGAAGAGACACAGGTACTTTGTGCAATCTCTTGCTAATTGGTTTAAATCGATTAGGAATTTAAATGGGTATCGCTGTAATGCTTGCGGGGGGGGGGGGCTTGAGCTGGGGGTGGATGGTTCCTATGTACCCAAAAGCTTTCAAGGGGTCTGGAACTGCCAGGGTTCGGTTTACATGGATGGCTACATGTGTGCTGTAGACGCGAAGGCCCCATCACTACAGAATCTAGCCCTAGCTGAATTATACTGACCTTTTTTCCATGCCACGGATTTCAGCCATGTTGGTCTGACGCAGTCGAAATATATACAAAAAATAAGAAAATTGTCCAGTAGTACCTTAGAGACCAACTAAGTTTGTTCCTGGTATAAGCTTATACCAAGAACAAACTTAGTTGGTCTCTAAGGTGCTACTGGACAATTGTTTTATACACACACACACACACACACACACACTACAAGCTGTAAGCCTACAGCAAACCTTGGGCTACACAGGCAAATGATCTGGCTTGGTATAAGGCAAGTCCTTCTGTTGAATGTTCAGCCTGTGTCCTTGATTCTCCACCCTCCAACTTTTACTGCTTGGAGAGACTGGAAAATATGGCTCATCTCTTATACTCAATGTATTTCCTCCCCTAAAACATTCTCAGACAAAAAGTGTGCTGAAGATGCTTTTCGAGCTGAACAAAAGTTATGGGAACACTGTAAAAACTTCAGAATGAAAAAAATTAATTGACAGCGATGTCCCTGTTTCACACGAACAGCTTCGTAACAAAACCATGCTGGAGTGAAAAAGAGAAAGTGATCCCTTTGCTGAATGTTTTCCTTTTTCCTTTTTGGGGGAAAAAAGCTGGGCAAAAAATAAGGGTATCTTGGAGCAAAAAACACCATGGTGGTTGTCACCCATGGAGGCCATGAGTGTAAAAAAGGTCAACATGGGAAACAATTGGGCAACATAAAAGGAAATCCTGTGTGAGGAAGATAACCAATTGAAACTTAAGAACTTTGACGAGATAAAAAATAAGGTGTCAAGCTGGCTAGAATAGCACCAAGTATATGAGTTATTTAAACAAGACAAAAAGAGGGGTTTCGGGAAAGAGTGTTCAAGATTTGAGCAAGATCTATTGTATAGCAACCAGAAAACCCTATCTAAAATGTATAAAATCTTATTAGAGTGGTCAGTAAAGGATGAGGACGTGAAGGCAGTTATGGTGGAGTGGACAGTGGACTTAGGAGGCAATATACAGCTGTCAGAATGGGCGAAATTATGAAAGGAGTTTTGGGATCTAATTCATAACGAATGAAAAAGGATGTTTAAAATCTCATTCCCCCGCAAACCAGAAGCATTTCTATTAGGGATTGTGGGAAATGAGATGCCAAAAGATTTAAAGAAAGTATTCATGTACGCCACCACCGCAGCAAGGGTTGTGTTTGCCAGAAGTGGAAAAGGGAATGTTTACTGACCCAAAAAGATTGGTTGACCAAATTAATGGAGTACATGAAGATGGACATGTTGACTGGGCAGATAAGAGATCAAACAAAACAATTTTTTAAAAAAGATTGGAACATATTCAAAACAATATTTGAAAGACTATTATTGGGAAATGGAAATTTTGACAGGTTTAGAATTACTTCTGTAAGAAAAAAATAATCCTAAAATATAGTGGAGAAACAGGAAAACAAACTCATAGACATGTTAAGAGAGGCATTCAAATAAATGAAACAGAGGACCCAAGTAAGAAGGGGAGGGAAGTCAAGTATAAAAGGAATATGAATGAATCAAGCAATTAAGCACAAATTTTTGTTTTTGTTTTCTTTATTATTATTTAGAAATACATGCTTAGCCATAGGAGAACTGAGATGTTATAACGTGATTCTACGAATGTAAATTAAAAGAAACCAATAAAGATGATTTGCAAAAAAGAAAAAGAGAAAAAGAAACTGGTCCCTTTGCTGAATGTTTTCATTTTTCCTCTTTTTTTGGGAAAAAAAAAGCTTTATATTTGATCAGAAAGGAGAACAAGCACATCAATAAGGTCTTTCATTCAAAGGCTGGGGAATATTGATCACTTTTCCGTCAAATCAATGCCCTTTCGCTTTTTTAATTCCAGTCACGGATTCCAATTCATTCGACAGCCATTAGGAAAACAGAGGTAGCATTTACCATATGGTTTCATCTGGGGGAACCTGGCAGTGAGAGAGCATTTCGCTGAGGCTCCTGTGAAGCCTCAAATGTTTATTTTAGTTGATAGACTCGAGTGACGTCCAATTTTACTTAAAATGCATGAGATTTGTCAGTGCTGGATAACATTACAGCGTGAATAAATGCTCGATGGTTTCCGCTCCAGCTCCTGCAAATCAACTCGTTCAGAAAGAGGAGAAGCAAGAAGGCTCTGTTAGATGGAAAACCTACCACGCTTACATTAAGGCATCTGGAGGTATATCCTGCAACAAGCTTCTTTTCCCCCCAAAGAAAACCTTTATTTTGTTATTGTAGATTTCTGCTAAAATGGAACCTCTTAAAGTATGTAAATATGTAAGTGGGGAACTACTCAGGAATCAATCCTGCCCAGAAAATCCACTCTTGATTTTATGTATATGTTGGGACTGGCTCCCTAACTACTAAGCACTGAGGGCAATGTACTCAGCATATGCTCAGAGGCTATTGAGAATATCTCCTGTACAAATTGGTACAGACTTCTATGTCCCCCTCCCCAAGAATCCTGGGAACTATAGCTGATAAGAGTGCAATACATGATCTGTTAAAGATCCATAGCCCCCCTTCCTCTCCTAGAGAACTACAGTTCTCAAGGTTCCCTGGAAGACAGAATTACCATGTGAAGACAATTAGGTTGGCAGACACATGGAATAAACCCCCTCTTGATGGTTGCTGCACAGTTGTGAAATTCGGTGCGAAATCAGGCAAGCCCTGTCCCCCCAGTATCACCAAATGAGACTTAAAGATCCATTGTTCTTTTTTTGCTGTGGCTTTCAGTGACTAATTATAAACCGAGATTCAGAAGCAGTGCTGTGGTCTGGTTTTAGAATGTCTGAGTTTATGTTGTGTTTGTGTTTGTGTGTGTGTGTGTGTGTGTGTGTGTTTGTGTGTGTGTGTGTGTGTGTGTGTGTTTGTGTGTGTGTGTGTGTGCTGGCCTTTAAGTAGACATGGGTGCTTTAAATGTTTTTACACATCTGGGGGACAGAGCTAGCATGAAACTAGTTCTGCCTGTCGTGGGCCCTGGCTCCACTTAACCCCGGGTCGCCCTGCCTTCCCCTCCACCAGTCTCAATGGGCACCAGCTCCTCCTGCCCCTTTTTTAAGGAAATGTGCAGCAAATTCCCATGCATTTTTCAAGTTTCACTGACGTTCGTGGGACTTTGCGCCTAAGGAAAATGCCTATCTGATTTCAGCCCTAAATGGGCACTCACCAGTGCATTGTGTTCACTCATTCCCTGTTTACTAACTTGGCCTGATGGTCCCTTTTTAGGATTCATTCTTTGGTTCTTCATTGTGCTTCTCTTTGTTCTGATGATCAGTTGTTCAGCCTTCAGCAACTGGTGGTTGAGTTACTGGTTAAGGCAGGGCTTACGGGTAAGCACACCTTTCAGCATTATAATGTGTTTTATTTGTATACATTTATCTATTACATAAGGGACACGGGTGGCGCTGTGGGTTAAACCACAGAGCCTAGGGCTTGCCGATCAGAAGGTCGGTGGTTTGAGTCCCCGCGACAGGGTGAGCTCCCGTTGCTTGGTCCCTGCTCCTGCCAACTTAGCAGTTCGAAAGCACATCAGAGTGCAAGTAGATAAATAGGTACTGCTCTGGCGGGAAGGTAAACGGCATTTCCGTGCTCTGCTCTGGTTCGCCAGAAGCGGCTAAGTCATGCTGGCCACATGACCCGGAAGCTGTACGCCGGCTCCCTTGGCCAATAAAGCGAGATGAGCGCTGCAACCCCAGAGTCGGTCACGACTGTACCTAATGGTCAGGGGTCCCTTTACCATTTACCTATTTATTACATATAAAGCCCACCTTTCCTTCAAAGAGCACAAGGTGGCAAAAACAGTTCTCCTTCTCCCTGATTTGTCCTCACAGCAACTCTGAGGTTGGTTAGGCTAAGAGGTGGTGATAGGCCCCAAGTCATCCAGTTGGCTTCATGGCCTGCAAGGATTTGAACCCTTGTCTTCCACTTTAAATTATCTACAGTTTAGTGTTACACCCAAACCATAAACTGCGGTTCATCGTTAACTACAGTTTCTTGAAACAAGCCAGCTTCTTAAATTGTGGCTTGGAGTTGCTTTGTTTAAGCAAATCACAGCTATGATTCATCATGGCCTGTTGGGTTCAGACAACCTGTGGTTGATCTAAAATGAAAATTGAAGATTTCAAAGTCCTCCCTGTGGCTATGCTGGTGAGGAAGTGGGTGAGTCCAAGCTTGTTCTTGTTGTGCTAAACTATTACCGTATATAGACATTATGTCTGAACTGGTCCGATCTCAGACTACGCATAGAAATAGGAATGTATATTTTAATGGAAGTGCTGCCCAAGTTCACACAAAGAATACGAAGAGGGTTATATCGGTAAGCAGAGTTCCTACTCTGCCATATATTTTAAATGTTTACTGCAAAACTGTTGGGTTGTGTTCTGTTTGGCGAAATCACTAACTTTCCTGATGGAGTCTTATCTCATTATATAGTCCAGATAATGGCCCCTTGTTCCTGTGTCTCAATATGTCATTATTTTAGAGAGAGAAAAGTAATCTGCTCTCAATTACAGTTTTCTTTGAAAATCCATTTCTTAAAGGCAAACTACAGCTTCTACCAACTCATCTATGGAATGAGCATTGTTTCCATGATTATCCTGAGCTTCATCAAAGGCTTTGTTTTCACTAAGACAACATTGCGGGCGTCATCGAGACTACACGACACCATGTTTTACAAGGTATCGCAAATCTCCAGCTGGCAAACAGGGTTGTTGCATATTTAACAAGCTGGCTTGATTTTTATCGTCCAATTATGTGCTGTCAGAAAGTCACGGGTCACTCTTTTTACCTAGAAATTATGAAAGGTGTGCTTTCAGAACAGCACTGCATTTTAGCATGCAACCCAAAAGTGGAGAAAAATCGACACATAGGTGGCAAATGGCAAGCCTGGATTTTGGCAGTATTGGGGGTCAGCCCAAAACTACAATTTTTCACAGAGCTTGGGGTCTTGAACTGGAGCACATGCCTGGATGGAAGATGGAGAGACATCTGTGATAGCTCCTTGGGATGATCACTGGGAAGCCGAGAGGGAGAAGGAAAGCGGGTGCCATAAATAGAGAGGTGTTGGGCACATGTTTTAGCTAAACAGAATGGTGGCATCTAGGCACTCTGCTGAGCTATCCGTGGACCCCATCAGTTACCTGACCATAATGACCATTAATGCTGGGCCTGGGCAAACAACCAATAAAGCTACATGAACAGAGGCAGTCCTGCTTCTGAATACCAGTTGGTGAAAACCGCAGGAGGGGAGAGTGATCTTGTGCTCCCGTCCTGCTTGCAAGTTTCCAGAGAGCCGGTGTGGTGCAGTGGTTAAGAGCGGTAGATTCGTAATCTGGGGAACCGGGTTCGGTCTCCGCTCCTCCACATGCAGCTGCTGGGTGACCTTGGGCCAGTCACACTTCTCTGAAGTCTCTCAGCCCCACTCACCTCACAGAGTGTTTGTTGTGGGGGAGGAAGGGAAAGGAGAATGTTAGCCGCTTTGAGACTCCCGAAGGGGAGTGAAAGGCGGGATATCAAATCCAAACTCTTCCAAAAGAGCATCTAGTTGGCCACTGTAAGAAATGGATGCTGGACTAGATGGGCCCTTGGTCTGATCAAACAGGCTCTTCTTCTGCTCCTACATTCAGTGGAGAGAGTTGCCTGGGAGAGGAGAGACTCAGTGAAAGTTTCAGGGCCAGATAGAGAATCTTAGAGGACCTCACCTGCCCCCTGGTTTCCCCTGCCCCCTAGTGCAGTTTGCTGAAGCGCCTGGTCATGCTTGGACTGCATGAGCTCCCACGAGCTCCCACCATGGGTTTCTCTGCCATTTTACATTTCATTACAGCAAGGATTCCTCCCATTTTGAAACCATTCCCATTCTGAACAGAATTGTTTTACATCCCCACTATCGCAATTGCAGTGCTGAGATTCTCGTGCACGCTTCGTTTCCCCCCCTTAACTGTTGTGGTGGCGATGGTGAGAAATGAAACCACGATTTGTGCTTGTCCTTTCAAGTCTGATTTACAAAGAAGACCCTACCACTACCACCCCAGCCGCCAAACGAAAACAACAGCCCAGTACTGTATTCACACCACAGCTCACATTAAGCTGGCACAGAGCTGCGACCCCAAACACCGAGTGCCACAAAAGACATGTCTGCCATCCCAATTTGTTGTTGTCATTTTACCGCACCCTCCCCTCTTATCCGCAGATCTTATGGAGCCCCATGAGTTTCTTTGATACGACTCCCACTGGCAGAGTAATGAACCGCTTCTCTAAAGATATGGACGAACTGGATGTGCGGCTTCCGTTTCATGCCGAAATGTTTCTGCAGCAGCTTTTCATGGTCCTCTCCATCATTGTCATCGTCGCCATTGTGTTTCCTTACCTCCTAATTGGAATCGCTGTCCTAATGATTCTTTTCATTCTACTCTTCCAGTAAGTTGGACGTTCCCACCCCCTCTCTCTGGTATGTGGTTGTTTTTCCTACCCTAGAATTTCTTTTGAAAATAACAACAACCCTGCAGTGTGTATTTGATCTGTGTGCTCATTCTGCCCCTTGCAAGTTAAGGGGACCCACTGATCTCTAATTCTACCCTCCCCTCCTGTCAGTTTGTAGTTCCCCCCTTCCTTTCCAGAACACAGTCTCTAAGGGACAGATTCCATTTTGGGCTCCTCTAATCCCCCAAATATCTCCTTTATCCCAAGTACAATGGTACCTTGGTTCTCAAACACCTTGGCTTCCTGAATGCCGAAAACCCAGAAGGGTTTAGGTTTTTGAACTTTTCTTCGGAAGCTGAACGTCCGATACAGCTGTCGGCTATTATTTCTGGGGCACCTGTACCAATCAGAAGCTGTGCCTTGGTTTTCAAACATTTCAGAAGTCAAATGGACTTCTGGAAAGGGTTATGTCTGGTGCTTTTGTTTTTGTTATTTATTTTACGTTTTTGTTTTTGAGGCTTTTTCAGTTAATTTGTTTTTGTGACTCTGTGGAACCCAGTTCAGCTACTGATTGGTTGATTGTGTGACTGTGGAAATGGATAAAAGCCCCCCATCCAAATAATGGCT
Source organism: Podarcis liolepis (assembly GCF_965112155.1). NCBI lineage: Eukaryota > Metazoa > Chordata > Lepidosauria > Squamata > Lacertidae > Podarcis > Podarcis liolepis. Next base: position 35,321,112 of record NC_139561.1, on the reverse strand, counting down.
ATCATCAGTGCAGATAAGATTTTTTTTTTAAAAAATTAACATCTACAATACTGTCTTATTTATTTTATAGCACAGTACATTGATTATTGCTTTCATTTTATGGATCAATGGTCTCGTTAGATAGCAAAATTGATGTTAAATTGCTGTTTTAGGGGTTGCTTTTAAAAGTCTGGAACAGATTAATTCATTTTGCATTACTTTCTATGGGAAAGCGCGACTTGGTTTTGGAACGCTTTGGTTTTGGAACGGACTTCCGTAATGGATTAAGTTTGAGAACCAAGATACCACTGCAATTGAACTTCTTCGATGCTGAGGTCAGCAGAGTCAGTAAGGAATGACAGCCTGAGAGGGGCATCCTCTGAATTGTAGAAGTCCCTCCCCACAAAGGTGCCTCTAGGATCTCCATTCTGTAGCTTCCACTTTATTTGCTTAGCTTCTTGCAGTTCAGGTATGCTTCAAAGACCCACCTCAGTCTGCTTCCTTTTTGAATCATTTCCCTTGTTTTCACAAATGCACAATGCTATCCTGACCCGCCCAGAAACCTTATGTACAGGATAAATTCATTATCCTACAGATAATTATCTTATAGATAATTAAAATAGATCTGGCCTAAGTCTACAATCCTACACCCACTCTCCTGGAGAAATCCCCATGGAGCCCACGGCTGATCCACACTTTAGCTTAACCTGTATTTTGATTGTATTGTATACTAATTCAATTCCCCTGGTTCCAAGAACTTCTCTCTTTGTTCCGCAGCGATGCCTTGCGAAAATCCCGGTGAACTGAATCTCAGTTAAGCAGAATCTCTCTTTCTGCATATCTGATAGGATCTGATTTAGCGGATAAGATTGGATTTCCGTAAGGCTCCGATATGGAACAAGAAGAAAAGCTCTCAAACCCAGAGGAATCAATTGGTACACAATATGTTCAAAACACAGGGTGAAGCCCAAGTGTGGGTGAACCCTCTGTGGGACATACTTCTGAGACAGGTCTGAGGTTGCACTGTAAAACTTCTCTTGGAGGTGGTGGCCAACTGCTTCAAATTTGGAAATCCAGAATACTCATTAGGAATATTCATTAGGAAGGGATTCCAAGTCCCCTTCCAAAGCCAGGATCTAACTCTGTACAATCTTACCTGCATTTTGCTGCAGGATTTTCCAGAGCACCATCCGAGAGCTCAAGCGATTCGAAAACATGAGCAAGTCTCCATGGCTTTCCATGATCATGTCCACTGTCCCAGGCCTTAGCACAATCCACGCATACAATAAGAAGGAAAACTACAGCATTCGGTAAGTTGCCTGGCCCCAAAGTCACATTCTTTCTGTCTCAGTCCCTCGGATGGGGCGGATCAAGCTGTGTCGTTCTTTTTCTCTTGACCACCAATCCTGCATCTTTCCCACCTGCCGGGCCATAGATGAAGCCGCTCCATAAGCACTGGCGTCCTGTGGCTTTTCATTTGCGGGAAATGACAAGCTGTGGGGAAGCTTTCCAAATTACGTCACAAATTCTTAGCATTGTCTCGAAGAAAATTGTTACCTGTGCAGCCAAGTGATAACCTCATTTGCACCCTTTATAACCCTCCCCATCCACACAAAGCATGAAGCTATTGGCAAGACCTGGTTTTTAAATCACAATTATTCAACACGTCCATGAGTCTTCTTCCAGTTCCCTTGTAACCTGGAGTCTACCAGCAGAAGGAGGGCACCTAACCATCCCAGTTTCCAAATCCTTTCTTCCCCGAGCTGGTGGAATTCACAAAATGGGTCCAAAGAGAAGAGAAGGTTCGGTGATTACCTGTTCAAGTGGGCCTGCAAAATCCTTACACCCAGAAGCTGGAGTGCATGGGTTTGGAGGGCTCTTAGTCAATGGCTATCAATGGCTACCATCCATGATGGCTATGTTCTACTTCCTGTGAAGGAGGCAGTTTGCCTCTGCATATCTGTTTCTGGGAATAACAAATAGGGAGAGTGCTGCTGAGCTCAGGCCCTGCCTGCAGGCTTTCCATAGGCATTCATTTGGCCACTGTGATACAGGATGCCGGACCAGATTATTTATTGCAATCGTTAAGAGTAAATTTCTGTTTAATTATTATTTGCTGATATTTAATTTTATTGTGTGCTATTATGTTCTAATAGATTAATGAATATTACTTTATTTGATATAAGTTGTTTCTTTTAAAGTTATGTTTTTAATTATGACATTTTTGTATTGGATCAAATCAAGGTGTGCAATCTTTTCTTCCACTTGTAAACCACACTTTGTACGGTGATATAGGAAGGCGGCATACAAATCCAAAGTGAAATGAAACGAGACGGGATGGGCTTTTGGGGGCTGATCCTCAGGACTCCTATGATGTCCTTATGTCTGTTCCTGACCGCAAGATGTTGTGGCCACAGACGTGGACAGATTCAGAGGGGGAATAAGACAAATTCATGGAGGATAAAGTTTTCAGTGGCTGCTATTCACAATGGTTGTACACAGCCCCCAGTATCAGAGGCAATGTGCACCAGTTGCTGGGATCATGAGTCGAAGAAGAAGAAGAAGAAGAAGAAGAAGAAGAAGAAGAAGAAGAAGAAGAAGAGGAGGAGGAGGAGGAGGAGGAGGAGGAGGAGGAGGAGGAGGAGGAGGAGTTTGGATTTGATATCCCGCCTTTCACTCCCCTTCAGGAGTCTCAAAGTGGCTAACATTCTCCTTTCCCTTCCTCCCCCACAACAAACACTCTGTGAGGTGACTGGGGCTGAGAGACTTCACAGAAGTGTGACTGGCCCAAGGTCACCCAGCAGCTGCATGTGGAGGAGCGGTGACACGAACCCGGTTCCCCAGATTACGTGACTACCACTCTTAACCACTACACCACACTGGCTCTCCAGTGTACTGTTGTGCTCATGTCCTGATTAAGGGCTTCACATAGGCATCTGGTTGGCTTTTGTGAGAGCAGGACGTTGGACTAGATGGGTATTTGGCCTGTCCAACAAGGCTCCTCCTATGTTTAAGCCAGGGGTTTGCCCTTTGTTCTCTCTCTCTCTCAGGGGGAAATGATAAGAAAAAATAATAGAGGATAAGACCCTCAAGTGCTACTAATCACAATGGTTGCATGCTCTTGTGCTCATGTTCTGTGTGAACTGACTAGAGAAAGCTTTTATTTCATAAAATTCGTATGCTGCCCGATTATTATTTTGTTAAGAACCTCAAAGCCGTTTACAAAAAAGCTAAAACGACAAAATTACCAAAAAGAAGAACCGGTGACAACGATTTCAGGCTTCCGAAAAGCCAAAACAGCAGTAGACTAAAAACAGGTCCAAACTCAGGCCAACTTTCTAAGTACTATCCCTGATTTTGGTTCCAGTTTTAGAAAGCTGAACGACGAGAGCTCCAGTCACTTCATGCTGTTCAACTATGCGCTGCGGTGGTTTGCGTTAAGGACGGACATGCTCATGACCGTCATGACTTTGATCGTCGCCCTCTTTGTCGTCCTCAGCCCTTCTTCCATCAGCACTGCGGAAAAAGGCTTGGCTTTGTCTTACACTATCCAGGTAAGTGAATCGCCCGGATAACTCAGGCTTCATTCCGACACACTCCAAATCAGACCTGAAGTGGCCCATTGCACCATTGGGGGTGGGTGGGAAGGATCTGTCTGTTTCACTTTCTCCTTTTTCCAACCTTGAGTTCAGTTCTCCATGATTCCCCATTAGTTTGCAATTATTATTATTTTTTAAAAAATCCTCGTGAATATTCACCAGCATTTTAATGCAAATTTCTCCTCTTAACATAAACATTCCTGTATGTGTTTTTCGCCTAATGTACACAGTTTTCCAAACCAATTTCCCCCTACCATAGCGTGTTTTATATATTTTCCCACTAATTTATTTGTTTATTTTATTATCATTGATTTAATTGCCTTCTAAACAACTGTCTTGAGCCAATTTGCCCACAAGATTGTTTTAAAAACATCTTAAAACATCAAATAAATTTAAAACAAGACCGAAACCCTAACAAGTAGACACTCGTGGCAAAGACCCATTTATCTAGCTGGGAAAGCCTTTTGGAACAAAGTGCCACCAATTGTTTCCAGAAAGTGCAGATAGTGTGTACTTTTTGCACACTTTGCCCTAGTGTATACATTTTCCTACATGTTCCTTGACTGGACAAGTGCACTAAATTTTTTGGAGAAGGGATAGCTGTGTTTCGGTTTATGCATTGCTCTGGAAAGTGTGCATTAGAAAGCTTTGCCTTTAAATAAATGCAAACAAAGGCCCATGTGGTAAACAACCATGAAAGAACCTGCCCTCCAACTGTACCGCTTTAATAGGCACAGAGCATGTTTTCTCGCTGTATTTGTAAGCCCAGCTGCTGGAACCCTTCAAATACATCCGGTTGAGTTAGCTTTGCAATCTAACCCCTTTTTGCTAATGTCAAGCACGGATTGAAATGCTAAACACATTGTTTTGGGGGAGCTAGTTTGTTGCTCTTCCAAAATGTACAGATTTGTGGTATTCGTTTGCCATGGTACAAGGGGCAATTTGTGCCTCTGTGCATTTTCTTGAGTTTTCGGCAACTGTTAAAAGTGTGAAAAGGAGGCATGTGTTAGCAAAAACACACAGGAGATCCACGCTGAAGGAGATGCGGACAACTGGGGATCCTGCCACATGCCTGCTTACCGTTTGCCCTCCAGTGCTTTGAAATGTGTCACCGTTTTACTTTCTGTGGTGTCCACCCTGCCACATAAAATGGTGAAGTGGACCTGAGTCCATGCATTGGAAGATGCAAATCTGAAGATGGTGGAGAATGGCCCATTGGGGCAAATAAGACACTGCCCCACCACTCTCCTCATGCCTGCCTCCTTCTTCCAGGGCCGCAGCTTCCTTTGCTTCAGTCTCAGTGTTGCCTTTGTATTTTTTTTTAAATGATATTTATTAGAAGTTTAAAAATTACAGAAAAAAGAAGAAAAGAAAACAACAACAAAATTAAAAAGGAAAAACATAAAAAATACAACAATACAGCAAAAAAGAACAATAACATTAAAACACCCATCCAATATTCCATATCATTATCTGTCATTTACTTGTTTCATTGACCTCCTCACACCTCCCTTTTCATATTCTAGTTTAATTAATTGTTTCAGCAAATCCTTTCCATCTTTCACTATATTCTGTCATTAAATTTACCTTAATTTATTTTAACCTTATCTTACCATTAAAAGCCTTAAAACTTAAAACTTAATACTTATTTGTACATAACTCCTTATATCATTTCTACTAAAGCCAAATAGTTTCATTCCAACATTTTTCCTAACACTCATTAATTTTACACTAATTCTCAGAATAAATTTTTAAAAACTTTATTCCAATCTTCATCCAACCTCTCTTCTTCCTGGTCTCGGGTTATGTCAGTCCTTTCTATCCATTCCATCTAGTCCATCAACCTGGTGATCTTGTGTCCGAGGCTCTTAAGTCTTTTCCATGTCCCTTCTGCAGATCATCTTCTTGTTTATACCTGCACTTTACTTTGTCTTTTGTTGATCTTTTTCTTAATTTCTTTCCTTTCTCATTGAGGAGTAGATCTCGGGGAGACTCCAACCCAACAATATCTCCGTCCCCCCTCGACAGGTCAGCCCATTCTCCACAGTCAGCACTGTAATCCAGAAAGTATTTAAAAGCATGTTTCAAAGTCCCTCCAAAGTTAAGAGCCCCCACAACTCCAGACCCCCCCTGGCCCAAAACCAAATCCCAAAAGCCAAAACGTCCCTGCCTAGGGGGATCCAACCAACTTCCCATCTCCAAGCCAAACAATACTCCCTCTCTCCAAATCTGACTTTCTCCAGGTTCAGTCTTCAAAAACAGCAGCTTATGCTCCTGCAGGGCCTCGGGTCTCTCCATTTGTGTTACTTGAGGTTCAACAACAACCTCCTCCATTATCTTCTGCACTTGCCCTGTCAAAACAGATTCCTGGGTTGGTTCCTGAATGGTTTCTATGTGAGTATTCACTGTTTGTCCAAAATTATTGACTGCAACAGTCATCAAATCCATCTTCTCATGCAGCTGCTCCAACAAAGCGCTTGTCTTGCAAAGAGCAAGCACCAAAACTTCTTCTAAACACATTCTTATCCAAGGTCAGAGTCTGATCTCACAATCCTTAATCTCCACAGCTGTGAAATTCCCCAGATCGACTCCAGCAACAGTTTAACAAGCTCCCTCTAGAGGAGACAATTTCAATTTGTATCCATCTTTTGAAAGCAGGTCCAATGAAAGAAAGTTACTTTCATTTTTCAAATATTTTGTTTCTTTTGGATGCAAAAGGCAACATTGGGATCAATATGTTTCTCTTTTTTAACTATCTGTCAAAAGACGTTCCATTCACAGTCAATGAACTTCCCCAAAAATTTCTGTCTCTGACACCCCGTTCCCAGGTTTGAGACGGTGGAAATTTATCTTTCTTTACTCTCTCTCCTGCAGGCTTAAAAAATCTAAGATTTCCCCCCTCTTCTCCTGCTTCCAAGAGGGGTTTTGGTGGTTTTAACTGAAGGAAATTTAGTCCTTTATATACGACTTTCCAGACTTTAGCTTCAATCTATTTACAAAAGTGGAAGGCGGACTTCCTGTTTAGAACCTTCCCGCTTTGGTGCCAAATTAAAATGTTTCGTAGTCCAATTTTCCGTTCTACTCACGGGTACTTGTTTAGAGTCCAATTGTCCACAGGAAAAAGCGCTTTCCGGCAACGGCTGTGCGGATTCACTCCGTAAAAGTAGCGGTCGATTCAAAACACCGCGCCACTCACCCCACTTCGCTTCGGATCCAGGAAAAACGGTTTCCCTGCGAGTAGGGGAGGCGCTCTTGGTGTCAGCCGAATCCCATGTTCCCAGGCTTCCTCCGCCTGGGATTTTTGAGGGGTCTCTGCCTTTGCCACGGCGGCAAGACCCGATTTTCGCGGAGCAGGTTCTTCACGGTCAGAGGAACTCCGCCATTGCCGATGGCGCTAACCCGGAAGTCAGTGTTGCCTTTGTAGAACTTGGAAGAGGACATGGATGAAACCAGAATTACAGGCAACTCCCAATTTACACAGGGGTTACGTTCCAAGGCACTGCACGTTTATATGAGATCTCTTATATTTGAAACACCATTAGAAAAGCCTGCAAACACCCTCTAAACCTCTGGAAACCCTTGGGAATACCAGCAGCATTTACCAGTTGTCAAACTCTGCCAAATTCCACCACAATGGCTCTTTCCAAATTTCCTTGACTAAACTCCAACTCTCCACAGTCCTCAACGGTCAGTGCAAGAGCTCCTGGAATTGCACTTGCAAAGGCTTGTGGGATTGCTAGGGGCTGTTTCTGCTCCCCTTTTTTGCCCTGTCTAGCTCTTTTAAGGCTGTTTCTGCCATTTGAAAAGCTTCCAGATTCAGCACAATGCATCAAGTGGACGCATGTAAATTGGTTGTTGCCTATAGTTGGCTTTGCCTGCTATAGGCTTCTCTGGCTCCACCTATTGTTGGTCTCCCTTCCACTCCCCCTACCAGTCCCAAGAGGAATCAGCCACCACTATCTGTAGATAAAAAGCCTTCTTACTAAGGCACACCATTGGTTCATCTAGTCCAGTGTTGCTTTACTCTGACTGGCAGCAGTTCTTCAGAGACTCAAACAGAGGTCCTTTGCATCACCTGCCACCTGATCCTCTCTGAACCAGAGATGCCAGGATCTGAACCTGGCACCTTCTAAGTGCAAAGCATGTGTTCGGCCACCGAACCTCCGCCCTTCCTCACATGATGTCAGTGGTCCAAAGTTTGTGGCATCCATAGAAGCAGTCGCAACAGTTGAGTGACAGATGTGGTTATTCCTGGAGCAAGTTATCACCCAACCCAAGTGATTGATTCTTACAGAATTATCCGAGTAGTCTGGAAAACAGCCATGGTGGGGGATCCATCTTCCACAACCCTCCAGAAATTTGTGTGAACCGACCCTCAGGAATGGAGGGCTGAGGATGGGGGCTCCTTGGAATGCCTGAAGTCAGTGACCTTCCATTTATTTTCTTTTTTAAAAAAAGGTTTTTTCCCCAGGTTCTACAAAACCTTTCTTTGGGGCAAAGAAATGCAGTAGGATCTTCCTTCTGTGATTTTCATCTTACATGGCGATCGATATGTTATTTTCTTAAGTCATCTTAAGCATCCTTATCGCGAAACACTCATCATATGCTCCCCCACCCCTATTCTCCATCCTTAACCTTTACACTCTCAGACTAGTGATGGAAATACATTTCCAGTTGTAATAGATCTCTCAGAGGCAACAAATGGTTGCCTGTATTTGTTGGCTTAACCTTTCCTCGTCCTGACTCAGAAACTCTGTTCCTGACATTTAAGCTTCTATACAGTGAATGCAAGGAGCCATCTGTTATTATCGCAGGATTAATGATGTGTCGCTCATGTCTATGCTTTATGCACGTTAGCACATAGGGGGAAAGGCAGATTTAGCTTAAAGTGGTGCTGTTTTCCCTAAAGTGTGAGGCATTTTTATTTTTATTTTGGTCATGGTAAATTGCAAGTCCCTTTATTCAATTCACTTTCCGAAAGGACAGCTCTTTCCTGGGAGTCAGCAGAGCTGCCAGCAAAGCATAGGCCCCTCAAGTCAAATTGTGAACGATATATATATATATATATATATTTCTAGGCCTGTAGTTAGTCATCTCCACGGGCAGTTGTTAACTAGTTCTGAAATGGCCTCGGGGGGTTCATCGTTCGAGAGTGTTGCTGCCGGGCCTGTGACTCACTCTCTTTTCCTTAGCCTCCTTTTCACTTTGAATATTTCCTGCACTTTGCTTTACCCAGTAGCCATCCATGAAAGCAGATGAAGAGGGGCTTCTCAGAAGCTGTAGACAGGGGCGTAGGAAGAGGGGGGGGCGACCAACCCCGGGTGTCTTCCCTGAGGGGTGTGTGAAAAAAACTTCCCTGGGCGGATCGCCGTGCCGCCCTCCTGGGCGCAGATCGTTCCCCTGGATGCCAACTGCTGCGCCAACCACCCCCAATGGGTGCCGATCACCCCGAGTGCCAATTGCTGCGCTGGCCACCCCCCTCAGCAGCTTGCCCTGCCCCCTGGGTGCATGGCATGTGCGCCGCTCTGGGTGCCTGAGCAGTTAGCTCCACCGCTGGCTGTAGAGCCAAATTTGGATAAGCAACAGGTTGTGAGATGATGAGTAAACACACCTATTTGGGAATGAATGATATGAGCTGATTGTCAGTATTTTCATCCCTCCCATTGCAAGGATCACCGGATCATGTTTGTTTTACTTTCTGTCTGAGAGAAAGGAGGGGGCGGAAGCTACTCTTCCAGACTTCCATCCCTAGTACAGTGTGGCTTTTTCTTTGATCTGTCTAGAGACAAGATGGCAGTATGAGAGAGCTGTTTCTCTCGTACATGTTTGTTATTGAAATATACTCAGAGTCGAGAGTGGATTTCATGCTCTTTATTCAGCTCATAGTGGTAAGGAGGAATGGAATTTCCCCTAGAATGTCTGCTTTATATACATTATTTACACAATGGGCCCCACGTGATTGGCTAATTCTGGGATTCTCCTGTAGGCCAATCAGGTTGCGGATTCACTTCTACTGTGAGCTGGATTAGGTGGCTCCTGTGGACCAATCAGACTGCTGCATTCTGAATCCTATTGTTCTAGGACCAATCAGACTGCTGCATTCTGAATCCTATTGTTCTAGGACCAATCAGACTGCTGCATTCTGAATCCTATTGTCTAGGACCAATCAGACTGCTGCATTTTGGATCCTATTCAACTCAGTACATAACAATTATGTTCTTTTATTTGTTTAATTAGAAGAAATAAATTAGGTATGCGACAAAACCTCCACAGCTTTGCTTCCGTTACTCTGCTGTTTTGAGGTGCTCACATGAGCAAATGTGAGTCCACTGCACCAGGACCTATTCCTCAGGAATGCTGTGCTGCTGTTCCTACGTTCCTGTGACCGGAAGGTCAGAGAAGGTGCTCCCAAGACCCAGCCCATGCAGGCGCTGAAGATGTGGGTTGTACATGGGTGTACGGAAACTGATCCCATATGTCATGGACCGGTTGGCCACAGAAGAATGGTGGGAGGAGCCAGCTGAGGAACCCCCACAAGGAAAGAAGGCCCAGAGCCTGGGAATTGGTGGTGGGACAACGATGAGTGGTCAGAGGGAGGGGAAGGAGAAGACAAGGAGGAGTTGTCAGAAGCTGAAGAGGTAACAGGGCTTAGTGAGTGGGGGGGGGGGAGTCCGTGGCATCAGAGGTGGAAGCTGAAGTAGGGAAATGGGATGAGGGAGGTCAAGAGGCAGGGATAACTCTTTCCATGGGGGCAATAGCAGGCAGTGTGGTGGTGGCACTCACCTGACCGCTGGCTGGTCATGCTACTGCCAATACAGGAAAGGCGGTGAGGTGCGGACACACCAGTGGGAGGACCAAATTGGCTCCACAAGTGCGTTTGCACCATGCCAACCTCACACCCAGTACTTCCTGGGAATCAGTAGCAACAGTGTGGTGGGGTGGTGGAGCTCACCTGACCTCTCAAAACTGGCGCTGACTCCGGCAGATTCCCAGGTTCCCGTGTGGGAGAATAAGATTCTGGTATATCCTGCAGCGACTGCAATGAATAGAACTGAATTCTTTCTGCTTTTCTGTTTGGCGCACAGGTAGCTAAATATCCCCCTGCACAGCTTCCTGATCTTTCCCCTTCCTCTCTTCCCCTCCTTCATAGTTGAGTGGACTTCTGCAAGTGTGTGTGAGAACGGGATCGGAGACAGAAGCTCGATTTACACATGTCGAGCAAATTATGGAATATATCACGGTAAGAAGGGCCCCTGGTGAGAGTATTTAAAGCAATTCTAGCTAGGCCCTATCTGTACTAAAGCAGTTTGACACCACATGGAACAGCCCCCAAAGAATCCTGGGTAGTGTAGTTTGTTAAGGGTGCTGGGAGTTGTTAGGAGGCCCCTAGGTAAAGGTAAAAGGTATTCCCCTCTCAGAGCGACAGTTCCCAGAGTATCATGGGAAGAAGATGGGCTGTTAAACTACTCAGAATTGTAACTCTGCGAGGAAAATGAGGTGCCAGCACTCTAAGTCCCAGGATTATTGTGGGGGTGAGCCACTACTGTTTAAAGTTTTTAATGACTAATGTTTTAATATACAGTGGTACCTCGGGTTGTGAATGGGGTCCGTTCCGGAGACCTGGTTGCATCCCGAACAGACCGTAAGACGTGACAGCGTGTCTGCACATGCGTGTGTCACTTTTGCCGCTTCCTCGCATGCTTGTGACGTCATTTTGACCGTCTGCGCAATCGTGAGCGGCGAAACCCGGAAGTAACACACTCCGTTACTTCCGGGTTGCCGCGCAGCGCAACCCGAAATCGCTCAACCTGAAGCGTATTTATCCCGAGGTATGACTGTATTTTTTTATCTTTTGTTGGAAGCCGGCCAGAGTGGCTGGGGAAACCCAGCCAGATGAGAGGGGTATAGGGGTATAAATTATTATTATTATTATTATTATTATTATTATTATTATTAAGGTGGCATGGTGCTGTTTTAAGTGTATAGTGCAAACTGTAGATAGACCCACATTAGTTTGACCTACCAGTGCAGTGCAGTGCAGCGTTATGAGGGATGCTGAGAGGAAAGTCAGATCAGAAGTGACATTCTCAACAATCACCACAGCCCTTGAGGTGTTGGTCCATTATTTCCAGTGTGTATTGACTTCCACGCAAACACAAATGCACCCCCAAACACCCCCCCTCATTATCACAGCTCAGTGACCCCTTCCTGCCTGGCAATAGCACTTGAGGTACAGTGCAGTTGGTAAGGATTGTGGCTTGAGGAGAGGGGTGTGTGACCAGTGTGGAGTTGAGTTCTGGGGGCTGGAGAGGGCTGCGCGCACGCGCACTCGCACACACACACACTGTGGGCCCCCATCAGTAACTGGGACTGCACTTGCCTTGATAGCCGGTTACGGAAAATGTTTGCACCTCTTTAAAAAAAGCCCAGTCCTTGACCCAAGTTGTTGTGATAGCAGATGAATCCCATCAGCCCCCTGCCCTGCTTTCTTCCAGAAATGTGTTCCTGAAGCAGCAGAGGGCAAGGCAGTTGCTGTCCCTCCCCCAAACTGGCCTTCTCAGGGTGAAATTACCTTCAAGAACTACCAGATGAAATACAGAGAAGACAGCCCCTTGGTGCTTCATGACCTAAACATGAACATTCACGGCAAGGAAAAAATCGGGATTGTTGGCCGGACGGGCTCTGGTGCGTTACTTTTAGTTCAGTCCTGCTGATTTATTTGCTTATTTTGTGGCTGGGGAGGGTGGGTGGAAGGAAGGCTTCTGTATTTCCCTGACTCTGCATAAATGCTCCAGATAGACCATTGGGTCCTGATCAACCTAGGCCAGGCCACCCACCATATCAGCAGCACAGGGCAAAAGTATTGCCCCTGTGGCAATGTTTTCCCAAAGTGCTTATTATGCAAGTAAATGGGTATGTTAAGAGTCATCATCTGAGATGGAGCTCAGCCTGCCCTGTTCACTTCCATCCCCTACCAGATAAAGTATCTGCTTTTAAGGGTTTTTCACCGTCCTTTTTAGCCATGTCCCAGACTGCAGTCCCTTGATCCCATCCCATCAAATCCAATGGGAGTCACTGAGAAGGAAGCATGTCCCTATCTGCATAGTCCCACCCCTTCATCTGCATAGCTATGTTCTGTTTCTTGGTGCAATGCTGTGTTCCATGACGGGATCTTGGAGACACAAGTGCGATGGAATATTTGCTTCTTAAGATTCTAACGGTCTTACTCAGATTAGACCCACTGAAATTAATAATTTTCGGTGAGCCATGTCCATTGACTTTAATGAGTCTACTTTGAGTTGGACTCTCATTAGGTAACACCCTAAACAAGAGACAAACTGTTTGAAACTGCTTAATATAAATTATGTAACATGAAACTCCACCAACCATCCAGCCAATCATGGGAGTCATTGTCCCTATCTGCATAGTCCCACCCCTTCATCTACATAATTCAGTCCCATGTTCCATTTCTTGGTCTGATGTTGTACTGTGGTAGAATATGGGCTTAAGAAATGGAAAAAGCATTGAAAGTATAATATGATTTGTTGTATGCATTTGTGGAATATGGATAGGATGGGCAAACCCAGGGGTATAGGAAGGGGGGCAGTGGGGGGCGGTCCGCCCCGCGTGTCATCCTGAGGGGGGTGACAAACTCCCCCTGGGTGGATTGCCACACCCCCAGGTGCCGATCGCCTCACCAATAGCCCCCAATGGGTGCCAATGGGAGCGCCGATTGCCCCGCTGTGCGCCAATCGCAATGGGCACTGACTGCCCCCTGCACGCCGATTGCTGCACCGATTGCCCCCAATGGTCACCAATCACCATGCCAATCGCCCCCTGGTGGCTCGCCCCGCCCGCCTGCATGGCTTACCCCACCCTCCAGGTGCACAGCATGTGTGCCGCTCCAGGTGCCTGAGTGGCTAGTTTCGCCACTGGGTAAGCCGTGCTGGGCTCATTTTGGATTGCCTTGGATTAAATAATTTGCCTCCCACCCAGAATCAGGAAATAACTTGGCTTAATCTGAGAGAATCAGACTCCATTTGGATCCCATTGTGATTTCAGTTCATTACATGATGGAATCCAATCTTCATCCCATGGTCCTCCAACCAAGCCCCTCACTAATCTCCAGGTTTCTGGAGGGAAATGCTGGTCTACCCTCAGAAATCACCATCCTGCACACTTGATCTAGAACTTTTTTAGTAGGATGAAAATCCGTGTATTTGGTTTTTTAAATGCTGCATTCTTCTTTCAGGAAAATCATCCTTAGGGGTCGCCTTGTTCAGACTAGCGGAACCAACTGCTGGCACCATCCTCATTGACAATGTTGATATCCTCACTATTAGTTTGGAGTCTCTAAGGACCAAGTTGTCGGTCATTCCTCAAGATCCCGTTCTGTTTGTAGGTACAGTAAGGTAGCTGTTGTGACAATTATCAAATTAACCTTTGCTGCAAAAGTGAAAGCTAACCAACTAGTGCTGGTTTCAAAATCGCTCTGTAAGGGAAGGGGAAGAGCATCAACATGATTTGCCCTCTGCTGCAGACCAGAGGTTGAGAGAAAGTAGTTTGCATAAAGTAACCCAGTAAGTTATTGGCTCGGGTTGGGTCATAGAGGAAGCGGGGGAAGGTACAGTGATGCAGAACCTGAACTTCTGGTAAACAAGCGAAAGGCAGACCCTGTGAACATCAAGTGGCTGTTGTGGCATCTCTATGGTATATGTACTTTGCATTGGAAGTTAGAACGGAAAACCAATTTAAGAAATTAAAACTTAATTGGAAAACCAATTAAGAAATTGAGAGCCAGTGTGGTGTAGTGGTTAAGAGCGGTAGTCACGTAATCTGGGTAACCGGGTTCGCGTCTCCGCTCCTCCACCTGCAGCTGCTGGGTGACCTTGGGCCAGTCACACTTCTGTGAAGTCTCTCAGCCCCACTCACCTCACAGAGTGTTTGTTGTGGGGGAGGAAGGGAAAGGAGAATGTTAGCCGCTTTGAGACTCCTGAAGGGGAGTGAAAGGCGGGATATCAAATCCAAACTCTTCTCTTCTATTTTATTGATTTATTTATTTAGGGCATTTGTAGCATACTTTTTAGCCAAAAAGGCTCCTGGAGTGGCTAATGTGCAGTTTAAAAAAGACAGTCTGTGTCTGCAGGCTTACAGTCTTTAAAAAAAGACACCTGTTTTATAGGTAATTAAGGACCATTATACAATGGTCATGCAGTACAATGTTATCGGGATTTCTTTTCTCTCTGGACTCCATTGGTGTTATTTAAATGACCTTGCTAACACCAATAATGTTGGTATTTTGGTTAATAAATTGGCTTAAAATAGTAGAATGAGAATTCCCTGGATGCCCAGATGCTGGTTTGGGGCAAGTACTTGTTGTTGAGAAAGCCCCAGCAAAGATTTAAAATCACAAAACATGCAGCAAAGTAAAGTGTGGAAATATAGGCTGTTAGACCTTTAAAATATCCCCTTCTAAGTTTATTCCAAAGCTCCCACTTCCCTTTAGCATAAAAAGAGACCACACTGTTTGGTAAGTTAAAAACGGTTTACTTACAAACTCTTCAAAGGTCAGATTCATGTGCTTTTCCATACAGCAGCAGCAACAAAAGACAGGCAGTTTAACTTAGCTTCAAAACTGGTAAATGTTTCTAAATTATTTGTATAAAAACACAAATATGGCTTTCTAAACCCACACAATCTGGCTTGGAGTGATTAGCCCAGACATCCTTTCTGGTTGTTTTCATGATGGAAAAGAGAGAGAACAAAGGTTTTGGAAGGTAACCCTTCCAAGGTGAGGGGGTGTAACCTAGCTAAGCCTGGCAGGACAGTTTACTCTATGATCTTAATCATTTCATGCCTTAACTAGAGCTATGCGTGCTGTTTATATAAGAGTGATATATCCCACAGATAACTTCTTAAGAGCATAGATGTTGCCTTTCTCAAACAAACCAAAGCCCATCTAGTCCAGCATTCTGCTCCAAACAATCAGATATCTCCAGAAGCTCACAAACAGGACATGGCAACAATGTCCCTCCATCTTTCTTGTCCTCAGTCTCACCTGTGCAATAATAATGAATCCAAGGGTCTAGTCCACAAGAACTGCAGCAGCAGGCAATGTTTTCTTTCGCAGGGGCAATGTGTTTCTTTCATTCTCATTTCTACCTTACAGGTACAACTTAGATCCATTTTCAGACCACACAGACGATCAAATTTGGCAAGCTCTGAGCAGAACATTTATGAAAAACACAGTATGTTTTATATATATATATATATATATATGCATTTCTTTGTTTTCCCAATCTAATCTATTATTGCCAGATGTAAAATGACAGCATATGAAAAATTTTGATTCCCTGTTAACCATGCATCATTAATCACAAGATACCAAAACAGTAGTGAGAATAATGTGGCTAATATTCAGTCCCATTTAAGATTTGAACAATTAATGTTCACTAATTACATTCTTAATTGTCCTTTTTATTTTTTTTAAGGCAGAAATAATTGATGGCTGGAGAATGGCATTGCAAAATTCGGAGAAGTGTAGATTTTGAAGCATGGCTGTGTTTTGGTTCTTGTATTGTTTCAGAAAGCGCAAATACGTGTGTGTGTGTGTGTGTGTGTGTGTGTGTTAGGGTTGTGCCTTCAGTTGTACAAATGCAGCCCCCATGTTGCAAAGAGACAATTCTGCCTATTCCCAACTCCCTTACTGCCACCCCACCATTTACACCTATTGGTGACCACTCAAACTACAGCAAGACAACTTTTCCCCTTGTAAAAAAAATTACATAGTATGAGATGTATACCTCATGGTGTTCATAAGGCTGTCAGGTTCAAAAGGCAGGGATCTGGTAGCTCGGGACAGGTAATGAGTAGGCAGAAGACTGAAAAGGGAGAAAAGGGAGAAAAATGGGGAATTTAGCTGATTTAGAAGCTTTAGAAAGAAGTGGAATAGAACATGTCCTCTAGGGTCAATCAATTCCTGGGTCAGCAGGACTATGGGCACTTGTCCAAGTATCCCAGCTTGAGTTACCTGCAATTTCTCCTCCAACCAGAAGCATGGGATGAGCAGAGAATTGCTTGGAGGCAGTAGCACCTGTCAAAGCCTTAGAGCAGCTCTAATAAAATCGGCTCCCCCGCCACCCCACCTTGATTTTAATTGTAAAACTATAAATGTTTACACAAGCTGCTCTGAGCATTTGCCCAGGTGCCGGAGGATTTCAATTTGTTGTTCTGCTTTGCCACCAGTGCTCCATGTGAGAGGAGGGAAATCCAAACAGATTAAGCTGGGATATTGACTCAGCAGCCAATAATCCTCTGGGTCCAGGTCAGGGATGGGGAAACCTCCTGATGTGGTTGGACTCCAGCCAACATGGCCAATGTTGACCAATTATGGGAGCTGTAGTTAGGAATGGAGGAGAAGTTCAATTCGGTTTGCATTTAGAAATGAACCGGTTTAATTTGCACTTTCTGAAAAAATACAAGAACCAGAACACAGCCGTCCTTCAAAATCTACACTTCTCCGAATTTTGCAATGCCATTTTCTAGCCAGGTAAATTTTACAAAAATGAAAATACTGGGGTTGTATTTGTATATAAATACACACATATATAAATACACATATATTCATGGAAATAGCATACAAAGATGCATTATATTAAAGGAAATCGCTTCACAAAAATTTGTGTGTTAGACAAAATTGCAAACAAACTGTCTATATTAGAAGAAATTCACACTTAAATGCTGATGGATTTCCATGAGGACTTTCACTTTTTTAAAAAAATGCAAACTCATGTGGAAATGTGCAAAACTGAGAGAGAGGTACAGAGATTCACCCCAACTTGTACTTCAACTGCATCTGGAGAACCACAGGTGTTCTCCATCCTTTGGGAAGCAAATCATGTTGAAACCAGAAAGAGAGGTTAGGGAGGGAGAGAGAGAGTCAATCTATTGGCTGGTAGTTAGTTTTACATACACACGCGCGAAAGAAATACGATTTCTCATTTTTTCATTTATTCCTTTATTTATTTCAACAGTTTGTATACCTCTTAATCACATTCATTTCTAAGCGGTGTTCAAGAGACCCAATATAACAGGGCTAAAAATGAGTTAAAACTACAGAATCCAAGAGTTCAGTTAAAAAGCCTGATGGAATAAAAATATAAGAAAGTATTCATTCCCTAAGCGCCAGATGTTCAACAGAGAGGGGCCCGCTCTGTAAAATTGGTCCCACTATATGGAACACATGGCTCCTTGTGGGTGCAAGTCGTGCAACTGAGCCATGGGGACCACTAACAGTGATTTCCTCCAAAGACCTCAATGATAGAGCAAGGATATAAGAGATCAGGTGGTCCCTGAGCCACCCTGGACCCAAGTTGTTAAGGGCCTTGTAAAATAACACAAGAACCTTGAGCCTGGCCGGGTGGTGTATGTTTTCCATACGGTATCACCATTGTGCAGTGATTGTTTGTTCAAGACAGAATCTGGTGGCCATCCCAAAAGGTCTCCATGCCAGATCTTTTATTCACATCACTCCTTTGTCGTTCTGCCTCCCCTTCAGTTGCTTCCCCCCTCTCTCACCCTTGCCTGCCGCCTTTAAACGTTCAAGCAGCTTTTGCCTCTTCCCTCTTGCACATCCATCTCCTTCTACTTTACAGGGTTCAGTGATGTGTCAAAGATGGTTTCCTGCCCTGTTGTTGTTGTTGTGTGTGCAACAAATAATAAAATGTGTAATCATGGTGGTGTTTCTCTTGTATCCTAGGTTTCAAAACTGCCAGGAAAGTTAGAAGCAGGGGTGGTTGAAAATGGAGAGAACTTCTCTGTGGGGCAACGGCAGCTGCTCTGTATGGCAAGGGCGCTCCTCCGAAATTCAAAAGTGAGTTCCCGGAGCGGTCGCTGTTTCTCGACTGCTCCAGAATGCATAAGGCACCTTTGGTCCTAAAAACACACTTCTTTCTGCATTTCTCCTTCTTTGCATTCGTTTCTAAAGGGAAGGGCTGTAGCTCCATGGTAGAGCATCTGCCTTGCATGCAGAAGGTCACAGGTTCAATCCCCAATTGCATCTCCTGTTAGGGCTGGGAGAGACTCCCCATCTGAAACCCTGCAGAGCCCCTGCCAAGTCAGCGTAGACAATACTGCAACGCAGGAACACTGACCACCATGAGAACAGGATTCTGGACTAGATGGGCCATTGGGCTGATCCAGCAGGGCTCTTCTTGAGCTCTTGCTTTCAGTGGGAAGCCTGCTAGCAGGACCTGAGCACAACAGCACTCTTGTGATTACCAACAAATGGTGTTGTTGTTGTTTAGTCATTTAGTCGTGTCCGACTCTTCGTGACCCCATGGACCAGAGCACGCCAGGCACTCCTGTTTTCCACTGCCTCCCATAGTTTAGTCAAACTTATGCTGGTAGCTTCAAGAACACTATCCAACCATCTCATCCTCTGTCATCCCCTTCTCCTTGTGCCCTCCATCTTTCCCAACATCAGGGCCTTTTCCAGGGGATCTTCTCTTCTCATGAGGTGGCCAAAGTATTGGAGTCTCAGCTTCAGGATCTGTCCTCCCAGTGAGCCCTCAGGGCTGATTTCCTTAAGAATGGATAGGTTTGATCTTCTTGCAGTCCATGGGACTCTCAAGAGTCTCCTCCAGCACCATAATTCAAAAGCATCAATTCTTCGGCGCTCAGCCTTCTTTATGGTCCAGCTCTCACTTCCATACATCACTACTGGGAAGACCATGGCTTTAACTAAATGGACCTTTGTTGGCAAGGTGATGTCTCTGTTTTTTTAACAAATGGTACCCAGGGACATTTACTGCCTCTGACAGCAGAGCTGCTTGCATGGGTGAGTGAGAGAGACCTGCTTCCTTTGAAATCCTGCCGGTGGCCTTCCCAGAAGCATCTGCTGGAAACAGGATGCTGAACCTAGATGGACCTTCGACATGATCCAGCCAGGGTTCTTTTTTACATTCTGTTCCTGAGCTTGCCAGAGCCCCCAGAGCCGATTTCAATAACTTTCTGTTATTGGACCTCATTCAAATGTTCTTCCCATTCATTCCTCCCCTGCTGTGTTGATACCTCCACCCCGCTTTATTTGTGCTGCTGCGCTGATTTATGTTGCCTCATTAATATGACAAACTGCTGAAATTATAGCACAGTTCAAGAGCTATAATAATAAATTTGGGGCACATTTCACGTTCATCATGATGACACACCACCATCACGGAACTTGTCAAAGCAACTGCAAATATTTGCAAATGTTTCAGAGGGTCTGGTGTGGGTGGGTCCTGCTTCCTTCTCTATTGGTGCTGCTACCTGAGCAGCCATCCTTACCCTAAGAGCAAGGTGGTGCTATTGCTTTAGATGACTAGCACACCCTCTTGTCCTTTCCCCCTCCTCGAAAAGATGTTGGCTTTGTCTGCCCTAGCTAATAATGAATCCCAGTATTGGTTTAAGTGGATCTTAAGGGATACTGAGCTTGGGCTCTACCATGGCAATCACAGTGTATGGTACCATATCCTCCTGAATGCTGAAAAACTTCACCACGTCCCTCCTTCAAACAGTGGGAAGCCATGATTTGTTTGAAACCTGTAAACCAAATTATTAGCTAGCACTGGGTGTTCACCAGCCGCACTGCCTGATGCCTCTAACACAGTTCAGAACAACAGCAGTTTCTGTATACCAAGTTGGTCCATTTGTCTATCTAGTGTTGCCCACACTCACTGGCAGCAGCTCTCAGGGTTTCATATCTACCTGGAGATGCCAGGGATTGAACCTGGGACCTTCCGCATGCAAGGCAAATGCTCTACCACCAAGGTGTGGCTCTTTCCCAAGCACAGGTGGCACATACCACTCAGTGGATTTGTAACTGGCTGACTGACCGAACCCAAAGGGTGCTCATCAATGGTTCCTCTTCATCCTGGAGAAGAGTGACTAGTGGGGTGCCACAGGGTTCTGTCTTGGGCCCAGTCTTATTCAACATCTTTATCAACGACTTGGATGATGGACTCAAGGGCATCCTGATCAAATTTGCAGATGACACCAAACTGGGAGGGGTGGCTAACACCCCAGAGGACAGGATCACACTTCAAAATGACCTTGACAGATTAGAAAACTGGGCCAAAACAAACAAGATGAATTTTAACAGGGAGAAATGTAAAGTATTGCACTTGGGCAAAAAAAATGAGAGGCACAAATACAAGATGGGTGACACCTGGCTTGAGAGCAGTACATGTGAAAAGGATCTAGGAGTCTTGGTTGACCACAAACTTGACATGAGCCAACAGTGTGACGCGGCAGCTAAAAAAGCCAATGCAATTCTGGGCTGCATCAATAGGAGTATAGCATCTAGATCAAGGGAAGTAATAGTGCCACTGTATTCTGCTCTGGTCAGACCTCACCTGGAGTACTGTGTCCAGTTCTGGGCACCACAATTCAAGAAGGACACTGACAAACTGGAACGTGTCCAGAGGAGGGCAACCAAAATGGTCAAAGGCCTGGAAACGATGCCTTATGAGGAACGGCTAAGGGAGCTGGGCATGTTTAGCCTGGAGAAGAGAAGGTTAAGGGGTGATATGATAGCCATGTTCAAATATATAAAAGGATGTCACATAGAGGAGGGAGAAAGGTTGTTTTCTGCTGCTCCAGAGAAGCGGACACGGAGCAATGGATCCAAACTACAAGAAAGAAGATTCCACCTAAACATTAGGAAGAACTTCCTGACAGTAAGAGCTGTTCGACAGTGGAATTTGCTGCCAAGGAGTGTGGTGGAGTCTCCGACTTTGGAGGTCTTTAAGCAGAGGCTTGACAACCATATGTCAGGAGTGCTCTGATGGTGTTTCCTGCTTGGCAGGGGGTTGGACTCGATGGCCCTTGTGGTCTCTTCCAACTCTATGATTCTATGATTCTATGATTCTATGATTCTATGATTCTATGATTCTATGATATTTCATTCTGTTACAGAATGAAGTTGCAGAATGACCAAGCAAGATGGCTGTTGGTAGAAGCAGTTCAGGGCAGAACCAAATGGCAGCTGGATTCTTCCTGTGCTGCAGCTAGACTAAGCTGGTCCCAATTGAGCCTATGGGCAGAGCCTCTCTGTCTCATTCTCCCTCTGCTGTGGCCAGATGAAGCAGACATAGATGGGGCCTGTTCACGAAGGGGAGGAGTCAAATGGCAGCTAGTCTCCCTCTGATGAAGGCCGTAACTGCTATTCGCACTGAGCTCCTGTTTACACACATTGCAAAGGGAGCGTGAGAGTCAGGACTCTTTTATGCCTGCTGAGTCCTAAATAACTATAATAACACAATAAACATGCAGAAGGGAGAATGTCTGCTTTTGGCAGGTGAAGTGTGTCATGCAGGGGAGAGGAGAGGTGCACCTGTTGAGATTTCAGCGACGCACACCTTAAGGTGTGTGAAATTTGCACACCCCCACATCAGTTTCACCAGGTGGTTCTGTGCTGGGAAGCTGTAATTGGTTGCCAGTTTCCAACGGGTGTCTGTGAGTCCTTGCGAAGTCTGTGTCCACGGCAGTGTCTCTCTGCCATTTGGGAATGTTTATGTGTATCGCTTGTTACTCCCACCATTGTTAAAGGGCAGTATCTGGTTTCCCAAGCAGAGACACCACTGGCTTTCTATTATTACGTTATGTCTGGAAAATTGAGCTGAAAGGCATCAAATTTTTATTTTCTTTTTAATGGTATATGAGAAGGAAGACCTTAGCAGACCCACTGAGAGAGGCTGTTTTGGACTGAAATGTGTTTGGATGTTTATTGTATATGAAACAACTCCTTTTATTTTATTCAACTTCAAATTTGTTATACATTTCTCTTATAATTTGACTTCCCACATTCCCTTCCATGTTGTTTTTATACCCATCCCTTTTATATAGGGCATAATACCATACTTTTCATCTAATACACATTTCTCCATTACATCACACATTTTATCTAATATATGTTCCTCTGTTTCATATATTGCCATTTCTTCTCGTATATGAAACAACTTCTGATTATATGCCCTAGGGCAGCGTTTCCCAAACTTACAATAACCTCATATCCCCTTTTTGAGAGTTCCGTTTTACTACCATGCCCCTTTTCAAGCAAAAGTAATTTGGGGGTGCTTCTAATAATACTATTTTTAATTGCTTTGTGTAGCTAAAAACAACTATGGTCAAGTAAAATAAAATAAAAATTCTGCCTTATGCCCTTTGAAACCCTTTTGTGTACCCCCAGAAGAATGCACAACACACTTTGGGAAATGCTAACCTGGAATGACTATTATCAACTGCAGGTTTTCTATGAGGTGTTTTACGTAAATTTGTCTTAGAAACCCCCCCCCCAATGGTCACTCTTTCTTTGTTGCTATGAAATGTATCGGGGGATTTTCAAAGCCCTGTCTGACCTCTGGAACATCTGAATGGGATTTACACATTCAGATGTTCCAGAATGGTACATATTTACACATGGCTAGGTGTGCCCCATGGTATGGGAAGAGCCATGGTAAATTTAGCCCTGTGACATTTCGCCTGTGAAAATGTGATGGTCCCCACTTTCCAGCATTCTGCAATGCTTGCTGGGGTGTATGTGTGGCTATATTCTAAAATTCAAACATCATTACTCCTGCAGATAATACTTCTCGACGAGGCAACTGCATCCATCGATTCCGAGACGGATGTGCAGATTCAGCAGACCATCCGGGAAGCTTTTGCCGACTGCACCGTCTTGACCATTGCTCATCGTATGAACACCATCCAGGAGTGTGACCGTGTGTTGGTGATGGATAAGGGGAAGGTACTTAGCCATAGAAGTAAATAATAATAATAATAATAATAATAATAATAATAATAATAATAATAATTGTCAGGGAACTGCCAACAGCTCAGAGGCGAGAGGTGGAAGGGCAGTTGTGTTACAGGGAGCCTCTGAAGATCTTGCAAAGCAGTTCCTCCTCTGGCGAGGAGGGAAGCCCCACCTCCAGTAGGGAGGGGGTGCAGGGACCAGAAGATGCTAGGGAGAGCCTCAACATTGAGCCTGAGCAAAGCAGAGGGGAGGCAAGTCCCCCTTTGCCAGCGCCCACTCTGCGCAGTAGGTTTGGGCACAGAGAGGGGAGGAGAAGGATGGGGGTCACACAACTGTTATGCTGGGGAAGGTATAAGGACTGCCCACTCCCAGATTCTGCTAGTGACTGAGCAAACATGGACGTGCGACGCTCTGCACTGTAGTTTGTACTAATAATAAAGCCCAGAAAAGACAGGTTGGAGTTTTGCCTGTTTGCTCTTGAGCAACCACACCAACACCTGACAAGAATGAGAATGATAATAAGCTTCATAGCTCCTACCGAGGACCAATAAAATTGGTCTGGAATTGAGCTATCTTCTAAACATAGTTTCTAAAGCTTTTGCAAGAGTCTCATAGCTCTTCTCAGGCAGACAATACCAGCGGACCTTTGCTCTTGCATCTCTTGGTGGAGAAGGCTGTTGGGTGCTCCAGGGGAGGTGTGGCAAACTGCTGGCCTCCTAATGTTCAGGGATGATGACTGGAATTGTAGTCCAGAAATATCGGGTGGGGGCACAGATTAGGCACCCCTGCCCCAGGGGAACAGTGTCGTAACATGTCCTCTCCCTTGCCCTTTCATTGCTCTTGTTGCCTCTCCAGGTCTGCAGTGGCCATAGGGGAGCAGCCATCCTGCCCTGGAAGTCTATTGCTAAGCACCAGGCCCAAATTATGCAAAACCTGAGTGTCCAAAGAGGGCAAGGACATTTTTTTTTAATATAAAGAAATTGATGTTATTGGTGGGATATAATAGAGACAATCTTTCACATAAGCAGCATGGACTGATACAATGGGTTACCAGTATTTTAAATGGGAGGCACCAATTGCAGATGAGGCAAGGAAGATTGTTAATTTCCTGGTGGCAGCAAATATGGTTTTAGCCCAGCTTTAGAAATCAGCATGACACCTGAAACCTCACAGAGGGAGCTGGGATGGCCCAATACATTTTTCTTCTTGAGGCAAAGGATAAGATGGTGCCCACCCCACCCACAGCATTCCATGTGCAGAGGCTGAATGGAATTTCTCTCCTATCCCCTTTCAATGCTGGCATTGGGATATTTTCCTCCAGCAAACTTGAGTTCAGAGGCTGGCATGGTGGCATAGCTCTGTGCTCTAACACCTTGCTGCCTGTTACTTCATCTTGTCTAATGGCAGAAAAACATACAAGTTTAGCACATCAAAGAAATAGCCTTCTAAGGCAATGTGATTATTTTCAGGAATGGTAAGTAAGTCTTTGTGCTTACTTTGGGGTAAGTGATGCTACCAAAAGGCTGAACATATATATTTTTTTAAAGTGTAGATGTGTGTGTGCGCGCACACACACACACACAAACACGTATTCATCAGTAATGTAGACTGGGGGACATTAAACCAAAGGATCTAAAGGAACTGAAAGCTGTAGGCAAACTACACACTCCACAATTAATTTTAGAAATCCTACTACAGACAACTGGAAACCAGGGCAAAGCAAACCCACAATAAAGGAACGGAACTGAGAAAATCCTTTCTTCCCTATTACTATGTATCCCCCCCCATTGCTATTCTCCTTCCCCAAGGCAATTTTCACATGATAGGATACTCATAAAAAAAGACCCCAACTGCACTATATTCTTGCTTCATACTTGACATTTGCTAACGCGCCTGACATTTGTTCAATTTCTTTCCCAATGACTTTCAGATAGTGGAGTTTGGCAAACCGGATGAGCTCCTTCAAAAACCCAATTCCGCATTTGCATCACTCCTAGCTGCTACAAGCAACGTCGGATCCTAGGACGTGAAAATATTGAATGGTGCTTTCTCTGTGGACTTCAGAAAAGAAGGCTTAATATGGACAGGAAGAACAGAATTCATATCTAACGTCTTGCCAACAAAGAAATATGATAACCTTCACTGAAGGTCACATTTAAGGGCAAACTCTGAAGCTTGATAGAACCAGGGGCAGCTGAAACTAAGAACTAAATAAGGGGAGCAAGAAGAACTTTGCAAAAACACATGGCATTGGACTGCTGATTTTGTAATTCATTCAAAAATGTAGCCCATCTGCAGGGAAACCTGTTAACATGGTGTGTTGGATCAGCACATTTTCAGAGGATGCTAACATGATTGGCAGACTTACCAGAGGGTATTCACCCTTAGCATCCCACAACAGTTAAACATTGTACGTTCCATACAACCTTTAAAGGCAAATGATGTAGACCTGATCACTGCATAGTCACAACGGCTGCAACTCAGCCAAGGTAGGATGTGACTGAGCCCCACCAAAATCAGTGCAACGAGTTAGTTACAACTAACTCAAGTCCCAGGAATTTCAGTGGAACTTGTGGCAACCAGTCTCTGTTGGATCGGAGCCACCACGTATCACTTAGGCAGCTGAAAAATTCCGGCTGGTTTTTAAAGGAACAATTCGTCTATTTGGCTGTCATACTGTAAGCAGATGGGCTTCTTCAATTCCATTGACTACAGTGGGATTTAAGCAGCCTAGCTGGGTACAGCTTCTGCCTTTAGCTTGTACCTGGTGCTTGCAAGGAAAATGCACAGCAGTGTTTGGGTAAAAGTAGCCCATGCAAACCAGGCTGCTGAGCACCTGAATGGTCCAATAGATTTCAACCGGAACAGCGTAAGTATATGCTTATCTCGCCAATTGGAATCAATCGTCAAAAAGCAAAACAGAACACCAGACACTTACCTTTGGCTGCATTGTGCCCAGCACTTCTCTGCATACCATGTGATCTGTTTTCCAAGAAGAGAAGAAAAGAGAAAAAGATACATAGGCTCCAATGGAGGAAGCACTCTTGTAGTTTGTCATTGAAGTATGCAGTAAAGAATACCATCCACTGTAACATCACTTGCTAATTCATTTTTCTTGCAGTTATAGGTTTTGGAATTATCACCTACCAATTTCTTATTTTCAACAGATATATTTCATGTTGGCACATGCCCGCTGTTGCAAACATATGCTTTTGTTCTCTGCACAGTACTACAAGCAAAAGCATTAATATTGCATTATTATATTATATTATATTATATTATATTATATTATATTATATTATATTATATTATATTATATTATATTATCTGTACTGCCTTTCTCCCAAGCTGGGATTCAAGGCAGCTTAAGACATTTAAAAACATTATTTAATACAAACTAATAAAAACAAGCTAGTGAAAAGCAATAGTTAAAATACCTCAGAACCCAACACATTTAGAACCAGCAATTAATACAGTTTCCCCTGACAGCAGCCCAGCGACAGGCAACACCTGCACCTCAGTTTTCAAGGATCCATCTTAACAAGGAGGTCTTAACCTGCCAGTGGAAGGACAGCAAAGAGGGACCTCTTCTGGGAGGGAGTTGGCCAAAAAACAGCTCAACTGTGTCCAGATTTTTATGGCAACCTTAATAATATGGGAGAAGAAAAGTCTATCACCACCAGCTGTGCTTCCTATGTTGGTGGGACTGAGAGAAGGTGCTCACTGCCATGTGGCCTCCAAAAGGTTGCCCAGAAGGGAATGTGGCACTCTGGCCGAAAAATGCTCCACATCTTGATGTATGACTTAACTGCAGGTCCTGGGGCTGAGGGCAGCTACCCAAGGATTAGAAAAGTTTTCAGCAGGTGTTTACAAGTTAACACAGAAGGCGGCTGCTGAGACTCTGTCGGCAGGGCAGCCACAGGACAATGGGCACTAAAGACTTCTCATTGTTGTCAAATGAGCCTCGCTAACTTAGGGAGGGACCAGTGCCATTCATGCAGATGATCTCAGTGACTGAGCTGGGATATAAGAGTTCAGGGAAATGGACTGAGGTACCCTAAGCCTAAGTTGCTCAGGGCTTTGTAAATTTATACATCAATACGTTTATAATTTCCATTTTAATAGTGTTACCTCTAGGGGGTAAGTGAATTCCCACACCAGTAAAGACAATCTCAGTGGCTCTTGAGTTATTAAAGACCAGCAAAACTGCAATGCATACCCACCCTCAGTTAAATTGACATATCTTATGGCTGTTCACATGGGATAAACAGTCTTGTTGGGAAGTCTGAGTATATTAATTTAGTTAATATTTGTCTGTTTCCATGGTTTGAAAGCTCCCAGGTTACCAGCTCTGTGTGTATCTCTATTACACAAATTGGCTCAGGTTCTATATTAATTCCTGGCTTTGAGTTACCCCAGGTATCTTTTCTCTCTCTCTCTTTTTCCAGTCGTTTCACAAAGCCGTTCTTTTGTTTCTCGCCAGCACTAAGGAGAACAGAAAAAAAGAGCAAAAGCTGTTTCCGAGCAGCCATAAGCGGAGCTCCGGGTGTGAATCTAAAATGCTCCTAATGGATACTGAAGCTCTACATTGCATGCCTAAGGGATAGCGCACAATTGCTACAATGACAAGAGTCTCATCTGGATGCCTTCAGAAGCTGCAGCAGCATCAAGAGCTGAAGGGAGGAAACCCAACCCTCCTCTGCTAAATTGATACTGGCTGCATGACTCATCCACAGGGATGGAAGTTCCCAAGGGAGGGCAGCCCACCAGCCAGGGAAAATGATGCTTTATCAGAGGAGGCAGCCAGGGATGCTGGCTGACAATTTGTTTGTTAGGATAATAGCTCATCAGATGGTCCATCAGTGGGAGAAAATGGCAGGAGATGGCCTCCTGAGAGCTGGAGATATACCCCAAGTGTTTTGAAGGGGACAGTTCTGATGTGCAACAGAAATGTGACAGAGTGGAGTTTACCAATCCAGGTGCCCAGCTAGTCAGGCACGTCTCCCTTCCCAGGATACTCCATTCTACCCCCACCCTAATCTGCAAAAGGACTTGGGTTTCTCCAAGCCCACTCATACTTCCCTCAAGTGTGGATGGTGCTGTTTTGGCTACATTTGGAGAGTGAAATTGGTATTGGTATACGGCAGCAGCAAGGGTGTCATAAGAGATCAAAGGGCTGTTGCTATTTCTGCAGCAGGGCTCCTGTCTCCAGTTTCCCAGAGCTGCCAAATCGGCATGAAAGACTTTTCGGCATTGAGGAAACGTCTTCTCACCCTTTCTCTTGATTGCAGCCAGTCAGAATAAAAGGAGGTGAGCCCAACCACTAAAGAAAGAACTGCATGCCAATTGACCACCCCAAATTTTGCCTCTCTAACTCCCTCAATTTTCCAGGTTAAAGGGGATACAAACTGTTTTTTTCCCTGGAATTAAATAATATGGAAGTAAGTGCAAAACATGTAAAAATGTAAGAACACAAGAAGAGTCTGGTGGCTCAGGCCAGTGGCCCATCTAGTCCAGCATATTCTCACAGTGGCCAACCAGATTTTGAGGGAAACTAGCAAGCCGGAGGTGAGCATAAGAGCCCTCTCCCCTCCTGTGGTTTCTAGCAACTGGCTTTCAGAAGAACTGCTGCTTCTGACTGTGGAGGCAGAGCATAGCCATCATGTCTAGTAGCCATTATTATTATTATTATTATTATTATTATTATTATTATTATTATTATTATTATCATCATCATCATTACCCCACCCATCTGGCTGGGTTTCAATAATAATAATAATAATAATAATAATAATAATAATAATAATAATTTGTTTATACCCCGCCAATCTGGCTGGGTTTCCCTCCGCCATTAATTTATCTAATGCCTTTTAAAAATCTAATCCTGTGGGAGCAAGTTCCATAGTTTAACTAGCATAAGGTAAAGGTAAAGGCACCCCTGCCCGTACGGGCCAGTCTTGACAGACTCTAGGGTTGTGTGCCCATCTCACTCAAGAGGCCGGGGGCCAGCGCTGTCTGGAGACACTTCCGGGTCACGTGGCCAGCATGACAAAGCTGCTCTGGTGAGCCAGAGTCGCACACGGAAACGCCGTTTACCTTCCCGGAGGTGCTTTCGAACTGCTAGGTTGGCAGGCGCTGGGACCGAACAACGGGAGCGCACCCCGCCGCGGGGATTCGAACCGCCGACCTTTCGATCGGCAAGCCCTAGGAACTGAGGCTTTTACCCACAGCGCCACCTGCATCCGTTTTAACTAGCATAGCTAACAGCTAAGTTTCCCCTGAGAAACAGAGCAACAGGCTTTGGCAGCGACAGAGATGAAATAATAAGCAATCACTGCTCCCTTCCATCCCCAACATGCAGCTCATACCTCCCGCCTCAGCTCCTGTTCGGCAGTTCGGTGCAGTATACCAACAGAGATTCCCCTTAATGCATTTATTGGCAACCGTCTGCCAGCTTGAACAATGGCTGTCAATACATTGACTAATCTCTCATCATGCCTTGAAATGCCAGCAAAAACCCCCCGACAAACACACATAATCTGCACTGCTGCAAAATGAACTCCATCAAACCAGCCTGGGATCGTCTCAGCCACCTCCAAGATCACAACATATTCCTGAGCCCTTTAATGTCTTCATAAATTTGTGCAGTCCTAGGAACACGTACTAACAAGTTCTGTGGAACTTGGTGCAACATACTTCCAAAGAGTTCAAGGAGAAGGAGAGTCTATTCGGGGGGGGGGGGCACTGAAAGTGTCTTGCCCTTCCCAGAACCTGGTGTCAGCACTAGTTTGTGGAAACTTGCCCACTTGAAACATATGTATGTTTTGCATATACACACAATCTTTCTTGTTGACTGTAACCTTTGAGTCATCTCCATGTACTGTTCTTTAAGTCTCTAGCACTGCTTGGGGCTCCCAATATTTTGAGCAGAAGAGGCTCAAAATATTGCCCCTGCAACCTCAAGAAACAAAAACTCTCAATGTGGATTTTCCACAACATACATATCTGCAAAAGCTGGAGATATAAGCATGGTAGCAATTACATCTTGCAGATAAAATAAAAAAAATTCTTCCAGTAGCACCTTAAAGACCAACTGAGTTAGTTCTAGGTATGAGCTTTCGTGTGCATGCACACTTCTTCAGATACACACGAAATGCACACGAAAGCTCATACCTAGAACTAACTCAGTTGGTCTTTAAGGTGCTACTGGAAGAATTTTTTTTATTTTGACTATGGCAGACCAACACGGCTACCTATCTGTATCTTGCAGATAATTACAGTTTCTACCCAAATATGAAACTTAGCTAGTTACTATCCAAGTGAGACCAATCTAGTTTCAATGAAAGAGGCAGCACACACCTGCCCCTCTTGTGTAGAAACCTCTGGACTTTGCACGGATAGCCTTCGGCGCAAAGATAAAAGTCACCCCCAACACTTGAAAGCAGCCCCAGAGAAGATGCCTATGAAGAAATGAGGTCCAAGCACAGGAAGCCTCTCACCTCTTGTGGCTTCCAGCAACTGGCATTCAGAAGCATTGCTGCCTCTGATGGTGGAGGCAGAGCATAGCCTTGACAGCTAGTTGCCATCAATATCAGTTTCCTCCATGAATTTCTCTAATCCTTTTTAAAAGCCATCCAAGTTGGGGGCCATCACTACCTCCTATGGGAACGAGTTCCATGGTTTATGTACATGCTATGGGAAGAAGTCTTTACTTTCATCTGTCCTGAATCTTTCAACATTTAGCTTCATCACAATAAATCAATTGTGGAACTGTGGTTTACAGCTTACAGATCTGCAATTCACAGCACCCTTAGCAAACTTCAGTTCTCAGGATTCTTTGTGGGTGAGGGACATGTGCTTTAAATGCGCTTTGAAGACATGGTGCATACACAGTTGGAGCCATCTGGGCCTGGGACAGACTTCGAACATGGGCTTGTAATGATAAGAGCTTGGGATTCAGCGTGGATTTAAATGTGCTTTAAATGTGTGCTGTGCATGCAGCCTCAGCGAACAAAGGTTCTCTAATAGGGCAGGAGACAGCTGTAAACTATAGACACTGGGGGGGCTGTCCTCTGCTCCCCTTTTCCAATTACCTTCCCTCTCCAGGACCCATCCCCATGACCACTGGCGGAGGAAGAGGAGTGGGGGAGAGCGCACCACCCCTGACAGTGCAATCCGGGTGGGGTGCCATCGTGGCTGCCCCCTGTGCTGGGTGCCACACCATGCCCCCAGGATGCATGCCAGCCCCGCCTCCACCTGCTGTCCGCCCCTGGTGCCAGAGCATGAAGCTCCACCACTGCCCATGACATCTCCAAGGACTGCCCTACGACTCAGGTCTGAGTCCTAAAATCTCAGGATCTGGGTTGTTCCAGACCTGGCAACCTTATTCAGTACTAAGTAAACAGTTCAATTGGTACCTCAATGAAATATTATCCAGGTAGGCATTGACTTCTGGTATTGCCACAGACTAATTCCTTGTTTCAGCGTTTGAAGGTGAGATGATCAGTAGGCAAAACAACCTGCCACTGGCAAAAGGAAGCCCTACCTGAGGGCGAATGGGTGCCAGACCCAGATATCACCCATGCTACAGGCTCAGGAAGCAAGGGTCGAACCGGTGAAGCAATAGTGAGAAGGGGAAAGCCAATGAGGACCCATAACAGCAGGTTAGTTGCTTGATGCCTGGTTGACATTGACACAAGGGGAGCTGTGCTATCGGATGACAGTGATGTATAGCAGCGATTTCCAAGTCCTGGCAATATGAAGTGAAGATAAAGGATAATAGACGAGGAAATAAAATATGTGAGAAGGAAAACAGGAAAGTGAGTGCAAACAGGGATTGCCAGCTGATTCTCTTTTTTCCCTTTCTCTTAAACTGCGTGGGTGCAAGGCAGTGATGTTTCCCTGGAGCAGATGCCTGATGCTGTAGAAATTCTGGTCCTTGATCAGAATGAAAAACAGGGTCGTTTTAGCAGCTCCAGCAAAGAGGAGGAGGAGGAGGTGGTGGGGGTGGGGGAGGTGGCAGATTGATGTGACAGCAACCATAATTGCAGTATAGCAGAGAGCAAATTCCCCGTAAGGCCCATCAAGAAGCCTGGCATTTCAAGCCGCCGTGAATTTAGCATCCCTGCTTCCCCCACCCCTCCAGCATACAGCTGATGGGTGCCACATTTGCAATGGGGGTGGGGTGAGAGGCGTTTCTGGGTGAGGGTGCAAATGCACACTGGTTTGGCAGACAGAGTGACAGGTCTGACACAGGGAAGCAGAGTTCATCTTAGCACCACACCATTACTCTACATGAAGGCTAAGGGAACTGCGCCTCCTGCCTGATGCTGCTGAACTACAACTCCCATCATCCCTGATCACAGACCGTGTTGGCTGGGGCTGATGGGAGCTGGAATCAGGGGCAGCCTGTCCCATTTCACCACCTGAAGTGAAAGAGAATTGCCACCTCCTGGCCTGCCACACCCTACTTCTGGCACCTCTGCTCCCCAGCTTTAGCCAGTGGTGTGCAGCCAGTGGACTAGGGAACTAGGCTAGTCCCCTAAATGTCCCCCTGCTGCCTCCTTCCCAAAACCCAGGAGGCTTCTGCCTGGCTTAGGGAGGGAGCCGTGTGCTCCAACGGGTCCAAGAGCCCTCCTGCGACCTTCCCCAAGCCCACCCAGCTTTGGGAAGGAGGCAGAAGGGATCCAGTATCCCATCAGAGACCTAGCGCCTCCTTCCCAAAGCCTGGGAGGCTTCTACTCAGCTTAGGGATGGAGGTGTGATGCTTCATGTGTGCAACATCCCCACCATCGCCCTCGCAAGCTGGTGCCTCCGTCCCCCACGAAAAATTGCACCGCATGCCACTGATTCTCGCCAAACTCGGCAGGACCTGGGATGCTCCTTGAAGTGTTGCCAATCAGCTTTCTCCATGGGGTGGTGGTGGAGATGAATAGCACATGGAGCAGAGAAACACCCTGGCATCTGCCAAACTCGGTGGGAACCAGGGTGCTCCTCAAAGTGTTGCTGCTTGCTTGGCTTCTTCACCCTTGACGAGCAGCAATGCTGCATGCAGGAATGCCTCCGTCTTGGTAGTGGAAGCGGTGGGGCAGCTTGGCGGAGCCAGGGCTGTCTTTAGCAGATGCGGAGCTGGGGTACAAATATCCACCCAGCGCCCCCAAATTACCATGGATAGTGGGGGGGAAGCCGTGCGTCCACCAGCCATATGGTTGGCAGGGCGCAGCTGGCAAGCGTGCAGGGAAAGGGGAAGCCACTGGCAAAGCCACGCAGCTCCCCCACTCGCTGGGGCGCCCCGAGAGGCTGGCGCCCTGGAACGATGCACCACTAAGCCCTATGGGAAAGACGGCTCTGGGCAGAGCACCGCCTCTTGTACTTCCACTTCCTGAGATAGGTGCTTCATCCTGCGTAATGGGTGAGCCAGCTCTGGTTGGAATCCCTCAACAGCTGGGTTCCCCAGGTTCCCCAGCCTTGGTTCAGTGAGCTCAGAGTGTCATACATGAACCATAGAGCTGCCAGACCCCACCGGGCTGACCTGAAGTCCCCAGGTTTGCCTGCCTCTCTGCAGGTGGCATGGGGAGGGCTTGAATCTCTAGGTGGGCAAGAGTACCTTCCCTACCCAGGAAACAACCTCTTTGACTGAGGTTTCTATCTTAATGGCCAACCAGTGACATATTTGCTCATTTGTTAGATTTCATGTGTTTTATTTGAATGACATGCTCTTGGCAACCATGGTTCATGCTTAATGTGCCATGCTTAATGACATCACTGGGGCCCACTCACCCATGACATCATCAGGCGCCACCGCTAGGTCTAAGGTCTGAAATCTCAGATCCTGGGATGTTTCTGACCTGGCAAGCCTATTCCCCAGCACTGCTGTACATGGAAATTAAAAAAAAAAAACCCAACTAACTAACTTATGCACACCAAAAGGAGGTAGGATTCTGCTGCAAGGAGATTACAGGGAAAATATGGACAGCAGTAGAAGGTTACCAAGAGGAATGATAGAAAAGGCAATGATACCTTGAGGAGGTAAACAAGGGAGGAAAGAGATGATACCTGTTTAAAATCTCATCTCTTCACCCTGGTTTTTCCCCAGCCTGATTGAGCTATGTTGCTGTATTAAGCTGAGCCACCGATTCGCAAGGCATTTTGCATGTGGTTTGATGAATATCATTTTATTGCTGATCTTTCACCATTCACTAACATGCTATTCTCCTCACCAGTCAATATAGACTTTATAGAAATGTTGACAAGTAAATAAAGAAGACGTGCTCAGAATAGACCCAATGAGATCAATGGACTTGAGTAACGGACATCCATTCATTTCAATGGATCTCCTCTGAATACAGCTTAGTTGGAGATAAGCCATATAAAAAGAGAGATGTTAAATAGGGGAGTGGGGAGCTGGGGACTTGGCAGGTCTTAAATTCACAAATGTGTTGGGGAGATGTTAAGAGAAAAGGTGAGAAGGGGGAGAAAATGAATTGAAGGAGGGCATCAGCAAAATGGATGAGAGAATTGAATTCACTGTCACAATTCCTACATGCATTTGGTGTTTGTTCTCTGTCAGGCACACTCCATCTTTCTTGGGCAAACCTTCTGAGCACTTTCTCACAGTCGTTTTGTTTTATTTTGCTGTCTCCTCCAATGTAGCCAGTTTTTCAAGATGACTTTTTTTTTAAACCTATTGATGATACCAAAGATATACTAGGTCACACCATTGCCATCCTACAGGGAATAAATAAAACAAACCAATGTTTTATAGTTTCTGAACAGGTACACATACACCCTCCAAATACCTTAGAAGATAGAATCAGGATTCAAGATGACCTTAACAGCAGAGGCAGTTTTAAGGTAGTATGACCAATGTGGCTGCACTGAGCATCACACTGCAGGGGGCATCACAACAGTGCTGTAGAACAGAGCACAAAATGTATGTTGGGGGGGGAATGAATTTTAGCATTGCACAGGGTACCACTGAAATTTGAAAGCCCCAAGTCCACCACTGTTAACAGGTTGGAGAACTGGACCCAAACTAACAGAATGAATTTCAGTAGGGACAAATGTCAGGTTCTACAGTTACTGTACAACAATACAAAGACAACACGTAAGCGAATAGTTAGTAGAAAATATATAGTAGAATAATGATATCATTCAAATTATAGGAGTAAGCCAATCAAAGTTCACATGTACAATATAACAGAGTGGTAGCGAGGACCGTCAAGCCGTGTGTTCAAAACAGATGTCTAAGGACAGTCTCACAACAGTCTTTCAAAAGTTTCAACGGAAGACGTCTCAAAAGCCTCAAAAGGACAGTGTCTCCGGAATGATACTACTGTTTCGTGATAGTCTTCATCAGCTGGAAATAAGATACAAGGCACACAACCGATGAATGGTAACAAAGCTGAGCTACCTGCATGCACACTGTAAAATAAAGCAGAATATTGTGCAATTGTGTTGCAAGTATCAGCAGCTACACTATCTAGTGAGCACTTCAGAGCTCTAGTGACATCTGAAGGCAGCCCTGTTTAGGGAAGCTTTTAATGTTTAACAGATCTCATCTGTATTGTATTTTTATGTTTATATTTTAATATTTTTTTGGAAGCCGCCCAGAGTGGCTGGGGAAACCCAGCCAGATGGGTGGGGTATAAATATATTATTATTATTATTATTATTATTATTATTATTATTATTGAACCTTAGCATGAATCTTTCTTACATATTCTGTTGAAAAATATTGGGTATGTACATTTGTTTACTCTGTTTTGTATATTCTGCTTTATTTTAACTGCTTCTTGGGAGAAAAGCAATGATAAACCTAGACAGCATGTTAAAAAGCAGAGACAACCCCTTGCTGACAAAGGTCCGTATCGTTAAAGCTATGGTTTTCACAGTAGTGATGTATGGAAGTGAGAGCTGGACCATAAAGAAGGCTGAGCGCCGAAGAATTGATGCTTTTGAATTATGGTGCTGGAGGAGACTCTTGAGACTCCCATGGACTGCAAGAAGATCAAACCTATCCATTCTGAAGGAAATCAGCCCTGAGTGCTTACTGGAAGATCAGATCCTGAAGCTGAGGCTCCAACACTTTGGCCACCTCATGAGAAGAGAAGACTCCCTGGAAAAGACCCTGATGTTGGGAAAGATGGAGGGCACAAGGAGAAGGGGACGACAGAGGACGAGATGGTTGGACAGTGTTCTCGAAGCTACCAGCATGAGTCTGACCAAACTGCAGGAGGCAGCGGAAGACAGAAGTGCCTGGCATGCTCTGGTCCATGGGGTCACGCAGGGTTGGACATGACTAAACAACTAAACAACAATAACAATTCTGCCCTGGCTAGACCCCACCTGGATTCCTGTGTCTAAGCAGTTTCGGAAGGATGTTGAGAAGCTGGAGGCGGATAACGAAGATTTTAAAGGGTCTGGAAACCAAGCCTTATGAGGAATGGTTGAGGGAGCTGGGTATGTTTAGCCTGGAGAAGACAAAGCTCAGGGTTTTTGTTCCTTTCTCTATGTTTTATCACAATGCCATTTGGGATTTTTGCCACCACTGTCCCTGTGCTTGGGAGACCGTGAAATGGTTATAAAAATGTTTGCAAATAATAATAATAAACAGATGTCTTTTGTAAAAAAAAAAAATCTTGTTAATCACAGCTAGAGCTGTATGGGTGAGAAAATGAAAATACTCTCATGTCCGTCTTCAGGGAAATAGCTTTTGAAGGGCCTTTTAATTAGCAGAAACAGACAAGTTGACAGATTTGGTCCATAAGAGAATTGACAGTTCCTAAAATAAAAAAAATGGTTGACAGGTGGTCATACTTTGCAAATTATTGTGAGACAAATCTGAGAAATATTAGGCATGAAAGATGTTTATTTATGTAGATATGGTTTGTGTAAATCTCTAAAATAAAATAATTATAATAATTTTAGATTTCAACCTTCTTTTTTGTGTTTGACGTAACCTTGACTCACGTTCATTCCTACAGCTAAAATCCTGTGTATACAGAAGAGGTATTTTCATTCCTGACTGTAACTTTTGAACTATGCAATATAGAGCAATGCCATTAACACAAGATTTGCAGAGTTTTTATTTATCCCTAAATTCTTACAGCAACTGATGTTTTTTTTTTATTTTCTTGCTTTCCCCACTAATGCTGATCTAAGAGTTTCAGCTCTGCAGGTTGCCACATACAACCCTCTTCCTCTCCCTCACTCCCCACCAAGATCTCCTTGACCAAATTGTCTCAACGGTTAAACACCGCCTTTCATTAGCTAACCTCACTTGAGAAGACTAATTGCCATCAAAATTATACATCTCAGTCTTTAGCTTGCCTTGAATAAATGGGAACGTTTCTCCATGTCAATTAAGTGCAGATCAAGAGTTACAGTTCCGCTACTCAAAATGTAAATTTCCCATCAAATGGAATGCTAAATAAGAGGTTACCCCTTTGCACGGAACAGAAAGATAATATAGAAATCCAGTAGAATCAAAGGGCCAGGGATGCAAGTCGCTTAGGGGGTGGAAATCAACTGAAATGCCTGAAAGAAGAAATGGGCATGCTATGCAAATGAATTTCCCCTGGATTAAGTTAGCCAGTTATATAAAGGAAGGATAGAAGGTTGGGTCCACCACCTTCCTGTCCACCACCATTCTCTAGTCTCAAGAAAAGACCCATTGCATGAATGTAATGGACTTGCTTCTTAAGAACATAAGAAGATGAGAAGAGGCTGATGGATTGGGCCAGTGGTCCATCTAGTCCAGCATCCTGTTTTCACAGTGGTCAACCAGATGCCTATGGTGGGAAACTAGCAAGCAAGACCCAAGCACAAGAGCCCTCTTCCCACCTGTGGTTTCCAGTGACTGGTATCTAGAAGCATGTCTGCTTACAAACTTCGGAGGCAGAGCATAGTCTTGATGACTATTAGCCATCAACAGCCATCTCCTTCTCTTTCTGCCCAAAAGGTTCCAGAGACACAGGTTTGTACTGATCTCTTGAAGATGTGTTTGGACATTTTCCCACCCCTGCCACAAGGGGTTTTAGGGGTCTAATATTTTGATATTCCACAGCAAGGATGAATGTGGCCCTCCAGTCCTCCTCATCTGGCCCTTGGATCTCTCCCCAGGCCAGGCCTCTCACTGACCCTGCTCTGTGCCCCTGTCATGTGCTTTCCCTTTGTTAAGATATGTGATAGGATGCCTCTAGCTTGCCTGGATGGAAAGGTTTGTGTGTCTGGAAACCTCTGGTTTGTGCATATCTACAGCATAGCCTGCTATACAAAGGGAGAGTCAGATCCTGTGCTTTTTGTATGGTGCTCACTGGTACTGGTCACTTTTTTTGCTCTTGACCAGGGGTCAGCAAGGCTTACCAGGCATGGGCCGGATCACTCCCATGGAGATCCTCTGTGGGTCAGGCCAGTGCAGCGCGACACCAGAAATTGCATCTGCACGTGTTTGCGGTGTCAGAAATCACTTCTGCGCATGCCCAGATGCCGAAAACCATGCCTGCGCAGAACCAATTTTCAGCATCTGGGCATGCACAGAAGTGATTTCTGGCACCGCAGACATGCACAAACGCAATTTCTGGTGTCTGGGCATGTGCAGAAGTGATTTCTGGAGCTGCAGAAGAGAGTCCCCATGCCATGCTGCACGGGTTTAGCGCAGAGCATGGGGACTCGCGAAGCAGGTGGCTCGGTTAGGGGGTGGCTTGTGGGCTGGTTAAATGGCCTTCATGGGCCACTTTCAGCCCATGAGCCTTAGGCTGCCAACCCCTGCTCTTGACCCTGCCCACTGCTGGCATGTGGCTGCTGGAAAGTTCCCCATGAGGGAAAATGTCCTCTGGGCTGGAAAAAAAGCTCCCCCACCCCTGTTCTATGGGGGAAGAAGGGAATTCAGTACAGTTGTTTTGTTTCATAGAAGTGTAGAGTTGGGAGAGATCCTAAGGATCATCTAGTCCAACTTCCTTATGCAGCTGACGCATACAAGGATCAAATCTGCAACCTTGGTGCTATAAGCATCACACTCTAACCAACTGAGCTATCAGTTTCTATAGTGGCTCAGAGGA
The DNA here is from genome assembly GCF_965112155.1 of Podarcis liolepis. Classification (NCBI taxonomy): domain Eukaryota; kingdom Metazoa; phylum Chordata; class Lepidosauria; order Squamata; family Lacertidae; genus Podarcis; species Podarcis liolepis. Next base: position 35,281,678 of record NC_139561.1, on the reverse strand, counting down.
ATTCCAAGTGCTTAAGAGAAACTCCAGTTAGCATTTCTCCTGAAACTTACAGAGATACTTTAAACAAATAAAAAAAGAGTCAAGGGATATAAATGTCTGATCAAAACGTTTGCAATTAAGGTGCTTCAGGAGAATATATGTATGCAAATGATGGCGGCTCTTTGCTCATCCATGCTGATCTGGCTGTAAACACTACAGAATGATTCCATGCATGATCAGAAGCCGTCACACAAGGATGCAGATCAATGGCCCATTTCAGCCTTGGGGTTCTTTTTCATCTGCAATGTGTGCTGCTCTAGTTAGAGCGCCAGAAGAACACCCAGAAATGTTAAGGAGAAAAAGGGAGAAACCCAAATGCTTACTTTTTGATGGGAGTAGCTGCTCAGTTTCAAGGTTCTTGGTTCCCAAAGTCCTAAGCTAGGCTGGTTCACACGGGCATGTACTTTAATTGCTTGATGATTGCTTAATTATCCAATAGCCAAGCATGTAAATTGTGGACTCCACTGAAACATTCTCCCAATGGCAGCAAGGGGGAACCAGTGGCTCTCCAGATCTTGTTGAGCTCCATTTCCCATCAGCCCCAGCCAGCATGGCCAATGGTCAGAGAAGATGGATGCTACAATGAAACAATATCTGTAGGGCACCACACTGGGTATCCCTGCAGTAGACCAAGCGTCTTATATTGTATTTATCATTTAAGCTTCTCCATAATTGTATTCATAAAATCTTGAAGACCTTCTGTTGTAACTGAGATCTGAAATGAATGGATACTGTTCTCACAAAGGAACATAGGGAGATATTTGATGCCAGGTCATACTGAAGAAGAAGAAGAAGAAGAAGAAGAAGAAGAAGAAGAAGAAGAAGAAGAAGAAGAAGAAGAAGAAGAAGAAGAAGAAGGAGAAGGAGAAGAAGAAGAAGAGTTTGGATTTGATATCCCGCTTTATCACTACCCGATGGAGTCTCAAAGCGGCTCACAATCTCCCTTCCCTTCCTCACTCACAACAAACACTCTGTGAGGCGAGTGGGGCTGAGAGACTTCAGAGAAGTGTGACTAGCCCAAGGTCACCCAGCAGCTGCATGTGGAGGAGAGGAGTCGTGAACCCGGTTCACCAGATTACGAGACTACCGCTCTTAACCACTACACCACACTGGCTCCCAGTAGTGTCTTCTCTGACTAGCAAGAGTTCTCTGGGGTTTCAGGCAGGGGTCTTTGACATCATCTGCCACCTCCTCATTGCGAAAGGGTAGCGTTTCTGCTGTAGGTGCAGATGGCCCCAAGTTCAAACACCAGTTAGCGTTGGGAAGGTCCCCTCTCTGAGACCCTGGATTACTGCTGCCATTCCATGCAGACAGCACCAATGTAGATGGACTAATAGTCAGACATTGTATCAGGTAGTTTCCTGCATTCCTACTAACTGGTGATGCCAAGGATTGAACCTTGGACTTTCTGCATGCAAGGGAGTTATTCTCCCACTGAGCTATTGTACCGCCTTCATTTCTGACACCAGTTGTAGCTGCCATTTCCCACCTGCTGCTTGACTGCTCAACACCACTGTAACGTCTCCAGCTGCCAAGTCCATTGGGTTCTCTGAAAATAAATGAGCAGCCTGCCCAGTTCCCTCACAGCTGAAAAGAGGAAGCACAGCAAGAATTACAGTGCCTGTCGCAGGGCACACATCTCGGTTTAAATAACCGAAGCAAAGGAAGTGAGTTGTGCCTGAAAGATGGATGCAGGGGCTGCACTGCGAACGATAGCTGCCAAGTCTCCTCTCCAGCACCATAAACATGAAAGGAGGAGAATGTGAGGCTATGGAACTGAAGGTAGCGGTTCCTAACAATGGTAGCGTGAGCGAAAGCTGAGCAACATCTTCCACAAGCAGCTGCCCCTGAAGATGATCAAGACATTACAGATTGCAAAGCAAAGTATAACCCACATCAAGCCTTCCAGAAGTTGTGGTCCACAACTCCCACCATTCCTGACCATTGGGTGTTCTAACTTCCCTGCAGGGAAGATACCCGTGAAGGAGCAACAACCTGTACCCCACAGGTTGGAATTCCCTGCTTGCCCCCTATGCAGGGCTGCTTCAGAGGGTGTGGCATCAGGCAGGAAGAAGGAGAGGCCAAGTAGGAAGGAGAGATTCAGTGGGAAAGTTGGTACCCTGCATCCAATGGCATCCACTTCCCCTTCTTTCTGGAAGATGCAGCTGTTGAGGTACCGGTATGTCTCTCTCTCTCTCTCTCTCTCTCTCTCTCTCTCTCTCTCTCTCTCTGTGTGTGTGTGTGTGTGTGGCTTCTTGTTCTCTCCACCAGATGCCTGCCTCTCTTTCATCTCTGATACCCCCTGACAGCCCCAGATCTCTCTGGGCCACTCAACCTGCAACAATCTGGGGCTATCTCAACCTGGTTCAAGCAATGCCCCTTCAAACTAGCCCAGTTCAATTCTGGGACTTCAATCAACATTTTATATAATGTTATGTCAACTGCTGAGATATGTTTTTTTAATGAAGTGGTATATGCACCTTTCTAAATAAAGTAAATAAAATACATTTGTTGGGTGTGCTATTTTAACATGCACTCCTAAGCACTGATAAAACAGCACCTCTCCTCAAATAATCTTGATGTCATTGCAGCACAATTCTCCCCCATCTCTGAGAAACAGAAGCTGCTGCAAAAGGTAGGACAAAAAGTGTCAGGATCTCTGGCTTGGGCTGCCTTCTGTGACATTCCTCTCCCAGCTCACTCAAATGAAAAGTGGCTGCATAAAAGGCAAGATGGAGGAGTGTTGGGAGAGAAGGCCCAGGAGATTTATGAGCAGAAGGGAACAATGGATGGGAGAAGGAGGAAAGGACAAAACAGGGAAAGTAAGAGGGAACCTGGAAAGGAAGCAATTCGAACCAGAACAGAAAGGTGTTTGTTTCTTATTACTGTCCTTTCTTCATAAACATTTGAGCTTTACTGCTTGCTTTCTGCTTGGTGAGTCCATAGACTGAGATATTCTGGGAGCTCTGCTTCCTTCCCAAGGCATTTGCTGTCCTGCCTTCACTGCTAGTGGGCCCTGAAGTGGGTCATCTGTTCACAACAGATCCTGTGGGGGCAGAGCCACTCAGCCGCTGAATGCGTCCCTTTCTCCAAGAAGCAGCACAACTGTTCAAGGAGAGCAATGGAAAACACACCAGTGGTTTTTTGTTTTTTTACTTTTAAGGGTTTTTTTTGTAGAAACCAAATGGCCTATGGGAGAAAGATCAGGAAAATCCACAACAACAATGAAAAAGAAGCAAATAAATAAATAAACTGGCAGGCTGCAAAAAGAGTGGGGTAAAACATTGGCTAAACACCGGTGACCAGAGAAGACAGTCCCTAAGGACAATACACCAGTCACCGGAGGAAACAACCAAATGGCACGCCACGCCACACCCACTTAGAATAAGAAGAGAGAATAAAAGAGCAACAAGCCCGAAAAAGCCGAAGCAAAAAGCGAGTATAAGGGAAAGTGGTAGTAAGCTGGTAAGGGAACATTGCAGAATAGCATGGGCAGGTGAGGGAATGACTATTCTATAGAAAATTAGACACAAGTGTAGATAAGAAAGGCCTACACCTTGGAAATAAAAATAGAAAAAGGGGTCCTGTGGTGAAAAAGGCATTTCCAAGCTCTTGCATTAAGTTTCCCACCAGGCAGTCTCTGGGACTAAGGATCCTCAGGACTTAACAAAGAAGCTATCTGACAGCTCTCGGTAGAAAATTCCAGGTTTTTTCCCCCCGTTAAAAAATGTTTAAGGGTACTCTCATTTTGACTCAAGAAAATCACCATTTTATAGTTCCAATCGGGGAAAATAAATACAGCAAATGGACAAAAGTACAAAGATTCACAAAATGTTTAGGGGTATGCATACCCCTGTGTCCCCCCCCCCGGGGAAAAAAGCACTGGAAAATTCTGAAAGCAAAACATGGAAAACTGGAGAATTCCTAGCACATGACTCCACTTGAGGAACAAGTGTGGCTATTTCAAAATTCCAGAACCCAGGAAGGATTTTTTTAATGAGGCTTTTGGAAGCATCCCTAGTTGTTTCTGCCTTCCCAGTTCCCCATCACACCACTCAATCCAAGTTTGCTTTCATAATCAGCCTCTGCAGGCTTGATCAGTGAGAGAGCACCGCAGTCCTGACATCTTGAAATGGATCCAAGTGAACAGTCGCTGGACTTAATGTTGTTCCATTAATGCTCTGGAGGGAGCTGAACATGAACAGCTCTTTGGTCCTGTGTCAAGCGGAAAGAGTGACAGCAGGAAGCACCATAAAGTACAGTTCCTAACTGGCTCTTCCAGTCAATGAATCTCTAAAGATACATAATCAAATGCATATACATGCTATAAATCCCACCTCAGACACTTTGTTTTCATACTGCTCCACCATCTAGCATTTGGTGAAAGATAGGAAGCTACATTATACCAATTCCAATTATTTGTTCACCTAGCCCACATATTATTCTTTTTAAGGACATGCATTTGTCTTTACATTTCAGGCACAGCCTGTGAATAGCACGCGTGTAATACTTAGTCATGCACTTACTTTCCCCATTGTTTGCTTTACTGGCCCAAACATGTTGTGCATTTTGTACCCAATAATTACAATGTATATTTTACTACCTGTCAATGCACTCAAGACAATTTTCATACTTCCATCACTCTGTTACTTAACTCAGCATCTCCTGCTGGGATGCTGTAGTTCTGGGGTGGCCAACGTGGTGCTGTCCAGATGTTGTTGAACTCCAACTCCCATCAGCCCCAGCCAACATGGCCAAAGGTCAGGGATTATGGGTACTGTAATCCAATACTTTCTGGAGCTTACCACAGTAACTACCCCTGACATTTTAGATCCTGAATTGACTGGAGACCAAATTCCCTTCCAGCTCTGAAGTTCTATGACTCTATGAATACTGTATACCAGTAACTGCAGTCCAAAATCAGCTTCTCTGCCTCAGTAATATTTCCCAATTGCTCCACATTTGTAACAAGACTGCTGTTCTCAAAAATTGCATGGCTGAGTCGGTTTGGAAAATATTGTCATTTGTGTATGCCTTGCTAAGTAATCAATATTTGGCAGGGCAGGTCAACACGCAGGATTCCGATGTATCAATTCAGTGTGTTAACAGCAATGGGCACCATTTATTATTATGTGCAGCTTAAATAATGGATTCTCCAAAGTTTCTTATGATTGATAAGTGACCTGGTGTGGCAGATGTATATTTCCTCCCTTTGACAGTTTTGATATCCACAGGAATTCTTATGGCATCATGTTGAAATGACATTTCCTAGCAAGTCCTGTTTGGGTGGCCATTAAACTAGCATCACGCAAGCTCTGCAGTCTGCTGGAATCTTACCAAAACCACCAGGGGGTCTTTCAGATACTGACATCCTCATACACATTTGCTATAGAAATATAGTAGAGAAAATATTGGGTGTGTATGTTTTAAGGTGTGGAAATAGAAAGAAAAGAGTTTTTGAAAGAATAAAGAAATAGCATTCTTTCTTGTTTTCTTTCTAGTTTAAAGCTGGAAATGATTGACTTTCGAAACACACTAAGCTTCTCCAGCTACAGCCCGTACTGTCAAACTTGCTTTTCCACTCGGCAAAATCCTGTCACGAACCCTAAAGCTTCTCGACTCTGAAAACGCAGGGTTTTTTCCCCTCAGCAGCCAAATCTACTGCACTGATTATTATTTTATTTGCTTCAAACACATTAGCCTTTTGACCAACAGATTCACTCACACACTGGGAGGCCTTTCCCCCCCTTTTCTTTTTTCAGAGGAGCTGTCCACCCATCACCCCCAAGACACAAATAAGTTTTCCCTTTGTTATAGCTGACAGTAGACAATTACTCATATATTCTCATTGGGAAACCATTTTGGGACAAACCTTGTTTTCAAAGCCTCAGAGAGAACAATTCCCCTGCAGTTACATCCTGCTTTCCCCATTGCTCAGAGTTCCTTAGCCAAGATTAGGCGCCAAGTATACGGAATGATGCTGTGGGAGACTCCTGGTTGCAGGCCACTGGTTGTAGTTGCCAAAGGATTGCTACTGGGTGGAATAAGGAGACTCTGGCAAGGCCAGTTCCGTTTGTTGTTGGAATGGGAGTTGGGGTGCTGGTGGGGAGCCTCTTAATGGCACCCCTTCCCAAAATGCACCCATATCCTCCTCCTCCTCACCCATTTCTTTCCTTTTCCCTTCAAGTCCCATTAACAGCAGCATCTCACAAAATGAAAGGACAACGTGCGCCAATATTGTGCCAAAGTTGTCAGCACTGAACCACCTGTGCTTGCTGTTATAGGGACTGATGTGAAAACCAGCATTTTAGCACAAATATATATGTAATTGCCTCTTATACAGGGTGAGTCCTTTAAAAGAGGCCCCGTGTACACAGAGTACACATGTTCCACGGGGCCTCTTTTAAAAGACTCACCCTGTATATACACTCTTTTTTATATGCACACTTTGCCCCCGCACCCCCACCCACCTATGAGACCAAAGTACTGGGGAAACAGTTCTATATTACTTGGAGAAACTGCAAACCAAATGAGTCAAAAGATGCCAATCCAGAAAGTATGAGCAGATGGGGACTTTTGCTAACTCTGGTAGGGAAGCATCCCTCCAGATCCTGGGGCATGTGTTAACAACCACAGATTGTGGTTCCCTAGCAAAGGATGGGGGAGTGGGGATGACTCCCTCCTTGCTAGGTGAGGCTTGAATATGAACCCAGCACATGTGCCCAGGCCCTGCTGTCCAGCATTCACCCAAAATAGGCACACCAGGCGTAAAGGGCCAGAGGGGTAGCTCAGTTGGTAGACAATGAGACTCAATATTAGGGTCGTGGGTTCAAGCCCCATGTTGGGCAAAAGATTCTTGAATTACAAGAGGCTGGTCTTGATGATTCTAGTGGACCCTTCCAACTCCAGGATTCTGTGAAAGGGCACCATCCCCCCACAAGTCCCACCAATCATATTATTTATTATTTGTTTTGCTTTGCTTATTATCCACCCTTCAGCATAAGGGTCTGCCTTCTGTGCTGAAAGCCAACCACCATGAATTGGCCTTATGAAACTGAGCGACAACCCTGTATGGCAGCAGCTTGGCTTTCCTTCCCGTTCCCAATCCATATAACGCAGAGAGCAACAAACACGTCCTTTCAGAGCCCACACTAATTCTGATAAATTGAGCGGCCATGAGACACGACGGGGCTTTAAGGAGACAATTGATCAAAAGCTGCAAAGTGCTGACTACGTCGTGGGTGGCCAATACGGATCAGCTAGAACATTGGAGTCTCTGGCAGAACTGCAGGGATCAAGAGAAACGCCTACGGAAGCAGAGCCCCATGATGCAGCAGGAGGGGACTCCCCAAACTCTTGGATATTGAAGGAGACAGTCGCAAGAACAACGAACAAAGGGAACTGCCTTATTCCAAGCCAGACAGACACTCCATCTAGCTCAATACTGTCCACACTGACGTGCAGCAGCTCTGCAGGGTCTGGGGTCTTTCTCATATTTATCTGACTATGCCAGGGATGGAACCTGGGACCTTTTGCATGCAAAGCTGGTGCTTTGCAACTGAGCCACAGGCCTTCCCCTGTCAAGCAAAGGGCAACGCAGTGTGTTGCAGACTGTATTGAAGAAGTCATCTTCTGTGTGGATTCAGAGTTGGGAGAAAAGGAAGTTCTACCACCACAAGTTCAGCAGCTATTAGGGGAGATGAAGGGATGAGCTAAGGAGCCACAAAATTAGGCATAGGAAAATCAGGTGCAGGGGACATTGTTTGCCTAGGAGGGACACATGAAGCCGGTGGGCACTCAGTGGCTTTCATGTGCCTTTAGGTTTAAACTGTGGGAACTCCATCTATGCTCGACCTGTCTATTTGAAAATGCACCAAATATTACAAAACACCGGTACAAGTGTCAGGAGTGCTCTGATGGTGTTTCCTGCTTGGCAGGGGGTTGGACTTGATGGCCCTTGTGGTCTCTTCCAACTCTATGATTCTATGATTCTAAGTCTCCAGCTACTTCCTCCCAAAGGGAGCCAAAACCAGTCAAGCACTGGAACCCTGAAAATTCTCCGTGCTTGGGAAACTCTGGTGCATGTAGCAATGGGCTCACCTTTGATCGCCAAGATAAAGTAGTCCTGAACTCCCCCAAATCTGTCCCCCCCCCCCGATAAAACACCCAGTGGAGCTCTGAATCCTTACAGCATATGTTCAGGGGTGGCTTATTGCATAGGATGGGGCACCGTTCATTTTCTCACAGAATGATACTATTTCTGCTTCAACAGTTGGCTGGCAGAGTAAAAAAAAAGAAAGTAACTAAATGCAGAGGGTGGTGGGGAACTCTGCAGAAGACAGCGAAGCTGCCCTTACTATTGATTTATCACTACAATTGTAAATTAGATATGTCTGAGCGATGTACAGCATTATGGCATTATTGTCAAATTTGTAGCTAAATTACAGTCTTAACTCATGTAGTAATTTAATTGAGATCTTGCTTGTGCAGTGCTGCTGGACGATGCAGGATTCTTCACTCAGATATTCATTGCAAATAAATATAAATGTGGCTTTCTTCTTCTTAAGCTCTGAGAGAAAAGCTCAGGCTGTATAAATATGCCTTTTATTCCATTAAATTAAATTAGCTACCCTTCTTAGATTAAGGAAAAAAATGCCTTCCATCAGGAGACAGCACAGCAAAGAGGTTATAACAAAGAGCCTCACCGAGCCCAGCTATAAGAGCAGTCATTCCGCCAAAGTGACATTTCCAATTTCCTTCTTAGGAGCTGAGCGAGCTTAGAATTTGGAAACACATGTTAACTTACTGCACAAATGCTCAGCCAGTTCGTAACAGGCTGGATTTATAAATGCTTACAAGTCAACTGTCTCAGTTGAATTGGTATGGACTCCCAAGTTTCAAAGGAGTGTGCTATATAGCCCATGGAGGGGGGGTGTCATCCTGACCTGGAAGAGAGCATCAAAGGCTTCAGGAAGTGGGTAGGGGGCAAAGAGAAAACCAAACATTCCTGACTTAATCTCAGGACCGTGGGCAGTGGTGAGAAGCACAACAGAAAGAACAAGGGTGGCAATGTGAGAACTTACAAACATAGGACGAGCCGTGCTAGAACAACTAAAGCCATTGGGAATTCTAATTTTGTCTCCATCTTCCTTCCTGCTGATTTTTACAAGGAACAAACCTGAGACTGCAGGAGAAAGCTGACAGCCCTGGCCACCCTCTGGACTGGTAGTAGGCAAGAAGGCAAGCAGGTAGGGGCTGGCTGAGGACTGTGTGGGGTTGGTAGGGCAGTGCCCCGTTTGCCCTCATGGACCAGCCCCCGGTGGTAGGCTACATTCCAGCCATGCAAACACCAGAGGTTTCTCCACCTCCCCATCTTTCCATCCTTCATCCAGGCCAGCAAGAGCCATCTGTTTAAGAGCACATTCCAGCCAGGCAAAGGCACTCAAGGATGTGTAGAACCAGTGAAGGGTCTGCTTGGGGCAGAAGCATGACCTGATGTCATGGGTTGTCTGGATGCAGAGGAGTGGTGGGAGGAACCAGCTGGGCAACCTTCAAGGGAAGAAGGCTCAGGGCCTGGGGCCTGGTGGTGGGCCAACGATGAGTGGTTGGAGGGAGAAGAGGGAGCAGACTGAGAGGAGGTGTCGGAAGCTGAAGAGGTAACAGGGCTTAGTGAGCGGGGTGAGTCTGTGGCAGAGAGCAGTCCAGCATCAGAGGTAGAAGCTGAAGTAGGAGAGGAGGGAGGCCCGGAAGCAGAGATGAGTCCAGCTTGTGAAGAGGCATCAGTGTCCCTCCTCCTGTGGCAAACTGCTCTCCCCTCAGTCTCCCAGAACCAGGGGCAGCATGAAGAGGGCAGAGGAGAAGTTAGCTACATGCAGGCACAGTCTCAGATTGCTTGAGGAAAACAATGGAGAGGGGACTTAGGCAGCTGTAGTAGGTGAGGGATCTTCCGTCCGAGCAACTGCTTCATGGGGGCAAGACTTGATAGCGACGAGTTGCTGTGCTCATTAGGCTTGACACCTGAGGAGTATCCCCAGGACTATACAGAGAGGGCACGTGGGCTGCATTTAGACCCCAGACCCTAACCCATATCCACATTATTCATTTTCACTCAGCTTCATTAGATGGAAAAGAAGGGGAGAAGAGAAAACCACAACCAAAACAGATTAGAAAACAGCGTCTTCCTCTCTACCCTTCCTGAAGGAGGGAAAAACAGAGGAGGAATCAAATATTGTGCACAACAACAAAAACTGGTAGCCTAATCCCACCACCACGATGCATTTGTGCTTCCGCATGTCTGAGATTCACTTTGACCCAGACCTTCACCTCTCATGTTGAAATGCTATTAAGAACTTCCAGATCTATTCTGTTCCCTTCCTCTCACACTGTGTGGCACCATTCCCAACAACTTAATGGCAAAAAGGTGAGAATGGGAGAGGTTGCAGCGCTTTAGTGTGGTTAGACGCAGTGGTTCTTTCCCCCTTGGCCACATACTTCTATTCGTTAGTATTGTTTCCATCACTCCAGCTTGCTCTGAGAGACTCAAAGATAAAACACGTTCCTTTGGTTAGTTTTGTCTAAATTTGGGTTCTCAGAATGGGGCAAGAGAGATATACTGCCTGGCCTCCATCCTGAGAACTCAGATACATGCCCAGCCTCTGGAACAAAGGCCCATTCATTGTAAGTCTATATAAGTAAGAAGCTCTAACTCCCATAGGATGCTTTGAAGAGCTTTGCCAGTATTAACAGTATCCAGCAGCTATTTCCTAACCTCTGCCTGTTTAATAGAATTCCATCACTATAAGGCAATAGGGCTATGGTGGGTGAACTTCTGCACCAAATGAATTCATCTTTTGGGGGAAATGAAATGGATTTTCCTGACAGTGGCATGTGAAAATCAATAATAAATGTCCCTTTATCTATCATGCTTTCTTTCTTTTTTCCCTTTTTGTCCAATGGCCTCAACAAAACATGAAGTGGCAGCAGTGATTTTTACAGTGCTAGAATTTTGAGGCAAGTGTGAAAATCATAACGCAGAGAGCATCCGTGGCATAGTAGGAGCATACCTGGTTGTGGAGAACAATAAGGATTACCGGGGAAATTTGCGTTGCGAAGTGAACGTTGGGAGGGCTCAGAATTTGTCCTGATCGAAAGATGTTTATTCAATTCTGGCTGAAGAAAAGTAGGGAATTACTAATCGGATCATAGGTTTTTAAAACAATTTTTGTTAAGTTGTGGGCGAACATAGTAGACGACACAGCGATTCCTCAAACAGCTCTTCTTTATTCAGATGTCAGAACAGAACTAAGCTGAGGAGCTCAGTCAGCCTGCTTATATAGAGCTCCAGAACAGTGTAACTGTTGCCATTTTCTAAAACTATCCAATCACTGAACGTCACTTTTCGATCCTTCATTTGCATACAAAACTATCCAATCACTGAACGTCACTTTTCTATCCTTCATTTGCATAACTATCTACAGTATCCCCCTGCTGGCCCAGGGTGAGAACTTCAGTACATAACAATTTTTATTCTAGAAAATGGAGTTACTCTGACGTAAATGGCATGCCAGTTGCAGCCTCCTCATTTTCCCACCCCCCAAACTTTCGAAGCTTCTCCTCATTACATCAAACGTACAGATGGATGAGAATCTTGTTCTGTCTGCATTTTAAAGCAAGCCTACCAAACCTGCCATTCTGGGATTATACTGTACATATAGATTAGATGAGAGAGAGAGAGATTAGATAAAGCAATGGCCTATCAGATTAACTCCTCTGAATTTTGAGGTGCAGTTTTTGTTCAAATATATACAAACTGCATGTTACTGGAAGGTGTGTGCAACAAAATTGATTTTTTTAGTGGAGCTGCATTGAAAAGCATATAAAACTGCTTTTATATTTATATTTTATTTGTGTGTCAAATGTCCACTTTTTAAAGTCTTTAAAAGTATTTATTTATTTATTTATTGCATTTATATCAGGCATAGGCAAACCCCGGCCCTCCAGATGTTTGGGACTACAATTCCCATCACCCCTGACCACTGGTCCTGTTAGCTAGGGATGATGGGAATTGTAGTCCCAAACATCTGGAGGGCCGGAGTTTGCCTATGCCTGATTTATATTCTACCTCCACCCCCCACCCCCCAAGGAGCTCAAAGTGGCATACATGGTTCTTGTCATCTTCTCCATTTTATCCTCAGAACAACCCTGTAAGGTGGGTTAGACTGAGAGGATATGGCTGGCCCAAGGTCACCAAGGAGTTTCATGGCCAGGTAGGGACTTGAACTCTGGTCTCCCAGGTCCTAGTCTGACACTCTAACAACTACACTACACTGGCTCTATGGGATGGAACAGACCTCTGACCCTACACATGCAAAACTAACATTGAATGGAATTAGGTGAATCACTGCATCCCAAATCAAAACCAAATCCATGCAGTAGGTGTGCCCCAGAATTGTTCTCATAACTACAAACACTTACGAAACAACTTTGTTCTTCTCTGTGATAATTAAGGTAGCAGGAGAGGATAAGAAATTAGATTCAGTTTGCATTTAAGGGTGATTTTACATCATTTGCACTTTCCTAAACAAGGTGTAAACCGAAACACAGCCATCCTTTGAAAATTGCACTTCTCCAAATTTTGCAGTGCAATTCTCCAGCCCACTGATGTGCACAAAAATGCATGGAACTAGAGTAAAGGGTGCATAGGAAGGCATATATTAGTGAAAATAAGATACATGGATACATTCTAGTAAGAGGAATCCCTTTGCAAAAATGTGTATATTCTGCAGAATTGCGTACAGAGATATGCGTATTAGGAGAAATACGCACTAAAATGATGATGTATTTTCATGATATTATTATTATTATTATTATTATTATTATTATTATTATTATTATTGCAAGCTGATGTGGAAATGTGGAGAATGGAACTTGAGATTGAAAAAATGGAGGGGTAGGGATAAACTAGCTTGTATGAGGTTCCTCTCGTCACCTAACTGGGGATGAATGACCTAAAATGCTGCAGCAATGTTGATCAAGGATGTTGCAATGTCCTCTCTGACTTCCATAGCTATTTATTTACAAAGACTTATGTTACTCCTATCTCCTGCCAACCTAGCAGTTCGAAAGCACGAAGTGCAAGTAGATAAATAGGTACCGCTCCAGAGGGAAGGTAAAGGGTGTTTCCGTGCACCGCTCTGGTTCGCCAGAAGCGGCTTAGTCATGCTGGCCACATGACCCGGAAGCTGCACACTGGCTCCCTCTGCCAATAAAGCGAGATGAGCGCCGCAACCCCAGAGTCGGCCACGACTGGACCTAATGGTCAGGGGTCCCTTTACCTTTACCTTTATGTTACTCCTTTACACCTCAGTTTGGCTAGGTGATGATGATTTATTAACTCATAAAATAATCAGTTTTCTCAAACTGCAGAGTTGCTTTGCATTCAGAATCTCCTTCCCTTGGCATAATTAGATGCTAAACTTGCAATGTCAGAACATGCATCTTTTTATCTGTACTGATTTCCTGTTACATCTAGGCTTAATCTCTTTAGTTAACTTAATGCTACTTATACCGAAATGCTTTCTGAATATTAAAAGCATGCTGGTGGATAGGTTAGTCAGTGTGGTATAGAACGGGCACTGGCAAATTTTATTAATTATTATTATATTATTATTAAATGTGGGCAAGTTTTATTCATTATGATTGCCATTATTAGGAATAATTCAATTTATTGGTTGCTTTTTTTAAAAAAAAGCCTTGAAACAAGTCGCACAGCGGAAAAATTCATTATAGCACAATTCAACAAATATAACATGAAAATCAATAAGAGCAGATTAAATGTAATCTTCACTAATAAATAATGAATGTGCTGCCTCCCCCTCCAATACAAGATGATCAACAGAATCCTAAATAAAAGAGCCGCTGATACCATCACAGTATACACTCAAACATTGATTTTAGGCTTACAGAATCTCCTTAACTTGTTTACCAGCGTGGGAGCCAGCGTGGTGTAGTGGTTAAGAGCAGTGGACTCGTAATCTGGTGAACTGGGTTCACGTCTCCGGTCCTCCACATGCAGCTGCTGGGTGACCTTGGGCTAGTCACACTTCTTTGAAGTCTCTCAGCCCCACTCACTTCACAGAGTGTTTGTTGTGGGGGAGGAAGGGAAAGGAGATTGTGAGCCGCTTTGAGACTCCTGAAGGGGAGTGAAAGGCAGGATATCAAGTCCAAACTCTTCTCTCTTCTTCTACCAGCACTTTGTTGTTATTGTTGTTTAGTCGTTTAGTCGTGTCCGACTCTTCGTGACCCCATGGACCAGAGCACGCCAGGCACTTCTGTCTTCCGCTGCCTCCTGCAGTTTGGTCAGACTCATGTTTGTAGCTTCGAGAACACTGTCCAACCATCTCGTCCCCTGTCGTCCCCTTCTCCTTGTGCCCTCAATCTTTCCCAACATCAGGGTCTTTTCCAGGGAGTCTTCTCTTCTCATGAGGTGGCCAAAGTATTGGAGCCTCAGCTTCAGGATCGTCTTTCCAGTGAGCACTCAAGGCTAATTTCCTTAAGAATGGATGCGTTTGATCTTCTTGCAGTCCATGGGACCCTCAAGAGTCTCCTCCAGCACCATAATTCAAAAGCATTAATTCTTCGGCAATCAGCCTTCTTTATGGTCCAGCTCTCACTTCCATACATCACTACTGGGAAAACCATGGCTTTAACTATACGGACCTTTGTTGGCAAGGTCATCTAAGTGCTACCAGCACTTAGATGTTCACTAAGACCCTATCTGCACCATACATTTAAGGCAGTATTATATTGCTTTAAGCAGGCATGGCTTCTCCCCAAACAATTCCGGGAGTTGTAGTTAGTTAAGTACAGTGGTACCTCAGGTTACAGACGCTTCAGGTTACAAACGCTTCAGGTTACAGACTCTGCTAACCCAGAAATAGTACCCCGGGCAGTGAGCGGCAGTGGCACAGCAGCAGCAGGAGGCCCCATTAGCTGAAGTGGTACCTCAGGTTAAGAATGGACCTCCAGAATAAATTAAGTTCTTAACCTGAGGTACCACTGTATGCTGAGAATTGTCAGGGGGTCCCTGTTCCCTTCAAAGAGCTGTCACTTCCAGAGTTCCCTGGGATTGTTAAACTACTCTGCAAAATATAGCTCTGCCAACTTTCCGCACCCTTCATGGACTACATTTTCCAGGATTCTTTGGGAGGGGTGGGAGCCACAACTGTTTAAAGTGACTTGAGGCTGCTTCAAATGTATAGCATAGATAGGGTCTCTGTGCATATAAATGAGTCCATGCAAATTGAAATGGCAAACTAAACTCAATATTGAATTGTGACCTTTATGACCTCTGGGGGTGTTTTCTGTTTCGTATTGTATAAACGTCGCTGTGGAAATCTACCTGTAACCCGCTCTCTGGGGAGCTTTTCTCAGGTGAATAAGAAAATGAAGATGTTTTCAGCTTTCCCATTCATTCTCTTTGCCGCATTCTGGATGTGACTGGTGGTGATAAAATGCTCCCCAGGGGTTTTCCATCTTTTTTGGGGGTGGGAGAAGGAGACTGTTGCACGTACTGTTTTTTAGGTCTTTTGACATTGTGCTTCGAACACTACAAGGCTGGAAGTCAAGGGAATCATATAAGTTTCACCGGCTCTTATTTCATATTAGCCAGCCTGAGATTTTTAAATAAAGGTTTTGATTCTTTGCAGTTTCGTACCTTCATTGGTTATGCAGCAATGATCTATTTGCCTCTGTGTGCTGTTTCTGGAGGCATATCAAAGCTTTCACTTGATGCTTCTTTCAACCCCAAATGCAGATAATTGCTAGCATCGGTTCTGAATTATTTCAGAGAAAGGCCATAGCTTTCTATGGCACAGCAAGTGTTTTGCATACAGAAGGCCCCAGGTTCCATTCCTGCCTTCTCCAGGTAGGGGGTGGGAGAGAAATCTTGGAGAGCAGCTGGTGGTCAGTGTTATACAGAATACAGCGCTAAGATGGATAATGTGCAAAATACTAAAATACACATAATGATGACATGATTGTTCAGAGAGAACATAGCTCAGTGGTGGAGCACATGCATGGCATGTGAGAAGGTTCAGCCCCCAGCATTTACCCGTAAAGCAGTAAGTCATCAAATGATTGGCTGCACCTCTAGGCAGACTATGTAGAGATGCTGGCAACATTGGGCAATACTGGGCCAGATCAGTGACTGTCAATGTGGTGCTCTCCAAATGTTACTGGACTAAAACTCCCACTATCCCTGACCATCGGCCATGCTGGTTGGGGCTGATGGGAGGATGAGTCCAACAACATCCAGAGGGTACCATGTTGGTTAGCCTTGCACTAGATGACCAAATAGGATGACCTGGTGCATGGCAGGTGTCCTATGTCAGGTGGTGTGTGTGGACCCAATGAAATTTATGAGCCTGCTGTGTCTATTAACTTCATTGGGTCTATCTACTCTGAGTAGCACTAGCATTGAATATCACTGTTATATTTCAAGAAACCCTAAGTGGAACACCAATACCATGCAACTCCCCCAGCTACCAATATATTTATTATTATTATTATTATTATTATTATTACTACTACTACTACTACTACTACTATTACTATTATTATCACTACTACTATTATTATTTAATTAACCACCCTTCACCAGCCATCTCAGGGCAGGTTACAACAATTTACAATTCAGAATTAAAAACAGTTCAAGCATATTACATTCACATTAATAGGGTGGGTCCTGAAAACACAAATCTCATATGTCAAAGGCCAGGGTAAAGAGGTGTGTCTTCAGCATTTCTCAAAAGCTGTATAATGAAGGTACCAGATGTACCTCTCCAACTTAGGGGCTGCAACAGAGAAGGCCCTTCTTCAGGACTGCTGCTACTCCAACCTTCTATGAGAGATGGAGCTATCACTGCTGATCTTAACACCTGGGAGGGTCTGTAGGGATGAAAAGTGCTTTTTTAAATAGAAAAAAGGTGACATACTCAGCATGAAGTTGTTACAGTAAGTACCACACTTTTAACATTTTTTTGTAGGGGGAGGTTCAGGCATTGCATACTCGTGAGTACCCCCAGAAAAAAGCACTGGGGTGGAGATGGACTTTTAAGATATTTGGGGCCTAAGCCATTTAAGGCTTTAAAAACTAACATCAGCACCTTAGATTGGACCCAGAAATTAGCTGGCAGCCAAGACAGTTACTGTAGAAAATGACTTAAATGAGTTATAAGGGCGACACCAGCCAGTAACTTGCCTGCTGCCTTTTGGACCCTTTAAAGTTTCTGAGTCATCTTCAAGGGCAGCTCCAAGAGCATGCATTCCAGTAATCCAATTTGGGATACAGTAGTACCTCAGGTTACATACGCTTCAGGTTACAGACTCTGCTAACCCAGAAATAGTGCTTCAGGTTAAGAACTTTGCTTCAGGATGAGAACAGAAATTGTTCTCCAGCGGCACGGCAGCAGCAGGAGGCCCCATTAGCTAAAGTGGTGCTTCAGGTTAAGAACAGTTTCAGGTTAAGTACAGACCTCCGGAACAAATTAAGTACTTAACCTGAGGTACCACTGTATATGCCATCATCATTTACCGGTATATACAATCACACTATTTCTGCATTGGAGAAGAAGTGAGCTGTTAAAAGTTGCAGGAGTGGACAGAAAAACTTTCCACCGCAGTTCAATAAGTAGGTAAGCTCCGAAGGCATGCACAAAGCACTGTGTGGAATTTTCCTCCCTCCTGCTGTCTTAACAGAGACCTTCATGTCCCTTAGATGAAATACCTTCACCTCCAGTTACCTTTCAAATAGGCTAAGGGGGAACAAGAGAGAGAGAGGGACAGAGAAAGTGCTGCCTTTGCATTAAAAATCCCCAACTTGGAACAGACTCTATTTGCCGTCGCCATGTGAGCTGAAGATTCGTTTTAAGAAACTTAAAAGAGTCGAAGGAGCAAATATTCCCAGGGTCAGAGAGCTGGCAGGCGAGGCCAATGTTATTTCCTAGGACCATGAAAAACAACGTGAATGTAGGGAATGATATCAAGTGTAACAGATTAGGGACTGGATGCTGTGATGAATCAACAGCTTGGCTACCTTGTACCTTCTTGCACTTCCCCCAGAACTTTCTCCTACTGATGAGTGAGGTGTTTTTTTAAAAAAAAACATATATAAATGCGGAACACCATCACCAAATTCAGACATTTATAGGAGAACATATTTTTAATTGTTAAATAATGTTATATATCACACCAATCTCCCAGTGGTGGGAGACTCCAGGGGTGCCTGCACTTGCTCATGGTTCAGTTTCCTTGGAATGAAGGTCAGCAGAGACTCTGGTGTCATTATGATATACACATATATCATAATGACACCAGATCATTTATTTACACATATATACAACCTGAGCATTGGATGGAGGAGCTCACAGTATTAGCACTCCAACAGATCTTGGTTCCCCATTAGGTTTCCATGGGATTCCCAGTTCCTGCACAGAGCTGGGCATTCCTCTGTGTCTCCAGATTCCAGTATCAGCCCCACTCACTCACTCACTCACTCACTCACAACTCTCTTCTACACCAGCCTATTGTTCTCCATCCTAGGATGACATGGCATCGAGCCAGGTGAGGTGGGAAAAAGCCTACCCTTTTGTCTCTATGGCAATGGGGCTTGCTCTTTTGAGATGTGAATGAAAGCCACCTAGATGAGCCGCTAAGCTCATTGCCTTGGCAAAGGAACCGGCCTGACCGGTTCAGCAAGCTTTCTCTTATAGTTTCTAGCCTCCTGTACACAGGGGTTACAGGTTTCGAAGAGCCCCACCATATTCTTGTGGGAATCCAATGACCAATCAGGAATTCAGAAGGGCAGCAAGAGCCTTCTCATTGGCTTTTTCTGGAAGGAATGCAGTTTGGCCTAAGTTAACTAAGCTTCTGATGCTTTCATTTTTCTTTTTCTGCATGAGAAAGAGCAGCAGTTTGCTGCTTGGTAGAGATTTCCATCTAGCTCCTGAACTGAGCTCTTTCAATTTCTTAGAATTAACAAATTATCACCCATTTGCTCCCCGGCCAAGCCAGCAACCAAATTATCCCTTTTTTTGGGGGGGGGGACCACAAACTTTTAGAAAAGTTGGCACGTATCCTTTAATCCCCCCTAATCTTTCCCTCTTAATAATCTTGCTCATATTATTATTATTCTATGCAATCTTCATTTCATTATATCTTTTAAATGCACTTAGCACATTGCATATGCTTGTTAGCTACACACACACACACACACACACACACACCTGATTTCCATATTTTCTGAGCCTGGATATTTTGGGTGACATGCTAGTCTTAAACCCACTGAAATTCATGGATATGACTAGTGTAGGTTCATTACTTTCAGTGGGTTTACTCTGAGTAGGACTTAGTTGAATACAACCTAGTGTAACTAAAGTCTGTCTCCATTGGTGATTACTTTTTTGAATACTTTATTGATTATTTTTGTTTTTCTTCACTCACACTGACTTTTTCTGTTTTCGTTATATGTGCTACTCACAACCCTTAGGCAAATGGTAATATTTAGCTAGCAGTTTTCCGCATTGCATCTATGTCTTTTTCAAGCCCGCCTTTGCTTCATCACATACCTTCCTTTCTTCACTCTGACAATTGTGCTGAAATGATACATCTCTGCAGCTCGACGTCTTGATTTGAATGGAAATGATACAGCTTTGGGTGTCCCTCTGATGGTTAAGTGAGGACACTCAATCTCTTTCAGGCCATGTAACTCCTGCAGCGTTCTGTCCTGGCATTTGTTGTGATTTGCTTTGATATGGGTCAGCATTTTGTCATATTTCAAGTCATTAAAGCAAATGACTCATAATGGGCTTGCCTATTGATTTAATGTCGTTTCTGTAGGAGAGTGTTCGTGGAGGCACTGACTGCTTTCTCCTCTGCATAAAAATTAAGGGGGTGCCAGAAGTAGCTCTTGCAAAATATTGCTTGCTAATTCTTTTCCTCCTACATTTCTTCTTTAAAAATCCCCCCAAACAAACCCCTGGCAAATTGTTCATAAAGAATATCAGAGTTACTCTGCTGAATCAAAGCACTTGCCTATATATTTCTGTTAGGGATGAGTAGGTGTGTCGATTTCAATTTCTTTCACTTTTGCATTTTTCCAATCTTAAATTCAGTTCTTCGCGTTCCACATCAGTTTGCATTTTTTTTAAAAAAAGCCCTCATGAAAATTCTTCAGCATTTAAGTGTGAATCTCTCCCAATAATAGACATTTTTGTATGCAAGTTCCCCCAATGCACATATTATTTGCAAGGCAATTTTACCCAATATAAGGCATTATGTTATTTTCTCCAATATATGCATTTAGACACAAACTTTACCATAGTATATGCATTTCTGTATACAATATTTGGCTGGGGAACAGCATTACAAAATCCAGATAAATGCAGATTCCAAAGGGTGGATGAATTTAGGTTTACGTGTTATTTTAGAAACAGTTAATTTGGCAGATTTCTATCCCACAACTAATTCCAGCATCCTATCTCTCACAGTGGTCAACCAGATGTTTCTGAGAAGCCCCAAAGGAGGATATGAAGCTGTCACAGAAATATGGGAAATTTAATTGATAGAAAATGCCCATAATGTTTCGGGGCCAAAAGCTGCACACGCATTGGTGGCTGTGCACCAATTGGACACATGCAAAATGGTCGCCACTTGCACTCAGGGTCTTCAGTTGGAGTTAGCTGGTGAAGTCCTTGCTGGAGGGTAGAAAGGGAGATTTCTGATTCCAGATCAGCTCTGGCTGGCACCCATTGAGACTGGAAGGTCCAAAGACAGGGAGGCTAACACTAGGTGGAGCCAGAGAGTCAATGGCAGGCAGAAACAGAGCAATGATTGGTGGAGCCAACTAATTCTTGTTCTGTCCCCATCCTTCTGCTGAATTCTACAAGGGCGAAACCTGGCACCTTCTGTATGCAAAGCAAGACTGAGGGCACGTTCTGCGCTATTCACATTACAACTCTGTCCAATAACATAACTACACAAACACATTTTTTTTAAAAAAAGTATCTACAAGGGTGAAAAGGAATCTGGGCTACAGTATTTCAGCTCTATGAGTATTTTTAAACATTTCTTTCATCTGCAGCCTATACTGGAGTGTGAACAATTCTTTTGATTAGGTTCGGGGAGCCAGGCTTTTGTTCCCAGCTTTGCTTGTTTGTTAATATGGAGAGGTGACTAGAAGGTGCCAACACAGCCTGCGCTGACATCTCTCTGAAGGAGGTTTCAGCGAATTTGCAAAGCTATGAGAGTCTGCCATTGATTTGGCTTTTATTCCAGATTTCCTAGGTGACCCGGTTGCCCTCTTTTGCCTCCTGTAAAATGCAGATAATACTGTATGTTCCTACTAGCTTGAGGATGTTGAGAGAATTAATTAATGCTGGCAACGTTCCTTGAGACCCTGGGAATGAAAGGTACTGAATGAAGTCATAAGTGTGATTAGCATCTAAGACTCGAGTTGTAGGATTGTCATTTTTTACTTTTCCTGCTACAAATCTACATAAGCTCACCTATGCCATCCTTATACAGCACTAAGATGGTGTTGTTGAATACTCAGCATGCATGATTATTTCCTCCTTTTCATATTTCTAGGCTGCTTTTTTAAAAACTAAAGAGGCCTTCAGAACTAGCTTTCATAAATATTGAGATATTATAAACTATATTCATTTTTAAAAAGTTGAGTGGCCAGCAATAAAAATGTCAAGGGCAACATCAAGAAGAAGAAATAATTCTAAAGCAGGGATGGTGCATCTGTGGCCCTTCAGATTCTGTTGGGCTCCGACTCCCATCACCCTCAGCTGTTGGCCATAATGGCTGGGGCTGATGGGAGTTGTAGTCCAGCAACATCTTGAGGGCCACAGGTTCCCTACCACTCTTGTAAACCAAAGGCAAAAGTAGGTCCTGCAGTTCAAGGTCCAAGGAAATCTTCCAAGAAAGGAAACCTTCACTGGTACCTTCAAGATGGACAACTTTCATCATCTCTGACTTTTAGCCATGCTAAAAAGTGCTTCCTCATGCAATTCACAGACTATGGAACTCCCTCCCACAGGAAGCAGTGATGGCTGCCAACTAAGTTGGCATTAGAAGATTGGACAAATTCAAGGCTACTAGCCAGAATGACAATGCTCTGTCTCTGTGGTTCTGTGGTCAGAAGAAGTAATCTTCTGGGTATCAGTTGCTTCTTATGTTCATAAGTTCAGTTCTCTAAATTTCCACATCAGTCTGCAATTGTCCTCATGAAAATTCACCAGCATTTTAGCACAAATTTCTCCAAACATACACATTTTTGTAGACAATGTTTTTCTTCACATAATGCATTTTTGGTACATTATTTTCACTAATATATGGATATGTATTTTTTACATTGCTGTATGCATTTTTGTACATGTCACTTGGTTAGAGAACTGTGTTGCAAAATTCAGAGAAGTATGAATGTCAATGCATAGCTGTGTTTTGATTTGCTTATCATGGTGGCTTTAAATGCAAAGTGAATCAAGGATCTCCCCCATGCCTAGCCTTGATATAACTGTATGTCCAGTTGCCTCAAAATCCTTTCCTGCATGATGTTTCTACTCATGTGGTAGAGGGGACATGTTCAACCATCAGTGGAGAATTGCTCTAATATAATTATCAATGAAGAAATGGCTCCAGTTTTTCCCCCATCCCCATTTCCCAAAGCAGCTTCTTTTGGCTCTAAATTCATCTTGATGCAGAGTTTTCTACAGGCACGTCACACTGCAGCGGTAAAGACTTTGTGATAGTTCTCAGGATCTCTTTTCCTCTTCAAACGATGAACAGAACAAGAAAAAAGACCCCTGGGGTTTGCCTTTGCAAAGGAAGACTCCCATCCTTTTGAAGAGAACTCCTTAAGCAGTTCATTCATTAGGTTCTGAAAGAAGCCCATCAAGAGAAACTTTTACCTGATTGGAAATAAATGACTAAAATCAAGCCGCATGAGCACATTTTTGCAATAGTCAGATAACAATAAAGAAAGTGGGGACTTTCCCCCAGGTCGACTTTTGATGTGCACTCCCCTGTTGTGGACTTGGCTCAACTTGGCAAGTTGCGAGGGGGTTTATGGAATGAGTTGCTGTCCTTTACATCCCGGTCTCATGTGTTCATAGATGTGAGTCCCCCCCCCTCCCTCACAAGGATATAAGCCACTCAGACCATAAGAAGAGTCTGCTGGATCAGGCCAATGGCCCATCTAGTCCAGGATCCTGTTCTAACAGTGGCCAACCGGATGCCTGTGGGAAACTCTCAAGTGGGGCTGGAGCACAAGATCACTCATATCTCCTGTGGCTTCTACAACCCTCATCATCTCTGCCCATTGACTATGCCAGCTGGAGATGATGGGGCCAGCAAGGTAGGAGGACCCAAGGCTGAAGAACATTGCCATACACACTTAGAAAGATAAGGAAATGCTAGCTTCTGAGACTTTCCTCCAGGTCCTGCCTCTGAGGAAGGCTCGGAGGGTGGGCCTTTTTAGTTGTGGCCCCGCATCTGTAAGACACTCTCCTCTTTTTGGCACCAAGTAAAGGAGCCTTTTGATGCACTCAGATGGTGCTGTTCTGTTACTAGTGCATTGCCAAAACTTTCCATGGGGGTTGCCTTGTTTCATTTTTATGGTATAATGTATTTGTATTTATGCTTTTAAATGTGTCGTAAGTGGCTTGGAGCCTTTCATGTGGCCATTGACTAATAAGTCTAAAAACAACAGCAGCACTGGGCGCACGCACACACATACATCCCTTTCTTGCTTGAGACAGCTGCTGTCTTTTCCACTGCAGAAATTAGTGGGGGGGGGAGGGGTGAAAAGAAAAGAAAAGAAAAGAAAAGAAAAGAGCCAAAGCAGTCAGAGCTGCTGTGCAGTCCTTCAGGACACTAAATCATCTATTCACATCTATTACCAATGACGCGAGTCACGATTCAGCCAAGCTGGGGACCCTTTCTAGCAGAGAGGGCCCAGATTTCAAGTGAGGGTGTGCTTTGGTCTAAACGTTCCAGAAACTTGCAAATTACTATCTTGTGGGAGAGAAGAATCTGGTATCGCATGATTAATGGGAGAAACGGAAGCCTTCCTTGCTGCCAAAGGTAGGCATCGAGGCTTCTCTCCCCCACTTCTTCCTCTCCTCTCCTCTCCTCCTTCTCATTTTCACTTCATTTGCTATTTTCAAAAGCTAGGATGAAGGCTGTGCACTGAATCTGGCTGGATCCCAAGCCGAATAGGGATGATTGGGGGCCAGTTTGGGGATTTGGCTGGATCAGACTGGATTGGATCTACACGGAGTGATATTTGGCTGTCAAGAGAAGATGGTCTGGCGTCTTGCCTTGGAGCGGGTGGGAACGGCACCTTCTCCAATTTCTGGCGACTTTCCTATTCAAAACATTCAGATTCATTGCATGCCAACTATCCTCCAACCATCTCCTCAAAATGATCTACCACTGAGGCAGAATCAACTGACCATTCCGAGCAATTAGAAAGCAATCTCCCCAACAAAGGAAAGTTCACCCAGCAGCCTGTAACTGTGTGCTGAGGACTGTGGCTGCGAGTCTAGTTTGAAATTAAGTTGTTCTGGCCATTACTGCGTGGCTTGTCTGCTAATTGTACTTATTCTGTTTCTCCTACACAATATGTGCAACATCACCAGGTTTTGCTGAGCATCCAGCTGGTAACAACCTCTTCAGAAATGCGCTGGCACAAATGAGTAGTGACATGGCATGCCTATTTTTAAACAATCCAAGCGACGCTCCCTTAATTGTATGCTAAGGCATGCCCAGCTGTGGGGGATTCTAGCATCTAGTGGCATGATCACTGTTGCAATGGCAGGATAATGTTCAGATAATTAGCACAGGGCATTAGATGGACCTGGGATGCTTTCACATTCAGCTGCTGAAGCTTGAGCTTGGTAGAATTACAAAGAGTTGCTGCTACACTCATACAGCTCTTACATCATATTACTTCTCTGAGTCATAAGAACATAGGAAGAGCCTGATGAATCAGGCCAGTGGCCCATCTAGTCCAACACCCTGTTCTCACAGTGGCCAACTGTGGGATGCCTGTGGGAAATCCACAAACAGGACCTGGGTGCAACAGCACTCTCCCCTCCTGCAGTCCCTAGCAACTGGTATTCAGAAGCATTGCTACCTCCTACAGCAGGGGAAGAACATAGCCATCATGCCTAGTAGTCGTGGATTGTCTTGTCCTCCAAGAATTTGTCTGATCCTCTTTTAAAGCTCTCCAAGTTGGTGACCATAACTGGCTTCTGTGGGAGCAAATTCCATAGTTTATCTATGCCATACGAAACAGCTGCTACACGTATGATGTGGTCTGTGCCAACTCAAGTGCAAGATCATATTCATAGCATTACTCTCACCTACAAGTAAAAATAAGATCCTTTGATCTCTGGAACTGCTCTGGATTTAACTGCATGCAATTGGTGTGCCCGAACTCTGAGCAACAGCCCTTTTAGAAATGTGGGCAATGCAACATAGCTTAAGGAACCTCATGGAAAATTCAGGCACCTGGTTGGCCACTGTGAGAACAGGATCCCAGACTAGATGGGCCACTGGCAGGCTCTTCTTATGTCCTTATTGTACACTGCTTGGAAAGTATGGTGTTAAACAATACATAAATCATTGAACTAGGTAAATAGATCATCCACAGCATGGCCTGCTGAAGGGAACTGCTGTTACTTCTTCCATGAGGGTGCGATTCCACCAGGACACTTCTCTATTGAATGCGCCTCTTGCATGAGCAGTTTATGACTAGGCCAGCAAATATAGTAACTTGAACCAGCTCACTGCAGCATTCCCAATACTTCCTAGTGGTCCCCTGTCTCTTCATATATCTGAATTATCATCTGAAGCAGGATCTTGTTTTTGACTTGCTTAGATAAATCCTTGTTCCTTTACATGTGTTTGGCAAGTGCTCGTTCCAGCTTTGCATTTCACATTAATCTTTCTACTCTATCTGGAAGTCTCTTGATAGTCTGCCTTGGCGTATCACTTAGCTCATTTTTCTGCATGACTTCAGAATATGATGGAGGCTTGGTGCCTCATTAGCAGGGATGAAGCGCTATCTTAGCTTGGTAATTGATACAGCCGACGTCCATAATATGCCAATGAT
Source organism: Podarcis liolepis (assembly GCF_965112155.1). Taxonomy (NCBI): domain Eukaryota; kingdom Metazoa; phylum Chordata; class Lepidosauria; order Squamata; family Lacertidae; genus Podarcis; species Podarcis liolepis. The sequence continues at coordinate 35,255,457 of NC_139561.1, read as the reverse complement.
TACTGCATAATGGCACCTGAGAGAGGACTGCTGGGGTCACCGCTTCCGATGTGTTGCTTTCCTGTTTGTTCTGGTGGAAACTTCCTTCCCACCACGAGGCAATACAGTCCTCTTCCCTGATAGTCCTCCAACAGACAGTGGCCACACAGGTGTCTCAGTGGGAAACCTGCAAGCAGAATCTGAGCACAAATGCACTCTGCCCTCCTGTGGTTTCTAGAACCTGGAGTATGAAAACGCTACTGTCTTGGACTATAGAGGCAGAGCATAGCCATCATGCATATTTTCCAGTCTTCTTTTAAAGCCATCTAGGTTGGTGGCTTTCACTGCCTCCTGTGGGAATGAGTTCCACAGCTTAACTGTGAACTGCATGAAGAAGTACTTTATTTTACCTGTCCTGAGGCTTCCAACATTCAGCTTCATTGCATGTCAGCTGAGATCACAACTCGACCAATTCTACCAACTTTTGCAGACATTTCATGCATGCTAAGGTGAAGCTGCAGGGCCTAGGTCAATAAGAAAACAAAAGACAAAAAAATGACATGGGAGATTTGTAATAATAATGATGATGATAATTTATTATTTATACCCCGCACATCTGGCTGGGTTTCCCCAGCCACTCTGGGCGGCTTTCAACAGAATATTAAAATACAATAGTCTATTAAACATTAAAAGCTCCCCTAAACAGGGCTGCCTTCAGATGTCTTCTAAAAGTCTGGAAGTTGTTTTTCTCTTTGACATCTGCTGGAAGGGCATTCAACAGGGTGGGTGCCACTACTCAGAAGGCCCTCTGCCTGGTTCCCTGTAACTTGGCTTCTCACAGCGAGGGAACCGCCAGAAGGCCCTCAGCGCTGGACTTCAGTGTCTGGGCTGAATTGTAGGTATACTGGACCAAGGTTGTTTAGGGCTTAAAAGGTCAGCACCAACACTTTTAATTGTGCTCGGAAACGTACTGGGAGCTCCTGCCTCCTTCCCCCCTTTTAAATTAGCCAGTGGAAGGAAGGCAGTTAGATTTTCCCTATATCCATTTTGCCTTCACCTTCCCTTGTTATTAACCCCAGGCATTCTAAGTGAGGATGTGGCATGAGGATAAAAGGTTAGACATTTATATTGATTTTCCCATGTTATGTAGAGTTGATATGTATTTTATGTTAGCTGCTTTGAGCGCTGAAACAGAAAGCCAAGATATAAACTCTAATGAATAATGATAAATTTTTTTAAAAAAATATCAAGCTAGTCCTGCTGCTGCAAGAGATAGGGAGCCACAGAGAGGCAGCTTTTAGAGGACCGAACAAGAACAACAAGAGATCTTATCAGAACGTCACAGTGCCACAGCTGTTGGGGAGCAAAAATCAGGAATCAGCACTGGACAGTTCCCCAGAAAGCCCACAGTTTGCTATAGGGCTAGGGAACCAGATGCTATTGGACTCCCATTAGCCTCAGCCGCTATGACCAATGAACAACAATGACAGGAGGTGCAAGAACATGGGAAGAGCTTGCTGGATAGCCAATGTAGTCCAGCATCCTGTTCTCACAGTGGCCAATCAAATGCCTGTGGGAAACCCCCAAGCAGAACCCTTGTGCAAGAGCACTCTCTGCTCCTGTGGTTTCCAGAAACTGGTATTCAGAAGCATCACTGCCTCTAGTTGTGCAAACAGAACATAGCCACGATGACTGGTAGCCATCAATAGCTTTCTCCTCCATGACTTTGTCCTCTTTTAAAACCATCTAGATTAGTGACCATCAGGGCCTCCTGTGGGAGCAAGTTTCACAGTTTAACTATGCACTTCTTTTTGTCTGTTCTGGATCTTCCACCATTCAGCTTCACTGGATGTCCACAAGTTTTAGTGTTAGAAGATAGGGAGAGGGGCTTTTCTCTACCCACTTTCTTCATGCCATGCACAAGAGCGAGGGTCATAGATTTCCCCACCACGGCAGCAGCGTGGCAATTTTCAATACATAATTTTGCAGGGCTGGCTATATGTCAAATGCCAACAGCAGGTACCTCAATGCAGATTCAGTTTCAGTGCAGTCCCAGCTCCTTTCTATAGCCAATGCTTGAAGACACTGAGCATTTAACTGCTGATCTAAACTGACAGACAGGGGCGGCTAAGCTTTCATATTTCATATTCCAGTCCAAACTCCAATGCAGATGCACTGGAGAGAGAGAGAGAGAGAGAGAGAGAGAGAGAGAGAGAGAGAGACCTTCTGTGCCCAATATCCCTAATGCATTTTCCTCTTGGTCATGGTGCAGAGAAAGGACTATTATTATGCAGTGGGCAGCAGCATGAAAGTGAGTAAAACACATTCTTAGCTTCTCAAAATGTATTCTCTACAAAACCCCCTGGGATTTGCTGGGTATTTTGGGTTGGGTTTTTTTTAATATTGATCACTATGCAGAGTGGGGCTTTCACTCTGCAAAATAAGACAGTCATTTCTTGTAGGAAGACGGAGGAAGCGAAGCCCCAGTTTTCTCAGCTGCTGTACGTCAGGTGCCGGCAAACATTTTGACACAGGCAAAAGTATAGGCATACCTTTCTCTGAAAGGAAATGAAAAGTAAGGTTACTTTAAGGCTGTAGTTACAACGGAGGAGTCAAGAAAGTGGAAAATCCATTCTTTCCTATCCAGGTATTTTGAGCAGAGACATTAAATTTGCTCAGAACTTTGCAAGGCACAAAGTTACGTGGAAGTGGGAAGTCTTGATTTGATGGAAGTCAGAAGCTAATGGGCCAAATCTGTCCAGGATGCGGAAAATATTATCTGCAGGGCCACCCTTTCCCCAAGGAATGCAGCTGGAAATTAATAGACCCCCATTGCCCCCACAGAAGCACAATTCCCAGAATGGTGCAACCATTGATTCCCCCTTCCCAGGGAACTCTGGAAATTGTAGCTCTGTGAGGGGGAATAGGGATATCGTAAGCACTCTCAGCCCCCTTAACAGACTACAGTTCCTGGGATTCTTTGGTGGAAGCTATGGCTGTTTTGCCTTGAGTCCTGTTTGCCTTGAGTCCTGAGGTGTCACTGGACACAGGTGTGGAGTGGCAGGCCGAAATAGTTTGGAGTGGGGCAGGAGGAGGATGGCCGGGGGTGGGGGCTGAGACAGGAAAAGCTCTGAGGGAAACAGAGGTCTCCTAACAACTCCCAGAACCCTTAGCAAACTACAGTTCCCAGTATTCTTTGAGGGAAGCCATATTTAGAGTGGCATGATACCACTTTAAATGCATAGTGCAGACTCCCTATGAGGCAGGTTAGACTGGGAGGGGCCTTGTTCACACCACACATTTAAAGCACTATAATGCCACTTTAAGCAGTCTGGATTCCCCCAAGAATCCCGGGAGCTGTGGTTTGTTAAGGGTGCTGAGAGTTGTTAGGAAATCCCTATTCCCCCTCACTGAGCTACAGTTCCCAGCATGGTTTAACAAGCTACAGCTCCCAGAACCCTTTAAAGGAATCCATGTCTGTTTAAAGCAGCATCATAAAAGCACTTTAAATGAATGGTGTGAAGGTGGCCAGAGTGTGGCTGGTCCAAAGTTACCCTGTGAGTGTCATGGCCGAGTGGGGACTTGAACCCTGGTCTTGCAGGGTCGATGGAGCCTCTTAAATGACATTAGCTCCCAAATTTGCCCAGGGACACCCTGCCTTTAGATAATTGTTGAGGCTGCCATCTCCCTCCTAAGTTACTATCACTACACCAGGCAGCCTGATGGCTGTAAAGACAGCTGAATGAGACCAGCCCGGCGATGCTGTTGTGAGAAACAGCTTCAAAATTATATTCATGAGTAGGCACACAGAGCTATCAAGCCCTCAGACAGAAGTGTACGCCTTGAGGCGCGGTGAGGGGGCAGAAGCCAGAACACCCTGTCATCCACTGTTCACATTACAACGACTTTGACAACGAAATAATTGGGAATTTGCGGGCCACCGAGACTCTGGATAGGCCTGTCTTATAATTAAATCCACACTGTTCTGAGAGCTGGTGCCCAGGCTGTGGGGAGACTTTGAGGTTAATAAGAAGATTTTTAAAAATCAATCTGTTATTTCATAGGTAGCCTGTGCAGAGATTGGAAGGAGAAAGAGAGGGAGAGAGAGAATATGTGCTTTCTTGCATGAAATACGGCGCTGGCAGCAGGAGAAATTTTGCACAAGCAGAATCCTTAATAATCAAGCTGCTTGATAGAACAGTGAGCAGGCCTTGCGGTTATCTAATCTGGAGAAGATAAAGGCATGAATGAGCTTTGTAGGGAGATTGGTGAGGAATACATACAAGGGAAGCACATGCATTTGTCAGCGGGGGGATTGGAAGGCTGTTTTATTTCTTCCTTTAGAGAAAGTCTCTTAAGTCTCTGTGAATTTGGATGGCAGCGCAAAGGATGGTTCCTATTCCTGTGATGCAGCTGAAAAATATTCACCTCCATATTGCTCAGTGATTCGTTCTCAGAAGTAAGAGATGGGGGAAAGAGGTGGTGGTGGGGAGGAGGAGGACTTTGGTCTGCCTGCAAGAAAAGAAAAAAGATCCTCTGACCCTGAAGCCCTGCTTCCTCATCTCAGAATATGTGTAAGTGAGTTGGAAATGTTCTTTGCCAGTGCTCAAAGGCATTCTCTGCTACCTCTGATGTGCACAGGCTGTCAGCTTTGATGCCTTCTCAGCTAATTCTTTAAAGGATTGGGTTGGAAGGACCACTGCTCCCATATTAATCTGCCCTCTTTAAAAGATCTGCGATGGAGGACCATTTCTGGCTTCCAACATGTTTAGAAGTCATAGGGGTGATGACTTTATACAAGGCCTTATTGAAGGTGGCCCCCTGATTATACCTGTGAGGGAGAGCTCTGGGTACTGAAATCACCCCAGGAGATGTCGCTCAGCCAAGAGCTTCAATGAGAGAGAAGCCCCAGATGCTACCTTTGCAGCCTGAAGATGTCATTCTGCCCTCCCCTCCTGAAGACTCCATCTCTGAACTCTTGGCCTTGAAGAATGTGTACAGTTCTGGTTACCTCACCTCAAAAAGGACATTGCAGAGTTCAGGAAAAAGCAGCCAAAATTATCAAGAGGGTGGAGCAACTTCCCCTTTGAGGAAAGGTTGCAACCTTTGGGTTCTTTTTAGTTTAGAGAAAAGGCAAGTAAGAGACAACATAATAGAAGTTTATAAAATTATGCATGAAGAAAGTAGATAGAGAAAAAAAATTCTCCCTCTCTCTTGACACAAGAACTCATGGACATCCAATGAAACTGAATGATGGAAGATTCAGGACAGATAACAAAAGGTACTTACTTGTATAGCATATAGAAAAACTATGGAACTTGCTTCCACAGGAAGCAGTGATGGCCAGAAACTTGGATGGCTTTAAAAGGGGAAGCCACAGTTAGAGGAAGCCACAGGTGCAGAGAGCGCTAGTGTGCCCAGGTCCAACTTGCAGGCTTCCCACAGGCTTCTGGTTGGCCTGTGAGAACAGGATGCTGGACTACATGGGCAATTGACCTGATCCAACAGGCTCTTCTTATGTTGTTAGAAGCCTCATCACCAACTGCATTGGAGCACACCTGAAGATTTGAGCAGGGCCCCTGAAACACCAAGAGCTTCCCCAGAAGTAGGAGAACCATGGCCTATTTAAACTCAACATAGAATTCAGAACTTTGCTGGAGCAACACCCTGGATGCCTGGTCATGAGTGCTTCTATCCAGCCTGAACTTTTCCTAGCTCCACTTGGAACTGTTTATGGACCTAAGCTGAACTCATCTCCCAGTTGTTGTTTTTTTTGGTTCTCCCTCCAGTCACCATGACAGGACTGCATCATGTACCTCCATGAACATTTGGTCTTTGGAAAACATCAGAAAGACGACAATACCAATGATTAGAAGAAATGGCCACCTCTGTCCATGACCTTGTTACTACTAAAGGAGACAATTGTGCAGCATGTGTGAGGGCCATGAAATGAAAAGCTTGGTAAGCAGAATCAAGAGAAAGACTACAGTAAGACTGATTTATAGCTCTGTCAAAATCAAGTTAGAAACTCACTTGTTTAGCCCACATTTGACTCAAGCTTTGCCGAATTTGCAGATTCCCTGTCACGACTGAATAGATGTCTGCCCACTGCAGTTCAATATAGTGATGCTTTGTCTGACTGGTTTCCTTCCCTCCAGTTCCATTGTTCTTCTCTGTATCCCACTTGTGGCATGTGCATGTTTAGTTGGAATGAGAAAAAGGAGTCTTTGTTTTTATTTATGTTGTTCATCCCATTGATTTGAATTTATTCAATGCTCGGTACCTTAGAAAAGTAAAACAATACAAATACAAATGTAATACACTTTGGAACTCCCTGGCAATTGACATCAGGCATGGACCTTTGCTGTACTCTTTCTGGCTCCTGCTTAAAACATTTTTGTTTCAGCAAGCCTATCAGACACAGAGATGCTGACATGCTTTTAAATTTTTTTAACCATTTTTAAATGTTTTGGATTGTTTTAAACTTTGTTTCTTGATCATTTTAACATTTCTTGTAAACCTCCAAGAGGCTTATACATAAATTAGGGTTGCCATATTTCAAGAAATAAAAAACCGGACAGGAAAAGTTGTTGTGCTTTCTTTGGGAAACTTGTTGTTTGGGGACGTATGACAACCCTAACATAAATACAAATAAATAATAAAGCAATACAAATCTCAAAAATCTAGCATAAAACAGTACCAACATGAAAGTCCTAAAATGCAAGACAGCCCCATGGTCTGTTTCCCTTGTTGATTCAGCATCTTTCCCCTACCACAACAATCTTCTTTCCACTTGGTCATTTTTAGTTCTATCCAGTTGAGAAAGGAGAAGCAGAAAGTTCTGCTCTTCTGATGAAAGAAGACTACCTGAGCTGTAAGGTGACCTGCTACAGGGGAAGAAGACAATAAGAACTGACTGTCTGGTTTACCCTAGAGCCATCTGGTCTAGCATGTTGCTTCCAACAGTGGGCAGCTGAATGCCTCTATGGGCTTCCTCATCCTACAAGTGCAAGTGCAATGTAAGTTCTCTCCTACAGTCCTTCATATCATAAAGCAACCAGGTTAAAGCTGCAATTCAGAGGTGCAAATCAATTTACACAACCAACCATTCACACCAGACATATTCCACAGGCTTCCCTTTCAGCAGCTGCTCCCACCAGCAGTGTAGTTGCTTTCCATGTTGGCATGGGAAAGGCTATAAGGCTGGGTGGGGGACCTCAGGGTCACCTGCAGCCCGCTAAGCCTCTCTAACTGGCCAATGGGACTCTCAACAAGCCACTCACACTCATTCAGGCCACACCCATCACTGGCTCCACTTTGCACCTTTCATGAGGGCTTTTTCCTCGCTGGAATGTCTCCTTGAACTCTGATCATGCTTCTTCCTTGCTTGGAGGACACAGAGGGGTGTGTGAGTGCGTTGAAACTAGCCTACTGTACAAAGGTAAATTTTACATTAATTGTGCTGCCTACTTTTGCCCCTGGCCACACCGACGACTTGCATGTGGCCCCCAGATTTCCCAGATGGTAATGTGGCCACTAGGCTGGAAAGTACCTCCCAAATACTCAGGATAACTGCCATAAGAACATAAGAAGAGCCTTTTGGGTCAGGCTAATGGCCCATCTAGTCCAGCATCGTGTTCTCACCGTTGTCAACCAGATATCTATATGGGAAACCCACAAACAGGACCTGAGCACAAGAGCATTTGACTCACCTGTGACTCCCATCAACAGGTGTGATGCCTCTGATAGTGGAGGTAGAACATAGCAAAGGAGCCTGGTAGCCATTGATAGCAATCCGAGTTGGCTCCTCCATCTGGTTTCAGTATACCATAAATATCAGAGCTGGTTCTCACATCACTTTAATGTATGATGAGAAGTGTGGACCAAAACATCTGGAGGGCACTAGGTTGCGGAAGGCTTCTCTTCTGCCATTTGTTAAGGTAAAATTTAACATCCGGTCTGCAGAACTGAAGGCAAGGAGAGCCAGTGTGGCGTAGTGGTTAAGAGCGGTAGTCTCGTAATGTGGGGAACCGGGTTCGTGTCTCTGCTCCTCCACATGCAGCTGCTGGGTGACCTTGGGCCAGTCACACTTCTTTGAAGTCTCTCAGCCCCACTCACCTCACAGAGTGTTTATTGTGGGGGAGGAAGGGAAAGGAGAATGTTAGCCGCTTTGAGACTCCTTAAAGGGAGTGAAAGGCGGGATATCAAATCCAAATTAAGTTGTAGAACATTTTTTCCACAAGAACTCTAATTTTGGTAACCCGACGTAAAGAATGCATCTCTTGATAGTAGGAGCCAGAGGAAAAGCCACTCAGAGTGTAAGAAATCTTGCAGATGGCACAGCAATGACTTTGACATGTAATCCAACACAGCATAAAACTAAATGAGTTCTGTGGGACTTTGAAATTATACTTCCATATGGCTGCTGTTAGACTGAGTCACCAGAGACTGCCTTCAAGTTTTGTCGAACACTGCTTATAATAAAAGTTTATCATCTAAGAGAGAAAAGTAGATTACTACAATAATCTTTGAAAGGGAGGTGGAGTCTATTATCAAAGGAGTTCGGTTAAATATCCCTTGTTAACAATTGCCACTCAGCTGGAGACCCGGCCTTTGTGTCATGCAAATCTAGTTGTTAGTAGCAGCAGGTGGCAAAATTTGATCGAAGGACAACAGAGGGGCAGCTGTAGACAAAATAATGCAAAATTCAGCAGCAGGAGGAGGAGGAGGACACTGATCTGCAAAGTGTGCTAGTTCTGGCAAAGAGGGTCTGGCATCTGGATGCAATCTGTCTGGGAGATGCACCTATTTGCCACCCTAAAATGAGACACCATCCAAGCACAGACGAGTGTTCTTTGCAGTATGGCAGCAGTAGGAAAATAAATCTTACTGGCAGCTGGATTCTAACTTCCCCCACTCCAGAATTTGCAACCTCACAAATTCCATTATGAGAGGGATTGAGGGTTGCATGTTGCCTTTATTTCCCTTCTTCAAAAATTCCCTTCAGAACTTCAGGAAGAGTGTATCCAGCTACTCACAGCCTGAGCAGCTAGTGTGCAGGGCTTCTTTTCACTGCACCTATTGATACATATAGATCACTGCTGTTTACAATGGAGCCGCCATGGTTTTATTATGTACAATTCCCCCAGGAGCTATGGAATGCCATCAGGTCTCCTTGCTCCAAGGAGACTTGTTCCATGGGATGGCAAGAAGCCCCATATGCTAGCCACTATGGCTGACTGGAAGGGGAACAGAGATAATGTAAGCATTTTCAATTGTCTTTTAAATGTTTGTTTCCTGGCTGATTTTCATAGGTTTTCCATTAAATACCCACCTGGAAATTGGATGGACTTATTTCTGTCCCCTCTGAGAACTTGAATGGGTCCATCCCACCCTCCCCTGGACAGACTCTAGTTTATCAACAGCCTTCTTAATATGTGGTGCCTATAACTGGGCACAGTTTAAAATGGGAGGTTGTAAAATCACAGTAAATGCTGCTGTATACTGAGCTGCTACCTTGAACCCATGGCCTTGCCAATAATGCCACCAGGACAGGTCTTTAGGACAGAAGCCCAGGGCCCAACTCAGCAGTATGAGCAGGAAGGTCCCCAAATGAAGCAGTGCTTACCACATTTTAAAGTAAGGCAAGTAATACACATTACCATCCAGAGAACCTCTTCCCCTCTTTGGTTAAGCCATAAAGTCCAGAGTCTAAAATGACCTACCTGCACCACAGGATCAAGCAAACAGACAGTGGGGATGGAAGACCTGTGACAAAGGAAAAGGCGGTGGTCTCCATTTGATATACAGAAGCCAATTGGGTTACTAGTTAACATGGGTGATGGGGCAGTGCCCTCCATTGCACCAGGCTAACTTAGGGGTGTAGGGAAGAGCGCATGGGAAATACAGCTCAGTCCTTGCTCACCACTCCGCCTGGTGGCTAAAGTAGCACTGGCATGAATCACAAGAGTGCATCCATGCATAGGCACACAAGATGCCTGATGGTGTTTGTAGCCTGGACTGGCTGTCTCTCTGTCTTGTTTCCTAATGTCTTTGACATGTTAAGCGAAGGCAATTAGGTGAGGTAGCCAGACAACCTAGACCAACAACAAATAAGCATCACCAACACCTGGGTGCTGGTTCAGGAGATTAGGAATGGCAGGTGCAGAGGCTCAGGGGAACCACTGGGGAAATTGCTACTGTTACCCCACCCATCAGACCCCCTAACTAAGGCAGACACTCAATATACTGTGCGATCACTAGGGATGTAATTTCATAAAGCATTCATTGTATGCAGCGCTGTTTCCATTCTGATGCAGTTTGTCTTCCATCAAAACCTACATTATTCCTCTGTGACTAAATTGCATAACTTACGTAATTAACTATGTAAGTTACCTTGTCATTACCAATATGTTTTCCCATCCCATTCATTTCAATTCAATGAAAGCACAATGCAAATAGGGAGAGGGGATATGTTGTCAATTACACATTGTTTGTATTCACTAGGCTGATTTCCATTCTGGACATGGGATGAATAAGTGCACATTGGCAATTTCTGCTTCCATTTCCGTCAGTATTCACCGGCATCCCAAGTGATCACCGTAAATGGCGGCACCAAAAGCAACATTTGAATGGCTTCTTCTCCTCCTTTGCTACCCACTGGGAGGCCGAAAATAAACTGGCATGTGAAGCTGTATTTCAGCAGGTGACCTCCTGTGCCCCCCTTTGGCTTAAAAACCCACCGGCAAAGAAAAAGAACATTGACTGCTGCAATCAGCTGAAACATTTCCAACGATAAAAAGTAATTATTCTCTATCAACTGGGAAGTGTAACTTTAGACAGCCGAGGACTTTACAGACCACCCTCTTATAATTGAAACACAGGGAAAGGGAGCCATCATGATGATTAATATAAATTCCTGCCAGAGGGACTCAGAAGAACTCCGCATGGGGTCAGGGACAAATTTTTATACCCAGAGCAATCGCAACGCTGTGAATGTTCATTTTGAACTTTGCAAGCTGAGCCTACAGATCTCTTTTATTGCCACTCAGCCGTTCCTTCTGCAAGAGTTTTGCATGGGTGTGTGTGTGTGTGTGTGTGTGTGTGTGTGTGTGTGTGTATCCACCTGTATTGCAAATCAGACAAGGAGGCAAAATACAAAATAAGTGTAAGGTGCCTAGTGGTTCTCAAGATTCTTTTTGGTACTCCTGCAAACTTTGGTGTTTTGCCATGCCTCACAATACCACCCTCTTGTGCATGGAAGGCACTGCTTGGGCTGCTTAAGCAATGACACTCAACCTAAGCATTGTAAATAGGCCGTTATGGTTGGGCCCAGAACCTGCAGTGGATTAAGAGAAGCAAAACTATTCTGCATTTCCAAATGCTTACAAGGCCGCTGGAGAATAGTGAGCCTATCCTGGCAGTTATTGCTGTGGCATGCTAACAGCAGGCCACGTGCCATGGGACTGAAGAATACCATCAAATTTTAAATATCTCTACAGTCATATCTCTAGAGAGTCTGGCACTGTTTTCATTTCTGCAGACCTTCCTTTGACTTCGCAGTAACAAGAGGCTGGGATTCTCAGGGGAGCAATTGCTTCTTAAATGTCTGCCATTTCCAAATCTTCTCTGGATGGTAGTTTGTATTTAGCTAATTAATTTAGAGTTTGCACAGAACAAAACCCTGATCTCTGCTGCACCTTCAAGCATCCTCGGGAAGAATTGCGAACACAGTTCTTTACCCCCACCCCTTAAAACCATCATTCAACTTGCAGAAAGCAGCATAGAAGAAAATAAAGCACAGACAGCTCTGATAGTAAGGGAGATAAAGCAGCTCCTTAAACTCAACGGAAACCATCAATTTTGCAAAATCATCAGAATTTGTTTTAACACAGTTGTTGCGCGTGCATTATATATAGCAAATTGCAAACCTGATACGATATCGGGGAAAGCATATTGCTCTCTGCTCAGATAAACACATGAAATGATAACCCTTTTCATCAGGGAGGCAAATAAATACAGTGTATGTATCTCTCAAACCATAAATCCAGTTATTGACTAGGAATTATCAACAGCAGGTTATTTGTCCCAGAGGATCTCACAAAGCTTCCTTAGGGAGACTGTCCAGTTAGGGAACAGCCATAGTTCAGTCCTAGAGCTCATGTTTTGCTTGCAGAATGCACCAAATCAAATCCTCCACATCTCCACTTTTTTTTTTAAAAAAAGGAAACATTTAAAAAATAAAGGAGTAGGTATCAGTAACAGCAGCCAAAGCAAAAAGGAAGCACTTGTAGCCAGGAAGTCAAAGAGGCATATGACAGTAGACTGAGGTTCATCTAACAGAAAATACTCCTCTGGGCCTACTGGGCACTGTCATGATCATTACACCCCCAGATGACTGCTGGAGTTGTAAAGAGCCACAAACAAACACAACCCACCTACTATGGAGGTGCCCAGTTGTCAAAAACCTTCTGGAAGGGCGTACAGACTAGAATTAATTTGGTCCTGGAGTATTGCATCCAGTTCTGGGCACCAGAGTTTAATAAGGGTATTGATATGTGCAGAGGAGGGTGACCAAGATGATAAAGGGTCTGGAAATCAAGCCTTATGAGGGAAAGTTGAGGGAGTTGGGTATATTCAGCCTTGAGAAGAGAAGACTGAGAGGTGATGACTATCATATCAAATATCTGAAGGGCCGTCACATGGAAGCTGCAGCAAGCTTGTTTTCTGCTGCTCCGGAGGCCAGGACACAAACCAATGAATTCTAATTGCAAAAACAGGAGATTCTGACAAAAAAACCCAATAAGAACTTTCTGGTGGTAAGAACAGTTTAACAGTGGAATGGACTCCCTCAGAAGGTGAACTCTTCTTCCTTGGAGGTTTTCAAGCAGTGGTTGGATGGCCACCTGTCAGGGACTCTTTAGACCAGGCATCCCCAAACTCAGCCCTCCAGCTGTTTTGGGACTACAATTCCCATCATCCCTGACCACTGGTCCTGTTAGCTAGGGATGATGGGAGTTGTAGTCCCAAAACAGCTGGGGGGTAAGGTTTGGGAATGCCTTCTTTAGACATTGCATATAAATGTTTACCCTCAACATTGACTATGTTCATGCCTCTAAATCTAGGTTCTTCACAGAAACAGTGTACCTACGGAAATGTGTATGGAGAGAAATATGTCTACAACCCAAAGGCAGCAACTATGCAGGCATATTTCTCCCAAGTCACTAAAGCAGTTAATTAGTCATAACACTAAATCATTAATGTATTCATTACCTCAAAAGTCAGGGGAATGATATCGGTGATGGTAAGGGTCATTTTGTATGCAAGTCATTAACCCAAGCTAGACTCAGGTCAAAAGGCCATCTCTTTCCATCTCTTTCTAAAGTCCTTGGCCCAAATGCTTATCTGGAACATGGTCCAACAGTGGCAAGCAAAGAGCTTTCATATTCCACCTCACTGTTTGCTGCTGTTATTCCCATATGTAGGTTCTGTAATTCCACATATACTTACCCAGGCCCTAATATTGTCATCTGAGGCCCTTATTCAGTTACCTCTGTCAAAATGAAAACCACTATGTGGCTAGAACAGAGAAGGCCTTTTCAGTGTTGGCCCCGCAGTAATGGAACACTCTCCCCAGAGAAGATCACCTGGCTTTTCCATTCATAAATATTTTAGTACTTGCTAGACCTGTTGTAATGATGCTATGGATTTATTCTGCTTTCACCCTGTTGCTGATTTTAGATTTTATTTTTATTTTCTATGGTTCGATTTTTATTTTTATTGTACTTGTAAACTGCTTAGAAAACATTTGCAACTGGGTGGTATCAAATGATTGGACACATGGAAAAGCATACTCTCCAACATTTGTCTGATGAAAACAGGGACATTCGATTCCATAATGATAATCTTACTATTTATACTCCACACATCTTACTGGGTTGCCTCAGCCACTCTGGGCAGCTACCAACATATATAAAAACATAATAAAGCATTTAAAAGAAACTTCCCTATATAGGATTGCCTTCAGATGGCTCTGGGGTCGGATAACTCCATACCCTCCAACATTTCTCCAATGAACATAGGGAAGGAAAAGCAGGACATTCTGGGATCAAATCAGAAACCAGGGTGGCTTCTCTAAATCAGGGTCGTCCCTGGAAAATAGGGAAACTTGGAGGGTCTGGCAAAGCCTGTCAGAAGAAAAACGTCCTCCAAATGTTTCTGGAAAGTGCAGCTAGTGGGTGTCTGTCATTTCTTGACAGGGATGCTATTCCACAGAACGGGCCAGCTACACTAAAAGTCCTGCTCCAAGTTGTTAGGGAGTGGGCTTCTGAAATCTGTGGAATGTGCAGAACAAGCTCTTTCACAGACTGCAGTGATCTTCTGAGTGTACAAGGCAGTCAAGTATCATTATAGTTATTGTTGTTGATGCTAATAATATAATAGGTAGATGCTACATCTTTTCAGTTTGTATTTAGAACGCCAGACAGCAAGGAGGGTAATAAAAAGAGAGAGAAAGGGCTGGAGTATAAGCATGGAGGTTATTAGATGAAAAGCTTCCTTTGAAACAAATTATAACTTACAGCTTAGGCTCAACCCCAAATTATTGCCCTTTGCTAGAAGACAGTCTGTAAATGCAAGATGGGCCACCACCTCTGGAACAACCTGGCAATCAGTAAGATTGCTGTTCAGCTGTAATAAGCAGGCTGCATCACACTGGGATACGGGAGGGTACATGGATTAGTCATCGGACGTGATGGGGAGAACCACCCCCATATGGATTTTATTTTTCCACTTTCCTAACAAGCATGCACCCCATCAGATCCTGAGCGTGCAAGCGACTCTCAAAGGAATATTTGGGGTTGTAGCAGACAGCTTGATGAAGATGTTGACCCAGTGTGTGGCAGCTGTGAAAAAAAGGCAAATTCCATTCCATGCTAGGGATCATTAGGAACGGAATTGAAAATAAAGCTATTGATATCATAATGCAGTTATGCAACTCTGTGGTGCGACTGCACTTGGAACACTAGAATATTTGGAGTTTTGGCTGCCTCATCTCATTATGTTCTTATGTTTAATTCTTAAGACAGACCAGTCTGTCCAGTTCCTTTCTTTAGAAGGGCAGGGTTAAATCCTACCTTGGCTGTGTGTGCCTGTTTTCAGTAGGGAACAGGGGTGCACAGCCAAAGCAGCAGAATTTAACCCTACTGATCAGCTTGTAAGCGGGGGTTAAAACAGTCTAAACAAGGCTAAACAGGCTAAACAAATGCTCCTCACCTACATTTTAGTAGGACTTTGCAGGACCTTAAATGAAGGGGGAAAACATTTGTTTTAGGAGTACCTTGCACCTGACCTCCCTATGACATCAAGTGAGTAGCAGGCTGACGGCTCTGTCTACCTGTCAGATATGGCCCACAAGACCAGTCCTGATAAGGATCTGGCCCAGGGATACAAACAGGTTCCCTGCCTCCAATTCAGACTTATTCGTTTATTTCCTAGAATTTATATACTGCTTGATTGTAAAAAAAAGCCTCACAGCAATTTACAATAAAGATAATGCAATAAACAATAAAATTACCAAGAAGAATTCATAACAATAATTTAAGACTTCCAGAAAGTTAAAACAACAATAAACTAAAAACAGATTAAAACGTGCAATACAATGAAAGCGCCTCCCTGACATCAACAGGCAGGGAATTCTGAAGTATAGATGCTTCCACACTAGAAGACTTAAGTTCTTACAAATGCAGAACAGGTATTATGTGGTAAAAGGTAAAGGGACCCCTGACCATTAGCTCCAGTCACGGATAATTCTGGGGTTGCGGCGCTCATCTCGCTTTACTGGCCGAGGGAGTACAGCTTCCGGGTCATGTGGCCAGTACAATCAGCAAGCCCTAAGCTCTGTAGTTTAGACCACAGCGCCACCCGCGTCCCATGTGGAAGCTCTCTTCAAAAATCCTAAGACCTGCAGCCTTCACTTGGAAACAGCAGGGAGCCAAAGCCACTCTGCTAGCAACCAGGCATTTCAGGTACTGCTTGAACATTGCTTGCACTGGCATGCATTTAATCAACACTGCGTTGGGTTTCCCCATTCTTGTCTCGTCATTTTATAAAGTAATGTCAAACAGCAAGCCCTCGGATGCTTGGCAGAAGCTCTAAGCTAGACCCTATTAGAGATGTGGGAGAGGGGGAGCAGTTCCCAACCCTCCTGCTACTACATAAACCACAACAGGGAGTATTAACACAGGTAACGAATGTGTGAGCACAGCCAGAATGTAGGGGATCATTACTGGAGAAACACAAACAAGCATGAGTCATGTTTCTATAGCAACCGGAAGACGTGGGGAGAAGCTGATGGTTCATCATGGCAGGTGATAATCGACTAGAATTTCCTCTTTGCTGGGTCTCCTCTTTCAGGAGGTGGTGCATTGCTCAGAATTGACTATCTGAACCCTGATACATCTTTGGTAGGAATGCCCCAAAGTTCAGGGGGTTTGACTCACTGTGTTTTCAATTATATCTGAGATTTTTGCAACAGGATAGAGGCTGGGCTTACCTTCCTTTCCGATTCCAAAGGGTGAAATAAAGATCTTCCATGCAAGACACTTGTCTGACACCTTCTGACTGTCACAAGCATGGGAATAGCACTTGACTGGAAGGCTGCAGAGGGATGTAATGTGTAAACGGTACGACAGAGTGTGGAACCTGGCATTGGCCGACAAGCTTAAGCAAAAATCTAGAATGGTGAAACTACCAAAGACACATTGGAGACTGATTGGTTCTTCTTTATTTCTTTTATTAAATTCCAATCCAAGGAGTCCAGGCCTCCTGCTATTCAAAAGTCCTTCTGGAGGGGCTCTGTGGCTTGATGAAGTCATGTATAAGGCATGGAAGAAAGGAGAAATTACGAAGGAAGGGTATATATGAGTAGTCAACAGTTGAAGGGAAAATGTCAGGTGGGCCTAAGCTCAGAATGAACGCAGGCTTGCAAAAGAGGTCAAAAATATTATTAAAAGTTTTCTTCAGCTATGTTCGAAGCAAGCTGGAGAGCAAGCAAGTACTAGGTGCCTTGCGTGGAGAAGGTGGAGAAATGCTATTGGGTGACAGAGAGAAGGTGGAACTGCTCAACCCTGACTTTGCCTCCATCTTCACTAAAAAGGAAAGGGATAGCCAACCTGGCGATATTGGAATAAATGGTGTAAGAAGGGAGCTGCAGCCCAAGTTAGGATAAGAGGTAGTAAGGGAACACCTAGCTACTTTAAATGAATTCAAATCTCCAGGGCCTGATGAGCAGCACCCAAGGGCACTAAAGGAGCTTGTGGATGTAATCTCAGAGCCTTTGTCTGTGATCTTTGGGAATTCTTTGAGAACAGATCAGGTCCCAGCAGACTGGAGGCAGGCAACTGTTGTCCCCATCTTCAAAAAGAGGAGAAAAGAAGACCCAGGGAACTACTGTGCACTTGACATTGATACCAGGATATGTCCTACAATTCCAGGTTTGGGTTTCTGCTCAGCTCTGAATTTCAGTGGTTGGCTTTGGGCCAGTCGCTGTTAGCTCAATATAGTTTTACCTTAGACTAACCTACTTGCCTGGGCTGTTGTGAGCATAAACCGAAGCTTGGAAGAATGGTGAAACACTAGAGCAAGAAAATAATAATTTAAAAAAACTCGTAGAAAGGATGCCCACCATTGAGCACCAGTGTGCCATTCATTTCGGGGATGGCAGGGAAGCTTTCACAGGAATCCCAAAAGAAAGCAATGACAACGATTCACAGATTTAGTCAAGCAGGTTAGTACAGGTAGGATACATAAATAAACAGAACAAAAACTGAAGGAGGCATAAGATAAATCATGCACTCTGAAAGTCGTGAGCCAGCCAGGAAGCATGAAATGCAGAGGAGAATTAAAGAATGAGGGTGGGGTGGGGTTCTGCTATGGTCTGGCTGCTGATCTTTGATCTATGAATTTCTGGCAAGGGTAGAAGTAATTATCTGAAGCTAGAATCAAATTTCATTTCTGATCCAAAGGTGGCAGTGCCTGCTAACGTGATGGGAATCCCTAATGAGCAGCCCATCAGGTTATGGAAGGTATTATCTTGTGGAACGATCTTCTCCTTGGGTAAATCCAATCAGTGACAAGACCATTTTGTCACTGGAAGTGTGTTATGGAGACCGACGGAGAGAAAATGCAATGTTCCAGATTCTAGTACAAAATCACAGGAGCTGACATCTGTGTAATAGGGGTGTTTTTATTTTAAAAACAAGTAGAACTTCCAAAAGAAGTAATAGAAATTGAATCTTAAATTCACTTTTTAGTCTGTCCACAAAGTGGAAATCAGAAAGGAACTTACTGTAAGTGCTATAAAGAAGAAAAATGTTTATGGGTGCATGAATTTGGGGGATGGGGTGATGATAACCTGGCATAAATACAACAGATCTATTTGTCATGCATTCTTTGCAATGACCAAGAGATCTGGAGAGTGAAAGGGAGCAGGAAGGGATGTGGGTACCAGCACCATCCCAGAATTTTAGAGTTGGAAGTGCCCAGGGAGGACATTTAGTCTAGTCTCCTACTCAATGCAGGAATCTTGCAAACCACAAAGTACAGTCGGTTGCCTCACCTTAAAAATTATATTGCGGAGGTGGAAGAAGGTTCAGAAAAGGGAAACCAAAATGATCCAGGAGATGGAGTATCTTCACTTTGAGGAAAAGTCACAACTTTTTTAGTTTAAAGAAAAACTAAGTAAGAGACGACATGTTCAAAGTGTGTATAATTATGTATGGTATGGAGAAAGTGGATAGAAGTCCCTCCCCCAACACTGGAACTCATGGACATCCAATGAAACTGAATGTTGGAAGATTCTGGGCAGAGAAAAGGAGGTACTTCATCCCCCGGCACATAGTTCAGCTATGGAACTCATCCCTCCAGGAGGCAGGATAGCCCCTGACATGGTTGGTTTTAAAAGAGGGTTAGACAAATTCATGGAGGGAAAGACTATTGATGGCTATGAGCCATGATGGCTATGTCGGAATCTCCACTCGACCGAGCTACTCCTCCGGTCGAGTCTTCGGAATCTCCTCCGACGGTGATTAATGACCTAAGCCTTTGATGAGGCTCCAGGCACGTGCCCATTATGCAGAGTATACAAACAGCAGCAGAAGGACAAGAAATGTGTGCTACATCGCTATGATTTATTTCTAACTATGCAGACAGAAAAGAATATACATCCTCTCTCTGTGAAAGGCAGAGAGCAACTGGAACAAAGAAAACAGGAAACCAGTAACATCAACATCCGTCTCCCGTCTCCCATGTGACTCCCAACAGTCTGGAATGTAAACAGAGTCTTGTGACTCCAAGCACTGCACAGTGGCATAACAGAAACCTAACAGGCTATGCTCTGCCTCCACAGTTGGAGGCATGAATGCTTCTGAATTCCCACAGTTTCTGGGAATTAGAAGTGGGGAGAGTGCTGATGAACTCAGGACCTGTTTGAATGTTTCTCACAGGCATCTGGTTGGCCACTGTGAGAACGGGATGTTGGACCAGATGGGCCACTGGCTCATCATGTTCTTCTTATATTAGGTTCTTAATACTTTTTGCAGGTGACCAGCCAGCCTTTGCTCAAATACCTCCAGCTGAGGAGAGCACACCACCTCAAGATACCACAATATGCATGGGAACAAAAAGACGATGATCTGCTGTGAGACGAAGGAGCACTGATCCTGCCATCTGCCTGATCAACCATCAAACCTGGTGGGAGACAAACCTAGGCTGAAGTAGTCGTTATCTGACTACTACAGGGAATGGATGCTTTGAAACCATCTGCCCAATGAGCCAGGCAGCTATGCTCTAATTGGCACATATTTCTTTCCATTAAAGCCCACTCCCTAAGTTTAAAAATGAGTCCTGGTTCCCCTTGAAATATGCAAGACTCTTGTCCCTGCACTTGGGGAAAACTATAAGGACGTCATTGCACACGGACCAACACTCTTGCTGTGTTGCTAACTGGAGATGTTAATTAGGTATGTCTTCTTCTTTTTTTGCATACATTATTGATAATAACAAAATTAAGCTGTTGGAAGCAGATGCCTTATCCAGCCCCAGCAAGTGTAGCAGTTCCTAAAGATATGTGGGTCTCCTTCCTGCCAAGATATTTATAATCACATTTTTTGGATCTTTATGACAGTTTTTCAACCAAATTGGTTTAGAGGAGGCTGGGAGCAGATGCCCACATTGCATCCTTAAATGAATGCTGTTTTGATAAAACTGTTTTATCTTCCTGACCCAGAAACACATGCATGTCCTGTACCAAGATAAGGAGTTGTGTTGTCAAGGGGCCTACTTGCAAATCTCTTACAGAAGCAGGAACTGACTGGTTGACAATCAGCTGCAGGAACACAAGGATAATCCGGGGGTAAACTGAGGAGGGCGGGTGATCTAACAATAAAGCATCAAGGTAATTGCTCTTCCCCTTCTGTTTGCAATCCCTGGCACACAGTCAGGGCTTGTCTGAGCACCTCACACCTTGGGCAGCTTCTGGATTCCTTGTGTCATGTCTCTGCTAGAAGAGTCCTCAGCAGAGGACCCAGCCTTTCACCAAGTCCTGGAAGAAGCTCCATCTGGGGCTGAGAAGCCAGGATGAGGCCAAGATTTTCCACTTGATTTTTAAAGCACTGCCTTTCCCTCAGACTTGGGAACCATTTGCCCTCGATGTCAAAGGCTGAACTGACCCTGGGTATAGACACTGACTCCTCAGACACTCTCTCCTCAGAGAGCCAGTGTGGTGTAGTGGTTAAGAGCAGTGGACTTATAATCTGGTGAACCGGGTTCGCTTCCCCGCTCCTCCACATGCAGCTGCTGGGTGACCTTGGGCTAGTCACACTTCTTTGAAGTCTCTCAGCCCCACTTGCCTCACAGAGTGTTTGTTGTGGGGGAGGAAGGGAAAAGGAGAATGTTAGCCAGTTTGAGACTCCTTAGGGTAGTGATAAAGCAGGATATCAAATCCAAACTACTACTACTACTACTACTACTACTCCTCTTCTTCTTCTTCTTCTTCTTCTTCTTCTTCTTCTTCTTCTTCTTCTTCTTCTTCTTCTTCTTCTTCTTCTTCTTCTCCTTCTTCTCCTTCTTCTCCTCCTCCTCCTCCTTCTCCTCCTCCTCCTCCTCCTCAGTCTGTTTGCAGGATCCTGGCTCCATGCCCCCAGATGGATCTTGCTGTAAGGCCAGAGCTTCCTCTGACAAGTGATTGGAGAGAGAGGTTTGGAAGAGAGATTCTTACACTTTCATAGCACAGCTAAGCACAATGGTGATTGCTACCGAACACATTTAGACTTGGTTAGATTTCTATCTGCCCTCATCCACCTCGAAACAAACATTCCCCACATAAAATACTTAGACTAGAATAAATCACAGACATTTAGCTTTGCAAATAAGTGACTGCTTTACTCACAAAGTTTCTAGACGTTACAACAAACAAGTCTTCATCTGCTGGCAGTAAAACAAAGATGAAAAAGCTTCCAAATGATTTAAAAACAAAAGTGCCTGGTTTCCTTGCAAAAGGATCACGCAACCTTTGGTTTAGCAAAGATGCAGGCTTTAAAATCTCATTTTAGAGGGATTCAGTTCACTTTCAGGGCTTGTTTCAGGAAGCGCAAAGAGTAAAAGTCTCAGAAGTGGGGGGATGGATTGGGGAAACAGAGACTGCTGTGAGCCTGCCAAGCCACACCCACTCTGGTAACTTGAGCTCAGGGCTCAAGTTAACCCTTTTATGCATGCAAGGTTGAGTCAGTAATTGCATATTACAACAACGAGGACTTGCCCAGGTGAGTCATGACACAAAATAACTATATCCTGCTCTTTCCCAGTATTCAGAGGCACCCTGCCTACTAGTAATTGCATAGAATCATCAGGACCAGTAGCCACTGATAGCTTTGTCCTTCATACATTTGGCAAATTCCATTTGAAATACCAACTAAGCTGGTGGGAAATCGCAACACCTTGTGATGTCGTGATTCTGGAAACCTATTCCAGAAGTTCATAATGCACTATGTCAGATGCAGGGAACTTTTGTTCCTTCAGTTGTTGCTGTACAACTCCAATCATCCCCAGCCATTGGCCATGCTTATAGCTGTGGTTCAGCAACTTGTGGAGGACCAAAGATTTCCTGTCCCTGCACTATATGAAGAAGTATTTTCTCTTATCTGCCCTGCATCTCCTGCTAATCAGCTCCACTGGATGTTCCCTTGGAACATTAGAACATAAGAAGAGCCTGCTGGATCAGGCCAATAACCCATGTAGTCTAGCATCTTGTTCTCACAGCGGCCAACCAGATGCATGTGGGAAACCAGCAATCAGGACCGGAGCACAGGAACACTCTCCCCTCCTGTGTTTTCCAGAATCTGGTAAGTAGAAGTGTTATTTCCTCCAGCTGCGGAAGTAAAGCATAGCCATCATGCCTAGTAAACACAGATAGTCCTGGTTGCTATTTACTTGGGCAAAATTGTGTGTGTGTGTACACATACTCTCTAACACACACGTCCCTATTTTTGGATGCTGCTTGTGGGTGTAGATATGGGTGTTGTCAGGATGACCTTCCACACTTCAGCTGCACTGGCTCCCGGTGGAGTACAGGATCAGGTTTAAGGTGTTGGTTTTAACCTTTAAAACCCTATACGGCCTAGGACCCTCGTACCTACGGGACCGCCTCTCCTGGTATGTCCCACGGAGGACCTTATGGTCTTCAAACAAAAACATCTTGGAGATCCCGGGCCACAGGGAGGTCAAGCTGGCCTCAACCAGAGCCAGGGCTTTTTCGGCTGTGGCTCCAATCTGGTGAAACGCTCTGTCACAAGAGACTAGGGCCCTGCGGGACTTGACATCTTTCCGCAGGGCCTGCAAGACAGAGCTGTTCCACCAGGCCTTTGGCCAAGGTACAGCCTGACCCCCTCTCTCCTTCTGTAATCCTCATAGAACTCTAGCCCAGTGGTTGCCATTAATTTGATTCTGAATTGATTTTAGAATGTATTTTAATTAATTGACTGTGATTTCATGTACACTGTGCTATTTTTACTTGTTGTTAGCCGCTCTGAGTCCGGCTTTGGCCGGGGAGGGCAGGATAGAAATATTTTTTTATTATTATTATTAGAAAAAATTACCCCTTCTCAATTTTTATTTTTCCTGCTTTGCTTATGAGGAATAGATTCAAATATAATGCTTGAGATCTTTATTCACAACATCCAATCATATTCCCAGCACATATATTTTTCTGCCTCTTTCTTCACCCCATTCCTTCCCAACTACTGGGACATGCTAAGGACAAACTTCCTAAACATAAACTCCTAATAACAGAATGCAACCCAAATGCTTCGTGGATTTTGTCTGTCCTTTGCAACACTAAAGAGGTTACTCCCCTAAGACTCTAAGCCCTCTGCTCCTAATTATCACCTTGCTAATTAGAATCATAATTCAATGACATGTCACCTGCCAATCCTAGCTGATGCAGTCCAAATCTGGTACTTTGCTTACCAAGGGAGAAGGAGAGTTGGCCCTGTGGTTTGCCCAAACTTGCCTCCTCCATTTCTCTGGGATCTGACAACATTAGCAACCAAACTGACATTTCCTTTCATGCTTTGGCAAGCTTGAATATTTCATGGAAATAATAAACTAGGTAGGCCATTTGCAAGGGAATATGATAAGAAAAGCAAGCACTCAGTGAAGAGAATCGTAATTTCTGACAGTAATGTGTATTGCAATGAAAACACTCCTATTTCCGACAAGCGGGGGGGGGGGGGGGTTTCTTATGAATCTTCGTAAATGAGAAATATTTCATGCATGACAGAATTCATTCTATGCAGATTGTATTAAAAACACTGCCTTCTATTCTTTTTTTATTTTTGTGACATGGGAAGCAATAAAAGCAAATTTTAAAAATATGATTTGCTATTAGGGGCTAACGGCAAAATTGTCAACACATCAAATCATCTCCTTCCCCGTTTTTAAAGCATGTTGTTAGGTGGTGTGCAGATGTCAATGTGCATAATAGCACGTGGCATTTAACCCCAGCTGAAGAGCTGGCTTGTAGTTATTTTATTGTGATAGTGAAAGAGAGGGGTTGGAGGAATTCTTGCTTTCAACAACAGTATTGCGCTATGGACGTTCTTTCCCAGTTCCAAAATCGGGTAGAAAGGAAGTTTCCGTCAAAGAAATATATATACAGTGGTACCTCGCAAGACGAATGCCTCGCAAGACAAAAAACTCGCCAGACGAAAGGTTTTTCCGTTTTCGATTTGCCTCGCAAGACGAATTTCCCTATGGGCTTGCTTCGCAAGACGAAAACGTCTCGCGACTTTTTTTTCTTTGTCTAAAAAGAAACAAAAGACATGTTTTGTTTATAAAGTTAATTTATTTTCCCTTAAATTTTTGAACTGCTCTTTACAGTATGTGTGACTTTAAAGAGCAGTTAATAAACTGTTGTTGTACCAAATTTGGCTTTGTTTGGACTTTTTTTGACCATAGGAACGCATTAATTGATTTTCAATGCATTCCTATGGGATTTCGTGATTCGCAAGACGAAAAATTCGCGAGACAACAAAAATTGCGGAACGAATTAATTTCGTCTTGCAGGGCACCACTGTACACATACACAATTTTTCATTGTTTTTTTAACAAACGTAATAACCATTAAACACTTATCCAGCAACACATCTAATGATGTTTGTTTTACCCATTTTCTCCAGATATACTTTTGTTATATTTGTAATTGTCTTTGTGTGTGTGTTGTAAGCCTCCTTGAGCATGGTTTGAATTATGGGAAGGCAACATACAAATAAAACAATGTGTGTGCATGCATATAGGCAAGGCAGTCATGCTCAGCTGTCTTATTCTGAGTCATATCATTGGTCCATCCAGCAACATTATCTAGCAGAAGCCTTCCAGGGCTTTAGACCAGATTCCTTCTCTGCCTATGCTATAGACTGGACCTGAAACCTTCTGCATGCCAAGGATGTCTTGTGGCCCCCTCATACAAACAAGCATAGTGGACTTTGCATGGAGCAGACATTTGTAATTTAACCACATCATACAAAATCCTGGTGTGCCATGAGGACAGCATGGGTATGTTATGATTAACATTTTATTATTAATAATATCATTATTAATGTGGTTATTATTTGCCCACACTTTACCCCAAGGTCCCAAGGTCAGGTTGCAACAATTAAAACACAACATTAAAAACAGGACAAAACACTATACAATAATATAACAGACCCTCCAAGTGTCCCTATTTTCAAGGGACGTCTTTGATTTAGAGAAACCATCCCAGTTTCTGATTTGATCCCGGCATATCCTGCTTTTCCTTAGGACGTCCCTATTTTCATTGGAGAAATGCTGGAGGATATGGCGTTATTCGACTCCCAAGCTGTCTGAAGGCAATCCCTGTATAGGGGCAACCCAGTAAGCTGTGTGGGGTATAAACAGTAAAATTATCATTTATGGAATGGGACGTCCCTATTTTTATCGGAGAAATGTCGGAGGGTATGATATGAATAAGGTGGATCCTAAAAATATACATCTCAGGTGTCAAAGGCCATGGTGTCTTCAGCATTCATAATGTATAATGAAGGTGTCAGATGGACATCTGTGAGGGCGGAGTTACAAAACTTAGGGGCTGCCACAGAGAAGGCCCTCTCCTGGGATGTCTCTATCTTCCTAGCTTCTGAGGGTGGTAGAACAACAAAGATGGCCTCCTCCGCCTAGTCTCCAAGATGGTTTGTAGGCAATTGGGCCCCCCACCCCATATACCGTATTTTTCGCTCTATAGGACGCACCTGACCATGGGACGCACCTTGTTTTAGAGGGGGAGAACGAGGAAAAAAAATCTCCCCCTCTTTGCTCAGCGCCCCTTCAGCGAAGCGGCAGGAGAAACGGAGCTCCTTCCATTTCTCCTCCCGCTTGGCTGAAGGGGCGCTGCACAGCTCTCACTCTCTGCTGAAGCCAGGAGAGTCTTGCTCTCCAGGCTTCAGCAAAAGCTACGTGAAGCCTCCAGAGTGCGGAGGGAATGCTCCCTCAGCGCATCGGAGGCTTCACGGTGCTATGGCTGAAGCCAAGGAGCCTGCATTCGCTCCATAGGACACACACACATTTCCCCTTAATTTTTGGAGGGGAAAAAGTGCATCCTATAGAGTGAAAAATACGGTAATAAGGGATCGTGCCATATTTCAATGCAAAATGCTATGTACTGTATTGACTCAATACAGGGTGCAGTTTGTCCACTTTGCTGTGTTCTCTCATGCTCTCTCTCTCCCCCACCCTTGTGGACAAGTTAGGGATGCTATCAAAATGCCCTGAGACATTTAGGACCAACTGAAGTGTTTTCATGAGGAATAAATGCAGATTCAGTCTAGGAAGTGGATCAAAAAACTCCCAGACACCGGTGATGACATAAACTGCATCCTAGCTTGCGT
This sequence comes from Podarcis liolepis, assembly GCF_965112155.1. Taxonomy (NCBI): domain Eukaryota; kingdom Metazoa; phylum Chordata; class Lepidosauria; order Squamata; family Lacertidae; genus Podarcis; species Podarcis liolepis. The sequence continues at coordinate 35,229,022 of NC_139561.1, read as the reverse complement.
CTAATCTAATTACATTTGTGACAGTCATAAAACGGAGAATAACCTGAGCTGAATTTTGGTTTTAACAACACTTTGGCGCCAGCAATAAACGCTTTTTTATTGGCACAGTTCCTGCTCTTTGATGGCTACTCATACAATACTGATGAGGCTCCCAATAAAAATATGATACGCAAATGGCACTTTTATCCATGGAAATGGCAATTAATAGGATTAAGATATTGCTCATGACGACAGTTTACCCAGTAAATCTGTAGCGGATGTAAACTCTTGCGCTTTATGGATTATAAATGTAGAGATAATAGAGTTGAGTAAAGTTAAGCCGAACCTCATTAACATTTGAAACTACAAAACATGCCTGTCAGTTCAGCTCAATCTGGAGAACGCTGGAAAAATATATGTCCACCGCCTATAATAAATATCTATCTTACTGGAGCTCTTAATAGCATGAAACCATGGGTGGGATAGGAAAACAACAGGGTCTCCCTTCTACTTCATTTTTATTCACATTTTCTTAATTTGACTTCTGAAAGGAGCAGCCATACACAGGAAGCTGCCTTATACAGAGTCAGATCATTGGTCCATCTAGCCCAGTGTTGTCTACACTGACTGGCAGCAGCTCTCCAGGGTTCAGGCAGGGCTCTCTCCCCGTCATGCCTGGAGATGCTGATGGGGATCTTCTTCATGATCCCCATGTCAAATGCTCTACCAGTCCTTCCCTGTTTCAGAGCCCTTTCCTAGTGTCTTGGCTTAATATTAGCAGTCTTATAGCTCTCCCCCTAAGTTCTCCATGAACCTTATCTCTGCTTTCCTTAAAGCATCACTGCATATGTAGGCCATTATTGTGAACCCACCTCCACATCAGCCTGCCTATGCATTGTGATCATCATCAGATGCCCTCTGCATTATCTGCACTTTATTGCAGTATTCTTCTTGCTATACAGTGGTACCTCGGATTAAGTACTTAATTCGTTCTGGAGGTCTGTTCTTAACCTGAAACTGTACAGTGGTACCTCAGGTTAAGTACTTAATGCATTCCAGAGGTCCGTACTTAACCTGAAACTGTTCTTAACCTGAAGCACCACTTTAGCTAATGGGGCTTCCTGCTGCTGCTGCGCCGCCGGAGCACAATTTCTGTTCTCATCCTGAAGCAAAGTTCTTAACCTGAAGCACTATTTCTGGGTTAGCGGAGTCTGTAACCTGAAGCGTATGTAACCTGAAGTGTATGTAACCTGAGGTACCACTGTATTCTTGTTGGGGTGCTAACGGAAGGGTAGAACCACTGGTACTACCTTTGTCCACCTTTGGTCCCCACCTTTGGTCCCCACTCTGCACTCAGCTCTCACCTGTCGCTCCTGGAAGCTGCCAGCATGCAACAGCGGCAACACCCCAGGGAACAGCTTTGACTGGCTGGCTAAACTAGGGACTCGGCTACATTAGTAAAGAAACACTGATCTGAATGCACTATAAACATGCAACACCAGATGGCGCTAGAGAGCAGGAAATTATAAAACACGATTTCCCATAGAGATTTTTTTTCTTTTGTTACAGCGATCTAATTTCTGGCTTATTTATAGCGCCCCTCCCCCCCATGTTTAGATCCACCACAGGTGAGGGTAGCCAATGGATTTCAAACCCTCAGTGAGTTAGGGACTTTCCCTGCATGTGAAGACAGGTTACAGCGAACTGAGTGGATAAGACCAATGGTGGGTCCAACAGTCAAGACGGCAGTTACTGCACATACTGTAGAGAAAAATGAGGGGCAGTTGGGGCTCGTCAACCTGGGAAGGTAGTCCATCTTGGAGAAGGAAATCTCTGGTCCTAAACGTTTGCTGCCTTGCGGCTACACTCATTTGTGGGAAACACTTTGGGAGTAAACGCTGAGGAAGAATCCGTACCTACTGCTGTGCAGAACATCTTCAGGATAAGAAAAGGCTAAGGAGTAAACCCTACACAAATCCGGAGCCGAGTCCCTAAGAAGGTTGGATGATGTAATTTTTAAAAAAATTATTTTTATTTGCACATTAAAAATTACACATAATAAGACACAATATTCTGTTATAGAGAAAAAAGAGAAAAGAAAAGAAAGAAAGAAAGTTAAACGACATATCTTGTCAAAAACATACAGTAATTTGAGAAATACAAACCATCAGCGACATTATTATGAACATATGTTTCCAGTAAGAATTTCTTTTCTTTTCACCTTATCTTTTTCTCCTCACGACTCTCACTTTCTTATCTATACCTAGTCTCTGGTTTTATTCCCATGATTGATTTGATGACTTCCTTCTTCCTCTATGCGGTTCCTAATTTCTGGTATCTTAAAATTTCTGCTTCCATTTTCACTTGTTGGAGAACCTTTCTATGATCTCTGTGGAGTTTAGTCTATGCTCAACCAAGTATAACCATTGGAACCATATTTCATCATATAGATTTTAAAAACATCCCATTCTTTTTTGATCTTATCTCTTGAATTATTTCTTCTTGATTCTGTTAATTTCGCCAATTCAAGATACTCACATAGCTTTAGGTGCCATTCTTCTTTTGTCGGTATTACATTACTTTTCCAGTACTTTGCTATCAGAATCCTGGCGGCTGTATTTGCATATAGAAAGACTCTTATTAACATTTGGGATGTTTGTTGTAAAAATACCTAATAGAAATAATTCTGGTTTTTTAGGAAATGTGTATTTTAACATTTTCTTCTTCATACATCGTGTCCCACAATAATTTAATTTTGGGACACGTCCACCACATGTGGAAAAGGTTGCTATTTTCATGATTACACCTCCAACACTTACTTGGATGGTGTAATTTACACCTATTTCCAGAAACTCCTCCAGCCAAGCTGGTACCAGATGTATTGCTCTGCTTTCATATGGACCACACCAATGAGGTTGAGTGGAGGTGTCTGGTCAGCCCATGGCCTCTATACACATTGCCCAGGCTTGCGCCCCAGAGAGGTCACTTTGGTGTTGCTAATGCAGCAAAAACAACATGGGATCCAGCAGTTACGAGTTACCAGTCTCTGCAACCATAGCAGGTGCTGTGATTCTTCAGCCATTTGACTTCACACGCCATTGTCTCTTGAGACAGGCAGGTGCCAGCAATATTCTTGTTACAGTGATTCCCAACAACTGGCATTCAGGGGCATGCTGCGTCCCAGAGCTGTCAGGTAAGGACAGTTGTCCAGAGTGAGGAATTAACTCTTTAATGTCAAAAGTACACATACAAATTAGGAAAAGGCATCTCCATCATTCCTATGTCTCTCAGGTACTTCTAGATTTGCACCCAATGAGGCAGTTGCTGCAACAGAAAGGCCTCACCACTGAGCTCAAATTATTGCCTTCCCCACCTGAGCTGTGCAGAAGCAGGTGAAGACTCCAGCTGCGTGTAACCTTTTGCTCCTCCTGCTTCAATCATCTTCTGGGCCCAGGGAGACAGGGGAGCAGGAGAGGTGGGAGCAGTAGGAGGAGGTGTGAAAACCTTGACTCTACACCAGCCTGACCTATCTCTACCTCCTGCACCAGTTCTTCACTCTCCAATCCTGAAGCTTCTCCTGCCTCTGGGCGCTGGATCTATGCATGGGGGGGGGGGGAACGCTATACATAAGTCATAAATTAGATTATTATAACAAAAGGGGAAATAAAACCTCTGTAAAATCACACACAGTTTTTTTGCTCTACAGCGCCATCTGAGGTTGCATCTTTACAACGGAGTTACAATGATATAACTGGCTGAGTGTGGCTATCCTGGCTCCCCTAGATCACCAATTCATTCTTCCAAGTCAGTCTCCAACCCCCCTTCTCCCTGATGCCATTTGCACACAGCATGCAAATACTCTTTTCTAATTAATAAAGTACTTTCCTTCCTTTCAACGGGCATGTTTCAGCAGTGGACTGACGGTAGTCCTGCTGTCTCTGCTATAATTCTGAAACCAGCCTTCCCTCTAGCCAGAGAATAGAAACCATGAGCTGCCTGTAGGTTTCACTTCTGGAAGAGCGGAACCTTTGCCTGAGTGACAGATGGGCTGACAGTCAGGAGTAATGTGAATTTTAAGCTGCCAAAAAAGCAGGGCAGTAAGGCAGCAGAGGAGGAGAGCAAAGGCTAAGAAGAAGAAAATGAGATTTCAGTTAGCGCTGAATTGCATGTTGAGAAATACATAGCGGTACAGCCCTCTTTGGCCTGTACCATTTGCTCCAGAGAGAAGGGGGTGGCAGGTGTCTGAATGCTTGTCCATATAAATGAACTCCTGATCCCTGAGAAACCAGTATGACTGAGAGAATGTGAGGTCAGGACCCCATTATCTCTGACTACTGGGCAGGCAGGCTGGGGCAGATGGGAGGCCACTAATGTCTAGATGAGGCCAATGGCTTATCTAGTCCAGCATCCTGTTCTCACAGTGGTCAGCCAGACCTGAGTGCAAGCAGGACCCAAGCACAAGAGCACTTTCCCCTCCTGTGGTTCCCATCAAATGGTATTCCGAAGCATTGCTGCTTTCAACTCTATAGGCAAAGCATAGCCACCATGGTTAGCAGCCATCGATAGCCCTCTCATCCGTGAATTTGTCCAATCTTCTGTTCAAGCACACGTCTGACTCTGTATAAGGCAGCTCTGACATTCGCCGAGTGATGCGCTACTATTGGTTATAGATGACCATTAGCCCCAAAGGAAGCAATTAGGTAATGAACTGAGTAATGGACTAATTGTGAGATTGGCTGACCTGGTTGTATGGGCAAATGTATTTTGCTGTTTCTATCCATAGTAATGAAAATTGGTTCTTTGGATTTACAGGATTCCTAACCCCCATTGGCCCACAAAGAGAGGCAACAAAAAAAACCCAAACACTTCTGTTTGCTAAGGGTTGATTGATAGCTACACTTACCCACAAATGCATCTGCTTAGCAACTAACAGCTCACAGGAGGAGAGGAATTCCTGAAGGTGGTCAGACGCAGAAGAGGATGGGGCCCGTGCACCTTTAATAGTTATGTAGAAGAGACAATTTCAGCAGGTATGGCATGCAGTGGAGCTATTAAAGGTGCATGAGCCCTCACCTGTTTTGCATCTTTCCACCCTAAACTTCATGATGCAATTGCAGATATATGTGAGCACATTGACACCACACATTTAAAGCGTTATCATACCACTTTAAATAGTCATGGCTTCCCCTGAAGGATCTTGGCAACTGCAGGCTGTTAAAGGTTGAAATATACTCAGAGTCGCAAAGTGATTTCATGCTCTTTATTCAGCTCATAGTGGTGAGGAGGAATGAATGAAAGTCCCCTCAAAGTATCTGCTTTATATACATTATTTACACAATGGGCTGCACATGATTGGCTAATTCTGGGATTCTACTGTAAGCCAATCAGGTTGTGGATTCACTTATATCTGGAGCATGATTGGGTGGTTCCTGCCAACCAATCATACTGCTGCATTGTTCTAGGACCAATCAGACTGCTGCATTCTGAATCCTATTGTTCTAGGACCAATCAGACTGCTGCAATTTGGATCCTATTGTTCTAGGACCAATCAGACTGCTGCAGTTTGGATCCTATTCAACTCAGTACATAACAAAGGTGCTGAGAGTTTTTAGGAGACCCCTGTACCCCTCATGCAGAGTTCCCTGGGAGGAGAGATTGATTGCTAAACCACTCCACAAATTGGGAGGGGAAACCGGGACCTCCTAACAACCCCCAGCACTGTGAACAAGCTAGAGTCCCTATGATTCTTTGGGGGAAGCCACGACCTGTTGAAAATGTTATAATAGTGCTTTAAATATATGGTTGCGGATGTGGCCATAAAAAATTCTTCCCATAAATATAAGAAATCAATTTTCCCATATTTCCATACCAAGTACAGTGGTACCTCGGGTTACAGATGCTTCAGGTTACAGACGCTTCAGGTTACAGACTCCGCTAACCCAGAAATAGTACCTCGGGTTAAGAATTTTGCTTCAGGGTGAGAACAGAAATCGCATGGCAATGGCGCAACGGCAGCAGGAGGCCCCATTACCTAAAGTGGTACCTCAGGTTAAGAACAGTTTCAGGTTAAGAACGGACCTCCAGAACGAACCAAGTTCTTAACCAGAGGTACCACTGTATATTATTTAAAAGGCAAGGCAAATCTCTGTGGAGCTTGCTTTTTATAATAAAGATTGAATGAGCGAATACTATGCTTTCTCCCTGGTTATTAAAAATTAACTCTTCTATAGACCAAGGCACTCTAGTGACCTTTCTTCAACAAGGAGTGTAACTGTGAGCAAAATTAGCGTTTTAGTATAAAAGGGGGGGGGGGCTCAGGGGGATTGAGATTCGAAAGCCAGGCTGTCATTTTTCATTAGCCCCCCAAAGGAAACAAGTAACAGCTCACTGGATCAAATCCACTTCTCCTCTGCACCTTTTGTATACATATCCAAGAGGTTCCTAAAAATATCCTTGCTGAATATATAAAACACTACACTCAGCTGATTAAAAAACCTGGAAGCAGCTAAGCAGAAAAATCAAATCAGGCTCCTGTAGTGTGTGGGCTTTGTGTGGTTATTTTTCTGTTTGCGGTCCATAAGTAGCAATGAACTGGCCTGAGAAATGAATGGGGAGCTGTGCACAAAAGGTGGTGAGTTGTGGCCAGCCCCACGAATGGCCTACTTTGCCGGGGCTCCTTTGTGGCACTGACATAGGCGCCGACTCCATGGGGCCTGAGGGGGCTCGAGCCCCCTCAAAAAAATTTTTGGGGGGGCTCAGCCCCCCCAATAATCTCGGGCGCCCTTCCCTTCGGGCGCCGCCATCCCCCGCCTCCTCCCCACCTGCTCCCTCGCCAGCCAGCCAGCCAGCTGCGCGCCCTAGTCGGAGAGCCCCGGCCGTCCCCCGCGAGATTAGGGAATCCCCGGGGGCGGGGGCTCCTGCCTCGCTGCTTCGCAGCACCACCGCCACTGCCAAGGCACTGCCGGGGGGAATTTCCTTCCTCCTGGCGGTTTCAGCCCCCGCGAGAACAGGGGAATCCCGACCGGCCACACCTCCCAGCCAGCCAGCCAGCCTATTTAGGGCCGGAGCAGAGGGGGCTCGCCCTCTCTTCTCCGGCTAGCCCCACGTTTCCCGCATATCAGCTGTTCCGGAGCTGATTAATAGGCGCAGCACGCTCTCCCCTATTCGCTCACGAGGAGGCGGCGCCACTTTATTTGCATATTCATGAGCTTATTTATTATTCATGAGCTTTCCCGCCCCCCCCCCCAATATTTTTTATAAGTCCGCGTCCCTGGGCACTGAGGATTCCAGCGGACGATTCGTTTATTTGCTGAGGGCCAGATTTGACACAGAGGTTTTTGGAAAATAAATGACACATATGCCCTGGGTGTGGGGGGGGGGGCGGAATCTGGATCAGAAACTGGGGCTTTAATTTTTAGTCTCCCGTTGCAATCCCAATGCAGATTGTAGGGTAGTGAGGTGGCTTCCTTTGGAGCAACTGGACGTTTTCTCCCCCTGGTGTAAATAGCCAATCCAGATTGGGGCCATAGCAGGGTTCGGAGGGTTAACTCCCACTACTCTGCACGCTGTTGTCCAGATCTGGCTTAGCCTCCTGCACACACATGCATCTGAAATCTACTTTTTAAGAGCTGCTCATGAATTTCTACTTGTATGAATGGTGTCTCACCTAATTTGGCCCTAAGGTAGCATTTCCTGAATGTCTGAGGTTAGAAATGCAGACACGTTTGGGTCTTACACCCCAAAAGGTTTATTTTCAGAGTGTGTAAAGCCATAACTGAAAATTCCACTGTCCCTGGCTGATTCACAGGAGATGAAATTGGGAGGATGTTGGTGATTTGCGAGCAAATTGTCACCATTATTAATTAGCATTTTTATACACTCTCCACCATAAGACCCCAGGGTGGTGTTACAACAATATCAAAATACAATATTGAAATGAGTTTTTTTTAAAAATTACAATAAACAGAATAGGGTGGGTCCTGATCTACAGACCCTCCAAGTGTCCCTATTTTCCAGTGACAGGCCTGGATTTACTGAAGCCGTCCCAGTTTCTGATTTGATCCCGGAATGTCCTGCTTTTCCTAAGGATGTGCCTATTTTCATGAGAAATGTTTGAGAATGAGGAGTTATGTGATCTCCAAACTAAGGAGATAAGTAACTAAGTAACTATACAACCTTTAGAAGGCATCAAGACATCTGAAGGCAGCCCTGTAAAGTTTTTTATGTCTAATGTTTTATTATGTTTTTATATATGTTAGATCCCACCAACCTAGCAGTTCGAAAGCACATCAAAGTGCAAGTAGATAAATAGGTACCACTCCAGCAGGAAGGTAGACGGCGTTTCCGTGCGCTGCTCCGGTTCGCCAGAAGCGGCTTAGTCATGCTGCCCACATGACCCGGAAGCTGTACGCCGGCTCCCTCAGCCAATAAAGTGAGATGAGCGCCACAACCCCAGAGTCGGCCACGACTGGACCTAATGGTCAGTGTTCCCTTTACCTTTACCTTATATATGTTGGAAGCCACCCAGAGTGGCTGGGGCAACCCAGTCAGATGGGCAGGGTATAGATACTACTACTACTACTACTACTACTATTATTATTATTATTATTATTATTATTATTATTATTATGGAAGTCTCTATTTTCATTGGAGAAATGTTGGAGGTTATGCAGCTATCTCAGGTTAAGGGAAAGAGCCGTGTCTTCTGCACATGATAAAACCATACAATTCAACTGGCTTGTGGCCCTCTGTGAGGAGGGAATTCCTTAGCTTAGGAAGCACCAAAGAATATGATGCCTGTTTGGGGAAAGGGGACTGAATCCAGACACCCACTTCTCCCAAGCGTTGAGCAGCACTTTCATGACTGAGAGCACCACTCACCTGTTTCTGCAGTAAGGGGGGGGGGGAGTGCAAATTTGGACCCTTAACCACGGCGCTCTCTTGATCCAGCAAGATGTGTTCTGTTGTATCTGATTCTAAAGAAATCGAGTAGAATGATAATTCTTTTCCAAAAAAATGTATGTGCCTAAGAAAGCCTCTTTCGTTTAATATAGATGGGCTAAACACATTGCAAACTAGGTTATCTTTGGAGATTTTTTTAAACACACACACACACACACACACACACACACACACACACACACACACACCGGCCTGAATTATCAGCTCTGGATTCAAAGCAATACTTCTTTTATATATATATTAAAAAATGTTTGATCTTCTGCCCACCTGACAGCGTGTTTAAAAGGCATGATAAAATGTGGTTTTTAATCTTCTTGGCGCTATTTGGACTACATCTTGCATGATGCGTTTTCCTCCTTCTCCCTCTCCCCCTTCCCTGTCAACTGCGAATGTGTAGGAGTTTCGTGTTTTGCAAGGTTAAGTCAATACGTATCTCATCTTTTAAAAGTGTTAATTGGTAAGGCTTCAGGCCTCTGGAAGAAAGAATGAATGTATATGGAAAGGTAAATATGCAGTGCTTGTAATTATGGCATTTTCGAAAATGTCCTACTCAATACAAACACAAGCAAATGCCCTAACAAATGCCAAGACTCAAAATCAGATAGGATAGAGTTGCAACCTTAACCACAGCAGTTGGCTCTGGCTGGCTTCAGGAGCTGCTCGGAAGTCCCCATATGATGGTGGTGCAGGGGCTCCAAGATGCAGCTTCCAGGCTGCCTCCACCTTCCCTGACCCCAGCAGCTAAGCTGTGAAGGGAGGCTTCATGCTGCCTATCGGAGCAGCCTCCCAGCTCCTACTTCCGTGCAAGCAGGGATGGGCAGGGATCTCTCAGCTGTGAAGGGAGGCTTCATGCTGTCTATCAGAGCCTTGCGTGCAAGCAGAAGGGGGCAGGGATCTCTCAGTTAGGCAATGGGAAGCCTCCCTGCTTGCATGCAAGTAGGAACGGGATTGGGACTGCTCTGATGGAAAGGGAGGCATCGCACTGACTGAGCCTCGCCACCGCCACCACTCTTGGCCCCTTTTCTCCGCCTTCCATGCCTGACCCACCACGCACCACTTCCCCACCACCAAAGAACCAGCAACTCAGGGGCTGCCCAGGCTCATGGAGAAAGGAGATAGAAGCCTCGGAGGAAGAGGAAACATGGCGGTTGAGGTCAAGGTGGTGGCCGCCCTCTGCCACCGCCATCACTGAAGCATCAACGTCCCGAACGTGTAGTATTTATTTATTTATTTATTTCCCGAGTCGCTAGGGAAAAAAAACCTGGTAACCTTACTACAAAGCAGTTTGGAGCTAACACCTTTTTGTGTGACTGAAGATTGCTCATTGCTTAATTCTCACTCTCAAGACCTACAAAGAGATAACCTCTGGACATCTCTAAACATTTCCATTGATTCCCCTCGATTTACATACCAGTTCTGTATCCCAGGAACACTCGGAAGAGGAGGTAGCGCTGAGATATTGTAATATGCCAAGGGACTGAAATATTGATGAGAGAACTGCAGTTGCAGAAGATGTGCATACCTGAGATCAAAACCATCCCTTCCTCACTCCTTATATATTAAGATAAATGTGCCATGGGGGAAAAGGCTTTCGCAATGGGTTCCTGACAGCTTTATGAACACGGAGAGATGTCAAGCATACCCAATCACACTAAGGTTATTGGGGGGATATTTTGAGGAATATTGGAGGTTTTTAAGCAGATGTTAGATGGGTGTTTGTCATGGATGCTTTAGTTGAGATTCCTGTATTGAAAGGGGTTGGACTAGATGCTACAATTCTACAATTCTTTGATTCTAAGAGTTCCTTAGGAAGAGGGACTGACTGTTAAACCAACCTGGGAACTGTAGCTCTGTGAGGGGAATGGGAGTCTCCAAACACCTCCCAGCACCCTTAACAAAATACAGTTCCCAGGATTCTTTGGGAAAAGTCAAAACTATTTAACTGTATAGTGCAAGTGGGCCCTGTGTATGGACTAGGGGAGCATGATGCCATCTTATCCTTTGCCTCAGGCAGCAAAATGTTTTGGTCCAGCCTTGCTCCGCTGTTGCAAAAAGGGGGGAGGGTTCATTTCACAGATTGTCTTTGGCTGTACATTCCAAGCACATGCACACACAGCAAAAAACAACAACTCTGGGAACTGTAGTTTGTTAATGGCACTGGGAATTGTAGTTCTGTGAGGGGGAAATTACAGTTTACAGCATTATTTGGAGGAGCTTTAAATGTATAGGGATGGTAGCTAATGCTAGACCTCCTTGGAGCAGGCCCTTTGAGATCAATGAAGTACCCAATGTGCATTTAGTTCAATGGGTCTACTCTGAGTAGGGTTTGCTTGGCTGCAATCCATGCTGTGTATGCAGCCCTTACACGATCTTGGGAAAGGTTTCCTCTGCCTGTGAGATATTCAGAAAAATGCCAAGGAAGTGAATGAGCATCTGACAGTCACAAGAAGATAGGGACAGCATGCAGGGAATAAGTGCAGCACGGTTTGGTGACTAACAAAAGACGAATAAAATTGGAAAATGATGGGGAAGCAATTTTCTACAATAAGTATATTTGACAGAGAAGGGGGAGGTGTTGAGGGGGGACACACCACTCTTAAGGATACCTTTATAAACGAAGTGCTTTTTGCTTTGGAAGCAGATCTCCTCCTGAAGGTGACTGAGTTGTAAGACTAACTACTGCTATTTTATTTTTCTGTTGCTATTTTAATGGATGAGCTTTGATTTTTCTCTTTTTTCAAGCGCGGGGAAGAGAAAGCTTTTTTTTTTAATAAGAAAAAGTTCTCCTTTGTTGCCCTGGGATTCTATTGAACCTGCTCTCTTTTCTTACAAATCTTGTCATATTTCTATAATCGTTCTTCCAGTGGGTTCCTTTTGTACCTCATCACACAAAAGGAGCAAACGGTTACCGTAAGTTGTTTTCTTCTTCTTCTTCTCTCTCTCTCTACTATGATGATTACAGTTTCCACACTTGAGAAAGCCCTTTCAGGAATATGATGAGCATTGGAAACATCCATCACAGGTCATGTTCTTTATCTCTTGCTGGAAAAGCCTTTTCAATATAGGGCCATAGTATACAGACGACAGACATGTGACTGAAATAAATCTCCTCATTTCTTCACTGCGGCCTGGTTCCCACTTCACACATCATGGTGAGCCAAACTGTTGCTTACTGTGTGAGAGGAACTTCTCACTTTCATTGCACATATTCTGAAGGTGGACCTCTTCACCCTTACTTTTGACACTTGAGGTGTATATTTTAGGACCTACCTAGTTTTTGTACTCATAAGTTGTTTCAAACTGTTTTAAATACAGTGGTACCTCGGGTTAAGTACTTAATTCATTCCGGAGGTCCATACTTAACTTGAAACTGTTCTTAACCTGAAGCACCACTTTAGCTAATGGGGCCTCCTGCTGCTGCCGCACCGCCGGAGCCCGATTTCTGTTCTCATCCTGAAGCAAAGTTCTTAACCCGAAGCACTATTTCTGGGTTAGTGGAGTCTGTAACCTGAAGCGTATGTAACCTGAAGCGTATGTAACCTGAAGCGTATGTAACCCGAGGTACCACTGTAACCTGTTTAAATGCTGTAACCCACCCTGGGACCTTAGGGTGAAGAGCAGATAATAATTTTATCATCATCATCATCATATTATTATTATTTTTATATTTATTTATTTATTCATTCATTCATTCACTCATTCATTCATTTATTTTCTGTATTGCCCTTCATCTGAAGATCTCAGGGTGGTTCACAATAAAAAAGTCAGAAAAATACATACCATAGTAACAAACCAAAACAATTACCAACACCCCACCCCCAAATTAAAAAGCCAAAGCCAGGGAATAGAGGAATGTGGGGGTTTTTCCCTTGTGCCTAAAGATATGTAACAAAGCTGCCAGGCAAGTCTCCCTGGGGAGAGCATTCTACAAGCTGGGAGCCACTGCAGAAAAGGCTCCCTCTCATGTTGCCCCTCTCCAGACCTCTCTTGGAGGAGGCACAAGAATTCAAGTCTGTGGAGATCGCGTTTTCCAACTGTGGAGGCAGAACATAGCCATCATGGTTAGTAGTCATTGATATCCCTCTCCTCCATGAAGTTGTTCAGTCCTCTTCTCAAGCCATCTAGGGACTCAGCTACATTAGTAAAGAAACAGTGATTTGAACGCACTGTAAACATGCAACACCAGATGGCACCAGAGAGCAGTAAATTTTGAAACACGGTTTTCCATAGAGATTTTTTTTAGTTTGTTAAAATGATCTAATGCCTGATTTATTTATAGTGGTCCCCCCCACCTCCCACCCCATGTTTAGATCCACCCTAGGTTGCACACAAAGCTTTCTAGAGATCCTTGATTTCATGCAAAATTTTATAGCGATATCTTAAGAGGTGTCCAAATGCATAGCGGATAAACAAACAACTTTCCAAAGCGTACAGTAGATTGTTACCATTATTGACAATGAGAAACCTTAACACAATTACTGAATTTAGGTACTAAAAAGTCCCAAGCGATGGACATACATGTGTGTCTGTGATCTTCAGCAGAGTTGAAAGATAATATCCTCCTTGCACTTCTTTCCTCCTGCTATAGACACTGCGTTTGAACTGAGCCGGAACAATTGTTTGTGCAAGACTAACGAGAGAAGCTTGAGATGGTCCCTGCAGAGTTGTGGGAAGGTCAAATCCAGCCAGCTTTCATTAGCAAAGCTCTCCATTCCTTACAAATGAGAGGAAGGCCTTTATACCCGCCAATCACAAGACTGGCCTTTGAGTTAGAGGAAAGATTTCACATCTTTGCCAGGGAGGGGGGCGGGTTCTGGCGGAAGTAATTTTTATATTTATCCCAACTCTTTGAAGTGTTTGTATGTAACAGAAGAAGCTCATAGCTAAACAAAATCATACTGCACAATTATTTGCCCACACCAGCATACAGACTTTCACTGTTACCTCTCCTTAAAGGTAAAGGGACTCCTGACCATTAGGTCCAGTCATGACCGACTCTGGGGTTGCGGCGCTCATCTTGCTTTATTGGCCGAGGGAGCTGGAGTACAGTTTCTGGGTCATGTGGCCAGCATGACTAAGCCGCTTCTGGCGAACCAGAGCAGCGCACGGAAACGCCGTTTACCTTCCTGCCGGAGCAGTACCTATTTATTTACTTGCACGTTGACGTGCTTTCGAACTGCTAGGTTGGCAGGAGCAGGGACTGAGCAATGGGAGCTCACCCCATCACGGGGATTCGAACTGCCAACCTTCTGATTGGCAAGTCCTAGGCTCTGTGGTTTAACCCACAGCACCACCCGCATCCCTTACCTCTCCTTACCCCCACCCCATAATCCACCCTCACCTGGGCATTATGTCAAGTGTAATGTAATCTATACCTCCCCAATAATCAAGGGCCTTCCTGCAGTTTACATATGGGTCACAACTGGAGGTTCGTCTACCACACGGGTGTCAAACACAAGGTCCGCGGGCCGAATTCAGCCCGCCAGACCTCGTCATGTGGCCCGTGTAGCCGCCGCCGGCCACCAGCCTTCAACTTTTATTCTTGCTTTTTTTTTTACACAAGAAAGCCGCCTCTTCAGCGCATGTGCGGCAGCCTACAAGCCAGAGAATGTCTGCCCTCTAGCGGCGCCAAACTGCTGATGCGGCCCCCGATAAATTTGAGTTTGACACCCCTGGTCTACCAGGTTGTGAATGGGTGGCTTAAGCAAATGATACTATAGAATCCTATTATTGAGTACTTGGCTGGTAAGACAGCTACAGCCATTTCTGGTCTGGGATAGCCTGACCACTGGTAACCTCCAGGCTGCCCTTCAAGCTGGTCTGGAAGTGGCAGCCCTTGCAAAATGCAGTGGCTCAGCTTTTCCCTGGGGCAAGAGATCACCAACAGCAACCTCTGTTGAAAGAATGGCATTAGCTGCCAACTAGCCACTGGACTAAGCTTGGCAGTTTTGGTGTATAAAGCCCTATGCATCTTAGGACCAGGATACCTGAAAGATTGTTTCACCCCCTTACATACAAAATTGATCCCTTTGCTTTGCAGATGCAAGGCCTCCTGCAGATCCCACCTTATCAGGAGGTCCATTCTGCAGGATGTAGGATTTGCGCCTTCCCTTGAAGAGTAGACAGGTGAGCGTTGGGCACCTACCTACCTCTTTCCACAAAACTTTGGAATTGAGCTCTTCCCCAGCCTGTATCTGTATTGGCTTTGATTTTTAAAGATGATTTCATCTAGTTTTATCACCTGTTGTTTTCTGCCCTGTGCTGGTTTGGGAGGAAGGACAGAATACAAATTAAACAAACAAACATACATACTTACTGACTGACTGACTGCATTTATATCCCACCATTTTCTCCAAGAAGTTGAAGGTAGCCTACATTGTTCTTCTCCCCCTCCTCATTTAATCCCCACAACACCCCTGTGAGGTAGGGTTAGGCTAAAAGGCAGCAACTGGCCCAAGGTCATGCACAGTGAGTTTCATGGTCAAGAGGAGATTTGAACCCTGATCCCCCAGGTCTTAGTCCAACTCTACAGCCACAGCACCACACTGAAACTGAGATGGGGTGGTTGTATTGGCCAAGGAGGGAGAGGGGATTGCAAGAGAAGAAACAGTCGCCTGCTGCTGCTGCCGCTGCCGCTGCCGCCACCGCCACCAACTTATTCACCATGCGACCGCATACCATGTGTGATGGGTTGCTCCTGTTATTTTGCTACACTTGGGATGGGGACTGTCTAATCGCAGCACTGACTGCCACTGGGTTGTACTGCCATCATTTGCAAGGAAGTGCATCTAAAGCACCTTCTAACGGGACCAGTAATTTTTGCAAGACAAATTGAAAAGCCACAAACATCTTTATGTATTTACACAAAATCTGCTATACACTGTACGTACAGAAAAATAAGGTAAGCAAGTTGTTGCCATTAAATTATGCTCTAATCTTGCAAAAGCAGAACACAAGCAGCTTTGGGCTTTTGTTGCGCATTAAAAAGCAAGGCATCAAAAAGCAACGTTTTTCTAAATTATGATTGCCACTGGAATTGACAGCCAATTCCATTAAACACCATCTTTTTAATTAGGAATGACTTATTACAATTGTCAAAGGAGGAGGCGGGTAGGGACCAGGGGGGTAGAGAAGCTCTTTAAAGCCTTATCGGGTTTTGGTGCTATTTGTATATAATTATTCCAACAGTTTCCAAGCAAATTACTGTTGTGAAAAGCATTGTTGCTGTTTCTATGGGCAAAGCCCTTTGGGGGCTTTTCAAAATTGCATATATTTGATTATACAACATTCTCTCCTGCAACACTTTACCTGTTAATATTAAGGCCCAGAGTAAATGCATTACAGCTATCATTTCTGGAAGCCTATTTCCTGAAATATTTTCCCCTACCCCCCTCACTGAAATTTCTGGATGCCTTTGGATGTCTAGTGGAAAGGGGGAAATGAGATGTGGCGTCCATTAAGACTCTCAGTGGCTGCTTTTTAGAAATCAGTACTTGGAAAGTAGCAAAATGTGAGGGAGGCTTGTGGGTGTGGATGGGTGTGAGAGAAAGAGAGACTCGCCCAGTCCCTGTGTGAGTGGACAGTCAAGAGAACAAAACAAAAAACCAAAATATATACCGGTATAGAAATGGGGTTTCTTACATTTTATCATCTCATTGGTCTAAACCACTGAGCTTCTTGGGCTTGCTGATTGTAAGGTTGGCGGTTCAAATCCCCTTGACAGAGTGAGCTCCCATTGCTCTGTCCCAGCTCCTGCCAACCTAGCAGTTTGAAAGCACGCCTGTGCAAGTAGATAAACAGGTACTGCTCCAGCGGGAAGGGAAACAGCATTTACATGCGCTCTGGTTTCCATCACTGTGTTCTGTTGTGCCAGAAGCAGTTTAGTCATGCTGGCCACATGACCCGGAAAGCTGTCTGTGGACAAAGGCCAGCTCCCTCGGCCTGAAAGCGAGATGAGCGCCGCAACCCCATAGTCACCTTTGACTGGACTTAACCGTCTGGGGGTCCTTTACCTTTACCTTTCTGATATATCAACACATTCTCCATCCAGAGAAGCAATAGGCATGAGAACAGTTCAAGGACACATTCCAGCCAGGCAACAGCATTCAGGAGATGCATGGAACAGGGCTGGCGAGGGGAGTAGTCAGGGCAGAGTCCTAAGGGCCAAATAGAGATGGCTGGAGGGCCACATGTGGCCCTGGGGCTTGAAATTCCCCACCCTTGTGCTAATGGGTAGCATGGGGGGGCACCATTGTCAAGAATCATAGAACTGCAGAGTTGGAAGAAGGTCATCTAGTTCAACCCCCTGAGGTGCAGGAATCTCAACTAAATCGTACATGGCAGATGGATACCCAACCTCTGCACTGCAAAGGCCAGCACCCCAGGAGTGGGCCCACAGCCACTCACTGGCACCTCTTCTCCTCCTCCTCCTCCTCCTCCTCCTCCTCCTCTTCATCTGCCCTCTCTGAGCGAGCATTCAAGCAACAAGAAGAGCAAAACGGAGCCCTTCACTCATGCAGATTCCCCTTTAGTGGAGCAGGCAACCTCTGTTCTCAATAGGATGGAGAAGATGATTGCAGATTAAAAGCAAATTAAAAATAATGCTCGGCTAGGGAAAACAAATCAGGGCATTTGGAAGTCTGGGCAGGGAAGAATGCCAGCCTTCTAAGTTACATCCTGGCCTCAAAAGTGCTTAAATCCACATTAGCACCTGTATAAACACCTAAACGAAAACAAGCAGACCCTAAAAGAAAACCCACAGGGCAGATATTTAAGTGGGAGAGCTGAGGAAATGGATGGCAGTGTCTTGAACCACTTCTGTTAAGTTACACCTCTTGTATGTTATTGGAGTCCTCAGGCCCTGAAGGGGAGATGAATTCACTGGTCTTGACAGAGCTGCAAGCTTAACAGAAACAGTCGTTTTTAAAGGCTTTAAAATCTTGGCCACAGAGAGATAAAGGGAGAGATAGCATGGATTATAAAATGCACAGAAGATGCTCCTATGGGACTCCGCCACACTTCTGTTTGTCCCATCGCTTTCCCCTGGGGAAACCAGCTGCTTACCACTGAACCGGAACAAAGGTCATTTGAGTTTTCTGAAGATTGATGCTTCTTCTGAGTCAACGGTAAACAGCAGGTTTTGCCAGGGCAAATGAAAAACTCTCAGACACATGTCTAGAAAGTGTGGACAAGCCCACAATGACATTTAACATGGGTTTAATAATGCAGCAAAGCTTTTTAGTATCTCTGCCATTTCAGGGCACGAAATCATTACTTTTGTGGTAATTTATGTTAAGTTTTTCCCCCTAGTATTGCAGTACAATACAAAAAAGGAAAACGGATACAAAATAAAGCAAATGAAAGACAAACAGATAAAAAGGCAGAGGATTAAGTTCATACGTCTGGAGCAACTGAAAAACACATACATTGCTGAATAGGAATGAGTGGATAGAAAATGTGGAGAAGGGAGCCAGAAAGTCCAGAATGGATCGTGTCTGCAACTAGAGGTACCACTGTATAATGAAGGTGGCAGGCACACCCCTGTAAAGAGGGAATTCCACAACTTAGGAGCCATCACAGAGAAGGTCCTCTCCTAGGCTACCACCATTCCTGAGCTTCTGAGGGTGGAAGAACTACCAAGAAGGCCCCTCTGCTGATCTTAAAACCTAAGAAGTCTGTAGGTAAGGAGGTGGCTTTTCAGATATTTACAGCCTGAGACATTTGTGGTTTAAAAGCCTAATGTGAGCACCTTGAATTGGGCCTGGAAACAGACTGGCAACCTGGGTAGCTGTTTTAAAACAAGGGTTAGATGGGTTCTAAATGGAACCCTGGCCAGTCACCTGTCCAAAACATGGGAGAGAGAAACCAAAGTTTATCCACGGTGCTATCATTTGCATTCAAGGAGACAGTTGGATTCAAGGTGTCATTTTGGGCACAAATGTAGTCTGTCACCACTTCCCAAATTAAGGAACAAAAGAAGAAAAGAACACTAGCCTGGGAACTTCCCCTCTGCCCAGAACTTTTGAGGCAATACACCACACCCCTCTACAGTATTTATAGGAACTCAAACACTGAGATCCCGCTCTGTTCCAGTAACAAGAAGCCGAAAGCACCAGCCTGAAGATGACGAGTGAGACCTTGTCGAAACGTCGCCTAGACACCCCAACTTTTACACGGGAAGACACCCGAGGACACCAAAACCTGCATATATATATATATATATATATATATATATATGCACACGCAAAAGCGACAGTTGTCACCGGGAAAAATAATGAGAGGGGAAAGTGTAGCAGGTTCGAGTCATAAAACATGTGCATTGATAATGTGACATGTTTACTCGAGAATCACATGCCAATTAGAAAACCATTCATATTCATTCCTACGCAGCCTGGTTTTGCGATGCACACAACTGGCAAGTCACAAAACTTGACAAATGCGCAGAAGACTAACACGGAGATTACGGCATCCAAAACCTGTCAACCTCTTGAGGACTTCTCCCACACTGACATTTTTGACATGGACCACCCGCCAAAATTAGGGCCACCTCCAGGTTTGATGTGGGGCCTGGCTAAAATTCCCTCTACTATCAATGAGTCCTGGTGTTGTGTGTGGGGGGGTGCCCTCGGGGTCAAGGGTCTCAAGGAGGTAAAAGCCTCTTATCCAACACACCGAAGAGAGTGCAGTTCGTGGTACAGCATCATCTTGACAACCCAAAGACTAGCACAGAGGATCAATCTCAGTTCAAAATGAGATCAAGAGGCAAGTAGTCCAAGGTCACTATCACAGCCCTTACTAACCTGAGCTGCTGGTAGCCAAGGCTTTCCAGAGACTGACTACTCACAAGGAGACTGCATGAAAACTCTGGGTCCATAGATGCATACTACGTATGTCATAACTCTGGTGGGGGAAATTTGCCTTGGAGGTCCAAGTACAGTGGTGCCTCGCAAGACGAAAATAATTCATTCCGCGAGTCTTTTCGTCTTGCGATGTTTTTCGTCTTGCGAAGCACGGTCTGTCACAACTGCGCCTCTTCAAGCAGCTTTAAGAAAAAAGCGCAAGACGTTTTCATCTTGCGAAGCAAGCCCATAGGGAAATTCGTCTAGCGAAGCAACGCAAAACCGAAAAACCCTTTCGTCAGTTTTTTGTCTTGCGAGGCATTCGTCTTGCGGGGCACCACTGTATGGAGGCTCATAGCAAATTCCCAATTAGAATTTATTCAGTAATGTATTAGTGGACTAAGCCCAAAGAGTCTGCAAGAGCTTTCCATTAGGACACACACTATATAGGCAAAAGATATGTCATCTTGGCTGTTTCATCTTCTTCCCAACCGTCTTCTGCCACCCCATTGACCCACCATCTCTCATCCAACCACAGTCCTTGGAATTCAACCCAGTTTCTTTTCCTGTATGTGCTGAATCCTCCTTGCACCTTACCTGGAGTTGTTTTTCACTTTAACATTTAGATTCCTCCTTAACTAATTCTACCAGTTTTGTGGTCAGGATGTATTCCTGCATATGTGACACTGGTCTCACTGATAATGGGTTTTACAGAAATCCCACCTCCCTCTCCAGTCCTGATTTGAGCCTTTTGGCACCAATGTTCTCAAGGACTATGGGGTGGCTCCACCTCCTCCTATGACCTCTCTAAGGGTTCTCCAACTAGAAGGCCCCTCTATGGGATCCTCTCTACTAGTTCCAGGAGACCCTGCCCACTCAGGGTCCTCAACCTGCAGAGTGATGGGTTCATCCTTCAAAGGCTCAGTCGTTGGAACCAGGTTGGGGCCGGGCATGACACCTGGTGGGCTCACTTGGCAGCAATGGCTGCAGTCTGAGCAGTGCAGACAAAGGCACAGAGGATCAGATGCTAAGGTTGGGCTGAGGACTGAAGGGATGGGTCAAAGGCATGCCAGGAAAGGTGAATCATATTTATTTGTTGCATTTTAATTCCGCATTTTAATTCTGTCATAGATTGGTTGGACCCAGAGGAATGGTGGGAGGAACCAGTTAGGGAACCATCAAGGGAAGAAGACTCAGAGCCCAGGGAGTGGTGGTGGGACAGCAATGTGTGGTCAGAGGAAAAAGAGGAAGAAGAACGGGAGAGGAAGTGTCAGAAGCTGGAGAGGTGGCAAGGCTTAGTGAGCTGGAAGAGTCTATGGCAGAGAGAAGTTCAGAATCAGAGGCAGAAGCAGGGGAGGAGGGAGACCAAGAGTCAGAGCTGAGTCTGGCTGGTGAAGAGTCACAAGTGTCTTGCCCTCCTGCTGTAACAAGCTCTGTTTACCCCTGGTGTCCCAGAACCAGAAGAGGCATGAAAAGGGCAGAGGAGAGGTTGGCTGCATGCAGGCACAGTCTCTGGCTACTGGGGGAAAGCCCTGAGATGGCTGTGAGGAGGCAGGAACTTTCAGGCCTGACACACAACCAAGTCTGTGGAGATGGCATTTTGCTAATAAAGAGTTAACTCCAACAGTGTGATTTACTGCCAGCGCACTCCTGTGACAGGCACTTACTCTTCTTCCCCAACATTATTCTCACAACAGTTGCGAGGTAGATGAGGCTGAGAGACAATGACAGCTAAGTGAGGGTTGAACCCAGGTTTCCCCAGCCATCCCCAACTTGTCAGACCTCAACTCCTGTCAGCCCTGGACAGCATAGCCAATAGCCAAGAATGATGGGGACTGTAATCCCCTTACTCAATTTTTCTATGGTACTTGGTAGACCTGGCAGAAAACAGCATTTAAATTGGTCCTAACACATTTGTTCTGTATTCCGGGCAACAGCAGTGATGACGAAAGCATTCTGGATCTAGAGATTGTGAAATTAAGATGCCTGGGCTTGCATGAAGTCTGCCAGCAGGGAGACCATGTACAATTGTTTACCCTGATTTGCAAGTTTCAATGTTCCCATCATTATGATGGATGCTTCTTCTTCAAGGAGAGGGCATCTGCTGGCGAAAATAGAGACATGGGCCTGTGTAATTCTATTGGAAATTGTTCGTGGTTTTGCTTTGCTTTTCAAGTCAGGTCCAGGAGCCTCTTGTTGTTTTCATCTTGCAGCAGTGATTACATTTATCAAGAAAATGATCCCTGGCAGATGAAATATTTGGACTGAAGATCTGCTAACAGTGCAACATGGAGCTGGAGGATACAAATTAGTGTCTCGTTCAAGGCCTCTGGTGAAGATGATCTAGACGGGTAAGGAAAGAGACTTCCTTCAGATGAATTTAGCATCTGTTCCAGCTTTGATTAAACATTAAGAATACTTTTAGGGGTAAACATTGCTTCATAAGTGGCCCGAATGAATTGTAATTCTTCCAGTAGGCATCTAATTCCCCCCCACCCCCCACATAAACAGATGGAAATTGTCTTGTCTCTCTACAATGCAAATTAAACATTAGATTGGTAATTTACAGGGGCTCTGAATTAACCCGTGTGTGTGTGTGAAGTGGTCAAAACACCAGGGGTATTGGCCCAAAGTAGAAAAATTGGCTGTGCTTAAGATTTGTCTTGGCGGCTTCTTCATATTTGTGTGTATTACGCAATAAAAAAGGAGATGGTAAATGACAGCATTCACACAAACTGTAAATTAAAAAGAATTCTTTTATTTTTTAAAATAAATTGTTCAGTGGGCTGAAGTGTGCAGTCCTAAACATGCCTATTGAGACATAATCTCCACTGGGTTCAATGGGATTTACTCCCAGACAAGTACGTACAGTGGTAACCTCGGGTTACAGACACTTCAGGTCACAGACGCTTCAGGTTACAGACTCCGCTAACCCAGAAATAGTACCTCAGGTTAAGAACTTTGCTTCAGGATGAGAACAGAAATGGTGCTCCGGCGGCACGGCAGCAGCGGGAGGCCCCATTAGCTAAAGTGGTATCTCAGGTTAAGAACAGTTTCAGGTTAAGAAGAGACCTCCAGAACGAATTAAGTTCTTAACCCGAGGTACCACTGTACATGATTGCAGTATAACCCCTTGATCTTTCCTGGGAGGATGTTACTGTCATTGGGGTCCTCATCAATGGTAGCTGGTGTAGGATAACCCAGGGAAAGGGGTACAGAGCAGAGCTGGCCATAGATCCTAAGCTTGTCACTTCACCTGAGAGTGCCCCAATCTGGACTTTCACCTGGAACTGGCGTAGCCATAACTAAAGGAAACCCCCCTTCCTTCCTCCCTCCCTCCCTCCCTCCCTCCCTCCCTCCCTCCCTTCCTTCCTTCCTTCCTTCCTTCCTTCCTGGACAATGTGAGCTGGCCAGAGTCAAGCCACTACTCCACTCCACAGTCGGAAAGGGTTCTGAAAAGGGCAACCCTGATGATCAAAGGGACAGAGTGACTTCCCTTTGAGGAACATTTGCAGCATTAGGGACTTTCTGGTTTAAAGAAAAGGCGATTAAGAGGCAACATGATGGAAGTTTATAAAATGATGCACGGCAGGGAGAACATGGATAGTTTTTCTCCCTCTCTTATAACATAGAGGCATCCATGAAGATGAATGTTGGGTGACATTGGACAAATAAAAGAAAGAACCTCTTTGCACAGAGAGTGCATAATTAAAACGATGGAACCCTCTCCCATACAGGGCAGTTATGGCCACGAAGCTGGGTGGCTGTGCAAAACAGCAAGGCAAATTCATGGAGGATAAAGCTATTGGTGGCTACCAGCCATGGTGGCCACGCTCTGCCTCCATGATCAGAGGCAGTCATGCTTTTGAATCCCAGTTGCTGGAACCAAGGCAGCAGGTTTATCTTGCACTCACCTTACTCGCCTTTTCTCCAAGCTAAAAAAACCCCCAAACACTGCAGCCTTCCTTCACAAGGGAGCTGCTCCACCACCTTGATCATTTTAGTTGCACTTTTTATTTATACTGAACATAGCATTCAGCCGAAACCCTGCCTGGAACCCTCTTGCCCCGCCTTGCCTCTGCTGAAGCCAGTGCTCACATAAGTGCAAGTTGGTTAATTGGGGAGATCATCTTTAAACGGGAGGGTCAAATTCTAATTGGTGGGGTCACCCATTAGAAGTGCACTTGTTTATTTTTCTCCCGTGCTACTGCCACGGAGAATGAAAAAGTAACATTAATTGCTCGTTGGTGGGAACTCTTTATCAGTAAGCTTGGTTTCTGTGTACTGTGCTGGTGGGCAAGCTGCAAGGGCTTCAAATTGCCCTACCTGAAATCAGTGGGTTAGAAATATATTGGCCTAGGCTTCAAGGGAGCCCATGTCCATCATGCATCTAAGCAACATGAGGCCATTTGGCAAAAACCCATTGAACTTTTTTTGTTGATGGATTCCAATAGGGCCATAGTGGAGGACATGCAGCACTCCAGATATGGATGGACTCCAACTCCCATCGACTACTGGTCATGCCTGATGGGTGCTGGAGTTCTGCAACATTTGGATGGCTACAAATTCCGCATCCTTGCTCTAACCACTTCATCACCCCGACTCTCCTTGCTTTGAGTGCAGCCGCAGCATCTAAAATTTGACTGTTTTGTAAAAGAATACTTCAAGGCAGATTTTGAATATCATGCGCAACTGACAGGGAAAGGAAACATCCTTAGTGTCAAGCAATACAACATCAATGGGAACCTGCTCAGCGCAGATCAAAGATTAGATTTTGATGGGCTGAAGTTGCAGGCTTGAAAGATTACCGCTTCTTTAAGTGAATCATTAGAAAAGCATGAAAGGAAGCAAGGCAAGGGATGTTTGTCTCCAAGTCCATACTCTTGAGTTATGTTGGTGATATTTTGCGGTATGGAAGAAGCAGGAACCAAAGGGTTACATACAAAAAGAGGATATAGATTCCTCACACTGCAAATTGGAGAAAGACCATAGCTAATATAGGTGACCCACTAGCCGTCGTTTTTCAAGAAACAGTATTTTTGAACACACTTTTTAAACATATAGAGCAGGTGATGAAAAGAGTGCAATGAAGGCACCTGGTGTCAATAGGCAGAGAGTTCCAAAGTGTTGGTGCTAATAGATTGATTTATTATGAATGTGGAGTGCATAATATATAGCACCTGTAACAGTGCCACTTCTGCTGATTGAAGTGGATGAGTGGGCATATATGGGGTAAGGTTTAGGTGGGGTCTGGCTGAAGGCACACTGAGGTTGGTGGGGCAGCACCCCACCTGCCCTAATGGCCCATCCTCCACTGGCAATGGCACATATGGTATGGCCATGTGGCTTGGACCAGAATGTTACTTTGGGGCTCCCAATCTGCCAGGAGGCATTTATCTATTTAACGGGTCCCCCCCCCCATTCATATATAAAAATAAATAATGGACTTGACAGGCAAAAGCAAAGAAGGAATCTGCTCATGCTGAAACGACTCTCCATTCCTGGGAGATGCTCCATGTCTATTGCCACAGTGCCTGCGATGTGGTACATGCGTCTCGCTTGCCATTCACAGGGTGGCCTCTGTCTTGTCTCAGAAACAATAACACCCTCTATCCCAGCAGCGTCAAACAAGCCATACAACTTCAGCATTTCACAACTGACAGCTCTGAGGCTCATCGCATCTCCTTACATTGTGTCAGTCCTATTATGTTATATAAGCAAACACGAGTGATTTAATCTGACATCCTGTGTCAACTGGGACTGCCTCTCCCTCGTCGTCCTCCCCTTTTGCAGGTACACACACACACACACACACACACACACAAACTTTCTCCCCACCCACCTCTAGGGGAAAAAATAACAGCAACACAGCAGGTCTGTCTCACAGCAAAGGATTGGACCAGAATACCATCTCCTTGGTTTATCTCAGTCTCCATTATGTAAAGTGCCTCTGAAGTGAGCAAAGAGTTCATAGGCTGTGCTGCTACCAGTGAGGAAAATAAAACTCTTTTTCTTTCTTTCTTTTTTTCTCTCCAGGCTGACCTCTCTCAAGATGTACCCATCATTTCTTCAACAGATCTCCCCCCCTGGGAGCTGGGCCATTTATAGCTACAATTCACGGGAACACAATGCACTGAAGTATCTGCAATGTTAGCCCAAACTCTATCCCAAACTCTCCCATCTTTTCCCCGCTCCTCCCTATCTCATTTCCTATGATTACCCCTGTCCTGACCATGGTGTCACAGACTGAAGGACCAGTTTGGTGTAGAGTGTCAGATAGGAGACCAGGGTTCAAATCCCCATGAAGCCCACTGGATGACCTTAACCCATCATTATAAATCTCAGTTTGAATGAATGAATGAACCAGTTTATTATAGTCACAGACCAGAAATATCTCAGTTTAACCTACCTCACAGGTGGTTTTTTTAGTGTAAAATGGATAGTGGGAAGAATGTTTACACTGTCTTGAGCTCCTTGAAGGAACGGTGATCTATAAATGTTGTTAATATTGATAATGATAATGATAATGATAGACCCTGAATCCAGGTTCCTGTGTCAGCTCAAGGGGGACTCAGTTACAGATGGCATAAATCACCTCAGTTGTGGGTTGAGGAACCCTTGGAACCCTTTCCTACACATTCCCAGCCTTAGGATGTGGCTTCCTCATCATTTTTTAAGCTCTGGGGATGACTTTCACAGAGTTTCCACAGCCTAGTAGGGGCATGTGAGTAAAGAACCCCTCTGGCACTGCAGATATCACTGAAACACAACTCCCATCATCCCTGGCCATTGGCCATTCTTGCTCAGGCGAATGGGAGTTGTGGTTCAGCAACATCCAGAGGGCCAAATGTTCCCCATACCTGCTTTTCAGGATTGCGGACAGGTGTCCCAGGGGGGCAAAGCCATGGTTGGGGAACACCTTGCCAGCTGTCCTAAGCCTTCAGCTGACCCTGGTCCTTTGCTGAGACAACATGCATCACAATTGGGAGCTGCCCAGGGTCCTGATCTGCCTTGCCCTGCCTGAGCCTGACGTAACCTGACTAGAAAAGGCTCTGGGAATTGCACTGCACCCAGTGAGCCCCGAGCCCCAGGGAAACCAGGGCATTGCTCCTCCAGTTCTACCAATCTCTGTGACATCATTTCCTGTTTGCTCTTCCAGTTCAGTTCCTGTTTGCACTGGTCCAGCCTCTCCCACATTGAACAAATCACCCCTTAAACTTGCCCACATTCACTGGATGTCAGGATTGGACACCCACTGCAATCTATTCAGAAGAGGTTCAAAGAGATCAGTTCTGTGAGGAAGCACGACAGTGGTGAACGTAGGGTGGCACATCCTCACCATGTTGAGCTTTTGTTTCTTTTTCTGCTCTTTCGGGTGTGGCAGCCATTTTGTGCTAAGCCACTCCCCCACAACAGCCATTTTCTGTGACGCCACACCCTCTCACCAGCTGCTACTGTTCCAAAATGGTTGTTGACCCCTGACATGCAAGCTGGAAAACACCAGGAGAGCCATGACAGGAAAAGGACCTGGAAGAAACCATTCCTAACTTTGCAGAAAGTGTTGTACAGCAAGGAGGGGGGCGGGGAAGCAGCAGAGTGGAAGAATAATATGGAAATGCTTCTTCATCTTCTGGGAGGTTGACTGCCATACTCATCTTGACGTGCCTCTCATCTTTCAGAGAGGAGAAAGTAGTAAATCATTATACACAAAACTGCTCTCTCTCACACACACTCACACACGCAAACATCTCATCAATCAGCTTTGATTCTCATCATGCACTTCAAAGGCTTGGAGTTGTGAGGCAGCATAGAGCTCCTCACTCAGTCTACACATCCATCAAAGAGCATAAGTCTCGCATTACTGGCTTGACAAGCCATGAATTGCAGCCCTTCTCCAGTGCAAGCATCTTGGGCTCCTTGTGAAGCAGGGGGTCAAAATGCTGGGCGTGGGCTAGGAAGACTCATCCGGCTTCCCCTGTGCGTGATACGGAAGCTGCAGTGACTACAAAAGGCTGCAACACAATTGCTGGCAGAAGTAAGGCCTTGTCGGCATATAACACAGAGATCTGCAGTGGTTCCTGGTTTGCCACCAGGCCAAGTTCAAGGTGTTAGTATAGAAAGCATTTAAGAAATTGGGACCAGTTTACCTGCAAGATTGCCTTACCCCATATTTGCCCACTTTGATAGGCAGAACTGCTACCCTTATGGGTGCCACCTGTTCCAAATTTGTAAGAACTCGTTGTTTTTTTAGTGTGGCAGCAGCTACCCTTTGGAACTCCCTGCCTATTGACACCATAGTCTTTTCAGCACCTGCTAAATAAATTTTGTTTAGACAAGCCTACCCAAATGTTCAGAAAGCTTATGTGAGTTTTAATCTGTTTTTAGTCTATTCTTATTTCAACTTTTTAAATTAAGTCTTTAATTACTGTTGTTATTTTTTTTCCTCTGTCCACTTGCTGGGGTGGGGGGATGACACCTCTCTGAGTCCTAATGATTTTGGCCCAGATCCAGGGACACTTGCATGCAGAAAAATGCACTTAGTGTATGTCAGTCCAGATCTTAGATGTGGATGCAGGCTGGCATCTGTAACAGGAGGCAGATGAAAAGTGCAGCCTCGTTTTTCCTGGGAAGGGATCCCCAGGAAAAATGCTATGGATCATGTCAACATGTGCACAGCCATGCACATATAAGCCATGGCACCTGCTTCCCCACCTGGTGTCCTTATGTGCAGCAACATCCAGTGCAAACCTGTGCACACAGAGAGGAGCTTTCTGCAGCATGGATCACACACAAACCTCCATAGCAGGAGGAGGAAATCAATGACTCAGCACTCTGAAGGCATTCCCAATTAGCAGTCGGACCACACAGCCAAGCCATCGATTTTTTTTTTCTTTCTAGGAAGACAACACACCTACTCCTCCTATATAAAAGAACTTCTCTTCAAGGGGCTCTGGGACACGGGGCCTTATTATCCTTCGAGCAGGACTCCAGCTTCTTGCCAGAGGATATCATTGGCGGGGGCAGAATCAAAGAGCCAAAGAGTCTGTCTCTTCTCGCTGGACCAACCTGTTTGAGAGCTGTCTCTTTTTTAAATAAAAAAAGACTTTAATAATTCATAGGTGCTTACAAATCACTTGCATCTATGTTGGGCTTTTGTTTTCTTTCTTTCTTTATTGCCCAAACCACAGAAGATGGTTTGGGACCTCCGGGTATAGGGGTATATAAATTCAATGAATAAAATAAATAAATAAATAAATAAACAAATAAACAAATAAATAAATAAATAATATAATATAATATAATAAAAGATGTATTTATTTTTTAAAACAACAACAACAACAACAACAACAACAACAACAACAACAACAACAACAACAACAACAACAACAACATGATTCCAGACAAACAATGGGGGGAAATACATGGCCACAGAAAGGCACTAAATATTTACCAATATAGAAATGTCCTGCACAGCATTTCAGAAAATGGTTTTTCTGGGCCAAGGTGACTCTCTAGGTAAAGAATTTAAAAGCATTGGAACTACCCCAGAGAAGGCCTGTGAGGAGCTCAAGGTGGCATACATGGTTCTTCCTCCCCTCCTCATTTAATCCCACAACAACCCTGTGAGGTAGGCCAGGCTGAGAGGCGGTGGCTGTGCCCCAAGGTCACCCAGTGAGCTTCATGACCAAGCAGGGATTTGAACCCTGGTCTCTCCCAAGTCCTGGCCCAACTCTCTAACCACTACACCACACTGGTATATTCCATGCTAAAAGCAGCAGTGCATTCGAATAGCGCATATGCAACAGATATTTCCCTTCCTGCTACCGAACAATTACTTTACCAGAGGCCACTTTAAATGAACACAAATGCTCAGACGGCTGAGGGATTCCGTGGTTCTCCAAAGCTGACTAGAACCCTTTCATTATCCCAGCACTGATGCACCTGCCTTTGCCGCCTCCATCTTCCCTTCCTCTCATTTCTAAAACTGCCTGTTCCTTTATTTTAGGCTGTGTAGCTGAAAGACTCCTGTGGGGAAGCGAGGAAGAAGCTTGGCAATTTTTCCTCACGGAGGCCGTGGCTCCTTGACGTGCCTTTCTGAGGCTGCCCTGAGTATTTACTAATCCGGGATGCCATTTTAGACAAAGTAGCCTCATGTGGCCTGCGGTTCCCCTCAGCCATGTGTAACTGCTGTGCTGCTGAGACAATAAGCTGTGTTACAGCAGCACGGTGGGAATGTCCCGGGGGGGGGGGGGAAGCAGAAATACGCTTGGCTGCAATCACTCTCCAAATATTTCAGGATAGAAAGGAGGCGTTTTGCTCCCTGTTCCTCAACAGGCAGCCTGCAAACCAATAAATGAAGACCCTCTGAGCTTCTCTGAGCCAAGACTTTAACTCAGGGGTCAGCAAACTTTTCCAGCAGGGGGCCAGTCCACTGTCCCTCAGACCTTGTGGGGGGCTGAACTACAGTGGGACCTCGGGTTACATATGCTTCAGGTTACGTACGCTTCAGGTTACAGACTCTGCTAACCCAGAAATAGTGCTTCAGGTTAAGAACTTTGCTTCAGGATGAGAACAGGAATTGTGCTCTGGCGGTGCAGCAGCAGCAGGAGGCCCCATTAGCTAAAGTGGTGCTTCAGGTTAAGAACAGTTTCAGGTTAAGAACAGACCTCCAGAACAAATTAAGTACTTAACCCGAGGTACCACTGTATATATATATATATTTTTTTGGGGGGGGAGAACAAATTCCTATGCCCCACAAATAACTCAGAGATGCATTTTAAATAAAAAGACACATTCTACTCATTCTGCGCTGATTCCTGGACCGTCCGCAGGCCGGATTTAGAAGGCTATTGGGATGGATCTGGCCCCTGGGCCTTAGTTTGCCTACCCATGCTTTAACTCCTTCCTGTCCCTCTTTTTCACGTCACCAGTGCCTGTCCTGGCCCCCAGTTGCAGAAGAACTGAGAGTGGAGGAAGATTTCTTCCCAAAAGGCTTTAATGCTTCAATTGCTGCAGTACATATGCAGAACAGGGGCAGACACACTAAAAGCCCTGCTTGGGGTCACTGCAGAGCGGGCTCCTGGGATCTCTGGAACTTGCAGGAGATACTCTCCCCCTGAACACAGCAATCTGCTTGGTATATAAGGTAACCTGGTCCTGAGCTGTATATGGACTTACATGTTAGTAACACCTACACCTTTAACTTGGCTCAGTAGCGGATTTGCAGCCAGTACGGAATGAACCAAAAGAGGAAAAAATGGAGGGGGATTCAAACTCCTCCCCAAGTCAGCACATAGAATTATCATATTGGTGTGGGCCTTACTTACACCATCTAGTCCAGTCGCCGGCTAGATGCAAAGAACTCCATAACCAGGGAACCCACAACAGTTGTGTGGACAATGCCTGCTCAATTTCTAACCAGTGTGTCTTGAGATGTCTTGTGCCATTTTGTCATTTACTTCAAGCAGCAAAATACCTTGGGCTGCCCATCAATCAAGGCAGCCGTCTAGGTAAATATGCATTTCCATAAAATGCCATTCAGTAACACCTAGGAGTTTTTAATTTTACCACGGTTGCCTTCAAACTGCTCAGTCTGAAAAGCAGCTTGGGATGGTGTGGGAGGAACAGAGCAGACTGCTGGCAGAAAGCAAAAGTTTCATACCAGTAATGTAATAGTAACAATCAGCACTTCAAAAAGAGGAAAACCGAGCTGAGCACCTTATAGTATGGCACTGCATTCTGTTTAATATCAGTGGTGCACCAATAACATCAGGAAAGCAGCAATCATTTCAATATTGCTGGATAAAAGATACTGCAATTCCCTATTGTGACAATGAAATGCAGAGCTGAATTCTAAGCTTCTTATACCAAAGCGTTTAGCACCTTGAGTGTATCTGTTGTTCAGCGTCTTTATATATGACTTGGATTAAGGAATTGAGGGGATGCTCGTTCAATTTTCAGATGACACCAAACTGGGAGAGGTAGCTAATTCCGCAGAAGACAGCATTAGAATTCAAGATGACTTTAATGGATTGGAGAACTGGGCCACAACAAACAAAATTAATTTCAATAGGGACAAATGTAAGATTTTACACTTAGGCAGGCAGAATTAATTGCACCAAAGTAAGATGGGGATACTTGGCTTGCCAATAGTACATTTGAAAAGGACCTAAGGGCCTTAGTAGACCACAAGCTTAGCATGAGTCAACAGTGTGATGCAGCAGCCAAAAAAAGCTAATGCTAGTCTAGGCTGCATCAAAAGTATAGTGTCCAGATCAAGGGAAGAAGAAGAGGAGGAGTTTGGATTTGATATCCTGCTTTATCACTACCCGAAGGAGTCTCAAAGTGGCTAACAATCTCCTTTCCCTTCCTTCCCCACAACAAACACTCTGTGAGGTGAGTGGGGCTGAGAGACTTCAGAGAAGTGTGACTAACCCAAGGTCACCCAGCAGCTGCATATGGAGGAGCGGGGAATCGAACCCAGTTCACCAGATTACGAGTCTTACGCTCTTAACCACTATGCCACACTGGCTACTCTATTCTGCCTTGGTCAAACCACACTTGAGAGCACTGTGTCCAGTTCTGGGCACCACAGTTTAAGAAGGATATTGACAAGCTGGAACATGTGCAGAGGAGGGTGACCAAGATGATAAGGAGTCTTGGGAGGAATGGCTGAGGGCGTTAAGTATGTTTAGCCCGGGAAAGAGGAGACTGAGACTGATATTATATAGAAATATCATATATCTCTATATGATAGGCATTTTCAAATATCTAAAGGGCTGCCACATGTGAAAAAACTCGCCTAGTGTAACAGGGCAAAAATGACATTTATTGCTCTGTCCACTTCTCCCTCTGGCCCTTCCCACCACTGACATGTGGCCCCCAACAAGCTGCCCAGAAGGAATGTGGCCATCAGGCTAGAACAGTTCCCCCCACCCTGCTGCAGGGCATACGAGCGAGAACATAGGTTGGGCTGTCGAATGGAAATATGGCCAGGGAACAGGAACAACAGCATAACAGCAGTGATGGAGGATGTGCATTTCAGATGCCAAGTGAAGCATTAATCTGTCCTTCAGCTGGACTCTGCTCTGGAGGAGAGTAAGAAGCCAATGAAGCTGATGGGTGGAATGGGAGACACGGTTCACTGAAGTGCCTGGAACAAAGCAGGAGTCTGCTCTCAAAAATTTGATGGTCATGATACAGGAAAATAAGAATAGAGGATCCCCCAATATTAAAGGCAGGACACAAATGATTCAGGTGCAGGAAATGAGAACTGTAAAAAAAATAAAAATCAGTGAATTTGTCCAATGATTCCAATGAGGCCTGTGGGAAACTGGAAAGAACAGTTTCAGGTTAAGAACGGACCTCCGGAATGAATTAAGTTCTTAACCCGAGGTACCACAGTACATATGTCTTCAGGACTGATAGCCCATTGGAATGGCTGTCCCCTCTTCCTTCTCCTTAAGGACATGAGGTGAGCCCTGCTTGTTCAGATCAGTGGCTCATCTAGTCCAGCATCCTGTTGTCATAGTGGCCAACCATACCCCTACATGGGCAGCACACAAGCAGGCCCTGAGCACAGCAGAATGCCTCCTTCCATGCCCTGCAGACATCAGAATGACAGGAGCAGCCCGCATATAATCTGAATGGCTAGAGCATTTCCATCCATCCCGAAGCCAGCTCTCAGTGCTCAGATGTGATCCGTTTATTTTTAATTAAAAGGAGCTGCCTGGCGCAATTCAAATTAATCAAGCCCACATTAGAGAGAAAAGGGAGGAGATGTTGCAGAGCCGGGCTGCTCCAGCGCTTACAATGGGCCTGGGCCATCGCACACGATTAACTCATTTGCACAGCCAGCCTTCCTCATTCTACAACATGTTGGGAAGATGAGCTCAGAATTGTGACATAAGGTCCCGCAATCACTTTTCGTATTTGAAAAGGCTGACTCCTGGCACCACCAGTAAACAGAAGCCCAGGCGGGATTTTTGCAGATAAACGGTGGATCTATGCAGATAGAAGGGGGCTTGGATCCCAGTGGCTCCCACTAGCTATTACTGTACAGGGTAAAGAGGCAATGTCGATAGCAAAGGGGTAACCCACTCACCACTCCTGTCCCCGAAAACTTCCAGAGGGATGGCTGCGCTGAGCCTGTTGCAGCAAAGAAGAGTAAAGGACTGTATGCAACACTGTTCCTACTCAGAGTAGGCCCATTGAAATGAACAGGCCAAAATGAGTCAGAGTCATTCATTTCAATAGGTCCATTTCTGAAGTCATCCAGGTTGGTGGCCATCCCTGCCTCTCGTGAGAGTGTGTTCAATAATACGATGAAGCTGTGGGTTGCTTTTACTGCAAGCCAAGGAGATGGATCAGGTTTAGTCCTGCTCCCTAAGAGCATCCATTTCATTTCTCCCACATAAGAGAATGACTGCTGCATCTTTGCCCTGATGGACTAGAAGCTTGCCTTGTTTTGACACGAGAGCTAAGATTCGCAAGACGAGAGCTATACCAAACACAATATTCAATCCCATGCTCTCAAGGATCAATTGTGCAAACAGAAAATAACTCACAGCAGTCTTGTGCTTATTAGAGAGCACCGCAAATGTGCTGGTGAGGAAAACAGCCTTCTCATCTCCAGCATGACACACACCTCTCTTCAACAAGAGGTGAAATAAGTTATGAAGCGTTGGGAGTTCGTATTTATGACTTGGGAATGGAAGGGTTCTTTGAAGTCTCAAACGATGAACTTTTTCAAACCTTGAAAAAGAGACACTGCAGACAAGCCTGTCATGAATGATCTTGCAAGTACACCTGTCCTTTGCAGAGAGATTCATATTTTACGCCGAGGCTGTGGAAGAGGGGTTGTTTGTAGTTTTCATCGACTTGTAGGCAAAATTAGCACAGAAATGACCTTCCGCATGTCTGGTGCCTTGCATTAATTGCTACAAAAGAACAAATTGCATGTGCAATTGCTGACATTAGAATGCTTTTTCTTTTACAATACTTTATTGGTACAAACACAGCACTCTGCAGAAAGCAACAGAAGCAAGACCTGCATTTTGGGTTGCAATTTTACAAAGTTTTGCTATGGAGAGGCAGAAAGAGGAAAGGAGTGTGGGGAGGAGAGAAAGAGAGAGAGAGAGAAAAGAGAGAGATGGTGGGGAAGGTGAAGGCATGGAAATATGGAAATGGCTTTGTTTCAGTTGGGGACAAGAATTTGATAGCAAAAGTGGATTTTATTTATATCAAACATTTAAGCCCTATTCTAGGGTTGCCATATTGTGAAGAACAAAAAAGAGGACATGTTTGGCAACTTCTAATTTTAACTATGGATTGCTATGGCGACTCTCATTTTACATACCCATGAGAAAGAGGCCATGTCCTGGGAAAAGAGGACATATGGCAACCCTACCCCCACCCAAAACAACAACAACCTTTCATCAATCTGTCATAGGATCCTGCAAGTGGAACCTTCAACAAAAAGTTACTGCATGGAATGTGCACACATGGAGTCTGTTCTGCATTCAAGCAAGCCAGCCACAGCCTTTCCCAAGATACTTCATTGCATCTCCTATCCCCTCCTGGTATTCCATTGCACCCACCCAACCACCACTTGGCCCATCAATGCCTAAGCTGTCCACTTTCTTGGAAGAAGAAGAAAAAAAGAAGTTAACATCTGTTAGTATGTTGACTAACATCTCTAGCAAGGCACTAAGCTTCCAATGAGAAAAAACAAACAATCCCACCTGAATAATGGGCCGTGGTTGGTAAGGAAAGTTAGCTAGCCATTGTTTTTGTTTTCCCAGTTCCAAGATAGCTGTTGTTATCAAGCCACAATTGCGAAATTAAATGGCGCTTTAAATTAGCTTTTCAAAATGCTTTTCTGTTACGGGTTTCGTGGTAATCATGTATTTAAACGTTTTCTCTTTGCTCCCCCAGCAAAAAAGGACAAGCCGCTTTTTTTGCAATCTGTGCAATTATGTAGTACATAATGCCTAATTACCCCCAACAATGACCCGCTTCTTCGCAACATGGAGGGGGGGAATCAAAGTGTTTCCAAAATAACACATTGTTCAGAGCAAATGGGAAGGGAGGGAGGTTCATTGCAGTGCTTGTGCGAAAGCAAAATATCTCCCCTGTCTCTTTCCATGAGTCACTCATCAACTGAGATTTTTTTTTAAAAGGCCCGAAGTTGCTGGGATGGGAAGCTGCTCACATGCTTCCTACAGAATAGCTGGATGGATGGAGGGACCATTCTTTACTCAGCTGCATCCTGGTTTCTCTCAGGCCAGAGGTGATAGCGACCTTACAAGGACACAATAAGAACATTAGCCATGGATAGTGTTCTGAATAGAGTGGCATCCGGTGTCTTAGGTACCCCATCTGCTCTATACATGTAAAGTGGTATTTGTCACCTTAACAGTCACAGCTTGGACATAAGAACAAAGTAGAGTCTTCTGGATCCGGCCAGTGGCCCATCTAGTCCAGCATCCTGTTCTCTTAGTGGCCGACCACATGTCTGTAGGAAACCCACAAGCAGGATTTGACCACGAGAGCACTCTCCTCTCCAACTGGTATTCAGAAGCATGGCTGCCTCCAACTGTAGAGCCGTCAGGGCTAGAAGCAATCAATGCCTTTCTCCTCCATGAATTTGTCAAATCCTCTTTTAAAGCCATATAGGCTGGTGACCATCACTGCCTCCTGTGGGAGCTAGATCTATAGTCTTAACTATGTGCTGCATGAAGAAGGATTCTCTTTTATCTGCCCTGAATCTTCCAGCGATGTCCATGAGTTCTAGTGTTATGAAAGAGGGAGTAAGACTTTCCCCTCTCCGCTGTGACTGTGCCATGCATTGTTTTATAAGCTTCTCTCATGTCCCCTGTAAGCTTCCCCTGGGAACTGGAGTTCACTGAGGGGTCATGGCTCAGATGACAGAGCATGAGACTCTTAATCACAGGGTCATGGTTCGAGCCCCACATTGGGCAAAAGGCTCCTGCACTGCAGGGGGAGGGACTGGGTGACTCTTGTGGTCCCTTCCAACTCTATGAGATTCTTTCATTCTTCCACCGCTACAAGGTGGAAGAGCGACATAATTCCTTCTAGACAAGAGTGGATACAAAAATTGACTGAATCTGCTGGATTAGATAGTCTATCTGAAAAAATAAACCGAGAATTGAATTTGTATCAAAACGGGAGGCCTTCAGAACGTATCTTAAACAAAATTATACCATGTTAAAATCTGTAGCAGCTTTTAAGTGACCCCAGCAGTTTTTAGTAATTGCTTATATAAATATAAATATTTATAAACTGTGAAAATATTAACATAAGAAATAGTATTTTGATAAGGCAGTACAGTGGTGCCTCACAAGACGAAATTAATCCGTTCCACGAGTCTCTTCGTCTAGCGGTTTTTTCGTCTTGCGAAGCAACCCTATTAGCGGCTTAGCGGCTATTAAAGGCTTAGCGGCTTAGAAAAAGGGGGGGGAGCGGAAAAAAATCGGAACACTCGCAAGACGTTTTTGTCTTGCAAAGCAAGCCCATAGGGAAAATCGTCTTGCGAAGCAGCTCAAAAACGGAAAACCCTTTCGTCTAGCGGGTTTTCTGTCTTGCGAGGCATTCGTCTTGCGGGGCACCACTGTAAATTTATGTAAAAAGAATTAAGGAATAAATGGGAAATCGGGTATAAAATATAATGAGATTTTTTTACTTTTATTGTAACATGAAATTGTAATCACAAATTTTTGTCATAATTTTTATCTTAACAGATTGTGTAAATTTTATTTACTTTCCTTTTCCCTCTTAAGTTGTACCCCCTTTTCAGTATTGTTCCCCTTTTTTTGTATGTATTAAGCATGGAAATAAGCATGGGGGGGGAGAGATTCTTTTATTCTAAGGGTGATACGAGTTCTTAGGAGACCCCTACTCCTCTCTCAGAGCCACACGTCTCAGAGTTTCCTCCCAGAGGGATTGAATTGTAGCTCTATGTGGGGGCTGACCTGATTTGAGCCAGCTTCTGACAATCACTGTCACCACACTCCCTCTCCTAACATGCCACACTTTCCCCCCATCCGCACTTTACATAGGCGCCAACTCCAAGGAGCCCAGTTCCTTTGCCCCCTCCCCCAAATAAAATATTTGGGAAGGACCATGTTGAGAACCATCAGTTGCATAGGAGGCTGGGCATGGAGCCTAGCATGGCACAGCTACAGTGGCTGTCAACTGCTGCTCCTCTTCCTACCATGGAGGAGAAGGAGGGGGAAAGCAGCTCCCAGCTGGTAGCATGGAAGGAAGAGGAGAGGTTGTCAAGTGTCAGGGAGGAGGAACTGCCAGTCATTGAAGCCACTGCATTTTGCTCCGCCCCCAGCTCCTCCCAGCGTCCCAGAGTCATGCACGCATCATGCGCACGACATTGGCCACCCCCAGTCTTCTGCTAAAGTTAGCACCTCTGGCACTAAATGTTTAAAGCATTATACCACTTTAAACCATCACGGACACTGGAAAAATAAGAAATCAAGATAACACACTTTCTATAAAAGAATGGAAATAGTTTATTGAATTTTTACAGACAAATTGAAAACAGATAATAATATTGGCAGGATTCTTGTAATAACCTGCAGGTTTTTTTTATAAGAGTATGCATTTAAAGTAGATGAATAAATGATTAAGTTAAGTTAATTTGGAATGTGCAGATAATATGAATTTAAGGAAACACAGAAAGAGGGAGAAGGAAGTCAAGTTTCGAAATATTAAAATGATTGAAAAATGATTGAAATGTATAACATTGAAAA
Organism: Podarcis liolepis; assembly: GCF_965112155.1. Classification (NCBI taxonomy): domain Eukaryota; kingdom Metazoa; phylum Chordata; class Lepidosauria; order Squamata; family Lacertidae; genus Podarcis; species Podarcis liolepis. The sequence goes on along the minus strand of NC_139561.1, from coordinate 35,190,459 downwards.
TCATAAATAAAAATTATAATAATAAACTTTCATGGATTCCCCCACAAAAAAAAAAATTGGGGGCAATGTAGTTAGTTAAGGGGTTTCTCCAGAGCTACAATTCCCTGAGTCTCCTGGGAAGAGGGATTGGCTGTTAAACCATGCAGGGCTGGGAGGGGGAGGGCTTTAGAGGTTTAAAAAAACAAAAGACAGCCCACATTTAAATATTTATGAAGCAGCTTCTGCCTATAATTAAAAACAGGTGCAATTATCACCAGCGCCATTCATTAACCCACGGAATTAAGTAGCTGATAAGCAAGAATGTTACTTCTTCATTAAAACCGTACAAGCAGTTTTGCTCCTCCTGCCTTCAAAGTGCTGGACGGCTGCCAAGCAGGTGACAATGACAGCTGTGGGGGCCTTTTCTTCAGAGACAAGGACTGGGGAGGGGGGAGAATTGTTGAAAATGCATTAATAATAAGCACCTGTTCCCCTCTCAAAAATCTGAGCTAGAGTCCCCTAGGAACAGGGACTGGCTGCTAAACCACTCTGGGGAATTGTAGTTCTGCAAGGAGAAGAGGGGTCTACTAACAACTCTCAGAACCCTTAACAACTTGCGGTTCCCAGGATTCTTTGGGGAAAGCCAAAGAATGTTTAAAGTGGTATAGTATTGTTTTAAATGTATAGTGCCTAAGCCTTGACTGCTGTTCAGGCAACCCCACATGCATTCAGTGCATGAGTGCATGAGTAGGCAGTAGGCAGCAGGATCATGCCTGCTAGCCACACCCCATGACACTAAGACAGATTTCAGCAGCTGCACAGAAGACGGGGATGAGGGGAAAGATAAAGTTCAGTTTGCTTAATTCACACTTTCTGAAATAATGCAAGAACCAAGATGCAGGCTTCCTTAAAAATTCACGCTTTTCCAAATTTTGCAGTGCCGTCCAGCTGAATTATGTGCACAAGAATGCATAGATTAAAGTATGCATAAAATGCATGCATTAGTTTAAAAACAACATTAAGAATGCATTATATTGTGAGAAATTGCATTTCATATAGATTGATTGATCGATCAATTGATATAGATTACATACAAATAACATGCGTATGAAGACGTTTGAAACCCATATGCAACAAAGCCTGTTAGCCACCTTGAATGGCTCATTTCAAGATGGGCCAGACTACTGGGAAGTTTTCCTGTCCTTATGGCCTGTGTGATCCAACACCTTTACACTTTATCAGTAGACAGATCCTTTATGACATTGCCACTCAGTGAAGTAAGAGGCACTCCAATTGAGAGTCCGGTGAATGAAGGATCAATTTCATGTTCTGCAACAGCGTCTAGCATCTTGCCAATGTTACCTGACCATTTTCTGCTAGACAAGGTCTTCCCATTGAGTGCTGTGATCAAATCTCACAGGGGTAACTTGTTGGTGTGGAGAGCACAAACCAACCAGACCAGCTCACAACCAAGCTTGACCTCTACCCAATGCATGGTACCACCTTTTCAGCCAGTGTGAACATTTGCAGAGTCACCTCCAATGGCCTGCAGGCTCTTATCAAGGTCCTTCTTCAATAAATCTACTAGATTGTTAGCAATAACGTCAGCTGTTTTCTCTCTCTTTGAGCCTTTCTCCAAAGTGAAGTGGTAGAGATATCTTCCACCTGGCTCACTGCGCACAGAATAATGCTCTTCTGTGATGATGCTAGGGGACTGCTGATCTGAATTGTCTGCTTCCAGCATAAATTTAGTTGTATCTTCACAGCCGCCAAAGAAGATGCAGTCTATTTCACCCTTCTGACAAAGACCATCAGATTCCTGATCCAGGGATTTCATAACTTTTTCTTGGGTCCTCTTGACTTTATTGTGATCCACAAATCTCTTGTCTTCTTCAGTGATCAAGCCAGCATCCATAAAGGCAGCAGTGGTGATAGAAGCCGTAGCCTAAACCATATCTGATACTCTGCTGAGAAACATTATGCATTTCTAATGTGTTGTATTCTATTAGAAGTGGAAAATGTACATTTGTTGCTCCACCTATTTTTGCCACTTGCCCCACGCACCTCTGGCCTGTGGCCCTCAAAAGGATGCCCAGAAGGGAATGTGGCCCTTGGATGGACAACAGTACCGTACCCTTGAATTAGTTTTTTTAAAGAAACATATCACCTCCACCACCCCATTTTAAAAATTAAAGACTCACATTCTAAGTTGCAGGAATTCAGTTTTGAACTTGGAGGGAATTTGACAAAATAGCAGCAATACCACCACGTAAATTGTTTACAACCTATGTTAATGACTATTCATTTGATGTAATGTGCTGAATGCAGTTCAACTGCTCCAGGGGGGGCTTCATCCTAATAGTCAATCTTGTCCATAATTGCAATGGCTCTGCCTCCATCTGCCTTGCACAGCCAATGCCTGAATACAAAGTGCCTCTGAACTGGGAAGCCGTTCAGCAGAAAAATCTTGCCACAAAGTGGAACTGAAATGCGGGTGGGAGAGGAACACACATCCAAAGTGGGTCCTTGAAAAGAACGTCACTTGCTCCCTCGCCAGCTTAACAGCTGCTGATCAAAAGTGTCATGTCCTTAGCAAACCACACAAGAGGTGGAGAGCCATAAGGCAAAGCTCCCTGGCTTCTCCTGACAAAAGAGAGACTGTGAAAACTCGGGATCAGCGTCTGAATGCAGTAGTGGGCTGGGTGAAGGCTAATAAACCGTGTTTTGATCCTGGGAAGATGGAGGCTCTTTGGATGGGTGGTTCCCAAGTTTGGGAAACTGGAAAATTACCTCTTCTGCATGGGGTTGCATTTCCTCTGAAGGAGCAAGTGCATAGCTCAGGGGTTCTCCTGCACACATCTTTGTCACTAGAAGCCCTAATGTCCTCTGTGGCTAGGAGTGCCTTTCGTCAGCCATATCTGCTTCATCAGGTACGGCTGTTCCTGGACAGGGATAGCCTGATTATTCCTGTCCATGCATTGGTAACCTCAAGGCTGGATTACTGCAATCTGCTCTGTGGAGGCTGGTCTTGGGCCAGGTTGGGAAGCTCCCACTAGTGCAGAATATGGCATTCAGACTGCTGGCAGGAGCTTCTAGTCAAGAAGACCCCAAAACTCCTGGGAACTGTGGTTTGTTAATGGTGCTGAGAATTGTTAGGAGTTACAATTCCCAGAGTGGTTTAATAATCAATCTTTCTTCCCAGGGAACTCTAATGCAGGGGCGGAGGAAGGGGGTGTGGTGGGGGCATGCCTCCATGGGTGTCACCACTGAGGGGGTGACAAAATGCGGGGCGGCACTCACCGCAGGGCCTGCAGTGTGCCCAAGCCACACATCTCTCCTGTGAGTGACGCAGTGGCTTGGGTGCCCACAGGCTCCATGCTGCCCCAAACGGTCCACCTGCTGCCTTTCCCCCAGCTGTAGGGTGGCTGAGTGCAAGGAGGCAGGCAGACACCTTGGAGGCCCCGCGAAGCATCCTGCCCCAGCTTGCCCTGCCCCGTGGGCGGCTGGCACCGCCACTGGGTGCAGGGCAAGGGCGCCACCCCAAACGCCCGATCAGCTTGCTCCACTGCTGCTCTAATGTAGTCCCAGATTGTTCTGGAACAGAATCCCTGAGAGTTGCCGCTTGTTATGCAGCAACCAAAAAATTCAGTTCTTCTGGCTAGACCAGCCTTTCTCAACCAGTGGGTCCCCAGATGTTGTTGAACCACAACTCCCATCACCCCTAGCTAGCAAGGCCAGAGGTCAGGGATGATGGGAGTTGTAGTCCAACAACATCTGGGGATCCACAGGTTGAGAACCACTGGCCTAGACAAAGGGAGACAGCTAGACTCTGAGTTTTCGTTCCAGGCCCAGCCAATCCAGAGGCTTGATGCTGCCTGCCAATCAGAGGGGATAATGTTGGACACCATAGTTCACATTTGTACCAGATGATAGCTCTGAGACTTAAATGCACACAGGCTGTGATGGAGAAAATGTGGTGCAGTGGTTAGTGTATTAGACTGGTGCCAGGGAGACAGAAGTTCAAAGCCCTACACAGCCACAAAGCACAGTGAATGACTTTGGGCCAGTCACTGCTTTTGAGCCTCACCTCCCACATAGGGCTATTGTTAGGAGAAAATGAGAGGGAAGCTAGGTCTGCTGTTTGTTTGCTGAAGCAAGTACTGACTTAAAAATGTAGTAATAATAATCTCCCTGGTTCAAGCTCCAGAGGCTTGTGAGAACAGATGAGTATAACAAAATGCACCTCCCAGATAAATGCACCTCTTATTCGGACTAGAATTGTCCGGCATCAAAGTGTGAAGTCAGGTCAAGCCCCAAATGGCAGAATGGAAACCTTGTTGAACTATATGTGTTTCATCCTGATTTTAAGCTCACGTCTTTAATTTCCCTCTTTTGTTTTCTTTTTAAAAAAAGAGAGAAGAGAAAATTGATGGGGGTGGAGGCCATTAATTCCCAGAATTGTTCCCTTCAGACTTCTGAAGTTCTCATCATACTGAAACTGGAACAACTGGAGAGGGAAGGAAATATTAAACAGTTTTGCGAATGCAATAATCTTGGATTCAGGCAACTGGGCATAAACACAGCAAGGTCAGTTCTGAAATGCTTCTTTTTTAGTGCTCCATTAAGAAGCAGGCTCATTTTGCCTTATTTTACAACGCTTGACAGCCTGTTCTAAAGGAACTTAGCAGACTTTCCAAACACATTTCTTAACTCATGGATGTGGATTGCCCACCCACCCCCCAGCTCGAGGGCCACATTTCCCCCAGGCAACCAGCCTCATGCCTGTGGTGGGAAAGGGACAGAGGCTTAAGCACACAGAGCAGTGGATGTAATTCTTCCCTCTGTACAGCCAGAGGTTTCTACATGCCTTCCCAGTTCTCTAGGAGAACCGGAAAGCTTGTTCTTCTTAAGACATTTTGTGAGTAGATGGGTAAGAAGGAACCAGGATTTGGAGCCTTAGCTGGATCTAAAGAACTGCCAGAAATATGTCACACATAGGGAGATTCAATAAGTTTTTAAAAAGTAGTTATTACTTAGCATCAGAGCTCACCTCTGAAAGCTGACCTGGCCCTATTCTTGCATTTTTAACAGCAGTTGCTCCAGGCCTGCATACTGTTTTTCAGAGTATCCAACCAGATGCCTTTAAGGAACTCACAAGGGCAATAGCCCTTCCCTGATGTGGTCCTGTAGCAATAGGCATCCATGGCATCCTGTCATTGAATGTGTTGGATCAACCATTGCATAAGAAAAGCTTTGCCACTCCATCATCTTGTTTCTACCATGGCCAATCAGGTGCCTCTAGGAAACACATGAGCAAGGCAGAAAGGCAATAGACCTTTCCCATTGTCACATTGCAACAGCTGATATTGTTCAGAGGGATGTTTCCTCTAAACCTGGAGGTAGCATGTACCTAGACAGAGAGTGGATGGAGAGAAGTTCTCACTCTCCCATAACATTAGAACTTGTGGACATCCAATGAGGCCGAATGCAGGAATATTCAGGACAGAGAAAATAAAGCAGTGCTCCACACACTGCATGGTTAAACTGTGGAATGTGTTACTACATGAAGCAGTGTTGGCTGCCAACTTATATTGTTTTAAAAGAGGATTAGACAAATTGATGGAGGACAAGGCAATTGGTGACTACTAGCTGTGATGGCTATGTTGTACCTCCACTGCCAAAGGCAGTGTCCCTCTAAATACCAGTTGCTGGGAATCACAGGAGAGCAGAGTGCTCTTATACCCATGTTCTGTTTGATCTGGTTGACCTTTGTGAAAACAGGATGCTGGACTAGATGGTCCATTGGCCTGATCCAGCAGGCTTATATTATGCTCTTGTCATGGTTGGCAGCCATTGGCACACCTGTCCTCCATGAATCTATTGAGTTCTTTGAAAGCCACCCAAGCTCATCATCATTTTATGATAACAAATTCTCCAACTGAACTATGCAATGCCACGTCTAACAGCTACTGAGAGACTTATCCTCCATGAATGTTTGTTTCTTTTCCACATTCACTCCCTGCTCTTCAATTGTGGGAATTGATGGGCCTTCTTTACTTTCCCCAAAGCTGCTGGCACTGAGCCTGAAATTCTCCAAGTGAGATATTCTCCCACCAGAGACCTTTTTTAAAAGCTTCTCCATCTTCGTAAGCATTTTGTGTTATGCCAGAGAGAGAGAGAGGCCAGGAGGTTTTGTAACAGGCCTCCCGCTATTATCCTTACATAACATCGCTTCTCCCATTTGTAGGCACAATTAATTTAATGTTGCAAAGAGCGTAAGAGCTTTCTTGCAATCAACACCATCAAGGGAGACTGTTATCTCAGTGGCCCCTGCTGGTTTGATGAATATTGAAAAGTATCTCCCCTAAGGCCACTGCTCTGTGCACACACATCCATTCAGCAAAGTCCCTGGAACCTAATCCAAGCTAATGTTGTTTAGAGGAACTGGGGACAGAGTGGGTGCTTGTTTCTGCTTTGTTATTCAATGCAGGGTAATCATTGCAAGGTTTTATATCAGACTGTGTTTACATAGCACTTCCGGCATGTTTTGGAGTTGACTTGGCATCTCTTCCAGTTTGTCTTGTCCCAACGAGAATGAAGAGTCCATGACAAGCTAGGCAAGAACAGACCTAAAACAGGTGCTAAGATCGCCTGTTCCAGTTAGACTAGTTTCAGATATTTCAGCACCTAGGACAGTTCCAATGCTCAACCAATATTCAATTAGTTAAGGGTGTTCCAAAATCTTGCTGTCACAACAGAAAAGGCCTTCTCCCTCATGCAACCCACCATATTCTAGTTAGCAGAGGAACCTGAGGTGAGACATCAGAGGTATATATCAACACTCAAGCAGGTTCACATAGGAGACGATTCTTGATATACGTGGACTGCAAGCTATTGCATTATGTGGCATTTCTCCTAAGTTTCTGGGGGCTCCATATCATCCTCATCTAGATCTTCCTCAACTATGAAGTCATGTTGTTGGACTACAACTCCTATCTTCCAAGACCACTGGCCGCGTTTGCTGAGGTCAATGAGAGTTGGAGTCCAGGAACATTTGGCTATCTCATATTGGCTATCCCTGAATGAGAATGACTGTAAACATTAATAAAGCTTCACTGGTGGGGGGGGAGAGATGAGCTTAATTTTAATATTGAATCAAGCAATGCGGGTTTAGAAGAGGTCCAAAGAACCCCTTTCTTCCTCTTTTTGCACTATCAAAAGCTAGCAAATGTGATGGGGGATGACTTCCTTTTGCTTTTTGCAGCTCTGCTTTACAGTTGTGGCCGCTGGCCTTGTACAGCTAGCCAGGCTGCAAAGTGTCCTCTCTGATTTGCAGTCACTGGGGAGAGCTGGGGGGTTCATGCAAGGTTGCTCAGAATTGCTATATAGCATTCAGAGGAAGAGAGCTGCACAGTGTGACCCCAAACACTTTGCTTTAGCCTCAGTATATCTGCACTTAGCAGAGTGAAAGAGCAGACGCAATGTCAAAGCAAAGATTCTCCAGAAGCATTTCCTTTTTAAAAGGGACAGCAAAACACATAGAACGTTGTGTCAATTTTATGCACAGTGAAATATCTCTGATGGCAAACTTCATACTTCTCAAAGGCACTGCACTTTTAGAGAAAGGAGAGGGACTAAAAGGTGTCTGGAGGCAATGAGACAGTGCCGTTGACATCATAGGGGTAGCCAACGTGATGTCCCCCAGATGCTGCTGGACTACAACCCCCATCATCAACAATCATTGGCCCTGTTCTTGCAGTGCAAGAACATTTGGAAGGCACTACATTGGCCACTCATGCCAATGCTATGTGCAAGCTGTTGTAGTACTACAGCTCCCAATAACCCCGTACAACAGGGCCCACGGTCAGGGAATTGAACAATAATATACAAGAAGAAGAAGAAGCTCCAGGTCTCCCTATTAGAACCTGCCTTGAAACTCTTCCCAGACCCCAGACTGTTTATGTCAGGCAGGGATGCAATCATGCCTCTTGCTTACCTGGATGGAAAAGTGTGTGTGTTTGTGTGTGTGTGTGTGTGTGTGTGTGTGTGTGTGTGTGTAAAATAAACACATTGACTTTTGTATGGCTGTAATGTAGTCTATAGCACAGGCATCCCCAAACTCGGCCCTCCAGATGTTTTGGGACTACAACTACCATCATCCCTAGCTAACAGGACCAGTGGTCAGGGATGATGGGAATTGTAGTCCCAAAACATCTGGAGGGCCGAGTTTGGGGATGCCTGTGCTATAGCAGAAAGTTATCTGTTGCCCAGTTACTTTTGCCTCTGGCCCCACCTACCATGGCATGTGTCCCTCAGGAAATTGCCTATGAAGGAATGTGGTCCTTGATCTGAAAGAAGATGCTCCAAGCCTGCTTTAAAGGCCTGTTTAAAAGCCTGTTGATAGGGCCCCTGCGCAAATCACTTTAGTTATCCCCTCCCCCTGGAATTTGCTTCTTATTGCCATACAGATTTCCTTTTAATCTTTCATTTTGCAAGATTTATCAATCGTGTAAAAACTTCACAAAATAAATATTTTGGACACATTGATTGCTATTTTACTGGGCCTATTAAAAAGTGTCTCTCCATCCCCTACATCATATTATATATTGAGAAGCATAATGAGTACCTCCGCCTATTTATCATTAGACCACAACAGCTGTTCACTTGTTCCTCATTGCATTTGCTAATGGTAGGTTATTTAATTTTATTACATTTATATTATGGCCCATCTTTGCATTTTCATTTATAACAGAAAATTATACTCTTAGGCATCACCGGTTAAGATAAATGTTGTTCTTTTAAAAAAATAATTCAGGAAATAAATGACCCAGTGAGGGTCTCGGAGCTCTTAGAGATGGAGAAGGAATCATAAATCATTCTTTTTTACATCTTGGTTTTCTATCAGGTGATTTGATCAAATAGCACATACACTCTTTTAATATTAGTAGCTTTCCTGCATCAATAGAGAAACTTGAAAATGGGCACCATCTGCCATTGGATTATTATTTTTTAATGGGGGTGTATCTAGTTTTAGGAAATTACATTATGGAGGTAGTTTTGTATTAGAAATAATGATTGAGTTAAACGGCAAGAAATTGCTACTATTGGTCTATTGTTGCATTAATTCCCACCCTATCCAAGGGACAGTATCCAGTCATCTGAAGTTTCCACCCTAGGCACCAAAAATACACCCAGGTTTTGTGCTATGTTAACTATGACCAGAGCCTTTAGTGTGGTGGCACCTACAGTAGTGATGTTTAGAAACTTGCTTAAAATAGTAGAACCACAGCTCAGTAATAGAGCAAGTATTTTAAAGGTCCTAGTTTCAGTTTTGGCATCTCCAGGTAAATCTGGGATTGTCCTTTATCTGAAGCACTGGAGAGACACTGCCACCCAGTTTGGGAAGGATAACCTTTGGCCCACCAACTGTCACTGCACTAAAACTCCCAACATTCCTGGCCATTGGCCATGCTTGTTGGGGCTGATGGGAGCTGTAGTTCAAGCAGCATCTGGAAGGCCAAAATGTTCCCCAGTTTGGGTAATGCTGATATCTTCCTATGCTCAGATGTTCTTAACTCATTTGTCCCACTCTGGCTTTCCTTGAGAGGTGATCCAGTTTCATTGAGGTATTGCAATCATCTACTGATTTGTGGTGTATTTTGAGTTTGCTATATTAATGCAATTTTGTTTTAATTATTTAATTACATTTATGAATCGCTACCCCTAAAACATCCCTAACAAAAAATTTTTTTTTTGCTGTGCACCACCATTATATTTCCACAGCCCCCGTTAACGTTGGCATGATAGGTGATTATTATTATTATTATTACAATTATTATTATTTGCAAACAAATAAATGAAAGTAGTGCAGTTCAAAATATTCAGAGGGCACCTGGTTGGAGAAGGTGCTGCAGCAGGCAATGTGAGTCCTGATGGACAAATCATTTGGCCTGGTATAAAGCAGCAGCTTACGCTTTTGCTATAGTCATGGCACAGATGTTACAAAGCTCTGTAGCAAAGCACCAGTCACTTTCATGAAACTCTAGGCTGTCAGTTCTAAAATGGGCAACTCTCTAGTCCTCATGAAAATGCACAGGCAGCTCCAAGCTCAGAAGCAACCACAAGCTTCAGTGTGGGGCCCAGACTGTGGCAGACACCTCTTTCTCAAACCTTGATCTGCAAACCCCGCTGCTTGCACACCATGATCTCTCACCACCCCTTGAACCACCCCTTTGCATTCATTTTAACAAATGCAACTAAAGGAGTCCCCCCCCCCCAAAAAAAACACAGGGTAGTACTTCAGAGCTCAGACTGGTCATCTTTTAATCTATATAAAATGCCGCAGTGCTTCTACAGTCCTGGAAACATATGAGCAGAAGTGAGGGAGGGAGAATGAGAGAGAAGGTAAATCCTTTCTTCCCTAGAGGTTTATTCAGTTTCAGGGGAAGGACACAGAAAAAGAAGATGGAAGGGGTGAGCTAAAAGTTGCCTTTCATGTCTTTGCGGTTAATTCTGATGCAGCTGCTTGTTCTCAAACCCACATAGTAGAAAAAGACAGGTCTATGCTTTTGCTTTTGCTTTCAACTCCATAAAATACACTCGTCAGCCTATGGGATTTTTAACCTAGCAAAAGGGGAGGCCCGGCAGAAGAGCCTTGGAAAAAGCAGGGAAATGACAAGATTAAACTAAGAGGAAATATAGAAACACTGCATTATTAATCAACTTGTCTGCTGCAGCTTTGTCCTGTCTCAGGAAGAACTGACGCTGGCCGCCAGTTGCCGCCTGGTGCCAGGCTTTCAGCCTGTGATGAATTATAAAGCCCCTGCAATTCCCTTTGCAGATATGAATGGCAGCAAAGTTGTGGTTGGGAAAGTCCTGGTGGCAGGAGGGGAAGGAAAGGGCACAGAGAAGCACAAAGCTTCCTTTTTCAAGACTCCTTACTTCACTGAAATGTCCCCAGGATTTTCTTTCTTAGATGATAGTTTGTGCTCCATAAAAGATTTCATTGACAGGACTGTGCTGGCTTTTCTTTAAAAAAAACCATAACAAAACAAAACTTCATTTTTCACTCACACTGCTCAGGGTAGGGGACCTCTTATCCTTTTCTCTTCACAACAACCCTGTGAGGTAGGTTAGTTAGGCTGAGAGATGGTAACTAGCCTCTGACAACCAGTCGCTGGGAATCACCAGTGGGCGAGTGCTGCTGCAGCCAGGTCCTGACAAATGCTGAAGGATGGAGAGACCTATAAACATGGACATCCATAGTAATACTGTATGTATATGTAGCTACAAAAAAACCAATGTGTACAGGAGACTGAGTTTAAAGGTACCCTCTTTTTAGCAGGAACATGGGAAACTGAGTTATACCGAGGCAGACCATTGGTCCATCTAACTCAGTATTGCCCTCACTGACTGGCCATTGCTCTCCAGAATTTCACACAGGAATCTAGGTGCCTGGTATGGAAGCATGCAACACAGATGTTCTGCTACAGAGGCACAGCCCTTTCCCACAGCCCTTGATGAGTTGGCCCATCGAAGGCTATAGCCATAATGGACTCCCCATGTGTCCTTGAAGACCAGTTGCTGGGATAGGGGGCAACAGAGCAGAGGAATGCTGTTGTCCCTGCTCAGGAGCTTTCCATGAAGACATCCAGTTGACCACCATGAGAATCATAGAAGCATAGAGTTGTAGAGTTGAAAAAGACCCCAGGGGTCATCTAAGCCTCTGCCCTGCAAATTAGAATGCCAGATTGGATGAGCTTTTGGCTGATCCAGCAGGTCTTCTCTTACATTCTCACCATGGGTTCTGGGCCTGAAAACGTTGATGTCTATGGCCCTGTACTCTACATAGGCAGGGAGCAGGCTGCACTGCAGGAGTCCAAGCATCCAAATAGTGCAGGATCTAGGACCATGGACAGCTCCTTGGTGATAAGGCAGTCAGATTCCTCTTTTGAACTTGCAGGGGTGAAGGTTCAGTTGTACAGGGGCTTTTGTGCAGGGCAAGAGCCGACTCCCTTTGGTCATGCTGACAGGTCACCCCTCCAGAGCCAGCAGCTAGACTCTCCAGCTGTCACTCCACGTCAGCTGTCATGTAAAATGCGCTCTTCTTCCCCCTTTGGCTGGCAGTCAGCAATCTGTCCAGTTCCTTAAAAAGCTATACTTCTTCAATATGGATCCAGCACTTAATTTGATGGCAGAAGGATTCTGTTAAGTATTCCTGCCTTTTAGTTATGTCAGATTAACAGCCTTTATATATATTTTTATAAAAAGTCAGGATGAAAGAACATGCAGAGATGCAGGCTGCAGTAATGCTTCCATTCCATTATTTGTTTTCACACAATGAGAAACTGATCTAAATACTGTATTCAGCAAGAAGCCAATTATCAGAGAGGCATGGTGGCTCATTGTAGACTTTTACATGCTGATAATCCACCACTTTTTCACTCATCACTCATGGGCTTCTGTGTTTTTATAATCCCCCAGAATTACAAGAGTGGTTTAAGCTAGATGGATTTTTAACAATTGTCTCCACTGTTGTCATGCAATTAGAAAGGCATGTTCCATTTGAGCAAGCTGAATAGAGGGATTACTGTATACACCTATTGCCACAGACCTGAAGTGCGCAACATGCTTGCATTGTTATTAAGCATGCATTGTGCAGGCAAAGCAGCAGTGAATTAACAGCTGCTACATGGCTATTACCTCCATTTAAGGAATTACATCCCACAATCCAGCTTGTGGGTCTAGGGGGCATGATTGCCCCTTTGGGTACAAGGGGGGCTGGGTTCAAATCCTGGGCAAACCCATATGAGCAAGAAGAGGGACTGAAGCCATCACAATCCCTCAGCCTTTCCTGCAAACTTCAGTAGAACTTTTGATTGGTGTTATATAGATGCTATGTTCTTTTTAAAACACACACACACACACACACACACACACACCTCTCCCAGCAAGCTAAGCAAGAGGTGCCTAGCTTAGAATTTATACACACAGTAAAATGGAACACTAATCTACTTTTAGCCAAAAGGCTTTGCATGATGAAACATCTTAATTAATTTTACTATTTGCACGTATTTCAGAAATATGATCTGAAAGAATGCAAAAAAAGGGGGAGATTCAGATCTTCACGTCAGGCTGAGTCAAAGTCCCCTGCAACACCGCAACTCTGTTCACAGGATAAAAAGTTAGAGGGCATTTGGGTGATTTGGGGGGGTGAAGTGTGAATGGGGGCAGCTGTGGGGCAAACATGCAGAGAGAGTAGTTGGCATACACCATTGTTTTCTTCACACAAAGCAGGAAACATGACCCTCCCCCTGATTGCTTCATGATGAGAAGCGATGATGTGGTGTCATCAAGGAGCCAAATCAGAATGAGGACAGTTTCCCCTGCTATCACTCTGATGCTTTGGGGGTGGATGAAGTGATGCTAGGGAATAACTGGAAATAGAATTGTCACATACATGGCTGGTGCTGTGGGTTAAACCACAGAGCCTAGGACTTGCTGATCAGAAGGTCGGCGGTTCAAATCCCCATGACGGGGTGAGTTCCTGTTGCTCGGTCCCTAATCCTGCCCACCTAGCAGTTCGAAAGCACGTCAAAAGTGCAAGTAGATAAATAGGTACCGCTCCGGCGGGAAGGTAAACGGCGTTTCCGTGTGCTGCTCTGGCAAACCAGAAGCGACTTAATCATGCTGGCCACATGACCCGGAAGCTGTACGCCGGCTCCCTCAGCCAATAAAGCGAGATGAGCGCCGCAACCCCAGAGTCAGTCACGACTGGACCAAATAGTCAGGGGTCCCTTTACCTTTACCTTTACCTTTACCTTTACCTTTACCTTTACCTTTACATGAAAAGGTCAGTGTGGATCACAGGAAAACCCTGTGAAGTATCTCCCATTATCAAAGTCCCCTCTTTTGAGCCAGATTGTTTTTAAAATTGTAAGAAAAACACTGGGGCCTAATTTGAATAATATAGTGATTGGTATCTGGTGGGCGGGGCTTGTGCGCTATGCTCCGGAATCATCCCCTCCCTTCTGTGTGAGTTCCGTTAAGAATGTCGGTTAAGAGGCACCAACTGCCTCTTCTTGTTTCTTGCCTCAGACTTGCCTCCTGTTGTTGTATTCAGTTTCTCTCATTATGTTATTTTGTTATGCTATTTTTTTATTATTAAAGCTTGTTTACATTTACGTGAGCCACTTATTTTTCTCAAAGAAAAAGAAAGAAAGGTGGAATATCCTAAACTTGGGCAAGTGAGGGGATATTCCCAGTTTGCCAAGAGGACTGATTTTGTTAATCAGCCTCCACCCACCCACCTCCACAACAAAAATAATTCTTGGCTCCCCCCTCCCTGAAATTCAACAACCTAGCTCCTGAAGTTCTGCATCTGACCTCAAAAATGCATGGCTGACACAGTGGCAAAGCAAAGGTACTCTGCACATGCTCAGAGGCACCCCCTTTCTCCATCCAGTCGTTGCGTATAAAGAAACAAAACAAAACACGTTCCCACTTAATCAGGAAGACTCGGGCTATAAGCTCCAACACAGATCTCGGCAGCCAATACCAGGAAGCCTCTGCTCAAATTAAGAACCCTGGCAAGGAACAATAGCACAAACGAGTTCTAAAAAATTGCTGCAGGGGAGAGAGAGGGTGTGAGATGACTTAAAAGGTCAGTTATTGGAAATATGACAAACCCATCAGGTGCTTTGTCGGGAAAACATATTAGAGAATGTGGGAGATGCCAATTACTAGCAGGCATGAATAAAACATGTGCTCAGAATGAGGCCTACTGCTTGCGGCTTCCTTGCAGAGGTGGTTGTACACCAGGTTAGAGATGGCAAATGTAGGAAACACAAACTGGCACATTCTTGTCGAGCTGGCCATTATGTCTCTTCCAATGAACTGATGGACTTGGTTTACTTCTTCTTTGCATGGAGTCCAGTTGCTGTTCAGATGCACTGCTATTTTTAACCAAACCCTGGCAAGAAAGAGCTTGGCCAGGGACATCTTAAGGGCCCCCCGATGCTCTCTCGCTCAAGTCTCAATGGATGCTGGTGGCTGAACGAGGCTGTCAGATAAGGGAAAGGTGCAGGGGTGGGAAAGAGAGCTGAGTGGAGGAATGACATGGGATCCAGTTTTCAGCTGCTCTGTTTACACAAATGAAGTTTTGGAGGGCAGAGCATTGGGGGTGGCGGTAGAGGGGGAAAGAATGAATTCAATGTTCCTAAACAAAAGAAGAGCTGGAAAACAAACCCTCCGATGTAAAAGCCTGCTGTTCAAAAGAAGAAATCGATGCTGTTTCAAACACAGGGAAAGTAAACAAGCCTGTTGGATAGAGGACTCCTTCCAAGCTCTCCAGCTGATGATTTTTCTGACCAAGAAAACTACAGGCTTCACTACACACACACACACACACACACACACACACACACACACACACACACACACTGTTTAAGCAAACAGTTTCACACACACACACACAGGCCCTAAAATGCCCTTTCAACACCTGCTTCCCCCCCAAAAAGAAAATTGTTCTCAGGATGAACTGTATACATTGAGATCATTAATTCTGATCCCAGGGTATGATTTCTCTCTCCCCACCCCTGCCCCAGAGTTTGCTAAAATATTCCAGAGAAGTGGGTGTTGAAGACAAGGGAGTCAATCAAGTGTGGGAGTGTAGAGCATCACAATATAGGATTCAGTGCCAGGCTTGAGTTGAGTTTATTTGAGAGTCTAACAGACACTGTTTAAAAGGAGATGAAAGCAATAGCTAAGCAGCTGAGCACATGTTTTCCTTGCAGAGGATCCCAAGAACAATCCATGAAATCCAAGGGGGTGCCTGCCATAAGTGATGGACCAAGCAAACAGGAGGCCAATAGTTCCAGGCAGATAGGGAGGGAAGGCAAGATCAGCACCTTGGAGAACAACCAAGGTGTGGGCTTCAGGACCATGGCTAGTGCAGCTGAGAGAAAATACTGTATGCATGTTGACTCAATGGTGTCCTAGCAGCATATTCTTCAACCTTGGGGCAGTAGATGTTGCTGGACTACAACTCCCACCATCCACAGCCAGCATCACCAATGGCCTGGGATGGTGGGAGTTGCAGTCCAACAACAACCGAGAACCCAAGGTTGAAAAACATTGTCCTAGAGGAACTGGTGGACCTTTAGAACCTGAGTGAGGTATTCACTAAAAAGAAGCCCCTCCATCTGGACTCTGCTTCTGGTCTGAGGAAGGACAGAACCTTACTCTGGGCCCATTAGCTTCTTCTGAGCCTTGGGGTTTCAAGCAATGGCAATATCTTTTCGGGAGTCTCCTGATCTCTCCATATAGCACAGACCATGGAGAGGAGCCATCTCCACTCCAGGGCTGCCATCATCACACTCTGCCTATGAAGATTCCTGGACTGGGGCCCTGGCACCATCTTCACAGTGAAGAGTTACATCATAGGTTATGAGAAATATCTCTCCTGGAAATGTTGGAGGGCCACTGCTAGTCAGAGCAGACAACACTGGGTTAGATGGACTAATGGTCTAACTCAGTATAAGGAAGGTTTGTGTGCAAACCTGTGATCATCAAGATTATTTTTATATGATGCTGATAGATAATATGCCCATAAATTCTTAATCCCCATTTTTCTCAGCATAATATGTAGTCTGACTTTAAAAGAATGCCTGACTGAGGTGAGATTTGCACCTGGATTAGGCTGAGAAGAGGGTGTGGCTTGTACAAATCAATCCAGTGGTCTTCTTAGATCCCACCACCCCGACCACTGGGCATGCTGGCTGGAAAAGATGGGAATTGTAGTCCAAAAATATTTGAAGGGTGCCAGGCTAGGGAAGATCCCCAATCCATATGGTGTATTGGCTATTCACTGACCTCTCAGGTTTGATATTCTTGCAATGGTTTCCTAAACCCTGCAATAACTTTTAAGAATCTTCACTTCAGATATGCAATTTTTTTTCTGTAAGAAGATAATAACTAAATCCTGAAACAAGGGATGACTTCAAATTATACATAGGTATTTGGGATATTAATTGAAGCTGCATGCACAGAATGGGAGTTCGTGACAGCTTTAAGGTTTCACAGGACTTTGCAAGAGTGATGGCTGGAGGGCAAGAAAACAGAAGAGGACTTTCATCTCCGAGTTACCACTGTGTGAAATCTGACCCAGCAAATTAGCAATCAAAATTCATTACCAGAAAGAGCCTGGCAGAGAGATTTGGCTACAGGAAAATCCATCTTGAGCCTTCTGCTCATATGTGAGCTGAACTAAATAACAGAAACTCCAAAGCAATTTGGAGCATGTTTTTATTTGGATGCCCTGGGACTTGCATTGTAATAACTCAATATGACTCTGCTTATCTTCTTCAGTGAAAATTCAGACAGAAAGCAGGTGCCTGCAAACAGATACAAAAGTCAGTTAAACCCAGCTGAGGACAGATGTGCATACCGTGCTATAAACACCCACACTAAACCCAACAAATTAGAATTCTGCACCAAGTGAAGCCAAAATTGACACTGAAAGAGATCCTCAGTTCAGTGACTTTTTAAAGTTATGGAAACTGGATTATGTCAGATATGTTAGGATATGTTAGGATGTTACTGAGAATGTTCACATCTTAAATACATGTAACTTGAAGGCAGACTGGTTGAAATTGTGCAGGTTAAATAAAAGCTCTTTTTGTGCCAGGTCTGCTTGGTGTTGCTTGGCAAGATCTTTTAAGCTCTCTGCCTTGCTTGAGGGGGCAAAGACTGCCCAGCACACCAATTTGGGGAAGCTATAACGAAATATTGTGAGAGCCATCCAAGTTCTCAAAAGATTTCACCCAAGCATCCCTAGGCTTCCAGAGCCAGCATGCAAAGGGGGCCTCACTCCCCATGCAAGGCAGAGAGCTTAACAGCTCTTTTTGTGCCAGATCAACTTGGGTTACAGATGGCTACTTGCACAATTAGAACAGCCAGGGAGACTTGGTTCCAGGCAAAAGTATGCATAAGGCATTCTATGCAAAGTTGTGGTTTATAAGCACACCTGAAGACTTCTTGTGACAAACATGTGCTCAGGTCTATGGAGAAGAATCCAACTGTGCAAGAGGCTTGAAATAAATTGGTGGTCCCAGTCAGGGCAGCTGCCAAGGGTGGGCAAGGTGGGAGTTCATTTGGAAGACATAGCTACTGAGTCAGGCCTTAAGCTAACACAACCTCAAAAACCATCATTTATCTGCCACAGAAGCCAGGATCCTGCCTACACAAACTGGCCTGTTACTGAGAAAGGAAGGAAACAGCATCTTTTCTGCCTGTGTTGCAAAAGAATCAGAAAAGATTAATGCCCTCCCAGAATGGGGAAAAGCTGGTAATGAGTGTGCTGACTGAGCTGAGCTAAGATGTTGTCAACATACAACCTACTTACTACTTCTCAACTTTGTACAACTTAAAAAGCCCCTTGCGCTGATGAAAACATCTTTTTGCTCTCCTCCTCACACCCAGAAAGTATTCTGTAGGATAGGAAGGTTGGCGCTTCACTGGCTGTTAAGATTCAGGAAGGATAAAAGGCTCCCACTGGCCTTTTTGTGCTTCCAAATATTTAAAGCCCCAGTTGGGTGACTTCTGCAGTCTGGCGACGTTAAGTGCTGTGCACCTTCCAGTCCTCTAGAGGGCACACTCTCACTGAGACTTTCCTTTCTCAACCCAAAGAGTCAAACATCAGCCATTTCTTTATTTGGGATAAAAGAGGACTTGTTGCCAAATGGATTCATAGAATCATAGAGTTGGAGGAGACCAGAAGGGCCATCTAGTCCAACACCCGGCAATGAAGGAATATTTTGCCCAATGTGCGGCTCGGATCTATGACCCTGAGATTTAAGAGTCTCTACCAATTGAGTTGCACCACTTCAGACTACAAGAGAAGTGGGGTGGTGATATTGCTTTGGAATGCTCTCCAGAACTATTCTTTTAAATAAAATAATAATAATTGCAAGTTAACAATAAGCATCTGTTCCACATACAGAAGGTCTCAGGTCCAGTCCTTGGCATCTCCAGGTAGGGCGGAAGAGACACCTGTCTGAATTCCTGGAGAGCCCCTGGCAGTCAATGTAGACAATACTCAACTAGATGGACCCGTGGCCTGACTCTGTATACGGCAGGTTTCCTCTGTTGCTGTGTGGATGGTGCTGTTTTGCTGACACAAGGATCCATATCAGCGATAATGCGTTCACTGTTTGCATAGGTCCAAGGGAATGTGCTGTTGGCCAGTGCACAGTTATCCCAAATCAAAATCTTTCCAATGAAAGCAGTCATTACAGCTCACATCAGGAACAGCGTTTCTGCCATTTTTTCTGCCAACGATCAATAAGTGATTGGTTGAGGCTTGGTGCAGTGATTCTTAAATTAACCAACAGAGGCCAAATTAGACGAGGAAAAGCAGAAAGGCCCCATTTGTGATGCAATGAGCAAAAGAAAAAGAAATGTTTGCTCATTTGTAATCCTGGTTTTGGACAGTCAAGCGCATACAGCAAGTTGGAAATGGGTACAGTAGATGCCCTTGGCGCTGGATTTCCTGAGCCTTCTCTTACAACCTCTCCATGAGCTGAATACTTAAAAAGCACTCTTGTAAAAACCCAGGCAGTTCATGAAGGTTGATACCTGATCTACACAAGGCAGCAGCAGAGTGAAGTGGTAGAATGAACTGCATCATTTCAGACTGCGGGGTGAACCATGCTCTTTATTGCTCCCGTACATTACATGCGAACAAACAAAACACTCTGCAATCAGAAAAGTAGAACAGCGGGAAGTAGACCGGGATTGAATCCCTAGGCTTATCTGCCAGCTTTCTTTTGTTTTTACCTGGAATATGAAACAGCAATCAAACTTGGTACCTCCCCAACTTGTATTCTGAAGTGGTACCACCCACTCTACTATTTTCCATCACGGTACCGCTTCATTCCTCTATCTCTGTAGATAAAAGTCCATGGTTCTCCATGCAAACCCAAGAAAACAATTCACTATGGGCTTATGAAGGTAAAATGCCCTCTGCAGAAACCTTTGTGTCTTCCAAACTGTGAGGTCTATGCATCAGCATGAATACCCAAAAGCAGCAGACGTGTCATGGGAGACATCTTTCAAGAAGTTCTGTTTCTTCCCTGTGGAGCTTTGTGGCTGGGTGCAAATAGCTGCTGGGTTATAAAGCTGAAGGTTTCATTTTCTCTGTCTTGCTAGGAATCTGTGGCACTCTAAATGCTGTCAGACTACAATCCCCATCTTTCCCTGACTGTTGGCCATGCTGGCTGGGACCAATGCTAACTAGAGAGAACATAGGAAGGGGCACAGCTTCCTTATTCCTGGTTTAAATGTTGACATAAGAACATAAGAAGAGCCTGCTGGATTAGGCTAAAGAGGACCCATCTAGTCTGGCATCCGATTCTGGGAACCTGCAAAGAGGATTCAAGTGCAATAGCACTTGCTCCTCCTGTGGTCAAATTCTACACTACAAGACACAAAGTTGGAGGAAGCCTTTTTAAAAGATGCGGTTCTTCAAGGAACAAATGGGGCATATGAGATAACCTTCCATCCTCTAGCTCTGCCATTATAAGAAAATAAGCTTTAAATCAGATTTAAGGCTGGTCATGCTCTGCTAAGTGTGCTAATATTTTTACCCAGTCTCTCCTGCAGCTGTTTAAATATTTGGAAGCACAAAAACGCCAGTGGGACCCTTTTATCCTTTCTGAATCTTAACAGCCAGTGAAGCGCCAACCTTCCTCTTCTACAGAATACTTTCTGGGTGTGCAGAGGAGAGCAGAGATATTTCATGGATTCACCTCCATCCCCACCAACTGAGTTAAGAGATCTTTAGTTCGGCAAAGGTCGGGGCTTGCTGTGTGGTCATCAGATAAAATATTTGCAGGTTGCTGGAGATCCAACACACCAAAGCTACACCAGGTGTTGCTTTAAGTCCTGTGCTGTTTTGTTAACACTCTTCTTTTTAAACTATGCCTTTTCAAATTCACTTTGGCTATATCCATGTTAGGCAACTATGTGTTTATTTCGAACCCTTCCCCTGCCTTCAAGGAGCTCAAGGGGGCTCCTGCTGGTTGGCCAGCAGCAACCCCTTTTGGACAAAGATGACTTGACCTGACTTGACTTGACTCTAGTTACTAACTTCCGACTGGATTACTGCAACACACTCTACTTGGGGCTGCCCTTGAAGACGCCTTGGAAATTTCAGTTGGTCCAAACTGCAGCAGCCAGATTACTGGCCAAGATTCCATTTGTTTTTAAAACAGCTGCCCTGATGGCCAGCTTGTTTCCGGTCCCAATGCAAGGTATGCTCCAGGTACCTGAAAGGCCACCTCCTTCCCGACAGACCCTGCCAGGTATTAAGAATGGCAGAGACAGCCAATCTCTAGAGTCTGGGCTGTTCCACTGTCCTCAAAAGATCAGGGTGGTGGCAGCCCAGGAAATGCCATTCTGTGGGGCAACCCTTAAGTGGTAGAACTCCCTTCCAACAGAAGTACATCTGGCACCATTGTTTTACAGCTTTCAGGAAATACTGTAAACACACCTCTTCGCCCGAGCTTTTGACACTCGAGATGTATATTTTCAATGCCCTTGTTATTTCTGTGATTGCAAGTTCTTTTAAACTGTTTTTAACAGTGTGTTTTAATTGTTGTAACCACCTTGGGATCTTAAGCTGAAAGGCAGGTAAATGATGATGATGATGATGATGATGATGATAATAAATGTTCTCCCCTTCTATCACTTCTATGTGATATGTTAGGGCAAGAATTACCCCAGAGAAGAAATTAGAACCTGAGTCTCCCATATCTAAGTCCAACACTTTAGCCATTACATTATATTGCCCACCCCCAGAAAAAAAAGCTTAATAAGCCACTGTGCTATGTCAGATCTAACTCCCAGCTCATCCATAAGCCCATCTGGTGGCCTTAGACAAACCCATAAGGGTCATTTTAACATTGTCCTGCCTCACAGGGCTGTTGTAAAGATTTACTGAAATAATGCACTATATAAATGCTAAGTGGCACAATGAGTCAGTGAATCATCTGGCTGTTAACCAGAAGGTAGGTGGTTCGATCCCACCCTGGGACGGCTGTGGGCAGGATTCCTGCATTGCAGGGCGTTGGACTAGGTGACCCTCGGGTTCCCTCCCAACTCAACAATTCTATGATTCTACATGTGTGCTTCAGGAATTAATTTAATCCTCTAAATTATGGGTTGTCAACAGTTCCACCAAAGGCGGAAATAATTCAAACCTACTCAGTTCCTAATGAAATGTTGATATGCACGGTACATTCATAGCTGCTGACATTAAGCTGTGCCAATCCCCCAACGGTACTGCTCCAAGGGTTCCTGTTTGAGTTCAGGAGCCAACCATGGCTGGTCTCCAGCACCCTACCAGGTGCCACCTGGCTCCCCAATTACCAGCTCGCTTCCCTTTCCATGCTTCTTGAAGCTGCTCATAGAAGCTGGAGGGAAGAGCTCACTCCTATGCAAGCTCCTGGCCCGCCTTTGGTTTTCTGGCTTGTTTTGCAGCTGGGAAAAGGGGCCAGGAAGCCAAGAGGAAATGGTGCTGGAGGCAGAGCAGGGCATGGAGAGAACTGCCTGCTTTGTACGCCCTTCCGCCTCTGCCCTTGTCAGGGTTTCCAAGGACTGTTTGACTGGAAAAGAAGGGACTCTATACATGTCCCTCAATCTCTACCCCTGAAAAGGTTCAAAATGGGAGCGAGATATGAGACCCTTGCTGTTTTTGCTTACTTATGCATTCCTCCCCCTTCCTTAATATGGTGCGCATCTGTAGTAGTTAAATCATAGAATCATCAAATTGTAGACGAACCCCTTCTCCCATGCAAACCTGCCATCTAACGAGACCTTGCTTCAGTTGTCATCACCAACAGAGATGCCACTGGCAGCAACAAGGCCTTTTCCATAGTGGCACCCAAGTCAATGGAGTTTGTCTAGCCCCTATTTGACCATCAAGAGTGTGCTATTTTGCTGGGTTTGTGAGCTAACATTGTTGGTCTGTATATATCTGCTGACAGTAAGAGCTGTTGGACAGTGGACTATTTTGGATGGAGCTGGACTCTACTGCATAGGTTTTTCAACAGAGGTTGGATTCTTAGCTGTGATTCCTGCATTGCAGTGGGTTAGACGAACCTCGGTGTCCCTCCCAACTCTACTTTTATGTGTGTGTGCATGTGTGTACAAACACACACACAGAGTTTGCATTAAAAAATTCAGTGTGGTTTACAAAAGGAGTAATATAACTCGTCTATCATTTGCTGCTGGTGCTGTTTGCTTCTAATGTTGTTTGTAGTTTCATCTGTTCCTGATCTCAGGAGCCTTCAGGCAGCAACCTACCATTTAAATAAATACAATTCAGAAGACGAGAGTATATTGATTTGATGTGCTGCTAAGCCAACGTGCAGTGGAAGAGGGGAGCGGAGAGCCCGGCTTGATGGCAAAACTAGCTGCTGACCGCCGCTTTAATGACAAGCCATGTCTAAAGATCAAACTCTACCATTGCTAAAGCCAGATTGACACCGTTGCAAAGCCCTATTAAAGAACAGAGCGAGAACTTTCTAGGATTCCCCCTAGAAAAAGTCGATGTACTCTTAACTGAATAGAACACATTCCAACTGGATGGAAGTGCCTTTGTGAAACAGGCCATAATCCATCTTGCATTGGGAGAGCCTTTTACATTTTTACAGCAGAAACTGCACTTTATTCCTTTCTGAATTCCAACCCACCCCTTCTAATAACGGGAGGCTTTTAAGGCAGGTTTCTATCCCAATGCATGCCAGATAATCTCCCTAGAATGTTTTGAGATTGAAGTAGAGGCGAGGCACTACAATCTCCTCAGCCTTACGATACCTGGAATTTACCTTTGGGATCAAAGTTGGATCAAAATCTAAGCAGGGCTCTGTCCTCATAGAAAATACACAGAAGAAGATTCGATCAAGAGCGAGCCTGGCTCTGAAAACGTCCTCGCTTCGGTGGAGACGACCATGAAGAAGGCTCCTTTGAATGCATAAGAACTGAGCACCTCAAACAAGGGCTGTAAACTGTGTCTGTGAATATCCTCAGCTCTAGAATCTCATTCTCTGTTTGGAATCAGTAGGTTTAGTTCAAACTGCAAGCAAGGCAGTAAAAACATTGCCGCACTATTCCTCTTCAGGCTGTTGCTGGGGAGGAATATTCCTCCTGCATGCACAAAACTAGCACAGGCTAGAATTGCTCACCCCAACTAATTCTTCGTCTCAACTAGTTTTTTTCTTCCCACATGCAAGGTGTTCTTGGGTAGAAGGCTCATAGCTCAGGCTTTGGAGCATTCTTTCATAGGAATCTGCCTTATACCAAGTCAGACCTTGGGTCCATCTAGGTTAGTACTGTCTACACTGACTGTCCAGCAGCATTTCAGAGTTTCAAGGAACAAGTCCTTTCTTGTCCTACCTGGAAATGCTGGGGATTGAAGCTGGGACCTTCCGCATGCAAAAGCCCTTCTGCTCTAGTCCTTTCCCCATTTGCATGCGGAAGATCCCAGCTTTAGTCCCCGGCATTCTGCAGTGAGAAGGATCAGAGAGGATGGGGAGGACCTCTTTCCTGCCTAAAACTCTGGAGAGCAGCTGCCAATCAGAGGAGACAATCCTGGTCTAGTTAGTTAGATAGAGTCTGACCTGGTGTAAGGGCAGATTTCTTAATTTCTTTCTTTTTTATGTGGAGGTGCATTCAGGCAAACAGAGTGTAAGAGGCTGCCTTATACTTAGCCAGATCCTGGAGTCCATTTAGCTGAGCAGCACTGGCAGCTCTCCAGGGGTTTACACAGAGGTCATTCCTAGCTCCCTGTAACTGGATTAAGAACAGGGATTGAACCCAGGAGCTTCCAAATACAGCAGATGCACCTTAGTCCACTTATGTGCATGGATACAATTCTGCTTCGCAGAGATGCTCTGCAGATGGGAGTGGGTTCTGACTATAAGCTTTTTCATTCAGGGCATTTCTTCTAATATGATTTACTGTCCTCTTTGATCTAGGGGACCTTCTCTAAAGGTTAATTTAAAATCATGTCCCTTAAGGTGTCTCGACTGGGCCAAAGAAAAATCTGTGATGTGAAAAGATATTCTCCAACATAACAATTATTTTCAACTGCAGAAAACGAATGTGTTTAAGCAATTAGCATGCTAAGCAATTATTAAACGGAAGAACTGATCACAGAAATATTCTAAAGCATATATAGAACACAGTTGTTTTATTTTATCCTTGAGCTTCATTGGGAGCACTCAGATCCAAAGTCACAGTTATCTTCTTGGAGTTAACAAGTAACTCAACTTCAAACACGGGGCTCATTTATTTTTAAAATTTATGCCTGTATTTCATCCAGTATTCATAATGAAGCCTTTCAATAATGAATTACAATACAAATGAAGGGGGAGAGCTGATAAATTTTTCAGCGCGCATTTAATTCACTATTACATAAATAAATTTATCACTGCAATCATTCCCAAGCAATGCTTAAACTATAAATACGAGCCCAGTTAATTTTTTCTAAAACATCCAAAGTCTCAATCAGCACGAGCCGTTTCATGCAATTGCTCTGCCAACTTGCGACCGCGGTGCTTAGGTGGAGAGTGCAGGTTGCCATTGGAGACGCAGGAAAGGAATACGGCGCTTGATTAAATGAGCTTCTCGGCTACTACAGAATCAGCTGTGTGCTTTTGCTACCCTAAGTGTCTGAGCTTTGTCACGGCGGCCATTTATAACAGGGACCCGAACGGCATCCCTTGTACAGTGAGGAATTGAACATCACATGCCAAGCAAACGAGACTGCTAAAGATACAGCATCCTGTCCACCTGCTTTTAGCTAATAGTACAGGGGTCATCTGTGCTGGGCTTCACGTCGCCTTCCAGCAATAGATTCATCACCGCCTTTGTCAAATAGCTGCAAGTCCCTCTCTTTCCCAGCGGAGGAGTGTTGTAAAAGGGAGTCATGTCATCCTGCATAAGATAAACACAGTTTGATCTCAGTCACAATGCTGATGGGTAACAATCAGACACAACTGAGGACAAGGAGGGAGCCACAGATGGAAAAGCAGGGTGGTGATGAAGAGGGCACTTCACACACTTGACATTCTCTGTCATGCAGTCTGATAAATATTTTGGATTCCAACCAAATAGCAAATGGGGAACTGGGAGGGAGACAGTGGGAACAAGGAAGCTTCTTAACAGCAACAGAGGCAGACAAAAAAATATATCTGATATGCATTGTCTCAAACACTGTGAGTCAGAGATCTCATGCTGCTTCAGAACATCAGCTTTAGGCCGTGGGAAGGCAGCCGCAGATCATACCGTAGTCTTTCAGTGAGTCACCACTTCATTGGTGCCAAAGGTACAGAGCTCATCAAGCTGCAGGCTCACCTTTTGCAAGAAGCAATCGTCCCCAAGCAAGGAGATGAGTGGCGGAGGAGGCATGGTCATGGTTGTGTGAACTGTAGTGATAGTGCACCTTCCCCCTAGGCTCAATGGAGAAGCCCATGGCTTTCGAGGGCACGGATAGCACAGCAGAGCTCCTGTGGGCTACAGATGCAAGTGGCGGCAGGGGAAGGAGGGAGAGGGTGGAGCAGATGGGCAGTGATGGGACAGTGGTAGCAGGAGGAGCAGACAACCAGCAGAAGGGAGGTGGGAACGGGGGAGGGAGAATTTGAAAAAAGAAATGTGCAAGATTGTAGGTGTCTGTTTCATCTGGTGCCCATTCCATGATTATGTACTTCCACAAACACTTTGGGTGAAGCATTGGATTTCAGCCACCCGTCTGTGAACTACACAATTCCTTGATTTGATTCCTGTAGGAGTGTGGCATGAAGGTTGACTCAGCTTTGCTCGTTAGGAAGAAAAGTTCTATTCTTTTCTTCCTTGCCCAGCAATAAAAGCCTCTGTAGAGTATCAGATGAGGACCAGAAAGACCCAGGTTCAAATCCCCAATTCAGACACAGAACTATGTGGTTACTCCTTGGGTCAATCAGTGTCTCCAGGCTTAACACAGCACACAGAGCTGTTGTGGAACGAAAGTGTCTGTGGAGGAAGGAGAGGCAGGAACAACACCCCCAGCTCCTTGGAAGAATGGTGTGATAGAAACATGAGAAATAAAATTGCATGTGAGAGAAACAGTTTCTTGCTCTGCCATTTAGATATGAGGCAGCTACCTTTACTAATATATGTAAGAATATACGGCGATATAGCTCCATGTTCTAAAATACAGTGATTTAGAGCCTATGACCACAGATGCCCCATTCCTTTTCTAAAAAAACGATATGGGAAGAAACAACCCATCTCACACATTTGTATTTAGAAGCATGCAGAATGTCATCAATATGATATTTTAGAACAGTGACGGCCAAACTTGGCCCGCCAGCTGTATTGGGACTACAACTCCCATCATCGCTAGCTAACAGGACCAGTGATCAGGGATGATGGGAATTGTAGCCGCACAACAGCTGGAGGGCCAAGTTTGGCCATCACTGCTTTAGAAGGAACAATTTTGGAAGCTACTGTTTAACAGAAACAGAGACAAAGGTTGTGTGGGCAGGTGTGGATAAACCAGGAATAATTTTCAAGCGTGGATTTTGATCTGAGCCAGAGAGGAAAAGGTTCTGATGATGCTCGTCTATTCTTTAAGACAAGCCCCTGAAGCTGATATGTGGGCCAAAGTGCAGCAAACTTTGCCAACACCTCTGGCAAAAAGAGGCTCAGAGCTGTGCATGCCTGCGCAAACATTATTTCTTTCCTGAGGATCCCCATAAAGAAGTTGCTATTCATCAATCTCATACCGTAAGGGTGAGGAGAGCCATCCTAGCACAAGGTTACAGTGGAATCATTGTGAATATGAGATTGTTTAGAATTTTAACAAAATTTGCTCCTGTGAAGACTGCGGGACACCTCACAAACCAAATGAAAAAAACACACTGGCCTTGTGGATTAATCAATCCTAGTAAGAAACAAGAGCAAAAGAGGCATTAGGCCAGTTGTAGCCAAACCTGGCCCTCCAGTTGTTTTGGGACTACAATTCCCATCATCCCTGACCACTGGTCTTGTGAGCTACGGATGATGTGAGTTGTAGTCCCAATATAGCTGGAAGGCCAAGTTTGGCCACCACTGCATTAGGCTTTGGCATGAGATTTGTACTGACTTGTTTCTCGGTGCCCTTGAGCTTGTTCTGGTCCTTCTGGAAATCATGAAATGCTTCTTTCACCAGTCCGTCCAAGTCCACTTTATCCTGAAACTCTAATTCAGGGTTTCTTTCCAGAATAACGGAGACAACCATCAACAACTAAAGAATAAAACAAAAGTGAACGATTTAGACACACTACCTTCCTTTTCAAGGGTAGTTTAAAATCTGGGTAGTTTCAAGCCACGAAGTAAAACGGGAAATTAGAAATGACTAAAAACATACATAAAATATACCCAACACTTAGACAGTTATGGTGGAGGAATACTCAAAAGATCATTACAATAGCCCCATTCATACATTACGTACATTTAGGGTGCTCAAGCCTTGAAGAAAGAACTGTGCATCCCTGCTCCCAACATTTGTGCGCTGTGCATGGACATCCGAAGAAGAACCCATAGAAATGAGCAGCTGTTCACACACAGCAGTTCCTCTTCATATGTCCATGTGTTGGAGGAGAGTTAGCTTAGGCATGCAGGATTGAGGGTGGAGCCAGCAATACAACCTAGTCTTTCAATGCATGAGTGCCCCACTAGTATTTAATGTGTGAATAGAGGTAATGATCTGAAGTAGAAATAATAATAGCCAGATGTTGGATAAGAGGTGTAATTACTGGTAAAGATAAACATCCATGGATTTGAAATACAGTGACGAAAGAAAAAGCCATTTGAAATATTTGTGGCACCTTTTCTGTTCTGCCGTCCTTTCCACTTACTCATATAAAACTCTCTGTTCCTCTCCCCGCCCCAAACTTAAACTTCATGCAAAGCAAATAATTTTCTTTTGACACATAACATAATGTTTAGTCTTGCAGCTGACAAAGCTGAACTTAGTTTTTATTTTGCTATTTTCAAATAATGCAAGAAACAACACTTGGTGGTGGTGGTGGGAATCCTTAAAGATCTATTTCCTGGGAACTAGATACAGTGGTACCTCGGGTTAAGTACTTAATTCATTCTGGAGATCTGTTCTTAACCTGAAACTGTTCTTAACCTGAAGCACCACTTTAGCTAATGGGGCCTCCTGCTGCCGCTGTACCGCCGAATCATGATTTCTGTTCTCATCCTGAAGCAAAGTTATTAACCCGGGCTACTATTTCTGGGTTAGCAGAGTCTGTAACCTGAAGCGTATGTAACCTGAAGCGTATGTAACCTGAAGCGTATGTAACCTGAAGCGTATGTAACCCGAGGTACCACTGTAATCAGCAAACAGTGGTCACCATCTAGAGAACTGGTTCTGAGTGATCCCTGGAGTTTTGTGCACAACGTGCAGAACCTGAGGCTTCTTCTTTTTAACATCAGTTGTCTCCACCATCACTCCACATAAACTGCATCACAAATTGGCACTTAAAAGATAATAAATAAAACCACTGGGTGTGGAATACAAAACCAAGGAAGCTGCCTCCCACCGAGTCAGACCATTGGTCCCAGTACTGTCTACACTAGGGTTTCCCAAACTTGGGACTCCAGCTGTTTTTGGACTACAACTCCCATCATCCCTAGCCAGCAGGGCCAGTGGTCAGGGATGATGGGAATTGTAGTCCAAAAACAACAAATGGAGACCCAAATTTGGGAAACCCTGGTCTACACTGACAGGTGGTGATACTCCAGGATTTCAGGCAGGGGTCTTTCCCAAACCTATCTGTAAACACCAGGGATTGAACCTGGGATGTTCTGCATGCAGAGAAGATGCCCCGTCCATGAGCTGTAGCCCTTCCCTGCTGTGCAGCACTAGGCAACTGTTAGCTACCATTCAATATATTTCTGAGGACCACTGAAAGTTGAGAAACATTGTTGTCCATCAGGAGGATAAAGCAATCAATGACCACTGGCCATGCTGGCTATGCTCTACCTCACCTGTCAGAGGTTGTGTGCTCCTGGATACAAGTTGCTGGGAATTACTAATGGGTACAGTGCTGTTACACTTCAGTTCTGGTTTTTGGGGTTTCTATAGGCATCTATAGAACAGGATGGGCCTTTGGCCTGAGCCATCAGGGCTATTCTTACATCACCAAGACAGTTGTTATTACTTATTCTAACTATGATGTCAGGAGACTACAGGATAAGATTGAGACAAGACTGAGACAGTGTCATTTTCTTTGAAAGTCTTTCATGGCTTAAGTCCCTGAATACATTCATTCATTCATTCATTCACTCGCTGCTTTTTTAAAATGTAAGATGAAACAACTAATTCATATCTCTCATCATCGTATGGTACAAACCTCTACAATGATTTGCCTGTATTCAGGCTGATCAATACTCTTTAACATGTCCTCAACCAGAAGGGAAAAGTTCATTTCATACATGGTCATGTCTGACAATGTTGGTTGCTGTAAAACAAACAAACAAAAGCAGATGCTTAAGTGAACTTTAATAGCAATATCAGTCAATTTCTAGAAAGTAGAAAGCATTTGGCAAATATGTTGTTTGATAACTGAAAACAAGCACATGCCCTATTTCTTCAAGGTGGTGAGTGTCTTATTTGAACCAATTATAGGTGTCATCTGCCTGGGTAAGATTAAGCTCCTTTCAGAACAAGGAATTATTTTAATGCACAAGTCTGACACATCCAAGGTTCTTCTGGTACCGAAGAGCCAAGAAATCAACAATTAATTCCACTTCTCTTTGGAATTTGTAGACTGTCTTATGCATTTATGCAAGGCTTTGCCAATTTAAAGTGCTTTGCACTACAAAACTACCAACCAGCTCACCAATACTCCTGTTTTACACATAAGGAACCAAGGCTCAAAATTGAGCCTAAGTTCAGAACAAAGGGGACGGAGAAACTTGAAAATCTTGGACATACCCATTAACAGCGAGGGATACACTACAAGGGATGAATGCATATAGGTGACACCTCCACAATCAATAGAACTTGATTGGATAGGAACTCGGTGCCCAGTACCAAGGCAGTTGGACTACATGGGACTTTGACTTAATCCAGCAGGCTCTGTTGTCCTTGTGTCCAGACTAGCATGACAGCATCCATGGGGAGGGGAGGAACTGAATTCTGGGACTCAGAGGCGCCAGGTCGCCCCCAAGATTGAGGGGGCCTGGCATGCATTGTGCGGGCAACAGAGGACAAGTGCTCTGGAAGAACTGGCCATTCGCTCTCCAAAACATGCAGGGCTGTTTTCCTTCGGCCCCCTAAAGTTGGCACGCCTGCTGGGACTCAAGTTACAAGCCTAGCTTTTTTACCACTGGTGAATGTTTGCTTCCTCTCTGAGAACACAAAGTAAAGGTAAAGGGACCCCTGACCATTAGGTCCAGTCATGGCCGACACTGGGGTTGCGGCGCTCATCTCGCTTTATTGGCCGAGGGAGCTGGCGTACAGTTTCCGGGTCATGTGGCCAGCATGACTAAGCCGCTTCTGGTGAAACAGAGCAGCGCACGGAAATGCCGTTTACCTTCCCGCCGGAGTGCTACCTATTTATCTACTTGCACTTTGACATGCTTTCAAACTGCTAGGTTGGCAGGAGCAGGGACCGAGCAACGGGAGCTCACCCCATTGCGGGGATTCGAACTGCCGACCTTCTGATCGGCAAGTCCTAGGCTCTGTGGTTTAACCCACAGCGCCACCCGCGTCCCTGTCTGAGAAAACAAGGTAGTCATCTAAAAACAAAAGTGACTTCAGAGCCCCATGTGGGTGGTTTTACCTGTGGCAAAAAATTCCCTGCTACTATTAAACCGTTGGGTGTTCTCTCCAAGATTTGCCACACCCTGTCATAGAACCCACTGGGAGTTCGATTCAATGAACCATCAATCTGGCGTCTGTTCAACCAGCATCTGAAAACAAAAAGAAGAAGAGGGAAAAGAAGAAAATGTGGATGAGCTCACAAAAGCAATCTGTTTCCAGATCAAAACAATGCTTGCTTTGTGGATTAATTAAACCCAGTATGAAATAAAAGCAAAAAAAATCAATCCATCAATAATGCAAAACACAGCATGCTGTGCTGCGTTTCTTGCTAAATGTTTCATACGGTTATTTTAATGAAAAGGACAAAAGTAGACTCTAATGAGAACAAAGCAAAATGCTCAGCCTCACAGTCATAGTGTTAAAGTTAAACGTGTGCCTTATTAATAGGTCTAAAGGTTTTCAAAAAGTTAAATCTCTTTAAGTGGGAAAACAAAGGAAATCAGCCAAATTAATCTCTTTGGGTCACAACCGAAAGTTAATCTACTAGAGGCAGTCAAAGCCTTCAAGCGAAAAAGCATCCTGGCTTTTCAGGTATTTTCAACATCTTGACACGTTTGAAAAATGTAAGCAAAGCTTGAGCCTATAATTCATCTCAACTGTCGCCCAGTGCCCTAGCATCCTTTTAAAAAGTTATATTTCATTTAGGAAGTTACCATCACCTGTTCTCTTTTGCAACTAAAGATCCCAGGGCTCAGCCCAGCTAAGGCTAAAATAACAAGGCAATTTAGGGTGACTTTAGCCCTCCCCATGTCAAACTGCAACACAGCAACTGGGCTGGATCAGGGCCCGCAGAAAACTTCATGTTGCTCTGCTTTTTATATGTTCTACTTTTATGTACATTACTTAGCTTTGTTTCTCTATGTCCATGAGCTTTGCAAGAAGTGAGGCTGTCTGGAATGCTGCCTTCAGAGTGATGAAGAGCTCTGGATAATTAATTTGTTAAAGAGGAGCAGTAAATGATGATGATATTTTTTTAAAAAGCTACCAGCTTTACTTAATTTTTTTAAAAAAACTTCATCCATTGCTGTGCTTGGGGGAAAGAAATCCTTTGGAGCAATTTAGCATTCTGCAGGCAGCAATCTGGACAAACCTCCCGTATAAGAGGATGCCCCCTCCCAACACAAATAAGCACTGGAAAGAGTGAAGCTGCTAATGTTTAAATATATATACAAGCAAGAATATACACCATGGCCACCTCTTAATTATTTAAGGAAAGAAAGATAAAGATACAAACCTCTCCACCCCCAAAAAATACGGCTTTTGAGATTTTTCCTGGCTTAGTATAGATATTACCTGATTATGGAGGATAGTGAATCCCTTTTACTTCCCCCACAAAAGCGCTTGGACCTGTTTGTTTGCAACTGGCAAGCTTAATTCCCTCTGGAGGGGGCTCCGGAGTCCTTTGCCAAGAGGGAAAAAAGGTATAGCTATTTTTAGTTCCCCCTTAACAGGCATAGGCAAACTCGGCCCTCCAGATGTTTTGGGACTACAATTCCCATCATCCCTGCCCACTGGTCCTGTTAGCTAGGGATGATGGGCGTTGTAGTCTCAAAACATCTGGAGAGCAGTTTGCCTATGCCTGTCCTATAAGAACGAATGTGGTAAAAAAACAAACAAACAAAAACCACAGAGATAGATACACAGCAAATCTTGAGGCCTGTGCACACCTCTTAGCTATTCATAAGTGTTTCAGAATGAACAGAGAAAGTATTATACAGACTGAAAGGCATTGTTTAGGGAAGTTTTTAATGTTTGATCTTTTATCGTGTTTTTAATATTCTGTTGGGAGCCGCCCAGAGTGGCTGGGGCAACCCAGTCAGATGGGCGGCGTACAAGTAATAAGTTGTTGTTGTTGTAAATTATTTCTGAAACTGGCTTAAAATTTATCAATTTTCAGAAAGTAAAAAGCTATAGGAAGGACGGTAGCTTAGTGGTACAGCACATGCTTTGAATGCAGAAAGTTCAAACTCAATTCCTGGCATCTCCAGGTGGTGTGAGAAAAGCTCCCTTGTCTAAAACTCTGATGGGCCACTGCCATTCTGTGCAGACAAGACTGAGCTAGATGGACCAATGACATGGCTATTGGGTGGCATTTCAACTGAACCACATCTCACTATCAGAGCTTTTGTAAAAGAGCTGGAATGTAGATGAAAGGAGAAAACCGCACATTTCAAGGGATTCATTGGAGAAGGGAGGAGGCGTTGCAAGTATCATATTAGGAAGACTGGTTTGTGTTATTGAGGTACTCATTCATTTTCATTTTAAACGTGCCTGTGGTGAACAGGTTCATATCATGCCCCCTGCAAATTCCCAAAATGGTAGAGACAGGGAACAGCTGTCATATAACGAGAGTCCTGCAGCACCATAAGCACTAACAAATTTGTCACACTGCAACCTTCTGTAGATTAACAAACTTACAGTAGAACCTCTACTTACGACCACCTCTACTTGGGCCTGATCCAAGTTGCGACCGCGGTAAACCCGGAAGTAAATACCGAGTTTGCTGCAATTTGCACACGCTCAAAAGCAGCTTCTGCCATTTGCACACACACAGAAGCAGTTGCCTCTGTCTGCACATGCGCAGAAGCACGCTGCCGCCAAATGCGCCTGCGCACAACAATGCTTCTACCAGCAACCCGGATCGACTTACGGACAGACCTCGGGAACTGATTACGTCCGTAAGTAGAGGTTCCACTGTACTAGTTTTTTGGGTCTACAATATCCTGTTGTTTTTGTTGCAACAGACTAACATAGCCATTTCCCTGGAAGTTGCAATACAAGAAGGAATCCCAACTCTACGCAATCAAGGGCAGGAATCTTCTGAAAGTCTGGCTATAGTTGGAAAAGGAAATAAGCTAACTGGATTTTTAAATTATGCAAAGTGATTTTGCCCGCTTAAGGCAAGAGTATCTCCTTGGAACTGTTCTTCCCTTTGAAGATCTCTATGTAGCCAAAGAGAGAGAGAGTAATGTTGCTGATGCTGTTCTGAAGTTTGATTTCATAAAGAGATAAGCTAAGAGCTTAGGAGAACAGCTTTTCTGAGAACTCCATCTTCACACGTAGAAGGTGGCTATGAGAAAGGAAGCAACTCATTTACTAGGTTTCTCATATTCCCCAGTTCAAAAGATAATGCTGTATTATCAATATTTGCAGAGCTTCCTGCAAAGAGAAAATTAAACACCACCTTTTGGAGGCAAGAAAGGTGTTGATATTACATTCACGTAGATGTGCTTGGCAGATAAGTTGTTGCTCCAAATGTTCAGAGTTATTTTAAAAGTACTGTATCACTTTGTACACAAAAGCACCAAATCCAAATTAGTGGTAGATGATGCTGTCCAAAGAATAACAAGAAAATGGGTCCAGGCAGCCTGTTGAAAAGTTTGGCAATACTTTAAAAATCCTGGTTTAGGGATTCTATTTCTGTAAGGATTCAGCCTTTCTTTTGTGATGGTTTTGAGTTCACGGACCCCAACCAAGGGAGCCCCATATACATGTGCAAGTCACAAGAGCAGAAAGGGCACTTTCTGACTTTCCCAAATGGTAACAGCTTACAACCACTTTCACTCCCAATACCTAACGACAGATGGAGAAATATGTAAAATCTCCTTGTGATGCAGCATATAGACCAAGCAAAGACATCTTCCTCAGCATAGTACATCAGTAAATTAGCCTAATTTCTTTCCACTAAACTTTACATGTTTAACAAAATGAATCTTGGCATGTTATCCTGTGCTTTCCTACCACTTTGGGTTTCAATGCTGTTCCAGGCGTAAAGAGACTGGAGCCCCCCTGTAAAATACCAGTGGTCTTGAACCAAACAATCTGGCCTTGACACTCTGTGTTGGGAGTCTGCCATTGTCATCATACTGGAGTGGCATGTTTACAGAACTGGCACACTTCAGGAAGACAACACGGTTGTGTCTTGAGCCTGCTGACAATGTTTAATGACAACCCAGAGGAAAGGGGTCAGCGATCAGCAGCTAAATCCTGCTCTGGCTGAAACAAACTTCTTAAGTAACTGGCCTCTGGGTTACGTTGGCTTCCTTCCCGGTGTCAAACTAGGTAAGGGAAACCCTACACACCAGATGCTGGCAGCCACTGCCAAGTGAGGTATCAAAATCTGATGAGAGAGCAAAGCTCTCTGCACAGCAATAAAGAGAGCGGATAGACTCACCCATGTCTGTCTTTGCTTTTTTGGCTTCAGAATAAGATAAAATAACGTACTGTGAGGGAAAGAACCATTTGCAAAGGGGAGGGGGAGGAAAATCAGAGAAAACACTGTTTGTGCAATCAATCAGCAAGGAATGCCAGCATGAGATGTGCTGCGAGAGAGAGCTCCTTACCTCCCTTGCTGCTGAGGCTGAAGAATATCCAAGAGAAGTTGCTTCACCTCACTGGGTGACAGCTGGTATAAATCCATGGGGGGCATCTCCCCTGCACGGATCTTCAGTTCATACTTCATGGCATGCACAATCCATCTGAAGAATGAAAACATCAGTTAACTCAATCTTTGTTTTTTAAAGATCCAAGAGGAAACCGGGGGTGGGGGGTGGACCTGTGAAGCTGAAGTTTCCCCAATCAAGAAAGGTAGCAGGAGAAAATCTGAGGTGGATGGAACATATTAAGGTCTACACAACCTGTAGCCTGTCAAGCTGAGCACAGCCAATGTACTGCAGAGGAAACGCCAAAACAATGTAATAAAAAGGCATTTGATTGTGTGTTGTTTTGAGGATTTAAAGCCAACAACAAGAATGACTGAATACAGTGGTACCTCAGGTTACATACGCTTCAGGTTACATATGCTTCAGGTTACAGACTCCGCTAACCCAGAAATATTGCTTCAGGTTAAGAACTTTGCTTCAGGATGAGAACAGAAATTGTGCTCCCGGCAGCGTGGCAGCAGCAGGAGGCCCCATTAGCTGAAGTGGTGTTTCAGGTTAAGAACAGTTTCAGGTTAAGTACGGACCTCCGGAACAAATTAAGTACTTAACCCGAGGTACCACTGTACCAATCATATTCACTTGATTTCAGTTCTTGACCAGAGATGACAATACAAACAATGGCAATTTCCGCTTCCTTTTCTGTAGGACTTCTCCAGCATCCTAAGCTTTGAGTACTGAGGCTGTCTTCATGTGGCTGCCTGAATACAGTTGTTGAAGGATGGGTGCCAAAGGACGTCCAGCTATTTACGGTGGGTGGAGGGGGAGTCTGTTTATTATGATTTGATTCTGCACTTAGTTATTCCCAGTTTCTTTAGTAGTCCCATCAGTCTGGATGGAGGGAAGGACTGTGTCCTTCACCTTTCCTGCAAATGACTGATTCATCTGGGGTGCAGGATGTGGAAGGGTTGCCCAATGCATCTTACCCAAATGCTTCCTCAGTTGCCAGTTGCTGGAGAGAGCACTCTCATAAGATGCAGTTCTCCCAGGTGATAGAGAGGATTGGCCAAGGAAGCAGCTGAAGCCTTGGGTAGGCGCATCAAGCCAAGCCTTCCAGTGCTGCATTTGGCAACAGTGACTGCTCTTGGTGAACAACACCTCCAGAGTGTCCCCTGGCACACCATCTATTGCAGCCTCTACCCCACACAACCCCTAAACATCTACTAGCTAGTACAGAAGCCAAGAGGAACAGGTTGAAGGGTGCAATGGGTTTTTAAAAGCGAGACAGATTTCAGGAACTAATCTTCGAGATGTGTCACTTTAATAGCAGCTTTTAAGCTTGTTCTCTAAGAAAAGAAAAGAAAAACTTATACAAATTCTCTTGTGCCCCAAGGCACAGTTAAATGCTCTGGAAGGTCTACTCTGCGAGGGTACAGCTGAAAAGTCTGATAACATGAAATGTGGCCAGCCAGCCATCTTTTGCACAATTCTCTGAAAAGCCGTAAACGGCAAACAGAATGTACTGTTTACTTCGACTGCTTAATGGGCTATTCAAATTGCTTCCAAAAGCTGGCGCCTCGCCTTTAAAAGACAACACCATTTAGATGAAAATGAACTTGTCTGCTCAGTGGAGCTAATCTGGACCAAGTCACCTCACCCCGCTTTACCAAATAATCATTTAAATTAGAAGTTTTGTTTACTGTTTAATTAGCCTCAACAGACATCTTAGAAATACATTTTTTTTGGGGGGGGAGCATTGACATTCCCATGTGTGCGTCTGTGGCTAAATGGCAAAATGCCACTCTAGCATCAACCAAAGCACATCTCAGGCACACAATGTTTTACATTAACTGTGCTTTGTTACTGATTAAGATTCTGGAATTATCTCAGAATAAATTGCAATTTGGGTGAGAATGTGGGAAAGCTCTCCCTTCTCTTTAAAACTTATGGTTAAAGTAAATATTTGTACTATAGTTACTGCATTACAAAAGAGAATAGTTAATAATGTATTTGTAGGGAAGACATAACCTGTGCTAATTGTTGCTTCTTAAATGACACAAATACTGTATCATTTAATACTTGTAAATACTTGTAAAGCCCTGAATGGCTTGAAGTGTTCCCTGCCTCCCACATTTCCATACCTACCCAGACTATAAGGTCAGATTCTGAGGCCCTTCCCTGTGTGAGGGCCTATTCAGTGCTGGCTCCCATGTTGTAGAGCACCCTCCTCAGAGAGGCTGGCCTGGCATTTACGTCACAATTTTTAGCAGCACCAGGTGATTTAATCTCATCAGTTAAACTTTGCAAATGTGTTAGTACTTTTAGACATTTGCACAGCTGCTAATAGGTTTGTTCTATCCCTGTTTTTATTTGTTTTAGATATGCTACTATGCTTTAGTCTCATTCTTATTTTTTAAAAACCTGTATTTTGAAGACAACTAAGAGACTATCATTTTGGGGGTAGTAGTAAATAAATGAACGAACGAAAATAAAATTAAAAAACCACACAGAACAATTTTTCACACTATGTACTAAAAAAGTAGCAGTTGCTTAAAGAAGTTGTGATAAAGAAGAAGTGAAAGCTGGTGGAGTCCTTGGACAGAAATAGTTTGGATAGATGGGGTGCTTAACCTGAAGCCAGCTATAAAATAGGAGGGGATATACATACATTTAGAATTAATACAATAGCCATACGTGTGTGTGTGTGTGTGTGTGTGTGTGTGTGTGTGTACACACACACACACACACACACACACACACACACACAGAGAGAGAGGGGGGGGATACCCCCAAATACACACTCAGCTCAGGAGTTTGCTTTCAGTAGCAGAACTGAGTGTTCAGTCCTTTCACCTTCAAATCTGCACCTGCTTTTCCTCCAAGCTTTCTTTGCTTTCAGCAGAATAATCTTGGAGTGGGGAGGGCAGGCACTCTTTCAGATGCTGCTGTTGTTAAAACTGGGAATCATAGACCCTTTCACTTCCACTACAAATCACCCAGAGATCTACCACTAGATCCCAAGTCTACCTTCTGCCTGCAACTGCTTTAACTGAGTGTCAAATCCAGCTGAGAAATGAGGATAACCATTTGCTATTAAGAGTGTATTTAGGTTTTCAATCATATACAAAGTGCCAAATAGTGACAAGGTTATTCTTGCAGGTAGCACTAAACCTCCTCCATCTCTCTCCCCTGACACTCTTCCCACCCTCAGGCTGTCTCCTACTTATTTACTAGTAATAGTTGACTGCTCTGGAAATATTAAAAAGGACAAATCAAACACAACAATGAGAAAAGCTAATAATAGAAAGAACCGAAAGGGGAGCATCTACAGCCTGTGGATGTTTCCTGATCAATGGCACCTCAGTTGCCAAATAACATGATCAAGGGGCACAATGAAGGCAGTTTTGGCTCCAGAGACCAGAGATGTGTTAACATGCAGATCTACTGAAGTAGCAGCATCCAACTAAGAGAAGAAGGATGCAGTGAGGAGACACCATTCCCAGCCTCAGTTACTATTCTGGTCTCTCTCCCTCCACCAGCCCTCCATAGAAAGCACCTCTGATACAATACTGGAGAACATTGCTTGGAGAAACAGCCTGAAGGACACACACACAGATGCTGTTAATTCACCAAGAGATAGGCATCCAATTCACTGATGTATCCTCCACCTGCTCACATGAGATGTTCTAGTAATGCAAAGCAGCAGATGAAAAATGGCACGTACGTGCCCCTTTCAAATCTTTAGAGGCATGGTCTGCAAAAACCTGACTGACAGCGCCTGGGTAGTAAACATTTGATTGGAGGTGTTTACGGTAATGGGGCTGTCAGGGTCTGGATCTATTTCAGCATGAAAGCTGGCACACAAATCAATAATGAGGTACCAAATCTAATCATTATCAAGCCAGAATACTATTTCTGGGAGAAGGTTAATTTTGTTCACTGGAGTGGATGATAAAGGTGAAATAAAGGAAACTGAATGTATGGAATTAACCTTGGAAGAAGCAAGGAGACTGGTTTTCTCTTTCTGATACACACACACACAGAGAGAGAGAGAGAGAGAGAGAGAGAGAGAGAGAGTATTTAAATGGGCAAGAGAAGCTAATGAAGGCTGCATAAAAATCTTGTTATATGTTAAGATCCTGCCTGTCTTCCACCATTGAACTTCAGAGGGCTTCTTTCCCATCCAGGTGCTGCCCAGATCTAGCTCTGCTTAGCATCCTCAAGGCGGCTGTATTATGCATCCTCACACCACACCTGTTGATCTCTCTGAAGCCAGACTGGCTCCCTCCTTGTCCTTATATTAGATCAATATTTCAGCTACCCATTTAGTAGTTCCATTGAATCATATGCTGCCCCGACTGCGGTGTGCCTCTTTAAAGAAGTCCCACTATCAAGTTCTAAAGAACAGAGGTGGCTAAAGTAAAATTGCAGAGGCAGTGAAACTAAAGCCCAGATGAGCTCAGAATGCTCCCTGCAAACTGAAGAGTTAGCTAGGCCACCACTGCATCACACTCCTAATTAACACCCAAGCAAGCACTCAGCATCTAAAAGCAGCTAAGTGGCTTGTAAAAGGGAAAGGAGTATGCCCCTTAACAGCAACTAATTAACC
Source organism: Podarcis liolepis (assembly GCF_965112155.1). Classification (NCBI taxonomy): domain Eukaryota; kingdom Metazoa; phylum Chordata; class Lepidosauria; order Squamata; family Lacertidae; genus Podarcis; species Podarcis liolepis. The sequence continues at coordinate 35,149,571 of NC_139561.1, read as the reverse complement.
TGCACAGGAGGAGGAGGAGGTACACAACCCATACAAGGTGAAACGATTTCCAGAGGGGTAGCCATCTTAATTTGTTGTAACAAAAACAACTAAGATGCATGAAGTGTTATTATTTCCTTCTGGCCTCACTGCTTATGTTTCCTCAAATCTACTCCTGCCAATTTAGGATAACGCTTCTTGCATCTGCTGAGGCAGACCCAGCTGTCCTTCATGGAGTAGCTTATGCCCTTGGGTAGCCAATATGTTGCTCTCCAGATGCTGTAGGCATTATCCCAGACCAGCCCTCAGGCACACCGGGACTGATGGGAGTTGTCGTTAAAGGCACCTGGAGGTACCACGAGGGCTACCCCTGGCTTATGCCACAATGAATTTGTTAAGACTGTCCCCAAACTCTGTTTTTGTTTTCTTGCACATAGTGAAATTACCTATCGCAACAACAGAGGAAGTATGGAGGGTTTATGCAAACTCCTACTTCCCAAAGCAGCATGGCTAGAAACATAATCCCCAATGCCTTTGAACAACTACCTTGAGTTGTTCAAATCCACACAATCCACCTGGGCCATATTGACTTGTACTAATTCTATTTTGGGGCTGCGTAACAATGAGTGAAGGAACTCAGACCCAGTCGTTGACATATTTTACTGAATGACGATATACAATGGAATTTGACAACAAGCTGATTTTTTTAGAGAGGATGGATTACATTTTTTTTAAAAAAGAGCTAGTTATAGCAGAACCAAAATATTCTTGGTTGTGTGCTGGAAAGGCACAATATACCTGTTGTACAAAAATTAAAAGGTGACGACATTTATTAAAAGACTATTTTCTTCTCCAGTAGAGAAACAACCAAAGACGTAGATTACAATTAAGAATGTAATGCATCCTGTTTTTGTTGTTGTTAATGGGGAAGTATTTAAAAATGTAACACTATTTAGCCTTTTATTTATATCAGGTTTAAGGGGGAAAGGTGGCATTTTAGCAAAAACTGAACTTTTTTTGGGTGTGGGTGTGTTATGGAATAAGGTAGGCACATAAACTGATTGCATGAAGTCTAAGAAAGCTTCAGCAGAGAGGTGTGGAATCAGAAGAAGAAACTGGTATTGGATGGAAACAAATTTAAATTCAGTCTGAGAAGGCAAAGTAGCAATAAGGCAGAGATATCCAAGGGAATAAAAGATAGTACCATAAAAGCCTGGAAAAAGCCAACTTCCCTTTAAAGCTTTGTTTAGGGCCATGTAAAACGACACATCAATGCACTGCTGCAACTGGGCTGCTCACATTGTGAGCTGCTTGCTCACGCACACAAACATCTTCCTCCTGCTTGAATGCAGAAATCTGTGGCACTGAAAGTGTTACAGCAATAATAAATCCTGTTAGATAGCCAAAAGCTAAGCTCTGAGAGGCTGAAGGAGCGAAAAAGGCAATCCACAAATCACTCAGTCGGCTTACTCCCACTGAAGCCAATGGGGAGGCACCAGTTTAAGCACATGTGCATTGCCTTAAGTGGCTTGTGAGTTATGGGCTCTGTATGAAATGGAACTGAGTTGAGCATCCCATTTCTAACTGCTATGGCAACTAATTTTGATCAAACGATGAAAGCTGATAGAGGAGATGTATTGTCTTAGGTTTCTGCTACCTCCAGGCAAATGGAATAGCTAGATCCAGACCCCAGGTATGCCATCCATAATTTATTGCTGTGTATTGTGTTGTCGGTGTTCCAGCACAGAGTTGCGACAGCTTAACAATCTAAAGTGCCATTGGGAAAACAGCATAAGCACAACACTAGATGAGAGCATAAATTACACAGGATTTGCCACAGGGAACATCCAATGACTTAGAAAATGCCTGCCAGGTATGTTTTGAGCTTTACCCACGAGCAAGAGGGGTTGCCTCCCTACCGCTAAGAAAATACTTTGTTTGGCTGATTTGTTTTTCTCCACATAGTTCAACCTGTAGACTCAAAACTTTGCCCCATCCTTTGCCAGCTTAGGCATTAATCCTATACAGTATACAGACCATAGGCCAGTCGTAGAGAATCTATCTACTTTGCATGCAGAAAGTTCCAAATTTAGTCCTTGGCATCAGGAGGGAAACCAACCTGAAACCTTGGAGAACTGCTGAGAACTCTGGAGAGCTGCTGCCAATCAGTGTAGGTAATACTGAGCTAGATGGACCAAAAGTCTGACTCAGTATAAGGTAGCATTCTGCATACTTATGCATACAGTGGCTTGCAAACAAGTCTAACTGAAGATAGCAGGAATTACTTCTGACTAGGCAAACAAAGATCAGCCAAAACAGATGGGACTTTACAAAGATTTACAACAGGTCAAATCTGCACTGTATTTCACAACTGAGGGCCAGCTTCTCAAGATGCTTTTCTTCGTGTCTGTCTCCATGTGTGAACTTGACGCAGATTCTGCTGCTAAGGAGGATATAATTAGGGTTGTCATTCAATATAAGAAATTAGCCAAGTAACTGTATGTGTTTTAGTTTATTAATCTATTTATTAAACCTGCATAAATATGCATATCAAAACAATAGCTCTATAGAAAGTTTTCAAATTGTGGCAGCAAGTCATTTTAGAAGAGATATTCCTTGTTCTCTCACACCCAGGAGAAATGTCCTTTTCAATATATTAGTTAATCCAAAACTTTTTTTAAAAAAAATGATTGAGCGACTAATTGCAATGGGAGACTTGGGAGGAAGTGAGCTGTGTGGCATATTGGGCCAAGTCATTTTATTTTATTTCTTTTTAAATTTAAAAATTTAAAAATAAATCCCCAAATGAGTCCAGGGTTGCAAACAAGAAGCAATAAAACAATAAAGAAATCTTAAAAGCAATTCCAGTATAGTAGGTGCAGAATGGGAAAGATCTCAACTGAAAAAGGCTTGTTGGAAGAAGACCATCTTCAGTAGGCACCCAAAAAATCAACAGACATGGCACCTGTGTAATATTTAAGGGGAGGGAATTATGAAGGGTAAAAAAGGTAAAGGGACCCCTGACCATTAGGTCCAGTCGTGACCGACTCTGGGGTTGTGGTGCTCATCTCGCTTTATTGGCCGAGGGAGCCGGTGAACAGCTTCCAGGTCATGTGGCCAGCATGACTAAGCTGCTTCTGGTGAACAAGAGCAGTGCACGGAAACGCCGTTTACCTTCCCGCCGGAGCGGTACCTATTTATCTACTTGCAGTTTGACGTGCTTTCAAACTGCTAGGTTGGCAGGAGCAGGGACCGAGCAACAGGAGCTTACCCCGTCGCGGGGATTCAAACTGCCAACCTTCTGATTGGCAAGTAGGTGCCACTAAAGTCCTAATTCCTACACTGTGCAGAACTGACCTCCTGATAAGATGGTATCTACATGGGGTCTTCACCTGCAAAGCATCATGATCCCTTAGGTATATAAGGGGTGAGATTATCTTTCAGGTATTTTAGGGTTTTTGAGGTTAGAACCAGCTCTTGGAAGAGAACTGGGAGTTGAGACAGACCATTGGCATGTTGGTTTAATGTCCTCTAGCAGACCAGCCAAGAAGGCAAGCGGACCCCCATGTCCTGGACCTTGATTCACTAATATTAATATTATGAATTATTATTTCCTTCAAAGAGAACAACCTGTCTGCTTTGTTGGTGTGCACACTTTAGAAGGCAGGCAAAGGCCAATTTGGTTCCTCAGATGATCATGAGAATAAAATTTGAAGTTGGTTTACTAACCCCACTCGGATCTTCAGCATTCCATTAAAACATTCTGGGGAGTTGGAGATGATCCAGCCAATATGAATGACAAGTTCTTGCTGAAGAACAGCTTCCCTCTCATCCTGCAAATTACACTTGTTGTAGATGATGTCCTTAATTGCACCAGGAGACAAGGGATTAGATATAATTTCTTCTTCCTGGCCAAATGCCCCAAGAGTTACCTAGAGGAATATATTAGCAGCAATTAGAACTACAACCTGAAACAGGAAAGCAGTGAAAGAGTCCTGATTCATTATACCCCCTTGACTCAACTCTCCCTGTTTGCATCAATATTGGATAGAAGGGAGGATAATTAGCTGAGTTAAATTTAAAGCCGATGGGTAAAAGGGGGTTTACATGGCTTTGTTATTTTGTACTAAAACAGGCATTTGTAATGAAAAGAAGCATCATTCCAAAAGGCAAAATAACGACGGGAGAATGTGTGTTCAAGAAAGTGGCCCGATCTGCCCTGTTGATTCCTTATGATTTAAACTTGACAGTTATAATAAAAGATAAAATTGTTCTAGTTCACTTCTAGGGGAGCAGGAGGGCAATTGTCTTTCTCTATGACCACCATTAGATCTTCACAGTCATGGAATGCCTCCCTGGCAGCCTTCAAGGCCTTACTTTGCCACAAAGAGAGGTGGGAAGAGGGGAAGAGGAGTTGAAGATGAAGGGTTAGGGAGGTACAAGTTCAGGTTGTTCTGGGAGTGGGGCATGGCATGGATGGAACAGACTACAAACCAAGGGGTTCAGGTTGTTCAGGGGTGGGGGCACATGGCATGGATGATGCAGGTTTCAAACCAAGGCTTCAAATTGCTTGGAGGTGGGGGTCATGGCATGGCAGGCTACGAACCAAGGATTTAGGGTGTTCTTGGGGTGGGCATGGCATAGCTGGTGCAGGTATAAACCTAACTGAGATGCTGGATGCATAATCATGGACCCTTTGTGTTTAAAGCCACCCCCTCCATATTTTCACTTTTGCATTTTAACACAGTGCTACAATGCCTAATGTTAGGTTGCTTAACAAGGCATCATGCTTCTATCTGTTTCTTCACATACAGACACACCCTTGGTGTCAGTAATGCTGCCTGTCCTTTTAACAATGATTCATGAACTGTGAGATGACATTCTAACCCCTTCATTTGGACATTCAAATTACTACCCTGGTTTCTCTACAGTTATGACCATTATGTCTGCATCAGAGTACCCCAAGGTTCCTACTAAGCAGGCTTCACTTCTCACCAGGAATTGAAAGCAAAGAGTCCTACCATCTGTTCCCCTAACCATTGCTAAGGCTCAGGCAGCATTACTGACTCTTGGACCCCAAGAAAAAGAAAAAGGAAGCTCTCAGCCAAAGCAGACAACAACCAACCGTGCCAGCTCATGCTACATAAAAGCATAACATTTTAAAAAATGATTACACAGTGCACTTGTGATGGAAAAGCCCCCTATAAAACAACACTGCCTTCCTGTAGGGCAAGCGGCTGGGATTACAGCCACAGTTTTGTGAACAAGCATGCTCAAGTGTCAGTCCTTTTCCTTTGGTCTAGAAATCATTTGGGGCGCTTGTCAAAGGCAAATTCAATTCCTTGCCGAAACATTTACTTTCCCCCTTGTTTTTCATGGGTGATCCATACATTTGGCATACTATAAACTCTGTAAAGTCTAGACTCTTCAAATTTATAAAGAATAATTGCTTGAAAACATTTTTAGCATATTAAGTAAAGTTGTAATATGCTTCAAGGAAGCACCTTCAAAGTACAGTACATGGCCTCGAGAGTCTTGTTAGCACTGGTGGAGGTTAAATTAAGCTCTTGAATTGGTTTGGCCCCTAAGAGGTTGATTGGACCAGCATGCCAGAAGCTAAATCCCTAGCATGCCCTTCAAAAGAACCCTGGGTGTTGATGGAGCTATGACATACTTCTGTCCATTCCTGAGAAACTGCTGTCCATCATCTTCCCCAAAAAACCTGCTAATTTTTTAGAACCAGCTCAGCAAACTACTCCCAACGCAGAGCTAGTAGGTCTGAAGTATACTATTGTTCCTCAATGATCTGCTTGCTCTCTTTGATTTTGCCTTTTATTATCATCATCATCATCATCCATCATTATTTTAAATCTTCTTAGAGTTCAAGTGCAAACTCAAAAAACCACTTAGGCACCTAACTATGCTATAGGGCAGGGTTTCCCAAACTTGGGTATCCAGCTGTTTTTGAACTACAATTCCCATAATCCCTGACCACCAGTCCTGCTAGCTAGGAATGATGGGAGCTGTAGTCCAAAAACAGCTAGCGACCCAAGATTGGGAAACAATGCTATAGAGGAACAGGTAGAAGCAAAGTTGGGGAGCAGCCGTAGCTTAGAGCACGTGATTTGCATGCAGAAGGTCTCAGGTTCAATAACTAGGTTGGACTGGGAGACCCCGTCTGAAATCCTGCAGTTACTGCCTGTCAGAGTAGGCATTACTGAGCAAGATGGAACAATGATCTGACTCAGTATAAGGCAGCTTCCTATGTTTCTTGTGTCCAGAGCAACTAAGAGGTCAGCAACCTTAGGAGGGATGCATTCTCGTGTAAAGCTACTCTGTGGGCAGTTCTTAGCTGGGAGCAGGTGTAGAAAGTACAAAGAGCTGGTAGGCAGCAAGATAAAATCTTGGTGGCATGGCAGTAAGGTATGCTTCTACTGGAAGGCACAGGATCCTGTGTTTAGGGTGGTGGTTGAATTCCCTCTCAGGTGAGCAGCTTGCATGACAGCATTATGTTAAATGAATGTGTTATAAGCACACCAGAATAAAAAAAAAACTGTGTACCATTGTTGTCCAAGATTGACAAAGCCACTGCAAAGTTTGGAAGAATCCTATGAAAAAAAATTAGACTGCACCCAAAGCTACTTAGTTTGGAAAGTTTCTATTTAGACAGCCAATAACAGCTTTGGGCATCATACAACCGTGTCAGCCTTTAAAATTGTTGCGTCAGGAGGCAGGCAGAAAATGCTTCCTTTTGGAAATTTTGAAATAATGTTTCTACCTGCTCCTGGAAGATAGCTGCTAAATTCTCTTTAAAATGACAATTGCAGCAAATAATCACTGCTTTGTTACACTTATCATCCCAGCATCCCCCATTTTCTCCCTCTATCTGCCAATTTGCTGCTCCTGCCTCTACTTGCTTTTTATATTGTACGCATCATAGGGTAGGGACTTGACCCTTGGCTATGCAACTATACAAACTAAGCCTTAGGCGCACTGATGTTGCTTACACAGAATGACAAATAATAATATCCCCTACATCAATTTTTTGTAATGAAGAAAATGCCTTACTCGTGTAAGACATGCCACACTGTTCCTGTTTTAAACAGGGCAGAACAACAGACGGTCAGCACCCTGCTCATGGCTACACAATATGCCCAGGGCTAAGTTCCGGTTTGAACCCAGGGATTCTAGACTTGAAACAGAGCAATTTGTCAAGTGGACAGCACCTACTCTTGCCCTCAAAATCTATTTATTTGGAGGCCTGGTGGGTTGTCTGTAAAAAATAAATCTCCCCTAGTATGTGTGTTCCCTTTTCAACCCAGTAACTCTTAACTATTAGCTTTCTATGTTAAGCACAACCACCCGTCACCCAAACTGTAACTTATAAAGTATTTCTTTTTCTCACATGTTCTCCCCACTTAACTACATTTAATGAGCAAATGGCTTTACCGTGGGGTGGGGGGGTGCTACAGGGGTGGGGAGGGCAATACAGCAAGGAAGGGAAACCAATTTGCTAATCCCTGTTAGCAGGGTGCCAGCATGATGCTTGCACTGGTCCTATGAAAAGGTTTGATAGAGCAGCCATTATCTATATTGGATGCAACTTTTTTTATTTTATTTTTTGGAAAGGCTCCTCTCTTTTTATTAAGCCAACTAATGTAAGAATCTTCAGAAATCTAAAGCTAATGTTTTATCTGATTAACAGTTTTGAAAAACACAGACTTACCTGTTTGCCCTGAACTAAAACATTAGTAATGGACGGTGCAAGGCTGTCCACTAGTTTACATAAAAGACTTGCTGCGAAGCGAACAACAGACCTAAGGGCAGAAAACAGAGCAGTCCTGCTGGATATCAAACACGAGTTTAATGAATTCGAGAATCTGTTTGAAATTGTGTTGCCATATTTCATCAATCCCCAAAACTAAACATTAAAATATGTATATGGTATTTTGTACTTGAGTTCTCTTTTCGTGAAAGCTCTTTTTTTGGGGAGAGGCTAAATCTTCAATTATTTAAGCACTGAAACAAGAACACTAAAAACGGCTATGTTGGGAACACATTTTGAATTCATTAAACTGCATACAACATTACAAGACATTGCTGTTCCTTTCTCTGACATTGCAACATGATGGCTCGATGAAATTATGTAAAGAAAAAAACATTCATTGCTTCAGACCTCCTTGGCAATTTGCATTCAGAAAAAATTCTCTCATTAGATAGGTGTTTTAGCTCTTCTGTTTTGGATCTTCTGAATAAGAATTAAGATACTTAAACCAAATGCAATTGTTGCCTTTTTGTATAGGAATTCGAAGTGTTTCAGATTCCTAAAGACACTGCTTGAGAAAGCAGAAAGTTTCCTGTTGTGAGGGAAAGTTACAGGGCACGCAAGACATATTTAACACCACTTGACAATCTCTTGGTCTTAAAATAAACTAAACATACCACACTCATATATGTAGGTAATGAATTTCAGTGGTCAAGTTTTGGTAGCCACTTGCCAAAGACAGCAGTGTTTTATGGTGGATTCAGTAGGTCCATTTTGATAGTGATTAAACTCGCCATATGCAAAGCTCACTTCCCCATTAATGAAAAATATATGCAGCCAGCCAGCACATATTGAAAACTACATATGATCATGTGATCGGAGCATTCACAGCATGAAAATAATTATCATATTAACCCAGGGTTTTTAACCTCTGCTTCTCAGACTGAACAAAATGCACATCTACAAGCAGGCAAAATATATGCTCAACAGCTGCTTGCAATGAATCCATTATACTTGTTTTTTGATTCAAATATTCAGCACCACACCTGAAATGTTACTGCCCAGCAGCAGATAAACCATGTCATCTTCAGCAGATGATGTGGAAACAGTATAACTTTCTATGTGTATGCGTGGATATACCATAGCAGTGAAAACGTAAACCATGTAAAGTGTTGGGTTTTAAAATGGGCTGCAGTGTTTAAGAGTGATAGATATTGAACGGCTATCTTTTCTACAAAAGAAAATCAAACGTAACAATATTTCTGAAGTAACTGGATGTTTCACATTGCGCAACACAGGATTTGTAACTGCAACTATTATTTTTCACAAACATTAATGAATGAGTGTGTGATATTTCACTAAGGTAGCGTAAAATCCATCAACCAAATTGATGTGGATTTGTATGATGGCGGGTGCACACACTCCTTAAAATCAAGAGCCAAGCACTGGGAAAAGATAAAACAGCAGCACCATAAGCAAAGACTATCAAAATGCAAATAAGACAGCACATGTCAAGCGGCACAGCTCCAAACCTCTATGCCCTTTACCTGCTTCCCGTGGACTACCAAAGTTGTAATATGGGGGGCTAAAGAGGCAGCGAATTTCTGAATGTATGCCGCACTGCAGCGAAGCACCAACCTAGATGTGGCATATGACAATTATGAAAGAGGAATTCAAGAGGAAGACCGTTTCCACATTTATTTTGTACAAAATATGCCTAGTGATCCAGGGACTTTAGAGAGCTAGTTAGGCATGTCCGAGAAGAATGGTGTGTGCACGTCTTGAGAACCAGAAACGGAAACACCCACTGGGGACGCTGAACTAGTCATGAAATTCTTTAGAAGTGATTTACCGTATTTTTCGCTCTATAAGACGCACCAGACCACAAGACGTGCCTAGTTTTTGGAGGAGGAAAAGAAAAAAATATTTCTTAATCTCAGAAGCCAGAACAGCAAGAGGGATCGCTACGCAGTGAAAGCAGCGATCTCTCTTGCTGTTCTGGCTTCTGGGATAGCTGCGCAGCCTGCATTCGCTCCATAAGACGCACACACATTTCCCCTTACTTTTTAGGAGGGGAAAAGTGAGTCTTACAGAGCAAAAAATACGGTATTCCGACATGTTGTTAGGAAGATATGGCCATAAGAAGGGCTTGCTGGATCAGACCAGTGGCCCATCTAGTCCAGCATCCTATTCTCACAGTGGCCATTCTAGATGCTTATCCTATGGGAAGCCCGCCAGCAGGCCCGGAACACAAGAGGACTCTCCCATCCTGTGGTTTCCAGCAACTGGAATCCAAAAGCATACTGTCTCTGACAGTGGAGGTAGGGCATAGTCAACCAGTTGGTAGCTGCTGACAGCTTTTTAGACAACTACAGGGAGAACAGGCCACAATAGCTAAATGGAACCCCATGTACACAGATAGTTATCTTTCTGGATCCCAGTTGCTACAGACAAACAAGGGGAAATAGCTGCCACTTTCATGGTCTCCTTGGGAACACCCAGAGAAATATGACTGGTCACTGCTGTTAACGAAATGCTGAGCCAGACACAGCATTTATTATTCTGGCCACTGACTGGCTTACTGAGAGCATCTCAGTTTAATTCCATTCCGAGACAGAAACAGGTTTCCAAAAGAAGATCACTAGACTCCTTTCCTTGCACAGCTGAGGTATCAGAGGAGCCCATTCAAAAGACTGATGGCCAGACAGCTGCACATTCCTCCTGTTTTACTGTACATCTAATTCTAAAGGTATTGGGGTGAAGCAATGACATGGGAAGCAAGGCATCAAAGCAATCATAACTGGGTAGGAAATACAGATGACACGCATGAACCTTAAAAATAATGACTTGTATCGAAGGCAGCAGTAAGCAACTATCAGTGCAAGGATTTCTGCCTGCACAAAAGGACTTTCCCCCTCTCCTCTCCTTCTAAATCTGTTCTTCAGACTCCCCCAACCCTTAAGAGCAGATCTTGGGAGAGCATTGGGAAAGGAAGCAGGGGGCAGGGCAGGAAAAGAGTTCCATTGTGCAAGCAGAAATCCTTGTGCTGATGGGACAGTTACTTAGTGCTGCACTGGATACATGCCAACATGTATTTTAAAGGGCTTAGCAAAAGCAGTTTTAGCAAGTCAGTAATTCCCAAAGTGAAAAGAATGGGTCCTATCTAATTCATAACATTCACGCTGCAGTAATCAAAAGGGTTTTTTAATAGTGCAAGTTGTCTGTTAATGCCATCTTTCTTGGTTGTTTTCCCTCTTTTTCTCTTAACCAGCACTCAACTCTACAATGTGATTCATCCTATAGGTGCTATCAGGACTCAGTCAGTTTTCAACAGTAGCGCTCACTTCTGAATATTGTGAAGAAGAGATGAAAGTGTTCCTCACCAGATGCAGAGTGCACTTACCACTGAATAACTATAGAGAATCCTTCAGCATCAGATATTAAGGGGAAGAGCCTCCAGATAATATACCAGTGTTCCAGCCAGAACTTAAGACCCCACCCTCCTTTTTCTACAAACTTAAGTAATGGCTGCACACAGCCGGAAGAGGAACAAAAACACATTATTAAAGTGTATGCATTAGAAGCCCGCCCCCCAAATGTAGCTCATTTACTTAAATTGCAGAGAACTAGATGTAAACGTGTAGCGCAGAATTCAACGAACATAGTGCAAAAATATTAACAAGAAGCTGAACACTAAATACAAACCAGAGCTTTCTGCTGCCAGCTTTTCGATAGATTCTTTCAATCTGATCAGAGACTGTACCTAATTCACAAGTAAAGTGAAAAAGAGAAAAAGAAAGAAAGGAAAAGAAGGTGGAGAGGTTATACTGCAGCTGGATAATGAGTTTGATCTATGCTGTAAGCTCATTTCATCTTGCTGTGTAAGGGCAGCACTGCCAATTCTGTCCACAATATGAAATACCTGATGGACCCCACTTTCCCATTTATGAATATGCAAGAGCATAAATGTATGTGCATACGCGCATTTTGCTTACGTACTTCATTGGTTTCTGGCAGAAAACAGATGAGCAACAGGTATCCTTTGGCAATTGTAACCTGCAGAGCTTGCCCTTATCATTCGTAACCTAATGTACAGTTATGTAGCTAAGCAGTTAGAATACCAATTGCTAATGTTTTTACTAAGGTGAGCCTTTTGTGCGAGGCAGGCCTGTAGTTGCTTTGTGATTCTGCACTAGCAAAGCAATAGTTAAGCCTCTTCCAAAGCCCTTATTTGTACAGTTTCTTCAAACTGGGCCACAAGAGTCATTTTGATGGAACTTGTCAGAGAAGCTAAAAATGGAGCAAACCAGCTGGACTGAATTACCCAATTGCTAAGAATCCCAGTGCAGATTTTCACTATAACCCTACCGAAGAATTTCACTCCTAGTTTCTATTAGTTATATAATATTACTTGTTATATAGTTTCTCGTGTGTGTGTGTGTGTGTGTAAGCTTCCTGTAACATAACAAGGGGGAGAATCAATCAATTGGTACGAAAACTAAACAGGTTTTTGAGGCTAGACAATGCGTTCTATGGAGATCTGTCTTTAAAGTCCAGGAGCTCCAGCTGGTTGAAAATGCAGCCGCTGTGGTCCAGATGGGTGTATGGACATCACATTCAAGAACACATGTAATATACTAGCTGTACTGGCTTTCAATACATTTCCAGCCCCAATTTAATTGATTGGGCCCAAACTACTTAATGGAAGGTCTACGACCATCCTGCTCACACAATGAGATCTCAATCAGAGGCCCTCTTGGTGTGTCCACCCCCAGGTTTGTAAAGTGGGCATCCATGATAGAAAGGGCCTTTTTGGTGATGGCTCCACACCTTTGGCACTCTCTCCTAGTAGAGATGAAGCAGATGGCTGCACCTCTGACTTTTTGGCCTAAAGATTGACCTTTCATGAGTATTTTTTCCTCCTGCTCACTGGATGGAGTTTAGAATACTGTTATGTCATTGGAGTTCAGAATCTGTTTTATTTTGGGGGTTTTTTGTAATATTGATTTTATTTTTACTTATATGCTAAGCTACTTGTATGGAAAAATAGACACGAAGAGGAGTAATAATAATTTTATTTGTTCAGCTGTAAGCCATAAGGAAGGCATTCAGAACTGAGAACTGAGCCATAAATTTGGCTCTTGATTTCTTAAGTTGACAATGCAAGTAAGCACTCAAACTCACTTGGTGTAGTAAATTCTTCCTGTGGCTAAACTCAGACAGATACTTTTTATATAGAGGACAAAGTAAGAGTAAGACAAAATAAATAAGATCTATGAACCAGCCATTCTGATACTGATTTATGTTTTTCATTAGCAACACGAGGATGGTCATCATGATGCAATCAGCTACCTCTGGAAAATGGAAAGGAATTTATCTCCTTAGTCACAGAGAGATACGTTTTAAACAGATGTGACATTGATCCAAAAGTTTGAATATGTTCCCCTTTATTGCACAAACTGTTTTTGGCAGACAAGGTGTAACACATTTGCAAAATATTATCATTGAGATGTTTTGCAAAATGTGTTACATTTTAAAGAAAGAGAGGACTAATATATGGGGGGGGCGGGTGCTGCACCTGTGAATTGATCTGTGTCTCTGCACTTCTTAATGCAGTGCAGCCAGTTTTAAAAACTGTATTAAGCTTCCAACAGCAACATTAAAATAACACATTTGTATAGAAAACCAATGTGAAGATTCTACAATTTCAAACATGCACAACCTGCATTCCAGCTTCACCTTACCATAGCAAATGAAACCTTCTTCCCCCACAAACCACATGCTCAGAATTATAAACAGGCAACCATATGGTGTACAGACTATTTAAGAGAGTTAATACATTTAACGGTTCATTCCACTCTACAGTGTACGAATGCATGTTTCCCATTTTAAATTGAAAGTGCTTTAATGGAGAGGAAAATAGCAACACAACTTGCAGTGTGCATACCCATTATTCATGTTCATCTATGGATGTGCAAAATTGCCTCCTGCAATCATACCTTCCTTGGTGATGAAATTCGGGCCTTCTCTTTTGAGCAAAATGTTCAGCAGAATTGCTTGGCTTGCTAGGCAGTTGCAGTCCTGATAAGGAACAGCCATAAAATGTAAATCAATAGCAAGGAAATGCCAAATGTTACAGGTTTAAGCTGCTTTTCATTGATGCTATGTACACAAAACCAGGTGTGTTTAAGGAAGGCGTCTCTTCGGAAATTTCAACTCTCTATCTCATTTCCTATGGTGGTAATGGCACTTAACAGGAAAAAAGACTCAGTCTATGTGAAGGAATGCTCACTTGAAAGCTTCCAGATCTATATAACAAAGTCAGAAAAATTGTAGGACATCCTGAGTGGTAAATGTTACTCTGTGGTTCTATACCACCAAACTCTAGCCTGAAGTCCTCCAGATGTTATGGATCATAACCCCTATAAACTCCAGCCAGAATTTCCAGGGGTCAAAAATGATAGAAATTGCAGTCCAAAACATCAGGAGAGCACCGGGTTGGGGAAAGCTGGTCTTAATCCCTAAATGAGTTATAGGCAAGGACTTCCAACATTTATGAAAGATTACCATAGTGAAATTAAACACTGGATTCTCCCAGATTCTATCCCTGACATTGCAGTTCCTTAGAGAAACCTCTACAGTGCTTGTGGTAAAACATGCTAAGTACCCAATTTGAAGACCTCTGGACCAGATAGGGTAAACTCTATGTTTCCTCCTGTATTATCATCACCTTTCATATTTTCTGTTTTGACAAAAAGGTGAGGTTTGGGAATATTTCATGAGCATTCCCGCTTGCTTAGATTAAATAAAACAGATTGTGTAGGATGCATGCCAGTGTCTATCCTCTTCAGTGAGCTGCATGCCTTAAGAGAAAAGCACAGATGGGTCGCAGTATATTTAGTTTTTCCTTTATACTTACATTCAGTTTCTGAAGAATCTCATAAGTCGGCCTGTTTTTCCAGTCATTAGCATTAATATCTGGCTGTTGTTCCAGTTCAGTCAAGTGTGGTGTGCTGGTTTGTCTCTTTACTTTTGAATGTTTTGGGAGGTCAAGCTCCTCAAAACTCTTAAATTCTGGAGGCCTGCAGAAAGACAATATTGAAATCTCCCAAATCCAGTGAAACATTTTAACTATAAATCTTTGTAATTTGATTTGGTGGTGGTGGTGGGGAATCTAGTGAGGGGGCTTTGGGATGCTATAGGTTAATGTCCTACTTTAATTTGATTTCAAGCATACATACTCTTCTGTGTCACTTATTCTTAAGAAATCCAGTTGTTCAACAACTGCTCCAGAAATTATTGTCTGTAATGGAGAAGAAAGGGAATAGGAGAGTAATAATAAAAGTTAGCAAAGACATTACACTGCCCTCGTATAGGATGATCTAGAAAGACTTAACTAAGTGAGATATATAGAAGCTATTCCCTCCAACTAAAGCTTTAAAAATATATATGCTAATGAATGTTCCCATCTTCAGGCATGGTGCCAGGTTGTTCCAGGTGAGACTAGAGAACTGCAGCTTTATGTTCCCTGAGGTTGCAAGTGGCATGGGCAGGGGAATGAATTAGGACAGACCTGACTGGGAATGACCCAGCTCATGTCCACTAGATAACAAGGAGTGGCCAGCAGCACCATCACTTATTCTCCAGCTTCCCGTCCTATCCACTCTTGGGATCAGCAAATACATTAACACTACACACCGCTGTGGATGTGGGTTGAACACAGGTTAATGACATGTGTCTTGTATGTTATTGTTTTGTTTGTTACTGTGTTATATATGTTTAATTTTTATACTGATCTTCTGATAAAGCACTGTATAGAAATATAATGAACAAATGAACAAGGCAAGGAAGACTTTCTTGCTACCCGTGCTCACTAACCTTGGACGTACACCTGCCTTGCTCCATGCTGGTCTTGCTTAGGGTCACTTATTGCACACTGTTTATCAGCTGCAATTTTCCAAGCAAGGGTGATTTGGAGTAGGGCTTTTAAGAGGTAAGTGGCAAGGAGAATTTGTGAGCAACAAAGGGGTGGGGTGGGGATCTTCTTAATAAGGCTAAGGGGCCTTAACTGGAGAGGGGGCTTAGAACTATGTCCCCAAGAGGCTGGAAAAAAGAGAGCAAAGCTCAACCTGCATTGGCATCTTCCTTGGTGAACCAGCCCATGGAACTCTGGGAATTGAAGCTGTTTGAGGGGGGAAAGTCTCAGCACTCTAAGAAATCCTACCAAGAGCAGCCACCTGCCTTTTTAATAGTATTGAATCTTAGTACCTTATGCACCTTGGCCTGAAAGGAGCCCAGCATGTCCTTGGCATCCATTGAAATGGGGTTAACCTTGGACCAGGCACTCCAGAACAATAAAAGCTTTCAAATTAGTGCTATGCATCTTGTTGGCCAAGACCCTCTGAGAGGAAAACAGAGTACAGTAACTTCCCAGGTAAATGCTTCTGGGTTAGCCAGAGCATCTCAGCCTCCAGGATATCAGATGGAGGAGCTTTGGCCAAAAATGCGTTGTTGGGCCCTGAACGATGTTCTCTTCCACTGGAAGGTGCTACAATTTCCAGACTGATATGTTCATCAGGTCCAGAAACTAGGACCTCCTTGGCCAATACAGAGCCACAAAGATGACTTCTGAATCAGAGAAAAGGGGGGGAATGCCTACATCGGAGCTGATGGCCACTCCAGCTCCAAAACATCCAAATCCAAGGCATCCTGTGGTCAGCAAGATCTGGTGAGGGCTGTATGGTACAGACATGACCTATATCTCCAAAAGGGGGCTCACAAAGATATTGTTTCCTACACAAAGGCAGGAAGGCCAGATCCCTTCCTCTTAGCAGTTAGGATTTTTATTTTGAGTCCAAGCCAAGAGGAGACAGTATCCTGGATGCTGACTGACCTCCAGATGCCTTTAGGAAAATACCTCCATATTTAATTATCCTAGTCTTCTTCTAACAACATGCTGTGCTACAGATATATAAAGCATACATCTAAGACTTTATTAGGCTTTCCTCTCTTTTTTTCCTTCTCCCTAACCCTGCCAGCTGAATTCTATGCACAAATATTTATGTGCTATTGGAGAACAATGCTGCACTTTATGCTATCAATATTTTATTAGGCACCCATACTATTTGCTATTAATTCATCAAGTAGTCACATAACTTTTTGGCAGGGGGATATTTCCAATTAAACCTGTTTTTAAGGCCTTTTTGTTTAAAAGGGTTTCAAAGTGGTGAAGGAAAGGAAACAGATTCAGGTACAGTGAAACTTATGTAAGAAAAAATATTTTGATAGCAATGCCACCACAATAGGATACTGAATGGAATGCAAAGACACGGTGGTTTGGTTTGAGGATTTTGTTTAATGCCGATGCTGCTTTTTTCTGTTTAACTTGCGTATTCCCCTTGAGCACAAATTACAGGCTGCAAATGTGAAAATTATGGCTAAGACAGGGAACCTTATAAATTTTGCAGCTGAAACGGATGGAAATATTGTTATGCAAATATTGCAAGCTAAGATTATGCAGCTTTCCCATGAATTAACATCTAAAAGCATATATATATATATATATATATATATATATATATATGCATGCATACAAATGCAAAAGCTGGAAGTAAATTATGAACGTGCAGTATATATTCCCTTTAATAGATAATGCATTATCGGCATTTCACAATCTCAGTATTTCAGTTTTCTCTCCTCGTTTTAATGAAATGGACGATATCCAAGACACGACACAAGATTAATTTAGGAAATTAATGATTAGCAAAAGGAAATGCAGCATGATTAAAACTTGAGAAATTTAGTGTGCAAAGATCAAGTTGATCATGCCAGTGTGACTCCAGCAACCAATCCCAAATTCTTAATTGCTGAGAGTTCTGCAAACAACCCCCCCCCCAACACACACATCAGCAGATCTAAGCACTCTAGTAGTTTCAAAAGGCAAGGAATAGAAATACAGCACCGCCGAACCACACTTTCCCCCCATAGAAAACCTGAACTGATGTTTGCTCCAATTCAGCTTCAAAGAATGGGTTTTCTTGGGGAAAACTTGGGGCCAAAACTAACAAAGAAACACACACACACACACACACACACACACACACACACACACTATGCTCCAGCACAGAGCATTGGAGCACGGATCTCTAGCTGGAAAGAGTAAAGGTGAGTGTGGGTAAGCCCTGTGTTTCTTCAGAAAATGAGAAAGGGCCCTCAAAGTTCCCTGAAATGGGCACCTGTGTTGGGTCCCTGATCAGAAGCGAGTAGGTGGGTCAAAGGGTGGGTGGGGCAGAGGAGCCAGACTTGAAAGAATGGGACAGGGCTCTGCACATGAACAGGAACCCTGGAAACTATAGAGCCGGCACCTAACTGTCAAAGCCAATTCGACAGGCAGTGAAGCACAAGGTGGAGGGGCAAGGCAGTTTCTACAACAGCATACCATCCTATAACTGATTATGTCCAACTTACAGTCATGCTTTCTTGAAGATGTTTTTTTAAAAAATACACTACAGTGCAATGAAGCTGAGGTCACCTTCAAGAACTTGTATGTAGAGATGAAAGCATAAAGCAGATCTTGATTAAAAATTAGCCCATTTTTTAAAGTTAATACCCACCATGAATAAACACACTACATAAACAGCAACAACCGTCAAAGAAATAAAACATTCTTCTAAAATGCTTATTAATTATTAAGTAAATCTACATGGAAAGGTAACTGGGGAAGGAGAACAAGTGTCCTCTGAGGACTTTGAATTAGCCCCGCTTTAAAAGAATAACACACTTTGTAGCATAGGACTGAGAAAAGTCCCATATGATAGTATGGCTTTTAATCAGATAAAAGATTACTAAATAAAAAAGAAAGGATGCAAATTCCCCCGATGTCTGGAAATAATAAAGCATGCACACGTATGAGCCACACATATTACTGTAAGATTTTATCCCAGCAGGAACAAAATAAAGATAATTAAAACCAACAGGACCACCTAAACTACTGTACTTTCTGTCTCTCTGTATTTCAGGGCAGGATGAGCTCGTCTGGTTTCCAAAAACAGCAGCAATCAAATTTCGTTTGGCAAGGCTACATAGTTGCACGTACAAAAAGGCCAGCTTACCTGTAGCCTGTCAACATGAACCTTTACTCCACCAACAACTCCCTTCTTGAAACTGGCCAGCATGTCAAGTATCGGATTGAATCTGCTTCCCCTAAGAGTTGGAAAATGAAATGTATCAATAGGGCAAACTTGAACCATCTAGAAGTGATAGGAGTTTTTGCATCTGTTGAGCGCTTACCTTATATTGTCCTCCCGAATAAGCACAAGGAACAGGGGGCGGCCATGCATTTTCCAGTACTGTTTAATGAACTGCAAGGCATTCTGCATAAATACAAAAATAACAATAAATGAGAGGAGGGAGCAGAATGGTGCAACTAGAACACTTCAACTACAGGAAACTCATGAAATGTTCAAAACAGGTCAGGAAGATTTCATTTCTTTCATTTATTTATTAAAAAATCATAAAAGCATTTCTGAACTGACCCAGTGTGGGGATTATTGCAAATGATTTTGCAACACAGAGGGTTTCACTACATGCAAATTGCCAGATCAAGCCATTCAAAAGCCCAAGGACCAAAAGGAAACGAACAGAGAAATGACATTTGGTGCATGTTGTTCCGAAGTTCCCAGAACAGCCCTTATGAGATGCTGATTGGGAGTCAACAAAATCTCTCATTGAAGAGCTGCATTTCAACTGCTGGCCCAGCCAAGAAAGGTCTCTTTTAACAGGTGACCAGTTTTCTGTAACTGCCCCCTTGTTGCATCAGTCACACTTCTCCCTATCCATGAATGTATGACTCTGACGCCTACCTATGCAAGCATGTGTTGCTACCAACTTCAATCAATTTAATATCCACCATCCCCATATGGTGTCCAGCCTTCTCTCTCATAGCATAGAACACTGCAAATAATTCTGAATCTCACAAAGTGGGTGATAGTGGGTGACTACTCTGCAATACTTTCCAATGACTGCTGTAAAGCTGTAACGGGACCCCTGACCATTAGGTCCAGTCGTGGCCAACTCTTGGGTTGTGGCACTCATCTCACTTTATAGGCCGAGGGAGCCAGCATACAGCTTCCAGGTCACATGGCCAGCATTACTAAGACGCTTCTGGCGAACCAGAGCAGCACACGGAAACGACGTTTACCTTCCTGCTGGAGCGGTACCTATTTATCTACTTGCACTTTGACCTGCTTTCGAACTGCTAGGTTGGCAGGAGCAGGGACCGAGCAACTGGAGCTCACCCCGTCACGGGGATTCGAACCACCGACCTTCTGATCGGCAAGCCCTAGGCTCAGTGGTTTAACCCGTGTCCCAATGACTGCTGTAGTTGCCCTTTAATATTCTATTATACCTCTTTTCTCAATGCTGTCTATCCTCTGCCTTCATGTTTGCCCTAGATGTGTCATTTGAAATGTTGGAAATGTTCTACATCTGTGTAGGGAAAGGCATGCAAACCCCACTGATGTTCTTGTGCAACTCCAAATGCAGCAACATTCACTGTGCTGTGAACATGAGATCTGTGCACCCCCAATTCTGGCTTCCCCAGAATTAAGACAGTGAGGCTTAGTTTCAAGTAAGCAAACATGGAGTTGTAGCCTCAAAATGAAAACTGTGTTCCCTCCTTATCAGGATTGCAGCCTAATGAGCCATTGCTTAAGTTTTAAAATGTAAAACATTTAATGGGCACCAGGTTTTACATGTGCACATTTACACCTACCTTAATGTCATCAATCAGCATCATCACATCCTGAGACATGAAGAAATCACTTAGATCAAAGATTATTGGGTAGCAAACAACAGTCTTGCCAAGGATTCGATAAATCTACCGAAAGGGAAAAACAAACATTTCCTTTAATACTGTATATAGGATGCTGTTAACCAAATCTTATGAAGAAAAAAAATCCATATTCTGTTTTATAATTAAAACTCGGCACTAAGACAAATCATGCAAATGAAGGAAGCTTTTATATTCATTTTGAGTGTGGCATAAACTTTCATAGGCAAGTGCCCGACTTTATCATATGCATGAAAATTTTCAGGCAAGTAACCACAGAGGTGACTTTTCCTTAAAGAATCTGGGCAAAGCTTTTGGTAAACTTAAGCCATGTGAATTGCTTTCAGAGTTTAGAGGATAATTCAATTGTCCTCCAATATTTACACGCAGACCTCCTCCATTATTCACACTAACGAAAGCATGCAGAAGAGCCATTTCTTGCACAGACCTTTGATGTTCCAAGGCAGCCTACTGGTCGGTCAGGTCTTCCCGAGAGTCCCAGTTTGTCATTGACCCCCAGATGGAAGTAAGCCTGTAAAAACATCACAATGCACAAAGTCTAATGCACGAAACGCAGCTTGCATACTGTTTGGCAGTATTTATTTGCTACTGGGATCCAACAGGCCTTTTTAAAGTTCTAGCTAGAAATAAAAGATTTCTAGTTCTAGCTAGAAATAAAAGATTTCAAACTGGCTCCAATTAAACATAAATACTTTTTACTGATATAATAGTCCAACAATACAGTCTAAGATAAAAAATACTGGGGAATACTGGGCCATACAATGTTAACTTAAATTCCTCAATGGGCTTTCAAGAGGCCCGGGGGGGAAACCAGAAGAGTTGCACAGGTGGACTCATAGCAACTAAAGGAAGGGGTCCAATGGACCCTTATAGCCTAACAGGGTTTGGTTTTCCTAAAATAACTTTAAAAATAAGAAATCACTGTTGCAGGTTTGTGCTGTTAAGATAAAGTCAGCTTGCAGCAGAATTAATCCCTGATGGAAAATTTACTCCCAGGTGCAATGAGCCCCTATACGGATCTGTAATACATGTGTCTGTGCACATGTGTGTGTGTTGTCGTTGTATACAAATAAATGTAATGGGTTGTTGTTGCAAAATGACAAAAAGCATCCCCTTCAGTATTCTTAAGGGATTGAAGTAACAACCAAATGATGCAGGTAAGATGCCGTTTTCCCTACCTGAATTTGATAAGTTGTTGGGGTTTGAAAAGAGCCCAGCCTTTTCAGTGGTGGCTTCCCACTTGTGGAATGCCCCCACCCCCACCCTGGAGAGGCTTGCCTTGCGCCAGAATTACATATTTTTATGCGCCAGGCAAAATCATTTCTTTTTCAACAGGCCTTTGGCTTTTAATTATCTGTGGCTGCCTTGAGCAGGTAGGATGTTTTAATTCTGTCTTTTTAAAATAATACTGTCTTTTAGATTTGTCTTCGTTTTCTCTTAGGACAATTTTAATGTGTTTGTTTGTGGATACATTGTTTATATATTTGAGTGACCTTGGTGAAAAGCGACCAACAATTTAAACTAAAGACAAACGAACAAATAAATGTCCCATTCATTTAAATAGAAGTAAAGCCTTGATAAGTTAAACACTCACTGAACTGTGTGTGTGTGTGTGTGTGTGTGTGTGTGTGTGTGGTATTCATCAATATGGAGTACCAGCACCTCTCTCTTTTTTGCACTCACGGCACTTTTATCACTATATGAGTACCAACACCTCATTTCTTTTACCAAAAAAGGAGCACTGGTTGAATAGATGTATAAATGGTTGAATATATACATAAATCGTTGACATATATTTCAAGCAGCTGCTGGGGTAAATAGCAGCCCCCTTAGCTTGGGAAGCAGGGTCTTAGCTGGGATGGGTCGGTGTGGTTTCTGGAATGACTAATCCTTAGGTCTTACGATTAGATGCTCCTTCAGGCTAAAAGAGGATATTTATGGTCTCTGAGAGAAGAGATGACAAGTGAATGTGAACAGGAGAGGGAAATGATCTGGAACACCCCAAAAAAAAAATCTCACCAGTTAGTACTTTTTGCACACAGGATAGCTTCACTGAACACATTAACTCTTAGGGCCCTTGCCAAGGCAATCCATCTGCTGCTTTCTGAGCCAAGTAGGCTACAGGGAGCATGGTCAATGGTTCTGCAGCAGAGTGACCTTTTTAGAAATTAAAGGTCATCTCGTTACAGAATATCTAGGGAAAGAACACCCTCTTTCCCACTAGGAGGGTGTGGAGCTACTTGGAAAGAAAAGTGAGCACAGGAAAGGATTTCGGAGAGAGTGGCTCCTTGTCTTTTTAAGAGTGGTTAGAATGAAACTTGGAAGACACCAGACAGAAGAAAGAAATTTTTGTGCGCCCCACCCCCCCTTAAAATAAAAATCCTGTCCATTACTGAATAGTGAAGCTTTATCATCACCATTATGAAACTTATGGACAAACAATACTGATACGAACGCTTCATTATTCAACGAAGATTACCTGAATAACATTATTCAATACAATGAACTTGAGATTACAACAGCACCAGGAGCATTTCTTGCTCTTAAGTACAAGTACTGAACACATATTAGAGATTTCCTAGATACCAAAGAAAGTACATCATCTACTGCATCTCGCCATGATTCATTCCCACCTTATTTCTAAAGTTATTCCCAGTTTTGTAATTAAGTGTGTGTTTACTGAACAACAACGGACATATTTCGGAGAGTTTCAGGTATCGCTGGAATGGAACAGACACCAGATGATTCATCACAGCATAGGAAGCATATTTAGTAAGCAAAGAAACAAGAGGTCTACCTATAATGTTGAAAACAATGTCTTACTTTCACAAGCTCCTGTTGTGGCCATATCTGGATGGGTTCAACCTGCTGAGGAGTCTGTGTCTGGATTCCATATGTGTTCAAGAAAACCTGCAGGCTTTTTTTTAAAAAAGGGGAAATCACAAGGAATTAGAATGCAGCAGAACTGGAGCCTCCTATTAAATATGGATCTTGGTAGCAACTGGCTTTGAAAGAAATACTGGATTTCACACCTAGAATGCAATCCACCCCACAGAGGCTGTAAGACTGTGATGAGACTGTTAGAAATAGGATGTCTTAGTGTGTCAGAACATGTGCTAAAGCCAGCAAGCCAGCAAATGTGTGTTTGGCAATACCTATTTCTCAAAATGTCTCCTTAAAGAATTAAACTATCGAAGGCTACTATAGCCAAGCTGGGACCACATGGGATAGTTGCTACCAAAATCCATCATTTCCTGGAGCTGGGGAACTTAACTGGAGTCGGGGAGGGTTGTCTACAAAAAAAAATGAGCCTAAGGACACATTTGGAAATCTAATAAACAGTTGTGGGCATCACAAACTACCCATTTCACAGAAGAAAAATCCTCAGCACTAACCCCCAACAAGCAAAACAACTGCATCCAATCAGAACAAGTGAAACAGAGGCAAACAGCTCCTCCCCTGAAAAAAAACTTAGGCACCCCTGCATCACACCACCAGAAAGCAAAAAATATTTTTTTTTAAATTAGCAAACAGGTGAGACAGGGACCATTAGAGAGTTGGGCGTCTCAGGGCACGTTGGGGACTCAGCATTAGAACAGGAGATTTGAGCTGGATCCTGAAATTCAGCAGACAGAAATTGCTGCTCTTTTGAACAAGAAAAGGCACCAAGCCATGTTCCTAATATGTATACCAAGTCTGGTCAGTCCAGGGGATTCATACTGCCCAATAGTCTGCAGATCGTTCTTATAAGAATACTGCACACTGTTTTGCCCGAAAACAGCTCTGAGGCTTGAGCATTCACAATCCCATGTAGTCCATCAAAACATTTCTAAGTCTCAAATCACAAAGTTTCCGGTTCAGACACACAAGTCTCCAAAGAATGCATTCAAATCCAAGCACTGAGGCTCAGATCACTTATCTGAATGGCTTACCGTTGGCTTTCAGCAATCAACGCGACTTGGACCACCAGGTCATTTTCGAGAGGACCCTTAAAACGCAAGAGTAAAACCAACATTTTTATTGGTGGAATGTGTTGGCTGATTGTGAGCCACAATGAGATACAAGGACAACATGAACAATAACCATTCATTAATATGATTGACATCGTCTGGCCGCATTGCTGCTTTCCCTCGCTCTTTATTGCCCACTAATCAATTTGACGGTGCAGACAGGGAAATGGAGCACCAGGGAGGTAGCACACATAAATCTCAATGCCACCTGAGGAGCTGAATTGTCAATGCACTTTTGAGTGATGCAATAGTGGGATGTTAAGGACAGGTTCCTTCATTTATTTATTTTTTACTATTTTTGCATCAAAAGCGAAGGGAGGGGAGAGAATCAACAGCCTTTGATTTATTAGGCATGCATTGCATCATTAACAAAACAAAACAAAACCTTAATGTATTTTGCCAAGAACTGCAAGTCTCTTGATGATTTTCCAGCACCAATGCTGCTTTCATCTGCTGCACACACTCCTCATAGCAAAAAATGTACATTGACAGTATATATGGAGCTCCTCTACCTAAGATGGGAGCGTGATGACCCCCCTGCGCATTCCTTGGAGTACGCAGATCAGATCTCTACAAAGGAATGAACAAGCATGGTTGAGTGTCCATTTCTACATCGGAGTATATGCCAATCTCTGAGGTGAGGCATGTGTGCAAATAGGTTATATCAGTAATTATTTAAGTTTCCCTCTCCATATTCTTAAATAACACAAGTTAAAGAAACCTTATTACAGGGGTCCCCAACCTGTGGCCCGCTAGCTGCCCAGAAACTGATCCTTTAGTTTATTCTCACTTGTAATATTGTATTTCCAAATGTTTATAGAGGTTTGGTTTTATTTGACTTATTATATTTCCATGCCACTTTTCATTCCTGTGTAATGCCCTCTCATCAGATGTCAAGGAGATAAAGAACTACACAATGTTAGAAGGTAGCCCTGTATCAGGAAGTTTTTAACATTTGATGTTTTATTATATTATTATATTCTGCTGGAAGCTGCCCAGAGCGGCTGGGCGGTGTATAAATAATAAAATTCTTACTCTTATTATTAAATGAACTACAAAGTGACTTACAAAAACAAAACAAAAAATAACATTATAGAACATAACAGATCATCACATATACAGCATAAATCATATAGATGAATTAACAAATCATCAGCAAAGCAATTATATATCATCAGTAAAACAATAACAGTAAAATGCTATTAACAAAATAACTAGGCAAAACAGCACAATTACAACGAATAATATATTACAGCATTCATAAAGTATTACATCATTCATAATCTATGAAATATTAACAACATTAACAAAATAGCAACCAGAAATAAGCAAAACAGAAAACAAACTGTTGAATTCACATACACTCTCTCTCCACCCCCTTGACTCATAATATTTCACTCCATTCAGCTCCTTAATATACACATAGACATAATGCCCATGGCAGTAATGCCCTTCTGAAGGTTTCTTGGGCTGGAGGTGGGGCAGCAAAGGTCATCCCATGATGACAGACAATGTCTCTCACCCCTCACAGTTCTTCCTCTGGAAGAAGTTCTTATGAAGGTGGAGCAAGGTAGGCGGAAAAAGCCAGCACAAAGTCTCTATCCCCTCACAGAGGATACTTTGTTTAACTGTTGACCGTGTTTTACTATGTGAACTCTCTTTGAATTTTTGTAGCTGGTTTTTATGAATAATACTTATTTTGATGCGAATGAGGGTCCTTTAGTTTAGCTGTGTCTTACAGAAATTCTCTGTATTTTTGTATTTGTTTTTTTCTTTGACATGTCTTCCGCTATGTTGTAACACTGCTTAGAGATCTGTTTAAATATAAGTGGCATATAAATTGTCCGTATAAGTTAAAAATCAATAATTGGATGGCAATAAAAAAAAGCTTAAGAGAAAAGAAAATAATTTCCTTTTTTTTAGCGTGGAGGGTTTTTCATTGGCTAGCTATAACTTATTGTGATGACACTACTTAGATATGTGGGGTTTTTTTAAGTGGTATATATATTTTTCTAAATCAAAATAAATACATAAATAAAACTATACACAATGTATTTCACTTGCACTACGCCTGCTTACCACAGATTGCTGTTTGTTTTAGGTGAAAATCATAGTTGCCATACACCATTGGAAAAAATGTCTGTAATCCATTCCATGGTCAGAGGTGCCCGATTTGAATTGAGGTGTACATTTTTGTAATGTGGTGGGATGCAAACACTGCTGTTTGCTTTTAATAAATGCAGGGTGCACTGTTGCAAGTTAGCCAGACCTCCCTGCTTTAAGAAAATCAGTTTCCCTGGGGATAGCTTGCTATAGCAGATGTTGCGAATTCCGTGGCTCTAAAAGGTGTGAGGTTTGCCCTTCTAATGGATCCTAACGTAACTGTTGAGGAATATGCAAGCTAGTTTTTTTCTGCATGTTTCTGCATTAGCCCACAACTCTTGCAAGGAAGCTGAGCATCACCCTGTCATGTAGCTGTTAAAGGCGTGGGATCCTCTTGCCTAGAAATGAATTGACAACCTTGCTCATAAAGGCCCTGGATTTAGGTGTGTAACTACTTTGAGCTACTCCGAGGGAACAGCTGCAGTCTGTGAGATGGGAGAATACAAGAGCAGAATACTGAAGTCACATCTACCTGAACACTGGGGGTGATTAAATTCCAGTCAGGCAGCTCTGTGTCAGACAAAACAGCATACAGTGCAGTCAGGAAAATCACGGATACTGGTGGACTTCTGCAGTAGGTCATTTCCAGCTGTTATTAAGGAGATTCAGTTTTGATCTGCCTGGCATGACACCATGGTTGTAAGCCTTTTGCTCTATTTTTTTAACGACCACTCAACAACAGACTTTACCGTGGGATTCTGGATGTTGCTATTCACTACACCAGACTCCGGGGGGGGGGGGGGGCAAAGTGTGTGCCGCTTTCAGAAAAATAGAGAAATGTAGGGACACAAAAACTGGAAATGTAATTAAATGTGTGCCCTTGTTTTTGATGGCATTTTTTCTCCTGTTTGGACAAATATAGTCATTTGGGAAGGTGGCCTTGATAAGAATTTTGTACTTCAGATAACAATCAGGGTTGCAGGGGAGAGAGGAGGTTTTTCACAAATAGCGAGAAGTAGGAAGATTCTTATTTGCAATCAAGAAAAGCAGCTGCTCTGGTCTGATATTTTGCATTTTATTTCCCAAAGAAATATATATATATAAGCAAAAGAATTTCGGTACACAAGTTTAATGGACAAATACTGTCGAGAATAAAAATCTGGTTGCGGTTTTGCCTGATAATAAATGGCTGCTGCTTTTATTTCTCATTTAAATCTTTTTGCTAGTGAGCAGGATTTCATGGATAGCTGCACTTGATGAAGTGCTTTATCAACAAGGAGCTGCAATCTTTTCTCTAGGTGACTTGATGCTTCAGTCATTTTTATTTTAGAGTGCCTGGCTGTGAGAAAAGTCAGTCTGGGAAGTGGGGAGGACTCTGCAAGCAACTCTGTTTGGTGCTTAAAACTGGAATGCTGCTTCTTATTATTACACCAAAAGCAAAAGCAACTCTTTGAAAAATAAAGACGGTGAGAGATCAGACATCTGAAAAAGGCATATTTATTCATCATGATTTATTCATTACTTTAAAAAAAACTGGATTAGGCATACATAGTTGTGTCCACAGGAAAGAAGGAAGGAAGGAAGGGAGGTTTAG
Organism: Podarcis liolepis; assembly: GCF_965112155.1. Taxonomy (NCBI): domain Eukaryota; kingdom Metazoa; phylum Chordata; class Lepidosauria; order Squamata; family Lacertidae; genus Podarcis; species Podarcis liolepis. Next base: position 35,121,270 of record NC_139561.1, on the reverse strand, counting down.
GGACATTTCTGGAAAGCCACTTGGAACTTATGTGGACCCAGAATGAAACTTGGTTCACCAAGAAAAATGGAATCTAATCTACTCCAAAACAGAAGAATCAAGTCAGACAGAGACGAATCCTAATCAGGCCTCCCTGCTCTTAGCCACTCTCTAGGGGGCATGACTTACAGAAACTTCACCAGTCACAGGACCGTTTCAGGTGTAAAGAGCCCCAAGATGTCTCTGCTTAGAAGATCACAGCTTACTCTTACGTTTTTCAAGGCCAGGGCCTCTGCCTACTGCAGGACGTTGAACCAGCAAATGCTGACAATCAAGCAAAATATAACTTATCATCAAAAAATACCTCCCTTGAAATTGCTACAGAGGAAGGCAAACACACTTATGCCACCCACAACTCCGATGGAATTTCTGAAAGACGGATCTTAGCAAATGCAGATCTCTCTCTCTCTCTCTCTCTCTCTCTCTCTCTCTCTCTCTCTCTGTGTGTGTGTGTGTGTGTGGCAACCCTAAATCAGAAGCCACAGCACAAATGCCTTCTTTGCTCTGTCAGTCAATAGCCACTTGAGATTAACAGCAATTTCCTATAGTGCAGGATGGAGAACCTGTGGTCCTCCAGATGTTGTTACACTCCAATTCCCATTAGCCCCAACCAGCGCAGCCAATAGTAAGGGGTGGTGGGAATTTTTAGTCCAACAATATCTGAAGGATCACAAGTTCTCTAAACCCAAATGACATTATGGTGACTTTACATGATGTCACAAGCCCAGATGTATCAGAGAAAAATGTCTTTAAAGCACTGTGAAACTCTATAATTTCAATAGACGTACAGAATGAATGTTGAGTTGACACAGCTCTATGCTGGGGTGGTTTTCCAACGGTGCTTGGTCGATGTTCTAGCACATTCAAAACCTGTCACTTTGCTGCACTGACTTCTAGAGGCCTCTATAGGCTTTAGTGGCTCAGCTTTAGCTGTAATAACTGCTAAAGCACTCCAGAGAGATAATGCTGCATTTACAGACAATCCATTATAAATCACTCAGCAAGGCCTTATTTCTTGTACAGGATAATGTGGACACATAATCCACAAGGAGTCCTAAGGAGAAAGATCTACAATCACAGTGACAGAATCCTTAAACATGGCACATCTAATTTTATACAACATTCAAGGGAATTTGTGTTTGTTTGTATGCGTGTGTATCTAAAATATCTTGAGTTTTTCGTTCCCCATATAAGCATAATTTGTGCTCATTAGGCTTTGTTTGTAAATCATGGTACTTTCATTAGAACTGAATCTTTTTCAGTACATTAAGAACTCTTTAAAGAGAGCACGGAGACAAAGTTTTTAGAACATGAGTTAAGATAAGCCACTGTGCCCACATTAGAATATGATCTAAGCAGCATTACAAGTGTTAATACAGGCTTGAAAACAAAGCTTTGTTGTTATCTTATACTGCAACAGACCTGCTGAGGATGGAACCAGGCAGTGTGCACTGCCTGTGGTTTCAAGCTCCATCTACACTGCAAACGCGGACAAATTTTATACCACCTTAGCTAGCTGTCCCCCAAGAAAACCTGGGAATTGTAGTTTGGTGAGGTGCCAATAATTTCGTTGAAGATTCCTAAAATACACACTCTGAGCTACAATTCTCAGAGAATCCTGGTGTGTGTGTGATTGGTGCGTGACCTTAATCAACAGAGCTGAGTTGAATCAAAAGGGGGTAAAAGCTATGAAAATCATTCAGATCTCTTTCAGGATCAGATCATGTCGATGTATACAGGATCCATACTTTTTCTAAAGGTGGGGGAGTCAAAGTGAAAGTGCAACTGTTTGGGTGATCAGCAACAACCCCCAAGTTTGATCAAAGAACTTAGATACTTTCAATACTAAATCCATTCCCCAACCTCTGTCCCTGGGCGTAATACACTATAATAACCAATGATGCACACACACTTGCTACATCATCACATTGTTCAGGAACATGTAACACTCCTTCCCCACAACGCAGAAGTGAGAATTCTTCATGGTGGCATGTTTACTGCATGAACCCCAAACCACATGGTGACACAGGCTAATGAACATTCCTGTGAATGTCATATTAACACGGCTAGAAAAATTGTGTGGTCAGTTTCAACTTAGCAATTTTGTTTTTACAATTTTTAAAATTGTATGATTTCAGTCATATCTATAAGCTGCCTCTAATGATATGAAGAAGTGGGGCAATTGTGGGTTTAATTCAGAGGCAGGACTGCAACACATAGAGGGTGACAGGCTCCACACCCCAGGTTTAAATAACTAAACCAGCCCGCAGAGGGATTTGACAAATCCTAAATATGCAGAACAATCTTCCACCTTCACCACCATCACTAATCTAAGGAATATTTGGCAGCATCAGATATAGCAATGGAAGACTGCAGCTCAAACACACAGGTTGTAAAGCAAGGTTAAATGCAAATGAACTTTTAATAAATGCCTGATGAATCCATTGTGGAGGGAAGGAAGGAACCTTTTATGACTTATTTATTGGATTTGCGATTCTGTCTGCTTTATGACTGAAGGGGAAATGCTTGAATAAAGATATTTTATGGTGCTGGCTGGAAGAAACAAATCAGCATGTGCCTTCTTTGTTTTTATGGTGATATAATGCCATGATGCACTCCCAAAAGACCAGCTGCACAAAGGGAATGGCCACAACCCAACCTCAATCAAGCCTGTATGGGCTTAAAGGCAAGTCCATGTGCTCTAAGGTCGGAATTACCAATTTTTGCTCCAAAGTAACCCACATTTTGCACCAAGAAAAGTCAGATTTTGCCCCATATCAATGATGTATATATATATAAGGCCTGCATATGCTTATGTTGTATGATTTGTTTTTATTTTCATAGCCACAGGGAAAGCAAAGCATGGTCTGAAGTTGGTTTACAATCCTCGTTTAGAGGGCAAGTGCCTTTTATTTTTGTCAGTTCTGATATAATGGGAAAGTATGGTTCACTGCAATCCAGAAGTAATTGATTAATTGCAAGAGGGAGCGTGTGAGCTCAAGGCACACAACATTAACCCTTGCTTTGACATTTGATGGGAGACCCCATTGAATAGGATGGGAGGTGGCATGAGGCGAGGCAGAACTGCCACAAAATGCCTCCTTCTCTCTTCCACCAGAACCCCTGCTGGACTTTATGAAGTATGATTTGGCAAGGATCCTATCCGTTATGTTAGCAGAGTGTTTACTGCCAGAGTATTTGATCACTCTTATGCTCAGTTTACTGGGGAATTTGCTGTTTTGATGCTTTAGTGCAGCATCATGGAAGCTTAAGCCTTCCAGACCAGCATTTTCCTGCATAGAGTCCTTCATGCTTAAATTCCAGCTTTTGGTGCCAGAAAAAGCTGCCTTTTGATAGATTTGCATCCAAGATAACTGCTTATATAAAATGGTGCCAATTACTAGAAAAAGACTTTTGTAATGGCAATCTGTGTTACAACAAACCTTGAGTCTGATTAAATTGTTTTATTACTAATGAGAATAACTTCAATGAACCCCATTAATGAATGGGATTGCTTTTTTAAAAAGTGTTAAATTTGGGCTGATTGATTTTGCTTCCACAAGCCTATCTAACATTATATACATTGAGATGACTAAATGGATTTTTTAATTTGCTTTTGAACAAAATGAGATGGTTTAATTTGATACATTTTGTAGAGGGAGGAAAAGGAAGAAAGCACTTTTAAGAAGTGAAGTGGTGTTTGGGTTCTGAAGACATCATTATTAGGTGAAACGTGTTGTGTTCCAGTTTCAGATTCCATTTTTGGCTGGTTCTTTTAACACTTCAAACCAAACACAGACAGGAGCATCTGTAACTTTCATCTGTACACTATGACTATGCATACATTAGCAAACATTCAGATAAAGTATTTCAATAAATAAATAAATAAATAAATAAATAAATCAAGAGTTAGGGGTATCAGTGAAAGATGTCTGACATTTGTGTCATGAGGAAAGAAACAAAAATCAGACTTGACTTTATTTTCTGTACTGCAGTATACCTAGAACTATTACAAAATGAGCTGTGATCCAGATGGAGTAGAACTGATGGATCCACAGTGAACTATCTCTGAAGGGAACTAAAATGGGTAGTGGAGTATAGAAAATAAGGGATTATAGCTGTAAAAGTTTAAGGAAAAGAAAAGAAAAGGAAAAAATTAGATAAAATTAAGGGGGAGGATTTGCTGAAATAAATTTGGGAATTGGAATGCAGAAAGGGGAGGTATGGGGAAGTCGGTGAAGTAAGTTTTAAGAAAAAAAGGATTTGAAATTATACATGTTTGGTTTTGTGTGTGTATGTTTGTATTGTGTATTGTGTGTGTTTTTATAATTTGTGAAAATTCAATAAATAGTTATAAAAAAATAAAATAAAATGGGTAGGTGGAGGGGGGATTTGCTCTCCCTGCCCACCTGGTGTGCTTGGTCCACCTTCAACATCCGTATCTACTTATGGAAGGGAATAAGCAGGCTTTCCCTAGATTATAATGTTTTGCTGCACTGTTCTGTTTTTAACGGTATGTATTCATTGCTTCTTTGCTTTATTTTGTGACAAGTATTTATATTTCGGTTTCACTGTCATCGGGTCTATGCACATTAAGAGGTATAAAATATTATAAATAAATAAATAAAATTAACCTATAGCCATGTGGTTCACATCATAGGCCTATTCACATGGTCCCTCCCATTACACACATATGGGGAGGGGCAGATACACTGAGCGGGTGGAGGGGCTGGCATGTACTTAGTTGACTGATCTGACCCCTAGTGTGCCACTATGTTGGGGGAGAGGAGAGAGCCACTTCTTCAAGAAAGCTTTTCTGAAGACCTGGCTGATGCTACAACCTCAACTGCCCCAAAGTGAGAAAGAGCAGATACTCCTCTGAAAAAGTAAACCATGTGGGCATTTTTTTCCCAGCCAGCAGAGGAGAAACACACTGCAAGAAACAGGTCCATGAAGTTAAAAGTGACCATAACACCACCTCACCTTGCCATTTATTATCTGAAGTTATAGCTTGCTCTGTTCAGGCGAGTATACCAATCTATTAAAAATAAAATAAAGTTTCGGGCAGCCAGAAACTTTAACAAGCCACTCAAAAGGAATGTCTACCCAGCATTTTCTCTGAGGATGCATAGAGTTCACTTACGCCATCTGAACTCTTAGTATTTGTTTCGTACAGAACAAACCCCAGCAGGGACTAATGCAATATTACTACTGCTGCAACATATTAATAAATGGCACACCTCTCAACTGTATTTTTTTAAAAAATTAGCTTATTAAACACACTCATACCTGATTTGAATATCTCATGCTAACGTTCCGTTGATCTTGGGGAGGTATGTAACGCTTCACTGGGTCGATATCTTTAACACTTACTAAACCGTCAACTGAAAGCAAATCACCAACAATTCATCATTTGTCTCTTTATAACCAAAAGCATTTGTCATCATTATTACTCTGGAGCATGCAAGAATAAAAAAGCAATGGATTTCAAGTTTGGCATTTGAATAAATCCCCAGAAAAGCGATGGAATGTAGAAGCTGGTATTTCAATGGTTCAATGCATCTGAACATATTTTTCCAGAATGGGTTATCCATACATGGTGATTGTAGCAGGTTTTATGAATTACAGTGATCGTGAATCCAGTTTCGGCTCATAGAGCTACCTACAAGAAAGCTGCACAGGCTATCCATTCTGATAGAAATATTTTTGAATGTGTACAAAGACCTAGTTCAGAGATAATGATCTCAGGCCAATAAACCATGAACAAAACATGTGCTCACATACTCCTCCCACAATTCCACCTTCAGCACTGAAGGTGAAGCTTGTTCAAACCACAGTTTCCTGTTACATTTACACCAGGAAACTGTAGCTTAACCCCTGTTTACTCTGGCTTCATGTCCTGGTTAGGAAACCTTGCTTAAACCATACTTTTCTAATTTGGCTGTGAGAGGAAACAAGTCACACCACCAGTGTTGAAGCTAGGGATATGAGGGGCGAGGCAAGGAGAAACCAGGTGGGTGAATGGTTCATTCTCTGCCCATTAAACGGATTAATCGTTGGTTCAAGAATATTCTAACTCAATTGGGCTAATGTGTTAAATCTGAACTGGCCATCAGTCTGAAAGTTCTCGTAGTCACACAAATACAACTTTGGAGGCAGGCAGGGGCACATATCAAATCTGAGAAAACTCAAATTCTTCTACTTTTGCAGGTGTCTACTTACCAAGAAGTTTTGCAATGATATAAAGCGACTGTCCCCAGAGAAAGAATTTTCCATCTCGCCCATGGTTGCTGGGAAATCGTTTCTGACTGCCAGGATTTTTCTTTTCCAGTTCAACAAAGTCAGCTGGCACATAATAATACTTAGGTACAACAGGAAAGCCTGCGAAGTTTTAAAATATGTACTTAAAGACATGTAAAATTACATTATTACAAAGTGAGGAAACGTATCCCCCATGCACAACGTAAATGAAGTAAAAACTTGCTGATTGTCGTTCCTAGTTATAATTCGATGCCAGTCAGCTAAGAACACTTAACTGCTATCCTGAGCACAGGTTTATTTATGTCTCTCTTCTTGACTGAACAGATGCAGTGCCTATAAACTGGTTCCGAAAAAATAGTAAAGTTTTACAGATGGGAGGGGAAAAAATCCCCTGCATTTCTTTAGAGGTACTATTGTTGCTCTTGTGCAACAGAAGAGAAAATATGTACAACTGCTATTGGTAAAGGAGTACAAAAGCTTCAGGCAAGAATAAAAATGAACCTAAGTCTTGGATTGAAAAAAGTAGAAGGCTGATGATAAGCAAAAATGTTTTCAGTCACTTCTGATGTATTTATCAGTGAAAGAGAAAATACATGAACTAGTTGTGGATTCTTGCATTTAAGCTACTGTCCTCTACAATAAGGCTATACACTTTTAATTCCCATGTGCTATTTAAAGGGTGCACTTGAGTTTTCTTGTGCAAACAAGGAACAAAATGGAGAGGAGGGTTGGTTACACTGGAAGAAGTCTGCCTGTTTGCACCTTCTTGCTAAGGTCAAACTAGATGTGACGGTGGCAGTGCCATAAAAAGTGCAGCATGGACAGAAAAGGGCAAGGGAGCTGAAGTCTCCAATTGCCTGCAGTTCTTTCCCTGTCCACCACTCTCCCTCTTTTAAATGTTGCTTTCCACTCTGTGATTGGAAGTAGAGATAAGCAGGTCGAGTAGGGGGGGAATTGCAAACACATCTATTTTACAGAAGCAGCAAGATAAGTGTATGACCACCTCACATCTAGTTTCACCCTAGAACCTCTGTGTAAATTGAGCATGTGAATACAGCACAAAGTAATCCCAATAAAAAGTACCGTTTGGAGTCTTTAGCAGATGAACGTGATCTTAAACTGAAACTTCTTTAAAATAGGGAGTCCCCCCCCACCCCAAGTTTTGCCCTCATTAACTGCGCTTCAACAGTTATTAATCAGAATATTGATTATACTGTACAGGGTGAGTGAGGGCATGTGTGTGTATTTAATGAAATCAAATATGACCACACACACACACACAAAACTGCAATGGAAGTTAAATGCTATGTCAGTAGGGGTGCTATGTATGAGATTATAAGCAACATTTTTGTTCAGTAAATGATAGATCTTCCATAATTTATGTAATAAGAAATGGGAAGGAGCAACATCTTAGGCATTCTTCCCAAATTGTTTAAGTTGCAGGAGGCGGCTGAGATAAGCATATGGTGCAATCCAAAGTCTGGAGAAAGCAATCACTGCCCTTTTCTGAGCTGCAAAGAATACTGAATGGGTATCCCACATGCCTCCTCTGGATTTTATTTACTGTATGAAGGAACTGAAACTACCTTTTCACGTTTTCAGATTGGGAAGGGTTAGAAGGCAGGAGGTGCCAGAAAAGGGAGCGAGAAACAACTACATAGAGAAAGGGAAGTGAGCAACTATTGCCATGCCTAGTTTAATGTGTGGTCTCTCCATCCTCTGATGTACCAAACTGCAACCAGTGTATCATATTCATGGCTAACCACCTCTATTGACAGCAGGAATTAAAACACATATATTATGGAAAGCTTTTCCATGCTTAAAATAGTTTTTTTAAAAAAATGGATCACATACTTAGGCTTTTCTAATTACTAGCTATAAGGTCTCTCATGCAACTGAGTAAATAACAGCAGGAGTGGGGGCGGGAAATGATTCGGGCGCAAACCTAACATTTAACCTATCAGCGTTTCTTTCACCAGTTAATGAACTCCATTTTATGATGAGCCATATTTTACTGGAGAAATGAATCACATTTTATGTTCACACTTGGCCTGGAGCTCTGCTTTTGTAAGAACATAAGCTTATTCTCTGGGATTTGATCGGCACTTGCTACAGTTCCATGCTGTAGGGCCACCCCCATCATTTGCATTTGCAAAAATTCAGATTTCTCCAGTGTCGCTGCTGCACCATACCTTCTGCTGACTGCTGTAGCAATGGATCCAGAAGCTCTTGATATTCTTTGACTTGCTCAGTGTTACCCTTGAAGACTCCTAAAAGCAATTCCAGGAACAATTAAGAAAAGATAGTGCTTATGATAAGTGTCAGCATCATTTCAGATATTTTGCGCCGTGATGGTTGGACGGGAAGGCCATTTTTGAAGTGCTCTTGTGAGCAATAATGGGGTCATTCAAATGGGAACTAGTATCAGGGAGCCTTGGGCTCATGTGGGGCCTCCTGCCTTGTTCAATTAGTGATTTCCACCCTGCAAAACATAGTTTGCCATTTTATCCAACCCAGCAAGCTGTGGTCTAGTTCAAACACCATTAGAGTTAAGAGCATGAGCCTTGATCCTTGACTACAGTTTGAAGTTGGGTTGTTTGGACAATCCACAATTAAAACTAACCAGTTTGTCCCAGTTCAGTCATAACAACAAACCAAAGTTGGTTGAAATGCTTCTGATCTCCTTTTCATGACTGCACCATAGAAGCAAAGGGAAATATGCCAGCATGAGCCTCATGCATGTAATGTTAAACCATGGTTTAGGGTTCCATGTGACTACTGACTATGTTTTGTGCTTGCTTCCAAGTTAGGATCTAATTCTGGCAATCCAGTCAAGAGCAAAACATAGTGCAGGCAAATCAGCAAAGTGTGATCTGCTGCAAGCAAAAGTCAACACATGAGAGGAGGAAGGAATGGGAGATTATGAACCTCAAACTCTTCCGTGCTTGAACAATCCCAGTGAATTACAAAATCTGTTCCCTGTGCATGCTCTTCTCAATCCAGCTACCACAAAAGTCCACAAAGTCATTTTTTCATGTGTTGTATTCATCCCCACTACTTTAGTGTCTGTTGGCTGAAAATAAATTCCCCTCTCAGGTAGAGGTAATGCAGTGGCAAATTGACTTCCTACATGCTCTTAGGATCACAGTGTTGAGCCGTGATCAGTGTGGATTTTCATTTGGTGACATTTGTCTGTAATTCACACTTCTTGGCTGTTCCATTTCCCCCTTTCCTTGAAACTAAATTGCATATACAATTCCAGGTTTTATATTTCCTTTAAGACCAAGGCTGCAAAGCAAAAAAAAAAAAATATTTCTTTTTAACTAGATGAGGTTTCAGCTAGAGTTATTTTTACCAGTAGTTATTCTCACCATTTTTTTACAGTGCTGTGGCTTTAGGCCCTGCTTCCATAAATGAAAATCCTAATGGCAGATACAAAGGAATTTTCTTACTCGGTCAAACAAAAAGATCCATCTAGCCCAGCATTGTTTCTAGTATGTACAGCCAGATGCCTCTATACATCAACAGGAGCAACTTCTGGTATACTGTCTATATACAGGCATGCTCCATTTAGCCATAATGGCTAATAGTAATTGATAGACTGATCCTTCATGGAGTTGCCATCACCAAAACTAAGGTACTCTATCAAGCAGCCATTACATTACATTATATTAGGCTGAAAAGGTAGGTGGAAAGAGAAGGGATGCAGGGTCATTCCATGGACACAGCTGAGAGACCAGCAACTTTTGGCTTCTCCTCTTTTTGAACATTCCTACAGCATCCGGTCATTAGAAGAACTAGTAACAAAGAACCTGTACCTGAGTTTGCTTATTTCCTCCTCCCTCCCTATTAATTTTCCTTTTTGCCCTACCTTTTTAGATTGTATACCCAGTGTTGTAAGCTGTTATATTAACCTTTTTTCCTGAAGCATGGGATAAGAATTGTTAAAATTAATACATAATAAATAAATAATACAGTGAAGTCAGAGTGTGGCACAGGGTGAACTGTAAAGGTGAAACATACAATAGGTTTCAATTAAAAGTTTGAAATTTCACGACTGCCATTACTACCATTATATAAGGTGCTGAGCATAATGGATTCTATTCTGTTCCTATCCAGAGGGCTCAAATTCATAGTCTTCTCTGATTTTTAGTTTTCTTCACTTTGCTAATTATTCAACATGCAAATGCCTCTTTCAATGGATACAAACTGGATTACTGTCCTGGAAAGCTACATTTTAAAAAAACACACACAAAAAACCAGCTGCTCATGTACAGTGGCAAGGAGTATTAAATCTGAGCCAGGAAGTACTGATTCAAATTTCACTTAAACCATGAACTCAGCTAGGAGACTTTTGGCAAATCACCATCTCAGCAAGCTTCCCACATGTAAAATGGGGATAATAATACCCACTTACCTTACACGGGTTTTATAAAAGATTTATGACACATATATGCTCTCATTAATCATTCAAAAGGTGCTAACTACATGCCAGGCTTCACAAGGCTTTAGCTAGGAATTCTCTTTTTGCATATTTCCAATGCTGCGTGAATATTGAGGAAAAAATGCAATATTGTATGTTTGCTACAGAACACATTGGAACTTAGCTTTCGGAAGGGAGTTTTTCCCAGCCCTTCATAGAGATGCCAGGAATTGAACCTGGTCCCTTCTGTATGCAAAGCATGTGCTGTATCACTAAGTTACATCCTGATCTGGAAACTCTAATGTCCATCAAATTACAGGAGAAAATGGAATCCATGCTCTTTTGCTGCAGAAACTCCAAATGAAGAATTATGATAATTTGCTCATCTCTTAACTTCGCAGATTGAGGGCAAAGAGCCCCAGGAGAGACTTACGCATGATAAATACAAAGAAAACCCTACAAGCTCGCGGCTAAGATGAAATCAAACTATCTAAGGAACCTGCATGCCAGCATTCTCTCCTCATTCTCTCGTTTTAATTTAATTGTTACATCACAAAAAAGGGACACGATAAAATTATGAATAGTGTGCAATGGGAATGGTATGGAAAGGCCGGATGGCTAAAAAATGTTTCATTCTTTCAGATAACAACTAACGCTTTTAGAGTCTCCCAATGAAATTGATGGCTTGTAAGAAAGTATTTTGTCAGTTTGACAAGAGAAACTATTTCAAACAATGCGCAACTGACTTGTGGGAGATGTGATGACTACAATTTGCTTAGGTGGCTTTTAAAAATGGATTAGAAAATGGGCGGTCCATTAACAGCTACCAGGTATGGAAGCAAAGCGGAGGCTTCACATTCAGAGGCCATGTGTCAGCTGAATATCAGCTGCTGGGGATAAAGACCCAGGGAAGGTGAATGCTTTCATGCCCTGCTTGTGGCTCTCCTGAACCTATCAAACTGGCCACTCCTAGAACCAGAATGCTGGACAAAATGGACATTTGCATGGCAAATCAATTCATTTAGGGCTACTCAATAAATTAGTACTTTTGAAGCAAGTTATAAGGACACTGATGGTACGAAGAGGAGGAGAGGTTAACGTGTGCCCCCCCCCCCAGCCAGCATGACCAACAATCAAGAATGATGGCAGCTGTAGTCCAGCAATATCTGGAGGGTCACAATGATTTAGAGGCATGCCTAGAGTACAAGGGAATCTCATGAGTGTACAGCTTTCGTCATTCATTTCAATGGATATCTGATCCACTTCTGCATTTTGAAGTTGATTCTGCCATATGCACCTCACGAGATCGCATGAAAGCTCCACAAGATCTCGTGAGATCTCACTGGAACCTGCTGCTGCCACTGCTTTGTGGGCGCCACTGCACAACCCAGGTAAGGGAGACCTGGGAGGGGCAGGAGTTGGGGAACATCTTCCCATTTGGCCTCAGGCAGCAAAACAGGACATGCCATTGCTGATGACAGAAACAAGAGAAACTCAGCTTAAAGTATTTGCGGGAAGGAGACTTGCGGTGAAGGGACAGAACAGAACTTTTGAAATTTTCCTGGCCATAAACAAACCCAAGCACTCTTCTCAGAAGTAAAAACTGATGTGCACAATGGAGCATTGCACACTCAGATATAAAATTCATAACAGAAAATAAGTTTATTCTACAAGAGCTGAAATCATTCCATTAGTTATACTTTGGCAGCAACACTGTCCCTGAAAACCTTGGCATAAGTAGATTATAGCCTTCCCTCTTGGATTGCTAAAAACATTTTATTACTGAATTCCAAGACTCATCTCTGACAGAATAAGAAAGTAAAGTCATACTTACCATCAATCATCATGAAAATAAAAAAGAGAGGAAATTCACACTCAATCCCATCAAAGAGCTGAAATTAGAAAAGGGGAGAATTTAAGATGCATTTGTGTTGCTTCTGAAAATCTATTCAAATTTCCCACTACATCAAAGAAACCAAAGATAAACATGAAAACAAATTATTCATTTAGACGCAACAACTTTTTTAAAAAAAGGAGGAGGGAAATTTCAGCTTGCTTCAAAAAGTGTTGTAGCCTCATTTTATGCACAAAATGCATCACAGGCTTTTTATTCTCAGTAAGGAAATTTTCATTTCAATTGAAAAAGGCAAAAACAAAAGCATTTGAAGGAAAAGCAAGGATTCTATTCAGACAGCCTTTAATGGTAAACATTAATACTCTGAAGCACATAGAAATTTGGTTATTAATACACTCCAGCCTGTAGTCAGCTGTGAAATTAAATAAAATGATAAATAACTCAGCTGTTTGTTAGGGGGAAACAAACTGTACATTGAGTTTGAAATGTAAGCACATTTACCTCTAAACAAATCAATCAGGGAGAAAAGTGCTGATGCAGCACTCCTGGGTACTGCACACCCAAAGCTACCACAACCATCTCCTTTGCTAAAAATAGATTGCAAAGAAGTGCCAAGGCTAATGGTTCATATGATTTGCTGGCTCTTCTCTGCTCCCCTTTATAGAATGAAGTTGTTCTCCATTTTGGAAGTTTTTGCAGGGATTAAAAGAACACTTGAAACTAAACCTCTGTCTTTCTCCACAGATTTCACTAAGCAGAATCAGGATTAAAATAGTTAAACCAGGCTTAACTCAGAAATGTAAGTTCTCATGTACCACTTGCCCTGCCTTACTTCCTCCCCCTACCCCCATTCCCACTCATAGGGATACTCTGTCTTGAAAGATGGCTCACATCTCAATTCATTCTTGGGTGGAGCATGTCAGCACACAGAGTGGAGATGTACCACTCCTGAGCAATTAAGAATGGCTAATGGGTCAGGAATTAGTGACATAGCAGTTCAGTGACATAGCATGTACATTACATGCATAAGTTCCAGATTCCATCCCTAGCATCTCAACACAGGGCTGAGAAAGACTCTACCCTAAAACACTGAAGATTGCTGGCAGTCAGTGAAGACAATATTGAGCTACATGGACAAATGATCTGGCCTGGTATAAGGCAGATTCATAATAGGTCACAGAACTGTATATTTCCTCTCCTATATAAATGAAGCTGATGGATAATGAGCCCAACCAATGGGCTGTCCAGTCCCTTTTGGTCTTCTGAGACTGGACATGAGTTTCCAGGGTCTCCTCTTTCCCAGGCCTGCCGCATGATATGAGTCAGACAATTACTCCATCTAGCCGTACATTGTCTGCACTGACTGGCAGCAACTCTGCATGATTTCAGACAAGGTTCTCTCCCAGCCCTAACTGGAAATGCCAGGGTCAGTTGAACCTGGAACCTTCTGCATGCAAAACAGATGGAGCTGTGGCTCTACCAGAAGGTGCATCGCAAACTTTAGAATCACAGAACTGTACTTTTAGAAGGAACTTGAAAGCCATCTAATCTCACAACCAAGACTGCTAATGGATTACCTGGAACCAATTTCAATTATAGTGAAGTTGCTTGGTAATCTGTACAGTAAACGTTGCTCTAAGACATCAAGTCCCAAAAACAGTCATTGCAATAGCTTCTTTCCATTAAGTAAGGGGTGGGGAACCTTTTCAGCCTGAGAGCCACATGACCAATCTTCCAGAAGCCACATGCTAGCGGTGGGGAGGGCCAGGGGTAAAAGTAGATGTGACTACAGGCAAAAGCAGGAGTAATAGATGTGACTCTTGTATAGTGGACTACATTCCGGGTAGGAAAGTCAGAGTGTTTACAAATACACTCATCTCAGCATCAAGGTCAGCAAGACGACACATTCCAGGGAAAAGGAGTGTGTGAAGCAAGGCTGGTGAGACCTGGGGTGTGACCTAGGGTGAGATGGGGTGGCCTGGGAAGAGTCCTGAGGGTTAGAGAGGCCCAGAGGACCTGAGGTTCCCCACCTCTGCATTAAGATACAAAATAAATATTTTGACAGGTGGGAATGTAAGAGGAATCAACAAGGAAATCTGATCAAAAGTAACCTAACATTAGAATTTTTTGTTGAACCAATAGATTATATAGGAAGCACTAATAGAATCTGCACTCAAGCATACACAACCATGTCAGTACAGTGAAGCTAATTAGAAATCTGAATCTGACATTCAGAGTCAAGGTAATTAATAGTTTAAAAATTATTCAGTGGGCAAACCTGGAATTTCCTTGCCTGGTAATCATAAAAAACACATTTCAATGAAGAAGGAACAAATCCTATACACAAGTGTACATCAAACATTTGGGCACACATAAGCCAATACTTTCCAGTATCACATGAACAGACCCTTTACCTTAATTTCTGCTGGTTTGTAATAATGTCGATTTTTGTCTTCCAATGCAGTCCTATAGCCATCTCTCAAAAACCGTTTGAATCCATATTTTCCTTTCAGCTTCCTAACCACCTTGTCAATTGTTTGGCTGTACAAAGCTTCATCATCCACAGCAAAGGCAGGATAGCTAATACAGGGCAGGAGGGCAGCATCAGTGTTCTGGCAGAAGAAAAAGGGATGTTTTCTAAATTATGGATGATACAGAGCGAAATGAAACATGAAAATGGAATCTAGATAATGGGAACTACTTATCTATGTTTTAATACATAGGTTGGAAACTTTGTTGGCATGGCAAACCAAATCTTAATCTCCCCCACCCCCACAAGTCAACTTTGACCGGAGGGGTGTCGTGACCCACCTGTCAATCATCTGATGTCATAATGACATCAGGTGATTGTCAGGCAGGTTGTCCTATGCACAGATGAAAGTTGGCACACTGGCATGGCAGAGAGTTCAATCCTGCTTTTTGTAGAGCCTGAGCAACCAATCCAGCCATATATTTTACCTGCTCCACACCTGGCATCACTTGTTTGGCCTGTAGGCCAAAGGTTTCCCACCCCTACTTTAATAGCTACACATAAAATCCCCCACATTCAATAACTCTAATCCAAAGTTCCTTTGGTGTTCCATATGAAACTCCAATGATTGGAGATTTCCTCTCATACTTCAGTGTCAGGAGCTGCTTGCTAAAGAAAGTGAGAATGTGTGAATGGAGCTGCTTTGACCCTGAAATTGAAAACACTTTGTATAAGAGTTCTGTGTACCCTCTGGAGCACCCATCAAGGTTTGGACTGGATCCTTTTTAAACCAGATTGGACCAACTGTTTCTGCTGCATCTATAACAATTGCACAGATCGTCTCAAGCCCTAAAACTATTTGCATTCAAGCATTTAAAGAAATATTATAATTACTTAAGAACCATGTTTATCCCTGTTCCTTGTTTACTTCTGAGATACTCAGCAACAATTTGGTACTGATACTCTAGAGCAGTGTTTCCCAACCACTGTTCCGCGGCACACTAGTGTGCCGCGAGATGTTGCCTGGTGTGCCGCGGGAAAAATTAAAAAATTCGAAAGATTTTTTTTTTTAAGTCAAATTTTTGATTGGGGCGCCGTCACTAGATGACCCCTGGGGTTCCCTCCCTCCCTCCCGCTCTGCGCCTCCCTCCTCCTCCTCCGGGGAGGCCCTTCCTGGCTCTCGGCCAAGGCTTGGCGGCTGCCACTCATTCACTCGCTCGCCCACCCGTCCCTCCATCCCTGCACCCGGCCTCTCCCCCTCCGTCCCCGGCGCGGGGGCTGCCGGGATCCGTAGTCCCCTCGCCCTTGGGCTCCGCGCCCGCGCGGGGTGCGCAAACTACGTTTCCCAGCGTGGCCTGGCGGGCCGGGCATTTTGTTTGAAGCGCTCTTCTCCCGGCCATGGAATGAGCGCAGCGGCGGCGGCCGGGCGGGCAGGGGCTCTTCCGCGCAGACCCCGCGCAGCCTGCCTGCGCCCCCGCGGAGATTGGGCGGCAGGATGGAGCCCGGGGATCCCCGCGGAGGCGGAGCGGTGGAGGCGGAGGCTGCCCCCCAGGTAGGGCTGCGTCGGGGGGGGTTATTTTTGCAATGCTGCATCCGCGCCGGAGGGGACGCATCGGACCGCGGGGAGACCCCTTGGCGTGCGTGCAAGGCAATGCATGCGTGCAGGCGTTGCATGGAGTGCAGTGCAATGCAATGGCAATGCGGCGTCCTGCATGCATGCATGCAACTTCCACCGGCGCTCCGGACTTGGCAGGTGAGGGGGGTCCCCAGTGGGCGGCAGAGAGAGCCGGGAGGGCGAAGGGGAGCCGGGGGGGAGCAGCGCTGCTCCCCGAGCCGAGCCCGGGGGGAAGCTTTGGCGTCCTTGCGCCGGGTGTTGGAAGCGGAGGCTGGCGGGGGCCCCTCACCTGCAAAACCTGGTCACCTCTCATATATTTCGTGCATTACATTCATCGCCCGCTTTCTCCTCCAAGGAGCTCCCGGGGGTGCGCGTGGTTCTCCCCGTGTTATCCTCGCAACAACAGCCCTGCGAGGTGGGTCAGGCGAGTGGCCCAAGGGAGCACCCAGGGATTGTCCTGGCCAGGTGGGGTGATTTGAACCCTGCTCTCTGCCCGGTCTTCGTCCTCATTTAGCCCCCACATGTGCATGACTGTGCATGACTGAGGTTTTTCCCCCTCGTCTTGGCTATGGTGTGAGTCTGTGCTGTTAATTAATGGGGTTCTGCCTTCGCAGAAGATGAGCCAGCCCTCAAGGAGGTGATTATGTAATTTGCTAGCAATTCATGTCCCTCCCGGCGTGACGCTGCGCGCTGACGTCACGGGGCTGTAATGGTGGTGTGCCTCGAGATTTTTTTCATGAAACAAGTGTGCCTTTGCCCAAAAAAGGTTGGGAAACACTGCTCTAGAGAGGTCTCAGTAATCAGCACATTTTTTAATACGCTAATATATATTGAGCAAATAGCAAACTCCCAAAGGAGGCTTCCTTTGCAAAAAGAGTTTGGAGAAAAACCAATAAATTAGGTAAAATAGTTTTAACATCAGGGCTGCAGAAAATATAAGCTAACTGAATGACAGTTATTCAAAATCCCATGAGAAATAATGGAAAGAAATCTTGAAAGTTTACAACCAGGAGAGACGGTATAGAGAATACGTTTCATTGTGTTAGTGATCCATATGTATTCAGATGCATGTGAACTAAATATTGCAATGCTGAAATCAACGGTCCCGAGGGAAATACATTTTATTTGCAACATTCAAGAGCGAAAGAAAATATAAACAAAATAGCTGTCCGTGCCATTTTCTTTTAATTTTCTAAAATTAAATTCTAATTCTTCCATGAGGCAAATGCAGCGCTAGCAGTGAAGATTAATGTGTTGCTTAATTTGTGGAAATGCTACCAGATCCAGGAATGAAGAACAAGGCATCATGTCATGACTGTTAATTTTAAGATGATGAACAAGAGCACACTGTGATGCTAATGAAAAGTACCTAACACTAAAATAGCATTCTTGATTAAAGACATCTTATGTCATATTAACTTGGCCTCACAGCAGGGCCTTCCCCAAGAAAATAATCTAAAAGCCAACATGTAAACTACCAACCTCTGTCCTTAAGATCCCCCAAACTATAATTTTTTAGAGGTCTAACGCCCAGAGAGGGAAGAAACACGGGCTGTGCCTTCCACCTACACCATTTAGAGACAATGCAGACAACTTATAAGTGTGGATAATATGTTCAGCTCTGGAATTCATGCTGCAAATAGGCCATGAGCTGGAGAACCGAAGTTGATTTGCATGTTTCAGATGCATGTAATTAATATAAATTTTCATGAACTCAGCAGCAGCCAAACAACATTAAGTATGCATGTTGATTTGGAACTGTTGCCCTCAAATGCAAAAGGCTTAAGTTGGTCCTTGGAAAAAGGAAAGGTCTGGATTTATATATTTTAAAAGATTTATTTATTTTTTAAATACCTCATATACATTTGGCCTGCATTTTATTTTATTAACCACATCTATATGCCTTCCCATTTTAAAACTTATCTCTGTGGTTAGAAGGGCTAGAAGTTCAATCTTAAGAAGAAAAATTGTCAGGTGTGTGACAACTGGCGGGTGTCGGGAGCTGGTCAGCGATAACTCACAAGGTGTCAGTGACGTTAACTCTTTCTTCAAAGAAACAAAACAGTTCAGACCTAGTGAGCACAGCAACTCTTCCCAGTAGATCTTGACCCAATGAGGAGATTGTGAGGACCGAAGGTCCCCGCCTTCCCACAGCTCTCCTTCCCAAGCAATCTGAGATTCCAACACCTTGCCTGTTTCTGCTCCACCCTCTTCATGACTCTGCTGGTTCTGGGTGACCAGGGGCAAAGGGAGCTGCCTGTCACAGGAGGGGGAGACAGCCTGGCTTCCTTATCAGCCTGCTTCATCTCTTGGCCCCCTTCCTCTCATCTCCACTTCTGCCTCTGATTCTGGACTGCTCTCTGCCAAAGACTCTTCCTGCTCGCTAAACCCTGTTACCTCTTCAGTTTCCAATACCTCCTCTTCTCCGTCTGCTCCCTCTTCTCCCTCTGATCACTCATCGTTGTCCCACCACCAATCCCCAGGCTCTGAGCCTTCTTCCCTTGGGGGTTCCCCAGCTGGTTCCTCCCACTGCTCCTCTGCATCTAGCCAGTCCATGACAAAAATACAGCTGAGACTCTCAGGGTTTTTACACTCCACACTAGACTCATTCAGTTCTCTTCCTAAACAGGCAGCCCTATTCAGGGAAGCTTTTAATCTGTGATATTTTACTGTATTTTGGTTTCTATGGAAGCCGCCCAGAGTGGCTGGGGAAACCCAGCCAGATGGGCGGGGTACAAATAATAAATTATTATTATTATTATAAAGAACATGGGTTTATGCAAATGTGCTTATTAGAAGAAAAGTGCATTATATGTTTCAGTCCAGATGATGAGACCTGTGCATATATGCTGTGTGTGTCTGTGTGTGACTTGCAAGACTGAATTTGATGCACAGATTCTCACCAGGATGAGCGTACCACCTAGCCACTTTGAATAGCATGTATGTTCTGATATACATCTAAGAGCACATCCTTATCAGTGTTCACATGCAACTAGTCATGACTTAACAGCTGATTTTATCTTCTGTTTCAGTCAAGGTGATTAAAAACTGAGGTGGAAGAAGATAAATGGATATTCAGGTTTTCCACTTGGGTGCTAACATATATTGTTAGACATCTTAAAGAAAGTTGAAGATGGAGCAATGCTGTTATGGGCAGAGCCATACTGTACCATTTAAAGCACGTTTAGTGCACATTGAAAGCACATGGCTTCCCACAAAGAATTCGTTTCTTAAGGGTGGTGGGAACTGCAGTTCTGTGAAGGGGAAACTGCAAATCCCAGGATTCTTTTGGAGGAAAGTAATGTGAATTTGATGTGCTTTAAATGTATGGTGTGGACCTGCCCTATCATTGTATGATGTGCAAGCAAAGCGATGAGGAGTGGTAGATGGGGTGATCTATTTCCCCTTTGCAAGCAGGGCTCTTTTGGTCTGACAAAGAAAGGAGTGCAGACGAATGGCAAGTGAAGGATGGCAACTGAGCACTAAAGAAGAAATGATGCAGCTATGAGAGGAAATGATTGACATATGTTTGCAACAGGAGCGCTAAACCTAATTTGGTTTGATTTGTAATAATTTGGAAAATTAATAAAAAATGATTTAAAAGAGGGGGGAAAGAAGGGAGTGCAGACTGCGGTCCTGAAAGAAGCCAAGAGGGGTATGGGACCCGGAAAATGTGGCACCCACTTTCAAGCCCCGGGAGCGGGGAAGCAGTGCTCATTCCAAAATGAAAGGATTTTGATCTTTGCCCTGTTGTGAACGACATATAGCAGTTATCTAGAAAAATCTCTCTTGTGCAGTAGCACTTAAAACAGCAAATTGTAATTTCTCCCTGACCAGCAGACCTTTAGTTTATCGTGTTTATTTCTTTTATAAACTGTTGGTTTTACCCCTATTTTCATAATTTAATTTCCTCTACTGTTTTTAATGTTGCTACTTTTAAATGAATATTTTATACTCTTATGCAAACCACATATATTATTAAGGGGTTTATAAATCTTGCTTAGCAGATATATATAAAAAACAGACTATTAAACTGGCAGTATAGCTAATAGCTATACCCAGATGCATTTGGTCCATGTTTTGTTAAACTCTGTTTCATCAATAATTACTTACATGGGACCTTGATTCTCGGGGAAGTAATGAGCAAAGAGTTTGTCTGTTCCGGTTGTGGGCATCAAGGTCTACAAATATGACAGACCATGAGCAACCCTGTAAATGGAATAGAAAATTAACACAACATAGTATATAGACAGCCCAAGCCTGGCACAGCAAAGACAAGAAAAGTGAATGGGTTCTTCAAATATCATGATTGCTATCAGCAATCATATACTAGTAACTTCAAATAGACAATGACATTTCCAAGACAAATGTACATAATACCATTTCACTAATATTAAGGGGATTAAATAGACATTTTAAAACCAGTTATCAGATAAGAGACTTGAGATTACAGAAACTTAAATCTTCTCATTTTTTTTAACACTATTATTTAATTACACCTCTAGGAAACAGATAAAAGCTTTAATTATACAGTCAATAACTTGATGACTAAAAACAATTTGATCAAAGAATACAGATCTGGAAGCAGGATAGTGGTTTGGATGCATCTAGAAAATCCTACTACCAACAAGGAGCTTAAGGAGAATTTGTAGGGATTTTTATTTATGTATTTACAGTATTGCATTTGTATCCCTTTTTTTCCTCCAAGGAGCTCAAAGTGGCATACATGGTTCTCCCCTTCCTTATCTCCATAACAAACCTGTGAGCTCCGTGGCTGAGTGGGGATTTGAACCCTGGTCTCCCAGGTCCTAATCCAGCACTTTAACCACTGCATCAGACTGGTGATGGTACATCAAATGCAAGACATCAATATGAAAATGCTGTGGGACCACACCTGTTGGGTCAAGAAGCCCCTTCTGGGCCCAAAGTATAAGCCCACCTTGCTGCTATGTCCTGGGTCAGTTGGCCACTGTGCTGAGAGTGCGAGTGCACTGCCATGGCTTGTAGCTATGGCAATACAGCAGTCCTTGTGCACATGCTCAGTGCTTTACACTTATTTGACAGTGCAACAGATGACAAGATCCACACAAATTAGTAGCAGAAGCTAAAATTGTGTTGTAGTACCACTAATGTGTTACAAACAGTTTTAGCAAAATAGCTGCTTGCCCACCTACTGTGTTTCAGCCTATGAAATATGTCGAAGTCAGAAATTTAATTCTTTGTGAAAAGAAACAAATGAGCTGGAGTGTCTGACAGATGCTCCCATGCTTACTGGATTCGCTAGATCTTGGAAAGAAAACATCAACGTGGTGAAATGACCCTGCCCTCATCCCAACAAAGGAACATGCCAGGGAACCTATTCAATTGCAAGCAAACAACCAGATGTGGAACAGGGGTTTCCAACCTCCTCCCTCCCCATAATGCAGCTTTTGCGAACCATGTGCCTTCCAGATGTTTTGGACTACAACACAACTGTGCTGCCGGGAGCTGATGGGAGTTGTGGGACATTGGCAAAAGCAGCTCTGTGGCTTTCTGCCTTGCTCCAAAAACTGCTCCCAAGGTCGAGGGAACTCTCTGCAATGGGGTATGGAGGCTGCATCCCATGATTTGAACACATTATGAAGCATATGTCTGGCCCTGTGTCAGGTTTGAGGGGGTTCTGGGCAAAGTGGCCTCTGGTGGGCTCCCACTGACTTGCAGGTTTAGCTGGGGGGGGGGAGGAGACAGCAGAGACAAGAAGCAGGGTTGTGATCAGTGCCAGGTGGTTTGAAGCACTGGGAGCCACCATTTTATTCTGCTACAATGCTCTACGAGTTATGTTTTGTTGGGGCACTATGAGACATTAAAATTGTGGTTTCCACACCTAGCCATCCCATACAGGGAAACCAGGGCAGGTATCAGTGCAGTGCTGTGCCTGGTTGAGACACTGGAACCCTCCCTGAAAGCTGTTAAAAGGTGCTGCCTGCTCACAGTGGCCCAGATGCTAGCATTTGTGATTGCATTAGCTCATGTTCATCCCTTGCTACTCTCAAATTTCCCTCCCTTCCCTCTGCTGTCCTTCCTAGGCTTGATTTTAAGCTCCTAGGGGGCAAGGATATGTGATTCTTTGCTTGTGAAACTGCAGGAAATACCATGTGCACAAAATGTTAGCATGTAATATATTCTTGAAAGTTACACAAAAGTTGAAGGCCACTTAAATTTTATTTTTCAGGTCATTTAAGGTTTATTCCATTTTGTTAACAGAACAGAATTTTACAGGATATAATTTCTTTTGTTTCCTGCCAATCCTAATTTTAGAACTTGATCATTTGTAAATGTTGAGACAGTATTTGTTCATATAAAAAGTTTAACAACAGCTAGTTTTCTATCAGTCAGAGATCTCACAGAAAAAAACAACTGGTTCTGAGTTACTGAATCGCGTACGGTATGATTTCTATCTCGTGCATTTAAAAAAACCCACATATTGCAGTATTTCAAAGGCAAACGTAGGTCAACAACCCTAGATTGATTTTTTAAAAGATTTGCAATTATGTCATCTTGCTCCTTAACAGACATGCAAATAGTTCTCAAATATATCTACATTCATTTACATGGTTTCAAGTGTGGGATCAGTGTGTTGGGGGGGGGGATTGGGGGGGGCGATGCTACAAAATCTAGCTGCACTGTTTACAGCAACTGCTTCATGATCAGAAAATGTTGTAGCATAGAAAGAGAACAGCAGCCAGTGATTTCAGATCCAAGGGGAGGGGAAGTAAAATGCATAAAAATAATTAAATGGATAAGCAGAGGCTAGGATTAGGGCAGGTCTATTCACCCACAATGAATTTTAATGTGTACATGGGATGGTTATTCCATTGAGTGGGAACCCCAAGTTCCAAATGAAATAGCACAGGATGTGGTCCTCTGGCCTGGGGGGACAAGGGGTTCAAATTAGCCCCATGGGCCTCACTATCTGGCCTTTGAGACTCTCCCCAAGCCTTGCCTCTTCCCTAAATTATGCCCCTCACTGGTTCTGCTCAATGCCTTCAAGTGATTTGGACTGGTTTGAAAGTGCCCTTGAACTGTGATTAACACCCTTTTTTTGCCCGATGGAAGATGTAGAGATTATGTGTTTGTTTATGACTTCTGCATGGCTAAAATACAGCATATTTTGCAAAGGAAAGGGTCACATCCTTTACTTTTCCCACATTTGCCCTGCCCACCATTTGACTGTGCCCTCTTGGACCCTGCCCATGAGGGAATGTGGCCCTCAAGTTGTTGTTCTTCTTTCCTGGAATAGTGCTCTGAAAAGTAACTAAAATTCAGAGGCAGTTTTTGTGAGGATGCAGGGGTTGTTGCTGGAAGCAGATTCCAGTACAGTGGTACCTCAGATTATAGACACTTCAGGCTACAGAGGCTTCAGGTAACAGACTCTGCTAACCCAGAAATAGTACCTCGGGTTAAGAACTTTGCTTCAGGGTGAGAACAGAAATCACGCCGCTGCAGCGTGAGGCCCCATTAGCTAAAGTAGTACCTCAGGTTAAGAACAGTTTCAGGTTAAGAACGGACCTCTGGAACAAATTAAATTCTTAACCCGAGCTACCACTGTAAAAGGTTTTGGTTTTCTGAAAAGCAATAACCTCTGTTTTTAATGCACCTATTACTTACTTCTACTGAAACTCACTTCTACTTGAAAGCATGGAACTAGATGCATGGATCAGCAAGGGAAAGTCAACAAAAATTACTATACTGTTGTGAGGTGCAATGAGACATGACCCAAGAGAGTTGCTCCAGAAAGGGATGAGAGGAAGTAAGACTACTGTCATTTTCACTTTTTATTACTAGAGAACCACTTCAATCTTGACAGAGAAAAACATTCAGAATTCATCAAGAGCAAACTGAGGACACTGAGCTTTACGCCCACACCATCACACAGGGAGCATGATGAACTCTTCCCTTGTAAAGGGAAAACAACATTTTAATGTGTTTTTTATTGTATGCTTTTATGTATAGTTGTTGTGAACTGCTTTGATAGTTTATAACAAATAAGTGCCCTCTTCCAGGATACTGTAAGTTATAAGTCAATCCACACTCTCCTCCCACCTACTTGGTTTTCCATCTTTTGGCTCCTACCTTGCACAGTCCCCAAAAGATTGGGAGAGATTTTAGAGTTGGGGGGGGGGTTGTACTGTAAACCCAAGACCTCCCCCAAGCATAAGGATTCCTCTTTTTCAGCAACTCTATTTGAGATCCATTTCTATCAGTACTCACCACTTGTGCTTACTATTACAGGGAGTGATGAGTGCAGGCTAAGCCTAGTGGGAAGTACGCTAGCATAAAATGACAAAACTGAACATGCAACCAAATTGTTTTCAGTTGGGTGGGGGTTCTTTCTGCAGCTTGAAGGATGCTGAGATAGGACATTCCTCAGTGACCTCCAGCTGGGTGCCTCAACACCACAAATCTCCACCAGGACAGTTGTTGGGACAACCGTGAGAAATTAAAGAAGTTGTCCCGGGCTAGTGGTCCATGAGGAAATTCCAGTAGCATTAAGGATTAGTGGCAGAAGTGGCATGGAGAAATCATATTCAGTATAAAATATAGCAAGGAGAGTACCTGTTACTCTTGGAGGGAAATGACCATATAATCTATGTTAAGCCTTGGGGACAAAGGCCATGTTTTGTATAGGAGCAGCAGGGAAGAACCGGATCATAACAGCATACCACTTACTGATGCCAAGAGTGAAAAGCAGTTAACCACCACAGAATTTGTTGACAGGAGGCCCAGAGAGGCCCTCAGAAAGTCCGAAAAGTGAGGACAGCAGTGGCCATGACTTTCAAGGGCTACATTTTTTACCCAAAGGCCTTCATGCAAAGTGGGTCACCCCAAAGGGTTAACACCAGGGGGGCAGGGTTCTGGCCTCTGTGAATGCTGATCCATGAATTATATGAGGAGCTGGTAGGAAGAATGTGCCTAGAAGTGCTGCTTGGGCTGGAAAGGTTGCAGCTGTCTACAGTGAAGACTACAATTCAGCTGGCTGAAGAGGATTAATTATATTAACTGAGTGGTAGGGATTGGACTCAGCTATTAATTTCTTGAGTAGATTTTTTAAGTAGTTGACTGGCTAAACAGTAATTTAATGATTACCTTGATATATAGTGCAATTAATATTTGTCATTACTGACTATAGCTCAACTGTTCTGATTCAAGAGGAGTCAATGTTGTGCCATCCAGATGTTGTTGGATTACAACTTGCACCATACCATGCTGGTTGGGGCTGGCAGGAGCTGGAGTCCAACATCTGGGAGGGCTCCATGTTTGGTTCTTGTGCTGGTTAAAGTCCTGTATTGGTATTATACAGGTGATGGGGTGAAAGGAGTGAATTAGAAAAGGAGGAGAAGGGAGAAAGAGGTGCTGTGGTGATGGACAATGGAGGTGTTGACCAGGGCAAAGATGGTTAGACATTTTAGTTCTATCCATCTTCCAGCATTACAAATATTTTAGGCTTATCTTAGCCCTCACGGGGCTGAAGCAAAAAATGCTAAGGTCAGTCAATGGAAAGGTCTTGTTATCATTGACCTTATCCTAGAAGGACATGCCAACTTGGCCTGTATAAATGAAATGTGGTTGGATGAAGGGAGGTGTAAATCTCCCTAGGTTTCTATGTCAGTGTCAACCATGCTTTGAGGGGTGGGAAAATGGAGTAGCTGTGACCGTTAAGGATTTCATTTCCCTGGTCAGGTACTTTATCCTGCAGTTACATTAGACATTAGAAACTCAAGACAGGAGCGGGATTTAGCTGGTGCACTACCCACCCTATTGCCTAACAGTCTTCCCTATTGTCAACAGAGTTGACAGAGGTAGTCTCAGAGGTGGTGTTGAGGACCCACCCCCTCAAGACTTTTGGTCTTCAGGGACTTCAACATATATGCTGAAGCTGACTTGCCTGGAGTGAATCAGGAGTTTATGGCCTCCATGACCATCATGGGCCTGTCTCATGTATCTAGCCCAATGCACACAGCAGGACACACCTTAGATCTGGTCTTCTGTACTGAGGTAGGGGATAAACGTAACGTAAGGCAATAAGGCCTAAGCCATGGATTTCATGGATCCATTTTGTAAAACAAATCAGCTCTATATTCATGGAAAGCATTCAGAGAGCAAGAAGGATGAGCTCTGTTATTTCAAGGCCAAACAGAGGTTACTTGCAAACGCTCAAGCTTCCAAATCCCCCAGATTAAGACATAGTTAAATTAAAGATGAAAGGTTCTTTTTTCCTGGTAGCTGTTTACACTTTGCCCTGTGCTCACCATAAGGATCCAGTTAAAACTAAGCTGAATCCCTTTAAGAAGCCTTAAGCTTTTCAGATAAGTGTGTCTGCTGCTCTGCATGCCAGTGGTCTCTTTGACAGTGGTGTCCTCAGATTAAACAAAGGCGACAATATTTCCACAAAAAGAAACTGATACCATTGGGGGGGGGGTGTCACTAATCCTTAAGAAACCCTTGGTGTCTTGGTTTTCTTTTCTTTTTTACCATTTCTACGGTCTTCCTATATATAGCTAATAATAACTTTATTAATGTGTAGCTATATAGCTATCTGGGACGCAGGTGGCGCTGTGGGTTAAACCACAGAGCCTAGGACTTGCGGATCAGAAGATCGGTGGTTCGAATCTTCATGACGGGGTGAGCTCCTGTTGCTCGGTCCCTGCTCCTGCCAACCTAGCAGTTCGAAAGCAGTCAAAGTGCAAGTAGATAAATAAGTACCGCTCCGACGGAAAGGTAAACAGCGTTTCCATGCGCTGCTCTGTTTCGCCAGAAGCGGCTTAGTCACGCTGGCCACATGACCAGGAAGCTGTACGCCGGCTCCCTCGGCCAATAAAGCGAGATGAGCGCCGCAACCCCAGAGTCGGCCACGACTGGACCTAATGGTCAGGGGTCCCTTTACCTTTTTATATAGCTATCTATCCTGCACTTTTGATTTGTAAATGAAAACAGCTCATTTCATGTGGGGGAAACCCAACGCACACAACATGATTAATACTTTATCAATTTATTGCACTTTTAGTAGCATTAATTCACACTAGAGTAGGAAAGCCAATATTTTTAGACAATAAATGTACAAGATAAACACATACATAAGTATATAAACCACGTGTCTGAAATAGTACAGGAAAGCAATCCTGAAGCCGTTTTAACTCTTTCAGTGACCTCAAATATTCCTCTGCAGTGAGGAAGGAAATGGGGAAGCCTCCACATTGTCTCTTTGCACACAAATCCTGTCTTAAGGGCGTATTTGTGTATGAATAGGGTGAGCCTGTGACCTGGATTCAGGAACTAAGTATTTAGCATCTCAAAAGGAATAGCCAAGCTGCCCAGGTAAAGCAATCAGTGACCATTATCAGGTGTCCTGACAAACAGGATTTCTATTGGAGACCGCCTTCTTCTGTGATGTATGTATGATGTTATGGGGGGGTAGTCCTGAGCTACAGGGTGGACAATTTCAAAAGTCTATATAAGGTCTTGCACACCATGGTTCATGCATGCATGAAAGGTATCTGAAGAAGTGTGCATCTGAAGTAATCTGAAGAAATGTGCATGCATACAAAGCTTACACCAGAACAAACTTAGTTGGTCTCTAAGGTGCTACTGGACAATTTTTTATTATTTTTTATTTTTACTTCTGAAAATGGTTCTATTGTAAAACAATTCTAAACTAGGGACATACGGATCGCACACAAGGCATTAGACCTTTTCCCTTTGTGCTTTTGCCTTTTCTTTTCATTTTTAATGGCCATATAATACGTAGAGAGTGAGACAGAGCTAGGACCAGTTTCTGTGATAATCAAGAGAAGGCTATGCATATCAAAGCAGATTTGGAGCAATTAATGAAAAGCATGGCTATTCAATGGATTCCCAAATTATCTGATAGGGGGTATGGGGGGAGACCCTTAAGAAGGTCAGTAAAAGAAAGTGATGGTGTACTGTATCAGAGGCTGAAAACAGAAAAATGGAAAGAGTATTTGTATAAGCAGCCAGAGCTGTTTAATGTCTTGATCAAAAGACTAGAACAGCAAAAATTTTATACTTTTCATTTTCACAAGAGTTAAATAAATGACTGAAAGGAAAAGTAACTTCTGTTAACTGAGGAAAGAGCTGGTTCTGTTAGCCTTTGAATCCTGTATCTAAAGTAGAAAGAAATAATTTGTTAGCCTAGTTCTTTAAAAAAGAATAATAGAAAATTGGAGAGTGAACAGGCTTTACCATATGGATATTAGGTGTCCTTTGATCTGCAATGAAAGCAATTTACTGAAGAACAAGCAGTTAATTAAAAATGGAAAATGAACAAATACTTAAATATTTTTACTACCTGATTGCCAAAGAGGTTGAATCCATTAATTGCTTCTAGGGCTGCTTTTGCTAACCCAACAGAACTGAAAAAGAGAGGAGAAGAAATAAAAGTTTGTTACGCTCACAACTCTGGAAATAAAATCCAACTCCCTCAAGGCTACCTTGCTCATCAGATCTGTTCTTGCTGAGGAACTGAAAAAAAACAAAACTAGGGTAAAATGATGATATAGTAGGCTTATTCTTTATTATTTTTCAGCCGTTTGTCCTTAAAGGTCACTGGCCATCTGTTATATATATGGAGTCACCTTGTGTTTGGACATCTGGGGCTATGGGTTTGAAGGTCTTGCTGAGAGGGCACCAGTGACAGGAAAAATATCAGTGCTCTATGTGCTCATCTTTCAAGGGCCTGATGATAAAGCACTGGCAGCTTTTGCACATGTGAACTTATTTATTCCACGTTATCCCACCTTTCCCTCAAGGAGTCCAAGGTTGTGTACATGGTTCTCCCCCTCTCCATTTTATCTTCACAACAACCCTGTGAGGTAGGTTAGGCTGAGAGAAGATGGCTAGTCCAAGGTCACCCAGCACCATCGCTAGACATGGAACTGTGCAGAATAGTACCACATGCATAAAACCTAAATTTTGCCAGGCTGGGCAGCAGGGAGAGGCAATAACAGGAGGGATGGCAATAGTGAGGGTAAGCTTCATTTCAGCTGGGGTGAGGACTAAAGAGCTGAAGAGCAAAAATTTCTAAAAAGCAGAAAAGATGGGAGGTTATTGTTGATGTTAGCACTTATTAGTTGCTTGTTACCCTAAGAAGGTCTCCGAATGACTTAAAATAAATAAACACGAATAAATTATACCATAAAAGAGACTAAAGAAAAGTAATATAAATCAGTGACATTGTTTATCATTCAGTGAACACACTCCAACAGACAGTAAATCTGGCAGCACACTAACAAAGAAACATAATCAACTCAATCAATCAAAGGGCTGGGGGAAAAGAATAAGTGCTTCTACCACTATCATGGCAGCCCACATGGTAACACACTGTGTTGGCTTTAAGACTGTACATCAGGAAATGAACAGACAGGCAGGGACCTTTGGCCCTTCAGGTGTAGCTGGACTCCATCTTCTCTCAGCGCCAGCTGGCATGGCCAACAATTGGGGATTATGGGAGCTGGGAGTCCAACCTCTGGAGGGTCAAAATTCCCCTACCCCTGTTCTACACCAAGGCGATATATGACTATCCGACCTCCAGCATCATATTGGGGTCACATTCTTTGCTGAGGAAGACATATTCTGACAATTGAAACATTTCTGGTCCAGTTAATTGGGCATTACCCTGTCCCTTTTAAAATAAACACCTCATTAATATCTACAGAGAATATCTATTTTATGAACCCGAACAGCACCAGCTGTTTCTGTGAAATTAAATCATTAAGAATAGGTGGTAGATGGACTGATGATTCGTTTGTGTGTACCCTGAGGTTATCTGGTGATTATTTAGCAGCAATTGCAAATGTTCACAATGGAGGGTTGTTGCTGAGTTACACACACAGGTGGGTCAGAGATCAGGAGACCACAATAGATAGAAGAAGGGGGCTGCAGCTCAGCTGTAGAACACAGACTTTGCACACAGAAGGTCCCACGTTCAATTTGCCATTATCACCACATAAAAATAATCTTAAAATTGTGCAGCTAATCCTGAGTAAACTGCTGCCCGTCAGAATGGCAATATGGTAGTTCATACAGGCCAGTGCATGTACATGGGTCTGGTGTGTTCTGGGTGTAAAGTCCTTCATTAGGGCAACTATCATTTATGAGGGATAGTGGTGAGAGAAAAGTAAAGTAACTTAATGTAAAAATGGCACTGACAACAGACCCTAAGATCAAAGTAGAAAGCAATGATGGATTTAACCTTGGCCTTCACATTCAGTAGCATGCAGGCGTTTAGAAAATTAAAGCCCAGTCTGTAATACAGATACTAAATACGAGCTGGAAAAACTAATCAGATTCAAATTAAAAGCAACCTTAGCCTGATGATTTTACTGCAACCTCACAGAAGCAGGAATGGAAATGGGAACAAACGTTTTGCTGCGTGTAGCATATTTATCATAAATATAGCTTCTGTCGGAACATTTTCATTAACAGCTTACCATGAAACATTGATTTTAGACTCTTCCTTTATTTCTAACCGTCACACCAATAGGTTTCAAAGCCTTTCAGAAGCAGTGCCAGGAAAAGAAGAGAGAGAAAAGGCTTGTGGGGTTTAATTCTAATTGGTTCAACAAGGAAAAGCTGATTAGGTTGGCTACAAAACTCCGCTCTAAGCAGCTGCCATCAAAGTGGAGTAAAACTCCACAATTTTCTATCTTCTGCTGATTAGAAGTTATTGTTATCCAGATAATGGGATGACACATTAACAGAAGCTGGACTGGCGAGCATGCTGTTTCACTAACAGCAAGCCTCTAAAAGCAGTAAAAGCCAATCTCTAGGGCTAATGAGCCACAAGCAAATTCAAAATATTAGACAGTGCCATGATGGGGCCTGAGCTACACAATGGGGTGGTGCAGTAGACCAAACTTTTGACCCTGTGGGTGGGATTACTTTTTTTGAATGCCCCCTGCAATGTAAATAAAAGGGTTCCTGCAAATGGAAAGGTTCCACATCTGGGTAAAAGTATGGAGCCCTCTCCTTAATGTATTTGATTTATACATGCGGGAAGGGTTTTTTGGGGGGTGCCAGGCCTGTAGGACTGAGCCAATCCTTTCTTTCAAGTTTCTTTTTATCTGTTGCACTTGGGAGTTGATTTCGTTTATTTTGGGAATATATTTCTTTAATGGTTTTTAATGTGATGTGAGCCACCCTGAGTGCTGTTTTACAAGGAGCAGGTAGGAGATAAATACTTTAAATTAATAATAAATACATAAAAATCAAGTAGCTTCTCTTTCAACTCATTCTTATATCCAGTCCAATTCCAATTTATTTAAAAGGTTTATTCAAAGAGCAGCAAATCTAAAATGGATGAGAACACAAACTTCACACAAAAATCTCCAGGAACTACAAGTACAGCAGTTCAGTAAAAGTGTAATAATACCAAGCCATGATCAACTCATCACTTGGATAATCACTTGCATTAGTTATTAATGGAGACCTCCCTGTTTAAACCAGCAAAAATGAGTAGCTTTTCCAGAAACAAGATTAGCCAACTGGTACAGTTCCCCTAGTTTAAGACATCAACTGCGGCAGAAATATAAAGAAAAGGGAACAGACAATATACTGCAATGAGGAACAGCAACATTAGCTGCTGCCTTTTGTCTACACATAGGGCGTAGACACCAATAAAACGGATATAAGAGCTTGTTAGAGGTGCCAATATACTAACAACTAACAGGAGCTGGCAAGTCTGAAGAATGCCAAAGAGCTATTTCCAAGAACAAGCTCTGTGATTAGGTATTATGGCTGCTGTAAAATTTTGGGCACTTGATTGATGCCTTCATGATTGCTGGAGAAAAAGATATGAAAGACAAGGCACTCCACTACTAAATTACAGTCCATTGTCTTCTGGGCATCTTTAATTGCAGGCTCCAAAGATTAATATAAGAAACATGCAATCAGAGCTAAAGACTTCAGGAAAGGTGCAGGTTTTGAAGACTATGGGAAGATTGTCCTTTAACTGCATGAGCCAAAACTCCCCCAAATTATGAAAGGGATAGTATGTACTGTATGTATGTATGTATGAATTAATTAATTAATTACATTTCTATCCCACTTTTCTCCCAAGTTGGGATTCAAGATGGTTTACAACATCTTTAAAACATCATAACAAAATACAAAGTAATAAAAACAAACTTGTTAAAATCCAACAGAACACATTTAGAACCAATATTAAAATATTGATGGCAGTGACAGCAGCTCAGTAATCCACATTGTCCGCACCTGGTTTTCAAAACCCTATCCGACGTTACCTTGTTGACACTAAAAGCCCCTTGGAAGCTAGTTAAGATTTTCCAAAATTTCAGCTACAGACACTGCAAGAATAAAAGCTGCTGTCCTCAAATTGCCTCCCATCCTGGCTGTTCACCCAGCTCACAAGTTCTTTGCATGCTTACAGCTGCCTGCTGAATTCTTCACTCATTCAGGACATGCTGGTTTCCAGCCACTACTAATTAGGAGATCAAAAGCAACAAATCCAGACTAGATATATGGGATTAAAAAGAAAGAAAAAGCTTTCAGACAGAAAACAAAGAAACTAGGTTACAAGCAACGTAAAGAAACCCAGCTACTAAGACTCAGATTCAATTACTGAGAACCTCAGAAACCTACTATGTATCCTGAGTATAATTTCCCCATGTTCACAAATGATGAATCTGTGTGAAACGTTGGGAACAGTGCTAAACAGCATTAAAGAAAATAAAAGAAACCATACGTAGGTGTTTGGGACTGAAAGCTACATTAAAAAGGCAGCCAAGCAGACAAACAAAATAACCCTAATAGGGACAGGCAGCATGACAGCAGCATATTAGCTGTAGAACAAAGGAGAACAAGTTGAAGATTCCGGTGCCTTTCTAAAGCTCGGGAGTACAAAGATGCTGCATTTCAGAAACACCACTATTATCAGTAACACAGATGGGAGATGTCAACAGTGTTTTTGCAGAGGTATTCAGCAGATGCTTGGGAACAGCTTGATCAAAATGGTTACAGGACAAATGAATACTTCAGGAGCTCGAACACATGGGATGGAATCGTACGATTCTAGCAAGATGTTGCAAAGCTTGCTGTTCAAAAATCAGCGGATGATTGCAGGCCGGCAAATCTTCCTCGCTGAAAATTCAGCAGTAAAAGCTGTGCTGTCTGCAAGAAATGTTATGAACCTATTTTTCACAAGGAGCCCAAAATACAAGGTTTTGATTTTGTGTGGGTTTGAGACTGCCCCCCCCCCCCCCGGAATTTCAAAGTGCGGTGCATTTTTGAAAGTATAGACATGGCTGGTAATTATCACACTCTATTAGGGTGCAGCTCTCTTTAAACGAGCAGTCTTACTAGGCAGGACCAACAGTAATTTAGAAAACATGGCATTCCTCTTTCATGAATTTGTGTCGGGCACAGATTTGGGGACCTGATCTAGAATCCCCAGGGATGGCTTTCCCTGGTCCAGTTTTTCAGGGCTGCTTTATTCTCTCACTAGTATTTAAGGTTACACCACCCCAGGGTTGCATTGGCTGGTCCATGTATTATCACTTGGACTCCAACTACAAAATTCAGGCTGCACAGGTGTTAGTAATCTGATTTATTAAGAGGCTTCCAAACAGCTCCCAGCCAAGACACTTAATGCAAGTGTGCAGAGCTGGGTTACCCTTAAAGGGACAGTGAACAGTTAATTTGTTGTGCCTAAATACAGAACAGTCAAGTTATCAATGTGTCAGTAGGAAGAACTGTCTAACTAACTTCTAAGGTTTGCCTGACCTTACCCTCAGGTTGTTCTCTGCGCTTATTCCCATGTACTCCCTGAAATGCTATCCATTTCTGACCCTTGACTCAGTTATTGGCATGACTCTTCTAATTACTGAGACCGGCATATGGCTCCTGCTACTAACCCTTCCACACAGCAAACTGAATTGGTTTTTCATAACACTCTGATCTGTCACAATCTGTCTCACGGCTATCAGGTGCACACCTAATGAAAAGCAGAATTCTCTTTCCCCATACTAACTAATTGGGCAGGGAGAAAAGTCTCCTTTGGTCAGTTGTTTCCTCATTATTTTTTTCTTTGCTATGGCTACATTTGTTAAACCTGAAACAAATATTTTGCAGGTTTAAAAGATAGCTGATAGAACTGTATTGCTGTGCCGCAGCTCAAGATTACAGGGGGAAAACGCAGCCTGAATGGTTCCTACAACTTTCAAGGATCTGACTGGTGCCAAAACACCTTAAATCTGCTTTGAATGTAATGGTTTGGCCCTCAGGGTCATTATCTATCATTTATCTATCTATCTAATAATACCACTTGATCGTAGAAAAAAACCTCAAAGCTATCATGCTCACATGATCCTGCGGCTTCCAGTTTGGCTTTAAGTGTAAACAATGGTTCACATGCAATGGCAAATTATGACTATCACAAACCAGAAATAAGGGAAGAAAAGAGTATGCAGACTCGAGACATGGTCCCAAAAGGCATTCCATGGTTTTGCTGTGACGTCTGAACTGGACATAACCAATTAGCTGCTTGAGAAGGCACCTTTTCTGTGGTCAAAATATCTAGGTAATGTTACATGACCCTAGGATGCTTCAGGTCCCCCCGCCCCCCTTCTGCCTTGCTGAACATCTTGTACTTTGCTTGCACTGGGAAAGAGTACAGTCTCTCCAGCACAGAAACAGCCTAAAGTTTATGACCTTGACACATTCTCTGAATACAACCACTCAGATCAAGGACTAAAGTCTGACACTAAAAAAAAACCAGTAGTTTAAGGTCTATTGAAATAGCTCGGCTTCTTGAGTTAAGTTACCAATATATATTTTAATGTGTACTAAAACAGCAAAAGGAAACATCTAAAATTGTTACAAGTATCTCATTTTTATTGCAAGGAGAACTTACAAATACATAAAATTGCAGACACAAGCGTCCACCTGACTCCCTTAATGTTACTGCATACTGAAATAAACGCACTGAGCCAATACAGCAAATTTTATATATAACTATTGTCATTGTGACTTCTCTTTTAGTCTACAGTATTTGTAAGCCGTTTTCCCGGGAAAATTATTACAGTTGTCATCTAAAAGGCCACAGTTCTACTGACTTCACTGGTAATGGAGCACAAACAGAGGTAACATATAATTTCAGAATTTTATTTCAAGAGGGTATGGGTAATAAAAAGAGCACAACTACAAAGAATATTGGCACTCTTAACACAGAAGCAGTCAGACCACGGAAGCTTTAGCATTATCCTGGAGTCTGTAATGATCTGGCTACATGAACCATAAGGTGTATTTGTCTGAACACTCCCAGAATAATATCAGGCCTAGTATGGTCTGATATTCAGAGTTATATTTAAAACAAGGGGAGCCTGCCACTTGGTCCTTAAGATGATCACTGCTTAGGAAGTGAAGTGGCTTTAGAAGGCTCGCTTTATCGCATGGGGGAGGGAAAGGAACAATTTTCAGTTTCCAGTGTTATTAATCCAGTAGGATGTTGGATATGCTCCTAGGCTGTATCAAGAAAACTCAAAACTTTGCACTCAAATCAAACTGAGAATAGAAATGTACATTAGCTATTCATGTCTATCTGGCAATCTAAGTGATTTCATTTACACTACAGCCAGAGTGCATTTTCTATACAGTCATGTGAATTGATTCAAGTCATCTTTCATTAACCATAAGACTGACAAATAAAGCATTGTTTTACAGTATCCAGGTTGATCAGAAATATAATGGCTTTCCCTAACACTACCGAAGCAGCCATTTGGACTACTGCAGTGCTGTGCATGTGGGACTGCCCCTGAAGACAGACCAGAATCTATCATTAGAATAGAATATAGCAGTTACTACATGGTACTGGGCACGTAGGACAAATCCCACCAGTCCTGAGACAACTGCATGGGCTCTCAATACCTCTGAACACAAATCAAGGCACTGGCTGAACTGTTCCAAGCCCTGAACAGCTTAGGGTCAGAACACCCCAAGGACTGCCTCATTCCATACAAATTTGCCTAGGTATCAGAAGCCCTCCTATGGGTCCTTGTGCCAATGGAGGTTAGGCTAGGATAATCCAAAATTAGACCTTTTCAGATGTAAAGTCCTCTTTTGGGGATTCATTCTCCAGGCAAGCATACTTGGTGGTATCTCTATTAAGTTATTATTATTATTATTTGTAGTGTTTATTTGTTGCTTTTGATCACTTTATTATTCACCAGTGGATTTTTTAGGATGTTTGGTCTTAATGATGGGTTCACCTGGCTTTTTAAAAAGCTGCCATCTTCTGCTTTATCATATTAATATTCTACAAATACAATACTTTTGTAAATATTGTAGGAACCATAGTTTTGAACCATTTGCTAAATTCACTTACAGATACTCCATCTGAAAGGAAAAGCAAAACCATTTTCTTTTCATCTTGAATTAAGGCTCCAATATTTAAGAAACCTGATATGAACTGACCTCATCTGTACCTTCCAGGCTAATGCATGAATCAGAACTTTGCTATCAACCTGATTTCACATTTCTAAATGTTCCATTGCAGTTTTGGAGAGAAAATTCATTTGGCAATGTGGCTTTGGAGAGAAGGTATATTTTAACACACATATTTAAATAACAATTTTCATGTGGGTGTTTTTTTAATGTACATTAATGTGGAAATGGAACAAAATGGTTTTACGGATCAATACATGCAAAAGCGGCACAGACTGGAAACAGAAGGACTTGCCCACACTATACCTGGAGTGCAGTTCAGCACTGCCGTTGTTGTATTTGCTTCCTCTTTCCCACACACCAAAGTCGGGCACACGATATGCCCTTTCCACACAAAATACAAGGTTTTGTATGAAGGTCACCTAAGAGAAAAAGAAAACAGAAAGGAGATGAAGGGGAAAAAGAAAAACCTGAAATACGCCAATATTTCTTCCATAGTTGGATGCTACAAAATTTTCAGATGTCTCTGTTGCTCTTACTTTCTGTTTCAGTATATAGGGCAGGAGTGGGGGACATTTTTGGCTCTTGTTGACTGTATCATTATCTGCCACCACCCCTGAGGGTAATGTCATGATGATGTTAGATGACTGAGAGGTAGGTTGTCCCGCCCACCTGTCAAAGTCCCTTGTGCAACATTTGGAAGCTGTAGCACAAGGGGTTTTGCCAGACCCATGCTTGACACTTGGCAAGTACTGAGCACAGGGCTCAGAAAGTGCTTTCCGTCATTCTTGAGCTCAGCTGATGGTCAGTGAGTTCAGGTCTGATTTCTACAGGGGTTGGCTGCAAGATTGAGTTCGCCATGGGGAACCTGGCTGCGCAACCAATTCAGTGGGCTAGAATTCACCGTCCATCAGCTGAAGGGGTGTGAGCTTAAGCCTGATTTCTGCAGGGCTCGGTAGCACAAAGCAGTTTGCATTGGCACACCAGTTAAAAAGGGGGGGGGCTCAGTTTTAGCAGTGATTTCAGAGCAAATTGAGAGCTCACTTTAAGCTCCTGATTCTTCCCATGTAGCCATGTTGGTACCTGCCTATGATGGTACTTGTGGGAAGAGTGAGCATGGTTTGGGGGGAAAGGTTTCGTGGACCAATATGGGACATCTGCTGGGCCAAATCTGGCCTACAGGTCAAAGGTTCCCCACCCTGGCTATAGGGACATATAACTTGGTACTGTGTTGAGTTGATTGGTCAGCAGCAGTCTGTGCTATGGCAACTGCCAACTCTTTCTCTCCTCTTCTGCATTGTTGCCAGCAGAGGAGGAGAAAGATACACAGCTACAACTGCTAGAACACTGCTTAATTTCTATAAAGCACCCAGAGGACGCAACTGATTGGGCAGTAGAGAGGTGCCTAAATAAATCAATATATTTCACTGCTGAGGCTATTCTCCTGTCTTCCTTCTTTCTGCCTCTTCTAGTACCATTAACTAACAAACCGGTGACCGTTGTCTTGCCTAGTGGTTGCTGCTTTTAAACAACCCTGGCATATAAATATCTTGTAAACATGTTTCTGGCTGTTCGGGGGCCTATAGAAACAGAGATTCTATTGAACGGTCTAATCTTGTCCAGGAGCCCCACACAGAGCAGACACTTCCTAGCTGACAGCTTTGCAACCACCGGCCATCTGTCTGCATCTTGTTAATCCTGCAAGAAAACTACACAGAGCCTAACACATACAAAATTGTTATTTTTCCTCCCAGGTTGGAAACATTCAACTTAATGGTGAACTTGGGCAATTAGATGGAAAACAATGAAGTGATGAACAAATGGAAATAAAGGAAAGGATTAAAGGCATTTCTAAATTATACTGGTATCATCCAACCTTCAGCCACTTCAGTATGGCCATCTTGCCCACTTTTTATTAAAGTTAATAACCAACCACTACAATGAAGTCTTGGCTCTGGAGTTCCAGAAGCAGAATGAATCTTGTGGAATGGAACTGACCCCTCCTCCCCCTCCCTTGCAGACCTCCTAAAAGCCTCTCCAGAGTGTTGTGAGAATCTCATGAACACTGCTCACTCATGGTTCCCAATATAGGTGATTCCCTCCAGGAGCCATCTGAGTCACAAAACATTCTGTTCAGAAGAGTGCCCTGAGAAGCTTTCCAGGAGGCAAAGGGGACCCAAATGTCTCCTTCCACAAGTCCCCCACTCCCCCGCTCAGTTGCTAAGCCATAGTTTATCAATACTCATTTTTTATTTTAAACATATACATGCCATTTCATATATGGAGTCCTGAAATGATATTAGGCTATAGACCAGGTTCATGGATACTTAACCAGGTATAGTGCATTGTATACATCTGTTGCTAAAATAATAAAACTGAAAATAAGTCGTTGTCGTCCGTCCCCCCGCCCCCCCGTTTGTAAGGATTTAACAAAATACTGCTGTTCTATGCTGGGAAACAAACCCCATTAAATTTACCCAACCATTCAAACTTGCTCAGCATTTTCATCTACTACCAGAGGCAGCTCATTTACCTCCGAGGGAAAAAGGAGTAATAATGAATTGCTTCACTGCATTCAATAGGCGTAACATCCTGCACAAGTGAATTGTCTAAATGTGAAATAAAGGAAGACGAGAGGGGGAAGAGGTCCCAAAGAAGTCTTCAAGCATTAAAATAGACTCAGCTATACAGAAAAGGGGCCAATTCAAAGGAAGTCAAAAGCAGTTCAGAGCTAGGAGCAAATTCAAAGTGTATAACATCCAGCTGGGCAACAGAGTCTTATTACTGCCTTGCACAGCCGGATCAATTTTCATCACATGAAGAGGCGATTTGGTGTAGTGTAATGGATAAGAGTGCGAGCTGTGAACCAGTCAATCTTGGGTTCAAACCTCAGCCTAGTAGTGAACCTATCAGATGGCTGTAGGCAAGCCACTACCACCCAGTCCTCTATCTGTAAATGCCAGGATAGTTGTAAAGATTAATGAGGTTAATCAGCTGTGTCCAGTCAGGCAATTGGCAGGTGAAATTTCTGGCAGTCGCTATATCCTGACAAAGGTAGGATGGGGAATCCTAAACCTTACCTTCCAGAACTGGTGGAGCTGATGGTGGGGGTACTGATGAGTGGCTAACGGTCTGGGTGCAGGCTACTGGCATCAATAGGGGCAACTCAGCTGGGTACTCAGCACTGAGTTAGATGGGGCACCCCATCAACATCATCAACAGATCAGGGTGGAAATCCTTTTCTCCACTCTTATCACACCATGCAGTGGTCACTAGCACTTCTCACCTAGCAAATCTCACCAGCCACTGTACGTAACTCAGGAGAAACACTCTGAACACTGTTTAAATACTGTTTGAGATGCAGGCCACATCTCAAATTTTGAGAAAGGGCCATGAACGCCAGCTACAAAATGGCTGCTGTGGGGGCATGGCACAATGCAAAATGGCTGCCACACCTAATAAAACAAGCAAAGAGACAGGACCTCAAAATGGTATGGGCATGCTTCCTGGTCTTTGGGGGAAAGGCGCCTACATCAGCTATCACCACATTTGCTCACACAAAGAAGCTCTTTGCACCTCTCCTCTGCTTTGGGTGGAAGCGCAGGTATCCAATCCTGGCATCCACTGAAGCGTGAGCAAGTTTCAGGGAGCATTTCCAGGTAATAAAGGCTGAGGCTGTGCAAACAGGAACTGAGCAGAAAGAGCAAATAGATTGTGCAGATTTTTGAGGGGATACTTACTAAGACCTTTCACAAGAGCTGTAGGACGTAGGGTGGGCACACTTGTGCACACATGGATCATGTTTGGAAACCCATTATACAGGCTGAATATCAGCTTTGCATGCAATTTCCATCAGGAAATCAGTCCAGAATAAAATGCTGCAACCCGCAGTTGTAAATGGAAGATTGAATTACACATTGTGACTGCAAGATTCAGATTTGATTGAAACAGATTGTCAAAATTCTAACTTTGTTAAGACTAAAACCACATTTAAAAAACCAGCATTCAAAGGGCCATTTCTGAATCTATTCATAAAAAGAAATGGTGGGGACTGTGAAATCTGTTGTGACTCATTAACAAGGACTTGCATGGACATTTTGTATGCATTTTGAACATGTACAGCTCCTAGCACAACAATAAGGGCATTATTCGTTATTAATGGTAATCCCTGCTACACATACATGTACACACACAAAACCAACAAAGTAAATTCCATAAAAGAATGCAAGGTTTTAATGCACAGCTTGTAATACCACTAAAAAACCCCCCACTATTCCTGCTGAGATTAAGGCTTTTATATTATTTTGAAAGGCACTGATTATCCAAATCAATCTATATGGGCTTTAGAAGCAGCTGAAGGATGATGAATGAAAATGGTATGAAAGGAAAAAGTCACATTTAAATGACAGTTTGAAGTTCTACCAACCTATCCTTTATTTCCATGACAGCACCATGAATTTTTGTTTCACATTTGTTTCCCATCCCCTCTTCAAACAGCTCAGAGAGGGTAGCTTCCACAGGGTTACATTTTTCTTCTCACAACAACCCCATGAGGTAGGATAAACTGAGAATAGTGATAAACTGAGAGTAGGAAGCCTGTCATAACTCCCATTGGCCTAAGAGAGCATGGCCAATGGTCAGAAATAAAGTGAGTTGTAGCCCACCAAATCTGGAAGATTACAGGTTTCCCCATCCTGGAGCTTCATAGCTGAACATGGATTTGAACCACAGTTTCCATATACAAAGCCAACACTACTAAGACTGAATGTCGAACAGAGCAATCTCTGCTGCTAGAATATTCTGAAATTGCAACAAGTTGTTTAGGTTAGATTACTGCAATATATTATATATGGGACTGCCTCTGAAGACAGTTCAGAAACTTCAGCTGCTGCAGAATGCAGCGGCCAGGTTGCTCATCGGGGCAAGACAGTTTGAGCCTATAACACCAATCTTGGCCTAACTGGCTGCTGATTAGTTTCCCGGCTCAATTCAAAGTGCTGGTTTTGACCGATAACACCTAAAATGGCGCAGGACCACAATACCTCAAGGACTGCCTCTTCTCATATGAACTGACCTGGACCCTACAACAATCATCTAAAGCCCTTCTTCATATGCATCCTCCATGAGAGGCTTGGAGGATAGCAAGCACAAGAAAGGGCCTTTTCTGTGATGGCTCTCCACTTATTGAATGCACTCCCCAGGGAAGCTTGCCTGGCGCCTTTGTTACATATCTTTAGGTGCCAGGCAAAAGCATTCCTCTTCTCCCAGGCCTTTGGCTAATTGAGCAATCTATGGCATTTTAAACTGGGGGGTGGGGGGATATTTTGTTTGTTTGTTACTATGGGGTGTGTTTTTGTGTTTTTATATTGTAAACTGCCCAGTGGTCCTTGGATGAAGGGCGGTATAAAAATTAAATATATAAGTAAAAGGAAAAGTTATGGGTCACCACATATGATATTTTAAAAGCAACCTTGTGGGTGAAACCTTAGATGTAAAACAATCCAGATGCAATCCACAGAACATCTCTTAACTAAGTTGTATGGAAGACAGGCTAACCTGGTGTAGTTAGTGTCTAAAGCATTAGGCTAGGACTAGCAAAACTTGGGGAACCATAGAACACACTTGGTGACTTTGGTACATTCCCCTTTCTATCAGCTTAACCTACCCCATAGGGTGATTTTATGAAGACTGTAAGAATACCTTCAACATGTTCTAATGATTCATGGGGTTGGTGAATTCATACCTCATCTGTATTGTAGATAATCTGCAAACCAGATGATATCATCTCAACTAGGTAGAGGAGGAACAACGACACAGCATTTATCTGTTAAAAGGAAAAAAGGACAAGAATGGTCAGACAGTAAAAGAAATGACCCTCAAAGCAAAAATGAATCACCTATTATATCTCATGTTGAGTTTGTGCTCCCACTTGAATAAGAAGTCCTGCAGCAAAGTTGTCAAAAACAAAAACAAAAAACGGAGGTGGCTAAAGTGAAACTGTCAGAGTGAGCAGAAAGAACAGGAACAGATGGAGAATTAATGCATGTCCTGTACATGAAGGGGTATGTAAGCTAAGAGCTGTTGGCTTGCTCCTGTAATTAACTATCATCTGTTGATATGGCCCATGGGAATATTAAAGCACACTTGGGGCATCAGGAGATGTACACACACACAATCAATGTTGCTTACAGCGGAATCCACACAGCATCTGTTTTAGAAGGTAAAAAAAAAACTTTTACCTGCAGTTGGAAGTTGTGAAATTAAGCAAATTAAGTTGTGAAATTAATCTAGCTAGCTAGCTAGCTGTTTTTTGGTCTTCTGTTTTAAACAAGCAGGGATTTATTTCAGTGCCATTCATGTCAAAATGCTTCTAGTAGATGCAAATGACAGTGCAGATGACAAAGCAAAAAGAAAAAATATACAGTGGAGGATATTACTGCATCAGGCAGTATACCTCCATCTCCCACCTTGTAAACAAAACATTCATGCAGCCTCCTGCAGAGGGAAATATTAGTCTCAATCAACTCTTCCACATTTGATTAATAGAGTTTAAATTATATTTACGAAAAATGAGTTGTTTTCTTCTGTTAACATAATTATCCATTAGATATCAGCATCAACTGCCGTAGCACTGCCAAGATATTGCATCGTAGGGGCAAAAAAAAAAAAAAAGGTAAGTTATCAGAGAAATGAATGCACACAAAATACAATCATTTCACAGCAGCTTAGATTACATGTTGCTTATTCATGCACCTTCCATTTGGAGATAACAGAATAGTTTCAATTTATTTATTTTTAAAAGAA
The DNA here is from genome assembly GCF_965112155.1 of Podarcis liolepis. NCBI lineage: Eukaryota > Metazoa > Chordata > Lepidosauria > Squamata > Lacertidae > Podarcis > Podarcis liolepis. The sequence continues at coordinate 35,077,349 of NC_139561.1, read as the reverse complement.
TTGTAACCCTCCTTTCCTGGCAGTTAATAACAATAAAATGAAGAACAAGCAATTAATTACAAACAAACATCGCTAATAAAATGGCAGGAATAAAAAGAGCAACTGCCGTTAAAATAGAAAGTTTGAAACAGCAACAACGACTAAGCAGATTATGGTCTGGTGCCGAAAAATCATGAGAGGAGGCACCACGCAAGCAGCCTTGGGTAGGGCATTGAGGGTGCTACTACCAAAAAGGCCCTTTCCCCATTTTCCAACCACTTCACCTTGATGGGGGTACCAGGAGGAGAGTGTCTGAAACCATAACAATCTGGTTTATACAGGTGCATGCCTCTTTAAGCACCCAGTTCTAAGCCATAGAAAGATGCAAAGTCTGAAACCAACTGTGCTGACTAGGGCTGATGGGAATTGAAACCCAAACATCTGGAGGGCACCAGGTTGTAAATGCCAGATAAAATGCTAGTAGTTATTCTAAAGGTGATGATATGTATTATGACTAACCAGTCACAGGAATCACTGTTTTATGCTCACCACAGGTTACATCCAAAAATCTTTATGATTATGGCCACATTATTGCCATATATTTAAAGCACTATGCCACTTTAAGCAGTCCATGGTTTATCCCAAATACAGTGGTGCCTCGCAAGACGAAAAGAATCCGTTCTGTGATTCTCTTCGTCTAGCAGTTTTTTCGTCTTGTGAAGCAAGCCCATTGACAGATTAGCGGCTTTTAGAGGCTTATCTGCTGATCGGATCAGCTGATAAGCAGCTTAGCGGCTTAGAAAAAAGGGGGGAGGGGAAAAACCCCGCAGGAACTCGCAAGGCATTGTCGTCTTGCGAAGCAAGCCCATAGGAAATTCGTTTTGCGAAGCACCTCCAAAACGGAAAACCCTTTCGTCTAGCGGGTTTTCCGTCTTGCGGGGCATTCGTCTTGCGGGGCACCACTGTAATCCTTGGGAGCTGTAATTTAAGGGTGCTGAGAGTAGTTAGGAGACCCCTCTCTTCAAAACAAAACTACGATTCTCAGAGCAGTTTACCAATCAATCCCTTTTCACAGAGAACACTGGGAACTGTAGCTCTGAGAAGGAAATAGGGGTATCACAACAACTCTCCTCACCTTTAACAGACTACAACTCCCAGAATCCTTTGGGGGAAGCCAATGTGACTGCTTAAAATGGTGTCACAGTGCTTTTAAATGTGTGGTCTGAAGGTGTCCCCAGGCTGCCCATGCCTAGGGGGTATTTGGACTCATGATTCTGGAAGAGCAGCCCCCCTTTGAAACCAATTTTGAAGCTGAAGGAAATCTCATAAGCACTATGAGCACAAGATTGGCATGCCACAAAGAAGTACGTCCAAATTTCCACTAGAGATGTGCAAGACTCTGGTTCCCCTGGAGTAGGCCTCTAATTTAGATGCCAGACACGGGTTTGAAAACGGCAGCTGGACCATTTTCTGAAAAGTGGTCTTAGCTCTGCTGTTCTTGCAACAACATGTCTATTCCTAAGAAGTACATCAAAAAATCTAAGAAGTACATCAAAAAAGGTAGACAAACGATGCCAATAAATGGTGATGACTAAGTTCGATGTGAGAAGGCTGGTTGAAGGTATCTGCAACATTCAGTTCAGTTCCTTTGTTTCAGCTACTGGCCATGACAAATGAAAAAGTAGAATACTAAAAATAACACAATAAAACACATCAGGCAGTAAACAAAGAAATCCACATAAAAGAAAGCCTACAATGTATCAACAGCTCAATGCCAAACTAGGCTCAGCAGCAAACATAATGATTACAATCTGCAATACTGTGAGTCAAAGTAATTTTGAAGAAGCTTGCAGCCAAGGCAAAAGTAGCCATTCTAGTGAAAATTTCCTCGTGGCAATTATCCAGGAGAAACTCTAATTTCCATTGGCTGGACAAATAAATTTCTGACCATAAGCAAACATGACAAAAGCAGGAAGGAAACTGCATTTGTAAATCACAGAAATGTGAACTATGAAAACCAAAGCTAAAAATTAAATGAAAAAGCAGTATCAGAGTACATTAAGTCATTTTTATTAATTAAGCTGTTTCCTAGTAAGTGAAGCTAAAACATGTACAAAATTACAGCATACAGCATCAGATGTTCTCAAATTTTATTTATAATACAAATGGTTTTTTAAATATATATATACTGAAATTACTTGATGACAACAGCTTGTGTTGCTTCAAAGAAAGCAACTTTTGGCCATTGTAGTGCTATTTTATTCAATAAGATATACAGCAGAGAGTTGGGCTACAAACAGCTTGCTTTTATTGGTATGTTAAAGCGGGAAAATCAATTTGCCAAGCTCCAGAGTTTGGCACATCTTTAAAGAACTCTGGTCTTTAACTGAGCAGCAGGGGAAAGGAACAATACTCAAAGCCACTCAGTCCCTGAAGTATATTTAAGAATTTTATTTCATACCTGAAGATGTCCATATTCCTTGTGGGACAAGACTTCATCACCTGTGTGGGCACTGAAAACAGAATGGAGGCATTTGGATGGCTTAGGGTCTTGCTTATATTGTTGAACCTTTAGAGAGAGAAAACAGAGATGATACTCCTAAATAAATATACAGATTATTATGTTTCTATCATGAAAGTATCACAAGGCACTGAAGATTATAATTGTTGGGTTAACATTTTTTATCAAACAAAAACCCCATTATGCAATGTAAAACACTATACTCTAAATATAAAGCTAATTCTAAAGATCACCTACTGGAGCGGTAAAACCCATATTCTTACCAGTCTTATGAATAAGAGCCAGACAGCAAAGGTGGCAGGATCCATCTCCAAACATAAGCTTTCTTCCACATGATTGTTAAGGGTCCAGAATGGCCTATCACATCAATGGACTGGAAAGCCTTCCCTTTCTATGCAATTTCCACATGGCAATGGAAAATGTGGCATTATTATTATTATTACTTTGGCGAAAACCACTGATTTCATTTTGGGGTCTTTCCTTCCAGCTATTTTTATATCTTCCCACTAGAATTCTCACTACAGAGAGATCAGAAGCAGGTCAGATTCCCCTGTCTTTCCACCGTTCCCCTTTTTGAAGGAGAGCGAGCTGAGTGGCAAAACCAATATACCCTGTGGTGATTTCAATGTGAGAAGTCCTTTTAAACCTAGCAGTCTAGACTCTTCCTGACTCCCAAAGTGAGTGGGGAAGGAAGGGGTCATGGAAGCCCAAGGCCTTCTCTGGATTGCTCAGGATTATTTTTTTAATGATTCCCCTCCGCAATCACTTCTCAATTCCCTCTGTGCCCCTCTAGCCTCGTGCTATAGATAGATAGATTCTTTATTGTCATTACACTAGTGCAACATTGCACAAGTGCAACGAAATTGGATGCCATCCCTTAAAAACAACAAAAGCAAAACACAACAACAACCAAACAAACCACCTTCCAACCACACCCACACCCACACCCATCAAACTCCCAGGTCTCACTATCGAGTTACAGCATTCAAAAAGGCCACAGCTCTTGGATAGAAACTGTTTTTCAGTCTATTTGTCCTTGACTTGATGTTTCTATACCTCCTGCCAGAAGGCAGTAGTGCAAACAGACTGTATCCCGGGTGAGATGGATCCTGCAGGATGTTGTTTGCTTTCCTAAGGCAACGGGAACCGTACAGTTCTTCCAAAGGTGGGAGAGGGTGACCAATAATCCTTTGGGCTGTGGTTATGACCTTCTGGAGCACCTTCCTCTCCCTAGCTGTACAACTGGAGAACCAAGCACAAATACAGTATGTAAGTATGCTCTCTATGGAGCCTCGGTAGAAGGACACCAGCAGTCTCTCACTCAGATTGTTCTTTTTTAAAAGTCTGAGGAAATAAATTCTCTGCTGGGCCTTCTTCACCAGAGCAGTGGTATTTGCGCTCCAAGTCATGCCCTGATCCATAGTCACTCCCAAAAACCTGAATTCCGCCACCCTCTCCACCCGTTCCCCGTTGATGTACAAGGGCTGAATGTCCGCCTTTTTTTTCCTGTAATCCACCACCAGTTCCTTGGTCTTAGCCGTGTTAAGAGCCAGATTGTTCTCTCCACACCAAACACAGAGCCGCTCCACCTCGTCCCGATAGGCGGACTCATCCCCTCCTGAAATGAGCCCCACCACCGTAGTATCATCAGCAAACTTGATGATTTTGTTGCTGGAGTAGATGGCTGTACAGTCATACGTATAGAGAGCATAGAGCAGGGGACTCAACACACAACCCTGTGGTGAGCCGGTGTTAAGGCTAAGGGCTGTGGACACATGTGACCCTACTCTAACCCTCTGAGAACGTTCTGACAAAAAATCCAAAACCCAGAGACAGGTGGAGTTGGGGAGTCCAATCGTCTCTAGCTTGGACACCAGTCTATGGGGGAGGATAGTGTTAAAAGCAGAGCTAAAATCCACAAACAGCAGCCTCACATAATTCCCCGGCTGCTCCAGATGGGACAGAGCAGCATGGAGAGTGATGGTGATAGCGTCTTCTGTGGATCTATTTGCCCTGTATGCAAACTGGTAGTTGTCAAAAGTTGATGGAAGACAGGAAATAATATGACGGCGCACCAGTTTCTCAAAACACTTCATGATGATTGGAGTCAGTGCAACTGGTCTGTAGTCATTCAAACTACTGATTGTGGATTTTTTGGGCAGAGGGACAATAGTTGACGACTTCAGGCAGGGTGGGACAATAGACTGGTGTAAGGACTTGTTGAAGATCTTAGTAAAGACCCTCGCCAGCTGATCCGCACAGCCCTTCAACACCTTTCCAGTGATGCCGTCAGGTCCAGCCGCCTTCCTCGGATTCACCATCCTCAATATTTGTCTCACCTCGTGCTCCTCTACAGTGAATGAGGGGCCCCTATGGACTGGTGGCTGTAATACCGGCGTCTCAGGTGGCTCCTTCTCGAAGCGAGCAAAGAAGAGGTTAAGCTCCTCCGCCAGCAAAGGGTCACCGTCGACAGCGCCAAGGTTAGGTTTGTAGTTGGTAATATGCTGAATCCCCTGCCACATCTGTCTTATGTGCCCCTCTAGCCTCGTGCTATGGTTCCCCATTTACACATTTTTCACCTGTGGCCCCCATGGAATATCTTGGGGGCCCCCAGGGGGCCATATGCTCCCCGGTTGAGAAACACTGGCCTGGAACCTAGCCTGTGGGTTTTTTCCTCCCCACATAGAAAGTGTAATAGAGAACATAAGATATTTAATTAACTGAGTGGTTCATCTCATTGATCTTTGGTGCAGGTGATGAAAATGAGTAATTTTGCTACCCTAAGAAAGGTAGCTATCTTCACTAGACAACTGAAACAAATGCTTTATCATCAGAATCAGGAACTACACTAATCTCTTCTATGAATCCATCCATCTTTATTATTGTTTAACCACAGACAATTCTAACTTACTTGAACTGGCACATGGAAAGTAATAAATCCTGGGCATATGCAATCAACAGAAAAAGGCTGACATGACCAAATGAGGTCAACCACCATCATTTTTTTAAAGTCAACAAAAGTATACCCCTGTAAATAATACTGATATTTGTAAATTATACAAAGCACGTAATATCTGCAAAAAACTAAAATAAAAATGTAGCAGTGTGGAGTGCTCCTTCTGAGGATTCTATGAAATCTTGCCCTTTTCCAGGAAATTCCATTAATGTTCCATTCCCCAGTTTTCCATTTCCTCCAGTGAGCATTACATACCCAATTGGTTGTCAATGGGCAATTTGCCCCCTTTTTGCAGATTTTTTAAAAAAAGATCTTCTGCAAAATTTGGCATTCCAAAAGAATTTCATCTTCCCAATCAACACCTTTTGTATCATTTATTATTTATATTATTTTCTTTATTTTCAGTGTGTACACTCCAACTAACAATTACGCAAGGTGGCTTACAATAGAAATATAAAAGCAGTATCCAACAGCAACTTCAGCAAAAGCACAGAGCAATCAAGAATGTGCTGTGTTGGCAACTCCACCAAAAGGCAGTAGCAGCCATAATACATGACAAAGAGCCTTCAAAGGTTTATTTCCGCTTTGTTGGACTATCTGCATCTTAGATTACTAACCAGAAACAGCTTTCAAAAGGTGACCCATCCCTCACTCCTCAAATAAGATATGGATAGATAGATAGATAGATAGATAGATAGATAGATAGATAGATAGATGATAGACATACCGTATTTTTCGCCCTATAGGACGCACTTTTCCCCTCCAAAAATGAAGGGGAAATGTGTGTGCATCCTATGGGGCGAATGCAGGCTTTCGCTGAAGCCTGGTGGTAAAAGCTATTCAAAAGTGGAATGGACTCCTTCAGAAGGCAGTAGACCCTCCTTCCTTGGAGGTTTTCAAGCAGAGGTTGGATGACCATCTATCATGGATACTTTAGTTGAGATTCCTGCATTGGCAGAGTATTGGCCTAGATGACCCTTGGGGACCCTTCGAACTCTACAATTCCATGATTCTATATATTTATTTGTCAAATTTGAATCTTGCCTTTCCAACAAATCGTGCTCCAAGAGGCTAACAATAATAAAACAAATACAATGCAAGATTATATAGAAATATAACACTGGGCAACTATTTTTTACTTTTTGAATGTTGTCTAGATTTCTAAAACTGATTTAGGGTATTTTTGCACTGCTGAATCAGGAAATGGCATCCGTTTCTCTCCATCAGGTCAGGTTTACTGTAAACTGAATGGTGGGAATTGATAAAGGTAAGTACATGTAAATTGCATGTTGCTTCACCATTTTTCAAACTTCAGGGCTTGAACTTCCGTTTCTTGGAACTCCTGGAATCCTCAGCGGCAGGGAGGTCTCTCTTCAGAGTCCAGCAGTAGTCAGCCATCATGACTGCGTCCCAGCGACCCTGATACCTGGTCTCCATCTCTTTCATGCCCTGATGGAATCTCTCCCCCCTGCTCATCACTCATTGAACCCAGGTTCTCAGGAAACCGGTCCATATGTGAAAATAGGTAGTGCATCTTGACACTCATGTTGCAGCCCAGGTTTCTGAAAGTAGTCAGCATGTTGTTGACAAGTTCTGCATAGTTTCTGGCCTTATTGTTGCCAAGAAAGTTCTTCACTACCAGAACAAATGCCTTCTACACTTCCAGTTCCACTTCGTTCATTGAGTTTCCGAACTCTGGATCTCTGATGAGCAGATGGATCTGAGGACCGTCAAAGATGCCAGCTTTCAACTTCTCCATGGTCAATCCTGGAAAAGCCTGGCACAAGTAAGTGAAGCAGTCACCATCCTTGTCCAGAGCCTTGGTGAACTGCTTGATTAAGCCGAGCTTGATGTACAGCGATGGGAAGAGTATTCTGTCTCTGTCCACCAGAGGGTCGTTGATGACGTTCCTTTCTTTGCAAGGCACCAATTTCTCCTGCACAGGCCAGTCCTTCTTCATGTAATGCTGAGCACGGTCCCTACTATCCCACATGCACAGAAAACATGGGTACTTGGTGAAGCCAGACTGTTGTCCCAACAAAAAGTTCACCATCTTTAGGTCAACACAAATAAACCACTTATGCTGATCCCAGTCACATCAACAGCGCGGAAGTAGCAGTCAGTGACATGGTTTTATGACTTCAAACTGATCCCTTTTCGACATAATCACCCAGAACTATCGGACCTGAATACTTCTTGTCATTAAAATAATCATTTCCAATCAAAACAATTATTCGACATGGCATTTTACCCCCACCAACTTCTTCTAAAATGCTCCACACAAGCGTACATGTGAACAAAAACGTAAAAAAAGACATGTGGCCATAGCTCAAAAACTTGACCTGATTGAGCAAAACCAATGTGATTTGTGGATTCAGTGCATCAGATTTGACCTAAATCAACTGAAAAAACGCAGACAACAAATTTGTTGTTGACCAGTGTAATTGACTAATTAAGTCACCACTGCTTTGGACACAACTCCTCCTCAGAATGATGCCACTCTACCTTACAAAAGACATTTTAGTTTTTCTAACCTCCACTGAGGACAATGCTCTTTCAGCAGTTACTAAGTTCTCTTTGCAAATATATTTAACACAAAAGCCTGCATACTCAAAACAATGCATTGGAAGTGTAACAGAGAGCTGCTTATTCTCCAGTTCCAGAAAATGCTCTCGGCAGCTTCAGTTCTGAGATCAACATTGATCTTTTTTTCATACCAAAGACATCTCAACATGTAAAGATTGTATCAGTTTAGCAAAGCAATATGGGCCTCAAATAATATTTCAGTGCTTTATCATTTGTATCTCCCTCTAATACACATGAGATCAGAGCTTAAAAATTTCAAGACAACCATTATGCAGAGGGAATACTAAGTACAAAGGTATAAAAAATTATTTAGAAAAAGAAACAATGAAGGAAACAGTATCAAGGTCCTTAAACTCTGAAGCTGTTAACAGACAACCAATTTAAAAATACTAGGTAAAAAGGCAAAATTGATAACCTTTAATGATTAGGGAGGCATGCTATTTGGGGATTAACATAAATATTACAGGATTAGTATAAAGCAGGAATGAGGAATCCATGGACCTCCAGATGTTGGTATACTACAATGCCCACCATCCCAGCATATTGGCCATGTTGGCAGGGCTGATGGGATTTGTACGCCAATGACGACTGGAGAGCCACAGCTTCCCCATTCTTGGTATAAAATGAAGAAAAGCATTTAACAAGTTTTGGACAGATGCCAGAAAATGCGCTGGTTTGTGTGTGCGCACATGTGCAAACACACACACCACTAAGATTACAATATTATGTGCACTAGGCAAGTTGCATTAAATTCAGTGGGACTAATTTCTAAGTAAGCAGGCACACTATTGGGCTAAGGGTCCCAGCCTGTTAGAATTATCCTTACACTTTTTTATGAGGATTTCCAACTCTCATGTTCAAGAAGAAGAAACATATACCTAATAATCAGAAGTGCATCTGAGTGAGGTTCGGGCTCAAAAGTACAGAGAAAATGGTTTAGCAGTATGCTGCCTTAAATCAGGTCCATTGAGATACACCTTGGGTATTTGCTAGAACATTCATGCTGTAAATAAATGATGAAGAAGACGAGGAGGAGGAGGAGGAGGAGGAAAGGTCCAGATCCATCTAGTCTAGTATGGCCTGTTTTGTTCTGAATGTTGTTGTTTAGTCGTTTAGTCGTGTCCGACTCTTCGTGACCCCATGGACCAGAGCATGCCAGGCACTCCTGTCTTCCACTGCCTCCCACAGTTTGGTCAGACTCATGTTTGTGGCTTCGAGAACACTGTCCAACCATCTCGTCCTCTGTCATCCCCTTCTCCTTGTGCCCTCCATCTTTTGTTCTGAATAGCAATGGTATTTTTAAATAACAGGGTAAAGGTAAAGGGACCCCTGACCATTAGGTCCAGTCGCAGACGACTCTGGGGTTGCGGTGCTCATCTCACTTTATTGGCCGAAGGAGCCGGCATACAGCTTCCGGGTCATGTGGCCAGCATGACTAAGCCGCTTCTGGCGAACCAGAGCAGCACACGGAAATGCCATTTACCTTCCCGCCAGAGTGGTACCTATTTATCTACTTGCACTTGACGTGCTTTCGAACTGCTAGGTGAGCAAGAGCTGGGACCAAACAACGGGAGCTCACCATGTTGCGGGGATTCGAACCTCTGACCTTCCGATCGGCAAGGCTCTGTGGTTTAGACCACAGTGCCACCCGTGTAATAACAGGGTAGGTGGGGTTAAAAAAAATCACACCTATGACCTATCCTACAAAAGGATATGGATAAAATTGGATAAACCCTCAAATATGTTGCCTTGAGCTCCTTGGAGAGATTATATATAAAATGTGATAGATAACCTGTATATCTACTATTTACTTAATAGCTATCCATGCATTTTTGTTATTCCTATTTGCTTTGGAATTGCTATCTTCAGCATGGCACTGTGCACCATCAAATAACAGCTTACAGAAAGTGTTTAGCTTATGCTTACCAAAAGCTTAAAAGCTAAAATTAGAGAAAACACAGGACTGCAAACTCAGTTCACTTGTGCTATTCCATTTATGATTAAGTGAAGCTTATTGCAGGCATCTTCAATCTCAAGATATTGACATTGCTCACATACATAAAATGAAAATATAGGCCATGGTGTAACTATTGGTATATTAGATTACTCCTTCAAAATTCATCAGTTATGGCGAGATGAGTTGGATTTTTACACTGCCATGCTGTAAATGACTGCCACCATTAGCACAACTGGTTACCTCTTTGTACTCTGGAATGAAATTAGTTCTACTGTAGCATAACATTTGAAAAGATCTTTCTTGATAATGATGTGCAATGTCAAGCCTGGGTAGACAAATTATAGGCTTGTTAAATAGCTCTGCCATCAACTAATGAATACATTCACTTTCCTATTTGTTATCATTTTAATGCATTCTTTTCTTGGCAGAGTATTCTCAGGTTAGCTGCATGCATAGGTATCTCAAAGACTGAACATATGGAGAAAGTGTGTGTGTGTGTGTGTGAGAGAGAGAGAGAGAGAGAGGGGGGGGGAGGGGAGAGGGATTCAAATAAGACAAAGAAATATTGTTTCCCAAAGTCCATAAATGGAAAAGATCAATTATGAAAACTGAGCCATACAGTGATATTTCTATGAACACCCTGTCTGCAAGATATTACCCAGGTCATGAGTGCATCCATTTCCCTAGCTGGAATGTTCAAACAAAATCCACTTGAATGATGACATCTAGACAGCAGGTTAAGGCTAGTTGTAAGACTGTGGAGGCCCAGCTTCAGCCCCACAGGGAAGGTTGGAGGCAATTATCTGCCCAGGCTGCTTTATTTGGCAAATGGCCATAGCTCAGTGGTAAGGCAGATACGCTGCATGCAGAAGACCCCATGCAGTGATTGTGAAGAAGCTTCTGCGTGAGGGAAATATCTGAAAGACTGAAAGACTTTGAAAGACTGAAAGACTTTAGGGAATTAATGTTACTGTTACTTTTACCTTTGTTGACTGGAGGGAGCCAGGGGAGACAGAAGACAACTGGAGTAGAAGGTATTACATTGATTTTTTCCACTATATCATACTATGGCCTTGGAAGGATATAACAAGAAAAAGAGACCTGGAGGTCAATTACAGTCTCCAACCCTGCTAATTCTAAAACAATATAAAATTGACAACTTCATGCTAGGTAGTTCTGGCACCCTGGCATCCTCCCTTTCTACATTGATGTACCATGATTAACACAAGGTCGAGTTTGTTTCTTACGGATCACTTTATTACACTGTTTAAAAATATATATATGGGGAGGGGTGGGGAAGAACACCTAGAAAAGTGAAAGGCTTGGGCATGCCTAAAGTAGCTTTTTGATCCCAGCTTTTCTGCTCGTGATAAAGTATTAGCGGGAAACTAAGACTTTAAAAAGTTATTATATGGAACATCCTTCGTTATCTTCAAGCAATATCCAATAATTACCCTTCAGGAACAAGTTCCAGTTTCATTACAGGGAAAATGGTCTCCACATACAGAGTAAATGGAAGGAAAGAAAGTTGTTCCATTTTTGAAGAGCAAGACAAGATCCTCTTGGGGACATGAGCTCATAAATAATCTTTCCTGAATTATCTCTATCAAAGATGTTTGCACAGCACCTTGTCAAATCAACCCATACAGAAAGGAGAGAAATACCTTACTTAAAGGAGACCTTGTCACATTGAATTTTTCAAAGCAGATAGATAAATAAAAGACATGTCAAGTGAATCATTCTTTTAATAGCATGGTCTGAATCCATTCTTAAAGTTCCATGCTATTTTTTTTAAGGTTTAATGAATGGGGACAATGTGTTTTTTTAAAAAAAAAAATACAGTCATACCTCGGAAGTCAAACAGAATCTGTTCCAGAAGTCCATTCAACTTCCAAAACGTTCAGAAACCAAGGTGCAGCTCCTGCAGCCAATCGGAAGCTGCGGAAGCCACGTTGGATGTTTGGGTTTGTGGCATTCGGGAGCCAAAACGTTCGACTCGCAAGGCATTCGGGATCCAAGGTACGACTGTATTTGTTATCCCTTAAGATCTTTTCCCCTCACATAACTAAAGAGATGGCAAATGTGCAAAGATTTTTAATCTCTCCCAAACAGCATTTAAAAGGAGATAAATTAAAAGGTGAGCTCGTTTGCTAGTTCATACAAGTCAACTGCATTGGACAATGTTGTTCTGAGGACATGTTTCCCTCTCTACCGACAGAAAAGTGTTGGGATGGCCCCAATTGTTCAGTGTGTATCCCATACACAAATGTTACACCACAATATAGTTTATTGATTATATATTTATTAAATGTATTTTCCCAAGTTGGGATTCAAGGTGGTTTACATTTAGAACCAGCATTAAAATACAGTTTGCCCTGATAGCCCAGGGATCAGCATCATCTGCTCCTAAGTTTTCAAAGGCCAGTCTAAACAGGAAGGTCGCAGCCTGCCAGCAGAAGGATAACAAAAAAGAAGCAAGTCTAAACACTCCTTGGGGGAAATTCCACAATATGGCAGTAGCTGCAGAAAAGGCTTCCTCTCATGTCACCACTAACCATACGTCTGATGTTGATGGGACCAAGAGAAGGTGCTCACCTGAGGATCTTAGCACCTGGCCAGGTTTGTAAAGGGAGATATAATATTTACAGTAACTTGGGCCCCAAAGCCATAAAGAGCTTTAGAAGTCATAACCAGCATTTTGAATTGTCCCTGGAAATGGACCAGTTGACACATGTTGTAACCAGAATGGCAGAAAGATGCTTCCTAACACTAAGAATGGCTGAGCAACAGAGGTCATACAAATTCCTTTCCCAGGTGCTTTTAAGAATGTATTGACATTTATTGAAGGTGATTTAAAATCTCAAGAATCCTAGTTGGCTGCATGGCTCAGTCAGTTCCAACCATACAATGTAAGCTAATTTGTACAAAAACGCTGCTGATGTAAGCAGTCTACTCATGTGAGCCATATAACAAGGTTGGAGCAAAAGCAAACAAAATCAACTGCTCCCTCCTAGAACTGGAAAATGCCACTTTTCAATTCACAGAAAAGAGCAGACTATTCACATTCCCTGCTCCCATCTGTACGTCGCTCACAGAGCAGCCTTGTAAATGTCTCCCACAAGTCGTTGTTGTTGTTGTTTATTTATATCCTGCCTTTTCCCCAGACTAGGATTCAAGGCAGTTTACACAAATTAAAGCAATACAGATAAAACACCAAAGGCTAAAAATATATAAGATCGTTAAAAAGCAATTAAAATATAATAGAACTAAAAGAATATAAAAACAGATCTATTAAAATACAGAGAGTAAAAACAGCACAGCACTATTTAATAACCCTTTCCTTAAAAAAAAAAAGTCAGTCCCCAAAAGCCTGTTAGAATAAAACAGACTTCACCTGCTGGCTGAAAGACAACAAGGAGGGAGTTTCTAGTGTCTTGTCAAAACCAGTTTTCAGGAAAAAATATTCCCAACTCTATAATTTGATAGTCTATTTATTTATTTCATGAAATTTACACACCACTTGATTGGGCGGCTAAAAACAACAAGGCTCGTAAAAACAACAAAGCTCAAAGCAGTTTATAAAAGGATAAAACAAGAAAATCAAGGAAAAAAATACAACCATCCTTTAAAACATACCAAAGTTAAAATACCAAAACAGTTGTATATGTTTTCCATAGTGTTCCAGCTTGCTGTGCATTTTCAACATTACTTAAGCCAGCAAGCTCCCGTCTGTTGTTTGCTTAAGTTCCAAGAGCAACTGAAAGATGGGATTTCTGACATATATTCAGTTGTTCATTTACAACATCAGGTGCTTCTTCACCTTCACCTTTTAAACGCATTGGGCCCAGAGCCTGGGAACTGACCTTTCCTAGCAGGCTGTATTGTGGCATTACACCCATTGCCCTTTTAATTTGATTCCCAGTCGGAACATTTTTAATGCTTACAATTAACTTAATCCTTTAGAATTAAGTGTGTGCTTGTGTCCACACTGCAGAGTTTTACCTTATCAGCCTGGCGCATGTAGCAGTAGAGAATTCCTCGCATACATTTTATAGCAGAATGCTCCAGCTCATGGGTCCTTCCCTTGTCATCATCAATACGCCTGGGTGAGAGAGATAACCCGTGAAACAAATTGGAAATGCATTCAGAAGGAAGTAAAAGGTACCAGCATCCCTTTCCTGATAATTAAGTATTAAGAATGCTTTATATAGTGGCACCAGCAAACTCTGATACACTCGGGCCTTATCAACCTTGCAACAATAAAGCCAATAGCTTTTTTAAAAAAATAATAACAATAATAATCAAACACTATGTCTAGGTTTCAGGAAATGAAGTCAAATAAAGGTTGCCCACAAACTTGATACCCTTTTATTTGCTAGTTTCGATTATCATCATCATTATTTCAAGGTATTACTTGCCCTTCACCATAAGGTCTAGGGTGAGTTGCAACAATTTAGAATACAGTACTAAAAAGTTTAAAGCAAATTTTTAAGAAAGTAAATCCAAATAATTATGAATCATCAAAGGACAGGCAGAAACAATATTTTTATTTGACAAATAACTGTGACATATTGATGGTTTGCAATGTTGCTAATCATTTCTAAACAGTATGAAGTGAGCATAATGCATCAGATTCCTTCGTATTACTTCTGGGGACAGCACTGGGAAACAGGCTATTGCATCTTCTGCCTCCCGTGCCAGTATGACTCGCAGTGTCCTTACAAAAGCCTTGCCCTCTCGTTAAAAGTCTCCACCCACCTGGTGTACCTCAGTGTCATCATAGTGTTAGGAGTGGTGTCATGTGTGATTAAGGCATTAATACAGTTAGCTGTCACCTTAATACACTCAACGGATTTGCTCAGGACACTTAGAATGCCAGGAAAATTAGCTTGCAGAGTGGCATTCAGCCTTCAACATACACACAAACATACGGCTCATCCCTCCTCCTTGGCCTGTTAATGCAATTACTGTATAGCATGTGAGCTCCTTAAAATTTAATGCATTACCTGGATTACCAATGGCTCAGAAAGCGGAAACCAAAAATGACAGGAGAAAGTATGTGATGCATAGAGATATGCAGGATTAGGGAACAATGGCTGATATGCAGACTTATAGGGTTGAAAGTTCAATTGAGCCATTTTATTTGTTTATTTATTTAGAACATGCAAATCCCAGACTGAAGACCCAGAAGGCTCTCAGCGCAGTTTACAAAAAAATACACAGTACTGGGACTATCAAGTGCCAGCAAGCAAAGATGTGCCTTCATCATGGGATGAGTGAGATTAAACTGCACTGTCCCCCATTTTTGTCCCAGATGAGAGATGTCACCAGTGGAAGCTGTGGCCTAGTAGGTGGTGGCCGAAGGGTAAAACAAGGATGGGGACAGAAAATGCTGCTGGAATAATCCCTGAACCATATGGACACACCATGTTATTGACACTCCTGGTATTATCTTCTCATTAAATATAGAGGGTGGTAGTCTGCTAGTGCCTGGGAGACCAAATTTCGAATTCCAACTTGGTGATGAAGTTCATTAGCTGGCCTGGGGGCTAGTCACCATCTCTTAGCCTAACCTACCTTGAAGAGTTGGAGACGTGGGGACCATGTATGCCTCATTGGACGAAAGGTGAGATATAAATGTAATAATTAATAACAGTGCCCTGCATTAGTAAATCTCAAGCACCAGGCGAGTTAATAATCACTGTTGCTCTACTATATCGGAGGGTGGGGAAACTGAGGCTCGGGGGCTAAATGTGGGCCTCTGGGTCTCTCTATCTGGCCTTTATGACTCTCTGCAGGCCACACTCACTAGCCCCAGCTTCACACCCTTCACAAGTGTCTCTGCTTGTCAGAAATATATGTCTGTGAAGTGCAATAATCTTGCTTGCCTGGATAGAGACTGGTGTAATGTGTGCAGGTGCCAGAAACCTTCGACAAACATAGGGAACCTCTGACTTGTGAATGGGTGGAATACTGCCTTTTGTACAAAGGATCTGCATCCATTGCTCTGCCCACTTTTGCCTCTGATCCCTGCATACCACTAGCATGCACTGCCCAAAGGTTTCTACATGAAGGAATGTGATCCTTGGGCTGAAAAGGTTTCCCTCTCTCTGTGCTACATGAATGCTTTCAATCACCACAGTGTAAGAGAGTCTAAGGCCAGAACTGAGTACTGTGCAACTGTGCACTCACTTTCAGACTTATTTCAATACTACTTGTGTGAGCTGTGCAACAAAGGTGGAGAGAACACACAGGAAATCAAAGCAAAAGCTCTCAACCTAGAGTAGGGAAAGCTTCTAGGAAGATCTTGTTTCTTTTGACAACATAGAAAGAAAAAGTAACATCTGCACAAACCTTCAGATCATCGCTACCTAGTTCTGCATGAATCCCATGGGGAGAAGGAATTAAAGCTATAATGAAAGGAAGATGTCAAGGATTTCTTCCAGAGGCACAAGTAACAGAACGCAGGAGACATTCTGGCTACCTTTTATTCACCAGTTTTAATATGTTCAGTAACTGCATTTATTACTAAGTGTTTTATAATATTTTTAGAAGCAGTGGAATGAAATTAAACATATAAATTCTAAAAGCTGACATTTCTATCTTGTAATTAAATGGAACTCCTTAGGAGGTACTTTGCTGGTTAAGAACCTTTGGGTTTTGATTTGCAGTTACCAAGGGTACTTCAGACAGAGCTGTCATTAAAAAAAAGAGAATAGGACAGGCTTTTAAAAGGTGAGTAGGCTCACCAAGAGAAAAAAAACAGTCTGAGGAATCAAACAGTAGCAAATGAATATTTCAAGAGAAGGCACTGATAGAGCTATCCAGCTTTCAAAAACAACAAAGTCTAAGTTTAAACCAGGAAGAAAAAAAGATTTCATTGGCATATAAGTTCTTTGGCACAGAGATCATCCACACTTGATGCAAAGTCTGTGCAGGAAAACAAAATTATAATTAGCTCTTCAATGAAAATCTAGCAGAGCTAGAGCAATGCTCAAGAAGAAGAAGAAATTATCTCCCTACTGTGTGATGCTGACTGGATATAGAAGTAAATTATTCAGCATTCCCAAGTCATTTTTCTTCCCTCATAAATATATCAGTTAAACTAACACCACCTTCCTGTGTATCACACATTAGAAAAAGAATGCAGAGTTTGATGACCACAGGGAAGCAGTATTTTAAGGAAATAAACACCTTTTCGAATGAACCATAAAGAAATTTTCAAGCATTAACCCAATCGTTCTTCATATCAACAAATTCCTTGGTTGTTGTAGAATGGTTTACCCCTGCCTAAGCTGTACTGGAAGCAAAAGCAAAATCTTCCCAGAAGTCCATTAAAGCACACAATATTCTTGAACAGGTCATTGCTAATGTATGGGTGTTTTATTTTTAAAAAACCCACAGACACCACCCAAAACTACAGGCAGATGCAAAAAAAGACATGGTTGTATCCAATGTTGTGCGAAATTAAAGTAACTTAGCAGTATACTTGTTCTGCTAGTGAAATGTTTTGCACTAGCAGAACTCAGATGCACAAGAGAATGCATAAGAAGGGTACTTGTGATTTGTTAACTTTACTGTGCAACAGATCGCACAATCAATTTGGGGATGGGCCATAGTTCAGCAGTAGAACATCTGCTTTGCATGCAGAATGTCACCGGTTCAATCCTGGCATCTCAAGGTAGAGCTGGGGGAGACTCTTGCCTGAAATCCCGGAGAGCTGCTGCTAAGTTAGTGTAAACATACTGAGTTAGATGGATCACCAGTACAACTGTTGCACTGGGTTCCTCTGTTGCACAACATTAGAATTCACCTGTCCACTAGCAGACACAGAATATTGAGCTATAGCCATTGCATACAGAGTGTGGAAATTGTTTCAGTGTAGCTTTTGCACCATATAGGTAACATCCTTCAGGCCATGTGAAAAGAGTTCACACTGTGGCTTCTCCACATACCATCACAGTGACAGTTTCTGGGAGTGGAGATGCTGACATGGGGAGGAGTCACTGCAGTGATCTAGAGATTTGATCCCATGCCAATAAGGTAATGTGAGAAAGGCCTTTAATATTCATTTGCATTCCTTTATGGATATGAGAACACTATCTGAAACTTGAACCAGAGACTCCAGGCAGTGCTGACCTTCCTGAAAAGGCTCAAATCTTTGAAATGGCAGCAGGTAAAGGGCATACTGGACTCCCACTTTAAACCCTGACAGTGGTACTGAAAATCTGACATTTGAAATAAAGTACAAAATTCATGAACTGCAATAGGGCATGACCTCAAATAATTAAATAAATGTTAAAAGGGATTAATAATTCAGTGGGAAGCATGAGCAAAACCATAGTGGTAAAGCTCTGGATACAAACCACACTTGAATCCCCAAAATGGTACATGCATAACTTCTTCAATATGAAGGCATCCTTCAAAGAACATGAAGGTCGAACCTATTTAAATGAGTAGGTAGTGGGAATTGGAAGAGGAAATTATGTCTATAAAAATGATACTGTGAATGGCACCAGATATTTAATCAACCACTAAATGAGGCTGGAGCTTCCAAAACCATATATGCTGATTTTGAACACTGAATGTAAAACGTAAATTAAAATGATACCAAATGACAAGTGTGCATTATACCATGCTAAAGAAGATTTTGATTGAAAATTATTAAAGTTTGAAAATACTCCTAACTTGAGGTAGGGGAATTTCCTTTAAGTGTAAATTAGAGTAAATTGGACAAAGATAACAGGTGAACTACTAGATTAAAAGTGCATTTTAAGAGTTTGCAGAGAAAGTTATATTTTTTAAAAATAATAAAAATGACAATCTATTTCTGAGGGAAGTGTTGAAATATGTGCCTGAAGACCTCAAATTCTTCCAAATTAAAAATCAAAATTGTACAGTTAAAATTAGGTGAACGAAATCACCTGCCCACATCTGCCAAAATGACACACCATTTCAGAGGACCCACAGGAACTCAAGTTTAGCTGCAGGTCAGGGGTGGGAACCACAGGCAGTTCCAGCTGAGACAGATACGCAGGAAAAATAGAATATTATCCTCCCAGCCTATGGAGGTCAATCAAAAATTTGATAACTTTCCACAGGCTGGCAGAATGAAGGGAAAACACTAGATTATGTGTTTTCCCTTCACTCTACCAGCCTCCCAAAGGCAGTTGCCTGCCCTCGGGACGGAGTGCTTGATCTAACTTCTTGGACAGGATAAATTTGAAAAAATTAGAGACCAACTAAGTTTGTTCTGGTGCATGCACACGAAAGCTTATACCCAGAACAAACTTAGTTGGTCTCTAAGGTGCTACTGAACTTATTTATTTATTTATTTATTTATTTATTTCGTTTGCGTCAGCCCAACATGGCTACCTACTTGATTCTTGGACAGGGAAAGTCACATAACTAAAAAGGTTTCAAAATTATGTTTCCAGGAGAGTACACATAATCTCTTCTAGCCGTTCTGGAAAATGCTCATGAAAAGTAGCATGGCCAGACTGAGTGTTAGGCCAACACAATGGAGAATTTAGAACTACTGTCTTGTCTGTGAAACAAAAAAAGGAAGTTGTCTCTTCTAGGAAGACAGGAACACAGAAGTGTTAAAAGGCATACAAAAAACAAGAACACAGAAGCATTGGTAAAAGGTACATGTAGCAGGTTTCAAATCCCAAGTGATCACCAGTAAATCCAAACATGACATGAAACCAACAGCCATTGTGTCTAAAAGCACACTGGTATTCAGGGCTTTAGATGCATTTAAAACCTCTAGAAATCCATAAAAGCTCATGGGTCAGAGGAAACAGAGGACTGCATAACATGTTGTGGAGAAACAAGCTTTTAAGCAGCCACTGTGGGATACCCAGACAATAATTCAGCTGTATGTGTGAACACAAGACACACTGATTTCAATCATTTAATCATGGGCATTTTACCTCAGGCAAAAACCTGTGCCCTCCCACAGATATTTGTACTTGTGACAACAGCTCCCACTTTGTGCTTCCACACATGGCTAATGTAAGGGTGCACACCATTTTGCTTTACAGTTTGCATTACCTAACAGAATTAAAAAGCTGAAAGATGAATAGCTTAGCCAAATCAAATCTCTGATGATGTGTGGACCACTGATCCTCCAGAGTGCGCGCTCTCTCTCTCTCTCTCTCTCTCTCTCTGCTTCTGGGCTCATCCACACTTCCACTTGTCCAACCACTTTCCCCTGGTGAAAGCCGCTCTTTACTGCTGAATGAGAGCAAATGTCATTCATGTTTTCTGCAGATTGATGTTTGTTCCAATTCAGCAGCAAATAGTGGGTTTTCCCAGGGAAAGTGGCAGGGCAAATGGAAAACCGCTCAGACCCGTGCCTAGAAAAGGAGAAGCAGGAAACCTGTAAGACCTGTGCTTTCTAGGCATGGGGCAAATGAAGTTTGAATGACACCCTCCTTGCACAACCACACATGTACTTTCTCAAGCTGAAGATGGAAGGCATGCAGAGAAGGGACTCTTGTCAAGCGTTCAAAATCCATGAAGGAAACATATTAGAGGTCCACAAACTCATTTCCTAATGGCTCTTCCAGTTTCTCTCAGACTTTTTAATCCATGGGATCAGTCCCCAGCCCAGCTTTAGTTGCTTCTAGCTCTTCCTCTTCTCTCCCAAAAGTTGCAATGAACACAAGAAGAGCCTCACTGCATCAGACTCAGTGGTCCAATATCTGGTTTCCCAGTGGCCAAACCAATGTCCTCTGGAAAGCTGACAAGGACTTCCTCATCTGCTCTAACCTCTCAACACTACCTTTTTGCTGTGCTCTCCTCCAGCCTTAGAATGCTCTGACCCAAATAACTCCACCTGCAGCAGCTCAGGCCCACCAATTCCCCAAGGCACAATCCTATGCTGCCCTGGGAGTGTCTGAAAAAAAGAACCATCTAGGTGAAGTCAATGAGATGGTTCCTTCTCACATGAATGCCACTCATCCTCCAACATTCTTTGGCAAGAAACCATCTTATTGGTCCTGCCTGAGTGACTCATTCATTTTCAGAGCAGAAGACCTCATAGGGTAGCAGCTCCAATACTACTACAGCTGTGAATTAGTCCTCTGAACTGCTTCAAAGGAAAACAAACTACCAAACTTGGGAAAGGTATGCTAGAGCCCTTGCACAGCTCAATTATCATCCTATGCATTTCATTTCGTTAACTTCTGTTCCATACTTTATACACCTGGGGAGGTAATTTGGTTTGAATT
Organism: Podarcis liolepis; assembly: GCF_965112155.1. Taxonomy (NCBI): domain Eukaryota; kingdom Metazoa; phylum Chordata; class Lepidosauria; order Squamata; family Lacertidae; genus Podarcis; species Podarcis liolepis. Next base: position 35,056,113 of record NC_139561.1, on the reverse strand, counting down.
AAAATTATAGTTAAAATAGATCCTATTTTATAGATGAAAAATATTTATTGAACACTGATGCACTGTAAAACTAATTCATATTTTAAAGTATTCTCACTAGTTACTATGGTAACACCACCCTGTAATGAATCTTTCTATAGCTACAATTGCTCATCATTTATAATTTAGACAGTTTCATCATATTTAATTATGCAATGTAGTAAAGTATCATACATTAATTATGATACATTTATTTCTGCTTTCCATTTGATATGTTCATCTCCTTTTTCAAGACTGAGTTGTTTTCCATTATTTCAATTTGCCATTAATTTCTGAATTCTAGCACCAAGGCACCACTAAAGATATCCAATGAGCCAAAATCACACAAAACAACAACTTTCAACTATGTGTAGACAACAAAGCTGTTTTTATTCATTCTTACATAGGTGGAAGAATTAACAGCAGGAACTGCACAAGGACACATTTTGACTCAAAAGTTTTAGCAGGTTCTGTTCAGAAATACATTGTTTGGGTTAACACAATGGGCTACAGGTGGAGGACACCACAACTGAATGTGAACCCACCTAAGAATGCAAACATAAACACCTGCAAAACAAACAAACAAACAAAGCCCTCTAAGGTACCTGGGGGAAATGTTCTATTTATTTATTTCATAAATTATATTTTGATTTTCACGAACATATCCTCACAAAGTAGTATACATGATACATTAGTTATACAACAAACAAAAAAACCAATTTAAACCTTTTAAACACTCATACGACACAATCATAACCAAATCCACTCAAAGGAAAGTACTGCTGAATACAACTGGACCAAAACACTGGTTAAGAATTCTGCTTAGGTGAGGAACCTGCTTAACCAAATTTAACACTGGTGCCAATGTATCTCCTATGTGTAAGGCTGGGGAAAGAGTGTGCCCATTTCCCATCTCTTGATTGTGGCAAAGGCAGCACCCTTTGCCACATTTTCACGTGGAGGAAATAGTCAGGAAGCCTACATGGAAGGAATGGAAGCCTAAATTTTAGTTAGTCAGAAAGCCTAACTAAAAACTGTGCTGTTTTGTTAGCCGTGACCCCCGCTAATTGATTTATGGACCTCAATTAGCGATTTATTGCTGCCCGGCACGCTTCCACTCCGGCACTTCTCCGTCACGGTTCAGCAGAGCTTCGCACAGCGATGTAAAACTGTCACCAACTTGACTCAGCTTTCAGACAAACACACAGAGTCCCGTTTGTCTCTATACAGCTTTTATTTCCAACATTTCTCAGGAATTTCCAGGACTAGTTGCAGCCATCACAGCACTACGTCCTTTTCCCCACAGCTCACATAGTGGGACTGGCAAATCTTGCCCAAGCTCCTCCCGAGCTTCTAAAAGTGACGTCAGAATGGTGTAGCATCCTGGGAGAAGCTTAACCCGTTAAGTTCCAGCTCCAACACCCCCCCTTGCTGCACCTTCTGACGAGACCCTTTTGAGTTCAACACCTTCCCTTTTGCCTTGTGCTCCTTCCCAGCATCTTTCCCAGGCACCTGTTGAACCCCTTCAACACTCCCAGAATCACACTGTGCGACACTTTTCCACGCACCTGTGATCTGATACCCTACTGACCCATTAGAGCCAGCAGTTGTGTCTTCTCCGTCAGACTCTTCCCCCTCTGACTTGACAACCCGTCCGTGAGCTTTCTCCATTACCGGAGATGAAGCCTCACACCTGGACACTCCTTTCACAACCCTTGGAGATGCCCAAACCTGCCCTGAACCCTGAACCTGGATCTGGTCCCCATCACCGGGATCTGAACCCTGATTCTGGACCTTATCCCCATCACTGGGTTCAGCCACAGCCTCCCTTCTCCCTTGAGAAGACTTTGCACCCGTCACCTGGTGACGTATTTCCTTTTCCTTGAAAAATTCCTCCAGAGCAGACCCAGTAAACTGTGACCCTCGGTCGCTCTTGAACCCTTGCACCCTGGTGGAGAACCTTAGTTCCACCTCCGCAACCCTATCCTGGAACAGTTGCGCCACCTCCCCCTGTGATTTGAGAGAGAAACACCAGCCAACCTGGCTGTGGTTACCTGTCAGCGACAGCACATACCTGGCCCCACCCAGACTCTCAGACCTCTTGGGTCCTGACAGATCTGTGTAAACCAGCTCAAAGGGCTCTTTGGTTAACCTCCCAAACCCGGGAAAACCAAGCACCTTTGCACCTTTGCATGCCCTGCACCCTTGGGACCTCCTCCCACATTTCCGGAGCTTGTACCCTTTTGTGCACCTGTGCAACTTTTGCACATCTTTGGGAACCTTAGCACACTGCGCCTGTGCTTTTTCAGCATTCCCACCACCCTCCAGAGGTGACTCCAGAACAAAGACGTTGTTCTCCCTCTGCATGTTGACCCGTTGTCTCCCTCCTCTGAAAATGGAACAGGTGTCATTCTCAGAACAAGCATTGTATCCCTGCTTCATTAGAGCTGATACAGATAAAAGACAACACTTCAGTCCCGGCACAACGTTGATTTTTCGCTCCTCCTGTGAAGTAGAGGAAAACACGTTAGCCATACCACAGACTGGCTTTTGTGTTCCGTCTGTGAACCTAACAGTCATCCCTGTTAAAACAGCCCTGCATTTCCGCAGCTTCCCAGCAGATGTCTCTGGAATCAAATTGCAATTAGCAGCAGAGCCAATAACAAAACTTTGCTCTGTCCTTGTCTCTTCCTGGCACCTGGCACGTACACCAGCCTCAGTCCCGCGCCTGGTTGTTTTTCCAGACCGGTTGCCATGGTAACCCGACTGGTTCCCATGAGATTTCAGCAGTTTGACCTTGGCAACATCCTGCCTTTTCTCTCTGCTCCGGTGGGGGCAATCTCGCCGCAGATGTCCCGGAGCTTTGCACACGTAGCAACGACGAACTCCAGTGGAAAAACACTGCCTGGGGCTCCCAGCTGGCTTGGCCTTCCTCCTTCTGGAACGGCGCCTCCCACCAGCCTCGCCCCCCCCTGAAGCCGCTCTCCGCTCCAGCAGGTTCAGTGGAAAACTTTTCAAACTTGCCTTTGGAACTTTCCGCCCCCCCGACATGCTCACCAGCACTCCTTGAGGCTGAATCATCAGGAACAGGGGCTCCAGCCATCTTTAGGCTTTTGTAGTCCTTCCCCAGGGCTCTGGCCTCCTGCTGAAGCTTCACAGCAAACACAGCAGTACATTTCCAAGCGCCAATAGTCCCTTTGCCCCCCCCTCTGGGGCCCACAGCCTTTCACAGCTGTGCACCGGCTCTCACGTAGGTGATCAGCGCCATCTTGTCTTTCTGTTCTGAAGCAGCCATCTCCCGGCCCTTGTTTTCCGCCTCCAGCCTCACAAACACCCTGGAGCGCTGAACGGCCTCTGGCTTCCTGGCACCCAGAACAGTAGACTTCAGATCAGCAGCCAGGTTGCCCAACTTCTTAAAGTGAGCCTCCCACAGTTCTCCAAGACCTGGCAGCCTGCCATCTTCCCCCGGGGCCCAGCGTACTCACGTAAACAACCAGCCGCTCTTCGGCTCCCGGTTTAGCAGATCAGCGCCCCTGCCTCACAACTCCAGGCAGAACTTCAAGCTGGCATCAGCATCGCCGTCAGCTTGCCTTCAAACGTTAGACACAGCCCCAAGCTCTCTGCAGCTTTTTTCAGCTTGCTTGCCTGCTTGCCTCAGATTCCGGCCTCCCGTTCTCCAAAAGCGCCCCAAGCTGTACTCACAAGATTTCCAGCTCCCCTGGCGTGGAGAAACGATTCTGCAGCTGCCCTCGGCTCCTGGCTCCTCAGCAGTCCTCTGCGTTTTTCAGCCAGCCGCTTTTCTTAGCTCCGCAGCTCTGCTTGCCTCTTAACACCAGGCAAAAAGCAACCACCGTCTCCTGCCGGCCCCCTGCTCGACACCGCAGATTCACAGCTCCCGCGACAGTTTTACAAGCGGTAATTTAGGACCCATAACCTGTGCTGTTTTGTTAGCCGTGACCCCCGCTAATTGATTTATGGACCTCAATTAGCGATTTATTGCTGCCCGGCACGCTTCCACTCCGGCACTTCTCCGTCACGGTTCAGCAGAGCTTCGCACAGCGATGTAAAACTGTCACCAACTTGACTCAGCTTTCAGACAAACACACAGAGTCCCGTTTGTCTCTATACAGCTTTTATTTCCAACATTTCTCAGGAATTTCCAGGACTAGTTGCAGCCATCACAGCACTACGTCCTTTTCCCCACAGCTCACATAGTGGGACTGGCAAATCTTGCCCAAGCTCCTCCCGAGCTTCTAAAAGTGACGTCAGAATGGTGTAGCATCCTGGGAGAAGCTTAACCCGTTAAGTTCCAGCTCCAACAAAAACTACATGGAAGGAATGAGGTGAAGACTTCTGGAAGCTGAATCATTCTAATGAAGAGGCAGAGGACATGCAGTGGCACTTGTAGTAGAAAGCCAGAGGATGATCAAGTCAGATTAGTCTGCAGACATTAATGCCTGCCTATTCTACTAATGTGCCCAATGTAATAGGTATATCTGCCAAGTGTGGGAGGGACCAAAGCTCAGCGGTAGAGCACATGTGCTGCATGCAGAAGGTCCAAAATGCAACCCTCAGCATCTCAAGTGAAAAGGATCCAGCAGAAAAGCGCGCAAAAGATCTCTGCTTAAGACCCTGGCAAGCTACTGCCAAACAGAGCAGGCAAACCTGGGCAAATAGTTTGACTGGGTGTAAGACCAGGTCACACATATATGTACCACTAGTTCACACAAGCTATTTGCACTAGTTCTCCCCTACCCAGATGCTTAGGTTTTCCTATAGGAAAGTATCCCCACACACAAGACACACAGAAAGGATTGAAATTGAAGCAATTCTGTAGCGCTGCAAGACTATGATTAGAAAATCAAGTGCTAGTTATTAGGGTTTTCAAAAGCTTTCTTTTCCTTCTAAGAAAATGAATTATTGGAGTGTTTTTAAAATTAATATTATTGTTACATAGAGAGTGCCAATATTTGACAGACAAGGCAGCTCTATTTGCTGAAACAGCCTCTATAATTAAGGATGGGGGAGAAATTGGGGTCAGTTTTTGATGACTGGCATGGAGCTCTGCTGATCAAATAATTTCAATGTATAATAATGATGTACATTAATTACATAAATTAACTGTTTTATTCAGTTGTAAAAGAGTTTAATGGGTGTTTTGAGTTATTTGGGTATTTTCAAATATTACTTTTGAATGTTTTATTATTGGATGTCTACTGCTGTGAGTCTGCATAGTTTAGCTACTTGGTGCTTACTGAAATGGTCTCAAGAATGACTCAAGAAACTGAAAATGAGGAAAGGCAACATGACTTTTTAGATTCAGATTGCCAAGCCAACAATCAGCTATGTGAGAATGACCGCTACTGCTTACAGAAGCCAAGGTAGTTGACCTTAATGATTTTCCATGGATAAAAGTGATACTAAAATCTAGTGATGAGATTCTGGGTTGCTAAGATTTGCAGGGCAGAAGACAATGATTATAATACAACAACCTGAGACATAGTGCATATAAATTTTACAAAACTTTGTGGTGGCTGCCCACCCCCACTCCATTGACACAAATGCCTTTTTAGCATAAGAAGGAAGGAAGGCTGGTCACTAAACATTTTAGTGGACTAATAACTTAAGTGCATTGGACCACACAAACAAGAACTCATCCATTTTTACCTGTATGCAAGTGCCAAGGCCCAGGCGCAGGCAGCGCAGTAAAGACTGTCATGTACTTTTGCCCTTTGGTTGTCACCCAGTGTTTTTGTAGGAAAGAGGCCAGTGGTTGGACTTTGGAAAAGTAACACTGTTGACTTGACTGCCAAGATAAACAACAATTATTACTATTACTTCAAATTTATTCCAGTTTCGGAAAGTACAGTATTTTTAAACAAAGGAATACGACCTGCAAAAACCAGATAACATGGAAAAGGAAAAGTGAGAAAAAATAAATAAGTTAATGATGTTGCAAGGAAAAAGATGCACATACAAAACTGAATGTCAGTTTTCACCATTTCCCCATGTTTCTCTATTGTTTTTTCTTTGTGCCTTTTGCTCTGGATCTGTTCTTGGCAACATCTGTTGACTGCTGTTCCTAGGCTTTGTCTACACTACAAAAAGCAGTTTAACTGTGATAGCATCCCCTCAAGGAACCCTGAGGACACTAGTTCTATGAGATGCCTAGAGAATGCTATCACAGAATTTTCAGTCCCTGAACAAAGCTACAACTCCCAGTTCCTTTGGAACTCTGCATGGAAACAAACTGCCATTATACCACATATTTTAGCATACCCCAACACCTAATAAGAGGCAAAATCCTCCTTAACACTTGCTCATCCTGCCCAGTAGCAAAAAAAAAAAATCTTTTACAATGCGTCAGGTGCAGAGTTGGCCATGTCTATGTCTGTTTTATCCAGTTTGTGTTTCTAGTTTAATGTAATCTTACTATCCTATTTATAACACCTTTAGTTTAGATTCTTCCACTTTTTATGCTTTATAGAGAGTTTAGTTATTGAACAATCACATTCAGAGCATTATACTGGTACCTCAGAACAGAATACTAAAGAAATGCCCTTCCATGTGAAAGCTATTTATGGTTCAATTATGGCTTCTGGGGGGGAAATTAAAATAAAAATCTTTTTTACTCTGTGGATAGTCTTCAGTTCCTTCTCTCTTTACAAGTAAACTTTTTTTCAGTATTTATATAAAATGCCTACAAGCAATGAAAACCATAAATTTTAATTATTCTCAAGGAAGTTCTACCAATAGTATTTTAAAGTTTATTTTAACTAGGCTAGAGGTTCCAAGAACAGCCCATTACTACTTTAGAAGGTCATTTTATAACTTCTATATTGGGAGACAGATGAAAAACAATGATGGATTTATTTAATGTAATATAGAATGTAAAATGAACTGGAATCATGCTCAGAGAAGGAAAAACATGTTTGTCTGAATATGCTGTTTCTCAAATAATAACAACTTCATCATTACAACTGGGCTCCAAAGAGCTTCTTGTGCTATCTGAATTGCAGAAACAGATGCCCAATTTCTTCTGATTTCCTCCTCTGCTTGTAGCCCCTCCTGCCACAACACCATGTCCCATATCACCATTGGGAGTAACTTGGGGTGGGATGCAATCCACTGCACTGAGAAGAAAGAGGCAAAAAAGCCCTGCAGTCCTTGATGTTATTTCCCTAGGAGCACTCGTGTTTCATTGCTTTATCACAACATCCAAGTGGGTATTGTCACAATTTCACAACGCCACATGTCAAAGGAGCCAAGACTGGTAGCAAAAAAAAAAGGTGGCAGGCACACCACAGTCATCCTGGCTTGCCAAAGGAGAGAGAAATTGTTGCAACCAATTGAAGCTGTCCATCACTGTAGTGGACACCGTAATCTGGCCACAACAGCTACCAAGCACAATAAGTCAGCAGACCTGTCTGCTCAGAATTCCCCCCACCGTCTCTCTTTATCTGACCTGCCATAATAAAAAATGAACATTCATTTAAAATATTTTGAACTTTAAGATACGAATTCTTTATATTTGAACTTTGCCAGCTGGGTCACTCAAGTGAAGGCACTTCATCCTAGAGTAGGCTGTCAATTATGAATAATTATGAAATGACGGCATTTATAATTATGAATAATTTTGAATAATTATGAATACTTTTGAATAATTATGAAAAGGATAGCAAAGAGCAGTAAAGTTAGCCATTGCCAAGTTTTAGAATTTAAACTGGATGGTCTGTGTGAGAAGCTCTACTTGAAGGTAGTGTTGTACACACTGTACAAGTGCATCTGCTTGACTGTTTGATGTTGCACTGTCATTGCTTATTTTTTGCCACTGAATAATTAAGCTCGCTGCTCTAGTGGAATCCTACTCTGGCAGGATTCAAACAAATGGGTAGGCATTCACTGCTTGAAAATACAGCACATTTGAGCAGGCCGTATGGCTCACTGTTGGTTGCTTATTTGCCTTAATAGATTTAACGTGACAGAACAACTGAATGTCCCTGAATATAAGCAATGTTCAGTCCTGAACAAATATAATCTTAGTCTACATCAGGGGTTGGCAGACTAAGGTTTGCAGGCTGGATCAGGCCCAACTGCCTTCAGGATCCGGCCTGCAGACTGTCCGTAGATCGGCATGGGAATTCTGTTCGTTCGGCCTGCGCCATTTCCCCCCCTGCGCCATTCCATTTCCCTACCTCTCCCTCACACACAATGTAGTGGCACCTCCTCCCTCCCTCCTCCTGGCTTCTCCCCACTCTGCCTAGAGGAGGAAGGGAGCTGGGCTGGGCTGGCTGAGCACCATTTTAAGCAGCCCCTCTCTGGAGCCAGTCCTTTTGCGCCACTCATCTTCCCTCCACCGGCACCCCCCTGGTGCTCCTGTGGGCCAGAGAGTAGAGCGGACAAGTTCTCTCTGCCTACCCACGAGAAGCAGCGGTGGTGGTGGCAGCAGCAGCAGCCCCAGTGAACGAAAGCGCAGCGGCTGGGGTTGGGGAGGAGGACTACTTGCCCCCCTCACCTTTTCTTCCAGCTCCGCCCCCCCCCCCCCCCGGTGCCGCTTCTCCAGCCCACCACAAGGTCTGAGGGACAGTGGACCGGCATGCGGCTAAAAAAATTTGCCGACCCCTGGTCTACATGGTACTTTTGATTGAATATGTGAAAACAGGTGAGCATTGCTACAATGTAAACACCTGTACTTTTCATGATCCCAGTGATATTACAATAACGTAGAACTATGTATTCAAATTACTTCTTTTACTTTTCATGAAGGCAAAGCGGCTGACAGTAAAAGAGGGGGGAAATAAAGCAAAACAATAAAACAATCAATAAGAAATACATAAAGCACAGCCAATATATCAGCAGAAAGAAATCAGCAAGAAACTAGGGTATTTTGCCCAGCAACATAGCAGAGAGAAGAAAGCACAGGTCCATTTGCCCCCAAAGGAAGTTCCTTAAACAGCTAACTGTGACAGAAGATTAGCAACAACAACAACAACAACAAAATAGGGACCAGGCAGACTTCCCTGGGGGAGGACATTTCACAGTGTTGACATCATAAAGGTCCTGTTCTTGTCCTCAGCTGGTGGAACCCAGAGCAAGACCTTCAACATGGATCAGAATGGAGATAAATGGGAGGAGGTAGTCCTTTTCTAAGGTATTCTAGTTTCCAAACCATTTAAAGAACATTTGAATTTTCACTAATACTGATGGTTCACAGGATGAGACACAAAAATTGTGATTTCCTAATTGTTTAAGTAAGTTACGTTCACAAAAAGTAAACATATTACTTCCAAAACAAATTGCCTCTCCTTTGACTTACCTATCCGATAGTAACTATCCAGCTTATCCCACAGACTTTCTCCATCTGGCCTGGGAAGGTTAATGCTTTTAAGGGGTTCATATACAGAACCTAAAGGAAGAGATTATAACACCTTGATTAGAATTACAGCAGTAACATGAAATTAAACCTTAAAGATATTGCCAAGAATGCCCTTTTATTCATTTTCATGTATGCGTTTTCAGTTTTTATACTTCACCTTTCTAACAGCCAAGGTGGCTTACAAAGGATTAAAAAAATAAAAATAAAACCAGCAACAATATTTTGAAAAGATTTTTAAAAAGCCTATAGTAACATAAAATAATGTGGATAAGCTACTGAAAAGCTTGCTGAAGAAGCAGTCTATCTATAAGCAAATAGTGAAGGGGCCAGGCAAACCTTCTAGATCCTGGGTACCACAGCTGAAAAGGCCCCCATCCCAAGAGTGGGTTGGAATAGAGCTTCATATTCATATGCAATTCTTTGTATCTAATCGCTGGACTGCTACAATGCAGAAAATTGACAAACAAAAGGAACTCCAGATCTACAAATGTAACACAAGTTAACATAAATAAAATTTGTGCAAACCTGAATAAATGAAATTAAAAGTATAGACCAATTTAAAATTCTGAATTTTCCTCACAAAATACCACATTATTCTCCTTTTAAAAAATAATCCTAGGTCTTCAACTTTTTAAAACCGAACGGATAAGGACAGTCAAAACGGGGCCTATCCCTGTGTATTCCTTCTAAAACAGCTAAAGGAGTCAGGATGAACTAAGCTTTAGTACAGGAAATCCCATCTGGGAATTTCTTTTTTTAAGTGGGGGTACTTCCACAACAGACAGAATGCTGAAATTTGGTACACTAGGAGCAGAATTCACCAAATGAATCCATCAAATGAAGCCTTGCACAAGAGCTTTCGCTTGCGTAACCAGCCTGCCCCCATCCTGCCCCCACAATTGACTCAGGTGGAGGGGGGAAACCCCTACAAGAGCACACAGGGGAGAAGGGAGAGTGGCTCTTTTATCTGGCAAGTGGATATGCCTTAACAGACAGAACACATGTGACAGCTTGACAATGAATGCAACCCAAGGCATCCACGATACCGTGATTACTAAAAACCACCTGACAACAGTGTATTTACCTACAAAGTACAAATGTTTCAGCTCCTCATAATAGCAGTCTGTGCTCCATCTAAAAAGTAGCTGAGCCACATGGTAATGAACAGAGGGGTGAGTGAGAGTTCCCCCTTCTCCAGATGAACCAGTTGAAGAGAGCGGGAGAATACGGGCTGTGAGATGTACCATTGGGAGTGGATTACAACAGACAAGTCCTCAGAACCCCACTTCTTATCTCTAGTCCGGGGGAAGCTTGCTTTTGCTATAGCCCCTATTCTACAAAGGGTTTTATTCAGTTGGCTAATACACTAACCTTCCTCGGCACTCTACCCCAAGCCTGCAATGCAGCACCAGTTTCTTCTCTTGGGCCTTGGCTCACCACTGGGCTCTCACCATGCAGATTACCTGCAGTGTGTTGGCTGCCCCAAGGAGGGTGCTCAGTCAGCTTCTAGGACACCCAGCAGTGCTCCCTCTGCCTCATTTTTCTGCCCTTACTCTGCTGCTCTGCTTGCTAGAGCCACCCACCAGCTACCTCTGCTCTTTGTACAGTCAGGGAAAGGATAGAGAAGGATCAGATGGGTCTGTCTGCCATTGCATGCTGCCTCTAGGTTAGTCTTGTTTACATCCAGTCGGGCTGGCTAAGGAGGCAGGCGTCAACCAAGACCAAAACTGCAACAGCAAGTTGTAACTATGTTTACTACCTTGCAGTATTTTTCTTCAGCAATCAGTTTTCACCAGAAAGAATAATTATTTGGATAATTATTTGCAGAGCCTTATACTGTAACACAACTGCACAGAAAAGACAAACATCCATTCTACACCTTTACAATAACGATAGCTATATTATTTCCTTCAACATCTGAAAACTTATTAGTTCTAAATAAAAGTGTATGCAATAATTTCATTTTTTTCTTTATAGGAGATAAAGAACTTCAGGTACTGGATGAAGTGTCAAGGTTGATTTTATTATTGTTTCTATAATTGTGAAGAATAGAACTGTTTGTGCTTCCATCCACTTCACTTTGCCTTTGTATTGCCAACCTTGCTCATTAAAATCAAGAGGCTAATTACAAATCGGTAACTAGCTAAATATATTTTTTAAAGTCTGTTCCTTGAATAATATATTCATAGCTTGTGTATATGGGCTATAAAGATGGACGCCTCTCTAATTAAGCTTGATGCTTCGTGCTCATTTTTTCAATGGAGGTAGAGTAAAAGATTAACTATGTGAAGCACTAACAATGGATTGATTTAGAACAAGTAAACGTGGTTTAGATGCAATGCCAAACTATGGTATAACGTTACATGCACAATCAGACTTAAGTGCTTCTACATTCCCCTCCCCTTGCATACAACAGATTAACTTAATTCTGCGTCCTTGACAAATCACAGTTTGCCAAACCATCCACACTTGGCAAGCTATAGGTTGTGCATGCTAGTTGCCCTACAAATCAGGACTAAAATATGGTTTGTGATAGCATCTTATGAGCAAAATAGGGTGCTGTTCTTCCAGGTAAAGAAGGCAATGAGTAAGGCTGTTTGTCCTTGAATTCTGCAGTCTGTTCTACTTTTAATTTGTTTTATTTTTAATAATGTTAAAGTTTTAAAGTCAGTTGGCTCAGCAGTTAATGTTAAATGCAACATACAGGCTAGGAGCATATCTGTTTTACTTTTATATGGGCTTAAAAGTCATATGTTTCAATTGAAGGACAGATGCTGGGACAGCAACTGTTTTAACATGGTGACTACATGAGCACAGAACCTGGGTGCTTCAGATAAATCGTCCAGAACTCCATTGCCAATTTAGTCCAGAAATCTATGCTGGACTATTGTGACTCAGCAACTGGATCAAGGGAGGCAGAGTTAACTACAAACCAATTGCAGCAAGGTGTAATTAATATGTCTTATAAGGACAGCCCTGGTCCTTTATATAGCACGTATGCAAGTAACGGGGAAGGAGATGTCTTAACCCAAATAAGAGATTTTGCTACATATTCCTCTAATGAAAGCTTAGCTAACTGGTCAATTAATCTGGACTTGTTAAGAACTAATATATATGGCTCCCAGAAAACCTCAGCTCCTCCATATAACGAAACTTCAATTATGTTTAATAACAATCTTGGCATAATAGACTCTGCCACAACAGAGACTGAAACTCCCATACTGTGGAAAATTTTGCTAGAGCAATTAAGAATATACCGTATATGGTGCTTAAACCACTGGTGTATAAACCATATTCTGCTGGTTATGGAATCTGAACCTTGGGACTGGGGAAGCACGGAAATGTTGGGCATACATGGTTTGTTCACACTGGCACAGTCACCTCTGCATTCTTGGAGATGGAAACAGAGTCAAGAGAGCCAGCTTGCTGTCAAACGTATCCTCAGTTGCCTCCCCCAAATGGGAAGATGTTGTGCTGACAGAGGAAGGCACCAGGATTGGCTCAATGGCTTGTGACTTTGCACCTGGGACATCCAATGTCACAGGAATCAGGATGGCCTGCTCTCCAGATAGCCCACCAGGATCTCCCCTGGATCTGGATCTCCAGCTCCCAATCCACTGATGCCCTCCTCCAGGTCAGACTCCATGCACTCATGACAATAGGTATCTCTACCAACTAGCGATAACACTACGTTTATGATGAAATGGAGCTTGCCCACAAAAAGTTTATACCACAGTAAATCAATATTCTTTGCTGGTTTTGCTGAAGCAGACCAACACAACTACCTCTCTAAAATTTGACATGTTAAATTATATAGTATGAATCTTACATTTATTTGTCAGTCAATAAGTAATTCCTTAATGTTATACTCTCAGCATAAAAACAGTTTTAAGTCACAAGTTTTTCTATCAATGCTTTACCAAAAAAAAAATCAGCTATACAAAATGTAACCAAATGTCTTTAAAAATAAAAATCTATTTCCACTCTAACTTGCCGACACATTTTTGTAAAAACCTCAATACTTGAGATCAAGAGAACAAGTGGCATAGCTCTAATATTGCATTTACTTAGCATGTTGATGGGGGAGGGAGGGAGAGAGGAGCCACAAAACATGTTTTTGCTATCATTATCATGGTTAGGAAAACTGGTCAGTACTTTGTATACTGAGAAATCCTGTAGACTATTAAATATGAACACAACTGATTAATTCTAATTAAAATGAACCCTGATGTCAGTTTACGCAGTCAGCATGTATAAAGAATAGTCCTAAATACAAACATGAAAAGGTTTGCTACATAGTAAAGTTACCAAATTAAACAACAACCCTTGTAAAGATTGAGCAGAAAATGAGTCTGTAATACTGACTAAACGAATTCAGCAAAATAAAGGTAGGACAACTGCTATTAACATTATCACCTCTACTGAAAGTATTGTTCACTATTCTATGCAGCCTAGTTCCATAAATATATATGCAAAAGAACTGGAAAACAAAGTCAAGGCACACTTCAGTATTCAAGGTTGCACTTGAGTCAGTTCAAAATTAGACAAAACTAATTCCATATCAATGAGACATAATGGAAATCAGCCATGTACTCTCAAGTCTTTGATGTATCTAATTTGATTACTCCGTGCTGCTTCTTCCACTTACAAAGAAAATTGCATCCTTTTAACTTGAAACATCACCTTCCATTTTCATGGTGTCTTATAAGAGAACTTATGAAAGAAAAGAGGTATTGACAGAAGCCTCTGATTTGTATTAATTTATTAAAATATGTTTGCTTGCTTGACCACACAAGCTCTTGAGTGTTCACTGATTGGAGGTTCCACTGCATTCCTCCACTGGAGGTTTCATAATAAAGAGCAATTCTACCTAAGAAACCATATGAAACCTGCAGTTAATCATGTTGCAAATCCTTTTACACACACTGAGAAGCCATGATTTGCTACAACAAATATACGTGTGCATTCACCATACATTTGTTTATTTGAAGGCATTTGTATTTTGATTTCAGGTAAAGCTGAGATATTGAGTGTAATCTACAAAGAAAATAATAGCATGCCAGCTGGTGATTTTGCAAATTTCCTCTTACTTGAATGCACTATTGCTTAACAGTTTTGAGATTCTATACTTGAAGACCATAGGGGAGCTCATACTTGGGCATTTTTCTCCTGTTGAGGGTTTACATTTTAGACCTCCATGCCTGCCTTGCTCCACTATTGCCCTAATTCATCTGAAGCTAGTTGAAACTCACACATTTGCATTACAGACCTAAATACATCAGGCAATGTTCAGAAATAAATGTGTATAAATTAATGTTTCCCACATGGGAGAGGGGCTGCATTGGTAAAAATATAAATATAAGACACACTCTGGTCTTGAGGCTTACAAAGCACTTAAAGAAATAGCAATAACTATGCAGTCAACAAACACAAATATTTTTCCAAAATATCCTGATACAATTGGATTCAAATTCAAATGTTTCTTTCCCAAACAAGTAGATGAGCTAAGACCAAGGTCAGTGAAGCAGGACAGTTGCCTTTTACTCTAAGCCAGCAGAGGATTTCAAAGACTTCACATCCATATATACCATAGGTTCTTGTAAGGAGAGAGTTTCCATTTGGACAGTAAGTTCTCTGTTGCCCATGGGCATAGCCAGGATTTTTATTTGGGGGGGGGAGGACTTTGTTAGGGAGGACAGGGCTTCTGGGGGGGGAGGAAGAACCAATGTGATTGGTCAGTTAGTTAAGTATTTCTATTGTTGAGCTAGGGGGGCAGCTCCCTCCCTTCCCCTCTTGGCTACACCCTTGCTGCTGCCCCATTCTGCCCTGGGATTCCCTAGGAGGAGCTGCATTGCTCCATGGAGGAAGATGCCTTCTATTTCTATCTGTCCTCTCTTCCCACAGCTGCAGCTTACTTTGCTGCCTACCAGGCCTGCATGCAACACCCCAACAAAACAGAGAATAATGTCAGGGTACATCTTCTGCAGAAATATACAATCTAGATCCATAGTAATACAAGACAAGAAAAGAGACACTCTTCTGAAAGCCCTGCATTGCATTGCAATCCTGATGGTTTAAAATGCAAGAGGGCTTTGGGAAAATGGCATTAATTAGTTCCTTTCTAGGTTTAAGGAGTGCATTAAATACCCATAATGAATCTCAAATTAACTTACTTTCAGCTTGCCTCTTGCCATTTTGTTGTACAGAATCAATTATTACTGTATAAGCCCTAATAGTGCATCAATGGAAACATAAATTAAATCAACCCTTCATGCTCTTCGAACAATCCAAAAGCAGATTTAGGCCATCCAAGTTACATGATTGGAAAAACACACAGACAAGACATTCTACATTAAAGAAGAAAAAACATGAAAATCAACTTGATCTTAAGTTTGCAACTGTAAGCTGATTTGTCTCAAGTTTATTTCACAAGTAGCTTGTCCTATACAAACATTTCATATTGTTGTTTTTCAAAATATTATGGGAAGTGTAGTCATGAAACTGCCTTACAAGGCAGCGGCTTATAATGCAGTGTCACATTTATGAATCTGCAAACATAGTTGTGGAAGTTCAGTGCAAAACTTCAGTTCAAAATCCAACAAGGCGAGACCACAAAGTAAATTAGGATCGTGCATATCATAAAATGTCTGTTACAGAGAATAAAAACTGTTCTTGGCATCATCTGAAATAAGAACTATAATTGTATTTAAGAAATATGATCACTAAAGATACTTATGCAAGTTGTAATGCAACATTAACGGTACTTTTCCACCTCGCCTCCAAATAGAAGTCTTATTCTAATACCAAACAATGGCACCCTAAAAAACAGTCCTAAAGAAGGCCCATTAATAATGTAGCAGAGTAGATTACAAAAAGAAATGTTGGCATTGCAAAATATATACACTTACCAGGAAATCTGCCATCTGCAGCCAACAAAGAAATAAAATAACTGTTGTTACAATCACAGCATTCTCTCTCTCTCTCTCTCTCTCTCTCTATATATATATATATTGACAATGGGAAAATTTCAAGCAGAGAAACCAGTCTTCAGTGTGTCCATTCAATACATCAATTTCCTTTAATCATGTAGCACTTAGTGCACAGTCTACACTGGTCTCCTCTTGATCTTCAAAGAAGATGCTGGGAATAGTCAAAGTATCATAAATTGGCATTTATTCCCAGTTATAATTTCTGACTAAATGTAAACTTGCTCTAAAATATAAACTATCCCTCATTCACTTTGAACAAAGACATTACTCATATTGATGAGAGGAAAGATGCAAACAGCCTCAGTAGTGAAGCCACTACTGGGAAATGTTTGAGCACCGTGACCATTTATTCTTACTCCAACACAAACAAGAGGTAAGATCACTGCTTATAAATTCATGCAATTCCTTTGAAATGTGGGGTGCAAAATGAAACACAATGACAGACTTTCTCTGGGAAGATGATAAAATCTTTTGTCATGTGACTACACCAAATCCTTGCCCTGTGATGGCTTCCTATTTACTAACACATAGCTACCACATCAGTTATTTTAAATTACCCAGGGGCACTGAAGATGTTAACCAGTATCAGGAGCTACTGGAACTAGAACCGGGAACTCTCAGCTCAGCATTCAGCTGCCTTGTGTGGTGAGCCACCAGAGTTGCAGCATCTTCTTGGGAAGTATAATGTACTCTCTGGATTGGCTCAACCCACACAGACTGGCCAGTGGATCCTCCTAGACAGAAAGGACTATAAAATGGCTTCCTGTTTTGGTTGGGACTTTGCTTAAGTAGCAACCATCTACTAGGCTCTGCTATATTATGGTTTTCTCCATTGGCTCTGACTTTTGGCATAATAACTCTGGTCTGGCCCTTGGTATGGCTCTTTTTTGCCCATAGCAGATAGCTCAGTCATGACTACCAGGTGCTTTTAGCCCAGCCAAAAATCTCCCAGAGGTGTGGTTACACATGTAGTGCACTCCAGGATCCTGTAATCACACACCCCTTAGTAGTTTGGTTTCTTAAATGCATGAACATCCTTTCAGCTTGATTGAATCCTGTGTTTATGGCATGCAATTGTGAATTATAGGTGCCTTGAAGATACCATCCCAACTGCCATTCACAGGGTTAGCTAGCCAAAGGTGCTGTTAAAATTAATGATCCTGTTAACTCAGCTCAGGCTCATCCTTTGATCATGTAAACAAATCCAAGGTTGAAACAAGTTAATGAGATCATTTCAGAATAATGGATCCAGCTTCGCAACCATTTCAAAAGTGAAAAGTAAAATGGGAACACCATGTGAATTTAAGACTTGTACACAAATTAACAGTGACCTGTGTTTCTTTATAAGTAACCAAATGTGAGAAACAATTATATCTTGTCTGACCAGCAGAACACAAATCCATTTCTCATATGCTTCATGATTTCCAGACAGCTCATTCTGCTCAAAAGGATTTTAAATGGACAAAATATGTTGCTGTGATCAGACAGCTTAAATTCTCTGCTTAACAAATCCTATGTTAAAATTACGCTTAATCAGTGTTGCAATCTACTCCATAGCAACAAATGGAAGTCATAAACACGGGATTATGGTTTCACTGCAAAATCAAGCAGAAAAAGATATGCATAAATATCTTTCATAGCCTATCTTGATGATAAGCCAGGGAAGGCATATAATGAAAAAAACAGTGTTTTGCTACAAAGCACTGTATGTGTCCCACCCACCCCCTTTCAAACATATTCTGTTGTGAAAAAGCTATTATCTATTTTATTAAAAAAATCATATCCAAATGTTCACAAATTAGCAAACATTAAGATAAGCAGAGAATTATATTCTTGATAGGGTGCTGTGCTTATTTTCTCATTTAACCAACAGCAAGTTTGCCAAAATAACAATGTTTTAGAAACACAGCTCCATTTTACAGCAAGATGAAACAGCCCTGGATTAGTAGCTGCCACATCCAAGAAAGATTATTTTACATTAGAAAGCATTTAGGCATTGACTTGGGAGGCTCTGTATTTTACTGGGCAACCATTAATGCACAACACAATATTCATTGCTCAGTCTCTGTATAGCCTAAACCATTTATGTAGCATCAATATTGCTGAATGGTCATTATTTACAGCTTCATGTTACACAAGGGCACTTCACATTGTCTTTTCAGACTATCTACTGCAATTTCTGCTTGGACAACAGGAGGCAACAAAGCACTCTAGAAACAAACATTAGAAAAGCGACTTTGACAGTTAAACCTAATCCTATGCTTTGTGGTAGATGAACCTAATGCCAAATGACCTTGATGTGCCTAGTGCCGGTGCCAAGCTGTCCCACAAAAAAGGTGGGCAGAAGTTGGTGGGATGGATCAAACCTTTGTGTGACAACAGCTTCAACAGAAGGTAGCATATAACTATAGTAATACCTTACAGGTTTATGGTCTAATCTTATGAGTTGCTGTAGTGGGACATAACATCTCACTGCCTATGTGAGGTCAAAGCTGGTGTCCTTGTTCCAGCAGGGACATGACACAGATTAAGAAAGCAAACTCTGCAGTAGAGTAAGGTCATTAACAGATCAGAATGAGAAATATCCATATTAAAGGACAAGAACTGTGTAGAAAAGACAGCTCTCTTTTCTCATAAGGCATTTTACGTCTTCCCCAAGCAATATGAAAAAGTTAGAAATTTCTCACCCCCGTCAGACACTCAAATGTGTATGACTGAAGCTGTGGTGGTCTTACAGTATCCTAAAAACTACTGGAAGAGCCACCTTTATGTACCTGGATTATTTTAGGATGTTGCTGCTAAAACAGGAAAGGGTTCACATTGGGTGTTATCCAACTAAGTCACACTGAAGAGTAGACCCACTGAAATCAACTGACCTAAATGATGAGTACATTGATTTAACTGTCTACTCTAAATATGACTCAATTGAATATCACCCATTGTAGATTGTTATTTGGTTTATAGATTTTGTTCTTGTTACAGGGACAGATCTTATGTCCCTCTGTAGTCACAACTAAAAACAGTAACTAGTTGCAGCAAGTACGCCTCATTTGACACTTTAAAGCAGGAACTGTCAACATTTCAAGCCTGTCCCTAAAACCTATCAAGATTATAGCTGAATAATTTAACACAAAATTGATAAGCTACATCAAATGCCTGGCCCTGATTTAAACCTAAAAGCAGACCCAAAACTAGATCACATACTTAGTATGTATATAGCACATATACTTGTTTAAAGCACTTCACATATATAATGTTGTAATCATTGCAAAATATCCTGTAAGGTAGGTCAGTATTATTATTTCCATTGTGCACACCAACAGCTGGAGCTGTGAATGGCTGGTTTGTGCAACAGCACACAGTGACTGCACAGCATTATGTCAAATTGCAGCCATATTTTCCTCAGTGTCTGCCATCAAAGACTGAGGATAAAAATCACCTGCTACTAAACTAAAGCTGCTATCCTAACATCTGGCCAACAACAGCAGGGTTCATTGAAATGGCACCATCAGCATTACATCCACAGCCTCAGGACTTGGACCAGCCAGGGCAAAAGATAGACCAGAAGGAATAAAATGCCCCTTTGCTGCATCAGTCTCAGGTTCAGATTGGGTCCATTATCATCACATGCTGGCAGCAGGGTCGCCACAGGATCTTCCAGGGTTTCTGCCAGCTTCTACCCACCCACACGTTAGCCAGGCACATTGGGGCATTCCTCATTGATGGGGTTTTCTGTCAATGGAAGATCTTCCATAACAACAGAAGCCAGCATGGTTAGCAATAGTCAGACAGAGAGACACCTCTGCCCCATCCAAATCCCTCCAGTATGGTGGTTTGTGGTTTGGATTGCTCTAAAAATGTATTCACAGTTTTAAACATTTCCTGTTATTCTTAAAGGTAACATGCTATGTTAACAAACTGGAATTCATCAAACAACTGAAACTGCAGTTTATAACTCTCCATTTTTCATGCTATTCTGACAACATAATGTAAAATCCTTCATTATTCCCTGACAAAGCCTGTTATCCTCCCACAGTTACATGTCTGGGCAAATTCATCCACACATGACTACCTAAGGATATTACTGTATATTGCCTAAATGACTGGTTTACTTATTTGCTAAAGCTGAGCGGTCAACTGTTGTGTGGGTATAGGCTACAACTGCAAATGAGCCCTACTGTCTTGTATGTTATGCAAAATTCAATTTACAGTCTAGAACTGTGACCCAAGCATTTCAGCTAATGAATCATTTCATCACAAGGCTCACAGTAATTCCAATGACAGTCTAAAATTACACTGCTAATTTTGCAATTTTGTACTAGCCTCATAGAACAAACTTAATAAAGCTTATGACGAAAGGCTACAACTACCAGGACTTTTTCGTTTAGAAATAAAGGCAACTAGGACACATTAGTGAGATTTATAAAATTATGCATGGGGAAAGGACCATAGCTCAGTAGCAGAGCAACTGTTTTGCATGCAGAAGATGCCAGGTTCAATCCCCAGCATCCCCAAGGTGGGGCTAGAAAAGAATCTTGTCTGTGATACTGGAGAGCCACTGCCAGTCAGTGCTGACAGTACTGAGCTAGATGGACCAATGGTATGACTTAGCATATGGCCGTTTCCTATGTTATTACGCAGAAAATGGCCAGACAGAAGTTTTCCTCCTTCTCGTAACACCACATCTCTGGGTCATCCAATGGAACAACTTAGCAGGAGACACAGGCCACAAAAGAAAGTACTTCTTCACATAACACAGAACTTTATTATGAAATTCCCTGTCACAAGCTTGGATGGAGATTTGTGGAAAATAGGTTTATCACTGGCTATTTGCTATGATGGAACCTCAAAATTCATAGGTGGTATGTCACTGAATACCAGCAGCTGAAGAGCAAAGGCAAGAGGGAGGGTATTTTTCTCATGCCCTGCTTGAAGGTTTCCCATAGGCATCGTGTTGGCCATTGTGGGAAACAGGATACTGGACTGAAAGGATCTCTGGTCTTATCCACAGGGCTCGTCTCATGATCTTAAGCATCATTACCACTTGTGGCAATGCATATGAGCACAAAAGAAGAAACATTGTTATATTACTGATCATGTGGTTTTGCTTCACAGGTGATTGAGAACTTGTCCTGCTAGTGCAATGTGTCTGTGCTATAAAAATGAGCATTAATGTATTTGGACTTTTTTACCTAAAGCTTTTCGAAAACCTCCAGCAATGCTGTAAGAACTTGCATACCGTGCACAAACCTCTGTAGTTGATAGCCCTACACCCCCCAGATGCATCTGTCTTGATGGTAGCCACTGAAGTGAACAGAACACTTTGTGCTCTTGCTGCTTCAGATTATTATGGCTAAGAATGCAATAGCAATAATCATATTTCTCTCTCTTTGAAAGGGGGAAATTATTCAGCGTGCCGAAAGGAGTAAAGCATTCTTATTTCTGAAATCCTTATTTTAAATGTAGCTTGATACTTCTATATATTCATTGACAGTTTCTTTTTGCAAGAAGTTTACAAATCTGATCAGACACACAGGGCAAGATCCACAAATTCCTACATTTGCCAAACCCTGGCAAATCTCACATTGACAAGCAATTGTGCGACATCTACCAGAGCAGCCATAAACAGTCAGTAGCAATAGCTCCCAACAAGAAACTGAAAGCCTGGAGCACCCAGTAATGGGAAGAAAGGGGAATCATGGGCATGTGGCTCTTGACTGTGGAGTAAGGTAGGGGCGGGTGGTGATACTAAAACCACTTTCACCATTAATTGCTGTGACAGGCACAGCACGCCCCTTTTTGCCGCACAAGGCGAAATGAGAGGTGCCCCCCACTCTGCTGTCGCTGCCAGCACCAACACCATGCCACACTGCCAGCAGCATAAACAGGGGGCAGTTTGGGCACCCACAGTGGTGCCAATGTGGGGGCTTCCACCACCTGTGGCAGCTGCTTCACAAAAGACAGCTCAAAATTGCTTCAAAATTGACAGGCACAATGTTTATTATTGACAGACTGAATAAAAAAAATATAATTCATTCTTCACCAAAAGGATCAAGGGTGGAAATATATGCAGCCCAAACCAAAAACATTAAAATTAAAAATATGCAAGACATAGTATAAAATTAAATTATTGTACCAATATGACCACCAGCAAAAACAGAAATTCAGATGCCTAGGATACCTCACCCTTTCCCAAAAGCCAGGAAGATGAGGCATGTCCGCACCCAAGATGCACCTCAGGGGAAAGTTCATTCCAAAAGGCAAGGGGCCAGCACAAAGAAGCTCACCCACAGCCCTCATTAGCACACATGATAGCTCTTCTTATGCTAATAATTCAAAAGTGCATTAACAAGCAGTAACACACACAAGCCTTAAAAACAAAAACAAGTGACCTGTAAGAGGTCAGCACACTTACCAGACCATGAGAATACACGGGCAGAGGTGGTTCTGTCAGCATCCAAAGTGGCCATTTCAAGCTCTGCAGCTAATCACAACCGTCTCAGGCTAAGCTACAGCAATTTTTGAAAATATTTAGTGAGGGTTAGAGGCAATCAGCTTTGAATTAAGCAAAAGCAGTGTTAGCAGAGTTATTAACATGATGCAGCGTACAATAAAGAGGATAATTAGATTCATTATATTTTATGTTTTCCCTCTACTGCAAAACTTGATTTTCCTATATCATAATTTTCAATAAATCTCGCTGGTTGAAGTACCATTACCTACTTTTACATAATGTCAGCCTACTGTTCTATAACAAGAATGTTATTTGACATTAACATATCTTATTATGCCAGATAATATTGGATATTTACAACAAAGAGAGGGGGAAATCCTCCACTAAGTTGAAATAAATTCCAGGTCCGAACGAAATGCATTTATTCTTTGCTTAATGAAACATATAATTGTTCTAAACCAAAATAGTATGCAATTACACACATTTTTCAATACAATATTGCTTTTATAGAGTTTTGAAGCTTTTCATTAACGTACCCAACAACAGATTTCAAATTTGTTCAGTACGTTTCTGTACTGGCTCAGATTTCATCTGATGATTTCGCCATAGGGTTATGTCAACCCTATTTTAGACATAACACATTAATTTATAATATCCTACTTAAAATTCAACAAGGTTTCAGCAACCTGGTGACTGTTCCCAACTCACTTTTGGGGAAATTAGTGCTAAAAGGAATACAAGAAAAATCATAAATATAAACACTGGCAATTCCTCTGTTTCTTGGATACAGAAAAATATAAAGGAATGTGTCTGTTCTGTATGAATTTGGAAAATGTGGATGACAATTTGGGAAGCAATTGATTCTACAGTATCAGGACTGTATACGCTGCAACTTTTATTGCATCCTTCTGTGTAAACAAAGGTTTTAATTAAGCACAATTCTTCATCAGGCCAGATACTAGCATATGAAGGACACAGATTAACTCCAGTATTTGTAGATAGCACTGTTTCTATTACATAATGTATTTGTTTTGGATTTGTAGTATCTATGGTAGCAACCTCCTTTCTATTATGTCTGATAAAGGGTTCTACACAACACAGTCTACATATTCTTACATTGCAGAAGAGTGTCTTGGTTAAATCAACACACAGGGAGAAGCAAGGACAAGCAAGTTAGCCCCAACTCCCTTTGCTCTCCAAATGTTGTAGGGATAACTTCTTAAACAGGGAGTGTACTCTACCAGTGTCTGATTTCTGAGAAATTTAGAACCCTGAAAATCAGTGTTCTTCATTGTGCAGGAACCTACATGAATAGAGAAAGCTCCCTGCTTCAGAAATTAGCATTTCAATTTGTGGAGGGATACAGAGCAGATCTAGCACACTTGTCCTCACTCTCTTCTATCACATGTTGGCCTAACACTTCTGTAGAACACCTGAACAGGGCCGGTTTCTATTTTTTTAAATTGTTTAATTAAATTAAAATCTACATTGAAGAGGGGCATACTCAAAATTTCATTTAGTTAAACTTGGGTCTACTCCCATGATCACCTTAGCACACAGTGGCTAGCAGAAGCAGCTCTAATAACTAGACTTGTGGTTATGTGCCAAAATTTGACCCAAGATGAATTTTAGCAAGGCATGTACACGACAATCTCAATGACATGGCATGGAACTTGGTATTAATATGTTTCTTGTGGCCTACATCATACACTGAGGGTGCTGTGCTGCAAGAATACGTATTTAATCCTAGAAATAACCACACTCAGCAGCACCCAAAATTGTAGAGATCAACTACATACTATTCAGGCTCAAATACAAGAAGTATGCATATCTGGCAGTAAGGAAGCTATGATCCTGTTCCCCCATTGGCCATAGGCTCCATGTCTCTGAGAACCTCACCAACTACTGGATCACTCTCAACTATAGTGCTTGTTCATTCATCCAGTTTTGCCAGGATTGAAGGGCCCGGGGGCCAAGTGATACACAGCTGCATAATATGGATAAATAAAATTATTTTGCCAGTCTATAAGGCCTCAAAAATTATTTGATCAGTCTAACTCTGTAAGGCCTCAAAAAAAAACCACTGCTTGCAGCACAGTTTCCAGTAACAGTATCAGCAACAGTATCTTGAAGAAGATAAAAAACACTTCTGATGATGAGAGGAAGTATGACAACCATCTTCAAATATCTAAAGGGCTGTCACATGGAGGATGGAACAAGCTTGTTTTCTGCTGCTCTGGAGGCTAGGACCTGAACCAATGGCTTCAAGTTACAAGAAAGGAGATTCTGACTTGTATAGCTCAGTTGATTAGACTGTTGCAGCTTTGATCCCCATATAGGACAGCTGCCTATTCTTGCATCGCAGGGGTTGGACTAGATGATCCTCAGGGTCCCTTCCAACCCTAAAATTTTATGATTCTAAGACTAAACAGAAGAAATTTCTGACAGTAAGAGCTGTTCGATATTGGAGCAGACTCCCACGAAAGGTGGTGAACTCGCCTTCCTTTTAAGAAAAGGTTGGATGTATGATCTGTCTCAACCTGTGGGTCCCCAGATGTTGTTGGACTACAACTCCCATCATCCCTCACCACCGGTCATGCTGGCTAGGAATGATGGGAGTTGTAGTCCAACAACATCTGGGGACCCACAGGTTGAGAAACACTGATCTAGAAGAACTTTCTGACAGTAAGAGCTGTTCGATAGTAGAGCAGACTCCCATGAAGGTGTTTAAGCAGAGGTTGGATGTATGATCTGTCTGTCATATATGATCTAGTTGAGATTCCTGCATTGCAGGGGGTTGGACTAGATGATCTTTGAGTTCCCTTCCAACTCTACAATTCTATAATTCTATGACTACACTTTTCCTATTTATTACCACATATTTTAATATGTCGGCTATTTTTGGTTGATAAACTATTTGGTAAAAAATGTATTTTTAAAAATGTACTGTGTACCATCTATGTATTATGCTGGTCAAAATAACTTTTTGCCATACTTATGGCATTTTTTTAAAGTACTATAGAAAAATGTGGGCCCCAATCCAAAGAAAAGGTAAGTTTTCACTTGTCATATACTGAGTCAGTAATGGTCAAAAGGTTTGCAACATTTTAACACAATATCAATGTACTGCCAGGTATTCTTGTGCATAAATGATTGTGCCTATATAAATACTTTTTGACCTCAGTGATGTTTTCAGGACACCTATTAGAATAATTTAAATGATCTGTTTTAAAGTTCCCAGCAGTTTTCTTCCTTGCACACAATACAATTAAATAATCACAAACTTCTATTTATAATCAAATAAATCCAAATCAAAACATGTTTGCAGTTTTTACAGCTTAAGTTTATACTTGATTTGGCAACACTCCTTTAAGGCAGACTGGGAAACAAATTCAGCTCAAAAGATGGAATGCTGAAACACTTTTGAAAAGGCCTAGAAAATGTTTTAAATTCATGCCAGAGCATAATTTCTTAGCAGTCAAAAGCTTCCCAACTCTGAATGTGGATATCTCGTACTGAAATTGTGAACACCTCTGATTAGCTGGTGGGCATATAGTACTTTCAGCGGAAATTACACATACAGTGTCATGTAAGGTTAAGTCTGGGGTGCAAGTCATTGGTTATAGATCAATTTACACCTGGTCAGATTTGGCAATGAAAACATATATCCATAAGCATGTATACTGCCGTATGAAAGTTAGGTTAGCGTATGTATTGTAGAAAACGTGTGCTCTCTGTGATATTTTCTTACTGCAGTTTGGGCCAGCCAGCCTTAGGATTCAAACAAAACTTCATAGGTTAAATACAAAATGTGAGGGGAAAGAAAGGGTATCTACCCTATTTACTTTTGCTTTAGCCCTGAATTTTAAACTATCATTTGTAGAGTCACTATAGCCTATTCTATACTATTTGTCAGGTAAATAATTTAAAAGTCATGTTCTGAAGTGTGTTGTAATGGAACAAGCAAATCAAGGGAACCATAGTAATTGTTCAAGGTAATAGTAATTTAAGAACACATTAATGTTTATTAGCTTGTCAAACACAATGATGTGTGTAGTAGGCTCCTTATTTACAATGTGCTCAACAGGACTTTGTTCTGGAAGTGCATGGCCCTGGAAGTGATTTGAAATTTAACTATCTAATTAAATGAAATAAGTAGCAAAGTCACTCATCACTGGATAAAGTGAATTTCAAACATCAAGCCCAAATGATAGTCATTTACTGGCCAAATTTATTTGTAGGGATCATCAGTACTACAAAGCAATGGTCATGAGTGGTTGGTGGTAGAAAACTAAGTTTTCTCTTCTCAAGGGAACTACACATTTGATACAAGACTTTGATGTGTTTCCATAAAGTTGAGAAACTTGCACAGAAATAAGGCAAGATGCAGCTGAACACATGCAAGAAATTATACAAGTTACTGAGACCCAACACATGCCTCTGCTAAACTTTCTCTTAAGACTTTTATTAGTGATATTTATAACAGAGCCACAGGGAGAAATATAAACAGGCAACAGCAGAGTTTGCATCTTCAGTGTCAGCCAGAGCTGCTGCCGCCTTTTCAAGTGACTTGCAAAGCTGCCAGATGGAACAAGCAAGACAAAAATAGCTACAAGCTGAGGCAGGGAAAGGTTGTTGATGGACCAGGGAAAGTGAGAACAGTGGGAAACGAGCATGTAGTGAAGGGAAGAGGAAGGAGGAGGATTTGAGGGTGCTGGAAAAGTTGAGAGGCCAAATCATTGGGAGGGGGGAGAACAGAGGGAAACCATATTATGAGGGTGACAAAGAAAGGACAACTCTGAAGGTAAAGAAAAGTGGGGTGGGTAGAGAGAGATGCTTCAACCTCTGCCTTCAGTTATGCAGGGGAAGAAGAGAAAAAGTTGAAGAGTCTAGGACTTCTAAATTCTGCTGTGCCAGAGTTTCTGTGTCTTCAGCATCTATGTGACAGAAGAGATAAAACTGTGATGCTTTTCCCCATTAGCTCGTCCCCATGTCACTGCATGTGATGATGAGGGAAAGTCACATCTGATGCACTTCTACTTAGCTTGAAGCTCTTGTACAAGACCCTGTCCTTAAAAAACAAGGGAGAGGGAGGTTGTCACCTTTTGTCTTTAAAGGTAAAGGGACCCCTGACCACTAGGTCCAGTCGCGGACAACTCTGGGGTTGCAGGCGCTCATCTCACTTTATTGGCCAAGGGAGCCAGCATACAGCTTCCGGGTCATGTGGCCAGCATGACTAAGCCGCTTCTGGCAAATCAGAAGCACACGGAAATGTCGTTTACCTTCCCGCCAGAGCGGTACCTATTTATCTACTTGCACTTTGATGTGCTTTCAAACTGCTAGGTTGGCAGGAGCAGAGACCGAACAACAGGAGCTCACCCCATTGTGGGGATTCGAACTGCAGACCTCCCAATCGGCAAGCCCTAGGCTCTGTGGTTTAGACCACAGTGCCACCCGCGTCCTTTTGTCTTTAGCCATTGCTTAAATGTGCAACGTTACTGGGAGATAATGTTTTATCTCCATGCTGTAAAAACTAAGGGCACCCCTCCCATGAGGAAGTGGCTAAAACATCTGTGGTGTTGTTGTTTTAGCCAAGCCGTCAGAGGTTTGTAAAAACATGCACATTGTGGAGGAAGTGAGCAAAGTAAAGTTTTTCTCCTCTTATAATACTACAGTTCAGAACAGGCAGATATTAACTGCCACAAGATGTGATAGCCCCTGTCTTAGAAGACTTAAAGTGAGATTAGACAAAGCTATGGAGAATGAGTTTAATCAACAGTCATTGACCATAACAGCCAACTCAGGGGACTACTAGATATCATTCAGGTGGGAAGAGAAAGGGAGGGCTGTTTCCTTCATGGCCTGCTTGTGGGCTTCTTAGGACAAGACTGTGTCCCTTACAGCATGCTTCCAGAAAACAAAGTGCGTAAGATGGCAACCATGCTGAGCACATTGACTCAGATAAGTATGTACCACTGAGTTACGTGAGATCTTAACATGACTTACTTTTGAGTAAGCATGCAGCAGATTAAACGGTGCATTAAACTGGACAGTGACCTTCACCTGATTCAGCAGGTCCCTTTTACTTTAGGAGAAAGGCCTTCATCCTTCTTTCAGTGGCGGAGCACCTCTTTTTCAGGCAGGTGTTCCTGATTCAATCCCTACCAACTCCAGCGAAGACTAGAAAACGACTCCTGCCTAAAACCCTGGAAATCTGCTGCAGGTCAGAGCAGTCCAGGAACGAGGAACCTGTGGCCCTCGGGTGTTGCTGGGTTACAAACACCTATCAGCTTCCCACCCTCTCCACCCGCCCGCCCCCGGGCCTAGCCGAAAACTATGGCTGTTGCAACCCAGCAACATGTCGTGGGGCGCCAGTTCCCCACCACTAGAGTAGCAACACTGAGCCAAGAGGGTTTGTCTCAGCGCTGGGCATCTTCTTAGGCACGGAACCTCCACATTCAGGGGTAGTATAGCTGCAAATGCCAGGCCCTGAGGGCAGGTGCTCTGTCTCTGCCTCCCTGCTTGGTGAGGTTCCTGTCCAGCAGATATCTGGCTGGGATGTCCGCCGTTGGAAACAGAGCGCTGGGCTAGTTGAGTTGAGAGAGAAGGAAAAGAGAAAGGCAAGGGCCGAGGAAAAGGAAGAAGCAGCGGGGGCAGGGAGGGGAGCCAGGGCAAGCGGGGTGGGTGAGGCGGGTGGGCGGCAGTCCAGTCAAGCGACACCCGCCGCCCGCCCCCTCACAGCCTCAGGCACAACAAGCGCGGTTCCCCTTCCCCCTGAGGAGGCGAAAGGGCAGGCGAGGGGGGCAGAGGTCAGACCTGAACGCTTGGAGCGGGCCCTCAGCTCCAGCACTTTCCAGCTCACGTCGGCCAGAGCGGACGCCATGGCGAAGGGAGGACCGGCGGCGGCGGCCGAGCACTCAGAGGAAGCCTCGGAGCTCGGCTCTGGCGCTCGCCTCACAGACCCGGACTCTCCCTTCCCCCGCCCCAACTCCCGAGGCAGGCGGTTGAGCGGTTGCCCGGCCCGGCCGTAAGCGCGTCCCTGCGGCGCATGCGGGCTGAAGGGCGCGCGGGCCGTGAAGCAGGGAGCGGGCGCGACGCTGTCGTAAAGCGAACCCGGAAGCCGGTCGGGATTGTGACAGGCGCGCCCCCTCCGCCCTCTCGCTTCGCGGTGGTTCTTCTCTCTCTCCCCCCCCCCCCACCTTCCTGACATTCCTCGCCTCAGCGGATGGGGCTGTAAGTGATGTTGGTGGTCGCGGTGGCAAGGAGGAGGAGGACCCGGTTTGTTGGCGCTGCTGCTGCTGCTGCTACCCGTGCGCGATGAGGGCTCCCTGCTGCCGCCGCCCGCGGAGGGGCCTCCCGTTCCCCCCCTTCCTCCTCTTCCTCTCGTCCCTCCTGGTGGGAGCGAGGCCCGGCTGGGCCCTGCAGAATGTCACGTCCCAGCTCTTCGGGAACCAGGCCTACGGGACGCTGGCCGCCTTCGGGGACTTCAACTCCGACAAGCAGACGGACCTTTTCGTGCTGAGGGGAGGTGAGGAGGGAGGTGAGGCGGGAGGGCGGACCTTGGCTGGGTCGGGGTGGACTTGACATCAACATTATCCTCATCTTCATCATCCGTTTATTTGTATGCCACATCTCCACAGCTGTGTTTACAGCATCCCTCGTGCAACACACCACATAAATATCTTCTTTATTTATCTATGTTACTTCATAAAATTTATACACTACTTGATTGCAAAAACAAAGCAAAACCTCAGAGCGAATGAGAAAAGAGGGTAAGACCACGGTATTATCAGCAGCAACTGCTTTTAAAACATTCAAAAAAGCAATGACACGTCATTTTCTTGTTATATTAAGAACAATTGGAAGTAATCATGAAGTCAGTAAATACAGAAGAGAAATGCATATAAGTTAACCTGTTTGAGCAGCTTGGACTGAAGCAGGAGAGAGAATTATACCCAACATGAATGGGAACAAAATGGTAGTACACAAAACTTTTTTGGGCGGGGGTTGATTACTATTCCCAAGGGTGTTTCGCAGATACTAATCACGATGAACTTTTATACACTGTATGGTAGAGATATCGCCCAGCTTTCAGCTACGTCTCCTCTCTCCATTAGTGGCCCACCTCTCACCTGGGGAGGCAAAGGACCTGGGGGTGGGGAGGTGTTGGACCCAGGCAAGTGGCAAGTAGATTAATCAGTTGCAATGGATCTGCCAAAAGAATGTTGAAGGGTTGTTTACATTGTTAGTTCTGATCACAGTAGACCTACTGAAATGAATGGGCATAGCTAAGTTTTGTTTCCTTTATAACAATTTATATACCACTTGATTGTTTTACAGACATTTGACAACCGTATAAAATAGAACATATAGGTAGAGTTAGGTGCATTCATTTCAGTAGGTTTACTCTGACTAGAGCCAAGTAGAGCAATTGTGGATATGAAGTGAATTCTGTGTTTACAAAAGGAGTGTTAAGCTTTAGCGTGGAAAGCTCTGAGCTGGTGAAAGAAACCTGTTGTTCTTTATTGGTCCTCATGCATGCCACACCCTAATGACTCAATACAACTCACATGTCTGCAGCATGCCTCAGACTTGGTAGTTGATTCCAGACTAAATCACAATTAATAGAAGTAGTTGGGATGGGCTTTTGTTGTATACTGAAGCCCAGCAGCATGGTTAAAGCAACTTTTCTGCCCAGAATTCTGTAAGTTTCATAGGTTTTCTTGTTCTGTGTAAATTCATATAAATTCATAGCAGGCAATTGTCTTTGTAGTGATAAAGAACAAGATTTGTCAAGATATGTCTCTGTTACCCTTGTAACTGATAAGAAACATATTGAAATGGGAAACTGCATAATGCAAGATAAGATTCATAATGCCCAGATAAAGAAAGATGTGACTTTGAAGTGGTTCAGTTGTGAAGCCAAACTCACTTTCCTTCACATGCAGCAGTTACCTCTTTTTAGGCAAACCATAGCTTACAGTTTTGCGTTAATCAGAACACTATGGTTTGTGCTTGCCCTGCAAACAAGAATTGAAACCCATGATATTTTTCAATTCATGGTTTTCTTTTTGAGGCAAAACAAAAGTCTAATTTTTAGGGGAACCATGAAAGGAGGGAAACCATTTATGAAATGAGTGGGAGTAGGGAGCATGTTGACCTGAGCATGTAGACCAGTTAGACGTGTTCATGTAAAGACAAAGTATGATTTGGCATTACATTTAGACCTGAGGTGTGTGTGTGTGTGTGTGTGTGTGTGTGTATCTCACTATAGTTCAACAGTGGCTTTCAAACTTTGTTCCAGGGAACCTAGGGCTTACTCAGTGAGAAGTTTAGTAATGCTGAACAAGGTTCCCTGCAAAAGTTTGTTCATCATTACTTATATTTTCCTGCAGCATTCATGGGAGTGCTAGGTCTGTTCTAGGGGCACTCTCCCACTTTGTATAGAGAAAGAGTGAAAGTCTAGTAGAGCTGGCAGTGTGCCTTGTGAACTGTGTGTGTGTGTGTGCACGTGTGTGTACACTTACCCTAGAAAGTTATGTTAAGCATACGACACTTACTCTAGGGTTCCTTAAGTCTACTCCACTTCACTGTGGTAAGGAGTTGTGGTGGACCACATGGCAACCCACTCTCCTCCGGGGGCTGGGGATGAAGTCCCGTGTTGCCCAGGGGATCCTGGCCACGTCATTGTCCAGCCAGCCAATCCAGTGGCTGGGGGGCGTGGCTGGGACCATTTAAGCTGAGGCACGAGCCAGAGGGCTTCCTCTTGGCTCGCTTCTTCAAACTCCTGCCCTCCCTCCCTATTTTCAGGTTTCTTTTTCGTTCGCCTTGCTATGGACCTCGGTTGGTCACCATTGAGGGGCCTGGTAGGATTTTTTCCACTTGGCAAAATTGGCATGGGGCCATTTGGTTTTCACCTACCTTGTAGCAATGGTCACAACTTTGTAAGGTTTTGTGGTTAGGCACTGTTTGACCTTACGATGGGGAAGGGGAGGTGTGGCCATCATCTGCCCCTCCAAGCTTAAGGGTATTCCGTTAAAGGAATCCAGGGGGTGGGTGAATTTTGTCCGAAGCCCAGGGCAGATTAGGGCCATGACATGACCCCACCAGGAACATCTGGGGGAGCTCGAATTGGTCTGCATCAATGGGGCTCCCCTTTCTGGTGGTTTACCCTTACTGGACTTCCTGCACAACGGGCAGGAGTCAGATAATCGGGTCCATTCAATGCCTAAGCCAATACCACTCGCAGTCTGTAATCAATAAAGTTGTGGCCAAAATTTGCCCAATAACATTAACATAATGTCTGTGTCCTGGTGTCTTATTCTTTACGAGGGGGTGGTTGCAGGAGCTAGACACGCAACAGATGAGTTATTGTGGAACAGGTTTCCCAGAGGGTCGTTCAGAAACCATGTTTTACATGACAGTTTCCTGATCTGATGTTTTCATTTTAGACTACAGTCATGTTTTTCTTTGGTTTTCAGATGGTGAATTAAATATTTTCCTGGCAGACCAAAAAGAACCCTATTTTAAGCCCAAAGTCAAATTATTATTAACGTAAGTATCTCTTTATAAGGTATGTTAAATACATCTGATATATAGCAGACTGAATTCTGTTCTCATCCCATCAGAACAGGCATAAGCCTTTCCAAAAGGCTGTTGTGTGCTATTTGTTATAACTGTCTGATTGCTGAACTTAAATGAGCTGTCCAAATGCTGAATTTATTTACCATGGGATTTAAGTCTGAAGGTTGTGGCTTGTGGTTTTGTGATTTGCACATAGGAAACTTGTGGTAACCTGATATGTGATAACCTTCATAATTAGTGGCTTGTAGACTAGAAATGACGCTTTACATTAAGAATTGGGCAGAGCAATCCTGAACATGTTTGTTATGGAAATTACTGTCCAATAAGTTTGTTTAGGATTGCAGTTTTGAATACTGGCATTGCCATTAGTTTGTGAAAAATTACTGAGAAAATATTCCACTTCTTTCTTATGCTACAGACAAGGGCATGTTTAATTTTTCCTCATTTTAAACCCAGCTGAAGCATTTTTTGTGGGGGAGAGCCTTTGGGGAACTTATTCTAGGAATGCCTCTTATCTCCTTGTGTGTCACACGTAGAAAAGAATCCTGTGCACCACCAAGTGTTACTTAGGGGATCATTCTTGGTTGGTGCAGGGAACTGAAAATGTGAGCCAAGGTAGAGACACTGGCTCCATTGGTAGACTTTGGAATGGATGTTAGCCCTGCCATTTGCCTAATGTATGCCATAATAAACTTTCTATTTATCTTTCAAAAGCTTTATGATGACAGTCCTTCTTTTCCGCTCGCTCCTTCTCTGTCCAGGGTTTCACCTTTGAGTCTATACAGGGACGCAGACTTATAAAAAATATTGGGGGGGCCCGGGAAAGCTCATGAATAATAAATAAGCTCATGAATATGCAAATAAAGTGACGCCGCCTCCTCGTGAGCGAATAGGGGAGAGCGTGCTGCGCCTATTAATCAGCTCCGAAGGAAATTGGGTGGAGCTTTTGCTCGGGAGGGAGGGCAGGAGGCATGCAGCCCGACCCTGTGCATTTTGGGCTGGGGGAGGGGCGGCGATGGCGCTCTGCTGGAAGGGCGCCAGAGATTATTGGGGGGCGGAGCCCCTCCAAACGATTTTTTGAGGGGGCTCGGGCCCCCTCAAGCCCCATGGAGTCGGCGCCTATGAGTCTATATTCTATGTGGAAGCAATTTATTAAGCCCTATTTTAAAAGGATGAAATAGATTTAGCAGTTGGAAACACCTCAGGAGTTTTGTGGGCAGAATATAGAGAATGATATAAGCTCAAATATTGTGCTGCATTAGAAGAGGAATTATGTGCAAGAATTATGTGCAAATCACTGTTAAAGAAAGCATGATTGTTTGCAATCACACACTAAGTAATTAACAATACTTTACCTTTTTTAATTTTAGAAATGTGGTGATAACCAGTGTGGTTCCTGGTGATTATGACGGTGATTCACAAATGGATGTCCTCCTGACAACTCGTCCTCAAAAACAACCTAACGCTGACCTATCAGTTTTAATTTTCTGGGGAAATAATCAAACTTTAGGTAGGCAATACCATTTTAAAATTTCTAGAAAGTGATCATCAAGTTCAGTCCTGAAGGATGTCTAGCCATTGCCCTGTTCACATGTATGGAGAGGGGGTTGGAGAGTTAGTGTCGTACTTGCTCATGCCACCATTGACTTCCATGTGTTCAAGGGCCCTATGGGTACGGTACCTTCACACATAGGTAAGGGCCATGGGTCAATAGTAGAGCACATCTAAAAGGGTCCAGGTCCCAGGCATTTCCAAGTAGGACAGGCAAAATCCACTATCTGAAACCCTGGATAGATAGACAGACAGATTGTCTGGTTTAATATAAGGCAGCTTCCTATGTTCACACATACACCACTATTGTTTTGGGGTAGAGTGAATATGCCTAGTTCAGATCTGTCCTTTCTAGGCACACAGTCAATAGACAACAATTTTATGACTTCCTTTACTCTGTAATGTAGCAATAATAATGCCTCATAAGGGTTCATGTAATGGATATTGATACACGATTAGACTGTTGGGATATATGTTCAAGTAATGTGTGGAGCCAGATCCTCACACAGTCTCTGTCTCATACCTTCATGCACGCACACACTCAGACTGCTATCTATGGAAACAAAGGGCATATATTTAATTCTTAGCAACTGCACTCCTGTTTCTCTTTCCAAGGACATTGTAAAAAAAAAAAAAAATCTGGTAGGTTTTAGAGGGGGGAAAGATCCTCTCTAACACTTTCTTTCGTGACTGCACAAAAAGCAAAAGGGACTCCTTAATCCCAGCAGAAGAATGCAAATAATGTCAATGCACAACTGAACAGCAAGTACTGTCTTAACAACTATTCAGAGACGCAAAATGTAGCTGCATCCAGAAAATTGTGTGGATGCAGTTATAAAATCTATGAACAGTTCTTGCATATTTGCAAGGAACACAAGTCTATGTCTCTGCTTTCATATACTCCTCTCTGATTTGATCTGGCAGCGTATCTTCTTCTCGAGAAAGAAACTGCAGTTGCTCAGTTTGCATGACATCAAAACCCTTTTCCCACTCAGCAGCTCCCCATGGGGAGGAGGAGACCCAGAAGGCTGGATTAAGTCCTGTGGGCCAAGGGGTTCCCCATTCCGGGTTTAGTGCTACATGCACATCAGCTCATTTAAAAGTGTTAATTTAAACAAACTGTATTAATAGTCAGCCCACAGAATTAAATCAGAATGCTTGAAATACTTAGCAGTTGAGAGAACCGAGGTTAACAACTGTATTTTTTCTTTCTTTTCAGATGTAAATCGTAAGTTTGTATTAAATAAAACATTTCATGATGAGCCACTAATCATGGAGTAAGTATATGTTCATTATTATGAGAAGAGTTTACAACTGTAAATTAGAATAAAACAGAGAAAATATAGTTGACTCTCTGTGCAGTGTCCACTCTGAAATAAACTCAATTGAGTTCAGTGGGACTTTTTCCCAAGAAAGTGAATATAGGATTGCAGTGTAAATGTACTAATCATTTAAAATGTGGTATTTAGCCAACCTCTGTTCTTCAGATTTTAAGAAAGGGCTGTAGCTCAATGGCAGAGCACCTGCTTTGCATGCAGAATGTCCCAATTCAATTGGCTGCATCTCCAGGTAAAGAGAGACCTTTGTCTGAAACCCTGGATGGACACTTCCAGTGAATGTGGACAATACAGAGCTTGATAGACCTGTGACCTGATTTGCTATAAGACAGTTTCATATTTTTCTAAGCTTCTGCATACTTGGGGGGGCAGTATTAAACTTAGGGGAAGAAGAATTGTCATATTATTGACAGAGTAGCTGGAAAGTTCAGCTTATCGTTGTTGCTCCTGCAGTTTCAATGGTGACTTAATTCCTGATGTATTTGGAGCTACAAGTGATTCTGACAAGCCACAGGTACTGCTTGGCAGGTAAGCTGAATTCATTCATTACCTTTTGAAAAGATGCATTGTTGAGTCATAAGTTTCTGTCTTACAGTATTGGTGTCATAAATCCTCCTGCTGTGACAGAATTTTGGGCTTGCACTGAGCTGAGCTTTAGATATGCATTTGGTACTGGAGCTTACAGGGAGGTAGAATTCAGTGTATAATTGCCTCTGTAGACACACCAGCCTGATTTGCACATAACACTTGGTGCATATGAGAAAATATCCTGACTCCCAGAGGGGAGATTGCGGACACTTTGCTCTTTCCAAGTCATTTGCCACTGAGCTGATCCATGGTTTGGCTTGGTGTGCTGTCTGAACCTCGGCTTGTGGTTTAGCACTCTCTAGACAAACCATGTGCCATAAGTCATAGGACAGATCTTGGTTACATCTTATGTTTGTCTGGAGAGAGCAAAGCCAAACCACAACTTTTTACAGCACAATGTGACAGCAAATTGAGTGATGGGGAGCAAGGCGGTCGTATTCTCCTCTCTGGAAGCCTGCATGTTTGCTCATTCACACTGAGTAATGGTTTGGCATAGCATTACATACCAACATTTATGTGTGCTTTATCACATTTTGGCATCTTTATCGCTTGTCCTGTATCATGACCGAAAAGGAGGCCTTGTAAGTGATTGAGAGCAGATTATGTGCTCTCTGATACAAATCCCTACTTTCCTTCTCTTGTGGACTCCCAAAGGCATTTGACTGACTACTGAGGGAAGAGAATGCTGGACTAGACAGGAGTTTGGTCTGATCCAACAAGACTATTCTTACACGGTTTGTTTGAGCAGTAGTTAAGAATTACTTCTGCACTATGATGCTTGCCATTGTTAGTTTCACACTTAATCAGGATTTGCAAATGAGCTTTAAACCATGGTTTCAGATCCTTGTAAAAGGACTCTAACATAAATGATAATATAACGGTGTGGATGGTGGTGTTAAACCATGGTCGATGCAAACAAGAGCTTGGAGGGAAATTTTGTGCTGAAAATGTGGAAGGGTACATGACTTTTTGCGTGCTGATGTTTCAGCTCTAGCTGCTGTGTTTCTTTTTATTTATCAAATCAATTTTACGAAACACTATAAACACAAAATTACCAATATTCACAAATTATGAACACAAATGTCTGTTATTCAGAATAATATCTAAACCTATACATTATCCGATTAAAATTGAATTGTTAGTTTACTCGAATCTTATTAAACAAATTAGATTCTACATCTGACTGCTGTGTTTCTTTACAATACTGCAATGGAACAAGTCTGTGATGGTTGGTCACTAGGAACAATAGAGAAAAGTATGGCAGAATGTAAAGAAGCCTATTGTAGAAGCTTAGTGTGAGCTGACTTGTTGAAGGCATAAATGCACAACACTTGTTCTTACCAAGATAAGGCAGTACAGTGGTGCCCCGCAAGACGAATGCCTCGCAAGACGAAAAACTCGCTAGACGAAAGAGTTTTCCGTTTTTGAGTTGCTTCGCAAGACGAATTTCCCTATGGGCTTGCTTTGCAAGACAAAAAACGAAAACGTCTTGCAAGTTTGTTTCCTTTTTCTTAACACCGTTAATACAGTTGCGACTTGACTTCGAGGAGCAACTCATAGAACGTGGTGTGGTAGCCTTTTTTGAGGTTTTTGAAGACTTTGGTGATTTTTGAAGCTTTTCCAAAACTTCTTTTAAACTTTTAAAACTTTTTTTGGTGGGGGGTTGGATTTTGGGTTGGGGTGTTTGGAATTCAAGGACTTGGTGTTGGGGAGGGGTTTGCAAGAATCTGGAGGCTTGTGTGTGTTTTTTCTGCATTTTTATGATTTTCTGTGACCATTGGGCCACTCTGCTGTTCTTAAAAAAAAAATCTGGATTTGAATTTCTGTGTGGTGGGTGACTGGGGGAACAGTTGAGGAGGGGGTTCTTCAGCAAGAAGCAAAGAGTGGAAGAGGAACCTTCTTCGAGTTGTCCCCCAGAGTCTTAGAAAATGTACTGTACACCTTGTTGATTTTTAAATGTTTTTCTGTCATGTTTAGAAACTTAATTTATTGTTCCTTCAATTTTTGAAATGCTCTTTACAGTATGTGTGACTTTAAAGAGCACTTAATAAACTCTTGTTGTACCAAATTTGGCTTTGTTTGGACTTTTTTTTGACCATAGGAACGCATTAATTGAATTTCAATGCATTCCTATGGGATTTCGTGCTTCGCAAGACGAAAAATTCGCTAGACGAAAAAACTCGCAGAACGAATTAATTTCATCTTGCGAGGCACCACTGTAATCACTATGGCTGGGGCTGTTGGGAGTTGAGTTGCAGGTTCCTCCTGTTGTTAGAGGAAATCATCTTAGAAGAGGCATCCTTTCCTGTTTGTGAGAGAAGGGAGGATGCCTCTTTTTAGGAGTACTGTTTATTTGCTATCTATTATGTTGCTAGAAATCATCCTTTTAATAGTAATTTTAAAAATCAGTTGGGTAATAAGTTGTGGCTCTATTTGAAAATCAAATAGGGCCATGTGCCCTATTTTTTACATTTTTACATGTGCTCCTCTTTTCTAAATCAGGTTATTAAATAAATTAATCCACATGATCAATTTTTTAATGTTTCCATCGTTTTAGAGGTATATATGAACACTAGGGGCTGCTGCGCCTTTGCTAACTGTCCTTCCCCACCACCTGACCAAACCCCTCCACACACAGCTCGCTCCATTCCCCATACCATTTTAAAGGAGGGAGGAAGCATATCACAGAGTAACTTACTAAACTTCTATGTGAAGCCTTTCCCTATGTGTTACACCTTGCTGTAGGTGCCTTCAACAAAGCAGGGTGGTGCTTCACAGCTCCTCTTCCTCCATTAAACAGCTCTCCTGAGCCACTTGCCACCCATACCACTTCCTTGCTCACCTGCCTGCCATTTGTCATGCTGCAGTTGTTGTGGCTGCCTATGCATTGAACCAAAGGCAAACTATTCTGGAAGCTCTGCAAATGCCATCTTAGTAGTCAATATAATCCCACAATTAATAGGTAGTTGTTGTAACAATGAGCTCATATATGTTTATATTCACTTGCTTTGGTATAGGCTAATTGACTTGTTTTGAAGCTATCCATATCTGTGAGCTTGGGGTGCTGGGCTCTGAGCACAGAAAAGGGAACAATCTGTTACCACCTATGCCCTTATCTGGTCAGGTGAAGTCATGGGAAGTCCTGGACAAAGTGGTGTTTGCTGCTTTGTGTATAAAGAACATAGGAACATTTACTTGGGCATGGACAAACCATCTCCTTGATGTGATGCCCTGTAAATGCTGGGAGACATGGCAGGCTAATTTACTGCAGGTCTAGACCAGGGCTCAGCAAACATTTTCAGCAGGGGGTCAGTCCACTGTCCTTCAGACCTTGTGGGGGGGCAGACTATATTTGGGGGGGCGGGGGGAGATGAACGAATTCCTATGCCCCGCAAATAACCCAGAGATGCAATTTAAATAAAAGAACACATTCTACTCATGTAAAAACACCAGGCAGGCCCCACAAATAACCCAGAGATGCATTTTAAATAAAAGGACATATTCTACTCTTGTAAAAAACACGCTGAT
This sequence comes from Podarcis liolepis, assembly GCF_965112155.1. NCBI lineage: Eukaryota > Metazoa > Chordata > Lepidosauria > Squamata > Lacertidae > Podarcis > Podarcis liolepis. The sequence goes on along the minus strand of NC_139561.1, from coordinate 35,015,688 downwards.
TCCCGGACTGTCCGCAAGTCGGATTAAGAAGGCAGTTGGGCCGGATCCGGCCCCTGGGCCTTAGTTTGTCTACCCATGGTCTAGACCTTTCTTTTAATGAAGCACTAGAACTAATTGTTCTGGTTTTTTGACATCCTTCTTTGGTATCCCTGCACCCAGCCACTCCCACGAGCTCTTTGGACTTAATGGATCAGGGCAGCCTGTCAGTGGCTGTGCGAACTGCGGAGTATGATGACAGGCTTACATTTTTATGTATGTAGGAAGATAGACATATGGAAGGGTACTGAGTGCAGAATAAATCCAGGTGTCTGAAGCCTTTGACAGATGTTTCAGTTTTATATGTAATCAATGGTGATGCTCATCAGCTCTAAAGGAAATGGTTTGTTGTGAAGTGTTTTGCACTTCCCTGGGGCTTTTTAGCTATTGTGTCAAGAGAAGCGCATTAGACCTAGAGAAGTCAATCAGATTATGCCACTGTTTCCATAGAAACAGTACATCAGTTTTTCTAACTTGTGTCCCCAGGCACTTAAATGTTTTAATTAAGGAACCTATTTGTATCATTCAGGCTAAGAGTACTGTTCTTCAATAAAAAGGTAAAATATTCCCTCATTTAGGTAAATCACCCAGTAATTTAATATATCTATATTAGGATAACTAGATGGATTGTTGTCCTTTTCCTGTTTTTAAGACTTGATTTTTTCATCTCAGAAATCTGTTTATAACATCTGTTTTTGACAGGGCAAATTATTTTGTACTATGAAAACAGAAACAGTGTTTAGATGTTGAAATCATTTTAAGTGTCTAGGGGGAAGTTCTTCTGCCCTTCTGAGATAGTTTTATGGCCATTAATCTCTTTCATTTTTATCAAGATGACTTCTGTTTAAAAACTGTGACTTATGGAACAAAGCCTGCACATTCCTCAAGGGTGTGGATGACAGCAACCATAACCTTGCAATGATTGTGTTGGAAGATTTTATCAGCTTTTGAACAAAAAAGTCTCCTTGCTCTTTCCTCTCCCCGCCCCCATCCCCAGTGAGGGGGAATAGTTTTAGTAGAAAGTAGCGTGGTTGTTAGAAATAAAAGGTTGAATATTATGGATCACATTATAATAAATTCCTCACAGTGTGTGAAGAGCACAACTCTCCTTTGCATTTCATGCTTTGTCTTTTAAGGGGGAAAGTGTATAAGTTCATAGGGAACTTCTGACGAAATTAGTGCAGACTTATCAAGGATGGTGTCTTTATCCATTTGGAAATGGAAACATGTGTCTGTCAAATGTAGAGGACATTTTTGGAAAACGTACTTGGACAGCAGTAGGTGCAAAATATGAACAATAGAACTAATAAGTATGGAATAAAGAAGGTGGGGATAATATATTTCATCCTCTTCCCACTAGGCATTTAGTCGGTTTGCTGTTTGCAGTTTGCTGACTTGTCTCCTTAGAGAAGGGTAGCCAAAATGGTACACTCCAGATGCTTTTGGACTGCAACTCCCATCAGTCATGGGAACTCATGGGAGTTGAAGACCAACAACACCTGGAGGGCAGCACTTGGCTACCGCTGCCTTTTTAAGGATTCCCTATAAGCCTTGACTGACACGGAGAAGCCAAAACTGTGTTGTTGTTTTAAAAAACAAAAAGCAAAAACACTACATCTCTATGTTGCCCTTCCTTCAACAAGCTCAGAAGGATGTACCTTTGATATGTAAGGATGGCTTAAGCTGAGATAGAGTAACTTGCTCACGGTCAAGCAGGCTTAGAATCATAGAATCATAGAGTTGGAAGAGACCACAAGGGCCATCGAGTCCAACCCCCTGGTTAAGTTTGAACATGTGTCTCCCTGAAGCTAGATCACACAGGCACTCACCTGTCCTGAAGTGTTCATGTTGATGCTGTGGATCATCCAAGTTTTTTCCAGTGTGGTATGTGTCCCTTTATAATGGGGATTAGGACTGTGTGGCCCTCCAGATGTTGTTGGACTACAGTTCCCATCATTCCTGGCCCTCAGTCATGTTGGCTGGGACTGATGGGTATGGTAGTTCCAGAACACCTGGAGGGCCACAGGTTCCCCAGACTTACCCTAAATGAAGAAACAGGTAATGTTGGCCTGATCCTACTTGCAACTAGCAGTTTCTTTAATTTATTTTCACCTCCAAATACCTCAAGCAAAGAAGTCAAATTCAATTGAGCTCTTATCATCAAAGGACAGCCTGACTGGGATTTTGTGTGTTTTTTTATTTTTTATAAGCCATTAATTTTCAGTTTCTTGCAATGAGTAGGCTTCTGCTTATAAGAGCTGAAGGTTAAATTCTGAGACAAGAAAGGGGCATCGGTTTAAGTAAGAATGAAGACTTTGAAGGAATAAAGTATCTTAAGCCAAATCTTCTTAAAGAATACCTAATCATTGGATGAACTAGTCAGAAGTTCAGCAGGAGCAACAGCAATACCAATTAAGTATGTTTAGGCAACTGTTTGGAAGTAAAAAAAGCTCCTCACCCGGTAAATGACTCAGAGAGATTTCACATAAGCTTTCTTTCTCATTCCTGTTCCAGAGTGCCTTGTCTTATGCAGTTATAGCTATTCTGCATGATCTAAAAATCGAGTTCTTCAAATGTGTAGAATACATTTTCACTATTTGTCTGCTTGCTTAGTCATTCTCACAGGGGCAGAATCTTGGGTATAGTTGTCTGGCTGAGTTCCCAGCTGTGTGTTGCATGGTACTAACAACCTTATTTGAGATTCCATTTATTTGTTGCTTGGAAATGTTCCTATGAATATGCAGAATACAGGCAAATAAGTATGAAACTGAACAAAAACAAAAATCCTAACCATTGTCACTCAGTGTAAATCAAAATATGGAGAGAGAGGAGATGGTGGTAATGCAAAGATCTTTTGGTTAGCAAGTTACAATACTGGGGATGATCGGTGGAATACTAAACAGAGGGAACACATAGCGTTCTGGGCACTACCATTTGAAATTGTTGGCTGGCTTAATTCAAGACAAATTGGCCCATTGGTTTAGCTAGCTTTGGGGAAATAGGGGCTAATTAAAAGGTTAAGATGACAAAATAGGAACATCATATTCCAGAAAATCGACAGCAAATTATCCCAACAAGCAAGCTCATTGTTAAAAGCAGAAGGCAAGGTAACAACTCTGTAATGGGAGAGTGGCCTTTCTTCTTCTGGAAAATAGAAGTATTATGAATGCAAGTAATGTTTACTCAGATCAAACGTTAGGCAGTGTTAGTCCTTTGAAATGGTATTGTGTTTTTCTGTCCTCTTACTTTGTTCTTCCATTTGAATGAACTGTGTCAAAACAGCATGAGGCTCATTGCATTTTGAAGGCTACCAGGTACATATATTGTAGCATAAGCTCTTTGTCAGTAAAGCCTGCTTTCTCAATTACATGAAATGATCACCTGAGTATGTATAAACTAGAGGTTGCTCTCTCTTGCACACATACTATATAACTGAAGTCAAATCAGTTATGTGCAAGTGATTGAATGCCAACATTGATGATCTTCAGGTGTTAACCTTGTTATTAAAACTAACTGTTAACAATTTCCCTTCATAGGAATTTATCATGGCACATAGCTCTGGACACACAGAAGAAATTGTACACACCTCACTCCCATGCATTCATTGATCTGAATAATGATTTCACTGCAGGTGAGTCACTACTTTTGAAATATCTTTTAAGTTCAGTTTGGCATTACATCTACAAGCAATTAAACTGAACATTAAGCAATTGCATATGCATTGAGAAATTTCCAAGGCTGAGTGGCGTCCAGGACTCAGATCCAACAATGTTTTTTTCCCATGCTGAGAAAAAGAGTTTTTCTCAGGAAGAGGAGAAAAGAATCCAAAACTTAACGGGTTATTCTGTGTCTATGGGAGTCCTATAAGAAAAGCTCCTTTTAGATAAAAGAGGGGCCGGCAGTAAAAAACAGTGCTTGAATTATAGGACAGCATTTTGTTATGGCCCTGTCTTCACAATATCTCTCTGTCATAGGAGCCAACTCCTAGGAGCCATGGGGGCTTCGGCCCCCACAATAAAATATTGGAGGGGGCAGGGGCCCCCATAGTTGACGGGCATTGCTATTCAAATGTTGTGCATGTACCTCATGTGATCAGTTATGCAGGGTGGGGCTTACCTGCCCCCCCCCCAAATATATTTTATTCAAGTTGGCACCCCTGCTCTCTGTGCCTGGCTGAGGAGCGCAGTCAGGTCTGTAGCTCTCCATCGCTTTGTTTGCACAGGATGTCTGTTCAGAAACATCCATGCTCAGTGCTTTAATGACAAGAGAATCAGAAGGTGTATTCCCTGCTTCACTTTTGAATGCCCCCTTCTAAAAATAGTGCCTCACTTTGTGGAGGGTATTATTTGGAACCCACAGCACTTTGACCAATATAGAAATAGCAACACCCCGGTTTTTAATAATTAAAAAACACTGTTTAGAGCTATAAGTGCATTGCACTTTCCAAAGTATAGAAGGACAGGTACAGCCTCAAAGAGTTTGCCAGCTAAAATTCTACAAGAGAGGAGCCAACAGAAGTACAGAAGCCTTTCTATTGTTGCTTAATTTATTCTTTCATAGTTTAGCTTCTTGTGTTCTTTCTCTTTCCTACTTTTAGTCTGGGATTTTTTTAAATGATGGATTATTGTTTTATACTCATTTTTATGCTTTAGCTGATCTTTTTTTGGAAGGGAAGAGCGGGGTGTAAATTTTTGCATAAATAAATGCAAATTACATTTCAGTTACGTGTACTCAGGTTGAGTAGGAGCCATGTGATACAGGGACTACAGGCAATGTCCCAAATATTGCATTGAAAATGTGGGATTTGAGAAGGGATTTAAAAAGATTAACAGTGCAAACCTATGCTTGGGTTCAATGGGACTTATCCTAAGGTAAGCGGGTATGAGATGGTAACCTAAACTTGGATTGTAAGGGACACAGTAGGAATGGGGAACTTGGTGCACTCCAGATGTTACTGGACTACAGCTCCCATCATCACTTACCATTGGCCAAACTGGGTAGGGCTGATGGGAGCTAGAAGTTCAGGAACATCTGGAGCACCACAGATTCTTCATCTCTGTGAAAGAGGAGGACAACTAAGAAGGGATGCGAATGATCTGTGCCTTGCATGTAAAGAACACGCTGTTTATTTTTGCAACAGATGTAGCCAAAATAGTCACGCCAGCTAAACTATTTTTGACAGTTATATCATTATAAACAGCTTAACAGCTTTAAATTGTGCCTGAAAGGGGAGAGGGATCCTCTCTAGTCTGAGCATCTTTATGCCAATTTAGTTTAGGCCTAATCCATTTTCCAACTGCCACACTCCTTTTCATCTTTTAAAAAAAAATACTGTATGGATCTGTCCTCTCATTCTATGCTGAAGCACCATGTACATAGATGGTGCTATATAAGTCATAACACAACATTGCAGCAATTAAAACTTTATTTAAAAAGTTGAAATTATTACCAGCAATAATGGAATTATGTAGCAGTTATCTAGGAGACTCTGTTGAAGAGTCATCATTTTTCATAATAGAATTCCATGGACAAATCTATGCACTCAAGTCCTCACTTAAAGCCAGGATATGGCACCATGCGCTTTCTCGCCCCTTGCATGTGAGCAGCAAAATAAACTGTAAACAATAGCTTTCCTATTAAATGTGAACCCATAAACTACCGTTAATGCCCTGCAAACAAGCCAGAATATTAAGCCTTGATTTAAAATTAGTACCCTGGCTTGTTTGTAAGCAAATAAGCGTAGTTTTTGAGGTGGTTCATAACAGAAATGTGTGATTAGGAGCTGAATCCTGGCTTGTTCAACCACCTCTGTATACTTGCATCAGGGCCAGCCCACCCATGAGGTAAGGTGAGACATCTGCCTCAGGCGGCAGAATCCATAGAGGCAGGAGATCTGGCATCCAAGGAATGCATTGCCCGCTGCTGCAGTAGCAGCGATGGCTGTGGCACGCTGCTTGGATCTGCCTCTTCCTCACCAGCCCTTACCCCACATGCCATCTCTACAGCGGCCTCTCAGCCCTAGCAGAGAAAGGCGCCATTTTGTGGTTTGCCTCAGGTGCCAAAATATATTGGACCGGCCCTGACCTGCATGCAGCTCGTGTGTATCCTGCCTTATTAATCCAGAGATTGATTGTGCGGACCAGACCCAGTTTGGTAAACTGCATAAGAGTTCTCTCAGCCTTGAAAATAAGTACAGCAACCAGAGTGAAAATAGCATTGGCCTAATCAATGAGATACCCTGGAAAAGCATCTGAAATAGTGTTATTTTAATTTGGCTACAAAAACAGATTCGTTATTTCAAGAATTATTCCTGGTCTTGAAAACCTCTTTATCAGTGGAATTAATAGTATTGGCCTAAGTAATGTATTTCCATGCATTGCTGAACAAATTCACAGGTTATTTAGATAAATGTGAAAACGATCCTGCCTAAATAAGTATAGAGCTGCCACCATATTTTCTTGGATACAAAAGTACTTTCAGCATATAAAATATAGACTCCATACAGATAGCCGTGGTGTGAAAGCGACGTGGTTTGCTATGAAGGAAACTGTTCAGTCTGAGTGTAGTCAGTCAGATTGTTATTGTTTGTAGCCAGTGGCCATTATCATTTATTGCAGTAGCTATTTGGTGGCAAGTTATACCTGCACTCTTCAGTTCTGCTCAGCTTCATTCACAGTCTTTTTTTCTGTGATGACTTAACCAGTACTGTGCACCCAACGGGCTTTGGATTTGTGGTTATCAAGCACCAGTGCTTGGTAAAGCTCTTTTTTGGTTGTTTGTGATACTATTATTGTTATTAATTTAATTTATATCCTGCCCTTCCTCCCAAAAGAGCTCAGAGTAGCACAGACACAAACAATAAAGCATGATAAGGTCTTGGTGGGGTCCATTGTTCAATAGAAGAAGCCAGACATCCCACCAGGTAGCACAAGTCCTTGTATTCCAAGTTACATACTGGATTGTGACCTAAAGCTTTAAAGAATTGCAAAGAAACCTTTGTGTGATTGTCATATTTGATGGCTTTATTTATCATATATTAGTATTCTCTGTGCAACATTACTTTTTTTCAGCAGGAATAGTGTAAGAGAGGAAGGAGTAAGGTGTGTAGAAAATTGATGCGATGTATGCAAGAAAACTGAATTAACTGTGCACTTACTCCATGAGTACAGTTCTGCCTCCTCTTCTATCCCCTAATCTGCCTTCCTCATTAGGAAAACCCCATGAAAGCCTGTACTAGGAACCCTTCAAGGAAGCTGTGTATGATCTTGTTAGTTATCATCACATGCGTAGAGTCGAGGTTCAGACAGCACAGGAATGAAGGTGCAGAAACTTTAGTGGGAAGAATGTGCATTATAAAACAGACATTTTTGTCTATGTGTGGAAATTGCACAGGTGTCTGCTTGCTTAGATTTTTGCGTCCCAATTTCCTTATGCACAGAATGTGCTTATTGGGAATGTAGAAATCACTGAGTTCCATTAAATCGGCTGCAGTGAAGAAAAATAAGTACGTAAATGTCACACAAGATATCTTCTGTTGGAATAAATGGAAACAATGAGTGTTGGGAAGAGAATTAAGTGGCTGTCTGCAAAGATTTTGCTCAACAGCAGTCAATGCAAATCTCAACGTGTGTTTCTCTCTTTAAACATCTCGTACAGTGTAGGCATTGCAAAAAAGCGTAACCTGATGTGCTGCTGGCTGTTTGCTTGAGATGTTGGATGCTTTGTGTAATCAGTTCTTTGAGGAAGCAAGCAAAGACATTTCAGAGAAAGAGACAGCGCCTTTCTGCCCTGTGCATTGATAATTGTAATGCAGGTAACATCCCTCCCTACACAAGCAAAGGCGCTTCTTTGTTTACTGCCTCAATTCCTTTCCTTTTGGCAATAAATCTGCTAGTTGGACAATAGTTCACAAAACTGTTCCTAGTATCCTGTTCATTACAAGACTATCTAAAGCCTGAGTTTGAGCATGCAGCCCAATAACTTCACAATACAAGCTGCCAAATAGAAATTAAAAGCACTCTGGGGTCAGAGCGCATTTGAATTGGAAGGGATAACGGCATCCATTCATAACTACATGTTCATCTCTTATCTGCATTCATCTGCCCTCTTAGCTGCCCTGACTGCACCCTGGCAGAGAATGCCACAGGGAGATTTGGCTGGTACGATCGCATTAATCCATTTTGGGCACTGCCATTTCTGTGCTGCTCTGATGGTAAACTGCATAGCAGAGTAATGCAGTCCTGCTGCTGCAGTAGCCCTACTGCCAAGGGTGCTGCAGGTTCAAGTGGAGGAGGGTCATGAGATTTACCTAGGCTTCTGGGAAGAGGACAGAGTGGCTCCCTCCCACCCTTCGTTGCTATTGCCATGCATTTTCTGCTGTCATGAACACTGTCGGTGATCACAGCAAGCAGGGCAGCTGGCCTGTGCCAAGCTGGGAAGGGGGCAGGCAGCAAACCAAGTAGAACAGCAAGAGTTGGTGGCAGCATCAGAGCACAAAGGCTTGCATCTATGTAGTTAAATGAATTTTTATTTTCATTATTATTTAATGTATTAACATCTTGCCTTTCCTCCAAGTTGGATTCAAGGCGGCTTAAAACATTTTAAAGCAACATTATGAAACACAAAGTAATAAAAACAAACTAGTTAAGGACAATAATTAAAATGCATCGGAACCCATTTAGAACCTGCAAATAAAATGCAGTTTGACTTGACAGCAGCCCAGGGATCAGTATCATCTGCACCTTAGCTTTCAAAGGCTTCTCTCAAGCGAAAGGTCTTAGCCTGCCAGCAGAAGGGTTACAAAAAGGGAGCCAGCCTAACCTCTCTGGGGTTAGGGTTCCTTCTCCACCACCGCCACTATATTTGCACATGTGTGAAATGAAGAAGTATATGTAAAGTAAAGACACCAAAACAGTTTTTTAATGAGAAAAGGGCCAGAGTCTCTTTATTAATAAACCTGGTTGTAATTGGAACAATCCAACCCTCCCATTCAAACCTGTTAGTAATCCTATTTATATGTAATCATCGTAAGGGGAAAAGATTTCCTCTCATGTCCTTCACCAGCCCCACTGCCCCCTGCCTAACTTGGAACTTTTTAGATATTTTAGACTACAACTCCTCATGCTAACTGGGGCTGATGGGGTTGAACTACAAAGTCTGGAGAGTGCCAAGTCGGGGGAATTGGTCCTTCACACATGTACCTGTACCCTGCAATGCTCAGGATTTGTGCTGTCCTCCGGCAGCACGAGTTAGTTTACCCTTCTTTAATTGCTGTTAACAGGCGACTTTATTTTAGCAATGCTTATCCTTGCCAATTGTGGCACTTGCGGTGTGGAGTGGGGAAGAAAAGCAAAGCACTCCTCTCTTGGGGAACCTGACAAATCCTTGAAATTTCCTTAGCTGCTGTTGCTGCCCTCTTAATGTTGATTTCAATTACCCTTAATGTTGATTTCAATTACCCTCCAAAGAATCCTGTGCTAATGACCCTAGAGTAGTTTCCGTTATGTACATAGTGTGTTTTTCCTTGCATGTGAGAAACTATGTATTCATGTGCATTTTGTATAGTGAACCTGGCTGGGCTTCTAGCTGGATTTTCCCCGTGGAACCAATATTCTGACTGGTTTGCCCCATGATACTAAAGTGTGGCTTAGCAATGTGTGGCCAAGCCCCTGAGCAAGGCATTGGGCTCGCGCACTCCATGCTTTCCCCCCGCTGGTCAGTAAAACAGACTCTGGCTGGCTGATTCTTAGCTAAACAAGCCAACTTCAACCGTAGTTAAAAAACCTGGCTTGTGTAACTAACAATTGCTTGTTTTTAAGTCCCTATTCCTGGCTCACACGTCATACTAAGCCAGGATTCTTTGAAATTGAAAGTACTGTAACCTCAGCTGAAGCCCTTTTCATGGAGGTGTGGGGTGCATACCCTCCAAGATTTTAATGGTGAAAATAGGGACGTCCCATTCCATAATGATGATTTTACTGTTTATACCCCACACATCTTACTGGGTTGCCCCAGCCACTCTGGGCAGCTTCCAGCATACAGTGGTACCTCCGGTTCCGAACTTAATTTGTTCTGGAGGTTCGTTCTTAACATGAGGCACACTTTCGCTAATGGGGCCTGCCACACTGCTGGCGCACGACTTCCACTCGCATCCCAGGGCAAAGTTCGCAAGCAGGAGCATCTACTTCCAGGTTAGCAGAGCTTGTTACCCAAAGCGTTTGTAAGGAGGACGATATGTAACCCGAGTTTCCACTGTATATAAAAATATAATAAAACATTAAAGATTTTAAAAAAACCTTCCCTATACAGGATTGCCTTCAGACGGCTCTGGGGTTGGATAACTCCATACCTTCCAACAATTCTCCAGTGAAAATAGGGACATCCTAAGGAAAAGTGTAACATTCTGGGATCAAATCAGAAACCGGGCCAGCTTCTGTAAATCAGGGGCATCCCTGGAAAATAGGGACACTTGGAGGGTCTGGGGTTGTAATGAGAGAGGAGCATGCAAACTCAATGCCTTGTTCAGCTGACTGAGGCCACTCCATTTAACTGTGAACTGTGTTAGGTGCAAACTAGCCCTCTGATTCTATGTACCTGCCCAGATGTTAATATATTCACCAAAGGCTCAGCTCTGGCATTCTGACCTTCTGAGGAAAAAAGGGTCTCTGGTTGACAAAAATAAGGTCTTTCTTGTGGCAGCATCTCAATTGTGGATCCCGCTCCCCTTATCAGTCTTTGATGTCACTTAGGTACCAGGTAGATATGGTTTTGATTGTCCTGGATGTTTACTGGGTTTAATGCCTCTTTAAATTGGTTCTTAAGAGCCATCATTGATAGGCTCTGTTGATGTCTGAAGCTGATGCTGCTTTTTCTGTTTGTTATCTTTGTTCTTGTATTTTTTAAACTGTATTTTATAGCCTACCTTGAAGATACATTTTTTAATAATTCTGAGTAAAAGGGTTTTAAATGAGTAAGGTAGCCTATAATTGGTTACCAAAAAGCATTATGAGCTTGCAACTATATTTTGCAGAACTACATTTCAAATTATATGCAGGGGGCTAATGTTTTTGCAACATGGTTGTGTTGGGATATTTTTTTCCTCTGGTAAAGTTTTTTTTAATGAGAATCAGATACTGAATGCAAATGAGAAATTAATTGGTTTTCTTGCAATAATGTTTGGCTTATGAACTGTTGAACATAAAAATAATGAGTTTCAAAAGCCTGCTGATGTGGAGTGGGGTTTCTTCCACTGTTCATGGAAACACAGGAAACTTTGCATCCAGAATAATGGTATTTCCCGTCCTCATTGCCATGCAGTAAACGTAAAAATCCCAGAGGATGAATCCCAGTTGATCTGCATAATTGGAAACATAATTTATCTGTAGAGAAGAAATCTTAATACCTGTATGTTTAAATGAAACTCCAGGGTTAAAAATGTAGATGTAGTCGATCGTATTCACAGATGAGCCGTTAGTTATGCCCAATATAATCTCTGCTCAGTGCAGTACTTAACAATTATTGTCATAAATCAGTTGAGTTTTGAAACATTTGTTTAAGGCTTTGCTCTAGAAATCTAGAGTTGCCAGTTGTCCTTGTTCCCAGTAAAATATTTTGTGATAATCTTTATTAGTAGTAATAGATTTTTTTGAGGCTTTGTTTTTAATTACTTAATTTAGTACTATCTGAAAGAATCAGTGCTTTAAAAATGTTGTTATTACATCAGATTACCCAGCGGACAATGCTGTTGTTCCTGTTGCAGCCTAGAACTATTTCTGTACATCTCTCAGGTATTTGCTAAGTGCCTTATAAATTCATAAATAAATAAACTCAATGTTTGGAGTCAGGCAGCAGCGGCAACACTAAGCCAGGGGGTAGCCAACATGGTGCCCTTCAAGTGCTGTTAGACTACAGCTCCCATCATAGCCAATGATTGGGGATGGGAATTGTTGTCCAACAACACCTGGAAGGACCACTTTGCCTACCCCTGCATCTCGCCATGAGGCTGGTTTATGAAGCTGTAATGTGCTTGGTCTGTTTAGTGGTGCACACCGCCCAAACACTCCTCCCTCTTTTCTCCTCCCTTCATGTGAGAGGGTAAATAAACCATGAAGTGGGCTACCTTAACAGTCCACCTGAACCTAGGATATTAGTTTGTTTTACCATAATAAACCACAATAGCAGGTCAGCCTGAAATCAAGGGTTGTTTTCAGCTTAGTTGTCATGGTTTATGACAGTGAAGCCAGTCACAATCCAGGGTTCAGATTGCATAATGCTATGCCCACCTTTTTGTGGTTTGTTTATCTGCTTGCACCCATGCACAGAAAGGCTTAATAAACCAAGGTTTGTGTCTGCACTGTACGAAAATGCAGTTGTCTCTGGCCTCTGTCTCTGAATGCACTTATTAACAACTTGACCTCGCAAGATTGTGACAGGGAATGAGATAAGGGGAACGACCATAGACCTACTTTCGTCACACCCAGTAGGACTTTTGATATCCCCACCCCAACATCCTTCAACCAGCAGATCCCAGTGACATTTCACAAACTGATTCTGTAGATTTGTCATGCATTATGGGGGTGGGGTGCTGCTTAAGAAACAACAACCCAAAGTTTCCTTGGGTGTGGAGAACTAGTTATGAATTCTGTTGATCCCAGCCAAAGACACGTTTAAAGCTCAGCACAAGGTAAAAAATAAAATTAAATCAATGAATAAAGTGACTGTAGCATAACAGACACAAATAAATAAGAATTATGTTTGTCTCGATAAGCAAGGTTGCTTACATGGTTTTGGTGTAAATGTTGAGGTGGGGATAAATTGCAAACTCTTTGCAGACTAATTTCTGCAGAAAACAATTACAGAACTATATTTTGAAACCTGGGGACAGAAAGTCAGAATTGCCCAATTATTATTTCCTTCACATTCCCCAAACACTAACAGCCTAAATGCTGTAATGCTTGAAAATAAGTGTTTTAAAATAATTGTTTTTCAGGTGAGTGTTACTTAATGCAGAATGAAAATTCTTCAATTTAATATAGTTTATAAGATTATATTTTATGTTTCAAAGATTAAAATGCATTAGCTTTCTTATTCTTTTCAATGTAATTACATTTCAGGTTTCCACAAATAAGCAGAATATGAAATATTTTTGCAATCTGTTTTTATGAAATATACAGTCCTTCATTTCACAGTCCAGGAGTGTGAATGTGCAGCATCCAGAAATATACTTTAGGCTAGGCCTAGGGGCATATAAAGAGAGGGTGTAATTTTTTAAAAAAAGCTTTTGAATAGGTGACCCCTGTGTCGCATGGCAGGTTTTTTGAAAACTCCCCCAAAGCCATTTATGTACTTATAAATCCTGGAAATAAATTAATATCCTGCCCTTTGCCAGTAAAGCTCTCACAACAGCTATCAAACAAATAATTTAGAACCTTCATAGAATAAAATAATGCTTTAAAATCACAAAGTAAACGTTTTACAATCTCAAAACAGCATCAGCTTAAAAAACAAAACAGCAGGTGATAACATTATTCAGTTGTATTTTAGAATCCACCGAATGCCTGGTCTTCCAGGTAGCATTGCTATTGGAAAAATACAGGTCAAAGTCATTACACTCTGCATCCTGGCCAGATCGAGAGGCTGCACTGCCAACTCCAGCACAGTTGCCCCTCTCACAAGCACTGTTTGATGGCCATACATTTGAGGATGGGGTACAAGCCAACCAGATTCCCTGACATAATTCCAGATTGGATCTACTATATTAAAAGCAGCCCTCCACTTGAACCGTGGGCTAACAAGGCTGCAGATCTTATTTGCTGTCTGTCTATTCGGCGCTCAGTACAAAGGGACCCTCAATACAAAACTAAATGCACACAAAAAAACCCAAAGACTTAACCATATCCAATTTAAGCATCAGCATTGAGCTGGGATTGGCCAATGGAATTATAGAATTGTAAAGTTGGAAGGGACCCCGAGGAAGTAATGCATTAACTTGGAATTCAGTTTGAAGAAGCCGAGTGGTAGACTATCTCCTTTGCACATGCAAAGTCCCAAGTTCAGTCCCCAGCATCACCAGTATAAGGCTGGGAGCAAACCTGGTTTGTCGTACTCGAGAGCCACTGCCAGTCAAAGTAGACAGTACGGATGGGTCTTACTCAGTTTAAGGCAGCTTCCTGTGTTCCTAAACTGACCTGATTGCCTTTCTGCAAGACACACTGGGCTCTCACAGTAGAGATGGGTGGGGAAAGAGAGAGAGAAAGAGTGCAACACCCATTTCTCCATCAACAAAGAAGCATTGCAGTTAGCGGCTCTTAGTTTAATAGCAGAAACACCAGTAGTGTGTTACTATAGTCTTTTTGTATCTCTCTCTTTGTGACCCAAGGTGGAGCTGAAATCCAAGATGGATACCACCTACTTCAAGGCTGCTGTGCAATACAAGTACATTTCTGGGTTGCTGTCATAGCTTTCCCCAAAGCTGGTACCAGTTGTGTGATTTGTGCTAGATGTTTTAGGCAGCCACTTACCGGGGGGAGGGGCAATATCCTTTCTTCTTTCTCCTCTCCCCCTTTTTCAGAAAACAAACAGAACAAACCAATCTCTTCCTAAAAGTGAGGAAAAGGCAACATGCATTACAGTAGACAGAGCATGCTTCTCTCTCTATAAACACCTTTTTTAAAAAAAAAACAACTCACCAAACCTTTTAGACATTTAAATTATCATCTTTGTGTTAGCTCTTTGTAGCTTGACTTGTGCTTTTGTTTTTTTTAACAAATCCTCACATTTATTCCTCCCACACAGCAAATAGCTAAACACATGTTTTGTTTTATTGCTACGCTGCCCAACATCAGAGCCATTGTGTTGTTGGCTGGTTTTAAGAAAAACAAACCCAATCTCCATTTTGTTTTGGAGATGGTTATTATTCCAGTCCTATTGCTTTGTGGCTTTTTGTGTGTGTACACTTTCCTTAAAACAAATTTATTTTAATGTAGAAGGTTGATGGTATATTGCTTAATCAAGGTAAACTCTAAGCGATTTCCTTAAAATAATTTAAAACATTCATAAGAAAATCTTAATAAAATCAACAGAATTTGCAATCTATAGTTTGTAAGAACAATTATGCATAGTAAAATTACATGTCAGGGCATGCTTGCCTAACCATAAAAGCTTTTAGCAAGCTTCAAAAACAATGAACTTTCTCCTCCGCATTCTCTTCCCACTGCTCTTTTTCCACAACATAATACTGTCTATAACATTAGTGTCTCCATCAGATGTAACTGACCTTTAGAAAGGACTCTGTGAACTGAAAACAGTTGTACTTCTGTATGTATGTACTTTTGTTCCTCAAGAAAATCTTTATTAAAGAAAGGACTTTTATTTAGTGCAGGTAACTTCAACTTTTTTGGACCCACTTTTAACCCAAAGATGCATTTGGGGACCCATTTCTTAATATTTTACTAAATATTTGCATGGTGATGGTGCTCTTGTTACGACCCACCTTGGATCAGGCTGCAGACCCCCACTAGTGGGTCCCAACCCACCAGTTGAAGACCAGTATATTTGTACAAGGACCTCTTCTTGCCCGGCAGAGCTTCCCCTCCTTCTCCTCTTCCTATTCCCCCCACCCCAAATCTGCTCCAGAGGGTTAGAGAAACCCTGATAATAGATTAGAGGAGGGCACAGGGGTTGAAGAAGAAGAAGAAGAAGAAGAAGAAGAAGAAGAAGAAGAAGAAGAAGAAGTTGTTTTTATTTATACCCTGCCCTCCCCAGCCAAGACCGGGCTCAGGGTGGCTAACAACCAATAATAAAAACAAGTTGATTAAAATAAAATTTATAAGCAAAAGTCCCAATTGGGTGACTTCTTTGGATTCAACTATGTACAGCGAAGCCACCTACTTTCTGTTCATACGTGGTTGAGCTTCTGTTGGTTTCTACTATTGTGCTGCTTCCTGACATCCGTGTTTTTTAAAGTAATAGGGAGTAGAGAACCTCACCTCTGACGTGGTGCAGAAAAATGATTTGTAAGTGTCTCTATACCACACATAGAAATAGAAATAAGGGGAAATGTGTCTGAACCTTTCCAAGACTAACTCTAAAACCTCTTCGGTACAAAATAAGGCAGCTAGTGTATTGGTAGCGACCAGCTGTATGGAACACATTTCCTCAATATCAATATCATGCTGGGTCCTTCCAGGCGCAATTGAACCTTATAGCTCTTTGCACCTAATGCAGCAGCAGGCAAAAGGTAGATCAGGATCCAGCTAAGAAATCTCTGGATGATTTGCAGTTGATCAGCAAGCACGTCTAGTTCCTTAGTAGCAATGGCAGAATCTTTCTCATTTCTGGCCTTGTGCTAATTGCTTACCTCTCAATCTGTGAACCCCACCTTTAGAATAATAGTATTGACTTGTTTGCTTTGGCCCAGGCAGGCATCTGTGCAGCTCCACTGAGCAGTTTTAAAATAGATGTTCACTGATCTTTGTGCACATTTGTACATGCAGCTTATCCCAGTTTAGGGCTTGTTTCTACAGTAGGTATTTGAATCCAGCTGTTTAGTGTCGTAACAAATAAAATGGTTACATGTATAAAAACAGTGGAAACAATTGCTTATATAAAAATCATTTTAAACACAGTTTTAATGAGTTCAGATCCAATACAGATACAGTGGTACCTCGGGTTACATATGCTTCAGGTTACATACGCTTCAGGTTACAGACTCCGCTAACCCAGAAATAGTGCTTCAGGTTAAGAACTTTGCTTCAGGATGAGAACAAAAATTTTGCTCCGGCGGCGTGGCCCCATTAGCTAAAGTGGTGCTTCAGGTTAAGTATGGACCTCCGGAACGAATTAAGTACCTAACCTGAGGTACCACTGTACCAACTTGTATGGTTTTGTTAATGTATATTTTTTTATTCAAAATATGGTAAGCTGCTTTGGGAATTTCTCTTTAGAAAGTTGAAATAAAATAAAATATCTCTAAATAATCTATTTTATTCAAACAATTTATATACTGCTTGACTACAGTTGTCCCTAAGCAGTATGCCACATTGTGGTGGTTGGGGCTGATAGGTACAACAACACATGGAAAGCATCATGTTTGCAAAGAATGGGCAAAGGTTTCAACCTCAGTCCCTGGGGAGACACACCTTCAGATTACCCCTCAGCCATGACGCTTACTTAGTCACTCTGTCTCTCAGCTTAGCCTACCTCACAGGGTTGTTGTGAGCATGAAATAGGAGAGGGGCTGTGTGCTACCTCGAGTTCTTGGGGCAATAGACAGGATATAAATGTAATAAATAAAAATAAATTCTGGACTTGCTTGCAAAGAATCTGAGAGCTGTTCTAGGTGTGAGCGGTGCGTGTGTTTTCAATTTCCCCTTCCCTCCGTGTGTTTGTATTTATTTATATAAAAGTTTATTTATAAATCATTTAATACTTTGAAATCTCTAAGTGGTTCTTTGAATCATGCATCTTTTTATTTATATGCCTCCTTTCCGTAGTCAAAACCATGCTCATGGCAGCTTACAACATGAAAAATATTGCATAATTACGAACATAACGAACGTAGTGATAAACAATAAATGAGACATCGAAAAGTAAACCAACAAGCTGAAGCAAGTTCCACATAAATCATAATAAGATCTAAGATAATAATAATAACAGCAACAACTTCCTCCAACAAGTCCCCAATCCAAGAGTCTGTTTGGCAGCCTCAGCTTTTGTAACTGGAGTCACTCAGGGTCCCCCTGTCCCAGGCCCTGGAACAGTGTTCTGGCCAAACAACACCTTACTTTAATCTTAATTTCATTTAATTTGTAGATCATCATGTCAACATTTGTTGTTTGTTCTAAAGTTGTTTTTTCTCTCTTTAGTTTTAGAATTTGAATCAGCCATGAAACTTGTAAGCATTAGTCACCTGGTACAGAGTTGGTAGAAGTTTTAATTGTAAATACACAATTCTCACAAAAAGCTGTTTTAGTTCTTGAGTGTGTTTTTGTTACCGTTCAGACAGAAAGAAATCTCAGAATTCAATTTAGCTCACAAACTACAGCCTGTTAAATAAAATGTGGCTGGCTTTTAAATTCCTGTTCTGAATGCTTCAGTGCCGGACACCTTGAAATAAGCAGGATTTTTTGCTCATTGGACAATTCAGATTTAATTTCTGTAGAGTTTAGCTAAGAGACCAAAAAGTTGTATTTCCAGCCACTTAGTTGCACAACCACAAAATGCATACTGAATAAAATTTACTGCCAAGAGTAGTGTGATGGCCATTAGCTCAGTTGGTTGGAGTGTGGTGCTGATAATTCCAAGGTTGCAGGTTTGGTTCCGTGTATGGGACTTGATCCTCAAGATGGCTTCCAACTCTACAGTTCTATGATTCTATGTCTGGATAGCTTAGGTGGCTTTGAGAAAAGAATTAGATGAATTAATGGAGGATAGAGCTACAGTGGTGCCCCGCAAGACGAATGCCTCGCAAGACGAAAAACTCGCTAGACGAAAGGGTTTTCCGTTTTTGCGTTGCTTCGCTAGACGAATTTCCCTATGGGCTTGCTTCGCAAGACGAAAACGTCTTGCGCTTTTTTTAAAAGCCGCTTGAAGAGGCGCAGTTGCGACAGACCGTGCTTCGCAAGACGAAAAACATCGCAAGACGAAAAGACTCGCGGAACGAATTCTTTTCGTCTTGCGAGGCACCACTGTACCTACAGCTATTAGCCAAGATAGCTAGGAAGTGCCCTGTTCAGAACCAATACAGCTCTGGATACCAGATGCTGGGAAGAGGAAAAAAAGGGGGGAGTCTATCCCATTTATCCCTGCTTATAACCTTCCCAGAGCTCGATGAACCTCTAGCAAGGTTTTATTTTTGTAACTAGACAATGGATGATTTGGATGTAATAGCAAAACTGTTGTCTGGCCATCAACTCTAAGCCTTTAGCTTGCATGCTCCCTTTTCCCTTCCCTCTCCTTTTTCTGGGTATTCTAATTCCTTCCCTGACTTCTGATTTAGAACCAACTATAGTTTGCTGTTATATCTGAATTGGCAAACTATGGACTTTCTTTAGCTTTCAGATCAGAATTTGATGCTGATTCAAATCCTGGTGAGGAGAGGGCAGGATAAAGCCATCATTTCCTGTATTGGATGTCGTGGCAGACCACTGTTTTCTTGAAACCATAATAAGTGGGGAGGAAATTGCAGAGCACAAGCTCAAGGGTGATTTGGAGTTACATGTGAACTGACTTGAAGTGTGTTCATTTGTTTCACTGAAAGCTGGGAGACACAGTACTCCTAACAGGACTGAGTGTGCTGATCGAAAATGTTATACAGCAGGGATGACAAACCTGTGGCCCTACCATTGTTGGGTCTTCTACCTGTCAACCCCAGCCATCATAGCCAATGGTCAGGGATGATGAGAGTTACAGCCCAGCAATATCTGAAGGGCCACACATTCCCTGCCCCAATCTAGAGAATACGTATATTCTGGGAACCTTTCTGCAAGATATACATACATGTATTATTTTATATTTAGGATTAATTGTACCTAGGCTGAATTAAATCCTCAAGCAAAATGTAAACGATACATTTCTTGGTCTCCTGTTGACCTTGTCCTTTATTTTATCTTTACAGATTTGTTTCTTACTACATTAGCACCTTCCGATGAAATCCAGTTTGAAATCTGGGTTAATCAGGTAAAGAAGTTTATATGTAAATGTTTTAAGATAGATATAATTTTTTAAAAAATGTATAAAAGCATGCTCAGAAAAAATAGATAAAAATAAAAGCATGCTTAGGGCCTGTTAAATGAAGAGGTTGTCTGATCATACTGATTTCAAGGATAAATAGTTGTCATTATAGTAAATATAACTTCAGCGCATTCAAATTTCAAAGATTGCTTGGAGGCAATGTTTTACTCAGCATCCCTGCCTCTGCAGGATTTTAGCATGACTGCCAATTAAACCAATCAGTCTGCCCTAATGTGTGCGTTAACAGGGCTCCTGTAGTGATGTCATCTGTTGTATGAGATTACTGTCATTTAATTTGTCAGCATGATGGCTTACAAAGAAAAAGAAAAAGATTTCAACACAGTGCTCATTCTTTGTTGCCCGTAGGCATTTGTCTAGGTTTAAACATGGCTGAAATTTCTTCCTTGGAGAAATGGCAGAAGATAGTTTGGTTATTTATCCAGGCTTCTTCCCAGCTGTTTAATTCCCAAGGAAGACATCCCAGTGCAATTTGGTGTGTTGCAAAATAGGAATCACCCATCTTAGGACAAGTGGCTAACCACAAAGTCGGTATAATTCTTACAATTCCTGCTGATCATGAAAGAAATTAAATATCAAGAGGAAGAAAGTCAACTCTGATGACAATCTCTTTTTAAAAAAATGCCCAGATGCTTGAACATCATTTTTAAGGAGTGACATTTCAGGTTATTTCTGAGTTTGCCATTTAGAAAGGGTGGAGGGGGGTCACCTGACACCCCACACACCTTTTTGTTTCAGAGAGATTTTTGTTTCGTGATCTGAAGGAATTGTAAGAATTATACTGACTTTGTGGTTATTCGGCAGAATAATCTGCTTCACATTTCCTAGTTCTCTGCAGACATTGGCATATTGTTTTTCAGTTTTTTGAAGATCTAACATAAATGTGTCCTCAGTGAACTTGAAGTGTTCTAGGAGTTCAACAGTGTTTAGAAGACAATTCAATTTTTCAGTTCTAATGATTTCCACATGACTAAAGTACATGAAAACACACTCCGAGTTAATGGGAGATTGCAGTTTAAAATCCAAATTGTTTTCAAAGCCACTCAAACATTATTATAATGGATTATTCACATTAATGATTCAGGTGTGTTGAAATAAAGTTGTTCAAAATTGGAACCAGCTTTGATGCACAATGACCCAGTTCAGATTATCTTGGTTTATTATGCCATGAATATGTGCAAGCCTCTTGCCAGTGCACAGAGCCTCTTTGCTTCTTCTTTCCTGGGGGGCCACAATTAAACCAGGAAGTGTCTCATTAGCCACAGTTTCCCATTTTGTCTGAACTTGAAAACTATGATTAGGAACTTTGGATCAAGCCAAGATCCTACACAAATGCTTAGTTTCCTTTGTTCAGACGAAATGAAAAACTACGTAATTGGAGTCTTCCTAGTTTTATTACAGCTCATTGTGATGTGGCTACATGTAAAAGAGAAACAGGATCACCAACACCTCATCAATGATTACAGCTTACCAGAAACCTCATTTGCTTTAATTAATAGGAATTGTGCAAGGCTCCCTGAAATGTGACTTTTGCAGGACATGTTCCAGTGACAATACAGTCAAAAGTTTTATTTGCTAATTGTCATGTGCTGATTTCCTATTCAGCAATAAACTTCTATTTGCCATAACCAGGGGTCAAAATTTTGGTCCAGAGGCAAGTAACATAACTCTTAACTTTCATGTTGTGCTTTAAGGAACCAGAGAGAAAGTCCCTGTTTGCATCTAAGAACACTGCATTGTGTCCCGTCCCATTCCCAGGGGTGCAGCAGGGTATGTTATATAGCAGGCATCCCCAAACTCAGCCCTCCAGCTATTTTTGGGACTACAATTCCCATCATCCCTGACCACTGGTCCTGTTAGCTAGTGATGATGGGAGTTGTAGTCCCAAAACAGCTGGAGGACCAAGTTTGGAGATGCCTGTTATATACTGTAGTCTCCCGTAGCTCATCTGAGCATCCCACACTACTAGTGATGTTGCTTTTCAGAAGCCATCTACTCAGGGTTTCCTGTTCTGATTACTACAGATCTTATTGCGGTGATTATTTGGAAGGAGATGTGAATGAGTATTCAGGAGGTGGCTGTTCTGGTACAGTGGTACCTCGGGTTACATACGCTTCAGGTTACAGACTCTGCTAACCCAGAAATAGTACCTCGGGTTAAGAACTTTGCTTCAGGATGAGAACAGAAATTGTGCTCTGGCGGCGTGGCAGCAGCAGGAGGCCTCATTAGCTAAAGTGGTGCTTCAGGTTAAGAACAGTTTCAGGTTAAGAACGGACCTCCGGAACGAATTAAGTACTTAACCCGAGGTACCACTGTATAGTGTATGTGGTGTTCTCCTGCCATTACCCTTTTGGGTGGTGACCAAATTGTTCTAGTAGTTGAGAAAATGGATATAGGTAACATAATCCTTCTCCAGTGATTGCATCCACTACAAATAAGTTGGGAAAATGCATTGTTAATTAGCACTGGAGCCATTTTACAGACAGGTTTTCCCCAAATCAAAGTCAAAATTAAAAATGATTTGCAAATCATCAGATGTGAAAATCCAAGTAAATGCTTGCATGGCATGGCCATTGTGCTGAAGGGTGGCATAAAGATCCATTAAAAAAAACAAAGTAAGACAGAATTATATTGGTTCCAGAAAGTATCAAGTTCTACTTTTCCCCATGTGTTTATGCTGGGGTTTTCCCTACACTCACAGAGTTGTTTATAGATTACTTTGGGTAATATTTTGACTTTTTTATTTATCTCTGACAGGATGGGAATTTTTCCAAAGCTACGCATATGAAGAGGAAACCCAAAGATGTAAAAGTTGTTGGGCAATCAGTGTTCGCTGATTTTGGTGAGATTCTTTTCTCCTTTTCCAAAATACTTGACATTTGCCAGTGCAGAAGAGTGGCACGACAAAGCACATACACAATAAGCTCTTTTGTTGACTTAACAAATGGATTTATAGTGCTGCTATTATTATTTTTTTAAAAAACACCTTTTCTACAAACCTAAGGCATTCATTTACAAGACTTTAACAGATAAACTGCCTATAAAACTCTGTCATGCATGAGAAACATTTAAATTAATTAAAGTAGCTTATAAAAAGATTGATAAAATGTGTTAACATTCTTAATAGTTATAATTGCCAGTTGTTTCACTAAGCTTTAGAACAAAGGGAATACGTAATTTATATGTAAATCTAGTTTAGAACAGTCTTTGACCAGCAAAATGTACTTTTTAAGCAGTAGCTTAGCTTTTGGGAATCATTGTGTATATTTTAAAAGCCTAAAATATAGTTGTTACTAATACGGTAATCCGAAAGGTCTTTTTCTTTAACTCTAATTTTATTGATGATAGATAATGCTATTGTTTTTATTCTATCAATCCTAATTTAAACACATAGGTTAATATAGGGACTTCTTAGGCAGAGCTAGTACATCCTCTGAGAGTTAACTTTTATAATAGTTAGCTAACTGTTAGTGGCCATTCATATAGTCTTTTGTGGCAAGTCAGAACCTCCCATTGGCCACGAAGAGAGCTTCACAAAATTTTGCTCTTTTTATGCATAACTTATGGGTGGTTTTTTTGGGGGGGGTTGTGGTTGGTGTGTTTGTTTGTTTCAGTTAAATTTATAATCACTAAGGGTGTGCGCCAAAGTCAGGATTAGGTTCAGATCCTATTTGTGGGGGAGAAGGCTGCTTCAGCTCATTTTGGAGGAAACCCACCTCCACTCAGGTCCAAGTCAAAAACTCTTGCTTCAGAACATCCAAGCTTTCCTTCATTGACTAGAATGAGGAACCAAGCAAATACCTTTCACACATATAACCGTGGTTGGCCTCTGGTGGGGTTGCTGAAGACATTTAACTGTGTTAACTACAACAGACAAAGCACAGGGCCATAGGATCCAATTTGTGGCTTGTTCCCCTTTTTTGCCATAGTGTTAACTTAGAATGCTCATTAAAACTCAAATAAGTATCTGCATGCAATTCCTCCCCCCCCCCCTTGTCTTTTATTTGAAAGAAAGAATACCCATGAGATTTGATTTGGGGGGGGGGAGATCTAAACTCTCTTTTGTCCATGCTGCTTCAGTTTTACATTGTCCTGGTACAGAAAGCTGTTAATGATTCCCCCAAAAGCAGATGGTGCTAAAAAGTGCCATGAATACTAATAAGCATAAAGTATATGTCAGATACATTTATTTTGAAAGATGTAAGAAAGAGAAGTAATCTGGAATCGAATTTCATCTCTCCAAGTGTTATAGCTAACAGCAGTGGATAATATCACCAAAGGCTGCACTGTAATTTTAGAAATCTGCCATATTTCAAGGAAGTATGAATTAACGTGGATTTCAGGAAGTGTAGAAACAAACCTTTTGCAACATATACTTTCTATATACAATGCGCCATTTGGAGTTCTACTTCTTGTTATCATTTTAAAGTAAGAATCCTGACAAAAAATTAACAGTTTCAGTGTTGCGAATAAATAAAATACTGAAAAAGAAGTGCAAAACTTCCTTCTCCTGAAAGCACTTATAGCTTTGAAGAGTTTTGTTACTTGGAATTCATTGAAAGATGTGTAGAGATTGCCAGGGGCAAGAGAGTCTGGAGACTAAAGACTGAAAATTTCTTATGCCTAAGGGTGCCTGTGGATAAGAATTCAGTTCAAAACAGGTTGGGTTTAATAAAGCAGAGAGCTCCATTCTTTCAGTGCCTTTCTGCTTTTCCTTTTCTCTGTTAGACTCGCATATCCCAGCCTTGCTAACTTTCTAAGTGATGAAAGGATGTATCCGGTCCTCACTCAAACCCTCACTCAAACCCTGTTCATACATTTACCGTATTGGTCTGAATATAAGCCTCACTTTATATTCGCGACCTTACGGTATGCAGCCAGGAGCGCAGGGCAAACAGTGCCAGGAAGGTGGTGAAATGGCGCCCGCTCTGCACATACTTCCCCATCCTTCTCCCCCAAGGCCAGGAAGGGAGAGAGCGAGGAAGGAGAAAGGCCACCGGCAACGCAGCGTGCCCCCCCCCCAGTATGCAGCCAGAAGCAGCGATGAAGGGAGCAGCTTATATTCGGGGGTTTTAACCCCCCCCCCATTTTTGAAGTTATATTTGGGTGCAGCTTATGTTCGGGCCAATACGGTATTTGTACCTTGGTGGCCCTGCCCTCAGCCCCCACATGCTTAAAGATGCCGTCTGCAATGATTTTGTGCATTCACACCCAACCACATGTAGGCCTCTGTACTCGCAATCCCAGACTTTTTTCCAAGATGCTAGATCACATGTACAGAAGTCTACATGTATTCAGATACGCCTGCCTAGGCGCCTTGCAAATATCACCTTTGGAATATGTGGGAGTGGAAGCCTGATGAGTTACCTCCATATGTTCAGTTGTATCTGAATGAATCTAACTAGATATAGCAACAAAGACACTTTGGCTCGGATGGAGGGAATTATTATAAAAAGAAGTTTTGGTACATTTTTTGTTTGTTTGGATGCTATACTATAATCTAGCAGGAAGACAAGGAGAATTTACAAACATTCTTAACTTTACAAATGGAAAATAAAAATCTTTTCTTCAGAGTATGTCCAAATAATATTTATGGAGCAATAAATCATCCTGCTCTTCTTTTATTTTATTCTGTGGAATGTAATGAAACGGAGAATGGAATAGAAAACGTTTTTAATAAATTCTTTAGAAGCAACAGAACATACATTTTTCTACTGTCTTCTTCAAAATGAATCCAATATAAAATTTGTAATTGTATTTTGAAGAGAGAGACATATACATTTGCAGCTTACGTCTCGTAGCCAATTGAGTAAATGTACATTAATGCCATTTTAAAGCAACAGTTTTTCTACTACCATGAAACAATGTTTTTCCCTTGACTGAACTAAATTACATGCAGTTAAAAATAAAGTAAATTCAATGCAAAATATTTAGACCGATAATTCAGGCAGCATCTCTGCTTCGATATTCCCTGCCTGTTTTCTGTGTTGATTTTGTTTCGTGCTTGATTTTGAATTTGAATAAAATATAGGGTATATTTGCATGCCAGGATCCGTAAATGGTGTAGCATGGGCAGATACTGAATTGTTTTTCGCAGCTGTTGAGTGGGTAGTTGAGGGTAGTTGAACCAGACACCACCTAAGCTTGGGTCCCTTTTCCCACCCATGTTCACCATCTGCATAGAGTTTCTCTATGCAGCAGTAGAGTCATATTCATATTCATTCTGGATGTCAAGCACATTCACAAAAGCTGGCCCATAGCCATTTTTGCTTGAGCTACAACATGAAAAGCTTCTTTGGTACTGAAGCCAGCATGTAAGACATTTGAGTGGTCAAAGGTGCTTTCAAAGAGCATACATTTATGGCCTTTGAAATGCACCCTTATCAAAGCTGATTGCTCTGTGCCCAGGAAACCCAGTTTTTCTCTCTGTCAGATTGAAGACTTCAGTTTAGCTTGCTTGGTTTGTATAGTCCTGGTGGCAGTACTGCATTTGTGCATTCAAAGGATTGGTTAGGACAAAAGGTGAGACAAATGCATTTAGAGAGAGAATGGAACTAACACACAAGTTTCATGAAAGGAAAGTTAAGAAAGGTTCATTAATAGATAACAGAGAGCTGTGCAGGATGCATGTGAAGCCTCACCCAGTCTCGATTTGGTCTTTTGTCCAACACATAAGTCCTCCGTAACCATGAAATTGAAAAGCCTGGAATCATGTGGGAGCCAGTCTGCATGTGTCTGGATTGGGCAAATGGCACGGGAGCTGGTGTAATGCTATAGCTGGGTGCCGGTCTTGACCCTGCCTCCCATCACAACTTTGACAACTTGGGACTAGGTTGACTATGGAAATATATTCCTCCATATAAGCCTGACTGTTTCTAAAGCTCTGCATCTGAGGCTCTGGCAATTTCCCCTTCAGGCTGCAGTCCCTTCACCACATTGAGTGTCCCACCAGACAGTCCCCTGGCCTTCACGGGTGACTTGTTAGGCAGCACATAGCTATGACTGGAAGCCCTGCAAATCCCCAATATGTGGGTGGTCCTTTGGATCCCAGGCATATTATTCATGCAGCAAGTCAATATAACTTATCCCCATGAAGTTCTAACAGGAATCTGTGTAGTGTTGATGGGTAGCAGGGATTCTCTTATGAGGTTAATCAAGTCTGTAGCTTATATATCTGTAACAAAGGGGGCAGAAAGCACCACAAGGTTAT
Organism: Podarcis liolepis; assembly: GCF_965112155.1. Lineage (NCBI taxonomy): Eukaryota > Metazoa > Chordata > Lepidosauria > Squamata > Lacertidae > Podarcis > Podarcis liolepis. Next base: position 34,988,693 of record NC_139561.1, on the reverse strand, counting down.
ATCCAGGTATGGTCCTTCAATTTAGTTTAGCTTTATCCTGCCAAAGACATAGTAAAAGGTAAAGGGACCCCTGACCGTTAGGTCTAGTCGCGGACGACTCTGGGGTTGCGGGGCTCTTTTCGCTTTACTGGCCAAGGGAGCTGGCGTACAGCTTCCGGGTCATGTGGCCAGCATGACTAAGCCACTTCCGGCAAACCAGAGCAGTGCATGGAAATGCCGTTTACCTTCCCGCCGGAGCGGTACCTGTTTATCTACTTGCACTCTGACATGCTTTTGAACTGCTAGGTTGGCAGGAGCAGGGACTGAGCAACAGGAGCTCACCCCATCGCGGGGATTCGAACTTCCGACCTTCTGATCGGCAAACCCTAGGATCTGTGGTTTAGACCACAGCGCCACCCATTTCCCTAAAGGCATAGTAGCAGTACAATATTCTGGCATCTCAACTGAAACAAAATCTGATGACAAATAAGCAAATGTCGTTCAAATATAGTTGCTGAGGCTTTTATCCCATACCCACTTCCCTAGGAGTGAGCAGCATTTTGCTCAGTGGGACTTTTCAGAGTAAACATGTACAGGTTTGTGTTGGTGATGCCTTAACAAAGCTGCCTCGAGTGCTGTAGAAGCAGGGGAAGAGATGTTCTAAATAAATAACTCTTAGGCTTCCTTGCATACATCATAAAAGCATTTATAACATGTTAGAGGTGGATGCAAAACATGCATTGATATATTTCAGCATCTGATATCTTATATTTGTGTCAGCTTTGAAGGGGTAAAATTAATCAGCTTGCTGCAGAAAAGAAGTCCTCAATTGCCACAGATAAAACTGGATAGGTCACAGTGCCACAATTATCATTCACCTGACACCGCTGCACCTCCATAATAGGATATAATTTTGCCGAGATGCATTTTCCCTAAGGAGTGAGGGCTGCTCTTAGGGCTAAACGGGAAGCAGCAGCAGTGGCGGTTTTTTGCTTGTCATGTGGATCTGCCACAATCGCCAGAAAAATGGATGGAGGGGGCTGCTTTTTGGCAGCAAAAGAGGCACAAAGACAGTGATTGCAGAAATCACCAGTCCTTTCCATATCTGAGCTCTGCTGTGGGTGGTGAAGAGGGAGCATACTGTGTGTGGGGAGGAGGATAAACTTCATTCCCTTTGCTTTTTAAATACCAGACCTCCAACCCATTCTTTTCTAGCAGAGTTGTGACAAAATCACATAGAAACTCACAGATCTGATGCCAGTCCATCTACTCTGCCCCTTAGTAGCATGGTCTGTTCCTGTGTGTGCATTTTCAGCTACCAGCTGCAAAGCACTCAAGAGAACACACACAGAGCCCAGATGGAGCAGTTAGGATGCACTGAGGTCAGTGCGGCTACTTAACGTGCATAGTTCCATCTTTATAAGAAGAGACTCCTTTAATGTGGAATATTCGTCAAGAGTATTCTTTTTTTAAAAGGAAAGTCTCTGCTAGATGGGCCCCATTGCTGGTGGCATTATTTGCAGAGGCACCATGGACGTTCCCTTAAAACGTAAGGTCGGCTTTTCTGTCAACATTACCCTCACAAAGTCCTAGGTTGAAAGCAAAGCATTGTTTCTCTGGTTGTGAACATCTCCAAATCCAACTTCTGTGAGGAGTTGTGGCAAGGGGAAACAAGTTTATGTGTCAATGATTCATTCAGAAGTGGGGGCACATGCATTCTCGCTCTCATCCTAAGGCTTTGTAAACATAACAATTTTGGTATGATTGTTATTAGAAATTCGGAGAAATGAAATGCCCCTATATTTTACATGATGCTTTAGATTCCAGTCCTAGTTTATACCAAAGGGTCTTCAGACCAGCTGTAGGCTCATGGCCAACCAGAGTGGACAAAGAAAAGATGGAGTTTGTGGGGAAGGCAATTTAGACCAGACCTACCCACTTCAGAGTCCTCTAAGCCACATGAAGCAACTACTGCTCCTTTTCTGCAATCGTAGGCAAGCAACCAAAAAAGGAAGTGGGCCCCACTTGGCCACCAAGTGGTTGGAGGACTGCATTCAACTTGGTATCATACTAGAACATCATTCTATGAAACTTGTTGGCTGGAGACTCAGGAGAGACAAAAGAAAAAGACTCCGAGTTGAGAGTGGATTTCATGCTCTTTATTCAACTCATAGTGGTGAGGAGGAATTGAAGTTCCCTCAGAATGTCTGCTTTATATACATTATTTACACAGTGGGCCCCACGTGATTGGCTAATTCCGAGATTCACCTGTAGGGCAATCAGGTTGTGGATTCACTTCCACCTGGAGCTGGATTGGGTGGCTCCTGTGGACCAACCCGACTGCTGCATTCTGAATCCTATTGTTCTAGAACCAGTCAGACTGCTGCCTTTTGGATCCTATTCAACTCAGTACATAACATTCACACGGCAGAATTAATTGATGGTGATGGCTAGTTTAGGTGACTGAAAGGGAATTCATAACATTAATGGGGGATAAGTATTTCACTGAACATCAGTTACTAAAACTGGGACCTCACCTCTAGACATAGAATCATAGAGTTGGAATAGACCACAAGGGCCATCGAGTCCAACCCCCTGCCAAGCAGGAAACACCATCAGAGCACTCCTGACATATGGTTGTATATATGACTTTCTTCAGTATGTTCCGTTGTGTCTCTTCCCCTTTTCCAACTGATACCCAACATTCAGTGGCTACTGAGTGTTCTTGATCCTCAGTCAGATTGAATGGGAGGGTGAGTTGCCCTTTATGTTTTATTTAGGGTCTACGTCTGCTAGCACTGACCATCTCAGTTTACTCTTGGAGAGAATTTGCATGTTCACAGGCAGTGTCCTTGAAGTTGTTGTGGTGCAACCACAGCAGAGGAATCTGCCTTGTTTGTGGAATTACCAGAGGTGGCTTGTTGGTTGCTGTGGGTAGCAGGATATTGGAATAGATGGACCTTTAATCTGATTCCCCTGCCCCAGGGATGATCTTATGCCATTATCTCTAGACACTACGCCTGCTGCACTTGTGGCTCTTTTGGGGGGATTTTGTGAAACTAAAGTTGCCCATTTCTTAAATTGTTTGGAGCAATTTAAGTTTCACGAAAGTCCCCAAAGACCTATTTGCTCCCCAGGAAATGATAGAGGGATTAAAGCCTCAGTATGTCAGGTCTTCCTTTCCACTACCCGCAACTCCCTCTGAAAAAAGCTGCTCCCTTTGTGATGTGATGTGAGCTCCTCTTCAAATAAAATTCATCTTTAATATCTGTATTGTTCATCTGCTACAATATTCCTCTTAATCAGTTTAATTTTCTTGTAAAAATTGGTTTTGAAGCAGTACTACAGCATTAAGAAAACTGGAAAATATTATTTCAGCCACTTCAGTTCAACAATGAGCATTAATAATGGGTAAATTAGAAATCTTCATCTATGACTCATTTTCATTGAATTGCATTCTCTCCAGCGCATGCGAATGTCTAGAATATATTTACATGCAAAGTGGTTAGCACTGGGATTGATTAAAATCATTTAATATAGTTGCCAGTAATTTCTAGAGATGGCTGCAATTTTGGAAGCATTCATCTCCTGGAAATGGATTTGGAAGCTCGATTTGGAACACTGATGTTGGGTATATCCCATCCCTTGTTTCAGCCTTCAGTTTCCTCCCTCTTTGGTGAGGTTTTGGAAGTGAATATATACTCGCAACTAACTCTGCATTAAAACAATCCCTTTTCATTTCCACTGATTCAGACTCTTACTGAAGGGACAAAATTTGTAATAAAGGATCTTTACGTGCCTTTATGTTCCCATTACAAATAGGTTTTGCTCATTTCTGTTTGCTTATTTTTAGCCATAACACTTCATTTAAAAACTAAATAATCACTAAAGATGACTAGACGGTGGGTAAAACCAGGATCTGCTCCATAGGTTTCCTGCAGCGGAAAACACTGAAACATCTAGTCAAGGTTACAAATAGCTGGGGTGGGTGCATGATGCCGCTGTTTTTTCCTGATTGCTGAATAAAAGCAGAAAATGCAACTCTCCTTTTGAATATTCAGGGTAACATTTAAGTCTGTCGGAAAGGCACAGTTGGCTTTTAATATGCTTTTATTCTGCATAATTTGATTTAAATCGTTGTTTTAAAAGTGGAAGCAAGTATATGAAACACCATTTTAAGAATGCCCAGAATGTTTACATGAGTCGAGAGTTTAAGGCTATATAATTTAGAAATGCTTTCTGCAGGATGTAAAATATACAGTGGTACCTTAGTTTTTGAACGCGATCCATTCTGGAAGACCATTTGAGTTCTGAAACGTTCGAAAACTGAAAACTCAGTAGCCAACAGCTAGGCCTCAGGATCTTGCACTCAGTGGAAGCTGTGTGACATGTTCGACTTCTGAGGTGTGTTCAAAAACTGAAGCATTTACTTCCAGCTTTACGGCATTTGAAAACCAAAACGTTCATCAACGGAGATGTTCGAAAACCGAGGTACCACTGTACTTAGACTTGTCGTTATTGTGAGGTTCATGTGTATAACTGCCTAGCTATCAGTCCTGGAAAGCCAAGAAAAATGTTGACCCAGTCATAGTCTTCATCACTATGACAAGATGTATTTCTACTTAAATAATCATATTTTGAAATGTGCACATAAAACTTATATACATTTTATGTAAATTGGTTTCCTTTTCTTGTATTTCCTCATTTTTTGGCAATATGTCAGTGGACACACTGGACTCTCTGCCTCAAATTTTTCTCCTAAAATTATTTGTGGTTATCGCATCTTTTAGCTGGCCAAATCTTTAAATTGTTTTAGCATCTGCTAAAGTAATATTTTCATTAGGAAGCTCGGCAGGGGCTGCCTCGTCCTATTTTAATAAGTTGGCCAAGGTGGAGAGATTGTGTTACTATAATTCCTTTCCCATCCCTGTCACCTCCTGCTGAGGTATTTACATCCCTAATTAAAAAGGACAAAGCCTTGGGAGGGTTTTATTTAAATTGAAAATTAATCTGAACAGTGACACAAAAGTTATCTCAGTGGGTGGCAGAACAGAAACAGAATGCTGGCTAATGCCCACAACACAAGTTTTGCCTGTCTTGAGAGCACAACACTGACCTCCTTGTGAAGTTGATTCTCAAATTATTGCCGCACGCTACCCCAGTCTCCAAGCAGTGTGAGATTCCAGGGGTTCCAGGCGCTTGCCCAGGGTTCGTGTTTTCTCCTGGAAATGAGGCACAACAGAGACTGTGGTGTCTTTATGGCATATGGTTTATTTAAACATACAGTGGTACCTCGGGTTACAGACGCTTCAGGTTACAGATGCTTCAGGTTACAGACTCTGCTAACCCAGAAATAGTACCTCGGGTTAAGAACTTTGCTTCAGGATGAGAACAGAAATCACGTGGTGGCAGTGGGATACCCCATTAGCTAAAGTGGTACCTCAGGTTAAGAACAGTTTCAGGTTAAGAACAGACCTCCAGAACGAATTAAGTTCTTAACCCGAGGTACCACTGTATATACAACCTGAGCCTACAATGGAGGGATTCACAACACCCATGCCCCCAAAGGGTCTTGTTTCTCCCATAGCCACAGCCTTGGATTGACAGCAGAAATCAGCCATGGCGCTCTCTCTGCCTGTCCAGTCTGCAGCTTTTTCTTGAGCTTCTAGATCATATGACAGCAAACTCTGCTCCTTGCTGCTTTCCTCCTTGGTGACGTCACACACACCACCCTACTATAAACTCTGGCTTTAACTATTGAGAAAGGGAGCCCTATCCATGTGCCGTATTGCACCGAGCTTCTAATCCTTTGTTCTCTTAATGGCCCATCCCCTGGGCGATCACCTGATGAGGAAACTAGCCTAGCTTTTAAACATTTGCTGGATCCAGGAATTAGAGGAGTATGGCACCCACAAACTCATAACACTTATGTAACAAAAGTGCAGTCTCAAAACACCATTTTAGTGTGCATTTACAGGTAATGAGGCATCTGTAGTATTGGGGGGGGGGCTTTAATTGCTGTATTAAAAGTGTCTCCTATAGATGAATAATTCTCATAACTACTCATAATGGAATCAGTTTATCACATAGTAAAGGAAATGTATACTTTGGGGTGTTTATAAGTTCCTGGCAGTTTCCATTTAATTAAAGGTTATTTTAATAGCAGGACTATAGAAGCAGTTTCACCCGGCCCATTGTTCTTGCTGGCAAAGAGCCCAAACCAAAAGCCTTTTCCCTGACATCTAGTTTGCTGTGTGTAGCAAGTCCCCACCACCACCACATACACACACGTAATCACGAACCTTCAATTTTTGTTTTTACAGACAAAAAGTCTGTAGTAATGTGAGTCTCCCGCCTTGGTAGATTGAAATGGTTTGGCCTTGATCTTGTCAAAGGCTCTTTGTGAGACTAAGGCCATGGCGATCTTGCTGGGTTATGTATCTTCCTTTGTCTTAGGGATATTATTACCCAACTTCTCCTCAATGAAGAAAAGGAGGCATGAATGAAATTATCACATCATCAATAAAATTTTGTGCATAGGCCTAAGACCAAATGTAGATCTGCTGTCCCAAACTTTATAAGCCTAGGAGCTTATTTAGATTGCAGGGTGTGCCCCCCCCCCCGTTGCTTTGCCCTTTTCAGGAGTAGCCGTGGTGCAGTATTCTGTTTGCATTGGTGTTAAATCCTAACCAGAGTTTGGATCTCAAGAATGGTCCCTGTATCCAAGTCCCATGTGTTGGATTTTTTCAGTCATAAAGTGATTAAATATTCTGTACTACCCTGGGGATGAAATGGAGCAGTCAGGCTCACCTCACTCCTCTTGGGTTGCAAGTCAGTGTCATATTAGTAATATAAATCAGCTTCAGCATTTGACAAGGGAGAATCTTGTGCGTTTCGAGATTAACGGAAAGACTAGATAACAGGCTGACAAAGTTTAGCATTACAGCTATCTGGTTAATTATCTTGACGCCTCTATTGTTTACATGCTATCAAAATACATTGTCTTCCTGTGTGAGTGCGCTGTTCTTCCCTGACGATAAAAAGAACACCTTTTTTATTCTCCTTTGCGGAATTATTTTTATCTCCCTCTTCTTTTGCCAGATGGTGACGGACAGACTGAGCATTTGCTGCCAGCCTGTGCTGATTCAGCTTGTCAGAAGAGTGTCATCTACCTATCTAAACCAGGATTGGATTCGGTATGTTGAGCTTCTGTTTGCGCAGATTAAATTAAACCGTGTTTATATTTTGTACATCAGATGAAATGACAAAGATCCAAATCTAGCCCCAAAGGGACAACAATTAGGGCCATGCCAGATGTCAGCAGCAGCCACATATGCTGCAGTAGAAAGTTGGTGTGAGTTTTAATTTGTTTTTAGTCTGTTGTTATTTTAACATTTGTGCATCTTCCATTGTTTTTCTTAATGATAATTTTATTGTTTTATCTTCTTTGTAAACCACTTTGAGGTTTTGGGCAGTCAAGCATTGTATGAATTTTATGAAATACATGAATAATAAGAAATAAAACCGTAAATGTGCAAATGAGGAATGTGCATCCTAACCTATTTCACAGGGTTGTTGTGGACATTCAGTGAGGAGGAAGAGAACCACATACACCACCTAGAGCTCCTTGGAGAAAAAGATGAGATACAAATTACAGCTAATGCTTTATTATTACACAGTTATTGTTGCATTCCACCCCGATCTGCACTGAGCGGTGTGTGAGACTTGGAAGTTTTCCATACACTCACCTAGGGTTTGTGTTTACTTTGGAAAATGAGGCACAGTGGAGACCAGGCATAGGCAAACTCCAGCCCTCCATATGTTTGGGACTACAATTCCCATCATCCCTAGCTAACAGGACCAGTGGTCAGGGATGATGGGAATTGTAGTCCCATACATCTGGAGGGCTAGAGTTTGCCTATGCCTGGTGGAGACTGTGGTGTCTTTATAGGTTTATTTACACCTATATACAACCTGAAGCCTTCAGTGGAGGGGCTCGCAGCAGTAGCAGCCCCAAAGGTGCCAACTTCCTCCATAGTAACAGCATCAACATTCTTTCTCTGCAGCCTCTCTTGTTCTGCAGGGCACATCCCAGCTTAATTGCTTCTCTCTCCTACCTGATTGTGGCACTCCACCCTCCCTAAACTAAGCCCTGTTTATTGACAGAATTTGCATTCTAACACCTTTTTCTTTTTATGCTTTGAACTCTTAATCCTCCCAGACAGTCACCTCACAAAGAAGTTTGCCTGACTTCATTAACACGTGCTGATTTGGCTAGGAGTACCATGTCCAATGCACAACCCAGGAAATGTGCCTAACCTAATTAGCTTTTACATGCTAATCACTGATGCTTAGAATACACACTACACTTCCTTAGATTCTAACCCCTGGATAGTCTGATACAGTTTTTGACATAAGCTTAATTAAGCCCCTCAAACTTTATACATTATTATTAACATCTGTATATTTGGAGATGTGTCAGATGCTCATTAGAGAGATGTGAGCCAGCTCCCTAAATCATTCATTAGTCTTCAGCCGGACGGTCGAAACCCACAAGTGGGTCATGGCCAGACCCAAGGTGGGTCACAACAGGAGAAAATATATGATAAAAGATTAATAAATGCTTGATTAGGTTAAAAGCTTCGGTGCTGAGAAGGCTGAAGATACCTGCCCTAAATGTTTACAGGCCAGTATGGTGTAGTGGTTAAGAGTGGTAGTCTCGCAATCTGGGCAACCAGGTTCGTGTCTCCGCTCCTCTACATGCAGCTGCTGGGTGACCCTGGGCCAGTCACACTTCTTTGAAGTCTCTCAGCCCCACTCACCTCACAGAGTGTTTGTTGTGGGGGAGGAAGGGAAAGGAGAATGTTAGCCGCTTTGAGGCTCCTTAAAGGGAGTAAAAGGCGGGATATCAAATCCAAACTCCTCTTCTTCTTCTTCTTCTTCTTCTTCTTCTTCTTCTTCTTCTTCTTCTTCTTCTTCTTCTTCTTTAACCCCTTATGTACTTCACTACAGCGAACAACCAGGCACTCCTTGTCACATGTGACAACTTTATAATTCACAATGTCTCCCATAGACTAGAAAGAGGCAATGGCTTCAAGCTCAGGAGAGGCAATTTTCGGAACACATTTCTAACCGCAAGAGCAGTTCAGCAGTGGAACAAGGCTGCCCAGGGCATCTATGGAAATTAATAGGGGCACCTTCTTGAGTCACTCAAAATGGTGTTAATCAATCAACCTGGGTAATCAACAAAATGTTACAACCCTACTTAAGCAGGGTTGTTGCCGAAACACTTCCAACAGCTGTATATACGCAGAACAGTAAAGCTCATGTATCTCCAGAGCATGACATTCTCTTTGAAAGCCTGAGAAATCCTCGTTCTGTTCAGCCATTGTTGGAATCTTATTTGTATTCCAAGTATCAGCACAAGCTGTATTTGAGGCTTCTGTTTACAAACTAATCTTCCTGAGGAAGGGGGTGGGAGGGGGGGAGTGAAAACCCAGTAGATTTCTATCAAGCAACTCCTTTATGCCTTTAGTATTGTAGTGGATACAACTGAACCCCTATTTTTAGTGTTTATAGCTCCATCTAGAAGATATTTAGGAATGGTGTATGAATGATCTCCCCATTTCTGATTCTCTTTTGTTTCTAGTAATGGGTTTTTTGCAGTGTAAATTCTTCTTCTGAGTGAAGTAAAACTGCAATTTGAACTTGATTGTTCTGTCTTAAACCAGTGGGAGGGATTGTACAAATGATTTGTCTCAGGCAACAAGAGCGTTTGACTGTTTTCTGTTGAGCAAAAACCAGCGTTAACGAATCTATCATTACTTTGTTTCGCACAGTTCCCCAAAGACAACTTTCTCTCTTTCACATCTTGCCATAGACTTTTCAAAAACCTGGCAGCCCACTAAAACACCCAGATGCATAAAGCACAAAGTTTACAAAAGCCAGGAATAGCAGGAATGGTGTATATGTGTTTCAGAAACAGAGAGATACTGTCTTATTCCTGTTGCTTTTTAATTCTTTAATATGCAGCTCAGTTTCATGGATGAAACAGTCCTATAGGATTTAGAGCACTCCAGAACAGAAAGGCAGAGGGGGAGAGAGAGAGAGAGAGATTGAGCAGCCTTGGGGTCACCAGGGTGGAAGTCTTCAATGGGCTCTCCATATGCACCTGGTTGGTTAAGGGGATTCCTGTTCACCAAGGCCTTTCTCTCCCTGTCCTTCTGAATCAGATATTGCAGTGATTTAATCTCTGCTCTGAAAAAGTATGTGCAGTCATTAGTATTTGGCTTATGTACTGATTTTATAATCAAGTTATTGGTTAGTTGTAATCCACTTAAGATAATTTCAGTAGAGAGGTGTTGTTTAAAAAGAGATTAACCATCTCTCCCTTTTAAGAAAAGGAACACTATCTACCAGATGCCTGCAGCTAAATACTTGGCTCCTTTCTTCATCCACTCATTTTTTCTGCCATCCATTGGCTCCTCCAGCCACTGTTTTACAGCGCACAGCCTACTTTGCCTAATTTCCTTAGGCCCCCCTGCCTCTTGGTCAGTCTCCCTAATACTCCTGCCTTTCCTCCCCCACCTACACACATACCCTTCTGACTCTAAGCACTACGAAATTTCTTGAGTCTCCCTCTCAGTAGCCACTTCTGACAATCTGCCCACATAGAAGTTGGGCAGACAGCGTTCCCCCCTGCACAATTGGAGTGCTTGTGAACAATCCTTACTGTCACATCAGAAGCTACATTGCCACCAGTACAATGTATGTGTGGGTCAGGTCAGTGCCTTGATGGGATCTCATGTATGCAGTCTAGGGTTCCATGATGAAAGAAAGGTAGGGTTTAATCTAAGGAAAACAAAGCAATATGTGTTCAATAAATCCTGACAATTTGTGTTGTTGTTTTTCTGGTTCTCAGTGGTTTCCAGTGTTGCAAAACTTCACATACAAAGGCACCCTCTGGGGCTTTGTTCCATATGATTCCGCTCAAACCAACTTTTCCTTCCCAATCACCCTTCACATTGGAGATTATAACATGGATGGCTATCCAGACGCACTTGCCATACTGAAGAATACATCAGGAAGGTACAGTATATTCAGTAAATAGTGTTTTCAAGTGTTTCTTCTACTTGGCATAATGGTGCATGAAATTATTCTCACCTTCAAATACCGTAGGCCCATGGAGAAGCTGAATCGCTTCTTCTAAAAAAGAAGTGCCTGAATGGTATGAGAATGGATCTATTTATCTGTATCAAGCAGCCCTTTTATTCTTTTCTGCTGCTTAGCAGGATGTTACAAATGCCATCTAGGAAGAAGAGTGCATTGTGAAGAAATGCTGCCTGTTCCACCCTTTCCCATTGGAAAAATGTGTGGAAGGAGCATGGGGAGCTCTCCCCCCCCCCCCTTATTAAGTTCCAATTGTCTGAAAAGCACATACTCATCATGGTTCCTTGTGGAATGATCTCCCCATGGAGATCAAGCAAGCTCCAGTTGTGGTTATTCCTGCCAGCAGTTGAAAACTTACCTACCCAGGCATTTTCTTGACCATTATTATGGGCTCCCATCATTCCTGTTTACCGTGACTGAGATTTTAATGTTATTTTGTTGTGATTGGTATTTTAACTTTGTTTCATTGAACTGGTTTTATTGTGTAGTTCTGTTTGTTTGAAAGCTGTTGTGTAGATTCTGTAAATATATCTGTAGCAGAAGTCTTCAGAAATTGTACTTAAAGATGTGTAATTCCTAAATTTCTACGCTGACTTGGAGAAGCCTTCCCCAAACTAGTGTCCTCCAGATGTCCTCAAATTGTCATCCTCCCACTCATTTGAAGGAGGCAGGAGAACTTCATCCTTGCACTGGATTGGAGTTCCTCCCCTTCCTTGGGGGCTCTGTTTGTTTGAAGCAGCCTTCCCTAAGCTGCTGTCCTGCAGATGCTCTGGACAACAATACCCATCATCCCTGACCATTGGCCATCTGAGGAGCACCATGTGGAGGAAGGCTGTGGGTCAGTACACCTGACTGGAGGTTTGAGCCCACTGAGGGAATCGTATGGGCAGGATGCCTGCATTGCTGGGGGTTCGGCTGGATGACTCTTGCAGTTCCTTCCTCCACAATTCTATGATTCTATGATTAGGAACATGCTGTGGGCTCACATGCTCTCTTCCCACCAATCCCTCCTTCCCTGACATTGTGCTGATTCACTCCTTCACGTTTGCAACAGGACTTTCAAAGGCAGTCTGTGATATGTCATGAACAGCTCTGCTGTTGAAAGGGAGCTAAAGTCAGAAAAGCAACTGGTCATGCACAAGCCATTGCTGGAGACCAGAGGAGGAAAGAGTGCTGTTGCACTCAGCTCCTGCTTATGGCCTTCTTATAGACCCACTGTCAGAACAGGATGCTGGGGCTAATCCAGCAGGCTCTTCTTATGTTCTGATGCCCAGCCACTTTGTGACATAACAGCAGATTAGTCACTCGCTGCCTGACGAGAGGCATAGCCAACAGGCTCTGACCGTACGTGCATACCCAGAGATGCCATTTTCCTGTTAAAGCAAGTGTCAACATCTCAGTCCCTTCATCAGCATCAAGTCCCTTCAATAATAATTCACACCAGCTGAAGCGTCTCTAAAGACATTTCTGCTGATCTTTCAAAGATGCTATTCCTCCCCTCCCCCTGCCAACCCTTCCTCTTGGCCGGCTAGATAGGAAGAATTTTGGTTCTGCTTCTAGGGCATTGTCTCCTTTTATTTTGACATTATGGCTGGCAAATGGAGGCAGTCTTTATACCCTGGAGGATCTTGGTTCATGGCCGTGGTTGTGAGTGTGCATTGTCAGTTCCATTTTTGCCTGAGGCAGCTCCTCTTCCCTCAAGCAGTTGTTGACCCATTTTATTTTGATGGATACACTGCAGATGCATTTTCTGGTAGCTGTCATACACGCTTTTGCTCAGTCACCAGCTCTCCCACCACTGGAAGACCGCCGCTGTCATGACCCTCAGCTGCTTCCTACCTCTGCCCCTTTACATTGTCATGTGCAAACATCTGGATGAATTACGTTGTGGTAATGCATTGCCTGGAGCTGCTGTGCAATACGAAGGATGCATGTTGGAAGTGGGAACATTCCTATGAATGCCTGCAAAATATTTGCAGGGTACATATTTCATTTATCGCCAGGTGTTTAAATCAGAGTTGGTGATCTTAACCCTGTTCTTGAAAGCTAGCTTAAGACAAAGGTTTAAAGTAGCAGAGCTGATAGCAATGTATAAATTTACATTGCTCTTGTAAAGAATCAAAGGGTACGATTAAAATACAAAGTTGATTTTTAACAAGAATAAGGGATAAGGGAAGGTTAAACTGATTCCTGAATCGGGTGGACAGGCAGTTGATTGCAGTCCACCAGTTCTCCTAGGAGCTCCCAGGATTCTTGCAAGTAAAGACATCATGTTAAACCAATGTTAAAAAATAATGTATGGTTTATTGTGCACAAGCACCATGCTGGTGTGTGCTGCTCATTACTGCCCACTTTGTTCTCAAGCAGGAAACAGACCAGAGACTGGCATTGCATTAGATACAAACCAGCATTCACAGTTTGTTCCCCTCCAAACAAACAGTAAACAGTAAGCCAAGAACAAAGCTTGGCTTCCATTCATGGCTTGTTTGAAGAGAAATAAACCACACCCGCCGGTTCATACGGACCATAACATCAGCCCCTGGTTTGATTCTTTCCTCGTGTGGCAAGAGGAAGAGCGAGGCAGGGACTTATGAGCAGCATATGCCACCAGTGCACTGGTCTGTCACCTTTAAACCATGGTTGGTTGATTGGTTAAAAAAAAGTTTTAACATAATATTGAAACCAGGCCATAACAAGGCACTTCCATTCCTCCGCGAGAGTGCATATTCAGAAGCGCAACAGTTTGCCAGTACCACAGAGCTGAATGAACCTGTGTTTTTATTATTTATTATTGGATTTACATCCTGCTTTTTCCCCAAGTTGGGATCCAACATTTTAAAACAACGTAATATATGTTGGGTGAAAGATCCCTGCCTTGCAGGGGACCTGGACCAGATGACCCACATGGTTCCATCCAATTCTGTGTTGATTCTATTATTGTATTTATGTCATTGTGTAGCCCCAGATCTGTAATATTGCTTGAGTACAGGCTTGGGTTTCAGGGCATGTACAAACCTCCTTGAGATCATACGCGAAAGCATTAGTCCCTTGCAGAGCCTTTCTAATCACCTAATTATTATGGTATGATGAGTCTTATCAAATAGCCATATCCCAAGAATCTGCAGAGCTTGATGGATTCAGCTTAACATCTTGACTATCTATGCCCCAAAAGCACACTGTAACTTGATGCTGAGCACAAGCATATTCCCTTTAGCTATTTAAATCAAGTACACACAGTTCAAGTAGCAGGGCGCAGTTCCTGCACATATATCGCCCATCTGCTTTTTCAATCCCTCCCAATAATCCAGGGCTTCATAGCTCATCAAGACAAAATCTTCTTTTTTCCCCCAAACAGCTTTTGTCATATTTCAGTGGCCAGCCAAACTAGCACTCTAACATCACACTGCTGTTTAGTTTGGAGCGGGGTGGGGAATCCTCAAAGACCTTGTTAATACTTTGGAAATCCTTTAAAATCCCCATTTTAAGAGCTGTATAAATGCAGATTACAGCAGCAGACATGAAATGTAATCCATAATAAAGGGGGAATTTAAAATGTGTGTGTTTTGAGCAAAGACTCTTGTTCAGTCACTTTAAGGTTTTAGTGACGTCTAACAGTGAAATAGTGTTTCTGTGCTGAGCATTAAAAAACAATGACAGAAGGAGATGCTTTAATATGGGCAACCTCCAAGGAACCAATTCACTTTCTTAAGTTAATTTTTAAATTTATTTTATTTGTGCCCTGTGTTTTCAGCCAATATTATCTTCCAAGCAGCTTATAATTAAAACCCACAAAAGTGGTACAATATATTAGGGCTAAGTGGAGGTATTTCTGATAGTCCTTTTTGGTTCCTGGTAATGGATGACCTAATCCAAATTCTAGAGGGAGCAAACGGTGTCGCAAAGGCTCAAGGATAGACTGAGAGTAAAGGTATCAAATCCGAGGAAGCATTTATTTGATGCTCATCAAGGAATCTATTTGATAGCTGCCTTCAGATATCTAAAGGGCTGTTACATGGAAGATGGGACAAGCTTGTTTTCTCCTGCTCCAGAGGGTAAGACCCAAAGCAAATAGATTAAAGAAGATTTTGAGTAAACACCAGGAAGAACTTTCTGTTTGACAGCATAGCGAACTCCCTTGGAAGCTGGTGGACTCTCCTTAATTTGGAGGCTTTTAAGCAGAGGTTGGATGACCCTCTGCCATTGATGCTTTAGTTGAGATTCCTGCATTGCAGGGGGTTGGACTAGATGACCCTCAGGGTCCCTTCCAACTGTACATTTCTATGATTCAGCAAGTTAATATTTTTAATTTCTAAATACTGTTCTGAGTATCTAATTGCAAGGTGGTATCTGACTAAGTCCAAAAGTGGACAAGCTGGTCTGTTGATTTCAGCAGGTCTGCTAGGTATCTCTTAGCCAGATGTCAACCACACTGTTACTGCTGGGTCATTAGTAGCAGTACTGTATTCCAATTTTCCCTAATCTAAGGGACAATTGATTATTGTTTCCCAACTAGTGGTATAGTGTCTACATGGGAGCTGATAACTAACATGGATTCAAACAGTGTTGGGAGCACTGCTAATGCCAATGAAATCCAGTGTGCTGTAGTGGTTAGTGTCAGACTAGGACCTGAGAGACGAGGGTTCAAATACCCACTGACTGGGTGACCTCGTGCCAGTCCCTGCCCCTGAGCCTAACCTCCCTTACAGGGTTCTTGTAGGGATTAAATGAGTAGGAGAACCATGTACTTAACAACAACAACAAAACAACGAATTACTATTAGAATTATTTATTATTTATACCTCACCCATCTGACTGGGTTTCCCCAGCCACTCTGGGCGGTTCCCAACAAAATATTAAAAGCACGATAAAACATCAAACATTAAAAATTTCCCTAAACATGGTTGCCTCCTTGGAGAAGAAAGCAAAATATAAATGCAGTTGATTAATAAGCAAACTGTACCGCTTTTAATGGATATTTTTATGTTTTCATGTTGCTGTGCATGACCCAGATATTTTGTGAGACAGCAATATATAAATACTTTTATTTAAAAATTAATAAAGGGCAGCATAAATTCTGGAGTTGAGAATGAGACCAACAGATATATTATGAATAAGCTCAAAGCATTATTCATGTGTTTCTTAAGTCAGATCCATTAGTTTATATCAGTGCAGTTTTTCCAGAATGTTTTAAAAACAAACCAAAACAAAAAACAGTTTTCCTGAGCTAGCTCAAATATAGCACCCAGGAGCCAGTAAATGTGATATATCCTGTACGCTCATAATGCGTTGGACTGAAGTAACTTCACTGCAGGGAAAATAGCCCTACTACTTAAAGTGTGGGGGTTTTTTTCCTCTCTCTCTCTCTTCTCAAAATTGGGAGTAAGGAAAATTCCTGGCTTGCCCTGCTGAAAGCATCCAGCCAGCAAGGAGAAAAATTTTAAGGCGTTTAATGAAAGGTTCCTAAAATGGTAGGGCTGCATCGTGGGGAAGAGGGTAGCTTCCCTGCCGCGGTTGTGTTGTTTTACCATTTTCAAAACTATAGTGTTAACTGAGTGTTCCATATTGTCATGGGGCCTGGTCACCTCTAGGAGCAGTGAAGATCTGTTTCCGAGCCGTGGGCCCCTGAGCACTCTGAGACAGACCTTAACAGGCAGACAGGTTCATATGGGAGACATCAGTCCTTTCGTGATACCCAGGATTTAGCATGTTATTAGATATATATTATGAGATTACTGTAACACAATAATTCAAGAGAAACAGTGTTGGCCAAGTGGACTTCCCGGTTTCTTACGCTGTCTTTCCTGTATTTCATAATTGAACAGAACAGGTAGACATCCTCTTCTTGTGCTACTGGTGAAACTTAATAAATTTGGGAGCTCAGGAAAAGTAGGAAAAGTAGTCCGTTTAGGTGAGGATGGATTTTGCCAGCACTTCCAGCTATATCTGCCATCATTCTCCCACACCAGAGTTGCTACTGCAGCTCTCCAGAGGTGTGGTTTCTGCAAGGAAGTGATTGCACACATGCCCCATGACTCAATTGTTCCCCCTCCCAGCCTTTTAACTATGTCCCCCCCCCCCAACTTGCATGATCTAATCCTTACCATCCTCTGTAATCCTAAATGCCCAAACCCGTTCTACAGTGTTTCTGGATTGTGAATTTTTATGTTGCAAAGGCAGCGTTACAGAATCCAGGAAGGCCCAGTGCCTGCAAAATAGGTAGAATTTTCTTTGAACGTTACTTTTTCAAGGTTCGCTGTACTACACTAATAACAGGGACAGCCGCTTTGCAGCAGCAAGTATGATGTCTTTTGCTGTTCTAATTGTTGATTCGTTCAGCCAGCTTTTAATTCACTGAAGCTGTTTCAGCAGGACCCCCCCCCCAATAAATTGGTGGGCTTTCTTGACTCTCCTTGTTGTCTGTAAGTAGTTATTGGAAGGAACATGTCTTGCTGATTAGAAGGCTGCTATTGAAAGTGATTTAATTTATCTGTGCTCAGCTCTTTGCTGTGACCTGTTTCTATGTAAGGAAAGGGTCAGTCTCAGTTAGACTTCGTATAAGTAAATGTCATCTCATTATTTCTAATAATGTGTTGGAGGATCTCTTATACAGAAATTGGAGGGAAATTGATAGTGGAATCTGTTCTATGTTGTAGTAGTTATTTGTATTACTTTCACCCGTGCATCATAAAATGGCACTAATATGTAAAATTGTGTTGTGGGAGGAATTTCTTCGAGGAATTCCTGATACGGCCAAACACCCTTTGGAAAAATTTCTCTCCTAGAAACCAAAATTGGCCGTATTTTCTCCTGTTCCTTCTTGCACATTGTATTAGGCAAAATGGCTCTAAAAATGAAGAAGCTCAAATCTGATCAGTACTGCAGAAGATTCAAGTTTAAAACCTGCATGGAGAAAAATTGCACTTGAACATTTCCGGCTTAAGTTGTTTGTGGTTTTAAATCCTTGATCCTTGTGGGTTTTGTTTTGAAGTGAAAAATACCTACTAGCTTTGGTTGCAAAGAGGAAGGAGCTTGTTTCTTTTCCATCAGGTTTCGCATGAGTAGGAGGGAACCATCTGCCTTCATAGCTGACTTAGCACTTTACTCCTTAATCTAAGTTGATTAATCTACCAATTACATAAATCAAAGCATTCATACTGCATGGCTCCAGGTGCAGGTTACAGCATCTTCTCAGAAAGGAAGCATGTTCTGTAGGTGAAATACAAAAGACCAAGCATAATGTTCTTTTACAACGAGACTGAGAATAATGTCCTTCTGTTACAAATTCTTGACTTCTTGCCATACATCTATAAAGCATATTATATTTACCTTGCTGCCTCTGCCACGATTTACTTCAGCAAGCACAAAATGCTAGATAAGAAATTGCTCAGCAGTGGAACTTCTTGACCTATTCGAAGTATGAACATAAACTCTTGTTCATAACTCTAGATATGCTTCAAGTGAGTCCTTTTCAGTTTTTGGAGTTCCTTTTCCTTTTCCTTTTTTAAAAAAAGTGTTTGGAACTAATGGTCACCTAAAGCATTTTAGAAAATGAAAACTGAATCCGAAGAACCGTTTTCAGCCTGATGTATGGAATTGCTGTATAAAATGCAAAGAAAATCTTGCTGACAGTGTCAAAAGGTGATTTTCATAGTAGTATTAAAATTTCTACATGCCAAGGCTCTGATTAAGTGAAGCTTTGTAGGAAGAATTCATAATACTTCTATTATCAGCAGTCACACAGATGTTGGGTCTTAGGTGCTGCAGAAAACCTTTGGAGAAGAGTAGTAAGGAGTGATCCAAAGAAGATACTTAGGTGTGCTCATAAGATGACACACACTCTCTTTTCCCACCCCAGCCCCCACCTTGGCAAGCCACAATGACTATGCTTTGCCTCCAAGGTCAGAGCCAGTAATTCCAGTTGCTGGAAACCACAGGAGGGAAGAAATCTAGTAAGAGGGTTGCCATCTTACTGGATGAAGGATGGTCCCTTACCATTTAGGCAAAGGGCTAGGGAAGACACAGTGACCTATAGTGGCTACATACAGTGGTGGTGCGATATGGACGACATGTGACTGATGTTTGCCATGTGCTCCTCGTGGACGTATGTTCTTAGCGCTACAAAATACAAATGTGTGGAACATGTTCCCCAAAATGCAGTTCAGCTCTCGCACACTGCCAAACTGCAGGCTTATGCTTCTGAAACAGGAGCAAAATGAGCTTGTGCATCCAGTCCAAAGGCCAAAAACATGGTATGTTTGTGTTGCAAAGATGTTGGGCTTTGATTAGCAGCCTTTGATTAGCAACTTTTCATGCTAGAGCCTAGATGTGTGAATGTGCATAACATTTATAACTGTGTCTCGCAACTGAGGGCTTCTCAAATACACGGTGTGATGCGTGCGTTAGTGTTGCATGTATAATACCATCCCTTTTCTGTTTCGAAAGCAAGTGATGAAAGCAGTTGCTGATTGCTGTCATTGAGGGGGAAGACATACTTCCTAAAATAAAGAAGCATTTCCACAGCATGTGACGGTGAAACAAGGGGCATTTCCCCCCTTAATTCTGGACCATTTCAAGGTTCAGTTAAGAACCGCTTATTAATGAATGCCCCACTTTCAGTTCCAGTTAAAAGCTTTTAAGAAAGCAAGTGATTTTTCAAGGAGACAAATCGTCCTGACTTTTAAGGAGTAATTGTACACAGCTGCTTAATTGAAGATAATTTCGCTGAGATGTCAGCCCATTTTCAAATGCAGGAAGAGCAGAAGAAAGATAACAGGAAGGGTATAGAATGAAGATGTGTTCCTTGGTGTGTTTGTGGGGCGGGGGTGGGTGGGATGGAAAACAAAACAGCTTAAAAAAGAAAAGAAAGAATGAGGCAGTGAAGCAAAAGAAATAATTATATGAGTAATGCCTGAGAAATACCCATTTAATGTATGCTGGCAAATGTTTTTATTCCCCCAGATTGAGACAGCGCACATCTGGTTCAAACTGGCAGGCGTTCAAACAGGAGGAGTCTCCTCTATTCCAGCATTCTGCCATGGTTCTTCTTCCCCCTTTATGTTTAAACACTTTAATATATTGTTACGGCCTATAAATTAATTGATTAGAACTTGAATTTTAACACATTTACGCACTCTGCTTCTACTGGAGTAAAGAACTGTAAGGATATATGCTTCTTTCAAAAAAAAGAAAAAAGTGGTCGTTTAAAAATAAAATCAGATTTTCCCCAATGGCAAATGAACTGCCAAAGGTGGTTATAAATATTTATAAATTCTTGTAAAATCTGAGCTGATAATTGGCAGGGGAGACTCTTAACATGAAACACTTAGTATGCCATTTTGGAGAGGAAATATATTGACAGTAGTTAACAGCTGCAATATAAAACCAAGGTTATTGTGGTTCTCATGAAACTGGTCTTCGTACAGGTGGCCTAGATTGGATTAACAATTGATTAGATCGTTTTCATGTCTTCCAGAACCCAAGTGCTTATGCACAAGGAGAAACATTCAGAGTTCTCTCTGAATTTTTAAAGTTTTCAGCGCCAAGTGTCCTTTAAATATATGTATGAACCTTTTGGAGGCACATTTGGAACATCATTTTGATATATTCTAAGGATTCACTTTAGTTCTGATGTGTGTAGTACTATCTAGGGACTCAAACAATTCCTTGCTCTTGCTATTAAAAATGTTGTGAAGTTACTGAACTAGTTACAAAAGACATAATTTGTTCACAGTAGTAGTTTTTTGTTTTTAAGAGAGGGAGGGATGTATCGGGAAGAAGAAAACCATTTGGTGGTTTGGCAGATGGCAAGGCAGCATCCATCAGATACATTAGTGGACTTGGGAAACAAGTTCCTTTGCCCAGTAAGTGTTACTATAAAAGAACTGCAATGGTACAATTAATTGAGGTTGTCTCATCATACGAGTCAAATACTCAGCCTTGAGATCAAACAGATGGTCCTGTGAGGTTAGACATTGCTATTCTGCTCAGCAGAGCTTTCCCTTCATTCTTGTTTGCAGCAGCCTGACCTGTATTTTGGTCTTAAATTTTCAGCAGCAGCCAGCTGGCTTATTTGTTGACTCCACGTTGATAATCCCCAAATGAGCGCTTTTGACGTTGGCAGCAAAATACCAATGTAATAGCCTGCTACTCTGCCCACAGATGATTCTTTTCCACCCTGCCATTTCCTGCTTCCAGACACAGGCATCACCATACTGGTGCAGATATAATTTTGCATCATTATCTAACCATGGTTAGAAGACTGGGAGTATCCTGATGACATCTCTTCTCCCTGTTGTGTGTGAATCCCCCCCCCTTTAAGTTGCGTTATTTCGGGAGTGAACTACAGTTTGTATTGCACATCGCCACATCTGCTAACATGGCATGGTTGAAACCAATCTTTCCACCATGATTTTGAGGAGTTGGTTTGCAAACTGGCTCAAGCTAATCATGGTTAGCAAAAACACCTGGTGCAATGCTAAATGTGGGTTAGGTCAGAAAATAAAAGGCAGAGAGCTAGTGGAGTGTGCACAGTATCTTAGTCACAATTTCCTCTGTTCTGTTTGGCATGGCTAGGTCCAATCACCACGCACTCAAGAAGACCATTAAGTCAGATCCTGCAAACTTTGTAGGTTCTCAAAGGATCAAGCGATCTAGAGTAAATCATGAGTAGAATCTGCAGCAATGCTCCAGCAGAAGTTTCTCGTAGGGTTTTTCATAGCCAGCCATGTCCTCCTCAAATTCCTGTGCTTTTTTCCTGAAAATATGTTATACTGCTGCAAACCTCGGGCATGCTGGTTTTCAGTAGCTCTGTTTTGGTTTCAGTCCTGTTGGCACTTACCCCCCTGAGTTCACTAGGAGGAGGAGACATCATAATAATGTAACTGTCAGGATGCTGTTAGTGACTCCTGGCTGGTTGTCGAGGAAAGTATAAAGAAAAAGAAAAGTTTCTTACCGTCCTTTTTTATTTCGATATTTACAGAGAGAGTCTATAAAACCCAGCCTCTTAGATAATGGTGTTGTCCCTAGTGAATCTCCACCCCGTCTCTCCCACATCCTCATTTGTCACTTCTACAGGCACTGCCACATGCCTTCTGTCTTTTAGCTCTTTGGTCTCCTACTTTCAAGGCTTGCTGGGTTCTGGGAGATGGAGCGTCTGGGATGCTTTCTAATGACACTGTGTCAGCCAGCTGCCGCTCCGGTTCTGTCTCGTCCTCCTCTGCCATTATTTCCCAACTTTTCCCCTCATCTGCCTTTGAGTTGTGACCTCCCTCAAACCACTGTTGTAAATCTATACTGTCTTCCTCTTTCTCCTCCCCGGAAGGGTCAGGATGGGGAGGCGGTCTCCACCATTCCTCCTCTGCCCAGTCCCTGACAGTAACACGTCAGCTTTGTGCCTGAGAGAGAGCTGCAAAAATTGAACTGATAACTGATAAAACATCATGTTTTCCCAGAGAAACCACATTTTTCAATGTGTTTTTCTTTTCAAACTGTATGGATGTCCTGGTAATAAAGAAAAGAAATACTGATTTCAAACATTTATAAGGCAGCTTTGGCTTCCAGGTGACACTCAATCTAAATGTACAATTTAAAAATGTATAGCAAACAATGCTACACAATTAATAAAACATTAAGGTCAACAAGTAACCCTAAGAAGTCAAAAGAGCCCATTTTGAGTGGTGCAACTGAGAGAGCTTCTGCCCTGTGTCCTTGCCAAACCTCCCTTGAATGAAGGAGAAAATGCTGAACGGTGCATCTGCTGCTCATCTAAGGGATGGAGAAGAACATACAGGAGTATAGCTTTTTTAAAAGATTTTCTTTTCTCTTAACATTACAAGGAACATTCAGTATACTGAAACAAATTCCCCCTTTATTTCAGATTGTGCACAAGATTCACTTCCATGAGCCGTATTAGGTGACTCACCAAGAAATCTCAACAATTAAGTTAAGGGGTGGAGAGGGAGAGAGACCGAGAGAGAGAAATCTTAAGCTAGTTGCTAAGGATACATCATGAATTGAAGCAAACCTTTTAATTCTTTCCCTTCCAGCTTTTAATACTAGTAACCACGGATCTAATTTTGATGATTGATTACTGTGATTAAGTGATAAGAGCTTTTTTTTGCAAACCTTTGGCTTGAGGCTGTGCTACTAGTCCAGGAAGCCTTGTTCTTAATTGCTAGGATCTGTAGCAAAGTAAAATTAAAAGGGGCCATGCCTCTTTTTATTCATCCAAGGCCACACTGATGTATATAATGACTTCATGACACAGAAGTGACTTAATTATATGCTCTTACCATCATTCTCAAAAATGGATTCAAAATCGTTTGGTGGTGTTTCTTGCTCTCAAAAAGAAAGCTCTGGCAATGTGTGGGATGGTGCTTATAATACAGTACAAGAATGTTGGGGTAATTTGGATATATTTCCTAGGTGAGCTAATAAGGGGTCAGGGAGAATCCTGTAAGTGGCTGGAATAAGGTTGTTTAGTTTCAGCTCTTAGGTCCATGCAGATTTAATGCTGGCTCCCTGCAAACCATAGTTTGCAGACTGAGAGCCAATCTCAGAGTGTGTCCCCCACTCCCATCTCTTGAGCAATTTCCCTTCTCTCATCCCCTTTCCAGAATTAAGCATAGGCTATTGTTTCCTGGTAAATCAGAGTTTGAAGTAGGTTTTCAGACCAAGGTTACATTAGAAACTGTTTCGTGTTAACGATGGTTTGCAGTTGGTGCTTACATATTGCAAAACTGTGGTTAGCGCCAAGTACAGCGGTACCTCGGGTTACATACCCTTCAGGTTACAGACTGCTAACCCAGAAATAGTACCTCGGGTTAAGAACTTTGCTTCAGGATGAGAACAGAAATCGTGCTCTGGCGGCGCGGCAGCAGCAGGAGGCCCCATTAGTTAAAGTGGTGCTTCAGGTTAAGAACAGTTTCAGGTTAAGAACGGACCTCCGGAACGAATTAAGTACTTAACCCAAGGTACCACTGTAGAGAAAAGAAGGATATAGACACACCATAGAGGGAAAGTGCATATTTCCAAATGTTGGCTATAGTTGTGATCACATCAGGTTAGAATTTATTCTCTGAATATCCCAAACAGAGAACTTAAGTGATTTTATGAAGGGCTTTTGATGAGTTTGCTTTGAGGCTTTTCTTAAAGGAAAAATCTATTTAAATTCAGTGTTGGAGGGCAGGTTGTACCTTTATTTGAAACTCGTGAGAAATTCAAAGAAGCATATATTTTACTAACCACATTTGATTTGATGCAGTCCAGTTAACTGGGGAACTACTGCTGAGCCTTAGGATGGGTCAACACCTGAAGCAGGATTAAGTGGTAGAATGGACTGTACCGCAGACTGCAGCTACACACACACACACACACACACACACACACAGACACAACATGGAAAACTAGTACATCAGGAAGAAAGGCTTAGTTGAGCCCGCTGTGCTGATTTTCTTTTTGCATGAAGTTTTTAACACAAGGAAGCATTGAGAAATGCTCAGCCTCCCCCATGAAATGGTACACTCCATTCTAGCATCTTCTGCAAGTGTAGACCAAGAATCTGGTATAGTTTATAGGGAGGAGCTGTAGCTCAGTGGCAGAGCAACCACTTTGCATGCAGCAATTCAGTCTCTGGACAGCTCCAGGTAGGGCTGGGAACGTTTCCTTTCTGAATGCCTACCAGTCACAGAGCTAGATGGGCCTGTGGTCTGACTCATTGTAAGGCAGCAGCCCATGTTCCTACAGCAGGGAGAAGGCTAGAGTAGTATGCAGTGAAATTTGGAGTCTCCTCCTGTGTCCCACTGGATTGGCTCAGAGAAATAAAGATCTCTCTTGTGCCTGCTCCTTCTGTCTCTCTCACTCTCTGGCAGTTCCTGTGTTGTGTTGTTTTTACTGCTGCTGCTTCTTGCCTGGAAAGGACAGGCAGAAATGTGCCAGTGAGGTTGCTGTTTGTTCCTTCCTTTTCCCAAGAAGCTCAGAAGAGAAAGGAAAGGGGGGAAGGGGGCTCCCCATCAGTCTTAAATCAAAATACCTTCACTCTTGCTCAACTATATCTCCGTATTTCATGTTAATTGTTTAGAAATGGACTGAAAACATTAGCATAACTCAGCATTTTATCATGTTAGTGTGCTTTTCAGGCTTGACACTGGTCTTGGATTTATTCCTGCATCTTGCTATTATGTCTGTGGATGTACTTTTTCTTTTTGCAGAAGTAGACATTCTATATTTGTCCAACATCCTATATTTTAAAAGAATGGCAGATGAGCACTACTCTTTACAAACAGTAATTCCCAAACTGTTTCCTAAAGAGATTCACAGCTCGAATCCTGCCTTCCAGACTCATCTGCAGGTCTGAGTTTGTCACCCAGCAGTCACCTGTTCATGACTGACTTGCTTTACTCAGCCTTTCCAGTAGGCTTCTTATGGCTCGCTTGAAGACTCAAACCCACTATTTTGTATTATGGGATGCTGTTCAGAATTTCCTTTCTGACGGGGGTTCCTACAATTAATTATGACCCTTCAGGTCCAGGTCCAGCTTTGAGGGGGGTCTGTGACAAATTGGCTCCTCCCATCATCATCAGTGCCTACCCAGCAGACAGACAACTCCCAGAAAGAGTCTGGGAGCTGCCATGTTTATTTCCCACAATGCCACAGAACAATGTGGGGCATTGTGGGAAATTAAAACACCAGTTTCCATGCCCCCACTAGGAGCTGCCATTTCAATCTCCCACTGTCCTCTGGAGTGACATGTTGCTTCTGATACAACTAAGGGTTATATTTTATTTTACTAAAATCTGAAATGATGGGTTCTTCTGCTAAAAATTACAGAGTTGTGTCAGAAATTATTTTTGAGCCAATAATTGTGAAAAATCTCTCAAGTGCATAGTATTTATGCTATAAATGCAGTGCATAAACAGTAAATACTGCAGTTGAACATGAGATGGCAATGTAGCTTATGCTGCTTCCATGCCGTCACTAATACCAGAATCCAGGTAATTTGAATCTGCATCTGAATGTTTTAAGTTGTCGCAGAAATCATTGTCTCCGCCACTTTAACATCAAGTAATAATTAAAATTAATCAAACATTTATATAAAGAACAGACTGGAAAGTGTGATCTCGTTTGTCAACAGTAAAGGAGAAAAACTTTTCATCATTTTGTAACTCCTGTTTCCCAAAGAGCTAAGTTTCCCATCAGAAAAAAATGTAATCTGTATGATCTAATGAAAAAGACTGATACCACTCCCATGTTTGTACCACTAATGGTCCCATGGAACGTTATCCCCCACCCCCGAAATATGCCAACAGACTATTGAGAGCTGCTTTTCAAATGTTACAGCCACATCCAGAAGCACTTTTCATCAGTCTTCCTGCGGGAGCTGTAATATTTGAATTCAACCTGAGTGTCTCGTTTTGGTCTCCCCAGAAACAAAAGCTCTTGGATGCATAATTGTATAGGTTTTACTGGGCTGTTTATGAGATGGAAGGAAGGGGAATGCAAATATCCCAAGATTAATTTCGAGACCAATAAAACAATCACACAATCTTTCAAACAGAGTAATAAATGCATGGTTTTCATACCTATGTCCCCATAAATTGTGGACAATAGTATGCAAAGCTATAGGGGTAATGGGCTGACAAATGGAGATTGCATTAGTTGCAATATGCATCTATTTTGGAATATTTTATCCTCTACCATTCAAACGGTGTGACCCTCAAGGCAATTTACAACAGGTTGGAATGATACAAACATTGGCAGCCCCAGGGCAACTGACCTTTGAAGCACTATTTCATTTCTAGCAGGCGGAATATCTTATTTTACCTGTTCCTGCTGACCTTGTGAAGGGGGCGCAAACTCTGTAAGGAGAGAAGCCAGTGCAAAGCCCCCCACACCACCAGGTGGGGGTGGGAGATCCCCCTGCTGCGGGAAAGCTGGGTGTTGGTGTCTAGTCCCTCTCTGCCCCTAGAGGCAGCAAAGTTGGGCGGCAAAACGGGTGACGCTTGAGGTGGCCGTCTCACGTGTGGGTCCAGAATTGGCCTCCATAGTCACTTACGGACTCATTGTTAAAACCGTGTTTATGGAAGACAATTTTACTCAGCTATGAGTGATCACCAAAGAAGGAGGAGACCCAGCTTTATGGGCAAGCTAGCTCTGCCACTGAGTGACTGCCTTTTTCAAAATTGACATGCACTGAGGAATAGTGGGAAAGGTGTGTTTGAGCCTTGGGGAAAGGAATATCATGCGTTCAAATCACTTCTCTGTTAAGATTATTGGGTGATCTTGAGCCAATCACGGGCTCTCTGGGCAATCTGCTTTACAGGAAATACAACCAAGGATTCTTGCAGTGCTCTAAAGTCTATTGTGTTTACAGTGGTACCTGGTTAAGAACTTAATTCGTTCCGGAGGTCCATTCTTAACCTGAAACTGTTCTTAACCTGAGGTACCATTTTAGCTAATGGGGCCTCCCGCTGCCGCCGCGCCACTGCCACACAATTTCTCTTCTCATCCTGAAGTAAAGTTCTTAACCCGAGGTACTACTTCCGGGTTAGTGGAGTCTGTAACCTGAAGCGTTTGTAACCCGAGGTACCACTGTATTGAGGTCCAGGTTTTTGTAGGCCTACTTCACGATGCATGAAATCTTAACGTTCAGTTGGTTGAGAGATACAGTTATGCAGGCACTTGCATCTGAGTACAATATCAGTGCAATGCAATCCAATTCAGTAGGCCTGGAGAACCTTTTTGTGCTGGTCCCGGGGGTAAGGTACCTTGGGTGTAGCAGAGTCCACACGAAGAGGGGCGAGGTCCGTGGCAGAGAGCCGGGCGGGGAACAGGAACGCTGGAACAAGAGGCTGTGCATGGAGCAGGAACACCGGATGGTCGGGAACAGGAGGCCGAGCAGGGAACAGGAGTACCGGATAGTCAGGAACAGGAAGCCGAGCAAGGAACAGGAGTACCGGATAGTCAGGAACAGGAAGCCGAGCAAGGAACAGGAGTACCGGATAGTCAGGAACAGGAGGCCGAGCAGGGATCAGGAACACAGGAAGGTCCGAAGCCAACAACGACGTTGCTCCCGCAACCTGGGGCCGGGCTGACTGGGCTTTTATCCTCTTCTAAGGCCAGGGGCGGTCCCGGCCCCCAGGAGCCCCGCCTCCTCTGGCCTTAAGGCGAGCACTCCTCCTGGGGGCAACCAGTTCCCTTCGCCTCTCTGCCCTAAGCCTCTGCAGATCAGGAGAGGCCGAAGGGTTACTGGGCCCTGGAGGAGGCTCACCTGTGGCCACTGAGTCGTCAAGCCTCTCTGGGGCCAGAAGGGTTTCACCTGGGGCCAGCTCCTGATGCACTGCCACAGGTGCAGGTTCTTCAGCATCTAGGCCTTGCCCCAGTTCAGCCGGCCCTGGAGGCGGGGACTCTTGTGCAGGCTGGGATTCCTCTGTTTCATCCTCCGAATCGGAATCCCAGGCCATCACACTTTTTGTGTGTGTGTTGCCTGATCCCATTGTTTGCCTGTTTTCTTCTGCTCTGAACTCTCATATATCTACATAACTGCTAAGTAACACACTGTGCGCTTAATAAGGCATCCATGAAAGCTTGTTACAATGAAAGTGTTTATTCTTTTAAGTGAGCTTAAGACTCGTTTTGTTACTGCAATGTAAGCACATAAGAAGAGCATTGCTGGATCAGGCCGATGGCCCATCAGGCCAAGCAGCATGTTCTCACATTGGCCATCCAGATGCCTGTAGGAGACCTCCAAGTAGGATTAGAGCATAAGAGTACTTTCTCCTCCTCCTGTGGTTTATACCTGCTGGTATTCAGAAGTGTTATTGCCTCCTTCTATAGAGGCAGAGCCTAGCCACCATGGCTAGTAGTCTTTGATAGCCCTCTCCCCCATGAATTTGTCTAATCCTCTTTTTCTTTTTTTCCCTTTTAATTAATTTTTCTTTTTTAAATACACATATATTACAAATATACAAGCATACAAACATACATTTCATGCAATCCTTAAAAGTGTTCAAACATACCTACACTCAATCCCACAAATAATTCCTTTTCCCATCATGTCTAATCCTCTTTTAAAGCCACCCAGCTTGCCGGTCTTCACTGCCTCCTCTGAGTGCTAGTTCCATAATTTAACTATGCTGTACATGAAGAAGTGCTTTAACACAAATACATCTTCGGAATTTGTCTTATAGGTTTGCGTTTGGTACATACAAGTTTGCTTTTCCTACAATTTACAGTTGAACATTTTACACAGCTCCAGAAACGTTAATAATTTATACCCTGGTGTTAAGGGGGCATGTAGTGCCATACCAAATGGAGAAGAAAAGCATTTTCAGTCATTTTAATCTGCAAAATTTCAACCAGGAATACATCAAAAGGATTTTTTAAAAAATCAACACACAGCATGTCCCCTTTTGTCACACCTGAATGGGAACATTTATAGGATATGTAATGAAGAAATTGAAATAACCTTGTAAATTGTATAATGGTGTGTTTTGATATTTGGCTGAGACACAAAGGGAAATAATGGAGATGCAGTGTAATGATAGTTGTGACTCATACTGGAAGTAAATATGTAAATATTCATGAAAGGTGTTGAGAATAAAATTGCTGTGGTAATGAAAAGCTTCATTAGAACATTGAGTTGTGGGGGTGGGGAAGTGTGATTCATGCATTTTGAAGACTTTGCACAGTAAGGAAGCAAAGCTTACAGTACAGAATAAGTGACTTGGCTGATGAAATCATTCTATGTGTGTGTTAAGTTTTCCCTTTTCAAAAAACTTTGTCAACACATACACATAGGGAGATACTACATATACCAACAAACCCAAGAAATGTTGACAAAATAGCCTTGAGATTTATGTGTTTCCCAGAGACTTGACAGAATTTTTATAAGCTCTAGTAAAATCCACTTTAAGAGGGAACTAAGTGTTACATTGGGGGTGGGGAGAGTCATGCATTGCGGGGGGTTGGGGCTAGATGACCCTCAGGGTCCCTTCCAACTCTAAAAGTCTATGATTCTATGAACAGTGAGGCCATGCTGCCCAAAACAGTATCTCTGTGTCTAGGTCAAGTTGTGAATCAACATAATGACCTCATTAAGATCTCTACCCCAGGAGCAATCCATCCTTCGAGTGGGGAAAGGGGAAAGTCATTGTGTGATGACATAATATTGTGTGGTGAGTTTCACATTACAGGGCATAAGTTGGGGTGAGGAATCTGTGGCCCTCCATATATTACTAATCCCAAGTCCCATCTGCCCCAGCTACTAATGGTCAGGGTTGATGTGTAGTTCAGCAATATCTAGAAAGCGACATGTTAGCCAACCCTGGCATAGGTCTACAGACAAGGTGGGTACCATTTCTGGCAGCGACGCAGAATTCAGGAATGTCTAGTTCTGCCCAAAGGATCTCTTTCCCAGCACCCTCTAGTGCCTTTTGCTTCGGAATCTAAAAGTAAAAGTGGGAGTCTACTTAAACTGTCGCTCCATTCCTTTGATTTGGGGGCAAAAGGGTGACTTTACTGCAAACTGAGCTCTTTTTTCTCTTCCATGTAAAAAATGTTAAGTGTGTGTAGATTGTCATGTCTGACAGCCGTATGGCAGGCCCCGTGCCAGAAATGTGGTGAAAAGAGAGCAATCATCAGCAGAACAGCAAAAGCCTCAATATTAAATGAATCAGGATAGTCTCTAGGTGGCTTGCGGTCAAGTTTAAAATACAATGCATTTGTCAAAAGAAAGAAGCATGGGAGGCAGGGAGGCAAATACAAGATCATGGGCTGCTCCAATCAGATTCTTCCCCTGCTCCCCAACCAACAGACACCTCTTGGAAATAAGAGGGCAATGGAAACATTTAATTTTTGTTGTTATAATGTTAACTTCCCTGTGATCTCCAGATGAAGGGTGGTAAGCAAGCAAGTAAGTAAATGATGTACCCAATTGTCTATAGCAACAGAGTGATTTCTTTGGTTATGTTAAACTGTGGTTCTTAACAAGCCAGCAAAAGCCATTACGAAAGCCATTACGAAAGCAAAAAAACACCCCCTGGTTTGGCAGGCTTCTTCTCCCCACAGATACAGGTTTTGAAGGGACCCAGGATGTCATCCAGATTGACCACCCAAACTCATAACAAAACAAATAAATAAATATACTGCTTTACAGAATAAGATAATCGAGTGAGGAGGATGGAGGCTAGTCCCCGCTTCAAGTTGCTTACAATTTAATGTTGATTATGAATAAGGCTCCCTGGAGTTCTAGGTTTTTTGAAGAAAAATGGAAGGTTACGCACTCCCACTTTGCACTGCCCAAGGGGGATAGATAGAGGAATTAAATGGCGGTTTCCCTTCTGAGTAAAAATTATTAACTGACTAGTAGCACAATCCTAATTATGTCTATTCACAACTTTTGAATTCAGTGGCTCTTACTCCCAGATATGTAGTGTTAGGTTTGCAGGAGTTTGTATATTATGTTTTTATATATGCTGTAAGCTGCCGAGAGCAGTTGGAGAAACCCAGCCAGATCGGCAGGATATAAATAATAAAATTTATTATTATTATTATTATTATTATTATTATTATTATTATTATTATTAAGCCCAGCTCACAGTCAGCTTTGCAAGAATAAAGGCAGGAAAACAAAACTGCACCCACCCCATGTTTCTCTCCTTCCTTTGCAGCAACCAGCAAGCTTTCCTGCTGGAGAATGTTGAGTGCAATGAGGCAAGCTGCGCGGGTGCACGGCGTATGTTTAAGGTCTACTGGGAGCTCTCGGATCTGAATCAGATCAAAGACGCTGTGGTGGCAACCTTCTTTGACATTTATGAAGACGTGAGTTGAGCGCTCTTCCTTGTTTTCCTGCCTGCTTAATTGCCATCTGCCCGTTCTTATTTGAGCTTTCGTTCCAAACTGGCATCTTGGAATATTTTGACTGGGCAAATCCACGGCACATAATGAAAACAAACGAGTTGTTTGAAGAGAAGTCATTTAAAGCTGAAGAGAGAGCCGCTGAGATTATATGAACAGTCACCCTTCATTTCAGCTCTTTTGAATAGATCTTTGTTAGTAATGGGCTTCCCTTTTTACATTTGATTTTTATTTATTTTTAAAGGAAGGGAGTGGGACTTGCCTAAGGCACCAGTGTATACCATCACTTGTATCTGCTAAAATCTGTTTAGATGAAGTTCTCAGGCTTATTTTTATGCATTGCTTTATTTTGTTTATTTAAAACATTTTATAAACTTACTCTTTAAAGAAAACCCGGTAAGCAATACCATCAAAACAAAAATACAGAGTGAAAACAGTAAAAGAGTAGTATGAAGGCATGTGAAAGCATATGCAAACCAATATTGGGGAAGGACCAAAGCTAAGCAGATGAGCATCTGCTTTGCATGCAGAAGGTCCCAGGTTTGAGCTTCAGAATCTCCAGGCAGGGCGAGACTACCTGTCCTGAAACTATGGAGAGCCACTACCACTGAGTGTTGTTCCCACCCTAGCAACTCCCTCTCCAGAAACATCTGGGAATGTCCTCTGCCCAAATCCTGGAAAGCCTTTGCCAGTAAGTGTAAACCAAGCTGAACTAGATAGAGGAATGGTCTGACTAAGTGGAACGCGGTTTCCTGTGTTCCTAAAAACAGGAATTCGGGGAGTTAATATAAATAAAAACAGGTGGTTGCTCGCTAAAAGCCTCTTCGTGTCCAGTTTTTACTTACAGGCCAAAGTGGCATTCAAAATATACTTCCAGAACTGCATATGTGTGTATGCAGCAAATACAAGGGGTTTGCTTTTTCACAATCCTTGCGTCTTTCCTCCCAGCTAGTAGTCCGTTCTTCTATTGGTGAAAATCTCAGGCTCAAAGAAGACAAGTTGCCCAGAGCATATGATGAATGCCAGAACAAACAACATGGGAAAGGAAGAGGCATTGTTGCCTTCATGCCTTGTGTGTTACCTTCCTAACTGCCTATGATTGGCTACTGTTGGAAACCAGCTAATTATCTGCTTCATGGATGGGGAACCTATGGCCCTTCAGACATCATTGGAATGCAACCCACATTAAGCCTGCCCATTGGTCTTGCTGGTTAAGGCTGATGGAAATTGGGGTCAAACAACATCCAGCGGTTTCACATTTCTGAACTAGATGGTCTTTTGGTCTTGATCCAGCAGGGCTGCTCTTGCATTCTTACTTCCTAGACCAAGTCCATCTTTCTAGTCCAGAAACCATGCTGCCTTTAAATATTGCAAACCAATATTCCCAAGTTGTTAAGGAAGGGGTGTTTACTGCACTATTAAGCTGGACACACCACAGCTGATCTGCTCAAACCCTAGCAACTTGACCCTCCCGTGCAATTTGGGGACATTTGTATACTAAGCTAAGCTAATATAAATCATAAGGTTCCAGCTTAGTTTCTCCCCTACTGACTGCCAAATATTCACAATAATTTATTTCTGCACAGTACATGAACAGACACTGCATCTGGCTCCCTGCATTCAGTGCCAAATTTCTCCTGGCCTCAGCTTTATTTCTCACTTTTAAACTTTTGTCCACCTCTGTACATCCATTCACTCCAAATCGCAATGGCACTCTGAGTCCCTTCTTTTAGATACAATTTCTTATTCCCTTCCACCCCCAGGCCACATGTTTCTTTGAAAACTCCAAGGGTGAAAAGTACATCTCCACATTTTTCCTGCATATTTCTGCCAAATAAGTCATTCAAAACGTTTTCATGTTCCGTAATATCTGGAGGTGAGGCTTGACACTTTTGAAACATTGTTAAATGCAGGCCTGATATCTGCTTAGCACAGCAGTGTTTCCTGTTGTGGAGAAGTCATAAAACTGACATGTTTCCCGTTAAACATAATGAAGGATGGAATGCCATTGCCTGGAATGCATCAAGTTGTGCTTAAAGCAGGTGCTTGCAGCCTAGATCTGTGCAAAACTGAGCAGAAAAGGAACACACACAGAGGAAACTTATCATTTGGCCATGTGTCTCCTATATTTCCCTTGAGCTTTTAGAATGAGGATGGACATACAGTGGTGCCCCGCAAGACGAATGCCTTGCAAGATGGAAAACCCGCTAGACGAAAGGGTTTTCCGTTTTGGAGGTGCTTCGCAAAACGAATTTCCTATGGGCTTGCTTCGCAAGACAAAAATGTCTTGCGAGTTCCTGCAGGGGTTTTTTCCTTCCCCCCCTTTTTCCCAAGCCGCTAAGCTGCTTATCAGCTGATCCACTAAGCCGCTTAACAGCTGATCCGCTAAGCCGCTTATCAGCTGATCCACTAAGCCCGCTAAGCCGCTAATAGCGCTAATCCGCTAAGCCGCTAATGGGCTTGCTTCGCAAGACGAAAAAACCGCAAGACGAAGAGACTCGCAGAACGGATTCTTTTCGTCTTGCGAGGCACCACTGTATCAACCCTATGGTGCCCATAACACCAGTATGACATATTTCATTGTATATTACCCGAGACTTGAGTTGTTTAATGGAAGTTCCAACATCTCCTTTAAACCGGCCTGAAATTGGCATTTATAGCTTTAGCCAAGTCCTTGGATTTGGAAGACATGAATCCCATAGAACTTAAATGTGCTGTTGTTTTTCACTCGTGCTATCCTGTGTCCTTTGGATAGGGTGCCATTGACAGAGGTGAAAGGGACGCAGTTTTTATTTCATTTTTCTCCCTGACCAAAAGCAGGAGTATGTGGACCCTTTTGCCTTCCCTGGCCTAAGCCCAACATTTTGGTGAATTTAAAGAGATCAACATTTTGGTAAAACTATAAAAGAATTGTTTTCCTTTCCATTTCACTAAATGGAAATATTCAGTTTTTAACATAAGTTTCCTTTATTACATGCAATGCTCATAATTCAAAACTGGTGTGGCTCTAGCTACTATATTGGTGATGGCCACTCATTTTCAAAATACAGCCCAGGAGCCAGAAAGTTGCACCGCTGCATAAAGCAACTTCCTTGCAGGTTGTGAGGCTCAGTCTTAAAGTGGGCACAGGTATGGAGAAAACGTGTGTGACTGCGGCCAGGGCAATGTACTCAAAACCAAAAGGGAAATTCAATGTTAAAATGAAAAATATCTCTTTCCCCCAACGTCTGAAAACAATTTTCTTTTCTTTACAAGTGAAATTGTTGCTAAGCTTTTATTGCAGCCTGATTTACCATTTTCAGTGGGTGTTTTGATAGATAGATTAAACTCTTCGCAACTGTGATCTGACCCACAGCTCTGATTCTGGAAGCTCTGTTTCAAGCGAAAACTAATTTTGTGATCTCATGGTTTTTGCCAGCAGTTATTGTGTTTTTTTGCTTCATTGTATTGACTGCATTTTAGTGATGTTCAGGTTTCTGCTCTTTTTTAAAAAAGAATACTGATATTTTGTTGTTTCTTTAGGGAATCTTGGATATTATTGTCCTCAGCAAGGATAGCACAAAGACAGAGCTTGCCATCCACACATTAAAAAATAACTTTGAAGCTGACGCCTATTTTGTTAAAGTCATTGGTAAGTGGATTGCTACGAAAACATCAAAATGCTGTTAGAGGGGAAATTTGATTCTGTTTCTCATTGCCCACCAAGAACAATAGAAAAATGATTGCATTATAGTAATAGTGTAAGAAGGGGAATGCTATGTGTGGGAGAACTGGGTTAAAGAAAACCTAATTGATAACATATGATTCAAATTATTTGCTTATTTTAGTGCTCCCACTCATATGTTAGCAAGTTTTGTATATTTAGATCACTGTAGTGTATTACTCCAGTACAGAACTTGCTCATGCTTCTGCTGTTATGTGTTTCCTTTTATACAGTATTTAAAATTTATTTGATTTAATTCTTTTTGAAAGTTTGTATACCACCAACTAATGTAAAGTATCAAGGTGATATACTTTGCATGCAATAAAACACCACATCATCCTGCATTTCAGCACTGGTTAAAGGGTGATCCTTATTCATTGTGATTAAGGGGAGAAGGGGGGGATTGAGGTTAGTGATGCCATCAGCCAGTCTTTCCGAACGTGCAGCTGTCCAGATATTTTTGAACTACAGCTCCCATCATCCCCAGCCAACAAAGCCTGGGGTTGATGGGAGTTGTAGTCCAAAGCATCTGGAAGACACCAGGTCAGGGAAGCCTGCTACACCCTCCCGATCTCCTAAGCATGATTAAGAAGGCTCCTTCATTATGCTTGCTCTTGCCCCTTAAATGTTATTGGACTTGATTTGTACTTGAACAGGAAGGAACCTCCGCAAGCCTTGGATTTTCGGTCTCCCCTTGCCTCTTCCTGCCCTTCTGGGAGGAGGACAGTGAAGGCTGATGTTCATTGGAACTGTTAAGGTGGAAGGCAAGGAGGCTGATAGTGGGTGGAGCCAGAGCCCAGGACAGGCAGAGTCCATATTAGGCGGAGCCAACAAGTTCTTGTTCTACCTGCATCCTGCTCCCTGTTGAGTTCTATAAAAGACAACACTTAGGCTAAGGAAGAGGAGGAGGAAGCTGGCAGCCAACTTCCCTCACCAGACTTGTAAGAAGGGAGGCAGGCAGGTGAGGACTAGCTAAGCACAGAGTGTGCTTGGTGGACGAGCCTCTTGGAGGAGGACTTCAACAAACTTTAGTTTCCCTTTCCACAAAATCATGGCTTCTTGCCACATATAAACCAAAGATGGTGGTTTCAAATAAACCAGTTAAATGACCAAGCTTTGTAATCCACGGTTTGTTTAAAAACCCACAATTTGTTTAAAAACTGGCTGTGGCTTTGCATTGTGCTGTGAACCTGTCCCTTTGTTTCTTTTATCAGTCTTCACGGCTTATTTGAGATCTCTGTAACCTATACTTCTGAGTAATAATTCTTAAGTTATTGTATTTTAGTGTTTTGTTGGAAGCCGCCCAGAGTGGCTGGGGAAACCCAGCCAGATGGGCGGGATATAAATATATTATTATTATTATTATTATTATTATTATTATTATTATTATTATTATTATGTGACTCAAGGATTTGGTTTTAAACCCTGAAGCTACTGGTTCACAGTCAGCCTTGCACAAGAGGGAGGGAGAGGAAACAAAATGCCTATATTAATGAAGACCACTCTGTTTTCAAAATTTGGGATTAGAAGTGTTCACAGCAGCATAAACAGGCTCTCTTGCAAGTGTTCAGGCTGTATGTAAAAATGAGGCCATTTAGCCTTCATTACATTTGTGTGTGTGTGTGTGTGTGCGCACACACACACACACACTCTCATCTCATTTCATTCTGCATTTTAAAAGGTATTGAGCTATGCCAAAAGTTTAGAGGGTCTTTTTTTTTTTACTGAGCACCAGAAACTTTTTAATCAGAAAGGGAAAATATGCAAGGTAAACGAAAGTAAAATACTGCTTTCAGCAGCTTTTGTCCAAAGCCCAGGAGTTGGGTTGCTTTTAATCTGGGCTACGGAGAATTAATTTCAATACAATCTACCGCTTGCTGCTTCAGAGTACGTAGGCAGCAGTGATTCCAGTACACAGCTGGTTCAATAAAATAAGAGGCACACTCTGGATCACCAGGCACTCTGATGAGGACTATTGATCCTCAGCCTCTGGAGAACATAATTCATGGTGCGTTTAGGCTACTTAAAGGTTAAACTGAAATAAAGTTAACATTTTTAAGCAAATGATAAGCCCAAAGCATTAGGAACATTGTATTAAACAAAAAACATTGGGATATTTCAGACGTTTACCCTTCAGTTTTTTGCAGATGAAATCAGGGATGCATTTTGAGTGTATACCACCACCTGAGGCAAAGAAGATGGGTCGGTTCATATGGGGGAAAGGGTTCCCTATATATTACTCACACACATTTCTCTTAGATCCAGCTTGTCAAGTAGCTTCAATTGCCCAGGGTGCCATTTGCCAAGTACAGCTGGGTTGCCAGCCTCAACCCCTTCTAGACAAAAGGACCCAGGCCACAGTTACCTATGCATTGGTAGCCTCCCAGTTAGATGACTGCAGTGTGTTTTACATGGAGCTGCCTTTGAAGACTGTTCAGAAATTGCACGCTAGTGTAGAATACAACTGCTGAAATTTGAATGGGAACAGCTCGTTCCGCTGATACCTTGGTGGTCTTTTAAGAGTTTTAGTGGCTTCCTCTCTACTTCCAAACCCAACAAATGTTTTAATGCTTTTAAGTCCTAAACAGATTGGAACTGGGGTACCTACAGGAGTGCATGCTATCCACCTGCCCATGCTCTCCGGTCAGGGTAGCCAATGTGGTGTCCTGGCTGGGACAATGTGGCTGGGACTGATGGAAGCTGGAATCCAACAAGGTCTGCAAAGCACTATGTTGACTACTGTGTTGATTCCTGTCTTTGTGTACCTTCACTATCAGAAGTGAGGCGAGTGACAATCTGAGGGCTTTTTCAGCAGCTGCACCCCAATTATAGAATGTGATCTCCCATTAGACCTGCCTGGCACCAACATTGCTTTTTTAGGTGCTAGGTAAAAACTACCTTAGAGACGTGGGTGGCGCTGTGGGTTAAACCACAGAGCCTAGGACTTGCCGATCAGAAGGTCGGTGATTCGAATGCCCGCGACGGGGTGAGCTCCCATTGCTCGGTCCCTGCTCCTGCCAACCTAGCAGTTTGAAAGCATGTCAAAGTGCAAGTAGATAAATAGGTACTGCTCCGGCGGGAAGGTAAACGGTGTTTCCGTGCGCTGCTCTGGTTCGCCAGAAGTGGCTTAGTCATGCTGGCTACATGACCTGGAAGCTGTACGCCGGCTGCCTCGGCCAATAAAGCGAGATGAGCGCCGCAACCCCAGAGTCGGCCACGACTGGACCTAATGGTCAGGGGTCCCTTTACCTTTTAAATACTACCTTATTCACCTAGGCCTGGGATGTCCAACCAGTAGCTCGCGATCTACCAGTAGATCCCCAGCTGATCCTGGTAGATCACGGGATCCTTATCGTGTACAAAAAGTTGGGGGGAAGCTTAAAAACTCTGTGCAATCCTCCCCCCCAAAAAGCTCAACTCCTCTGGGCACTTCCCTCCTATAAAAAACTCAACAACTCTGGGCAATCCACCACTCACACATACACACACACACACACACACACACACACACACACTCCTCCTCCCTCCAATGATAATGGGTAGATCACTGCCAGTTTTTTATACTGGGAGTAGATCGCAGTCTCTTGGGAGTTGGACATGCCTGACCTAGGCATTTGAATTTATTAGCATTTCACTCCCTTCTTTTCTTTGCTAGCTTATTTTTATTGCATTGTTTTGTATACTGCGTTTTGTTTTGGTTTTTTGTAAAAAAAAAAAAACACACCAGAATTAAATTGTGTGACAAGTGATACACAAATGGGTTAAATAACAAAATAGCTAAATCAGTCCTGGGCTCTTCATTTATATGCTGCTGCATGGCTTACATGGAGCCCCCAGAAGTCTCCCATCCAGGCTAAGCACCTGCTCAACTTTATCAGTGCATACAATGGTGAGAGCTCCTTGCCTCATTCACAAGAGCCCATTTTGCCATCACTTTAGCTTACATCACTTAACAGGGAAAGCAAAAGAATTCACATGGTTCTATGTATGCAAGATCGCTTAATTCTGCAGAGTATGTAATGAAATTGTTCAGCTAAATACAGCTTTCTCTTCTTCTGGGTACCTGCTGAGCAAAAAAAAATGTGACCTAAATATCCTATTTAAGATGCTGTGCAAAGTTGGAAATTATAAAAAGTCCAGAATAATGGTATATGCACTTGCTGGTTTCCATTTCTATTTTCCATTGTTTCCCTCTGAAGCGCCATTCATGTTTTTTTGTGGGTATTTTTGCAACTAAAATTGCAAACCCACCAATTACTTTTAAAAGAGCAGTTTTGTAGAGGGCAAACTTTTTTTCCCCAGAAATGCCCAGCTTTGGCACTAAGTTATTATGGAATTGGCTGCTTAATCACAGCGTGCTACATGGTTGAACTAGCTTTAAATCTTGGCAGAAGGATGAAGTGCTTTCAGGAGCAGATGTTCTTGGAGGTATTGAGGGGCAGGGAAGGAAGGGAAAAGTGAAAGAGATGTGAGTTGGTAGCCTGCTGACAACAAGCCCTTTCTTCATTTTCCATGATCAGTAAGCTGTTTTCTCAGGCATTCATTACCTCTCTGCTCCTCCCCGCCCCCAAACTGATAGAATTTTTTAACATCTGTGTTTAGGAGTGATAAAATGGCACTCTTCTATTGCAGATGAGACCTAAGGTTGTGTCTATTACAAGCTTGGAAGCAAGAGACAAATACGCTTTTATAAAGCTTTATTTTTAAGTGCTTTGTGGTCTATATGATCAAGTCAGCGCCGTGCTCATCCTTTCACTGTGCTCTTCAAAAGTAAATGGACACCTTTTCATATTACAGGTGGTGAGGCTAAATCAGAGAGGCAGTCTGTAGTTGAGCCAGTATTTAACCCAGATCTTCCAAGCATTTTTCCAGCAGCATTTTCTACTCAGCCTACCGTGACCTGCTTCCTGGATGCATAGATAGGCTTCTTAAACAGAGGCTGCTTCGTTTCTCCATAAGTTTGCTCAGTTTTTTCTTTTTAGTTGGGGCTTTTCCTTCCAAATGATGAAGCACACAAACCCATTTATAAAACGTTGCTGCGTGGTACAAAAACACTGATGTGTTCCAGTGTTTTAACATAATATTGCTGTATTGTAGGTTGTGGGGCTTTGATCAGAAGAAACCTGGGTTCAAATTTTCACTTAGGCACAAAGCTCAGTGGATGACCTTGGAATAGTGACTGTGTGTCTCTGTCTCCGTCTATCTCTCAGCCTACTCTGCTTTGCAGAGTGGT
The DNA here is from genome assembly GCF_965112155.1 of Podarcis liolepis. NCBI lineage: Eukaryota > Metazoa > Chordata > Lepidosauria > Squamata > Lacertidae > Podarcis > Podarcis liolepis. The sequence continues at coordinate 34,947,756 of NC_139561.1, read as the reverse complement.
TGTAAGGATAATGTAGAATATTATTTGTTCATGCTCATAGACCATTGCAAATAATACATATAAAATGGCTGTTAATGTAACATTAAACATGAGCAAATATACTTCTTATTTAAGATAAGAATGAAGTTAAAATAAATCCTTGACCTATCCAAGAATTGATGGTAGTTCTCTTAAATTAATGAATCGCCTTTTTTACAACCCACAGCCTTGCAGGATGGTTGTGAAAATAAAACAGGAGATTTCCTTGTATGTCACTCTTTGAGCTGTTTGGTGGAAGGCTGGCTAAATGATGAGAAACAATAAATGGAATATTGAATCAAGAGTTGAAAAAAAATAAGCCTGAGGAACCTCTATTTTTAGCATGCATTTTAATTTGTTTTCGTTCTTACATGAATATTGAGTCTATATTTGGCATCACGTCACCCAGACAAGAAATAGGTGTGATAGAACAGTGATTACCTAATTAATGCCTTCATTATGTGAAGCAGCATAATTTGGACAAATCAATAATGTTTTTTAAAAAAACGTTACTGTGAGATAAACAACAGTAATTAAAATTTTTAGGAGCCTTTATAAAGAAAAGGCAACTTGACTTGGATGTGCAAATTGAGCATGAAGCAGTGACAATTATAAGATTGCAGGGAGATGTGTATAGAACAAGCCTGTTAACAGCATAGATAACCATTGGACTCCTCCCCATTGTTTATCCACAGTGCTCAGCGGACTTTGTTCCAATGACTGTCCGCGAAAGATAACGGTAAGTATGCTGCTAAAGGTTGTTGTTATTGAAATGATTTGGTGTCCTTAATCTAAAAGGCAATAGACAGAGATAGGGGAGGATAGTTTTACCCCCATATCTTGCATGCTAAGTGCTATTATGATAACCCAGTACGCTTCTTCCTGGATGAGAGAAGCTTAACTTTTAATTCAGTTGTATGTAGAGTTCAAAGTCCACTATCTCCATTCCTCAGGCAGTCTGCAAGATCTTGCCCATATGGAAAAAGTGAAGGAAGGCTTCAAGACTTCTGCCAAGAGATTAGAAGCAAGGCTCCAAAATGTTAATAGAATGATGGTTAGAAGGGACCATGAGGGTCATCTAGTCCAACCCTAGCAATTTAGGAATCACAGCTAAAAAATCCCTGACCAATAAAGCCACCCAACCTCTGTAATAACTCTCAACAAATGAGAGTCCACCAACTTTCAAAGTAGTCCATTAACTGTCAGACAGCTCCTACCCTCAGAAAGCTCTTCCTCATCTTTAGTTGGAGTCTCCTTTCTTGTCATTTGAATCCATTGGTTTAGGTCCTGCCCTTTGGAGCAGCAGAAAACAAGATTGCTCCATCTTCCATATGACAGCCCTTCAGATATTTGAAGAAGGCTATCATACCGCCTCTAAGTCTTCTCTTCTCCAGGCTAAACATACCCAGCTCCCTCAACCTTTCCTCATAAGGCTTGGTTTTTGTAAAGTTATGCTTTGCTTTCTTGGTCCTTTGTTTCCTTATGCATTCTGAACTCCCCGCTCCCCTTCAGCATCCTATTTCCCCCCCTACTCACTTTGTCACACAATGACACTTAACAGGCACCCAGATTTTAAAAGCAGCCCACAGTGCAAGGTGGGCAGTGAGTGGGCTGCCTTTTCCAGCATGGGAGATGGAGAGAAAGCCCCAGTGCACATGCAGGCTCCATTGAGCACCTGTGCACATGGAAAAGTGTTTGCTAAATCACAGCGCTGGTTATCCAGCATGAAACTTTGCAAAGTTTGCTCTGCCTTTTTCATTGACCATGTTCTATCGTGTGCAATGAAGCCTCTGAATAATAAGCCTTGAGCAAAAATTTTAAAGCAGTAATTTTGAAAGGCATGTCAGCAAGGCCCAATTTGTGAGCGCTCCTTTCAGACTGACTCGCTTGACAGCTGGGTTCCCCAAGGCACGCTGTAGTTGAAACATTTGCCTCTCACTTATCTCCTTTGGACTTTGTTTGAGGATCCAAATCTTCTTGAACGGTTTGCCTTGTTCTTTATTCTCCCTTCCCAAAGGTACCGAATCTTGACACTTGGGGCGGGGGGAATGAGCAATGTTCTCTTTCCCATATGCTTTGTCCTTCTGACTTGTATCCACGTTTGTATTAATCTCCCTAGGAGGCATATGTGAAGTTCATAATGATTTTGACTTCAGAATAATTTATTTATAGTACCAAGCAACGCTGCCTTAAGTGAATACGATAAATGCACCAGAATCCCCATGCCTACAAAGTTCTTGGGTTGGGGGAGGTGGGACGGCAAGCCCTAGAAATGCTCACCCTGTAAACAGATCATTTGGAGCATTAAAGCTGTATTGATATTCAATAAATTGGTGTGTACTGCCTGGCCATATGCAGACTGCAAAGTTCCACCTGGGGAACTAAAATATCAGACCCACAGACAGATAGCATCTGATACTGCATATTGTTAAACACCGAAGACAGATTTGGCATCTTAATATAGGCAACTTCTTGCCCACAGGTTTACAGTTTAAAGAAAATACATTTCAGTGGTACCTCAGGTTACATGCGCTTCAGGTTACATATGCTTCAGGTTACAGACTCCGCTAACCCAGAAATAGTACCTCGGGTTAAGAACTTTGCTTCAGGATGAGAACAGAATTCGTGCTCTGGCGGCACGGCAGCAGCAGGAGGCCCCATTAGTGCTTCAGGTTAAGAACAGTTTCAGGTTAAGAACGGACCTCCGGAATGAATTAAGTACCTAACCAGAGGTACCACTGTATCTATATAAAGAAAGGAGGTAGGAAAGGGAAGAGGTAAATGAAGCAAATCATGGGAAGGAAGGCCTGAGCCAAGAGAAGTATTTAAGGATGGTTGTGGATGGAGCAAAGCAGATGTTATCAGGCAGTGCTGAGGTGGGAAAACTGTGGCCCTCCAGATGCTACTAGATTCCAGGCCCCATTATTCCCACCTTGCATAGCCAATGATCAGGGATGATGGCAGCCCAGCAGCAATTGAAGGGGCCACAGGTTCCCTACACCTGAGTTAGAGAGTATTTCACTGGCAAGGGGTAGCTATGAAAAATATGTCCCGGTAGATGACAGTGATTGAAATTCTGGACTCAGAAATAAGATAGGTGGTGACCAGGTAGAAAGACTGAGAAGACCAAAAAGGTGAAAGAAGATAAAATAGACAGAAAGGAGAAATGGACACATTTAAAAGATATGTAGGAGAAGCTTGAGCAGAACATGATTGAGCAAGTCACAACAAGGTGAAATTGTGTAACCAAAGTGATGCTCAGGAGACGAATGGAGTGGCAGACTCGAATAAGGCAAAAGCGGACTCCATGGTACCCCTTCCAGTGCTAAAAGAGAGAGGCCCACTAATAAAAAGCCTGGGAAATGGTTGCACAACCATTGTGTTTTTCAACTTGCATAAGCCCTTTTCCTGGCATCTGCTCTTCTTATCAACTGTCAGCCTGCAGTCACTCATCTTTTAGACTTGCATTAGCTGATGAGAATAAGTATCTTCCCTGGAAACATTTGCTGTTTTCTGCATCATTGGCTAAAAAGAACTCCGAACATTCCTTTTCCCACACCAGATTGGACTTGCAACTTTAAATGCTGTTATGCTCGTTCAAATCGACGTCAGAACACAATGACTAGGTTAGTGCTGGGTTGCTTTGGAACTGCTGTCTTCTCTTTGCAATCACAGTACATTCAGAAGAGCACGTACAGGAGCAAATTGACAGCCGTATTGTTAGTTTGGTAGGGAAGGGTAGGCACCCCTCGTGGTTATTTGCCACATGAAAACAAAATTGTATTCTAGTCTCAGAATATCAACAATAAATCATTGTAGAGTTCCCAATATTGCGCACATCAAAATGAGTCTGCAGTCATTTCATGGTGGGGTGTTGTTTGTTTCCTTTGCTGATTTTTAAGCTTTGAAAAGAAAAGGGGAAATAATCCAAGTCATTATCTTTCATTCCAGCCCTTCGGTGTGAATCAGCCTGGACCTTACATTATGTATACCACAGTGGATGCCAATGGATACTTGAAAAACGGTTCAGGTAAGACTTCTTTCTGTTGACTGCTTTCAGTGTGAGTTTCCCAATGTGGGGCACACCAGCATTGGTTCTGGGGGTGGTGTCTTCAGAGAAAGGGAACTAGTTGAAGAAAGGGGCAGTTGCCTGGATTCACCAAGCCCTCCATGTAAACACAAGAGCATGGCAGGCAATGATAATCCCATAAACCAGTGGTTTTCGACCAGTGTGCCATAGCACCCTGGGGTGCCTTGAATGAGAGTCAGGGGTGCCAAGGGCAACACTGGCCTCTGTCCCTCTCCTTCCTTTCCGCCTCTGATGCCCTCTCGCATGTCTACCTCCCAAAGGCTTGTGTGACTATTTACCTCACGTTCATCTTTGGCCAGAGGGGAGAGGGAGGAGGCTGAGGGAACACTCCACAAGGGAGGGTGCTCAAAAATGGGTGAGGGGCTGCTGGCTCTGCAAGCAAGGGAATATGGACAGGATATCCTGTCTATGCAAATTTGATGCATTCTTGAGAGAGCTGGCATTCTTAAAATAGTGGTTCAGATACTAGACAGCAGAAGCAAAGGAACAAAATAACGAAATAATCTTGGTTTAAGACCCATTATGGATCAAGACTAAGATACTTGAACTTAGATTCCATTGAAATAAGTGGGGCACGCAAGTCAGAACTTAAGTGTGTCTCACTAATTTCAGTGGGCTCAAGTTCAGTTAACTTAGTTACCCACAATTTGTACCTCTCTTAAGTTTTGTCCCATCAGCATCGTATTCAGCAAACATATTTTAAGAACCTGAATTGTTAAACAAGAAAACAGTGACAAAAAATGGATTTATAACAAATAGGCATCTTTCAGTTTTTCTGTTGTGGGTGCTGTGCTTTTGTTGTTGCCAGTGTAAGGAACAAATAGTAGCCAAATTTCTATAGAAAAAAAGAGAGTAAAAAATAAAATGTCATACTTGCTGTTATCCTGCCCTTCCCCACAGACACACACACTTGTAGCTAGCTAGACTGTTGGATGTGAGCTAATCACTCTAGAGTGTTGGTGTGGAAACACATTGAAGTGTCTCCCAGAGTTGTGAGTTTTTGTTTGGAGAGCCGCCATGGCTAGAAAAATGGTCCTGGGTGTAGAAGAAAACAGCTTTGACTGCCTAGCAGAGTTATTGTGATGGTTGTTGTCAAGGGAGATCATTGAATGATGGAAGAGATAGAAATGTAACAATCTAACATCAATAGCTTTGGGCATGTTTTTAGCAAATTACTTCGAAAGATGTTACCCCGGGGTTAACGCTATCAATTTCTAAATCATTTTCAATTTTTATCTACATTTGTTATCCTAGGGAGTATGTTGTTGTTTAAAGGCCCTGTCCTGTCTTTTACACAGCTCTGCCTGCTTGTTTCAGACTTGAGTCCCCTTGATAGTTAATTTGCTGATAGGAGCCCACTTCTTTACTAAGAGTCAAAGGTAATGATGACCCATGAATATACATGACTGTGCTATAATTGTATTCTCCAAGAGTTGTGACTTTAGGCAAATGGGTCACCTTTTCTCATCAGAAAAGTTATGTGCCCTTTTTTTAGGAATGGGAGAATGGATGATGTTTTTCTCTATATTAAAAAAAAAGCTAGGTTGTTAACCTCCTTATTAGGGCAAGGATGTACACAGTTAATGCAGCTTTGAATGAATGTATCATGACCTTTATTTACTCTTAATTGCACTCATTGGGTCTGTTTATGCAGTCATGACTTCTTTTTCTGTTTACTTTTTCACTCTGCTGGTCATGAATGATAATGGGGTCGGTGCAATCTCAGGCTTGCAATCCTTAATATTTCAAGGGAGCTGATGCCTTGTAAACGCACACAGGGTTGTGGAACAGCTGGCTGCAGGTACCCATATAATTAAGCAGATTATAATAAGCATCTCATATACAGACAGGGTGGTCATATTTTAACTATTCAGAACTGGCAGCAGACCGGATCTCTGCATGAAAACTGTCAGTCTGGGTGGTTTTATAACCATGTTGGCTTTTAATAAATGAAAACATTTTTAGCACACAGATGGTAAGGAAAACCTGTCCCTCTGATAGGAGGACAGAGGGAGAGGTAGAAAACCAGCCTGGAGGTTGTACCAGCAGAGAATTCAGCTCCCTGGGAGCCAAGCTTGTCTAAACTTCCATCAGACTGACATACATAGACTAAGTAGGGCAGGCCACAATGATCAATAACAGGGATCTTTTGAGGACCCAGCCTTTTTACATGGATCCAATTTGGATGTTCATTAGTTCCAGTTATTTCAAAAGCCTGTGCAGCTTGTGACATGCCATCAGACATGTGACTTGTGGATTTTGCCCAGGGGTCATCCAGAATCTCTCTCACTCCAATTTCCTACAGGATTTCAGTATGAAATCACAAGTACGATCCGTTTGTGCTTCTGAAATACCAACAGCTAATGACCATTCACAGCTGCTGCCTTCTGGGGTCAGTGCCGTCTGAAATGGCACCGTCACATCTAGAAGGGAAGGCTTGTGGCTGGCTGCTAAAGGGCTCAAGCCTCGTGATAAGAGATACGATGACTCCAGCACAGCTTAGATGGCAAAGAAGCATGGTTTATTCAAATGGATCAAACCCCAGACAGCGAGTGTTAGTATGGGTGAGGTGATGAATCATACATCATTTCTTTCCATAGTGAAAACGGTAAAATGTTGCCATCTTGGTAGTTTAAAAATCCATACATCTTATAAATATATCCCCTGCTTCCTCAGTGTTAGCAGAAACCCAGGTTCTAATCTATATTCTGTCTGCTTTGAAAGTAGTTGACACTTAATTCGTCAGAGCAGAATATGAATGTTTAACTAATGATTGCAGCAGAGGTGAGGAACCTTTTAAGCCTAGCGAGACAGATCCTTCACTCCCCCACTCGCAGGAGGTCACTTTGGTCACCTGTCAGTCTCATGTCATCAATGTGGCCCACTTTTTCCTTTGTGATGTGGCTTGTGCACTGCAAAGGAAATTCCCAGCCAGTCCACACAGGACTTGAAGTCACCACTGATGAATACTGACTTCCTTCTCCACTTTCCCAAACTCCACTTGGGACCAATCCCAGCAGGGATTGCATTTAGCACCAAATTTTAGGAACAATAAACACAAGCCCCACTTGCCAAAGAGCAATCAGGATCATATTTTCAGGCTTCCAATTGTTCTCTTGCAGTCATATCTTTATCTACGATACACCTGATGTTGTATATAAGAGCTTTTCATTCTGTTTGTCACTCCCCACACTCCTCCCAGGGCTGGAGAGGGGTTAGTTTAATGTTCGATTTGCTAGTAAAACTGAATTACTGTGTCGCGAAACGATGCATGTCTAAAAAGCGTGTCACCAACATGAAAAGTTTGGAAAACACTATTGTATATGATGTCAGAGGTGGGGCTGCCTTAGAAGGAAACAGCCACGTGGGCCTAACTGCTGGGCTTAATTAGACTCACAAGTCAAAGGTTCATCACTGCTGGTTTGGAGCATGTACTGAGAATTCTAGGTATTTAAAACACTCCTTAACAGTTAACCTGTTAACAGTTAAATTTTACTAGGCTCTTTCCCAAATCACAGGTGGTTCAGAAACAACTTAATTCAAAGCTGCCGGAGCAGTTCTTAACTCTGACCTGAGGGTCAAAGGAGCCCTTCTACAAAGAAACTCTTAAAATAAGGAATTATTTGTTTTGGAGCGGGTCTAATTGCATTTAGCAAATAACACTAGCAAGGCACTATGTAGCTTCAAATCATCCAAGGCCTTTTAATACATGATACAAATATGTCAGATATATATATAATTCCAGGTACCATGTGTAATGTAGTGAATTCTCAAGAAAGAGAAGCTAGTGACCTAGATGCCAATAAAGTAATGTGGGGTGTTAGTCCAGCACTGCAGCTAGCCTGCAGTCAGTGCAAGGAAAGTCGTTATCCTTAAGCAATAATTGTTAGGAGCTGGTTTGGCAACTATATTAACTTGGAGGAGAAGAGGTCTGTGAAAGTTATTATTGAGGTCTTTTCCAGCCAGAATGCTGCTCGCTAACATGAAATGTTCATGAACGATGAACTTTCATTTGAACCAAAAATTGTAGCCGTAGATAACAAAAAATATTTCTTTGTGAAAAAGGGCTCGACAAAAAGGGTTCTGGTATAATAGTTTTCTTGTATGATGGTCTGTCATTTCAGAAAAGAAATGCTACCAACTTGCTTGCAGAATGTATGTCTGGGCATAGCATTTTTTTGTTGTATGTTTGGCAGTAAAATGATGTTTGTGTTCTATATGTTAAACATATTAAAGACTCAATCTGTGACCAACATCTTCCGTACAGCATAGCCTAGGGGAAAAAGTGAACTTTTTGCTGTAGCTGAGTTATGCCTTCTCAATATCCGTCAACCTACACTGTGCAGACGTTCATCTCAAACACATTTTTAATGCTGTTAACCTCCTTGGGCACTTCACCAAAGACACCAAGAAAGCCCATCCTCTAGGAGATGAGTTCCTATAGAGATGTGGAGCACAAGGTGCAAAAAAGTGACGTTTTTCAAATCAGGGCCTAAATAGAAAGCCTTGTGGTTTCTTACATTATAAAAGAAAAACAATTAATATTGTGTACCCTAAATTTTCCAGTGTACAGTTCATAGTATAATTAACTTTGTTTTTTAAAGATTGCAGGAGGTCAATCTTTTGCAGCCCTCTTTTACACAGTAATGTATAATTACCTTCAAAATTTTCTGTCCTTTCCATTAAAAAAATCATGTCTTGTTAGACTTGAAAGGTGCAGCTGTGGAGTCCTTTCAGAATTATTTTACAGAATAGAATAGTAACAGTTTTATTTGTTTGGCTATAAGCCATAACAAAGATAAAAGATACTCAGAGCTGAGCCACAAATTTGACTCCTAATTTCCTGGTTGCCAACACAAATAGAGAAATAAGGAAGGTAGCACAATTTTCCTTGTCCGACAGCAAAAGACAGTAGTTGGGGATAATGGTGGACTTGTTAAGTTGTGTGCTGATAGATGTTTGACCTACCTAATTCCTTCCTCCAACCAGGAATCCCAGTAGCACAGGAATTCGAAAATTAGCCCCATGGCATATGACTGTTTATAGTCACAGCCACCTTTAGAAAAGCTAGTGCCGCTTAGTATTATTCTGATGTCGCTGTGATGGCTGCCTAGATAAATATTTGTAGATATATTACTGTGGTCAGCAGAAGGAACCAGAGGAGCTGCTTGCCCCACCCTGAGAACCTGTAGCCATTGTTGGACTACGGCTCCCATCATCCCTAACCATTGGCCATGCCGGGCGATGCTGATGAGAGATGGAGTCCAGCCCAACCAGACGAACCCTGTGCTCTTGATGGCTTAGGGCAGTGGTGGCAAACCTTTTAGAGACCAAGTGCCCAAACTGCAACCCAAAACCCACTTATTTAACGCAAAGTGCCAACACGGCAATTTAACCTGAATACTGAGGTTTTAGTTTAGAAAAAAACTACTCATACATTAGGGAAAATGTAACCCTTTCCATTGATATATAATTTTAGGGTATAACTCAGTGCTTTTTTCTATTAAAAATGTTTAGGGATACTCTCATTTTGACTCAAGAAAATCACCATCGGGGGAAATAAATACAGTTCTAATTGGGGAAATTAAATACAATGAATTTCTTCTCCCGTTAAATTCACAAAATGTTTAGGGGTTTGCATCCCCCTGTGTCCTCACAGAAAAAAAGCACTGGTATTAGTCCCAAAAAAGTAGTATTATGAGCCGTCAAACCTTGGAAATACACTTTTTCCAGAAGGTGCACTGGAGGGCTGGTACTAAGAGCCACTAAGAGCTTCTGGGGGGAAGGGAATTGTCCTGAGTTGTTGAGCTTTTGGGGGGGGGAGGGTTCAATAAAATCGTTCAACACCATCACAGACTTACACCAATTGTCTCCACCACAACGGCAGCCAGTCGAAAACAGCACTTGACACACCCACCAATCACATGCACTAGCGATGCAGGGAATCGCCTGCTTGTGTCTTTCAGGAGCCCAGAGGAGCCGGAGAGCACCATCCACCTAGTCCATGGGTAGGCAAACTAAGACCCGGGGGCTGGATCCGGCCCAATCACCTTCTCAATCCAGCCCGTGGACGGTCTGGGAATCAGTGTGTTTTTACATGAGTAGAATGTGTGCTTTTATTTAAAATGCATCTCTGGGTTATTTGTGGGGCAGAGGAATTCGTTCGGTTTTTCATCTTCAAAATATAGTCCGGCCCCCCACTAGGTCTGAGGGACAGTGGACCGGCCCCCTGCTGAAAAAGTTTGCTGAGCCCTGGCCTAGTCACTTCGTGTGTGCACTCTCTCTCTCACTCTCTCGCCCATAGACCCGTTGCTTCCACACTCCCATCCCCTCCTTCCATGCCAGCTGGTTGGTGGGTGCACAACTTCACCCAATGCTGCTGCGGGCAGAGCGCACTCTACGGAGCGTTTCCCACCCATAACGGCATGGGGGGGGGGAGAAGCCACCCACTTTGCAAACACCCAGCAATGTTCCTGCTTTGGCAACTGCGTGGGTGCCCACAGAGAGGGCTCTGAGTGCCCTCTCTGGCACGCATGCCATAGATTCACTACCATTGGCTTACGGTCATAGTTGGCTTGACCCCACTGCAGTATCTTCTAGTATCTAAAATTCTTATGCTTTGTGAAGCAGATCTTCTCAGGAGCTGGGGGAGTTAATAGTGTGTGAATTGCAAAGGTATGTAGGTGGAGGAGTGATAACTTCAAGTTGCAATAGAGCTCAGCCCAGAATTAAAGCCTTATGATGTATAAATATTGATGAATTTGTGAGATTAGTTTTTAAATATTAATGGCCCGTTGTTTGCAAGCAATATTATAGTCAGCTTCTTGAGTGTCAGGCTTCGGTATCGCTCTTCAACCTTGCCATCAAACAGATGATGATTAACTTATTAGCGCCTAGCATTTACTAAGCACTGAGCAATAAAACCTAGGGTAATAGACTATTCCTTTCCTATGGCTTACAAGGAAAGGAAATTTTGTTTCGAAACAAACACAGATATGAAATTAGTTCATCATCTTACCCCAAGCTATACATTAATAAATTATAATTAAAATCATTCCTGACATTTATATCTAGCATTCAGGGTGTTCAAAGTGTTTCGCATATGTTGTTCCCGTAATCCTTTCAACAGCCCTGCGAGGCATGTCTATATTTTCATCCCTGTTTTGTAGGTGTGAAGCTGAGGCTCATAAAAGGTGGGCTGTCCTGAGGCCGCCTGGTGAATTGGTAGCAAATGAACTAGGGTTTTTCCTTCATTCCCAATGCATTGTGCATTTTGTTATGCTAAGAATGCTTTTTTTTTCCTAATTTAAACACAGGACATAGGTATGCTGGTGGCTTGTATCCAATTAAGTCCCAGTGAGCAGACTCTTCAAAATCAATGGACTTAAGTTAGAGTCCCTTGATTTAAATAGGTCTACTCTGAGTATGAAGGGACGCAGGTGGCGCTGTGGGTTAAACCACAGAGCCTAGGACTTGCTGATCAGAAGGTCGGCAGTTTGAATCCCCGTGACGGGGTGAGCTCCCGTTGCTTGGTCCCTGCTTCTGCCAACCTAGCAGTTCGAAAGCATGTCAAAGTGCAAGTAGATAAATAGGTACCACTCCGGCGGGAAGGTAAACGGCGTTTCCATGTGCTGCTCTGGTTCGCCAGAAGCAGCTTAGTCATGCTGGCCACATGACCCAGAAACTGTACTCCGGCTCCCTCGGCCAATAAAGCGAGATGAGCGCCACAACCCCAGAGTCGGCCACGACTGGACCTAATGGTCAGGGGTCCCTTTACCTTTACCTTACTCTGAGTATGTCTTATTCAGATAGAACCCCTGTGCATTTTAGTGCAGACAGTTTCCTTTTTTAAGTTTTTGTAGTTTAAGCCCTCTCTCTGAAGGTCAACGCTCACTTTTGTTTTGGTTCTGTTTGGCTAGAAATTATCACATTCAAGTATCAGTCACCCAGCTGAAACTTGATTTATTTTCTGAAGTGAAGGGGGATTAGGCAGGGTTTCAGCTTTTAAACAGAGCTTCTTGCAGTTTGGGAAAGACTTCCTAAGTGTCAAACTAAATATTTGAGGGAAATCAATTATTTGCAGAACTGAGATTTATTCAGATGCTCCCGTGAGCAAGGAAGGCATACCATCATCCGGTACAAATTCCAAAGTAAACGTAACTCTGCTAGTTTAAACAACAACAGGCAGAACAACAAACGAGCCCTGTGGCACCTTCACAGTGTTATTGTGGCATCAGGGCTGCCATTCAAGCTTTTAGACCTCCGGCCTATACTGTGCTATCACCGCATTCAAAGCACTTTGCAGAACGAATTGCTGTCGAATAAAATTCCACCGCCCCAAGGACTGTGCTGCTTAATTCAGATTACAGAAGACTACAATGAGCAGCTTCTATAAGCATCTGTCATTCTCCTCTATTGCTAGAATTCTCCCATTTGTACTTGAATAGCAGGGGACCTGCAACAAAACCTGAAAAAGATTTGAATTATTATTATTATTATTATTATTATTATTATTATTATTAAAAGCAGGTTTCCTAAACTACCGTATTTTTTGCACCATAACACTCACTTTTTTCCTCCTAGAAAGTAAGGGGAAATGTCTGTGCATGTTATGGAGGTGATGCCTACGGGTAGCATGCCTACGGATTTTCCTCCTCTAAAAACTACGTGCGTGTTATGGTCGGGTGCGTGTTATAGAGCGAAAAATACGGTATATTTTTGGCTGCAGTTTTCCTGTACTATTAAGAGAATTCTCTTCAGACTTTCTTTTCCTAACTAGTTAGGAAGCTGTGTCTATAATGTTTCAGAGAGACATGACTAATCACTGTTAAATTCTGTAACATATTAACCCCGTGGCTCTGTCCGACAAGCATGAAAGGGCCGCAAGAGCATATCTCTGTCCTTAGCTCTGGGATCATTTTTCTTCTTGATTCATTGCTCTTTATGTCCAGATTCAAACTAGATTCCACAACCAATGCCTTATCACTGAGTTTTTGTTCTTTGCTGGCAATTTTTAACCCTCCTTGGCAGTCTGGCCTTTCACCTTCTGCTGAGCCAGCATCTTCGTTAGCCCTTCTGGGCTTACACCGTTTAGTAATGCCATGATTATTTAGCGCCGTTCTAGGTCCTTGAACTTATGATCTGCAGTAATAGTGTGAGCTGTGTACAAGTTGTTTGCAGCAATTTTACCAATATAGTTATGATAAATACGTTTTCAGCAGCGTGTAAGATACAATCAATTCATGGAGCAGAAGGCTAATTCTCATTAGGGAGTCCCCTCTCTTTTGTACTTGAGAGGCAGCGCTTGAAAGGAATGCTTACAGGAGGCAGAATGTTCCCTAGAAAAGGGAAGGGAGAACATGCCCTAGGTTGGGAGAATGTGAGTGGCCCATGGTCACCCAGAATGTTTCATGGCTGTGTGGGGATTTGAACCTTGGTCTCACAGGTCCTAGTCCAACACCGTAACCCAGTGGGCCTCAAACCATTTTTTCTCTGGGTCACACTATCAGAATAAAATTTTGCTTGCACCACACCAAATTTTGTATTGGTAAGAAATATGTTGGGAAACAAAAAAGAAACTACTCCTAGCAGTGGCTGATTTGTAACATAGAACACAACTATTTTATCATACGATCATGGGACATCCAGAAAATATAAAACAATGGAGCTCCATAGGAGCTTGAATCGTTCCCAAAATATAATTATAAACAAGCCTCTTACATATGTACCTTAACTACAAACTCCATGAGAGGTGTGAGCTTGCTTTTACCAGGTAATCTCATTTTTATTAGGTATAACTCGAGACAAACAAACTCTAATCTCGCCATCACCTCAAAGAAGCCTTTCTGTTTTCTGATCTTTCATATTTGTCAGCGTTGAAAATCCCTGTTCGCAACAATGTGCCATGGAGAACGGTAGAAGAATAGCCAGTTCTCTTGAAGAGAGGTGTGGATACTGTTGTGGTTGTATATTCCCACCCACCCCCGCACCCCAAAAATAAGATACTGTAGTGCAGAGCTTTCCAAACTTTCCATGTTGGTGACACACTTTTTGGATATGCATCATTTCATAACACAGTAATTCAGTTTTACTAGCAAACCAGAGGTTGAAACTAATCCCTTTCCTGCCCTGGGAGAAGCGCGGGGAGCATTCGCGCAACATACCTACATACTGCAGCTGACACACTAACGTGTCGTGACACACAATTTGGAAACCTCTGCTGTGCTGTGCTGAGCTGAGCTGAAATGTTTAAATATTTCTTTGATTGTCCTTGAATCTTCCTGGCACGTTCTCCTTCCCGTCCCCCCACACCAGTGTGGCATACCACAACCTTTGAGAACCACTGCTACAACACTCTGGCTGACTTCTACACACACACACACACACACACACACACACACACACAAACACACACACCTCTCCCTGTCTCTCCTCTATCCAGGAAAGCAAGAGTCATTAACTGACTTCAAGGACACATTACACTGCAGGGGTCAGCAACCTTTTTCAGCCGTGGGCCGGTCCACTGTCCCTCAGACCATGTGGTAGGCCGGACTATATTTTGGAGGGGGGGGGGATGAACAAATTCCTATGCCTCACAAATAACCCAGAGGTGCATTTTAAATAAAAGGACACATTCTACTCATGTAAAAACACGTTGATTCCCAGACCATCCGCAGGCTGGATTGAGAAGGCAATTGGGTCGCATCTGGCCCCTAGGCCTTAGGTTACCTACCCCTGTATTACAGCCTGCCCAAAACTCTCAACAAGGGTGTGAAGCAAGTTTGGGGGGGGGGCAGTGTGGCCTTGGGAAAGCCCAGAGAGAAAGGCCTGGCGGGGTGCATTTGGCCCCTTGGCCTGAGGTTTCCTACTTCCGGAATACGTTTTTCAGGCAAGAATAATACTTTCCAACATAAAAAAGCTTGTAGTTGTGCCAGCATCCCTTGATTAAATAAAAGGCATAATCTTAACCATGTGCACTTTTGCTTGAATTAATATGGCATCTATATTACTAACTGCTGCCAAGTGTGAGGAGTTCTAGGAAGCGAATAGTGATGGAGTTTTGAGAATAGTAGGTGGGTGGAAGGGATAACAGGCTAATACTGGAAGGCGAAGCTAGAGAGATGGGGGGGGGGGGAGTGACAACTGTCAGCCAGGGGAGGGAGGGATACTTGACTGGGAAAGCAGCGAATGTTCGTAAATCGGAAAAGAGAGTAGGATGAAGGTTGCAAGGCCAAAGTGAGGGGGAGTGAAGAAAGCACAACATGATGAGTCTGCAGACTCATGCCTGAAAAAAGAAACAAGTTGCATCCCCTTTCAAGGAGGAGTGCCTCTGTAGAAGAAAAATGGAGCCTTGTACTACCATCAGAAGATGGGGGTACAAAAAAAGAGAGGGGGGAATGTGACTGGCTTCTCTCCTCTATTTTTTTCTTCTAATAAAAAAATCATTCCTCTAAAAGGGATGCAGAAGAAAGCTAGTTCAGCCACAGTATACTACGTTCAAGCTTAAAGGTCCAATTTGCAAAACATCTGCGCAAATGAGATTGTGCAGATGGAACCTCTTCCTCTTCCTGACACCTTCCTCTTGTTTCCTCTTCCAGTCAGCCCATCTCACGAACTCACTTGCTTCCATTTGCTTTTGGCTTTGTAAGTTTAAGTAATTACCACAGTGGCCCCAGGTCCTGCGCCCTTGTCAGAGGGAATCACCTTTCCAGGTATCTTTGCAAAGGTACTGAGTCGCTCTTAGCTTTATTTCCCTAGTATGCCTGAACCTGCTATTTTCTTTTAAAATAAAACAAACCAGGGTCTCTCTTGTTTTTGTTTGCAGTTTTCTCAATAAATTGAAGAATTTTTACATCTGTGACTTCACTTTGATCAACAGTGCCAGAACTGTGGGACTTGAAAGGGGGAAGTGAAAATTTGCACAGCTGTTTTCCTTTTCATAATCACAGCCGTTCTGATCTGCATAACAATGAGAGCCAGCCTGGCATATTTGGCAGCCCACTCCAGTGACCTCTGTGGGAGGTGGTGGAGCAGAAGCAAATCGCAGGACATGGTGGAAGAGCTCATTTGAATGTGCTCGGGAGGCATTTTCTAGTCCTTGAACAAGGGTGGCTGTTCAGTGCATTCCAATCTCTGTTCAACTTGCTCTTTTATTTTAGACCAGTCAGGTTTTTGGATATTTGACTGGAGAAGGTGATAACAGTAGAACAAAGGAGAGAAGTTGCAAATGATTTCTCATTGGCTGGAGCGGGCTATCAGTCACTAATCATCTATGATCTGCCTCCACAGTTGGAGGCAGCAATGCTTCTGAATACCAGTTGCTGGGAATCACAGAAGGAGAGAGGGCTCTTGCGCCCAGATCCTCCTTGAGGGCTTCCTACTTGGCCACTGTGAAAACAGACTGATGGACTAGATGGGGCATTGGCCTGATCCAGCAGTTTCTTTTTGGGTTTTTATGTATTGGTTTTGTCAAGCATTACCATTTCCTGATTCTTCATCAGCACCTCTTTCCAAACAATAACACCATTGTTTGGATGTCCAGCCATGTTTGTTTGTTTTTCTTCGCTTGAATTGTGTGTAGCAACCTTTCTGCATCACTTATGCATGGTGGGACATGTATGAGTGAAGGAACTCCCCTGTGAAAGAATTGGGTGTTTGTCAGAAAGAACTCTGGGAAATGAGCAGTTTGTCTGGTCAAGTAACTCAGCATGTTTCTTAATGACAGAATGAAGTCAAGCCGCCGTATTTAAAAATCAGTTTAAAATATAGCATGGAAATCAGTCTTCCCCATTTGTGTCACCTGTCAGGTTCATCATCAAGTCAACAAAAGCACTGAGGTGAATTAGGCATGTCGGCCGGGCAGTCTGTGTGGGGCTTGAGCCACCTGCAACTTGGGGCTTCTAGAACAGAGAAAAGAAAGGAACAAAATGGTGCTAAGAGCAGCAGTTCTGAAATGCTGGCTATTATCCTGCCTGTGAATTGCTAGTATTTACTATGATTTGTTGTTGCATTTGAGGACACGGGTTCTTTCTCTCTGCCTGGTATGCAACGCTTGAAAATGAGAGGATGGATTTCTGTAAAGAAGATGGAGGCCTGCAGAAGTAATGTCCAGTGGAGAATTGAACATGATCTTAGTTTAGGTTTTGAATCTAATTAGAACTCTGCCATTTATTAATTATCCTTCAGCTTTTTGACAAGCAAACTATGAATGACTTGGCAGTACAAAGAAATCGATAAGCGCTCAGTACATTAGTGCTTTCCTTGAGTTGCTCCATTTGTTTATTTTGTAGAATTTGCCTCAGTTGCTGGCTGTTCCTGCATGCATATTTTTCAGTGACAGAAGCTTGTCATTCTTAACAAATTACCCCTATTTCCAGCCACTAAAACCCAAGAAGTTCACATATTAAATAGAGCAAGGAACAACTGATTTCTTTCCTAATCTAAAGGTACGAAATGTGTGGTGGGCTGTAAATTGAAACTAGAGTTTCTTCTAACATCTGAATTTGAATCCTCTAATAGAAATGTAAATTAGGAGTCTTTCTTGCACAGGTGGCACCCTAGTACCAGGCCATTTTTCTGTGTCCGCCTTCTCCCATTCATGTTTGGGTTTGTTTACCCCACAATGAATAACCTAGTCTAACATGTTTCCCCCAAACCTCCACACATGAGTTCTGCTCCACAGTTTGGGTGAGCCATAGAAATCTGAAGGGGAAAGGAGATGGAGATCCAGCTGGAGACCAGGTGGCCTGCCTTACCTTCCCCAGTACAGAGTCCCGAGCCTTCCAAATTATTTAACATACCCTAAAGTCTGTGGCTCTTGCTTTCCCCATAGTTCAGATCCAAGAAGGAAACATCACAGTTAAAATGCACTCCAGTGTCTTTAAAATTCACATTTTTGTCCTAACGTTTACCTCCTACTACTGTGGTCAATATTATTGATTTTGTTCTGCCACTGCATTTGCTTAATCACTCTGAATGTCAGAAAAACATATTAAAAAACCGGAATGACTCCGTGGGATGCCTTTATTCTGCTGCCTATACCCAAGATTCACTGCTCATGTTCCGGTGGCGATTTCAGATATTTCGGCATTGTTTGATGCGTCTATTGTGCACTGAATGCTTTTGATTGAAATTCCTATTATTGCGAAGATTCCTCCATCTTCCCTAGCTAAACACTGTACTGCTTCTTCGAGGAGTTAAGAATGAGCTGTTGTACCAGTAAACGTGGAATAGCAGGTGGTGGGAAAAGCCCTTGTGGACTGGCCATCGCTCGGTAGCAGAGCACATGCTTTTTATGTCGAAGGTCCCAATTTCAATGTCCGGCATCTCCCATTAAAAGGAGAAAGTAACAGATAGGAAAGATCTCCACCCCAGAACTGCTGCTTATGTGGCCACTTTGTATGCAGGGGAGGCTGGTCCAATAGGGCAAATGGGGCACGACCCCAACAGCCTTGGCCTGCCCTCTTACTCACATCCTGTCAAGAGGGTGTCATTGCTTGTCAACTTCCTTCTCCTTAGTCTCAGTGTTGCCCTTGTAGAGCTTGGCAGTGGGGAGCAAGGAGGGGGCAAAACTAGAGTCAGTTGGCTCTGCCTGTCATTGGATCTGGCTCCACTTACAATTTAGGCTCCCTACCTTTCACCCTACCAGCCCCAATGGGCACCAGCCACCATTGGATGGACAGATAATTTGACCTGGCATAAGGCAGAAAATTCTATGTTCCCCTGACAAGTCATGACAAGTGACATGATCTCTGCTGCTCCCATGCACTGTGCTCAAACCATATGAGTCTAAGTGAGACTGATTCCTTGGATCTGTGAGTGTTTTACATTTCCCAGTTCTTTTTGTAACACTTTCATCAACAATTGAGGCTTAAACTCCTGTTGTTGTTGTTGTTGCTGCTGCTGCTGCTGCTGCTGCTGCTGCTACAATAAGATTCCCTCTTCAAGCACTTGGTAACACTGTTCTCTTTTGTTTCATTGTCAGTGTGGTGGGTATAATTGCAATTTTCACCTGGCACAAGTATCTGAAGTCAATAAAACTGGGCACACGGCCATGCTAGGATACGAAACAAAGTCTCAGAATATGAATTAAAGATGGCAAACTTCATTGCCCCTTGTTCCTTTCGACACTTGCATAAATTGTCAACTCTGTCAATCAGTCCTAATCCCCAGATCAACATAGTGAAGGAAGACATACATTCCAAGCAGGCAGCTCACTACTGCTGACTCTATTCTCAAGAAATATGTTTACATAGTTCTGCATATGAGAGTTGAATATTTAGATATTACAGTGTGAGTTTCATTTAAATATAAATGGCCTAGAGGCAATGGAAAGTGAAAACGCTGCTGGCATGATGCAGAGGTGGTCTCTCCATAATCACTTGGGGAAGTTGTAGAGCCAACACAGGGATTGTTATGCATGCAATTTTTGCTTTGTCAGTGACACACTTTAGAACCATCATATAGAAATTATAGTGGTTGCTATTGTATATAAGCCTGTCCTATGTGGAAATAAACTTACCCTTTAAGTTAAACCATCAGCCCTGTTCGGGGAAGTTTTTAATTAAAAACAGCCCTGTTCAGGGAAGTTTTTAATGTGTGACATTTTAATGTATTTTTAATCTTTGTTGGAAGCCGCCCAGAGTGGGCAGGGTACAAATAATAAATTATTATTATTATTATTATTATTATTATTATTATTATTATTATTATTATTATTTATTATCAAGGAACAACCACATGGTTTCATTCATGTGAATAGTGTCACCGAGTGCAGTAATAGTACTGTAATACTTGGGGTTGTATCCAGCTAAGATCAACTCAGGGTAGGCACACTGAAATTAATTAGTCACAGCCATCATTTTCAAATAGGACTAATATTGGATACAAACATGTTACGTGTACAGTTTTGTGCTGAGTAAGTTTGCTGCTGCAGAACAAGATGAAGAGGAGAACCATTATTCTAGTTCATTCTGAAAATAAAGTGGAAATTCTCAGCAGCTTTTAAGCACTGGAAGATCAGAAAGTCAACCATTAGATGTGTGAAAAGTTCTGACAATTCCACTTTACCATTACATGTGCTCCTTCCTTATCTGTCCAAAAGTGTATCTTGCCTCACAGGAATACAAAGATGGTTTTGACTAAGGAAAGGAGTGCAGAGGGTGCATTAAGGTGTGATAAGTCATGCCTAATTGCAGTGACAAAACTCTGCCTTCAAGCTCCCATCTATCACAAAAGCTGTGTGATTTATTGTATTGTAATTTACATCTCCTGTATCTTACTGCTTCATTTAAGGCCCTTGATTTAAATGCTGGAGCATGTCTTGGAGCACACAAAACATAGAAAAAATTCCATCATTATAACCATAGCAAAATGAAATGATGGGTCAAGGTGGCATATTCATCACAAACATGCCTCCAGATTTATTTTATAAACAAAGTTAAGGACTAAGCGCCAGAGGTGGGTGTGGTGGGTAACCTGTAGCTCTCCTGATTTTGTTGGACTTCAACCCCAGGTGGTCATTGGTTGATAGCAATTACTATTATTTATATCCCACCTTTTAGCCAGAGCCAAGACTCAAACGGGCTCACAAAAATTAAAACAAATACCGATAAAACAAACATAGCTAAAAACATAAAAAAAGTTATGGTTAAAAAGTAATTAAACTATCTATGGAGTTCAAACTATGTAAAAAACAACATCTAGAATAAAAAGAATGGAAAAACGTGCAACACACTATTAAAAGCCCTTTCCTTAAAAGCGGTCAGTTTCCAAATCCTGCTAGGATAAAAAAGATCTTCACCTGCCAGTGGAAGGACAAAAGGGGAGAGCCAGTCTAGCCCTTCTAGGAAGGGAGTTCCAAAGTCTGGGGGCAGCCACCAAGAAGTCCCTCTTCCGCATTCCCACCAAGCATGTCTGTGAGTGTGGTGGGACTGAGAGAAGGGTGTCCTCTCAGAGCCCAGGTAGGTTTGTACAGAAGAATACAGTCCTTCAGAGACCCTAGAATCATAGAATGGTAGAGTTGGAAGGGCTGAGGGTCATCTAGTCCAACCTTCTGCAATGAAGGATTCTCAACTAGATCATACATGGCAGATTGCCATTCAACCTCTGCTTTAAAAACATACAAGGTCGGAGAGTCACCATCTCTTCTGGGTGTCCACTTTCAAACAGCTCTTGCCATCAGGAAGTTCTTCCTGATACTTCATCTCCCTTGAATCCATTAATTTGAGTCCTAGCCTTTGAAGCAGGAGGAAACAAGCTTGCTCCATCCTCCATGTGACAGCTCTTTAGATATTTGAAGATGGTTATCATATCTCCACTCAGTCTCCTCTTTACCAGGCTAAATATACCCAGTTCCATCAACCATTCCTCATAAGGTTTGGTTTCTGCTCTAGGAAGGCATCATCCAAGTCCTCAGTCTGATTTGGAGATTTATAGCAGACACGCACAGTATGGTCAATGTTGTTTCACTCTCCTACAATTTTACCCATATTCTCTTAGTCTGCCAATGCACTGCTAGTCACTGTTCACAGTAGTGAACCATATAGATCAATGGTCTGACTCAACAACAGGCAGCTTCCTGATTCCCAGACCTATCTGCAAGGTAATGTATGTGAGGTGCTTGGAACTCTCCAAAGTATTATATCAATGCTAAATGTTTCTGCTGTTAAAATGTAAAAATGGATTTTAGGGCTCAAATATGGATGAAGAGCACCTAATCCTATGACTCTAAACCAAAAATATTTTGCTTAGAAGGCCTTAAGCAATGTATTCATTGTGTCATCTTTTCAATTGCATTCCAGCGGGACAACTGAGTCAATCAGCACATTTTGCCCTCCAACTCCCATATAATGTGCTAGGCTTGGGACGCAGCGCTAATTTTCTTGATCACTTGTATGTGGGCATTCCTCGCCCATTAGGTGAAAAGGTATGTTGGGACCCCAGTTCACATATAATTTTATTGATATCAATGTGCATTTGGTTTCATACCTTGCTCAGTATCACGCTGGCTTCTTCTTAAAAGGGTAGGATGCTGAGAATGTGTTGATGTGGGCTTCAGCCAGAGAATTGTGGTTTCCATGGCTGACCTACAGGATAAAATGACCAGGTAAACAGGCCTAATGGAATGCCAGTAGACCTTTTCCCTGCAGCATGGGCATTTTTGTTGTTTAAAGTCCTTTGAGACCTTGGAAAGGCATTCTCAACCTGGAATACCTTTAACGTTATGGTTGTACCTAAGCCTGATTGGGACCCAAAGGGCGTGGATTTACATCTATTTTGGCCTCCACCGACAGGGCATTCAAACAGTTGTGAATCCTGATCAGACAGGGTCTATCCCAGGCTGCCATTTTACGAACCTGATCCACCGTTTACTTAATTTTATTTATGATAGCAAAAGGCATTATTATCCCTTGATACATACATACACACACACACATACATACATACATACATACATATATACTGAAGTGGCAGTATTTACTCTTAAGTCTTGAAAATGTATCAGGTCAAAATTGTTTTGTCTTTGAAAGTGGGAAGGAACCAAACAGTCTTTTGGAAATGTCATTCCAGCCAGTTTTTTAAGATAGTGAGAATTTTGAGATTTTGCTTTGACTACACAGTAGAATCAAGAATGAAATGAGCTCGCAAGACATTCACTGAGTGCTTTCATTTTTTTCCTCTTCCAGTCTATAAGGAAACAGGAATGGACAGCCATCATCCCAAACTCCCAGCTGATCGTCATTCCATATCCTCACTACTCCCCTCGAAGGTAATGCCACTGATTGAAATCCTGTCATATGAGTCGCAATGGCCGTTGATTTGAAGGATATTGAGCCTATGCTGCGGTTGGAGCCAGACCGTTTCCTTCTCTCACAGAAATCCTGGTATACTCAAAAATCTAACTACTTTCCTAGTCCACACAGCACATAGCTCAACTATAGAACTCACTCACATAGGAGACAGTGATGGCCACCAAATTTGCGGGGGGGGGGGCACAGAGGCTATCGGTGGCTACTAGCCACAATGACTATGTCCTACCTGCACTCTCAGAGGAATCATACCTCTGAATGCCAGTTTCTGCGATCTGCAAGCAGGCAAATGTTGTACTTGTGTGCGGCTTGCAGGCTTCCCACATACATCTGCACAGGCACCATGAGAACAGGGTGCTGGACCAGATGGGCCTGATCCTGCAGGCGCCTCTTATTTCCTGAGTTGCAGAGAGAATATACAAAGCTTTGGCTGTGCCTCAGAAGCAGAGTATAATTCTATAAACATAGGGCCATATTGCTTGGACTAAAATCAGACAAAGTCTTTAGAGCAATTTAATAAGAGTGTTGGTAGTGATGGTGGTGAAGCCTCTGGCTGTGATTGGCTGAGCCAAAGAAGCAGGGACTTGTTGCCATTGGCTTGAGCTGCTTAGAAATGAAAGAAGAGAGCGATGAGCACGGGATTGGCACTCTTAAGAGATTTAGGCAATGACAGGCTAAGAAACCCCCTGGCTATTGGGAAATTAGGTTTGGTCTGGGAACGGTCCTGAGAAATGAGGGAAAGGGCAGAAGGCTTATAGAGCGAGTCTGAGAGGATTATTCAGAGAAGCAAAACTGGCATAGAGAATCGGCAGATTGAAGCTGTAGGGGCGAAAATGGGTGACAAAGACAACAGAGGGAAATAATTCCTTTCCAAAGAATGAGCAAAGCTGAAAGTGGGCGTGTGATCAGGAACTATGGGCATGAGGTACTCACTTTCACATACTGACTGACTGCCGGTTTCTGGAAACTTAGGCAAGCCTTATTGGATGGAAGTTGTGCAAATGCAACCTCTCAGAAGATGTTCCCTGTGGGTTGAGTTAACTGGCAGGGATTTTTAAAAAAGAAAGAAAGATTCCAAAGAATTGACCATAGATGTATAATTCCATAAAACGTGTCTTCATAAAATGTGTTCTGTCTGGGGTTTTTGTTTTCTTTGTCAAGTAGCAAATGTAATTGTGGAGACAATGGCTTCCTGAGAAGTTTGGTTCTAATCAAATATACATTCTCCGTGTCCAGTGAAGTGCAAAAAGATTTCTATTCAGATTTCCAGCACATGCTGTGTGTTGCCATGGCTCTTTGAATTCTGTTGTAATTAGGGGCACGAAACTTGCTTAGCAGAGGATTTCCACAATGAAATCCCCTTGAAATAAAGTCTCATTTGTATGAAAGTGATTGGCTTTACTTCCCAGCTGCCCTTATATTTGGCCTACTAGGAACCCCCTTGACATATAGTAAAGTTAAAAATGTGCCGTAGGTAGTGTTTATTTACTTATTTATTTACTTATGCACTGCTTTTCCAATGTGTTCCTCATGGCTTCCCACAGTTGCACAGAAAAGAAAAAAAAGAAAAAGAAATAATAAAACTACAATCAACAAATCAATAAAATAACAAAAAGCTACATAGATAGATGTGTATGGTTTATAATTTGGTGATTTTATCTCTATAGTTGTGCTCTTATTGTGGAGACCAATGCAAGGAAATTTCAGTTTACCTTAAAATAAAAGAGAGAATTTTTTATTTTATTTTTGCATCAGTCACCAACCATTGCAATTTATATGCAGACTACATCTCATTGAATGTATGCAATATATTTATGTAACTATGTTGATATTAAAGCTCCGCTCTTGGATAGAAACTATTTTTCTTTAACCACGAACAATTGGTTGTAACCTGAGGTATTGAACAGGCTGTAAACAGCAACTCACCTGTTCACCTGTAACAAAGACCCATTGCTTCCAGATGCCCAGGAAAAGACCATTTCCTTTTAAGCCACACTTTGGTAGCATGGATAAATATGGGACAGGAGGGCAAGCAAAATATTTTACATGTCAGTAACTCTTGTAGCACTTATTTACAGGCTGATAAACTTGAATTTCTAGGCTGATAAATTGGTGTCCATCTCTCCCTTTCAGAAAAACAAAATCACTTGAATTACTACACTCTTTTTACTTCTCTTATGATGGTGATATTTGTATATACTTATACCATTGGTTCATATATCCAGGAACCCAGAGAAAAACTATATGAGAATAGGACCATTTTAAAACTAAAAGCTGTAGAGACCTACCTTTGCCTTAGTAATTAATCACATTTTGTGATTATCTTCTCTGTTTGTAAACTACCCTCCTCTTTCTCTAAATCTTGTGGGTGATATGCAAAGGTGCCTGTCCACTACAGCATATTTTTGCTTTTGCAAAAATCTCTTCCCCCTTCAGCCCCCCATGTTCCCCCCTTTCTGCTCCAAAGTGTTGGAGAAGGACTCTTGATCAGATTTGGGGTGGCTGAGGGATAGGGAGATGAGAGAAGAAAGGGGAAATTGCTTGTGCAGCACTGGATACCATTCCATATATCCACATTTGACATCACAGGCCATTTGAGATGAAAAGAGACTGCATTGTGCTATGAAAAGCAATCAGAAGCACCTTGCATAAAACAAGGAAACACCACCCTTTTCCCCATGGGATTTCTGGAGAGGAAATCACTCATTACACTCTTCCATACATATGCAAGCTCCCTCTGTTCCCCCCTCCCCCAATCTTTCCAACTACCTCTACTATGAAAAAAGTCGGAAAACTACAAAAACTAAACCAGGGTGTTGGTTCAGTTATTGTTTTTTTCGAAGGTGTTTGCCTTGAAATCCATTGGCAAATATTAACTCATTGCCCTGTTGGCAGAACTGATTCCTTCCGCTTCCCAGTGCCCACTAAGATGGAAGAAACTTACCTAATAGAAGAAATTCTTCCTGCCATCAGATGTACAGGTGGTCAAGACAAACTGACCAGCCATCACACTTGTAAGAAGGCAGAATGAAATGATTGCCCCTCATGGAGATATATCCTACCCCTAATTTGCGTGTCAAGCGTGATGGCCATTTCACTGATGTTCAGGCAACCAGATTTCTCTGGAGTTGTGAACTGGAGGTTTAATTATCTTTCTGTGCAGATTAGGGGGAGTTGAGACTGTCTTGGTGTACAGTAAGCTAGCTGTAGACACACTCTATATATAAAATCATAGAACTGCAGAGTTGGAAGGAACCCAAAGGGTCATTTAGTCCTAGCCCCTGCATTGCACCTTCTACCTAGGCAAGCAAGAAGGATTATCAAATTCATTTATACAATCCAGTCAGGAAAAGACACTTGCAAAGCAGGTCTGGTGTGTCCTGGGAAGAGCCCAAAGGGCCAGATAGAGAGACCAGGATGGCCACATTTGGCCCACAGGCCTGAGGTTCCCAAACCCTGCTAGATGCCATCAGTAACCAGTCACTACAAAAAGGTGGAAGGAAAGGTTGGAGCAGATTTTAATGTTCATTCTCCACCCAGTCAACACCTTGCCTTGTACTGCAGGGGGAAGAAAAGCAAATTACTCCTAGAACCAACATACTGTAGGTAGGAAGACTGACATATTCAGATACACTTCCCAAAATGCTTACCAAATATGTTGAAATATTATACATATCATGCTATTGATCACCACGTGAAGTACCCCGAAGCGTTCAGTTAACACTCTAATCCAGTTCAAGCTCCATTGAATCCAGACGCAATAAATGTCACAAGAGCGACTGTTACAATAATGTCTCATTTAGTCAAAGCAACACAGTGGGCTGTGCTATTGCTCCTTTTAACCAGCATCAAGTAAATTCTGGTGCTGATATTTTAGGAGCTGTTGGTGTAGTACTACTTCTTCCTACAAATGAGTTTTTAGTCATTTATCTCTTATTTTGCTCCTTGTGTTTTCTGAAAGAATGCTCTCTCAAATTTATGCCTCTTATAAAATGCACATTGATTTTAGTTTTCAGTCAGTTTCAAGATTTATTGATTGCAGTGGCTGACCTCAGTGGCCAATAAATCTTTATTGTAATCCTAAAACAAAGCTATGCTTGTTTGTTAGAGAGATCACAGCTTTATTAATCTTTGAAATAAAGCAACAGCACTTGAAAAAGTGATAAGAGAATGCAGTTTTGCTTTATACTAATGTAATCACATGGTAGTTGAGAGATATTAAACAAAGGAGAATGTAGTCTGCCACCTGCTTACTCCAAAGCAATCTAATCAATCTTTCCACAGATATGTGGTTCAGCTTCGTGTTCTAGTTTTTGAAATGGCCTGTGTGCCTTTGGAAGGAGAGATCGGAAATATTTTTATGAAAAAAGTTCATTATATGTTGTTTTAAAAACCAGTGAGCATTGAAATGCAGTACTAAGGGATCCGGGAAGTCGTTTTCAAGCTAAATTTAATTAATTTAACAATCTTCTATCATAATTTATACTTGACAAGCTTGTGACCTTTTCGTATGGCTTGTCTAGAAAAGCTTCTGTAAATCTTACATTTTAGTAAAATGGTTTGTTATTCTAATTTGCCTTTGCATATTTTTTGTTTTGTTGTATTCTTGTTTTTAATTTTTTTCAGTTGTGATAGTTGGGTTTTTCTTGTTGTGTTGATTTTCACCAGTCTAACAGATGTAGTAAAATATTGGATTTAGACCATAGTATTCATTGTGCCCCAGTAGGATTTTTATATAGTAGTTGAGTTAATTTGCATCCCAAAGCGGAATTTTACCCTTAGAATATAGTTTTGTCTGAGGAATAGAAGTGTATAGTGAGACTTTGCCCTGTGCACCCACAAATGAGAGTGCATCCTTACTAGGCACTTCAGGTTTTTCACCCCATGCATATTATGGGGTGTGGTGGATGCTGAAACGTTTGTGGCTTCCCACTCGGTTTGCATTGACTCAGTGTTCAATCCAAAGTAGGAGGAAACAGGAATGCTTCAAAGGAGATTCCGCCATTTACAAGGCATCTGAAGTTAGATCAAGGAAGCCCCAAGTCATTCTGTAAACACAGGCATCCCCCCAAAAATGCTGCATTTTGCCTTTTTTTTAAAAAAAAGTGATCACTAATTTTTTTTAAAAAAGTTGTCCTTGTGGGAAAACCATTGCACCTATTATACTGAAAGTATTCATCCCCTGAGAAGGGAGAATCATTATACTGAATTCTAAGACTTTTTTGCTTTTTTTAAAAAAAAAAACCTTAAAAGCTTGCTGCACAAAATCCTTCAGTGAAACTGTCTGCAATTTGGCAGGCTTAATCCACCCTGGAGGAGCGCCTTTATCTGCAAATTTTGTCCACTTCCGGGGGGGGGGGGAATGCAGCCGTTTTTAGATTCCCCATTGT
This sequence comes from Podarcis liolepis, assembly GCF_965112155.1. NCBI lineage: Eukaryota > Metazoa > Chordata > Lepidosauria > Squamata > Lacertidae > Podarcis > Podarcis liolepis. The sequence goes on along the minus strand of NC_139561.1, from coordinate 34,919,449 downwards.
AATCAGTGAGGGGGAGGGAACACTGCTTCAGACCTGAATAACAAGTTGACTTGGAAACACATGGGGTTGTAGCCCAGTAAAATCTACTCAGAGGAGACCCGTGGCTATTAGTAGACTTCAGTTATGCCATGCCCATGAATTTCAGTTGGTCTGTTCTGCATAGAACTAAAAGTAGATGCAATCCATAGAGCAGATTCAAAACAGGTGAGTTGGCTTCCCTTGGCTAGAGATAAAAGTTAAATATTTTGGCTGGCACACATCCCTAGTAAATACCTCCCGTAAAATAAGCCCCTAGAATGGAATTGAATGGAATGCATGATTTTGCAAAATGCTTTAGAAGAAGCCTTGTGCTTGGACCCCTGGGGAGTGTTTCACCTTATCCTAAAGAGTATGGTGGCAATTAACTCTGGAGCCATACTTTTTTCAATCCTAATACTTCTTTTCTTCAGGCAGACCTAAGGATTACAGAAGCACATAGTTTGCACCCGCTCCATCACTGATTGATTGCGCTCCCCACCACCCAAAAACAAGAGAGGGATCAATTACAAAATGGGAGCAGGGGTTGGAGAATGTATTTTAAATGATCTCCTGACGGGTATATTATGATTGTGTTGTTTTCTGCATGCCTGAGTTGGAACCACACTCCACAAATGGGACAGTTAGAGTTCATTTTGCTGAAACACATTAACTCAGATCAATGTGAAACCGTTGCCTGGGCTGTGAGAAAAGAGCAAAATGACACATGATGGGCTAAATGCCGCCTTGTGGCTTTGAATTGACATCCTGTTTATGAACTTCCAATAATCAATGGAGCCATTTGCAAAGCACGCCACAAGAACACTTGAAGTTCTTTTGTATTTCGGTACCCCAAAGATAATTGAAGAATTCTTATGTATATTATTTTCCTGAAATAAGGGTTTCAGGTTTCCAAACTCCATACGCTATTTTAGTCCTAGCTGAGACAGGAGAACCTTTTGATGTTAGCATACTTTGAGTGTGATGTATTTGTGCGCTTATAAACTCAGAACATAGCAATATTACCTGAAAAGTGACTTTGGTAAAGATGATGGAAAGGGTTGCCTTTGCTCTGTTTTGGTATATTTCACCAATAATTCTTCTCTGCTAAGGCCTTTGAAGGAAGCTTTATTGCAGTGTAGTTTCCTGTATTTAATAGAACCCCGTTAAAAACAGGAGCTGGAGAAATATACCTACCAGCTTTTCCCAATTTGTACAGCTTCATATCATGGGTGTAGTTCCTTCCTGAAACATGTGGCCTTTCATACTCAGAGACTAATGTGCAGTAGATTATCTTCTCTCACTGCTGCTGCCTCCTGCTTCTTAAATCCTTCCTTTTGTCTGCGCATTGTCTCTGCTTCCAAAAGCGAACATCAACTTTGCAGTGAGTCAACACATCAAGCGACAAGTCAAAATGTTACTCTGACACGACAAACGTGCCCTGGCTGGGGAGCAGGGAGATGATCTTAACTCATTGCTTTACATCCCATAGAGCTCCAAATCAAACAGGCCTGAAGTCAGGCAGCTTTTTATCATTCTGCTTTCCATAATCTCTGTGGAACATCTTGCCATCAGTCCTGAAAGTAAACTGATGTTTTCTTGGATTCTCCTTTATACCCACAGCTGGAGTGCCAAGCTGTACCTAACCCCAAGTAACATCGTATTGCTGACGGCCATTGCCCTAATTGGGGTCTGTGTCTTCATCCTGGCAATAATCGGTATACTTCACTGGCAAGAGAAGGTAAGCTTAATTTGTTACGAGTGCTTGTCTTCCTCGCATCAAGCTCACACAATACAACATTGCAAACCAAACTCTGCATCGTCCTTTTTTTAATTAAGCCTTTCACTTTGGGAAAAGTTGCCATTTTCAGCATGATGATTTTGAGTCATTTCTTCAATAAACAAGGGGAAAATAATGCATGTTAAAGTATGCAGAAGGTCCCAGAATTAGGCTCCTATTATAAATATATTGAGGGACGTGGGTGGCACTGTGGGTAAAACCTCAGTGCCTAGGACTTGCCAATCACATGGTCGGCGGTTCGAATCCCCGTGTCGGGGTGAGCTCCCGTCGTTCGGTCCCAGCTCCTGCCCACCTAGCAGTTCGAAAGCACCCTTAAGTGCAAGTAGATAAATAGGTGCCGCTTTATAGCGGTAAGGTAAACGGCGTTTCCGTGTGCTGTGCTGGTGCTGGCTCGCCAGAGCAGCTTCGTCATGCTGGCCACGTGACCCGGAAGTGTCTGCGGACAGTGCTGGCTCCCGGCCTCTTAAGTGAGATGAGCGCACAACCCTAGAGTCTGACAAGACTGGCCCATACGGGCAGGGGTACCTTTACCTTTTTATAAATATATTGAGTAACAAGACTGAGAAAAATGTCTGCTTGAGACCTTGAGAAGCCATTGCTAGTCAGAATGGATAGTGGGTTACCCCCCAGCCCCAAATCAAGCTTGGCTCTACACCTTAATGATGGGATGGGGGCAGGTATTGCAGCTAGCTATCCATCCCAGTCTTTCTGAGCAAGTCATATGAGAAGGATTAGATCTGCCCCTCCATGCTGGCCTTAGCTGGTGGATGAACACCATGTTCCTTTAATAAAGTTGTGGCCTACTTATTCCTGTGCATTTGTGTCTTCCTCTTTCTTTCTTTCTTTCTCTCTCTCTCTCTCTCTCTCTCTCTCTCTCTCTCTCTCTCTCTGCAATACAATATGTCACTTGAAATTGCAGTTGGGGGGTCACATTTTTAAATTCTCTTCAATATTAATAACAACCCTGTAAGTAAAAAGCTAGCACAACTGAACTAGACACTCCCTCTCCAATGAGCTAGGTTTTTTGAAGTGGAGTTGCTTTCCATAAGTATCTGCCATCTGCATTCTTAAGAGGTACTATCCCTTCCTCCCATCACATTTTGGTATATGTGGCCTCAGTACACAAATCAAAAAGTGCCTTCATTCATTAAACTTTGTTTGTGTGGCTGTGGCTTTGGATGTCTTGCTCTGCCTGTAGTTTAACTGAAAGATACTTGAGGCACATTGTGGCTCTGTCAATGAATGAAATTTAACCCATGCTTTCATTATTTTCAGTCAGGCTGTAATACAAAGGGATTTCTTCCCTCTTGTGTTTAAGAAACCCTTGCTGACTTTTTATTGACATGCTTCAAACGGTGATATTTTACCATGAGCAAAACTGACTGTTTTTCTCTATAGAAATGCATTGATCCGGAGAAGCCATTTGGGAGGCTTCTTTTCACACTACAAAAGGAAACTGTGTCCCAATTTCCCATATAGCTCTCCATTCACAGCAAACAGTTGAGCCAGCAGGGTAGCCAATAAGTGCTGCCGCCTAGCCAAGCTGTAATCATAACTGTCAAAATTACCGCATTTTAGACTCACGGCGCCTTGTCATTGGCATTCATGAAACAAAAGAGCAAGAGCTAAATGTTTAGAAAGGTTTTGCACGGCGCCTGGAAATTAGTAAGCCTATTGTCATAAACCCTTCCAAAGCGTTAACACCAAATGCCAAAGGCAGGAGGTACAGAAACAACCATGAAGTTAGATATTCAGGGTGGCACTCAACTCAGCAAACAGAACCAAGTTAGCAACAACTGTGCTTTTACTGAGCGGGGATATCTCTCACCTCTAAAGTATGAAATGCTCGCTGACTCCTCACACACCTCCAGCTTTATCAGGGGCATTAGCTGAAATTGGGAGGAAGACCGTGAAGGGCATTGCACTATTACAGGGGGGGCGGCGGGGAATGCATATTCTGAAGAACAGCTATTTGGGGAAGTTGACAAGCAGGTTGAGATCCGAAGGTGCCCCCTCACTTTTTATAATTCTACTAATCTCTCTTTTTAAAAACCAACCATTTTTTTAATAAATAAATAAAAACCGTTCAAATCTAAATCCCACAGTTCAAGATGCATCTTTTAATTCTGTGTGCGAGAACTGGCATATAGCGGAGAAATATCTCTGTATAAACCACAATGTATCCGAGGGGTGGTTTTTTTAGACTTTGGTGTTAAATGAGTCTTACAGGTAACCTTTTCAAAATGCCATGGAAGGGAGAGAGAAAGAGGATACAGCTGGCTTGGAATTACTGTTTGAAGGGAGCAACGGCAGGAATGGGAGAGGAGAGGAGCCAGCACATTATGCTCTGTGAATTTGCCAAGACTGGGAGTGGGATAGAAGGGAACATGTCTCAGGCTTCTTTTATACATTTGAGATGTGTCAGAGCCTTAGTGGCATGAGCATGTCACTGCCAAGAAGCCAGAAGTGATAACGCCTTAAAACCAGAGTTCTTTTCCTGAAAGATAAAAGGCCTGACAGCAAAATCCAGAAGGATACTGTCAGTTCAACATGAAGTCCCAGAGTGCCCTTAGAGAGCAAGCACAGCTTGTCAGATAAGGATGAGGTAGGTGAGGGCAAACTTTTCACAAGCCACCTTAAGATGTAACAACCATTTCCCTTTCTGCACCAGGCCTCTCCTCAATTACAGGTGTAATGTTTGTGCTTAGTCCACTAAACGGTAGAAAGACAGGTTTATGGGCAGTTTTTACTGGACAGGTTGCCCAGGGCATATGGAAGATGGCAAACTGCAGAAGACATACCTGGACCAACATAGGTTAAATATACCCCCAGTGGCGTAGCGTGGGGGGTGCAGGGGGGGCCGGCCACACCGGGCGCAACACCTGGGGGTTAGGGTTAGGGGGTGCAAATCCACTGGTTAGGGGGCGCAAATCCATGGGTTAGGGGGCGCAAATTACTTGCCTTGCCCCGGGTGCTGACAACCCACACTACGCCACTGTATATCCCTTCTTTTGTTTAGAGAACAGGCATGTCAATCATCGTGTGCAATGCTTACAAATATTTCCTTTTCCTGCATTGCAGTACAGTGGTACCTCGGGTTACATACGCTTCAGGTTACACACTCCGCTAACCCAGAATAGTTTGCTTCAGGATGAGAACAGAAATCATGCTCCGGCGGCGCAGCAGCAGGAGGAGGCCCCGTTAGCTAAAGTGGTGCTTCAGGTTAAGAACAGTTTCAGGTTAAGTACGGACCTCTGGAATGAATTAAGTACTTAACCCAAGGTACCACTGTACCTGTAATGATTATTTGAGCCAAACATTGTGGCTTATAAGTTTGCATTTCAAATAGCGGTTGAAGGAGAATGCTTTTTTAAAACACAACTGGAGCAAGCCCACCAGATGTTAGTCATTTTAGAGCTTCCCCTCACATCTCAGCATATAAGCACAGCCCAGACAACAGCAAATCCTTGTGTACCAAGAGTCATTTCTACTTTGACAATTATCGCTCTTAAAGAAAAGCATTTAATGAACCAGCCCAAAGCACTGGGCCATTAACACAAAAGAGAGTTGATCACTGACTGCAGTGGCCATTTCTCTTCTCCTCTAAAATGACACCTATTTAAGTACTAACCGTTAAGGCTTTTAGTGAGCTTTCCATTACCTCTTCACATGATAAAGCAGCTACTCCATGCAATTCAGTAACTCCGGAAGTCAAAATGCAAGATGCATTTACCAAAATACTCTCTTTCATCCCTCCCCCCCCCCCCACAGAAAGCAGATGACAGAGAGAAAAGGCAAGAAGCCCATCGGTTCCATTTTGATGCTATGTGATGCGCCTTAATATGTTGATGGAGGACGTGCTACACATTTGCTTGGTCTCAGATACTGTATTTGAGCCTGCGAGGACCGGGGGGTGGGTGGGGAGGGTATTGTTCCTGTGCTATTTGTAAATGTTGCATTGGTTTTAATTTATTTGTAAAGTGTTAAAATCAAGCCTGTTTCACATGGCCCTCCAATAATTGGTTGTATATATACTGATAAACGTTTTCTCTTTATTTTTAAAAAAGCTGTAAAATCTGCTTTAATAATGGATCATACTGCATGTGTTCAATTGTTTGCATATCCTCACTGTCTTCTGTACAACGACTCACGAAAAGGAAGTCGTATGTAAATTTCAGAAGTGAGTTTCAGTCAGCAAAATCCCCATTAGTGCTACTTGAGTAAGACTTGTCACTTACAGATTCCACAAATGTGAATTGCATTTTTATAATTGTCAGATGAGTGAAGATATCTCATGCTATTCTGACTGTCCTCCAGGGTGTTTGATTTGTAGTTCTCTGGGTTACTCAGCTTTGTATGAATCTACGCAGCCAATCAAGTGAGAGGAAAGGCTGTAAATTGGAAGATACAAACACCCTAATAAGAAAAAGAAACTGGTCACAATGTCTATTAATATATTAATATTTTTAAGATGGAAGTATATTATTCAACTTCTATTTTAAATTATGCCTTCCTAAAGTGGAATAATTTTGCATGGCTTACTCATGGTTATCATGTAATTGCACTAAAGATTAATCATGATAAAAGTTGACCAATAAGGTGAAGTTATTGGGAAAGGAATAAGGAAAGAATCCACCATGGAAAAATATGTTGTATGATCTTTCCAAATTCACTTATAATCAAGGGCTGGACTGTGCTGTATTTTCATATAATCATACCAAACCAATTATTTAATTTTTTTGCATTTGGCATGAACAAAGAGAATTCCAGCTAAGTTTAAGAATCATTTTCCAAAAAGGAGGTATGGGCTTTTTTATTAAACAGATTTTGTTGGAAACATACTTTGTATAATATGGTTGTTCCTTTATTCTTAGAGATTTATTTATAATTGACCATGATTTGAAAACTGTTGTCCTGCATTCCTAATAAATGGCATCTATTAAGTTAAATCATGCATGTTGGCTTAGTTTATGGATGGTGAATCTAAATGTTGCTTCTTTTCAATACAACATCTGTGCTCACTGTGTGGCCCCTTGAATCAACCATTGAATCAATCTTGTCATTTTGGCATTGACCTGTAAAGGAAAATCAAAAGGGGAAAAAATGAGTTGGAGAAACGGGAAACACATGAACATGTGAAGCTGTCTTATCCTGAGTTGGTCTACTCTGACAGCAACTCTCCTAGGTCTCACACACCAGTAGTCTTTCCTAAGCTTATGGCCTGAATTCGTTTCAAATGAAGACGCCAGAAACTGAAGCTGAGATCATCTATATGTAGCGCAAACTGTATGCAAACTCGTCCCCAAGCATGACTGCATTTGCTTTACTTCTTCCCAGTCTTGGCACTTCCTGAGACAGTAGCAAGAGAGAAGCAAGAAAGTGCAAATTTGCACTGGTCTTGAAACTCGTTTTCTATCTGGTTGCCACATGCCTTGCTTATTAGAGAAAGCTTGATGGCGTCTTCCGCCCACATGTTGCATGTCTGCTATTAACCGATCTAGAACAGGGGTAGGGAACCATGTTCAGCCTGGGAGCCACTTTCCCTCACGAGGAACTTTCCAAGTGCCGCATGCCAGTGGGAACAGAGACAAAAGTAGGTGGAGAAAAGCATGTAACAACCTTTGTTCAGTAGGACACATCCAAGCCATGCAAAAGTCAATGAGATTTCTATAAAGCTTCTTATTTATTTGCTGTGGTTAAAATCCACATTTCCCCCCTAAGGAGCTCAAAGTGGCATACATGTTTCTCCCCCTACTCATTTAATCCCTGCAATGGCCCTATGAGGTAGGTTAGGCTGAGAGGCCGTGAGCTTCATGCCTGAGTGGGGATTTGAACCGTGGGTCTCCCAGGTCCTAGTATAACACTCTAACCCAGGCTTCCTCAGCCTCAGCCCTCCAGATGTTTTTGGCCTACAGCTCCCATGATCCCTAGCTAGCAGGACCAGTGGTGAGGGATGATGGGAATTGTAGTCTCAAAACATCTGGAGGGCCGAGGTTGAGGAAGCCTGCTCTAACCACTAAACCACGCTGGCAGCTTGCAACAAGAGGCATTTTTACAGGTCAAGGGCACATTTCAGCCAAGCAAAAACATTCCAAGCATGCGCAAAGCTGGAATCATGACAAGTAGTCAGTGTCAAGGATAGGCTAAGTAGAGAGGTCTGGAGAGCCACACTTGCCTTCAGTAACTAAGGTTCCTCATCCCTGCTCCTGGCAGAGGTCTCCTGTGGTGCACTCCAAATATAGAGAAAGTAGGCTTTGTACGGAGCTATTTCCATCTCCCTTCATTTTATATCACTGATAATACACAGAGAAAGCTATAGGGAGTATTACGGGGATTTTGTATTAATGCTACAGTTTGGTGGTTGTACCAAGGGTAAGAAATGCCTGAAATATCTCATCTCACACTGAGATGTTTAACTTTTGAGGGGAAAGGACAAGAGTGCACATTCAGGGTAGTCTATAAACTATGGCTATTCCTATGTCTGGTGGCCCCGGATTTCCCAAATGGGCTAGGTAAGGTTTCAAAAACAGATCTCAAAGAGTACACCAAGACATGAAGCTGAATGTTGGAAAAATCCAGGACACATAAAAGGAAGTCCTTCTTCATGCAGCACATAGTTAGAACTATGGAAGTCACTCCCATAGGAGGCACTGATGGCCACCAGCTTAGATGGCTTTGAGAGAGGATTGGACAAATTCATGGAGGAGAAAGCTATCGATGGCTACTAGCCATGATGGCTATACTTTGCCTCCACAGCTGGAGGCAGCAATGCTTCTGGGTATCAGTTGCTGGAAACAACAGAAGGGGAGAGTGCTCTTGAATTCGGGTCCTGCTTGTGGGCTTCCAATAACCATCTGGTTGGCCTCTGTGAGAACAGGGTGCTGGACTAGCTGAGCCATTTGGTCTGATCCAATAGGCTGTTCTTATTCCAAGAAGCCACTAGTGTGGAAGTTGTTTTCTTCTCTCTATTCTAATAATGTGTTCACTGCTTGAGAACCACGCCCGTCTTTCTTTAAAACAGTGATGCAAGAGAAGGTGTTACTGGTTTTGCTTGTTATTATGCTATGTACTTTTGTGTTTTTATATTGTAAACTGCCCTGTGGTCTTAGGGCGAAGGGCAGTGTTAAAAAAAATGAATAAAATTAATAATAAATGCAATTCAATAAAAAAATAAAGAAATACTGTTCATCACCTTTTAGATTTTTACCGAATTGTTTGTTAGATCCATGGGATGCACAACTTCTTGAGTGTTGTACCACCTGAGTCTTGGCTAAAATGAATGGAGCTTGTATCGTCAGAACAATTTGAGGTTCACCCCTTTTATAAAGCTATGCCTGGACAGTGTTCTTTATAGCAGGAAGAGCACAATGTAATTATAAAACTGACAGATTAGTGGATAGAAAAAAAATTCTAGCATTACTTTTGTTGCTTTCCCCATTTTAATGGTAAGAAAACATGTGTTGCCTCTTTGCAATGTTCCAACTCTTAGCAGTAACATCAATAAGCTCCACTGCAAACAATAGTAGCACTGCTCAAGTTCAAAACTGATTGTTCAAGTGTGGTTTAAAAAATTCTTTTTAATGGCAAGTCCAAATAAGCTAACTGAATCATTCTGCTGGTGAGCAGTGTTGGAAGACATCTTTAGCTTCCAGCAAAAAGTGAGCAATCTCACATGTAAATTTTTGGATACAATCTTGTGTTTAAATTCCTAAATAGCTTTGACTTCGGTGTAGAAATTTTATACTCTGCAAAACAGCTGCTTGGGAGTTTTTAAAGATCTCCAGACAACTGTCTAGCAGATGCAGGATTTTTTTTTAAGTATAGCATGTTACGTTGCAGTTCAGATGGTTAGTCTAGATGAGCCTGGAGGTGCCTTTGTCAGCTGTTTGCTATTCATGTGTTCTGATCATGTGAAGTGTTCCTTGCTGTAGAGACTCCATTTGGGCATTTTTCTCTCCTAGTCTTGCTTTGGTTTGGAAATTCTAAAGACGGAATCCTATGGAGCCAAAGTTTGCAGGGACAAATATGTCACTGAATTCAACCTACTGCTGTGAGGAATAATTCTCCTTTCCACCAACACCCCCCCCCCATTGATTTATGTAAATCAGACCACAATGTGCCAAGAGAAGATTCACCTGCCTAAGGATGCCTCTGCACAGAAGCTTCATGCAGACTCCTTTTGGGAATGAACACTAACCATGGGAATGTGGGGGACCTGTATCTTTTGTTCCACAGAGCAGCAAACAGAGGTTGCATCGGATTCGCATTGGAAATGCACCACTTCTGAGCCACCTGCATTGGCTCTTGGCGCAGAGCTCCAAAATGCAGGGAAAAACAGGTGAGGCAAGCTCAAGTCTTAGCAGCAGATTGGTAGAAGCAAGGTCAGTCTTTGAGAGGCAGCATCGCTCCATGGTAGAGCAATCCTTTGCATGCAGAATCCCACAAGTTCTGTACCCAGCATATCCGATTAATTGGGTCAGATACCAGGTGATGGCAGAGACCTCTGCCTGAGATGCTGGTCAGCAGCTGCCAATCAGAGTAGACAATGCTGAGCTAGATGGACAAATAGTCTGACCTGGCACACGGCAGATTTGTGTGTTCCTAGATGTACCTTGAATCTGTAATGCACTCTGCATATTGTTTGTGTGTGAGGCGGGCGGCTTATTATAAATAAGCTTTTTTTTCAAGGCAGAGATGCAGTCTTGACTTCTGAAGCATGAGGAGCCACCACAGATTTGGGCCAAACTAAGCATATGCACGACTGAGCATTTGTGGGATAAGGGTCTATAATTTGCACGTGTATAAATGTCTCTCACCTACATATTAGAGGCTTAGGGAATCTCATGTTTTGCTGTGAATAATGATGGTACAATTACACTGGAGAGACACTGCTTCTTAATCCTCACTGACTGGCAGTCAGCTTGTATAAATTATTTCACAGGTGCTTATCTCTGTAGTGCCAAAACAGAGCCACCTAGGTTTAGAGTGACCTCGCCATACTGGAGACCATTCTTCCTGGATCACACATATGTTAACAACCACTATTTTGGTACATCAGCGTGGGGGTTCCACTTTCAGTACAGTTTGTTTCCAGTTTGCATAACTAGTTGTGCATTTTATTTTTATTCCTAGATGGAAACCTACCCTAGAATCTGACATAAGAAGTGCCATGGCTCACAGCCAGTTGAGATTTATTTCTGCATGCTGATATTACCCCCAAAGCTGAACCTACATGGTTATATGTTCTAATTGATCACCTAAGACTGCTGCATATTGAGAATTCTGCAAAAACAAAACAAAACAAAACACCAGTGAGGAAAAATGGGGGGGGGATGGCTGAAGAAAGAGCCACAGGCCCCCTCTGTTTCATTTATTGATCTATTCTTCTCTCTCTCTCTCTCTCTCTCCTTAGTGGTTAATTTTCCCTTATCCTTCCACACACACTTCTAGGAATAATTATCCACTGAGCGGGAGATGGGTAGATAAGGGGAGTAGAAACTTCCTTTCACTATCCCCTCCAGCTAGAAGAAATTAATCAGCTAAGAAGAGGAAGACATCTATACTGCTTGATATGTATAGATGCTAATTTGGAAATAATTAATGCAAATTGCAATACAGTACACCTCTCCTTAATGGGTGTGAGCAGGTGAGCCAGGTACTAGCTGTTGATGGGCTGCTTCAAATCTTCTATGATTCTGCTGCCACTTCACGTGGTTGTTTATCTTAAAAGCCCTTCGAAGTAAAAAGTTTATTATTATTATTTAGAGAGAGAGAGAGAGAATAAGTGTGTGTGTTGCCTAACACATGATGGCTATAGGCAACTTAAAACAAAGCATACAGCACTACAAGATACTTATTTATTTATTTAAACGGCATCAGCGGACACCTTGCAAAAGAGGACTCTCCTCCGGAAAATAGGACACCTTGCCACCCTCCCTCCAGCCTTCTCAGCCTATTGAAGGGGGTGTGATCAATTAGCAGGGAAAGTTCCCATGTGGTGAGTGCAACAGGTTAGCAGTGACTGGCCAAAGGTCACCCAGCCAGCTTCTGTGCTGAGTGAGAATTTGAACCCTGGTCTCTCCCAGGTTCTAGTCTAACACTGAAACCATTGGACCACCCTATGTATACTGAGGGCAGTATGGCGAATAGCAACACCCTCAACAGCCGTCCCAGTTACACCTACACAGGGAGGTAGCACAAGTTTTGAGCTGGAAGCAGCTGCCTTAGCCTGAGTGCAAGCAGAATTCTTAACAAGTTGCATTTCTGTCACTCAAGGTGACTTTTAACACTAGCATTCCAGCTTTGCTGAATAACATGGCCTTTATACAGTGCTATTTTTCTTGAAAAAGAGGTGCCAGAACTCACCATAAACGCCTCCCTTGTTCTCTTATAATGGCAATGGTACCCACCTGAGAGATGCCAGAGCTGAGTTCTGGTGAGTTCCGGCTGAAAAAAGGCCTGACTTTATATCTATATAGTTTGTTTCATTCATTTAAGTTTCACAGGCTAACAGCAACTACATCTCCAACTAGGTGTATATACATAAAGAGGTTCAGGATACCTAAGAGCGAAATAGCACAATAGTTTTACAGTACAGCATGTAGCTCAGATGTCTGAAAATCCTGTGGCTGTGCTTACCCTATGAAGAAACTGCAGGGGAGGGGGGGGAGAATTACAAAGAGAAATGCAAATTAGCACCAGTCTTATGACCCTGACTTCTACAGCACTGATGCAGCATCTTCAATGCCCAGGATCCTATTCTGCCAGAGAGGGGCTATTAGATGAAATGGCGCCATCTGCTGCACCAAAAATACACATTTCATGCCTCTATTTCCTGTGTTGCTAGCTTGTTTCCAGCCCATCCCCCTATTAACTTTATACGAGATTCATAGGCTCCTCTAAAATGCTGTGCAAACTGGAAGTGTGCACAATTTTGTCACCATTAGATGTTGACCTTGCACGTCTGGGGGAAAAAAATGATGTACAAAAGCTAGCAAATGACTTTCGGTTTGGGTAAGGGTGGCTAAGCTACCAACACAATAATGATAGTAATACCAAAAAATAATCAAAGTGGCTAAAACACATTAGGACAACACTAGAATTCATAAGAGATGGAATCTATTGTTGTTCAAGCTCTAGTGAGTAAGCTCAGCCATTAAAACAGATATCAAAAGGCAACCTTTATAAGTGTCCATCTAATTTACAGAAGTTTATTGGATTTACTAGCTCTTTGGATTCAGTTGCAAATTGCTTCCTTAAGTACTGAGACCCTGACAAGTGAAATACTGCCATCAGGATACCAACTGCAAAACAATATTGATCACTAAAGTTTGTATTGGCAGATGTGCCCACTCCTGTGCATGCTATTGAGAATATGCATTATTCTCAAGTAATTGACTTGTCAGATTTAATAATCATAGGAGTTTGTGTGATGCACACATGAACTTGTATAACCTTACTACATTGAAAGCCTAAGACCAGGGCTTGTCTTTAACTCACAGTTTTTGTAAAGCACCTAGAACTTTGAGGCCATTCATAATTATCATCACCCTTTTCAATATTGTTTAGGAGCAAGTTTGCAGGGAAAGCTCTGCTGTTAAACCTTGCCTCAAAGGTTGAGGTAGCAAGAAGGGCGGAAGTGATGATAGGCTTGTGAAAGTGGGATTATCATACACCCAGAAAATGAGGGAGAGGACCAAAGCTGCAAGCTTTCTGAAGACAGTTTCAATGTGCTAATGGCAAACAGCCCTATAGTGAATTCTGAATTATGTGTTCTCAGCAGCTATTCCCACACCTTCATTTTCCAAATGTCTCAGATGTTTCCACTGGAAAACCAGTTGGGAACATTTTCTTGAAATCATTAGAACCGACTTAAGCTTAGAGTGGCAACAACAGAGCAGGACTTTGGGGCAGAAGTTAAGGTCCACAAACAGTGGAATGAGCAAAAGCCACACACACAGCAGGAATGACTTATCACATTTTTAAATAAGTGAAGTAATTACACATTGGCATCTAGCGAGGAGGTTCAAAGTCCAAGGACTAAAATTACCTAACTAGATTTTAGCTTTCTTCCACTACTTTGCCGCAACCAAAAAAAAGAGGAAAAGCTGTTGAGAAGAGATTGTGGCTCATTGTGGGAGAGAAGCAGCATGATGAGCCAAATATTGCTGCTGGACCAGGAATGGAGATGGATGAAGAAAGGACACAAAACAATCCCTCTGGAAGAAGAAGAAGAAGAAGAAGAAGAAGAAGAAGAAGAAGAAGAAGAAGAAGAAGAAGAAGAAGAAGCAGCAGCAGCAGCAGCAGCAGCGTTTGGATTTGATATCCCGCCTTTCACTCCCTTTAAGGAGTCTCAAAGCGGCTAACATTCTCCTTTCCCTTCCTCCCCCACAACAAACACTCTGTGAGGTGAGTGGGGCTGAGAGACTTCAGAGAAGTGTGACTGGCCCAAGGTCACCCAGCAGCTGCATGTGGAGGAGCGGAGACGCGAACCCGGTTCCCCAGATTACGAGACTACCGCTCTTAACCACTACACCACACTGGCTCTCTGGAGTGGTGCAGGCATCTCCTAGATGGAATGTGTGTGCTCACACTCATAGTGGCTCTCCAATTACTGGCAGGAAATAGTTACAGTTCTCTGGAACCAAGACTTTGACAGCAGCAAAGGCTCAGTCCTGGTGTGCACATCAGCAACAGGGTGGGGGGGCGGACAGCAGCCACATGAGAGGGCATTGTTTCCAGGCAGACTTTGATTCTCGGGAGTGCCCTTACTTTAGGCGCTGAGCACGGCTTGGAACAGGGGTGCTAACCCACGTGGTGCCCTCCAGGTGCTGCGGGATACAATTCCCATCAGCCCCGGCCAACATGGCCAGGGATGCTGGGAGTCGTAGTCCACAACATCTGGAGGGCCACGCAGCGCTGGCTGTCCCCGGTCAAGACCAGCAGCTGCAGAATGCATTCATCAGCCAACCGCTCAAGGATGCTTCTTCCTGAATGTTTCCAAAGCAGCCACTGCTTGCGCATTTTTGCCGTCCACGCAGACCATGTCCAGTAGGAAGGACCTTATCTGAACGACCGTCCAGATCGAGATGGATCCGTTCGGTCGCGGGTGTATGGGAAGGGAGGGGTGTCGCTGTTTGTTTGCTTCGGCCCCTCCAGTCGCAGAAGATGGGACAGAAGTTAATCCGATAAAAAGTGCGATCATCTTAACTCACTGGGTTTCTCTCGGGCAAGCGCGATGAGCAAAATGCAGTCAAGGCGGAGGCGCGATCGGCGGGGATTTGCACTTCGCCGGAGTCTCCAGCCGTGTCACCGGCGCCACCACCGCAAATTTATCCACCGATTTCTCTGCCTGGCCCTGTAGCTGGGCAGGCGGAGGTCTTTTCCTGCAAACGGGAAGAAATGGCACTTTTAACGTGAGGTCCGTCTGCTGCTCCCCAATCAATCCGCGCGCTTGGGGATTGGAGCAGCCGATCCCTCTTGGGATCCACCCAGCGTCTCCCACCGAGCCAGGAACTTGTATCGGCAGCAATTGGGGAGAGAGACGCGCGCTTTGGAAAAGGAGACGCCGGGAGGGACACGGCCGCGCCCTGTGAGCTCTCGAAACGCGGAGAGAAACGCGTGAAATCGTGGAAGAACACCGAGGATTTTGCGCTTCGATTGGGGAGCCCAGAGCTTCCCATCCCCGGACAACCGGGTCTCTGAGCCCACCTCGCAGGGCTGATGTGACGATTAAGGGAAGGCAAACGTGCGTTGCCAGGACTCAAGGGAGTCTACAGATGGCGCTCTCTTGGTCCCCAACTCCAGCTCCTCCAGCAGAGGCAAAGGCATTTTGTGTATGCTCAGAAACGCTCTCGCCTTTAGTGTGGCTTCATGGGAGGCCTGGCATTGGTTTCTGGGCAGTCCTGGTTTAAATTAACCTCGTCCACTCTCCTTCCTATTTCTATGCGCAAAAATAAGGACCGCCAACCCCTTTTTCATTTCCTATCTCAGAAAAAAATGATAAATCATCCCATTTCCTATTTCTCCCTAGCCCTTTCAGCTGTTACCCCTTTTTTCCTTTCACTTCACCCAGAATTCCCCCTCTCCAAGCAGTCGCAGGACCTTCGGCCGAGGCGGCGTGACTGGTCCAGGTCACTCAGTGAGCTTCAGGCTGAGCAGGAATTCGAACCCAGATCTCCCAGGTCCTAGTCCAACACTCCAACCACTACGTCACACTGCGTTGGGATGGATAGATAGATTATATGGGGCAGGGCTTACCAGGCTGACCCCCCCCCCACACACACAATATTTTATTCCAGTTGGTGGCATAGATCCTCGCCCAAGTTTTTTGTACTTCTGAAAACCTTGGGATTTCCCCGATTTTTTGCGCGCGGATGGTGCCGTTTTGGCTACACAGGCAACGACATCCTCGCCGTACATCGGGAGTAAGAGGGGGTGGCAATTAAACGCGGCCGTGGCGGCGATGTCGTTATTAAGAGTGGCGGATTCATCTCCGTCTGAAAAGCACTTCCAGGCCCCTCCCTCGGTCTGGCGGCCCCCTGGTTTCAAACGCGCCCTCTGACTCAAGCCAACTGGGCGACATGAAGTCAGCCAGTCAGTGGCTCTCCTTCGTCCCGTAAAGGGCGCGCGGGGACGACGACCCTGCCGGGTCCCTTCATGGGGAATGACCCCTCAGCTCCCGGGAAGAAAAGCCGGGTGCAAAAAGCATGGGTGCCCGTGGGTGCCATACAGCGCACATGGGCCCGGCGCCGAAATTTGTGGGTGCCCGGTCCCCTCATGGGGAATTTTGCGGGTGCTCCTCCGGCACCCACCTAAAATGACTCGCAGCAAAATGAAATGAGCTCCTCGCCTCGGGCTTTTTCAGGCTGCGCGAACGAACCTACACACCCACCCGTATAGGATCGCGCTGGAAGCAGTGGCGTAGCGTGGGGGGTGCAGGGGGGGCCGGCCGCACCAGGCGCAACATCTGGGGGTTAGGGTTAGGGGGCGCAAATCCACGGGTTAGGGGGCGCAAATTACTTGCCTTGCCCCGGGTGCTGACAACCCACGCTACGCCACTGGCTGGAAGACACCCTCAGCCGAGGCTACTTTTTGACTCTTTCCCTCGGCCTCGTATATGTAAAAGGAGTGGATTCACCCCGGCCGTATCCCCTCACCTTAAAAAGAAAAGTGGGGTTATGAGGGGCGAGGGCATATGGGGGGCGGGGGCCGAAGCTGCATCACCCCACACACCCGCCCCCTCCCAGGTGCCGCGAGGCAAGACGGCGGCGGCGGAGAGAAAGAGGGCAGGCGGGACGGAGGGGCGGGAAAGACCCCGGAGGTGCCCCTTGCCTCGGAGGCGGCGCGCGAGGGGCGGTGGGCGGACAGACAGACGGGCCGACGGGGCACATGCGTAGAAAGCGGCTCCTCTCGGGCGGACTCTCCCCTCCTCCCTGCCTGCCTCTCACACACTCTCAGGCTGCCTGGGCGGCGCGGGCGCTTCGTCGTCGGAGCTGCTGCTCGAGGGGCGGGTGGCGGAGGCGGCGTGAGGGGGGAAGCCGTTTCGAAAGAGCGAGCTGAGGGGATGCGGAGCGGCGTGGCTTTCCTTCGCTTGCCGCCGCCGCCGGAGGAGGACTTGTAAGCGCCGAGGGGAGGGACCCGCAGCCTCGCTCCGTCCTGCTTCTTTCTTTGCGCGCGGGCTCCACGCGCTCCATGGGACTCGGCTGAGGCGGGCGGGAGCGGCGGCGCCGCTGCCCGTATCTTCTTCTTCTTCTTCTTCCTCCCCTCCTCCCGCTCCTCTCCTCCGAGGAAGTTTCCCGCCAGCAGGCGCGCCCTGGTGGGCATGAAGGGGCGGCCGGGCTGGAGCCGCGGCCAGAGGCGGCGGGACTCGAGGGCGTCGTGCCGGCGAAGGGCGAAGCGAGTCTGACCGGCGGGGGTCGTCGTCGCCGCTGGCGGAGGCGCGGGGGGCGATGATGGTGGCGGCGGCGGCGGCGGGTGAGGAGACGAGGAGCCCCTCGCGCTGAGAGAGAGGGAGGGAGCGCGGCGCTTCTCACCTCTCGCCCCCGACCCCCTTCGCCCCTCCCCGGCCACAGGTGCGCGGAGAGACCGCGGAGGAGGAGGGAAGATGGCTCTGGTCAAGGTCTACTCGGTGCTGGAAGGTAGGAGGAAAACTGGAGAAGGGGTTGGAGAGCGCCCAGGATTTCAGACATCATCACCATTCATCTCGATCATCGTTTTTTGTTGTTGCCATCGTTTATTTTCCTAGTCACCACTGCCGTTATTGCCATTATTCTCCTTAACAGGGGAGCCTCCTTTGCTGCTCATCTCCCTGAAAAATCTGGATGCCCAAGACTTGAGCATGGCAGGAAGCATGGAGAAGAAAGTCTCTTTAAGAACCTGGGGGGGGGGGGGAATAATTATTCCCTTTCTTCCCCCTGATCAGCTCAACGGGGACCATCTCTCCCTCTCTTAGCTCCCCAAAGTGGCCAGCCAGCTGCTTCTCTCCCCCCCCCCCTTCACATCCACCCTAGGGGGTTAAGTGGGGTTAATCCCTGACATCTAGGAGAACAGCCAGATGCTGGAGCACAGATAAGGGTTGCTGCAATCTTCCAGCCACGAACGGGGTAGGGGGGGTGGGCAGGTGGAGGTGTGCCCCAGGACATCTCCAGGGCTGCCCTTTTTTCTATTTGACAGGGATGTGGGTGTGTTGAGGTTTTCTGCTCAGTCTGTGCGTGATTCCGCTGTTCTTCTGCTCCAGTTTCAGCCATGTTTTGACTTTTCAAAGATGTGTGGAGCATTCAGCTCTTCATTCCCCTGCCCCGCCGCCACCCCCAAATTTCCGTCATCTGAGAATGCTGCAATGTTATGGGAGAAATGGGGTTGGGTGGGGTTTGCCTCCATTCAGGTCGTAAGCCTGTTTGGTAAATACTGCTCCGGCCTCACGGTTTTTAAGCTTCTTGGGAGGTAGAGAGTGAAGAGCTGGACCCATTTTTAACCAACCTCCCACCCCCACCCATATGCCCTGCGATTTGGCATCTCTGTAGGTACATGATGCTGCCAGCACATTGGGTAGTAAGCTGGACATCCAAGTATACCCCAAAGGCACCCTTTGCCCTCTACATGAAGACCTGGCATTTCCTGACTGGCACATGACTTTTCCCCCTTCCTCTTTCTATCCCCACCCCACCTGCACACACAGGAAACAGAGCCCAATGTTCTCCACCTCAGTGTGGTAGGTGTGCTGTGACTTTTTCTTGGAAAAGCTGTGGCCCACACCATGATCTTCCAAGCCCAGGGTTGCTGGCAATAGGCAAGCAGCTCTCTTCCTCTCTCTCCTCCCCATCCTTCCTAAGATTAAGGTTTGGCCCAGATTTGTATCACTTGCTCTTTGTGAAAGTTTAATGGCCTAGATCTACTAATCAGAGTCTGGGTCAAGACACTTCTGGCAAGGTGCCCTTTACCTGTCAAAGGAAATGTCAGCAGTGCTCAGCATGGCTGTGGCTGGCACGGTGCCTGTCTGCCTGGGGTCCCACCAACTAATCCGTAGCATATTTACAACGTACCATTAAACTTTTATTAGAAGTATGTGTTGCATTCAGTGGTGACAAATCCCATAAAGGGTGGAAGAAACTGCCCAGGTGTTCCTTTGTTCCAATAGGATGATCTGCAGCTATAGGCTCTCTGGAAACAACTGCAGCGCTGTAGCTAGTTATAGTTGGCACTTTCCCAGTTCCCTTCCACCCACCCCCGAAATTCCTGGGTTTTCTATACACGCACTGGTTTATTTTCCATAGTGTGTGGAGACTGGCCACCTGAGAACATCCATAGTTGATTCCTTGGGCTCATCTGAGTATGCTTCCATCCAACTACAAAGCTGGGGAAGTTTGTTTTTCTGGGGTGGGTGGGGATGACTGAGTAGCAACTGAGAGTTAGGAAATCCCAAGGAAAATCCCACCCACTAGGTTTTCGGTGGGTGGGTGGGTGGAATTCTGGTTCTGCCACTGACAAAGGTAGTCCAGGTGATTGTGGAGTGTCCCTATGAGTACCTACAACTTTAAGGATTGTCAGGTGTTCGTTTTGTTGTGTCTTGTTGCTGACTGTCACAGAGCTGCAGGTAGCAAGAGACAGCCCTTATTTTAGAACTGTTGAGCTGCACAAGGAGAGAAATAACAGATTCCCAGCCAGGTTTCTAGCCAGGAATAGCGAGTGTATTGAAAGCCAAAGAAACCTCGAGGAAATCCAAGGCTCCCAGTTTGTCTTTGGAAATGGTAGCACAGGTGATGGTATTGAGAACTGAACCTTCCAAAGTTTGCAGCTTTATTACCATTCATAAGTGGAAGCATGTTTAAAATACTTTTTTGAAACAAGAGGAAGCTGACCATAGGTTCCAGCTCCTGAATCTTTTTAATTTTTGATTTCACTGAGCAAGGTTCAAATGGTGTGTCAGTTATTTGTGGTTGATGTTGTTGTTTGGTTTTGTAAAAATCCTTCTTACATGAAACTTCCTTGGTTTATACAATATAGTATTCGTCTTCCATATTTCTGCAGCAAAAGTGTAGAAAGAGAACCATTTATATGGAAACAAGGTGCACCAGATGTTTTGCAGCTTTCTTATATTTTAATTACTTTGGACATGGCATAGCAATCAGGACATTCTGCTAAAATATCCTATCAGGAAATAGAGTTGTATGGAATGTTTGCTTTCCTAATTTAAGGAGCAAGCTGATAAATACTGCAAATAGAATGATGTTTGCCTCCTGTGCTAGGCTGACCTCTTATGGTGTTGAGGTGGCAAAGTTTATCTTCACCCTGTCATGTATTCATACATTTTGTATGACACAGAATAGTTTGGACAGATAATGAAGAAAAGAAATACATTTTAGGTCCAGGAATATTACTCTGTAACACGAAGTTTGCCTCTATGAATACCTTGTATGCGAGTTAATTGCTGTGCTTCAGTGATTTTTCAGTTTTGGCTAGGAAAACAGAGAGCTATTAACAGCACATCTATATAGATATTGAAACATTCCATTAACTATGGTGTAGTAAGATCCGTAGTATAAAGCCTGTGTATCATGAGCTCATCATTGGAAGGTTAATTGCACATGCAAAGTGTAAGTGAGCTATAAGCAAGCATCAGTTCATCTACGTCTTTTAGCGCTCCCACGCCTTTATCCAGCCTGTTTCATTGATGCTGCTAATATTTAAAATAAGTTTGTATGCTACCTAATTCTGATATTTTGCTATAGAAGGTGACAAGCAAGATTTAGCATTTAAATAGGATTGAGAAGTTACCAAGGGCCATCCATAGCTCAGCGAGGTTTTGAAGTTCAGGTCTTTCCTCCTGATCCTTGGATGAGAAGCCCAACACTTTGGGGTGGCATATTTGGGGTAGGATGCATGCTGGCAGCAGCACCAACAGTAATAGGATATTGTGGTTATAAATCAAAGTGCCTGCAATTCATCTCGCTGTTTGTTTGTGACACTTGAGTTTGTGTTGCATAGCATACTTCAAATAACTTGACACTGACTTTGCAAATAACCTATGATTACTTTATCCTGTCTGCTAGGTTTCTGTATAACCAGGTTATTGCATGAATTTAAAAGGAGATTTTTATAAGCTAATTTCTTAGCCGTAATCCAGAAAGTGTCTCCATCTGATGATCTAAAAAGAAACTGCTATGAATAGTTCTCAGTCTTTCTGAAGATTGTAATCCCTCTGAAATTCCATTTTTAGACACTTAATAGAGAATCAAGAGTATGTCATCCCATTAGTTTTTAACTTGGTGCTGAAACTCACTATGATAGCAGTTCTGTATATTACATAACTTGTGTAACGCAGTTATATTTTTGGAGGATTGCTCTGGGTGGTTTAGCTGTTTCACAGCTGAAAACATAATTGGATCCAACATGATAAATGTAGCTTCTTTCGCCATTTTGCTGACCCAAAGTTAGGCTTTGAAGTAAGTTGTATACTTGGATTAATTATATCTAGTTTACTTGGTATAAAAGTAAGTTCCTTAAAGTTCTTATGTGGCAAAGAAGTTACAGTAGACAATTTTGACAAGTTTTGGAGAAAGGACAATCCTGAGGTTGTCGTATCTGACAGAATATGCTGAGCAAGTCCTACCTGACCAGTGTCAACCTAACTTTCCACTACAGGATTGCCCCAGCAATCTCAGTCTGCCCTCAGCCAGCCTCCCCTCTTATTTATAACCTGCCCAGGGTGTGGCAATGCCTGTTCGCTTCCTCCTCCTTAGTCTGGTGTGGGCAGATCTACATGATGCATTTGAAGCACATGACTTCCTCAAAAGAACTGGAAACTGTAGTTTCTTGAGGCTGCTGGAAACAAGAGCTATGTGAAGAGAAAACTACAGTTCCCAGTATTCTTTGGGGAAAGTCATGTGCTTTTAAAGGTGTGCTGAATATGCTTTCAATGCATAGTGTGGATCTGCTCTCAGTATTGCTGTTGTAGAAGGGAGGAGGGTGAGGACAAAACTAAGAATTTGTTGGCTCCGACTCCTCCAGCTCTTGGCCTCCCACCAGTCTTACTGGGTGCCAGCCACCACTGTTCAATTAAGTGTGTTAAGACTGTGAGGAAACATTTCTCAGTGGCGTTTCCACCCTCCTCCTTCCTCCAGAACCGAATGTTAGCAATGTAAATGCCTTGATTCTAACTGTCACGCAGTATTAAGGCATAAAACCTCCCAATATTAAGACATAAAACCTAACTTGCCGATTGCAAAACCAGCTATATAGGAACACATTGTTGCTCTTCTCTGGCTGTGTAATAGCATTCCTTTGAAATGTATCAAATTCTGGAATGAACTAAAGCCTCTGTAAATTCGGTTACTCCTATTTGGTCCTGTAACAATGAAACTTCAAGCAGTGTGTAAAAACTACTCTCCTGTGAAACTAATGGATGTTTTCCAACGATAGGGAGAACTGCCACTTAATGACATTTCTTTCTGAAGATTTAACATTCCAGTCCCTTTATGATAATAAGTAGAGTTCAATCTGCATTCAGTAGAAGCCTACATTTCTGAGTCACTTCAGGGTTTGTTAACTGCTGCATTCCATTTGCTAAAGAAAGCTCCTTTTTCATTTTCAAAATGGAACCTTTGGTTTGGGAGAATAGCGAAGCCCTCACTGCAATTTGCTTCTTCCATATTGTTCTTCTGCAACAATATTAAACTTCTCATTTTGGGTTTTTGTAATTGTACTTTATCCTACCCATCCTTGTCCAGGAGTTCTGGAGAGTAATGTTGTCCAGGTGTTAAGCTTCTTGTTTCTAGGGATGAGGAAGGCAGACCCAACTTCAGAACATCTTTGTGAACTTGATTAACATCACCCTGGGGCAGCATTGAAAAAAGAATGACTATGAGCAAGATGTTGAATTAAACATGTAAGAAACTCAGACATACCCAGCAGTAATTCTACTCAGAGCAGACCAATTAAAACCATTAGATGTAACAAACTGAAGTCCATTAATTTCAGTGGGTCATCTTTTAGTAGATCTTAGCTGAATCCCACCACTTGTTATTGTTTTGAGTCGTGTGTGTGTGTTTCATTTTCTCTTTTTATGAAAACCCAGAAACAGCAGTCATTTGTACAGAGTTATAGGGTGATAGCCAATGTTCCTCATACTTGAGAGTAGACCCATTGAAATCAGTGAACATAAGTAACTTGGGCCTACTAAGACTTAGCTGGATATCACTTGTTGTGGCTTCATATCCAATACTCGTTTTTTATGTGTATTTTAAATTACCTTCTGAAATGTCTTGCATGATAGCAGCAAAGAACCCATTGACCTTTACCGAAGAGAAAGCATATTGAATTGTTTCAGCTGGAGAGGCAAAACATCAGTATAGAATAGACATTGATCTGAAGGTTCCTGAACATGTCTCCAGCTTATGATCTAAATATTGTGTGCACAAACAGAACGGGAATGCCTGAATTTCTGGGAAGTGAGCTGCCTTTGGTTCCCTGTACAGCTTCCTTTGAGACACACACAGAGAGATCATGGAATGGAAGCTAATGCTGCTTCAAGTGGAATTAATATCCCAGATTTTCCACTCACTAAAGGCCTGCTGGGTTCTGAGGAGAGCATGCAAGCAGAGAGCATCTGCCTCGGTGCTGAAACAAACTATAATAGGTCTCTAGTAACCATTGCAAAGCCCCATTGTATATAAAGGTGAGATTGATATGGCAGTGATTCCACTGTTAGCTGAGATAATGTGCTGGCGGCTTAAAAGAAAGAACAGTGGTTCTTATTTCCATTTATTTATATAGAAACAGTTCACTAAAGCAGTCATCTAATGAACCTTATTCTCTTCACAATACAGCCCCACGCATCGCCAACCCAAAGCCCTACAAGAGGAACCTCATTTCATCTCCCCACTCAGTCCCAGTCACCAATTCCTATGGAATGTACAACTTGAAGGAAAAAAAGAAGGAAAAGATATTGGGAAGGGGAAGAGAAGTGGGAAAACTAGGAAGCTTTGCCAGATGCTGTTAAACTTTTTCATACAATCCCTACTATAAAACCTATAAACTCTGGTTGTGAGAATGAGTAAGTTCTATCCAAGACTTCAGTTTATGCAGAACCAATTTTATATATAGTTTTAGGAGCAGAATTGGCCTTTGTGATAGGGTGGGGTTTTAACTCTCTAAGATAAAAACTTTAAAATCAGTTGAGAGAATAGGAAAATGATCAGGGATAGTGTTCACAAGAGTTCATCAAGTGTATGGGAAGTAGATGATGGGATAGGAGGTAGCCAATTAATATCTGTGCTATTTTTCTACACACACACACATCTTAATTAATATTGGGGCATTCAACTAAGTTTTACTTGGAGTAGACTTGTTGAAATGAATGAACATGACTAATTTTCATTTATTTATTTTGTTGGATCTACTCTAAGTAAAACCTAGTAGACTACAACCCATCAGTATAATTTTTTGTCTACCTTTCCAGTTTCTCACACAAAGAGATTGCACTCTAGTCACACACAAACTGTTCTGTTGGAGAAAGGGAATATAGAGTTGTACAGCAGATGTGCTGTGCCTTTTCCCCAGTTGTGTATAGGGTTGGTGAAATTGAGGCATCAGTACTTTGGGGATAACATGGTGAAATATTGTTGTCCATACTGCACCCCCTTTTAAAATAGTCATAGCACACCTCATCACTGTAATAGGATGCTATTTGTGTATCTTTTACTTGCCTGACTGCAACTGAGGTTTTCTGCTGGAGATTTCCCTTCCCTTTTCTGCTAGATGGCTTGTAAACCTGTGATCTCTTCCCAGTAACTGGGAAGAGGGGTGGTATATAGCGTTAGGTATGGTTGTGAAAGTCTAGCGATGGTATTATCAGAATTCTCTAACATGTAAGGAAGAATGACTCAATATCATTGGCCAGAAATGCTAGTTTGATGCCAATTATGAATCTACTACTGCCACCACTTATTAAATAATAAAAATAAAATTCGGAATGGTAAAGCTAAATTCTTAGCCCCTGTGGCTACAATGCCAAGTTTTAAAGAGTGATGCCTTCTAACTGTTTGAGATTAAACAGGCTTTGCATTGGACTTGACAGACAGGAGAAACACATTGTTCAAGGACTGATTGCTACCCCTGTTGAATTGCTATCCCCAATGAATCCTCCTTGTGTTATTGCAAAACACTTGCTTCTCTTCCTTTCTCTCTCAGGCAGAAGTTTGCAGTGGCAATAGATGCTCGCTACTGTAGCAACTGTAACTGCATAGCTCATCCTTCCCTAAACTGGTGCCCTGAAGCACAGCTGCTGGCTGGGGCTGACTGCAAGTTGTAGTTCAAAACAAACTGAGGGCACTAGGTTGGTAGAGGTTGCTTTAAGAACACTGGACGTCCTTCTCCCGCAGGCAGCATGGCCCTGTGATTCTGGGGCTGATGGGAGTTGCATCCCAGAAGAGCTGAAGGGCACCAGATTGGGGAAGCCTAGCATAACCAATATGACAGCCAGTGTGGTGTAGTGGTTAGAGCGTCAAACTAGGACCTGGGAGACCAGGGTTCAAATCTCCATGCAGCCATGAAGCCTACTGGGTAACCTTGGGCCAGTGACTGACTTTCAGCCTAACTTGCCTCACACAGTTGTTGTGAGGATTAAATGGAAGTGCAGAGAAGTGTCCCTTCAAACTCTACAATTCTGTGTTGCTGTGAAATTTTTGTGTGTGTGTGTATTCATGGATAGTTCTAGATCAGGGGTCAGCAAACTTTTTCAGCAGGGGGCCAATCTACTGTCCCTCAGACCTTGTGGGGAGCCGGACTATATTTTTTTTGGGGGGGAGAATGAATTTCTATGCCCCACAAATAACCCAGAGATGCATTTTAAATAAAAGGACACATTCTACTCATGTAAAAACACGCTGAATCCCGGACCATCCGTGGGCCAGATTTAGAAGTCAGTTGGGCCAGATCCAGCCCCCAGGCCTTAGTTTGCCGAACCATGTTATAGATATATGAAAAACCTATACGTTTACTGCATCAAGGAATGGGACCTGCCAAGGAAGGGAGTATGTCAGGGGTGCTTACAGCTGTCCCAATTTCACTACTCCCAACCTGAACCTTGCGAGGGTGATCATGAGCACTGATATGATACCAACGAGGCAGGGGCCATAACCACTTAATAGATTGCTATCAGTTCCACTTTACAGTCCTTGTGTCTGCAGCCCCCCCCCAAAAAAAGAAAGGTTAATGTGATTTATAAAGCAAGTGATAATTGCATCATGTATACTGTGGTGAATTTTCATTGTTTAGCTTCCGTTTTATGGCTTGTAGGAAACCCTGATGTCGAAATGAAGCACTGTGTGTGTGTGAGAGAGAGAGAGAGAGAGAGAGGGGGAGGGAGGGAGGGAGGGAGGGAGAGGGAGGGAGGGAGAGAGAGAGAGAGAGAGAGAGAGACTTAATATCTCAGCCAAGTTCAGTTTCACCTGTAAAAAACTTTTAAGCTAAACCGGGTCATGTGGCCAGCATGACTTAACCGCTTCTGGCACAACGAACACCGTGACAGAAATCAGAGCACACGGAAACACCGTTTACCTTCCCGCCACAGTGGTACTATTTATCTACTTGCACAGGTGTGCTTTCGAACTGCTAGATTGGCAGGAGCTGGGACAGAGCAATGGAAGCTCACCCTGTCATGGGCATTCGAACTGCTGACTTTCTGATTGGCAAGCCCAAGAGGCTCAGTGGTTTAGACCACAGTGCCTGCACTAACCATTCTGTTAGGACCTGGCTGCTAGGTCATCATTTTTTTTTTTTTGTTTCTCTAGCACTGCAGAGAGGAACCATAATAGAAAATTATTTCCTTGAAGTTTGTGTCTGCAGCACTGCCTTCTTTTTGTTATATTATTGCCCAAAGTCGGAGGGACTGAGCGGGGATGTTTTCACAATCTCCAGAAGCATGGCAGAGAGAGAGAGAGAATAAAAGAAAAGGGGCTTCCAGTAGTGAAAGGGTGCAAAAAGGGAGATGCCGAGGGAAATATAAAGAGTGTGTGAACAAAAGCGAATGGGATGGGGTCTGGTCTGGAAAAAAACCCCAAATGTCTTGCCTCTTTATCTGCTGTAATTGGCTGCTTATCTGCTACTTAGCCATGCTGTAGCGGTAGGCTTCTCTTCTACACACACACACACACACACACACACACAGAGCGCTCCAACTATTTATAGAATCAACATGAGCTTTAGTGAAAACCAATCAGATTTTATAAATCCTCCAGGAGGTTTGTTTCTGTAGCTGCAGCAGTGAAAGAAGTGAAATTGCTGGATAGTGGCACTGAAAAATGTAGCCTGTGGTGTCCTTTGTTTTCCCTCTTAATTCAGAATGCCAAAAAGGCTCGTACCACAGAAACAAGCATTGATGTTCATTGATTTTCTTTTTCCTTCTCTTAAAATAAGTGTGCAATAAAGGGGCAGCAGTAGTAAATAGACTTATCACTGTCAATTGAAAGTGATCGGATGTCTGGAATGTTAAATGTGCATTATTGTTAAGAAGCCTGCATATTTCTTGTATGGGATTCTGTGGGTGTTGTCTTGTCTTCCAGGGTTTTATTATCCCCCCCCCCATTGTGTAAAATGACAGCTGTGTATCAGTCCTATCAACTCACCTACATATGCTAGATGTAAAAGCAGTGTATGTTGTAGCTGAAGAGCTATACCGCCAATACAGTGGCCCAATTCGCATGTAACATTAAGCCAAACCATGGCATAGTGTGACTGAACAAACATGCAAGCTCCTGGAGAGGAGATTGTGGCCACTTTGCTCCTCTCTAGCAATGGTGTGTGTGCACCACGTCATGTGATCAGTGAAGTGGGGTGGGGCTTACCCACCCCAAAAAATATTTTATTCAAGTTGGCACCCCTGTCTGTAGTTGTTTTGCCACTGTGCTGTGCTGAGCTAAACCATGGTTTGATTTAGCATGTTGTCTAAACCTGAGCTCATGGTTCAGCTCTCACAGACAGACCATGAACAGAAACCTGAGTTTGTGCTATGGTTTGCAGCTTGTGGTTTGTCTGGAGAGAGCTCAACCATGAGCCTAGGTTCAGATGGCATGGTAAGCCAACGTAGCAGCAAAATGATTGGGGGGTGGGGAGCAAAGCAGCCGCTGTCTCCTCTCCAGAAGCCTACATGTCTGCTCATGCACACTATACCTTGGTTTGGCTTAGCGTTATATGTGTGAACAAGGGCATAATTTTTTCCTGGTTAGGTGGACCACCCCATCCTTCTTCTGCGAAGTAGCAGTGTGCTGTGTCAGGGGAGCTTATTGCCCATTCTTTCTCTACTTACCATCCCAGTCAGAAAGATCTCCTTTCTCCTTGCATCAGAATCTAGTTCTCTTTATTCAGCTGCACATAATAAAGCCCCAGTTCTTTCAGGAGTGTGCAAGCCAAACACAGAATGGTATTTAAACAGTCCCAGATCTGTTTGCAGTATCCATGGAACTGACACATGTACACCACCCACTCTTTGTGTGTGCAGTGCAGCTTTGAAGGATACAGTTTCACAAGGCAGAGAGACAGAGAGCATCCGAATTCATAGGGTATGGTTTGAAACCAAAAGTGCAGTTTTACAGAATCCGATGCACATGTCTGTTAGCAGTAATTCAGAACCCTGAAGAACACACTGACCTACCGGCTTAATTGAAGCGGCCTCCTGTGCAGTTGTTAGAGCATAATGGAACAGAATACTCTCTCTTTCACATGGATCCTTATCCTCAGAGCTTTGTAGAAAATACAGAACCTAGCATTAACACACAGACAGACACACACACACACACACACCTGTATCCAACAGACTTCTCAGTACCATTCCATCTTCAATCACAGATAATTAAGCATCGAATTTTTCCTCGATGCCCACAGCACTACGTAAAGCCTCCTAGAAACTCTCTGCATTGTTTCATTGCCAGATTGGTAGAAAGGTCCAGCTCTGTAGGCTTCTGTCCCTCCAGGCTGGGGTAAAAGAGATTCAGGTGTGTGTTTATCCTTGGTAGTAGGATGCTGTCAAGAGAAATTGGAGCCGTTGGCAAAACTCTGTGGGACAATTCAGGCAATGCCATCGCTATTTGGAATGCTCTCTCTTGTGAGGTGTGGCCTACACTGATGTTGTACAGATTTTGTTGGCAGATGAAGATGCGCCTCCCCCTCCAGGTATTTGGAGATGGGTAGGGCAAGATGAAGTTTTAGTGAACCCTCTACTGTTTTGGTGTTCTGCTGTTCATTTGTTTTCTGTAATACTTTTATGTAGCCCACCCTTAGGTGAAGGGCGGGTTCTCATTATTATAATCGGTATTAGCTTCATTGCACTTATATCAAACCTTTCATCCAAGGAGCACAAGTGCAGTTCATCCTCCCTCCCCATTTTATCCTCAGAGAGACAGACAGACAGTCTGTCCCAAGATTACCCTGTGAGTTTCATGACCAGGTGTCTTCCTGGTCTTCCTGGTCCTAGTCCAACACTCTAGCTGCTACTACCCCACTCTTGCTCTCTTATAAGCACTGGGTTGCATTCAATGTTAGTCCTACTCAGAGTAGACCTATTGAAGTTAGTTAGCATGATTAACTTAGGTTGACTAATTACAACGGGTCTTCTCTGAGGATGTCTGATATTGAATGCAAGCCACCATACATAAATTATGTCACCCATACTTACATCAGAGCAATCTATGTTCTGCTAGGTCTCCATAGCCCAGTAGCGGAAGTTGGGAGTGGTAAGACACACTGAGAGGGCAGTAGCCAACCTTCTACCCACTTCATTGAAGGGCTGCCCCACTTGGCCTTATCAGAGTTCTTCAGTAACTGGTTTTTCAGTAAACAGCTGAACCCGTTAACAGCAACATCTAGAAACCAAGAAACTGGTTGAAATTCGGCCCTTTCTTTTCTTGGTAGTAAGTAGTTGGCTGTTCAGCAATGCCCTGGAAACCCATAATGGAAAATACGACTTTCTCCTTTATGGAGCTTGTTCAATGTCCAGAGTAGGTCAGTAGTGAAGGAAAGCAGTTAGCCATCTGTTGCAGATGGGAGACCGTCTGTTGGGAAGTCATACTTTGCTATAGATTAACACTAATGGAACTTCCGGCACATATGGGAATTTGAAGGGCTAGAGCAGAACTGAACATTGTCTGATGCTTAAACCAGAGGGAGGGAGCAATGTCTTTTAAGAAACATTAGCATTGTTTGACAGACTTTGTGAGCTTCTACGTGCATTGGCTGCAGTAAGGAAATGGTTGTCCGTACGAAGAGGCAGTACAAGTTCATTGGGGAAGGGGTTGAAGATGGAATAATTATTCTGAAGTATGGATCTGTATCTATCATAGCAGTCCAAAACATACGCCTCAGCCCCAAGACTTTTTGTTAAGGAGACTGATTGTATTTCCCCAGCTCCTAATCTGGCCCAGATATGCTTACCGTATTTTTCGCCCCATAAGACGCACTTTTTCCCCTCCAAAAATGAAGGGGAAATCGGGGTGCGTCTTATGGGGCGAATGCCTGCAAGCCTCGCGCGCCCGGCAGGAGGTCCCACCGGGTGCGCGAGGCTTGGGGCGGCAGCCTGTCGCCCGAAGCACGGGGAGCCCTCGGGAGGGCTCCCCCTGCTTCGGGCGAGTGTCTGCAAGCCTCGCGCACCCGGCAGGAGGTCCCACCGGGTGCGCAAGGCTTGGGGCGGCAGCGGACTGCTTGCGCGCACCTAGAAGCTTGGGGCCAGCTGAGCTCAGCCCGCCCCAAGCTTCTAGGTGCGCGCAAGCAGTCCGCTGCCACCCCAAGCCTCGCGCACCCGGTGGGACCTTTCCCCGCGGCTCTCCCAAGGCTAGCGGACGGCTTGCGCGCACGCAGAAGCTTGGGGCGCGCTGAGCTCAGCACGCCCCAAGCTCCTGGTGTAGCGCAGTGATCCGCTAGCCCTGGGAGAGCCCCGCGGCTCTCCCAGGGCTAGCGGACTGCTTGCCGGCATGCAGAAGCTTGGGGTGCGCTGACCTCAGCTTGCCCCAAGCTTCTGGATTAGCGCAGGGGTCCGCTAGCCCTGGGAGAGGCGCCCGGCTCTCCCACGCTAGCGGAGACCTTGCCGGCACGCAGAAGCTTGGGGCGCGCTGAGCTCCACACGCCCCAAGCTCCTGGTGTAGCGCAGCGCACCTGGGGGGGAAATAAATTTTTTCCCCTTTATTTCCCCCCAAAAAATCTAGGTGCGTCTTATGGGCCGGTGCGTCTTATGGGGCGAAAAATACGGTATATGTTCACTTTGTAATTGAAACTCAAGCCTGGTTTATACAGGGAGCAAAATGGAGGCGGTAGAGTGGACTGTGTCACTTCAAACTGCAGTTGTGTTCTCGTGTACAAAGCTATCAGTTTAACTACTGCACCAGGTTAAAAGGTTCAAGCCCAGCCTGTTTCCTACTGTACCAGGTTTCAACTTACATGGCGGTGGTGGTTGTTTTGAAAAAATAAATAAATTGCTGGTCAGTATTCAAAAATGTGATCTCTCCCACATTCTACCTACAGCCTGAAATGTATAATGCATTGCATGTGAAGACCAGGGTTTGGAAATATTGTAGGAAAAGTTCAAAAAGCATGTGTTCTTGGTGTCACAGAGTACAAAATGCAAAGTGTTGGTTTTTATGGGAGTGTAGGATTGCAGAGCATACTTTCTGGAGCTAAGTACACCGGGACCATTGTATAACATGGCCATAAAAGACATGCAATTTGTACTTCAGTTCTTAGCAGGAAAGTGATCTGCAGAGTGTGCTGTCTTCCACATATGTTGCAGTATATCTTATCAGTCTTCTGTCATTTGTCAGAATAAAAGTATCGCTGTAGTACAGGAATGAGGAACCTGTGGCTCTCCAAATGCTGTCAGACTCAACTCCCGTCAGCCCCAGCCAGCATGGCCAATGGCATGGGATGATGGGAGTTGTAGTTCAACAAGATCTGGACTATAGTAGTCCTTGCTGGCTGTATCAGTGGTTTTAAAGAATCCCTGTACAAATTAGAGGTGCACCTCAAAAATTCCTGCATCAAGGAAGTTTCTGTGAGCCCATGACATGCAACCATGTTGGACAGCCAAAACTTGCACCATTCCTCTAACATGGACAAAGAATTGCCAATGTACATGGTAGAGGCAACACTTCTTGCTGAGCCTGACACTTTACCTGCAAGGCTTTGATGATTTCCCAGTTGGGAATTGCTGTGCTGGGAGAAAGAAACGAAAGCATTACACCAAAATAATCCTGTCATTCAAATTGTACGTATTGGACTACATTGTACATATATTAGAGGTCTTGAGAATTAATTTGTTACAACAGGCTTACCTGATGTCTACTGTTTAGGGCTAGACGACCACAAACCATTCTAGCTTTGGAGTCATGAGTGCGAGGGGAAGCTCAGAAAAAGAAGATGTGGGTCATCAAAAAGCTGTAAGAAAAGCAAGACTGATGATAACCTGGGAAACAAATTCATAACACAGTGAGATACCTGCTGCAAGGAAGTCATGTGCTGGTAGTATCAATTGCTCTGTGTTTTAATTTTTAAGAAACGCATGTATCTTGCATATATGCATTACACATATCCAATATACTTTTTAAAAAGGAAAAGGAAAAACTCAGATTCACATGACAGTCTCTGTTTCTTATTGCAATAAACTGTGTTTTAAATATATATATGTCTTCTGACATTGGGCTCCCAGAGGTTTCACATCCAGTAAAATAATAAAGGCAGCACCTGCTTAATTTCAGCAATGACACTGCACCTGGTGTTCTCAGTCATGGGTCCTATAAAATCCCTTGCTCAGTAGTTACTACCAGGTAGAAGGAAGCCCAAGTCTAAGCATAATGCAAATCACAGCAGACAACTGTTTATACAGTAATTCTACTGTACAAAATTTTTATTTATTGTTCTCAAAAAAATATTATGGGGGTGGGATTAAGATTTACATGCAGTGCTGAAGAACTGTTGCTAGTTCCCTAAGGAAACGGCGCTGGCTGAGATTTAAGTTTCTATCCTTTGATGGCTCAGCTCACTCTGCACCACTGCAGTCCTGGGTTAGACCTGCAGCAATGCTGGTATACCTGCTGCTTTGCAGGCAATGTGATAAGCCTTATCCTCAGTCCCCAGGTCTATGTAGGGCTTCTTGCTGAGAAGTGGTATAATGTTCACATGCATTTCCATTTCACTCTCAAGGAAGATTATAATCATGCAATCATGAAACAGACCAAGGCTCTCCAGAATCTCTGAAAACAAACATTGAAGATGCCTTATTCAAGTGCTCTGGGGTGGGATGCCTAATGTTTTACTGCTACTTTACATCTATCTGGTGCAAGCCGTGTGCTGAATCTTAAAACTGAAGAGGCACAGTCCCAACACAGAATGGTTGCAGGAACATTGAGACAAGCCAGTGAAAAAACTTATGCTGAGGAAGAGGAATTCTGCCCCTGAAGAATAATATTTATGCAAATCCACATCCATTTAAATATATATAAAAATTGGCTTAATTGAATAATGCTAGTTAATACTACTTTAATGCATGTACTAAATCTGTGATGGATCGCTTCTCCAGACCTGCCTTCTGGATAGTGATGGTTCAGTGCAAATGCTGCTGCCGTTTTCAGGAGTCCTTAACCCAAGAGCTGCTGGTTACTTGAGAGTATCCTAGTAATCAGTTTTCGCAGAAGCACACAAATATACAATCAACAGACTTGCAG
Organism: Podarcis liolepis; assembly: GCF_965112155.1. Lineage (NCBI taxonomy): Eukaryota > Metazoa > Chordata > Lepidosauria > Squamata > Lacertidae > Podarcis > Podarcis liolepis. The sequence continues at coordinate 34,885,432 of NC_139561.1, read as the reverse complement.
CATGTTTCTTAATAGTGGACAGAACACTGGTTTTGTCAAAAAGCCACTGCATGATGAGGCCCAGAGAACGCCCTGTCCCCATGGTGAAATAACCAGACAAAACACAGTATATTGATTTATGGGATAAATTAAGGCCACAACTTTATTGGTTACAGATGTGAAAGTTTTACAATAGGCACTGGGTGAAGCCACCACTAATCCACTCCAGCCCGTCTGCTGAAAGTGGGGCTGAGGGTAAACCAAACTAGGAGGGGCACCCTATGACTTACATCACATAGGGGTGCCCCCCAAGGGGTGCCCATTCGATCCTTTTAACAGGATACCCTTTACCATGGAGGGGCAGGTGGAGGCTACAACCTCCCCTCTATCCAGTGCCTATCCGCATCCATTACAAAATGTGAGCTTTGTTTACGTTTCTGCCTGGGTTACATGGACTGGATGGGTATGAACTGAATTTCCCATAGTGTGAGACTGAGGAGAGTACATGAGAAAGCTTTCTAGAGTAGCATCAGCTGTTGCCATCTCCACAACAGCCCACCTTGGAGATCCATTGCCCCAGTTGGAGGCTGGAAGAGTTGTAGTTCCCAAGTTTGGGAAGAAACAAAGGATGCTGCTTTGTACTGAAATCAGGGTCTTTCCCAGTCCTACTTAGAGATGCTAAGGATTGAACCTAGGACCTTTTGATGCAGAACATGTGCTCTGTCACTGAAATACACCCTTCCCCCAACTAATGACCATTTAACAATGAACAAGGTAGGGCTTCTCTTTGGCAATGAATGCTTTTCTTCTTCTTTTAAAATTCATTTTTATTGAATTTTCCACTTTAATAATCCAATCCAATCACATTACTATTCCAAATTATACATATAATCAAATAATCCAAATATTCTGCCAAATTATAAATTTTGAATAGGACTTCCCATGCTTCAAGTTCAGAGTCGAATGCTTTTCAACTTGATTGAGAGTTGTTTATGAAAAGGGTACTAAGTGGAGATTTTTTAAAAAAAATCCACTTCAGCAACCCTTCAAAAGATAAAGATTTTTAATCACTGGGGAGAGATATAAATGGAGTTAGCATCCATCTGTCTTGAGAGACAAGAGAGTGTGCCTCCGGGGGTGAAATCTATCCACTGCATTAGCAGCACTGAAGTGCGAAGCCTGGGCAGTGTGTATGGATGTCCTGGGTTGCCCAGACAACAAGACCCCTCTCTTAGCCTTGTGGTCCAAAGGAAAGCAAGGCAATACATTTGGCACCAGCTTGGCTGCAAGAGTTGCTGGAAGGAGGTGAACAAGGCACCATCCAAACGCCTCTGGGACTCCACTCTGGATTTGTGTAAGGTTTACGCCTTAGCCTTTTCTTCTCCTGAAGATGTCCCACAAGGCTGCTGGTACATATATTAGGGAAAGTGAAGTGTGGCACTGATGAAGCACCTCAATTATTAACAAAATAGCCTCAGGAACAATAATATTGATATTTGGAGAGAGGGAAATCAAGCTGTCAGAGAAGAATATACATTTTGTTCAATATCATACTATTTGCACTCTTACAGAGACAATATTTTGACCTCACAGAAAGTGGCAGATCATATGATGAGTAAAACAGAGATTCTGTTTCTGATCATGCGTCTGAAACGACAGATGGGCAATGCCTGGGGTGGAGTAAGAGAAACACATAGTGCTTCAATGTACTACTTCTTCAAATTGAAGACCTCCAAAGGTTTGGTGCTAACCCAGAACTTTTCCCAGGGCAATATTGTTGCAGGCTCATTGGGATCTGAATAAAGTCTTTCTGCACACAGTGGCTTAGAAAATATCACCTTATGAAGAGAGAGTAATAACAGAAGGAACGCTTATCAAGGAAATTGGGAAGCAGAACATAAGCAATCTTGCTCAGATATCATTGGGTAACAAAGTTATTTTCATAGAAACTGGCAGTGGGGAAAAGGTAATTACTAAAATAAAAAGCAGGCTGCAGTCCTATATGCACTTACCTGAGACTATGGTTTACTTGTGTCTATATGCACTTACCTTCTGCGTAGGCACACATAGGGCTGCACTGTAAAGTAGTAACTTACATTATATAACGGAAGAGCTCTTACCAGAGTTTTTCCACACTTTATGAAAAACTTACTCCTCCAAAATATTGCCTGCTGTTCATAATTACTAAATATGAATACTGAGAGATCAGAAGCTCAAGAGATTACCCGTGGACTAAAAAATAATATATATTTGGGCCCATTTGGCTATCTGGCAAAATTTTATTAGCGGGTTTTTCCAGTCATTGATCTGTCCAGCCATTGCATGTATTTTTTTTGAGCTCTAGAAGCAGGAGCAGTACAAAACGAATTGGTTGGCTCTGCTTGTCGTTGGCTCTGGTTCTGCCCATTGTGGGTTTTCCCTGTCTTCTGCCCTACCAGTCCCAATCAATGGGTACCAGCCACCACTGTCTCAGCAAGATTTCTCTTGGATGCTACAGTCATCAATTGGATGGCACAGCCATCAATAATCTCTTGGATGGCACAGCCATCAATAATGAATGTCTTTAATCCTTTTTATTATCAATGCTGATTATACAGGGCCATTTCTCTACAGAATTTGTTATTCAATGTGATTTGCTATTTAAAACACACACACACTGAATTAATCTCAGAAAGCGGTCTTAACTGAAGTATTGGCATAATAGCCAGAGGAATTTTACAGCACTGGTCCCTTTATTGGTTCAGAAAAACTCAACGCTTAGTGAAAATTAAGGTTGTAGTGGGGGGAGGGAGTTGTTTCGGTGATGAAGTAGCTGAGGGATTTTACTTTGTGTTCCCTTCTAAATAAATATATTGATCCAGTTACCCTGAGATACCCAAACTTGCCTCACAGCATGGGTGTGAAGCTAAGATACAGCACCTCCTGCTATATTTATAGATCTATGGTTTTTTTTTCTGTTCTGTTTTTCTCACCAGTGTTCTTGATAACTATACTTGTCGTGGAAGGAATTGCTGTGGCCCAAAAGACTCAAGGTACTTCTCTGGAGAACGCTTGCTGTAATTACATGTCGGTACATAAAAAGTTTGACTTTTTAAAAAATGCAATTTTAAATGTTGTTCCTAGCTTATTATCCTTGTTAGTTAACTGACATTAAGCTGGAGGGACCCAATTCAGATGTTACAGGGAACTCTGGCTTAATGTGAACCAGGATCTCTGCACTGAAGCTGGTACACAATGAGAAGAGTGAGGAGCTCGTGGCCACAGTGCATATCTGGGGTGGTTTTGTGACAACCATAGAGATTGAAGAACAAGAACTCTCAATTCAACACACGTTCACATGCATATTGTTGTTAAAGACCTATGCTAATTAACTTTTTCGCAAGGCAATGCTGTGTATGTTAATTGCTCCCCGAGTAAGAAGCATTCGTGGGGGGAAAGTCACTGCTGAGTAATTAGCACTTGGCTTGCTTTCTTGGAAATAAGTTGACATTTAAGCCTTTTTGCATGATGTTTATATGCATTATATGTACCTTTGCCTTCAAAGCTTCTGTCTTTGGGGAGGAAGAGCAGATTGCAGTCGCTTCCTGTAGAGAAAAGAAACAACTAGCCGAATTCTTAATTTTTGGATGGGGTTAATTTTTTTTCTAAAGGTGTGAGCATTCAAACGTGGAACATATACATTTTTTGAAATTCTAGAAATCTTTGAGGAATGGTCTAGGGAACAGAAGTCTCAGTTATGGGCACTGCTTACAACACTGCCCATTCTTTTCAGCATGCTGCCTTTCCACCTCTGAGCAACAGTATTTCCTCTGAGCGTCAGCATGCAGCGGAGTCTTTGCTCTGGCAATCTCGGAGCCCTTTCTGTGGGATTGGTTTAGCCCATGGGTAGGCAAACTAACGCCCATGGGCCAGATCAGGCCCAATTACCTTCTGGATCCAACCCGCGGACGGTCCGGGAACCACCGTGTGGATCACCATTCTTTCCCTCTTCCTCCCTCGGCGCTGGCACCTCCTCCCCCTCCCTCCCTCCTCCTGACTTCTCTCCGCCCTGCCTAAAGGAGGAAGGGGGCTGGGCTTTGTTGGTGCCAGCAGCAGCAGCAGCGCTCGAGCGGCCGCCATTTTAAGCAGCCCCTCTCCGGAGCCTGTTTGCACTCTGCTCATCGTCCCTTCTCCGCTGCTGCTAGCCCCTGCCACTCACAAGACACAGGTGAGCAGCCACTAGGGCTCTTGGTGCTCTTGCATCATTTCCCCCCAAAAAATATTGTCCGGCCCCCGACAAGGTTTGAGGGTCAGTGGACCAGCCCCCTGCTGAAAAAGCTTGCTGACTCCTGGGCCTTGAAGAGCAAACAGTTTTAAGAAACAAGCACTTTCCCTTTAGAGATATGCTCACATTTAGTGTGGTTTTGAGATCCTTGAGGAATTCGATCTTTGCTCATTCCGATTTAAACTGACCTTATCCTCACATCTAAGACTAATGGGTGGTTTTGGAAGTTGGTTACGAACGAGATTTTACTCTTCTCTAAATGTCACAGACTTCGCACCAGTACCCAGAGCTTGCCTTTCTGAGGGGGATTGTTGTTTGTGGAGGTATCCTGGAATTATTATGAATTGTTTTCTTGTGTTTTCTTCTGAAAAGGTGGGCAGAATATTGGAGGTAACCGCTTAGCAACTACCCAGTGTAGCGACTGGGTACGGACAAGCAACGGAGGCCACTTCGCTTCACCAAACTTCCCTAATTTCTACCCACCCAACCAGGAGTGTGTCTATATTTTAGAAGGTATTGACATTGTTGTTTACATCTTTGTGTACTCCACTGATGGAAAGTATGCATGTTTAAAACATCTTAAGCACAACTTAGTGACATCTAAATAAAACAAAATCTAGAAAGCATTGGCAGGAGTCTGACAACACACCAGAGCCGCTGCCAGCCCAAGCTGGGAAAGAGGCACGTAGCTGCTGCCGTGGCCTCATGTGCCTCTTTCCCCAGCTTGGGCTGGCAGTGACTCGGGTTGTCCTCTTTTTTGTTCTACAGCAGCCCTATTTTTACCTATTGTTGATTTTGATTATCTTGTGGATGTTTTTAAATAACTCTTTCTTAAT